>NC_041409.2:92201906-93464406 GCF_900747795.2 Erpetoichthys calabaricus | reverse complement strand
ATGTCTTTTGTATGTCATTAGAATACTCGCTTTACTTCCTTGCTGTAATTCTTTACTCAGTGCTTGGAATGTGCAAGATCATGCATGAAATGTTTTGTTTTATTAATGGATTTAAGGGTGATGAACCTCAACAACAAGCACTTATGAAATAACTAAACCCAATATTGCTCCTTCACTTTTGTATTCACGCATTTCTGATTTATAAGTTGCCTAGTACATAAATGAATAATTTTCTTTTAATAGGCAGCTGCATTTATCAGTAAACATTTTATGCCTGGCTTAACCTGCAATGTTCATGGACACATACTGCATATGTGTATTTCCCCACTGAGACAGCAGAAAATGTTTCTTCAGTAAATTGATTGATTTTAATTTCTCCATGCATAAAAGAGCAACATGTCGTGATCAGAAGCTTTCTGACATCACAATAAGCAGGAAAGAAACCGAAACCCTGCTGCCCCTCTGGACCTAACTACACAGGTCATGTATGATTTGTGGAATGGCTCGTCTGCTGATTCACCTCAAACATACAGTGAAGCATCAAGTCTCCTCTCTTACTTTGTCACTCAGTCTCTTGATCAGAAGCCATTCATTCCTCCCATCAGTTTAGCCTTTGCTCTAAACTCGCTAAATTCAAAATACATTGGCTGTCAGCCTCGGTTAACCATCCTAATTATGGAATCAGCTGCACTGTTAAGGCCCTGTCACGTTACACATTTTTGAAATGATTTGAAGTCATAGACTTCATTTGCATAGTCTTAGTGAGTCAGGGGGTGTTGTGGCGCGCAACCCGACATCCCAGTGACTCGATCCAACCAGTTTGCAACTCTCCTTGACAAAACCAAACCGGTTTGATTACGTCTTAAGTCATACAGTCATATGAAAAAGTTTGGGACCCCCTCTCAGCCTACATACTAATTGACTCTCCCTTCAACAATAAAGATAACAGTGGTCTGTCTTTCATTTCCTAGGAACATCTGAGTACAGCGGTGTTTTCCGAACAAAGATTTATAGTGACACAGTATTTAGTTGTATGAAATGAAATGAACTGTGAAAAACTGGCTGTGCACAGATGTGGGTCCCCTTGTCATTGTGCTGATTTGAATGCCTGTCACTGCTCAATGCTGATTACTTGGTGTGATGAGCTTGTTAAGCCTTGAACTTCATAGACCGGTGTGTCCATCATGAGATATAAAGGGATTTAAGGTGGTCAATTACAAGTTGTGCTTCCTTCCCTTTGACTCTCCTCTGAAGAGTGACAGCATGGGATCCTCAAAGCAACTCTCCAAAAATCTGAAAATAAAGATTGTTGAGTCTCCTGGTTTAGGGGAAGGCTACAAAAAGCCATCTCAGAGGTCTAAACTGTCAGTTTCTGTAACTGTAAGGAATGGAATCAGGAAATGGAAGGCCACAGGCACAGTTGCTGTTAAACCCAGCAGGTCTGGCAGGCCAAGAAAAATACAGGAGCGTCATATGTGAGAATAGTTAGAGACAACCTACAGATCACCTCCAAAGACCTGCAAGAACATCTGGCTGCAGATGGTGTATCTGTACATCGTTCTACAATTCAGCGCAATTTGCACAAAGAACATCTGTATGGCAGGGTGATGAGAAAGAAGCCCTTTCTGCACTCACGCCACAAACAGAGTCGCTTGTTGTATGCAAATGCTCATTTAGACAAGCCAGATTCATTTTGGAACAAAGTGCTTTGGACTGATGAGACACAAATTGAGTTATTTGGTCAGAACAAAAAGCACTTTGCATGGCGGAAGAAGAACACCGCATTCCAAGAAAAACACCTGCTACCTACTGTCAAATTTGATGGAGGTTCCATCATGCTGTGGGGCTGTGTGGCCAGTTCAGGGACTGGGGCCCTTGTTAAAGTCGAGGGGTGGATGAATTCAACCCAATATCAACAAACTCTTCAGGATAATGTTCAAGCATCAGTCACAAAGTTGAAGTTACGCAGGGGTTGGATATTCCAACAAGACAATGACCCAAAACACAGTTCGAAATCTACAAAGGCGTTCATGCAGAGGGAGAAGTACAATGTTCTGGAATGGCCATCACAGTCCTCTGACTTGAAGATCATCGAAAATCTATGGGATGATTTGAAGCAGGCTGTCCATCAAATTGAACTGAACTGGAGAGATTTTGTATGAAGAATGGACAACAATACCTCCATCCAGAATCCAGACACTTATCAGATGCTATAGGAGGACAGCGTCTAGAGGCTGTTAGATTTACAAAAGGAGGCTCAACTAAGTATTGATGTCATATCTCTGTTGGGGTGCCCACATTTATGCACCTGTTTAATTTTGTTATGATGCATATTGCATATTTTCTGTTAATCCAATAAACTTAATGTCACTGCTGAAATCCTACTGTTACCATAAGGCATGTCAGATATTAAAAGGAAGTTGCTACTTTGAAAGCTCAGCCAATGAGAAACAAAAATCCAAAGAATTAAGAGGGGCTCCCAAATTTGTTCATATGACTGTATGAATACAGTCCTTGTCCTCAGTGTTACGTTATCTGCTTCTACTGTATGTACTTCATTTCTTACATCTATGTCAGTTTATTTATTTAATTTAAACACTTTCTCTCCTTCCTCCCAGAAGAATTTTTAAAAATACATTCCTGAAACCAAGACAGCTATCTGTCCAAAAGTGGGAAGAATAGCTTTCATTGTTTACTGGAAATATAAACGTGTGGATTGAACTTTATATAACCCTATAGCACATACAGACCACAACAGTCATTCATTGTCCAACCCGCTATATCCTAACTACAGGGCCACGGGGGTCTGCTGGAGCCAATCCCAGCCAGCACAGGGCGCAAGGCAGGAAACCCGGGCAGGGTGCCAGTCTACCACAGGGCACACACACACACACACACACACACACACACACTAGGGACAATTTAGGATCGCCAATCCCCTAACCTGTGGGAGGAAACCCACGCAGACACGGGGAGAACCCGGGAAGTGAATCCAGGTCTCCTTACTGCGAGGCAGCAGCGCTACCCACTGCGCCACCGTGCCACCCCAGACCACAACAACATGTTTAAAATTGTGAATACAATAGAAAGCAGGAGTTATACAGGCTGTACTTACTGGCTTTAGTCAGAAAGCTCTGCACTTCTCATTAATAAATATGCTAATAAGGACAACATATCATTTTGGACGAATCTTGTTCTCCACTTTAGCAAATAACAAAGAATAGAATTTGCCCAGCAGATTTTTTCATAAAATCATCCACCTTTTCAACTTACCTTGCAGACTGTAGCACCAGGTAATTTACTTTTTCTCTCAGAATGTACCTAGCCTGGGGAGAGATTCATCATTTCTTTTCTCATCTCCCACTGCTTTATTTCACTTTACTTTAACATCTTCCATCCCCCATATCTTACCTTATAACCGTGTTCTTTTATTTTATACTTCTTCATTTTACACAATGCCTTTCATAGTTGCACTATGCCAGAAAGATACTATAAAACAAATCTCACCCCATACAAGATATTACACCTGGCCTCTTCTCTCTTTTTAGGTGTCCATCTTATTTCCACAGTTTCTGAAGGAGTACTGTCACTACAATTTATCTGGACCGGCAAGCACTGAAGCCTAGTGACTGAGACATTGGACTTTAATGTATAATCCATGTCTCTGCCTCACTGTGTGACCCTGAGCAACTCAGTCATAGTATCTGCTCTCCAACTGTAAAAAATATAGATTAGATAGAAATTATAATATATATTCTGAGCTTCTAAGTTGCCTTTGGTAAAGTCAACTGTCAAATACTGTAAATAAAAGCCGTGCTTTTCAGCTCAAACACGCAATCCTCTTGATCTCCCAGCATCCATAAAAATGTGCTTCACAACACAAACGTTCTTTGATCTAATTTGGCCGCAAACCTCTTTCTTGTTTTCTGACATATCCTTTGGTAAAAATGCAGCAAAACACTTTTATGCCGTCTTGATATTTTCTTAGAAAGGGATAACTTTGCTTTTATCTAATGGAATGTGAGGAGTTTGTGACTGGTGAAAGGGCGGCTTGCTGCCAAATCATTAAGTGAATGAAACGTCTTCTCTTTAGCACCCAGCTTTCTTGGTCAAGCTCTTATGGTACTGGAGCCTCTCTCTGAAGCAATGAGTGCAAAGTACAGAGCATCCGGAAAGTATTCACAGCACATCACTTTCTCCACATTTTGTTATGTTACAGCCTTATTCCAAAATGGATTAAATTCATTTTTTACCTCAGAATTCTACACACAACACCCCATAATGACAACGTGAAAAACGTTTACTTGAGGTTTTTGCAAATTTATTAAAAATAAAAAAATTGAGAAACCACATGTACATAAGTATTCACAGCCTTTGCCATGAAGCTCGAAATTGCGCTCAGGTGCATCCTGTTTCCCCTGATCATCCTTGAGATGTTTCTGCAGCTTCATTGGAGTCCACCTGTGGTAAATTCAGTTGACTGGGCATGATTTGGAAAGGCACACACCTGTCTATAGAAGGTCCCACAGTTGACAGTTCATGTCAGAGCACAAACCAAGCATGAAGTCAAAGGAATTGTCTGTAGACCTCCGAGACAGGATTGTCTCGAGGCACAAATCTGGGGAAGGATACAGAAAAATTTCTGCTGCTTTGAAGGTCCCAATGAGCACAGTGGCCTCCATCATCCATAAGTGGAAGAAGTTCGAAACCACCAGGACTCTTCCTAGAGCTGGCCGGCCATCTAAACTGAGCGATTGGGGGAGAAGGCCTTAGTCAGGGAGGTGACTAAGAACCTGATGGTCACTCTGTCAGAGCTCCAGAGGTCCTCTGTGGACAGAGGAGAACCTTCCAGAAGGACAACCATCTCTGCAGCAATCCACCAATCAGGCCTGTATGGTAGAGTGGCCAGACGGAAGCCACTCCTTAGTAAAAGACACATGGCAGCCCGCCTGGAGTTTGCCAAAATGCACCTGAAGGACTCTCAGACCATGAGAAAGAAAATTCTCTGGTCTGATGAGACAAAGATTGAACTCTTTGGTGTGAATGCCAGGCGTCACGTTTGGAGGAAACCAGGCACCGCTCATCACCAGGCCAATACCATCCCTACAGTGAAGCATGGTGGTGGCAGCATCATGCTGTGGGGAACTGGGAGACTAGTCAGGATAAAGGGAAAGATGACTGCAGCAATGTACAGAGACATCCTGGATGAAAACCTGCTCCAGAGCGCTCTTGACCTCAGACTGGGGCGACGGTTCATCTTTCAGCAGGACAACGACCCTAAGCACACAGCCAAGATATCAAAGGAGTGGCTTCAGGACAACTCTGTGAATGTCCTTGAGTGGCCCAGCCAGAGCCCAGACTTGAATCCCATTGAACATCTCTGGAGAGATCTTAAAATGGCTGTGCACTGACGCTTCCCATCCAACCTGATGGAGCTTGAGAGGTGCAGCAAAGAGGAATGGGCGAAACTGGCCAAGGATAGGTGTGCCAAGCTTGTGGCATCATATTCAACAAGACTTGAGGCTGTAATTGCTGCCAAAGGTGCATCAACAAAGTATTGAGCAAAGGCTGTGAATACTTATGGACATGGGATTTCTCAGTTTTTTTATTTTTATTAAATTTGCAAAAACCTCAAGTAAACTTTTTTCACGTTGTCATTATGGGGTGTTGTGTGTAGAATTCTGAGGAAAAAAATGAATTGAATCCATTTTGGAATAAGGCTGTAACATAACAAAATGTGGAAAAAGTGATGGGCTGTGAATACTTTCTGGATGCACTGTAGAAACCAGCTCTGCATGGATGCTACTCCATTACAGTGCACACCTGCACACACCTTAGTCTGGTTGTTGTCTGGCACACATGAACACACCTGCCCGCAAATTTAGAGTCAGCTTACTTCTGGATTGTTTTTGCCCCATTAATAAAAAAAGATAACATTTGGTTCAATATTGACCTCAACTGGCCCCAGCAGACATGTGAGTGTTGGTGTAGGGGTGAATGGGCGCTACAATGAAATAGCATTCTGCCCAGAGTTGGTTTCTGCCTTGTTCTCTGTGGTGCCAAGATAAGCCCAGAGCCCGTGAATTAGATAAAGTGAGTGTGCCAATGTTGAATTAGTGGTACTACTGGACTGTAGGGTGAAATCTACGTACATGTATGGAGAACACAAAAACTCCTCACAGAAGTCAATCCACCTAGATATCAAGCTAAGGTATAAGAGGTGTGAGACAGTAGAATATCCAGTTTAACAACCACATCAGCTGACATTTCTCTTTTTAAGAATTTAAGAGATATATTATGGTGGACAGCCGGGTCCCGTGCCCGGCAGGGACGCCCCTTCTGCATCTGTTCCGGGGGAGCAACCATTGGCAGCTCAATACCTCCCCCGAGACGCTTGGTGGCAGCCTCCCTGGCAGGACGGTGATTCCTCAACCTGTCGCATGGCTCCATGGGAGATGGAGTCCTCCACAGCCTGGTTGGGGGTTCGGATGGCCGCTAGGGGGAGCTGCCTGGAGTCAGCAGCCCAGCTGGACGTATCTTCAGCCCCACCCGGAAGGGCAATTAGGATCAGGTGGTCAAGCACCTGGAACGCTTCCGGGTGGGATATAAAAAGGGCCAGCCACCACCTCTCGAGGAGCCAGAGTTGGGAGTAAAGGAGATGGAGCTTGAGGAGGAGTGGTGGTAAAACGGAGAAAGGATTGTTGCTGTGTTGGGATTGTGCTTAATGGACTGTGTATTGCCTGTGGGTCACGGGTGAAGAAAATAAAACTTGTGCTTGTTTATACGTGCCTCTGTGTCCATCTGTGTCAGGTCGGGCGCCTATATAGCGCCTAAGTTACACTATATAATTAACAACCAAATGACAGTAATAAGGGTTATTAACTTAGGATTGGTGTCCATAGATGTCCATTAGAAATGAGGACATTAGAGGGTTGGCTCAAGTTGGACGGTTGGGAGACAAAGTCAGAGAGGCGAGATTGCGCTGGTTTGGATTTGTGCAGAGGAGACATGCTGGGTATATTGGGAGAAGGATGTTAATTGTAAATGCTAATTGGGGGTAGGTACTGTCGCATAGTCAATCAAGCTCCATCGAGAAGGAATCTGATATTCTGTTTTCCATCAGCGCAGACTCTTGAACATCAACTATGAGACGGACATTTGCCTTTTCAAAAGCTGATTTTCACGTCAGTATGATACCAGTGTTGTTCCAGCTAAAGAGGCTTGGAATAGCATAAATCTTAAGGCAACATTTAGACTCTGTGTAGTCATCACATTCGAATTGCTGGTTACAGACCTTCATACTTCCACACCAGTCCTTTGTCTACTTAGGTAGCTTGGATGTGTTATCTTCTTTGTGTTTTGTCAGTGGGAAAATGGTAGTGAGACCAACTGTGTTATATGGGCTGGAGACAGTGGCACTGACCAGAAAACAGGAGACAGAGCTGGAGGTGGCAGAGTTAAAGATGATAAGATTTGCATTGGGTGTGACGAGGATGGACAGGATTAGAAATGAGGACATTAGAGGGTCAGCTCAAGTTGGATGAAATTGTGTTGGTTTGGACATGTGCTGAGGAGAAAGTCTGGGAACATTGGGAGAAGGATGCTAAGGATAGAACTGCCAGGTTAGAGGAAAAGAGGAAGGCCTAAGTGAAGGTTTATGGATGTGGTGAGAGAGGACATGCAGGTGGTGGGTGTGACAGAACAAGATGATGAGGGCAGAAAGATATGGAAGAAGATTGAAAGAAGATTGGTGTCCATACATGTCCATTAGAAATGAGGACATTAGAGGGTGAGCTCAGGTTGGACAGTTGGGAGACAAAGTCAGAGAGGCGAGATTGCGTTGGTTTGGACATGTGCAGAGGAGAGATGCTGGGTATATTGGGAGAAGGATGCTAAGGGTAGAGCTAATAAGTAAGAGGAGAAGAGGAAGGCCTAAGAGAAGGTTTATGGATGTGGTGAGAGAGGACATGCAGGTGATGAGTGTGACAGAACAAGATGACGAGGACAGAAAGATATGGAAGAAGATGATCTGCTGTGGAGACCCCTAATGGGAGCAGCCGAAACAAGAAGAAGAGGCGTCCATACATGTTCTCTGCTAAATCATGTAGGCCCAAGAACCTATGAAAGAAGACACTGGAATAATGGAACAACTGTGACACAGTAGCTATGGTTGTTTACAACAGTGCCAAAACATTTCTCTGTATGCACTGTAATTTGTAAGTTGCTGAGGACAAAAGCAGCAGCAAAATAAATACATGTAATTTAAAGTAATGGAAGATGTGTAATCTAATTGTAATCTAAAGCTTTCAATGCTACTATTGGATAAAAATTGTCAGCCATTCCAGAACCTTTCTAGTCTTACAACATGGTACAATATCATTCTTTTTTTATCTTTTATTGAATTTATCATTATTATTCATAGAGAAGTACCTAAGAGTTGTACAGGATATGTACGAGGCGAGTGTGACAGTGGTGAGGTCTGCAGTAGGAGTGACGGAGGTGGGATTACATCAGGGATCAGCTCTGAGCCCTTTCTTATTTGCAATGGTGATGGACAGGTTGACAGACGAGATTAGACAGGAGTCCCTGTGGACTGTGATGTTTGCTGATGACATTGTGATCTGTAGCGATAGTAGGGATCAGGTTGAGGAGACCCTGGAGAGGTGGAGATATGAGAGGAGAGGAATGAAGGTCAGTAGGAACAAGACTGAATACATGTGTGTGAATGAGAGGGAGGTCAGTGGAATGGTGAGGATGAGGGAGTAGAGTTGGCGAAGGTGGATGAGTTTAAATACTTGGGATCAACAGTACAGAGTAATGGGGATTGTGGAAGAGAAATGAAGAAGAGAGTGCAGGCAGGGTGGAATGGGTGGAGAAGAATGTCAGGAGTGATTTGTGACAGACGGGTATCAGCAAGAATGAAAGGGAAGGTCTACAGGACGGTAGTGAGACCAGCTATGTTATATCGGTTGGAGACGGTGGCACTGACCAGAAAGCAGGAGACAGAGCTGGAGGTGGCAGAGTTAAAGATGTTAAGATTGACATTGGGTGTGACGAAGATGGACAGGCTTAGAAATGAGGACATTAGAGGGTCAGCTCAAGTTGGAAGGTTTGGAGACAAAGTCAGAGAGGCGAGATTGCGTTGGTTTGGACATGGCAGAGGAGAGATGCTGGGTGTATTGGGAGAAGGATGCTAAGGATAGAGCTGCCAGGGAAGAGGAAAAGAGGAAGGCCTATGAGGAGGTTTATGGATGTGGTGAGAGAGGACATGCAGGTGACGGGTGTGACAGAACAAGATGACGAGGACAGAAAGATATGGAAGAAGATGATCCGCGGTGGCAACCCCTAACGGGAGCAGCCAAAAGAAGAAGAGTAAGATGTTTTGACAGTGGGAAAGCTGTGCAAACTCAGGTAAGGGTATTTTGGCTTACAATTTGAATGCAGAAGGACACTACAGAAACTCCATTTTTTTAATTCTGCCCTAAACGTGGAAGCACATTTACCCCTTGACCATGTGTTGGACAAGGGCCTGTTGTAAATGTGCCTACAGTTAACTGCAAGGTAGACTATGCCTGAAGGGCAACCATGACTGTATTAGAGACATAATCCTTGGAAGTATTTCAACATACATCATCATCATGAATGCATCAAAAATAGGTCACCATCAAAAAATAACTATCTAATGCTGACCCGGTGGATGGAAATAGACTATTGATTACAGTACCTGACTTCAACTGCAGTGTAAGAAATAGGTTACACTCAATATGTTAGACAGTAATAGCAACAGTGTTACTGAAGAAGACATATTAAGGAATTTACTAACCATAAGTTATCATAAATCATCATGAAAATATGGCAGGTATAATCTATTTAATTATCACTGTTGTTAACCAATAACAAGAACTGAAAGTTGCAATAGCATAAGGAATACAAGCAGAAAGTTTGGGAAAAAAACTCCTTGTCTTGTTGATTCTCCTTTTTCACTGATTTATGCTTTTGGGAGGGCCAGGATATGATAAAGAGCCTATGAACCCATGTGCCTGTTCTGTATGATGTCAATAATGTAGGCTAATGGTACTCGAATAGCGAAGAAGGTGCATTTTATTGCATATATCTGCACTCATCCACATCTGGTGTTTGGCCCAATTGCTTTCCCAATGGGCAGATCACAACACCATATGCGAGGATACACAAGTTCATGTCAAGTCAAGTTTATGTGTACATAATAAATTGTTACAGAGTACAATGAAGTTCTTGCTTGAATGTTCCCTTAGAACACCTTTTATAACATGAGTAGCATTTCAATATCACAGATCAGATACATCAATTCATGGTATGATTGTACCTGTCTTTGAATGGAGCTTTTCAGAATGATCTTCTTCTTTTTCTTCTTCTTTCGGCTGCTCCTGTTAGGGGTCTCTACAGCGGATCATCTTCTTCCATATCTTTCTGTCCTCTGCATCTTGTTCTGTCACACGCATCCCCTGCATGTCCTCTCTCACCACATCCATAAACCTTCTCTTAGGCCTTCCTCTTTTCCTCTTCCCTGGCAGCTCTAATCTTAGCATCCTTCTCCCAATATATTCAGCATCTCTCCTCTGCACAAGTCCAAACCAACGTAATCTCGCCTCTCTGACTTTATCTCCCAACCATCCAACTTGAGCTGACCCTCTAATGTCCTCATTTCTAATCCTGTCCATTCTTGTCACACCCAATGCAAATCTTAACATCTTTAACTCTGCCACCTCCAGCTCTGTCTCCTGCTTTCTGGTCAGTGCCACCGTCTCCAGCCCATATAACATAACTGGTCTCACTACCGTCCTGTAGACCTTCCCTTTCACTCTTGTTGATTCGACACTCTTCTGAAGCCACTCCGCCCTTCGTGTAGTCTCTTCTTCTCCTCTCTTCCAAACTACCCATCTATCTATCTATCTATCTATCTATCTATCTATCTATCTATCTATCTATCTATCTATCTATCTATCTATCTATCTATCTATCTATCTATCTATCTATCTATCTATCTATCTATCTATCTATCTATCTATCTATCTATCATCAATTTCATCTTTTGGTTACTCCCGTTAGGGGGTCGCCACAACGGATCATCTTCTTCCATATCTTTCTGTCCTCTGCATCTTGTTCCGTCACACCCATCACCTGCATGTCTTCTCTCACCACATCCATAAACCTTCTCTTAGGCCTTCCTCTTCTCCTCTTCCCTGGCAGCTCTATCCTTAGCATCCTTCTCCCAATACACCCAGCATCTCACCTCTGCACATGTCCAAACCAACGCAATCTCGCCTCTCTGACTTTGTCTCCCAAACCATCCAACTTGAGCTGACCCTCTAATGTCCTCATTTCTAATCCTGTCCATCCTCATCACACCCAATGCAAATCTTAACATCTTTAACTCTGCTACCTCCAGCTCTGTCTCCTGCTTTCTGGTCAGTGCCACCGTCTCCATCCCATATAACACAGTTGGTCTCACTACCATTTTCCCACTGACAAAACACAAAGAAGATAACACATCCAAGCTACCTAAGTAGACAAAGGACTGGTGTGGAAGTATGAAGGTCTGTAACCAGCAATTCGAATGTGATGACTACACAGAGTCTACATGTTGCCTTAAGATTTATGCTATTCCAAGCCTCTTTAGCTGGAACAACACTGGTATCATACTGACGTGAAAATCAGCTTTTGAAAAGGCAAATGTCCGTCTCATAGTTGATGTTCAAGAGTCTGCACTGATGGAAAACAGAATATCAGATTCCTTCTCGATGGAGCTTGATTGACTATATATGACAGTACCTACCCCCAATTAACATTCACAATTTTCTATAACCTGAATGAAATTAAATTATTTTTTTCCAACTAACAATATATACGTCCCACAAGAAAGAGATTTAAGAGATTTAAATAAAGGACAAGAGTAGATGACAAAGTAGAATGTTGTAAAGAATTCAAAAATGTTGGCACGGTACACATACAGAGCAGGTTAGAGATGAAAGTCTCAAAAAAGGATTGGAAACATCGCATTAGCGCAAACAAACGGAAAATTATTACTCTGTGAAATAACGGAACGGCGAAAAGAGATCGAATATATTGTTTGGATTTAAACTTTGAGTCTGAGACTTGTAGATCGTCTAATTTGCGTGCCATCAGGGAAAAAAGAAGTAGTGTTTCTTCCTAATGAAGAGGCTTATCCACGAGAATTTAAAGATTCCAAAAACGTTAGCAAGGTACACATGCAGAGCAGGTTAGAGATAATGGAAGTACGAAAATTCAAAAGTTGAAAACAAAGGATAGTGAAGATCACATTAGCACAAACAAACGGAAATTATTAATCGGTGAAATAACGAAACAGCAAAAAGAGATCGAATATATTGTTCAGATTTAAACTTTGAGTCGGAGACTTGTAGATCGTCTAATTCGTGTTGCCAGCGAGAATTAATAGATTCCAAAAGCGTTGTTGCGATATGAAGTCCCATGAGACGGAGACTTTTAACATACGATTCTTTCAAGTAACACCCTACTTACAACTATTTTCAAACAAGACCACGCTCATCCAACCTCAGTCGTCTGAATTCGTTTGTCAGACACACTTCCTGCGCTCTCAACTCATAAATTTTATCAAGACAATAATTTTATACATTCTAGATGACATGTCAACGACAAAGCGAAGAAGAAAGAGCATGGAGAAACATTCGAAAAAAGTTGTTTTATTTATTAGAGAGAAAGAAACGATATTCACTCACAGGCAGTTATGCATTGCATTGTCACGATGTTAAGTCCAAACACAGAATCAAAATTCAATGCGATCTTGAAGAAAAGTTAAATCCAAATATTGTTTTTACTAAACTTTTTAAGTAAAACTGAAAATAATGTGTATGTAACAATTATGCGTATGTAAACAAAATGGGTTTGAACAAACATGATCAACAACTTAGGGCATGACCTCAACATTCTCACAACATGAACAAAATAATGCGTATGTAACAATTCCCATGAAAATAACAATCTCTTTAAATTGTATATCCGGTTAACCAAACCCGGGGGTGGGCGAGCGAAGCGAGCAGAGGAACAGAGCCCCCTAGTAATCCAAAAGTTTAAAAGTACATCTAACTCTATATGTTAAGTCTTGAGCTTAATGTGGCTCCTCGTTCTTTCTCATTAATCTGTAGCATCTTGCTTTCATGACCAACTTCCCATTGACTACATTTGACACCAAATTACATATTGTATAGAACAAACATGATCAATCTTTTGAAAAAAATACAAAGATAAATGGTCATCAAGGAAACACGTAGGGGCAGTGCAGTGGGTAGCAATGCTGCCTCGCAGTAAGGAGACCTGAGGTACGCTTCCCGGGCCCTCCCTGCGTGGAGTTTGCATGTTCTCCCCGTGTCTGTGTGGGTTTCCTCCCACAATCCAAAGACATGCAGGTTAGATGGATTGGCGATTCTAAATTGGCCCGTGTGTGTGTGTGCTTGGTGTGTGGGTGTGTGTGTCCTGCAGTGGGTTGGCACCCTGCACGGGATTTGTTCCTGCCTTGAGCCCTGTGTTGGCTGGGATTGGCTCCAGCAGACCCCCGTGACCCTCAGCGGGTTGGAAAATGGATGGATGGATGGATGGAAAGACATAGATCAAATATGGTTACTATATAAGATGACCGGTAATCCCATCCACCCATCCATTTTCCAACCCGCTGAATCCGAACACAGGGTCACGGGGGTCTGCTGGAGCCAATCCCAGTCAACACAGGGCACTGAACCAATCCTGAGCAGGGTGCCAACCCACCGCAGGACACACACAAACACACCCACACACCAAGCACACACTAGGGGCAATTTAGAATCGCCAATCCACCTAACTTGCATGTCTTTGGACTGTGGGAGGAAACCGGAGCGCCCGGAGGAAACCCACACAGACACGGGGAGAACATGCAAACTCCACGTAGGGAGGACCTGGGAAGCGAACCCGGGTCTCCTAACTGCGAGGCAGCAGCGCTACCACTGCGCCACCGTGACTGGTAATCTTCCTCTTATATTCTATATTACAATAATAATGACACTTGTCAAAACTGTTCAATATTAATCAAATATTGTTAGCTGAAACTGTTAGCATACCGGTATAACAAAAGTTAACAAACCCACCTTGGCAATTATAAAGGAATTTCTCCACAAATAAAAATGCATAGCCTTTGTCCATTTTTAAAGCTTTCATTGTGGAGTGCTTTCCAACAGCACTTCTTGCATCCCTAAAACTGACTTGTGTGAGTCAAAGGAGGCAAGTGGAATAAACACAATTCATCGCTGGCTGACAGGAAGGAGGTTTACTCATTGAAGCGTCACTTCTGAATTCAGTAAAAGGGGCCGACTCTATCTTTTGGTAGGTTGCCAGTCTCTTATAAATGGTATTGTGCATATATGATGTCACTGATTGAACAGGCAATTAAGAGGAAAGGGTTGGTGTTCCAGAAAAGTGAACTCCCCCGTGTAGTTCTGTATTGTAAAGCAGTTTGAACGTTGCTCTCTATGTAAAAGATCCATGCATCAATTTTCTAAGCTGGTAATTCAGTTCAAGGTTACAAGGAGCCAGTGCCTATCCTGCCAGTACTTGGGAAGCAAGGTGACTTGGCCCAGCATCAATGATTGAGCCTCTGAGGGTTTTTCCGATGGGGACTTTATTCTTCTATATGAAGATTGTACATAAGATAAAAGTAGGGTGTGTCTGACAGGCAAGCACAAGAAAATCCATTAACAATATGGAATGAGAAACCTGAGCGCAAGAAATCAAAAATTCCAGTCAAAAGCATTCCTGAAGAAAATAATTGATTACACTAGACAAAGGAGGGCCAATTGGCTGCTGGTTCTCCACCGGTCATTCTGCAATATTTTAAGCAAGCGTTAGAAAGTCGAATATTATATTAAGATGGACTCAAAGCCTTCCAATGTCTCTGGTATCATTTTCCACAGGCTGTTTGAAAATATAGCAGTGGCACTGAGAGGCACAGCAGGATACTGAAAAGAGAAGCAGAATAGAGAAAGATCAGTAACAGTTTGTAATGACTGTCAGTCTTGGATCTTGAGAAAGTGATTAAGAAACAGAGTTGCACTATAGCCAGGGAATCAGTAGTTCTGATCAGAGTATGCTAGACTAAACTAATGAGTCTTCAGCCTGGATTTATTGCTAAAACAGATTAGGAATTTCTGATACAAACAAGCAGGTAGTTTCATAGCTTTAGAGGCCTGTAGCTAGAAGCTCAAACATCCTACAATCTTTAGTAGACTGGCATCGTAAGATTGACGACACACACTCTAGGACTGCATGTATTGATAAAATCAAATAAGAAAAGGAGGGTCTAGGCCAGTGATCCTGGGGACCCCCTGTGGCTGCAGGTTTTTGTTCCTAATTAGTGACAACACCTGATAGCGCTGATCTCATTGAATTAGCTGGGATTTGTTTTCTCTTATTCGACATTCAGAAAAGCACAGCAGCAATGATTTTTACATTTGTTATGGTGTTGTCACACACGTGTGCCTAGGAGGCAGCTGAAGGGCTTAGAGATGAATGATAATAAATCTGCCCGGGGGGGGCGGGGTGCACTGATGCCCTTTCTAAGTTCCCTGCAGGCCTTTCCTCGGAAATCCCACCAGGAGCCACCGCCTCGACTTGGGACACATCACTTCCGGTCCTGGCCCCGAGAACGACAGCACTTCCGGTCCTGGGCCTGAGGACAACATCACTTCTGGTCCCGGCCCCGAGGACAACATCACTTCCCCCAAACTTCCTATAAAGCCTCACACCTTTTCCATGGAAGTCATTTACTTTTGAAGCCAGGATACTGAATTATACGGGTGGCTGCCCCAAACCTTGCCATGTCTCTTGTCTCTTCTTCTCACAGTGTATAAAATCTACAAATTATTCTCTATATTTTTATTATTATATTTTGCTCAGTCCCAACAAGATGAATTCAGATGTAGGCGGCATTATAATAAAAAGGCATATCCTCTTCCCTTACACCTCACTTTTATAACAGTTGTTCACAGCATAGTGCTAAATTGGTATTACAACCTGGGAAAGGAAGACTGAGCCAATGCCTTAGGCTATTGATTACTTTATGGATGGACATCTGGGACAACAATTTGGTTTACAGCCTGGGAAAGGAGGACATGAGGCAATATCAAAAAACTTCGTTATCTGGGAAAAGACAGATTAAAGAGTTTGAGCAAAATTCATCTTTCATATTGACAGCCAGCCAATCAGGTGCATGGAACATTCATGTGTTGTGAAACCACGGCGTGAAACTTTATAATAAAAAATGCCTCATTTGAAAGCAACGAAGAAGAAGAGAAACAGCGACAATGGAAGAGCGACGTCAGAGAAGACAACAAAGACACGTGTGACCAGTTTTCATCCGATCGTCAGTTTACAGCATTTTCATGAACGTCAATTGCCGAATCAAATGCCGCCCTGGAACATTCATCCTTGTCATCTCTACTTTTTTTCGTAAGCTTTTTCTAAAGACTATATATATTCAGACTTTCCTATCAGTACCTATTTTCTATTATTCTTTGTTCCAGTGGTATTATTATTACTCTTGTAATAAATACCATGCTGCTTTTAACTTGTCTATAGAGTGATTGAAGTAATAAGTTAGATTTCTTTGAGCACCTAGTGCAGCCGGAGATTTGCCATTACCTCTGTGCTGTGAGGTTTGTTAAGGCTGAGGGTGAGAGCTCCACTCAATAGTAGGGAACAGTATGTGAAGAAGGTATTATTGGCTGATAAATGGCCTATAGTTAAGAATGCTGAGTCTTTGTACGTTTAAATGTATTCTTGTAGACCAAAAGTAATATTTAGGTCTGAGATATCACTAAAACATCGTATGTTGTTCGTGCCGATAATAAGTAAGTCTCTTGAAGTACTGAGTGACAGGCTGATGTGTGGTTTAAAGTGCTAAGGGTTAATCAGCGTGTGTGTGTCGTTCATGGGGCACTGTTATGGTGAGGGTCTGTGTGTATGCGTATAGCTATGTATGTGTGTGTTCATCTTAAAGTGCAACAGTAGACCAACCCGATAACGAACATGACGAGTACACTTACACTTGAGGGAAAACAGGTAAAGGGTAAGTAGAGGGAAATACTATGATAATACAACATTTATAAGACATTTAGAAATATTTCTGCTTTTGCTATAGATTGAAGTGCTTAACTCTCTTTTGTTGATTTCATTATATTTTGCCCTTTCTCTGTGCAGTTTTTCCCCTTCTGTGTATTTTATTAATGACAATTAAAAACGAGAAGAGCAGACACGCTGGTAAACAACACTGAATAATCAAAGGCTGCAACTACTTTAGCATCAGACCCACTAATTAGAAATCAATGGATTATTTAAACAATTAGAACACCTAGAAAAGTAGAATGAAAATCAAGATGAAAATATTGTTAAAAAGTAAAAAAATACATTATTTCCATATAACTGTTTGGTACATTTTAATATATATATATACAGTGGGTACGGAAAGTATTCAGACCCCCTTCAATTTTTCATTCTTTGTCATATTGCAGCCATTTGCTAAAATCATTTAAATTAATTTTTTCCCTCATTAATGTACACACAGCACCCCATATAGACAGACAAAAAAAAGAATTTTTGAAATTGTTGCAGATTTATTAAAAAAGAAAAACTGAAATATCACATGGTCCTAAGTATTCAGACCCTTTGCTCAGTATTTAGTAGAAGCACCCTTTTGAGCTAATACAGAAAATGGGAAGAATGTGCAGACTCCACACACAAATGAGCCGACCTCTCCATCTCACACAGAAATAAATACGAATAAATGAATTCATTTAATTTTTTGCTGCCATTATAATTGTATGCTCTATGATGAAATGTAGCAGGACAAAAACAAATCAAAATTATAACTAGTTTGTCAGCGGAGGAAGAAGAAAAGACTCAACCTGCGTAATTCTAGGTAACAATAAACCTCGGGAGGCCTACACTGTTTAATGGTATCCGTCAATAAGGGCGCGCACAAAAAGGCGACCTTCAAAAGGGCGACCTCAATTGGGCGCGGCGAATAAAAGCGCACATAAATAAAAGCGATCTTCGTAAGGGCGACCTCAATTGAGCGCCGAATAAAGGCGCGCGTAAATAAAGGCGAGCTTCTAAAGGGCGACCTCAATTGAGCGCCGAATAACTGCGCGCATAAATAAAGGAGTGCTTCAAAAGGGTGACGTCAATTGGGCGCAGCGAATAAAGGCAAACGCAACAAAATTATTACAGAAAATTTATTAGATAAAGGCAATGATTGAACGTATAAAAAGGTGAAAGCAAGAATATTAAAACATCCAATTAATTAATGCCTGAACTTCTAACGAACTATTTCTAAAGCTCTCTATATTTCGTTGAAAATTAGATTAAGGCAATGACTGAATGTATAAAAAGGTGAAAGCAAGTTACACTTGAAGCTGTAGATTATGTGCAATGCCACGTAGATATTCGAGATGCGGTCTATTAGCATAATCAAGGACAATTCATTTAATTCGCTCCGAAGTGTCTCTGTAGGTCTTCCTTGGCTTTGGAATAGGCTGACCTGCGCCTGCATTTATTCGGCGCTCAATTGAGGTCGCCCTTTTGAAGTTCGCCTTTTTGTGCGCGCCCTTATTGAATAGAACCCTGTTTAATAGCTTAAGCTAAAGTCCATCTAAGCCTGGCCAACTGGTTGTTCCACCCTTCGCGCACCAGTTTACAATTGTCGTACATGGCTGGGGGTCAGACCCGGCCGGGACGCCTGGAGGGACCTGACAGGTGGCATATTTGTCCTACGGGCCACGAGGGGGCAACCACCCTGGAGCAGAAGAGGGCCACGGAAGGGGAGCAGGGAGGCTCAAGTCCTTGGAGGCCCATATCCACCGCCAGGGGGCACCCCGAGCCTCATGGAGCCCGGGACTTATGTACTTCCGCCACATCCATGGAGGACGATCCTTCCATGGTCACCCGGAGTGCTTCCGGGTGCTCTCCTGACGCTTCCGCCACACCAGGACGTGACATCAGGTAGAGCACCTGGAGCTCATCCGGGTGAGGATAAATGGGGCGGCCTTCCTCCTATCAGTGAGCTGGAGTTGGGAGCAGGAGCAGGACGAAGCTCCTGGAGAGAGAGGACAGGTGGCCCAGGGACGAGGAGAGAGAAAGGTGACTGGGGCTCGAGGCACTGTGAGTTGTGCGGGACTGAGTTGTGTTGGAGAACTGAGAAAATAAACAAGTTTTGTATAAAGATGTGGTCTTTGACTATACAGGATTACAAAAAGGGTGCCAAGGAGAGACAGTCGTTATCTCGCTGTTGTTGCCAGTTAGCTGTACTGAATGGCCTCTTGTACTTGTGTATGTGAATGGAAGTTGGGGACACGCTGTGAAACAGTCGGTGAGTTCCAAGAGTTGGCACGGCAGCTAATAAAGCAGTGCTGGCTCTTTTCCTGTTCATACAATTTGTATGCCCTTCATTCTTCACAAAAACCTGTTTTTGGTAGTAATATATAATAGTAGAAAGAGCCTGGAAACAACAAATAGAATTAGTCTGGCAACGAGGTCACAGTGCTTGGAACCAGCCTAGGCGGTCTTATCACTGACATTTAGTGCGTGCATCTGCTGTTCTGGGGTCTTCTCCAATTCCCATCTCCTGCCATACACAATATTTGTGCCCTACTGAGCGCAGGGATGTGTAAGTCTAAGGAACATTGGCTTTGGCACAAAAAGGGTGGCTTACCAACCCTCCATTCGTTTGTGTGTGTGTGTATGCAGGGGGAATCATTCTATTAAATACGCCAGCTACTGGACACACACACACAAATAAATCAAGGAGTGTATACCATTCTGTTTCTTTCAGTTCCGTGTCTCTCTTACTTGCAGTGTTTTTAATGGCATTGTGAATAAAAGCTCCATTTCTGAAGAGCGCGGAAAAATGAAGGCACTACAGGGGTTGCTGCACTTTCATTCACTTTACAATGGGATTGCTTTTGTGCATGAATTCAAAGCAGGGCTGATCAACATTACATCTCCGCACTCCTGCATCTAAGGAAAGGCCAGACAAACTCTTAAAAAATTAATAAGTTTGAATTTTACATACGGTGTGCCAGAAATGTAAAATGATGAAGACAAACAAGGCAATGACATTGGCTCCTACAAAGCACACACGTCTCTTTTTAATGATCCACTGGTCAAGCATTCTGCTACTGGGATTCTTTCATCTGTACTTTAACAAATTTTCACTTGCTGACTCCCAAATCTGAAAACGGTTTTCGTCCAGCAGCACGTCCCGTTTTTTAGTTATGATGTTCCAGGTCTTGGACAACTAGGGTGACTGGACAGTAAAGGCGATGCGTTTCAGCATTTAAGAAATAAGTTTGGTCTCGAGAAAAGTGAAGCCAAAATTAAGGAAGGTGTTTCTGTTGGCCCTGAAATCCGTGAACTGATGTTTGACGAGGAGTTCAAATGGGAACTGAAGCCCATTGAATCAGCACCCTCATTCGTGCAGGTTGTCCAGAATTTTCTTGACAGTCACAGAGCAGAGAATTAATACTGAGCTTATGGAGAACCTGTTGATGGTTTATTAGCTTACGGGAGCCCGAAGGTCACTGAAGATGCATTTTTGACATCTCGACTTTTTTCCACCAAATCTAAGCAATGTCAGAGATGAGTATGAGGAAAGATTTCATCAAGATATAAAGGTGATGGAAAACTGATATCGGGGGGAAATTCACTCCGAGCATGATGGGTGACTACTGTTGGTTCTTGCAAAGAGAGACGGATGTGAAGTACAAGCGCAAAAGCATTGGGCACGCTGACCTCACTTTTATCCATCCATCCATCCATTTTCCAACCCGCTGAATCCAAACACAGGGTCACGGGGGTCTGCTGGAGCCAATCCCAGCCAACACAGGGCACAAGGCAGGGAACCAATCCCGGGCAGGGTGCCAACCCACCGCAGGACACACACACACAAACACACCCACACACCAAGCATACACTCGGGCCAATTTAGAATCGTCAATCCACCTAACCTGCATGTCTTTGGACTGTGGGAGGAAACCCACGAAGACACGGGGAGAACATGCAAACTCCACGCAGGGAGGACCTGGGAAGTGAACACAAGTCTCCTTACTGCGAGGCAGCAGCGCTACCCACTGCGCCACCATGCCACCCCCTCACTTTTATATTGAGGTAAATTGACATAAATATACTTTAACGTGTCTCTGGTGTCGTCTTCTGGTTTGTTTTCAGAATAAACACATCACAACAATTTCGGTGGGACAGAGTCCAAACTCCAGATATCGTGTTGATATATTATATTGATATTCAGAAGTGTCAAAACGTCAATGATGTGTATTTCAAAAACCTGACTTGCTAGCTTAATTCCGATTTCATATATGAAATCAGTGTAAAAAACTTAATAAAGAGCTGCTCTGAAGTTCCCAGTAGCAAACAAAAAATATTTTTTTGTAGACCAGTCAAAGTCAAAGCGAACTTTATTGTCATCTCAGCCATATACAAGTATACATATAGATGAAATTGCGAAGCGCAGGGTCCACAGTGTAACAACATGAAGTGCAAATAATAAATTCAAAATAGAATTAAAATTAAAACACAAACAAGACAAGACTGTGCAAAGACAAGACAAAGAAGTAGCAACAGTATTGACGTGTAGTAAGCAATATGAACATTGATGCAATGTATGGTATTATGCAATCTAGATACATAAATATAGTCAATAGATATGTAATATAATAAATAAATAATAAAGATAAGGGTGGCATGGTGGCACAGTTGGTAGCGCTGCTGCCTCACAGTAAGGAGACCTGAGGTTCACTTCCCGGGTCCTCCCTGCGTGGAGTTTGCATGTTCTCCCCGTGTCTGCGTGAGTTTCCTCCCACAGTCCAAAGACATGCAGGTTAGATCCATTGGCGATTCTAAATTGTGCTTGGTGTGTGCCCTGCGGTGGGCTGGTGCCCTACCCGGGGTTTGTTTCTTGCCTTGCACCCTGTGTTGGCTGGGATTGGCTCCAGCAGACCCCAGTTACCCTGTAGTTAGGATATAGCCAGTTGGATAATGGATGGAGGGTCACGGGGGTCTGCTGGAGCCAACATTCAGCTTATGTTGTTGCATCGTAGATCTTAAATGATCGTTGATTCTTTTCAGAGAAGAAAAAGACCTTTCAGCCGAGGAATTTGTCACTGGCGTGCAGACAAACATTCTTAATAAAATGTCAACGTTTGGTTAAACAGTCTGTACTGTAGTCCTGGGGGTGGCACGATGGCGCAGTGGGTAGCGCTGCTGACTCACAGTTAGGAGACCTGGGTTCGCTTCCCAGGTCCTCCCTGCGTGGAGTTTGCATGTTCTCCCCGTGTCTGCGTGGGTTTCCTCCCACAGTCCAAAGACATGCAGGTTAGGTGCATTGGCGATTCTAAATTGTGCTTGGTGTGTGCCCTGCGGTGGGCTGGCACCCTGCCCGGGGTTTGTTTCTTACCTTGGCTCCAGCAGACCCCTGTGTTAGGATATAGCGGGATGGACAATGACTGACATTCTATGACAGGCCCCAGTCCATCAATAGCATACTCTTTTTATGTGTGCTTGGTGTGTGTGTGTGTGTGTGTGTGTGTGTGTGCCCTGTGATGGGCTGGCACCCTGCCTGGGGTTTGTTTCCTACCTTGGTTCCTCAGACCCCTGTAGTTAAGATATAGTGAGTTGGACAATGACTGACATTCCATGACAGGCCCCAGTCCATCAATAGCATACTCTTTGTGTGTGTGTGTGTGTGTGTGTTTGTGTGTGTGTGTGTGTGTGTGTGTGTGCCCTGTGATGGGCTGGCACCCTGCCCAGGGTTTGTTTCTTGCCTTGCATCCTGTGTTGGCTGGGATTGGCTCCAGCAGACCCCTGTGTTAGGATATAGTGCGCTGGATAATGGATGGATGTTTTTAGTCCTTTTTCTCGTAGCCACATGCAAAGTGCTAAGGGGTTTTTAGTCCCAATGTTGCAATCAGTTTTGTGAGATTTCAGATGGACAAGTTCATCGCAGAGAGCGGGTTCCAGATCATCTTTGAAAATCAAAAGCAGGTTTCTTCCCTCTTCTTCAAGTTCAGGAGAAGTCATGGCAATGTAAATGTACCGCTCAATTCATTTAGTGTATGTAATGTATTATATGTGTAAATTTTATATGGCCTTTTCAAAATAATACTGAAAAATCTGTAAATATTTGGCGGTTATTTCTTCTGTATATATGCCCCCCTGACTGCTGCCATGGCCTAGGTTGGCCTTATGGGAAATCCGACCCTGGTCCTGTGGGACAATCCCGTCGGCGCCCTTGGGTACTGCAGGGAGAGGGACTCCTTACTTCAGGAGGCTCCCATCAGGCCCTGCTCCAGTACTGGATGTGCTCTCGGGTCTGACATAAAAGCGAGCCGCCCAGCCTCCTCCGGTGAGTCAGAGTCAAGAGGCAAAACTCACCTGGAGGAGCAAAGGGAGGATTGTGGATTGACCTCCATTTCAGGTATTTTGTATGAATGAAAACCTTTATCTTGCACCTGGGACTGAGTAGTGTGGTGTGTCTGGGGTTGTGGGGCTTGGTGGCGCCCCCTGTCTTTTACAATGGATAACTTAATTAAACTGGCAGTACTGTATACCATTGCACAACACTCAGAAGAAAAAAGGTGATTGTTGCAAATATCTTATTATAAAGTAGAGATGTCACTTGAATCAACGGCTGAGATTCAAAGCATGTATATCTAAAATATAAATGTATTCAAATGTGGGTTAAAGATTCTGAGGTCTGGTGTATATTTAGGTATATAACACTACGATCAGGCTGCTAACATGCTTTTTTTCATTTTAATTTATTTATTAATTTTCATACAGACTGAACACCATTAGGTTTTGAATATTGATAATAGGTCCATGGGAATTAAACAAGAACAAAAAAAATCCTGTGATCCTTATCATCAAGTCTATTATCTTATCTTATCTTATTATCTTATCTGCCACAGCCAGGTGTTACGTGGGCGACCCCTTGGCCTGGTCCAACCACTCGGGTCCCCAACAATGAGGATCTTATGAGCTGGATCACCCTCGGGGGAAACGCACCACATGGCCGTAGTGCCGTAACTGACACTCCTTCACAATGCAGGTCATGTGCCTCATTCAGGACTCCATGAGCAACACAAAGTCAAGCCAGCAGGACCCAAGGATTTTCCGGAGATACACAAGGAGTCCAGTCTTCATCTCCAGTCACTGGATAGTCCATATAGCAAGACAGGAAGCCTCAGGACTGTAAAGACTTGGATAGACATCGGGAGCGTCACACACCCCTTTCCAGTGACCTCATGACCCCCCATGCTCTCCCAGACCATCTACTGACTTCATATGAAGAGTCACCAGAGACATGAATGTCACTGCCGAGGTAAGTAAACCTCTCAATGACGAGGTCGACACTCTCTCCACAGACAGACACACTGCTGATGGCCGTGCCCAAGAGGTCATTAAAGGCCTGGATCTTTGGTTTTTATCAGGACACTCGCAAGCCCAGACACTCAGACCCCTCACTCAGTCTCTCGAGACCCCCAATCAGAGCCTCCATTGACTCCGTGAAGATCACAGCATCGTCAGCAAAGTCAAGATCCGTGAACCTTTCTCCACCAACAGATTCCCCCCAGCCGCTGGACCCCATGCCAGTGCCCAACACCCAGTCCATGCCAGCATTGAACAGAGTAGGAGCAGAACACACCGCTGACGGACCCCAGAATCAACTGGGAAAAAAAGCAGAGGGTCTGCCTCCACTCTTATCATCACATGGAATTTTTTTTTAATTACTTTATTATTATTGATCCATCCACCCATCCACCCAGTTTGTAATCTGATTATCCAGCTCAGGGTCAATGGTAGCCAGCATTTACTTTATTATTATTGCAGAATTGCTACTAGACCTACACTCCATGAGGGAGCAAGCTAAGAAGAAGCACATTTTGTTTAATGTGCACAGTTTGAGAGACGCCTTGACGAGACTTTAGCACTCGGAGGAATGTGTCAGGTGTCCTGTTTGCAAATATTCTGAGACGGCACACGATTCTCCTTGAATCGATATTTATATACTGTGGCCGAAGCGCTTGGTTGGCGCTGACCCGAACACAGGCTGACACCGGAGGCAATGGTGAAAACAAATAAAAACATTTTATTCTTGTCTTCAGCCATGGGGCACGTCTTCCCCGTGTCCCACAGGCCCTACTCAGTCCCAAAAAAACACCAAAAGAAAAACACCCAAAAACACACTCTTCTTCTTCTTCTTTCTCCACTCCTCCCAGGCAGCTTTGTCCTCCTCCTCCTCTTCCTCCCGACTCTGGCGCCCTGAGTAGTGACCACAGGCTCCCTTTATAGCCCACCCGGAAGTGCTTCAGGTGGCAATTAACCTAAATTAGGCTGCACTTCCAGGTGTGGCTGCATCACCGTCCCAGACAGGCTCCGGAAGCCTTGCAGCTCCCCCTGGCGGTGGCCACAGAGCCCAACAAGGATGAACTCTGCTGTTCCAGGATAGTGACCCCGAGGGGACGTAGTTTGCATCCCATGGCTGCTCCCCCGGATCCAGTGTCAAAGGGGCGTCCCGGCTGGGACCCGACCACAATACTTAGTGCACAGAGCCACAGTAACCCCATCAGCTATTAACCAGCAGTTAGACTTTTAGTTTTCATCAAGTCTTAGGACTAATTAAAGCTCTGAGTAGTGTATGCAACACTTTAAAATGATGATCTCCGGTGTCTATAACTATACTGTTTTAGGTACACCTCTCTTTTTTGGGGGGAAAAGGCATCTGCCAAATAATAATTCTGAACTACTATGCAATTATTACAATATAAAAAGAAATTATATGTTTCAACCTTGATACACATAATGACTTATAGTGTCCAAGTTTGTATAAAAGAGAGGCATTTGCTGTTGGCCAGGATAGGCTTCAGCCCAGGGCAGCCCTAAAGCGGATTAAGCAGGTTGTTATGTTAATTTAGTGAAAATGTTCATTTTTATTCATAAAATTAACGCTAATCCACAAAGTGATATAACAGCGTGTGTAACAAAACCAGGAGAGTAAACAACATCCTCCACATCAAACAGCCCTTTCCACTGTGTCAGTTCCCAATGTCAATTGAAATAATAGTGTGTTCGTTTTTCTTTTTCTCCTGCTTCAGCACTACTCCCCTATATAATAAAAAAAAATTAATGTTTTCGATACACAAGCAAGTAAACTTTTGAAACCTTTGTGGTCATACCATTACCCTCTCCCCCTCGGTTACAAATTTGGGTGTCAAGTTAGATTCCTATCTGTCATTTGATACACATGTCCATCGCCTTTGTAAAATTGCATTCCTTCATCTCCGACATATAGCCAAACTCCGTCCCTGCCTCTCCCTTTGTGATGCTGAAAAGTTGATTCATATGCCTTTGTCTCCTCCAGGCTGGACTAAAGCTCCAACAAATTCAAAATAGTGCTGCAAGGATCCTGATGAGGGTGCGGAAATATGAGCAGATTTCACCAATCCTTCGGTCACTTCATTGGCTCTCTGTCCATCTCCGTATCGAATACAAACTCTGTCTGCTCACTCACCAGTGCATCCATGGAAATGCTCCACAATATCTTAAGGAACTCTTTATACAGTGGAACCTCGGTTCACGAATGTCTCTGAACACATACAAATCGGATTACGACCAAAAAGTTCGGCAAACTTTTGCATCTGTTCACGACCACACACTCAGGTGACGAACAAGCCAGTTTCCCTTCTGGTTCGTACGCGCTGATGATTTACACACGTGTTCAGTCTCTCCCTGTGCATTTGCTGTGAACTCTTTGTGCTCTACAGTATTTCGTTTCCCTTCTGGTTCGTACGCGCCAATGATTTCTGCACGTTTTCAGTCTCTCCCTGTGCATTCGCTGTGAACTCTTTGTGTTCTATAGTATTTCGTTTCCCTTCCGGTTCGTACGCACCGGTGATTTACGCACGTGTTCAGTCTCTCCCTGTGCATTCGCTGTGAACTTTTTGTTCTCCACAGTATTTCGTTTCCCTTCTGGTTCGTACGCGCTGATGATTTACACACGTGTTCAGTCTCTCCGTGTGCATTCGCTGTGAACTCTTTGTTCTCCACAGTATTTCGTTTCCCTTCTGGTTCGTACGCGCTGATGATTTACACACGTGTTCAGTCTCTCCGTGTGCATTCGCTGTGAACTTTTTGTTCTCTACAGTATTACGTTTCCCTTCCGGTTTGTACACGCCGGTGATTTACACACGTGTTCAGTCTCTCCCTGTGCATTTGCTGTGAACTTTTTGTTCTCTACAGTATTTCGTTTCCCTTCCGGTTCGTACGCACCGGTGATTTACGCACGTGTTCAGTCTCTCCCTGTGCATTCGCTGTGAACTTTTTGTTCTCTACAGTATTTCGTTTCCTTTCCGGTTCGTACACACCGGTGATTTACATACGTGTTCAGTCTCTCCCTGTGCATTCGCTGTGAACTTTTTGTTCTCTACAGTATTTCGTTTCCCTTCTGGTTCGTACGCGCTGATGATTTACACACGTGTTCAGTCTCTCCGTGTGCATTCGCTGTGAACTCTTTGTTCTCCACAGTATTTCGTTTCCCTTCTGGTTCGTACGCGCTGATGATTTACACACGTGTTCAGTCTCTCCATGTGCATTCGCTGTGAACTTTTTGTTCTCTACAGTATTACGTTTCCCTTCCGGTTTGTACACGCCGGTGATTTACACACGTGTTCAGTCTCTCCCTGTGCATTCGCTGTGAACTTTTTGTTCTCTACAGTATTTCGTTTCCCTTCCGGTTCGTACGCACCGGTGATTTACGCACGTGTTCAGTCTCTCCCTGTGCATTCGCTGTGAACTTTTTGTTCTCTACAGTATTTCGTTTCCTTTCCGGTTCGTACACACCGGTGATTTACATACGTGTTCAGTCTCTCCCTGTGCATTCGCTGTGAACTTTTTGTTCTCTACAGTATTTCGTTTCCTTTCCGGTTCGTACGCACCGGTGATTTACGCACGTGTTCAGTCTCTCCCTGTGCATTCGCTGTGAACTCTTTGTGCTCTACAGTATTTCGTTTCCCTTCCGGTTCGTACGCACCGGTGATTTACGCACGTGTTCAGTCTCTCCCTGTGCATTCGCTGTGAACTTTTTGTTCTCTACAGTATTTCGTTTCCCTTCCGGTTCGTACGCACCGATGATTTCTGCACGTGTTCAGTCTCTCCCTGTGCATTCGCTGTGAACTTTTTGTTCTCTACAGTATTTCGTTTCCTTTCCGGTTCGTACGCACCGGTGATTTACACACGTGTTCAGTCTCTCCCTGTGCATTCGCTGTGAACACTTTGTGCTCTACAGTATTTCGTTTCCCTTCTGGTTCGTACGCGCCGTTGATTTCTACGCACGTGTTCAGTCTCTCCCTGTACATTACATTGTTCTCGGTCAGACGTGAGGGACTTTACCTCAAAACTGTAATCTCCTCTCCACCCAGTTCCTCCTCACTTCATTCATGCCAGAACTCGACTTATGCAAGGTTAGTTTTCTTGGTTGTTTATGGTTAGTTTTTGTATAAATTACGGATTTTTCAAATGTTCATTTTTTTCCCTGTGATTAAAATTCATTAAAAAAAAGTGTTTACTGTGATCGGTTCGTAAGGCTGTTAGCGTGAACTCCTGCAATGTTACTTTTCTCTGTTCAAGGTTTTCTCAGTGTTATTCAATGTTTTTACATTTAGTTTACTATTACACTGTGCATTCTATGGTATAATTAACTATTTTTGTGCTTAAAAATCTTAAAAAAATATATATTTACATACAGTTCGTACAGTCCGGAACAGATTAATTGTATTTACATACAATCCTATGGGGGAAATTGCTTCAGTTCACGACCAAATCGGGTTGTGACCAGAGTTTTGGAATGAATTACGTTCGTGACCCGAGGTTCCACTGTATTACAATCCACTACAAGAAACCTCCGTTTTACAAATACCAACCGCCTTCGCCCCCCTGTGACCAAACTTCATACAATGGGTGACCGAGTCTTTACAGACGCTTCTACACGGATCTGGAATGGCCTACCAGAGAGGCTGATTGTGGGCTGTTTTGAAAAACAGCTAAAGACTTTTCTATTTAGGAAAGCTTATTAACAAGAATGCCACTATTTATAGTTGTTTTATCTCTGTTATTATCTTGTTTTGTCATTGATAAATTTCTTTTATGTAGCACTACAATTGCACAGTGCCTTATAAATGTCCTGTCCTGGGGCCTCTTCTTTTTATTATTTACCTTCTTCCCCTTTCGTAAATATAACATTAGCTTCCACTGTTATGCTGATGACACCCAGCTCTACCTTGCTGGTAAACCCACCACTTCCTTTCCACCATCTTCGCTTATTGACTGTATTGCTGAAATGAAATCCTGGTTTTCTTCAAATTTTCTTAAATTAAACCGTGACAAAACTGAGGTTCTCCTCATTGGCTCAAAATTATCATTATCCAAAGCCGATAATCTTTCTCTTGTTATTGATAAGAGTCTGGGTGTCATCCTCGACAGTCCTCTATCTTTCCAATCTCACATTAATAACATCTCCCGGTCTGCTTACTTCCACCTACGTAATATTAATCACATCCGCCCCTCTCTCACTCCCCATACCACTGCCATTCTTGTTCACAGTCTTGTCACTTCTCGTCTGGACTACTGCAATTCACTCCTCTTTGGTCTCTCTAATAAATCTCTCCATAAGCTTCAGTTAGTCCAGAATTCTGCAGCTCGCATCATTACTCGAACCTCATCTATTCACCATATTACTCCGGTCTTGCAGCAGCTTCATTGGCTCCTGATTAAGTTTTCGAATTGATTTTAAAATTCTGCTATTAACATTTAAGGCCATTCATAACCTCGCCCCTCCATATCTGTCCAACCTTCTTCATGTTGCCATTCCCTCCCATAACCTTAGATCCTCTTCCTCCATCCATCTGACCGTCCCTCTCACCCGTCTAACCACCATGGGGAGCGGAGCACTCAGCTATTCTGGAACTCACTACCTACTGAGCTTAACAAATATCAAATCATTTTCATCCTTCAAATCCATCCATCCATTATCCATCTCCATTATATCCAGGGTCACGGGGGTCTGCTGGAGCCAATCCCAGCCAACACAGGGCACAAGGCAGTGAAACAAACCCCGGGCAGGGCGCCAGCCCACCACAGGGTCATCCTTCAAATGTAAACTTAAACCCCATCTGTTCAAGATGGCTTTTTCTTTATGATTACAGAGGCTTTGCTTGGTTTTAATTTTTATATTTTCTGATGTTTTGTTTCTAATGTGTCCTTTATTTATTTATTTATTGTTCGGTGTCTTTGAGTTCTCAGAAAGGTGCCTTGTATAAATAAAATGGATTATTATTATCCTTCCATTATCCAACCCGCTGAATCCAAACACGGGGTCACGGGGGTCTGCTGGAGCCAATCCCAGCCAACACAGGGCACAAGGCAGGAACCAATACCGGGCTGGGTGCCAACCCACTGCAGATTATTATTATTATTATTATTCTTACCATACTGGTTGTAAGGAGTATAAACTTTACAATATGTAAGAAATTCCATTGAAATGATTTAAATAGATGAAAAAGAAGAATCTCAAACTGTGGGGCGCACCCCCCTACAAAAAAGGGGGTGCGAATGTTGCCGTATGTGGCGTAATTTCGCTATTCATAGGGAAATTTTAATCTTGTAGCAGTGTATCGGCAGCAAAAAATATAGGAATAAATTTTATTAGTGTTTCAAAAAAACGTTAGGAGGGCGCGATTAAATGAATAGTGCCGAGACCTCCTTCCCAGTTTCCAGACGTATGGAAGCCTTCCAGCTAAAGCGACTCTCCATCATACCCTGTGCTTCTTCCTTCAGTTGACCTTAATGGTAGCTATTAAAAATTGGCCTGGATCTGATTTTGCAGCCCACTGCATCCCATTGAAGGAGGTCAGAGGAGAGCAGCACATATCAAGCTAGACAGAACAAAACCTGCTGATTGTGTGATCGGTGAACGCCAACGCCAACCCACTGTGTCACTTTACTGGGACGCACCTGATTGCCAGAAAGACACAGAGGGACGATTTGGGTTTAAGAATCTACAGTTTCTTTAAATTATTGTCATAAAAATAACACAAATTTTGGCATTTCTGAAATCTTTCGATTACTTAATAGAAGTGGCTCCAGCTGAAATGTAGAGCATCAGGTGGCACATTATATGCTATTTAATAACAATAGCAAATTCATTTTTGTTCAGACTAAAAAACACATTTTCACAGTTTACTAATAGCAAAGAAGGTACTTTTAAAGCCCAAAGAATTCATTTGTGTTTCAACAAGTAATATGCATCATTTGATTGTCTTCTCTGCGGTGGGTTGGCACCCTGCCCGGGATTGGTTCCTGCCTTGTGCCCTGTGTTGGCTGGGATTGGCTCCAGCAGACCCCTGTGACCCTGTGTTCGGATTCAGCAGGTTGGAAAATGGATGGATGGATGGATGGATGATTGTCTTGTCAATTATATCTGCAATAGTTTAACACTACTATCACCCCAAAGAGTATCCATTCGTGAGGCAAGGATCCAGGCCTTTAATGTGCTCTTGGGCACGGCCATCAGCAGTGTGTCTGTCTGCGGAGTGTCAACCTCGTCATCGAGAGGTTTACTGACCTCGGCAGTGACATTCATGTGACTCTGGTGACGCTGCCTATGAAGTCAGTAGACGGACTGGGAGAGCATGGGGGGTCATGAGGTCGCTGGAAAGGGGTGTGTGGCGCTCCCGATATCTGCAAAAGGATGAAGGTCCAAGTCTTTAGAGTCCTGATGGTCCCTGTTTGTGAGATGTGGATGCCATCCAGTGACCTGAGATGAAGACTGAGGTACTGTGTCTCTCTGGAACATCCTTGGGTACCGCTGGTTTGACTTTGTGTTGCTCATGGAGTCCCAAATGAGGCTCTGAGGCTAAGGATCTGTGCTGGTATCCAGAAGGTTGCTGATTCGAATCCCCGTCACTGCCAAAAAGAGATCCTACTCTGCTGGGCCCTTGAGCAAGACCCTTAACCTGTAATTGCTCCAGGGGCGCTGTACAATGGCTGACCCTGCGCTCTGACCCGAAAACTAACAAATTCCTAATACAAGAAATTGTATAAGGTGAAATAAAGAACAAAACAAACAATTGTGAGGGAGCGTCAGTTACGGCACTATGGCCATGTGGCGCGTTTCCCCGACGGTGATCCTGTCGTAAGATTCTCATTGTTGGGGACCCGAGTGGCTGGACCAGGCCACGTAACACCTGGCTGTGGCAGATAGAGGGTCATTTCCGGAAGGTGGGACTGGTCCGCGTGTCTGCCTGGGGGGTTGCCAACCGGGATCCCGAGTTGTTTCGACGTGTAGTGGGTGCGGCAACACGCTGTACCAGTGCATGCTTCCCAACTTGACTAGACTTGAATTGACTGGCAAGGAATTCTCAGGACCATGAGCACCACCAGGATGGCACTGGACAGAGTTAAGGTCCAAAAAAGAAAAATCAAATAAGAGAGTCACAGTGGCATCAGGAGAGGTCCTACCCATGCCAGTGTGAGAACAGAGGAACCGACTGTATGATCTGTATTTGTGCTAAGTGTCCCTCAAGCTTAACAAGCAGAGGATGGAGATGGTGTTGAAAGAAATCTGAAAAAAAATATATAAAATGGAGTAAGGTAGCCTAGCGTAGAAAGCTGACTGTAAAGTATAAGGGCGCTTGTTCAATCCTCACCTCAAAAACTATTCTGTGACCCTGAGCAAGCACCCTAATGTGACTGTGCTCCTACCAAACAAAGGACATGTGAATAACTGTGCGTTACCTTCTACTTGCAAGTTGCCTTGGACAAAGACATCAGAAAACTCAAAACAGAGAGGATATTGTTGTGAGTCCGTTATCCCAGTAAGGACATCAAAAAACTAAAGAACAACTGAAACCCAACACAATCAGATTCACCAAATAAAAACGGTTTGGGACTGCCTGATTGACTGAGGAGGACCTTTATTTATAAGCCTGCTATAAATACAACAACTAGCTTCACCTGTTGTGGGTAAAGTCAGAAAATGAATACATGCGGACTGTTCTGTTTCACTGCAGTGGGCTGGCGCCCTGCCCAGGATTTGTTCCTGCCTTGTGCCATGTGTTGGCTGGGATTGGCTCCAGCAGACCCCTGTGACCCTGTAGTTAGGATAATGGATGGATGTTCTGTTTCATCTTCATAGATTTAAAGATACCAAGGAGTGGAAATGGTAACGACAAAACAAGAAAAGATGTTATCTCCATCCATCCATCCATTATCTAACCTGCTATATCCTAACTACAGGGTCACGGAGGTCTGCTGGAGCCAATCCCAGCCAACACAGGCAGGAACAAATCCCGGGCAGGGCACCAGCCCACCGCAGACACGGTATCTCCTTTTAGAAAAAAATCAGGAGTGTGCTCCCCTCAACTTCTTTCGCATTCTGAGATAGAGGAAAAGGTCATCAGAGCAACTTCCAGTTGCTCAATATTTCTCAACTATCACATCTCTTTGTTTCTCATCACAACTAATTGATAATACTGATACACAATTATTTATTATATATTTATTACACTGGTCAACAAGCATTTTGCTAATGGGATTCTTTCATCTGTACTTTAACTCCAAATCTGAAAACCGTTTTCGTCCCACACGTCCCGTTTTTTAGTTATGATGTTCCAAGTCTTGGACAACTAGGGTGACTGGACAGTAAAGGCGATTCGTTTCAGCATTTAAGAAATAAGTTTGGTCTCGAGAAAAGTGAAGCCAAAATTAAGGAAGGTGTTTCTGTTGGCCCTGAAATCCGTGAACTGATGTTTGACGAGGAGTTCAAAAGGAAACTGAAGCCCACTGAATCAGCACTCTCATTCGTGCGGGTTGTCCAGAATTTTCTTGATAGTCACAGAGCAGAGAATTACAGTGAGCTTGTGGAGAACCTGCTGAAAGTCTATCAGCTTACGGGAGCCCGAATGTCACTGAAGACGCATTTTTGACATTCTTATCTCGACTTTTTTCCACCAAATCTAAGCGATGTCAGAGATGAGTATGGGGAAAGATTTCATCAAGATATAAAGGTGACGGAAAACTGATAATCAGGGGGAAATTCACTCCGAGCATGATCGGTGACTACTGTTGGTTCTTGCAAAGAGAGACGAATGTGCAGGACAAGCACAAAAGCGAGGGCCTCCGACATTGTTGGGCATGCGGATCTCACTTTTATATTGAGGTAAATTGACATAAATATACTTTAACGTACTTACATCCTCACAGGTGGCGCAGTGGTGGTGCTGCTGCTTTGCAGTAAGAAGATTGTGGGTTAGCTTCCCGGATCCTCCCTATGTGGATAACATTTTGAGTACTAAAAGCGCTATATAAATGTAATGAATTATTATTAACGTGTCTCTGGTGTCGTCTTCTGGTTTGTTTACAGAATAAACACATCAAAATAATTTCGGTGGGACACAGTCCAAACTCCAGATATCATGTTGATATATTATATTGATATTCAAAAGTGTCAAAACGTCAATGATGTGTATCTCAAAAACCTGATGTGCTAACTTAATTCCGATTTCATATATGAAATCAGTGTAAAAAACTCAATAAAGAGCTGCTCTGAAGTTCCCAGAAGCAAATAAAAAATATTTTTTTGCAGACCAGTGATAATCAAACTTTACATTAAAATGATATTTTCGCACTTAGGGAGGTCAAAAATGGTGGTGGAATATTTTCATGATTACATATTCATTTTCATGATTACGTGCAAAGTAAAAAGAGTTATCTCTCTATTATAATAAAAAAAATCCTGGGACGAGATTTTCTCAGAGAGATACTTTCATGTCCCGCGAGACGAGACTTTGTGCCAAGAGATGTAACCACACACGGGGCCAGAAATAAAAGACAAAGCAGGACGTCGTAAAGAAGTTCAAAAAACGTTGGCGTGATACACATGTAGAGCAGGTTCAAGATAATGGAAGTATGAAAATTTGAAAGTCTCAAAAAACTGATAGTAAAGATCACATTAGCGCAAACAAATGGAAATTATTACTCGGTGAAGTAACGGAACAGCGAAAAGAGATCGAATATATTGTTCGGATTTAAGCTTTGAGTCGGATACTTGTAGATCGTCTATTAGGTGAGACGGAGACTTTTAACATGAGATTCTGTCAAGTCACGCACTACTTACAACTATTTTCAAACAAGACCACGGTCATCTAACCTCAGTCGTGTGAATGCTTTTGACAGACACACTTCCTGCACTCTCAGCTCTTATAAATTTTATCAGGACAATAATTTTATACGTTCTAGATGACACGTCAATGACAAAGTGAAGAAGAAAGCGCATGGACAAACATTCAAAAAACTCGTTTTATTTATTAGAGAGAAAGAAACGATATTCACTCACAGGCAGTTATAAGTTGCGTTGTCACGATGTAAGTCCAAACATGGAATCAAAATTCAATGCAATCTGGAAGAAAAATTAAATCCAAATATTGTTTTTACTAAACTTTTAAAGTAAAACTGAAAATAATGCATATGTAACAATTCCCATGAAAATAACAATCTCTTTAAATTGTATATTCCAAAGTCTGTAACAAACGGAAATTATTACTTATTATTAATTATTACAGAACAGCGAAAAGAAATCGAATATATTGTTCAGATTTAAACTTTACGTCGGAGACTTGTAGATCGTCTAATTCATGTTGCCATCAGGGGGAAAGTAGTGTTTCTACCTAATGAAGAGGCGTATCTGCGAGAATTAAAAGATTTGTCATTTGGTGAAAGTGAAATCCACATACGCGGTCACGCTTGGGTCACAGAGTTGCACAGATACACAGGGGATTTCAGAGACAGAAACGTTATTCAGACACCTCAAACCAACACAAGTCTCTTTCAGGAGTGAATTGAGCTCCGCGTGTAGTCCAAGGGGACAGTTCCGTCTCTCAATTAAAAGAATAGAAAATCTTCCTCTTCATAGGGGCGGGACCCCCAATGGGAGCAGAGGATGTCTGGCGGAGAAGAGAGACAAGGCAGTGAGACAAAGAGTAGGACAGCTGCTGTACAGGCTTTTAAATGTTCGAAGCACCGCGCGACATGCAGATCACGCAGCACAGCAGCAGCAGCAGCTGACCGAGCAAAGAGGAGGTTTGGGAGGAGCGACCGCATCTCCTTGGCATGCGTTCAGCCGCGAGCAGCAGAGACACGAAGGGGTTTGGCGAGCAAAGCGAGCAGGGGGTGAAGCCCCTAGTATATCAATAAGAAACTTTTAAACATTTCTAGTTTTAGTTCTTAACTCTCTTACATCCTTTTCTTATTAATTCACTTTTTTTTCTGAGGCGTTTTCTCCTTTAATGGGTCCTAATAATGTTAATGGATCAATGAATAAAGTAGGCACAGGGGCAAATAAAACTGACTGATGAAAAGCTTGTCACCAGACATTTTAAAACTGGGCTTGCTAAATTTCACTGGAAGGCGGCAAGCGTGAGTATTACATGGAGATAATTGAGTATTTTTTATCTCGAGTTGGAAGACGTTCATCATCATTATGATTTTCATTCCAACTTTCCAGGTGTTCTGGTTATTAAGTCATTATTTCCTAATGATCAAGCTAGGGGGTCTGGCACTGAAGTCTTTCATCATTCCATATCATCTGCCCTGGTGTCTGCTCATTGTTAATGGTTATTACTAGGATACAATTAAGAGGGCAAAATCCACAGAAAAGGGTGAATTAATAGGAAAAGACAGTTAAGAACTAAAAACTGTGGCAAAAATGGAAATATTTCTGCATTTTATATTGTCACACGTGCGAGTAGGGGGACGTTGTGTGGACCAAGTAAAGGTAATTCCACACCAGGCTGGGGTGGGGGCAGGGTGCACTAAACCTTCTCCTGTTGTCTCTGCAGACCAGCCGCGGGAAAACCTATCTGAATCAAGAACGTCACTTCCTGTTCCGGCGCCTAGAAGAACGTCACTTCCTGTTCCGGCACCCAGACTAATGCCAGAAAAACATCACTTCCTGTCTGACCACTTAAAACCTCCATCTTTTCCAACCTTCATCAGTTCTGTCTTGGACTCAGTACGATCAACAACTCTGTTGTATGAAAAAGAAAACCTTTGCAGCTAGGAACATTATACGGGTGGCTAAACCAAACCTTTCTTTATGTGTGTCGAGTCTGTTCTTTTACAATATCAACGTAAAGGCGGCAAAGTGGCGCAGTGGGTAGCACTGCTGCCTCACAGTTAGGAGACCTGGGTTCGCTTCCCAGGTCGTCCCTGCATGGAGTTTGCATGTTCTCCCCGTGTCTGCGTGGGTTTCCTCCCACAGTCCAAAGACATGCAGATTTAGGTGCATTGATGATTCTAAATTGTGTGTGTGCCCTGTGGTGGGCTGGCGCCCTGCCCGGGTTTGTTTCCTGCCTTACACAAGCAAAATAAGCACAATTAACACACAAATCTCTCCTTCACTCCTCCCAGCAAGCTCTGTCGTACTCCCTCCCAGCTCCGGCTCGCAGTCCTTTAAATAGTCTTTGACCTGGAAGTGCTTCTGTCCTTCTGGCCACGCGACTCATCTGTACTTCTGGGTCAGATGGAGATTTGTGGATTTCTTCAGCCTGGAAGTACTTCTGTGGTTCTGTCCCCGTGACTCGGGAGTAATTCCGAGCTATACGGAAAGTACAGATTCTCCAGCCTCCCTGCAGCTTCTCCTGGTAGCACCCACAGCACCCAGCAGGGCTGTGAAGCTGAACTCCAACTCCCATGGTTCCCTGCGGGAATCTGGGGTGCCGCCATGCTGCAGGGGCATCTCCACCTGGCGTTCTGGGGGAGGCATTGTCCCTCTGTAACTGCCCTCCTCCATCTTACTTCTTTCTGGGCGTCCGCCACATGGGTTAACTGTCAGTTTCAACTTTCCTTGTCAGAGGGCACTAGCGTCCTGACCAGGGAGTGGTTCCTTCCTTGTGCCAGATGCACTAGGAGAGGTTCTGATCCCCTGCGACTCCTTTAAGCAGCTTTAAGAATGATCTATAAACAAATTAACCAAAAGAGTATACACATGCAAGTAAGAATATTAATAAATAAGCAAGCTAGATAATACAAAAAGTACAGAATATGTTCAAATAAACATAAGGACACGTCCATTTTGTAAACCCACCAGTCACTGTTTTAGGTTTACAACACTATACTGTACAGTCAAAGCACTACTCAGAATCTAATCACAAATATCACCCGACCACAAATAGAATGCTTGCTCAGGTAAAAGCAGAAAAATGTACCCGACTCTTTCTGAATGAGCATTGTACCATCTAGATTAGAGGTGGGCATCATTGGTCCTGGAGGGCCACAGTGGCTGCAGGCTTTTGTTCCAACCCAGTTTCTTAATGAGGAGTAATTTAATGATGATGATGAACTTACTGCTCAAGTGATGTTTTTCTGCTTCATTTTAGAGGTCTCACTTGTTAAGGTCCCCCACTCTTAATTGCTTATTTCACTGTGAAATATCTGCTTTTAGTGTTTTTAATGGCTCCTTTTTAGCGATAAGATGCAAATGACAAAGGAATCAGCAGTTCTCCCTTGAAGCTGTTCCCATTTACACCAGTGTGGATTCATCGTGCACTATTAGGATTAATATATCAATTAGGAGGACAACGTGACAGACTGAAGATCACTCATCCGTTTTAGGCTTCAGATCACTTGGATGATATCTTTGGAAAGGAAAAAATCTCCAGATATAGAAAGCGAAGCCCTCACTGAATTCTCCCACGTTCCATATAGGTGGGAAGCTGAAATTTCGCGTGCTCATTCCTTGCAGTGTACTTACAAAAGTTAGATATGTTTCATGTCCTATTGCAACACCCAAAGTGGGGGGGGGGGGGTGGCAGAACAGGTGTACCCCCTTCTATCCAGCAGGGGGCGCTAGCTCCCTGCAGGGGCGGCTCTAGGCTCGTGGCGGCCCTGGGCAGAGAAAGAATCGGTGGCCCCTTCGCCCGCCAGTGTCAATATGGTATCTTATGCATGGCGGATGGACACTGCATAGCCGCCTTGTGCTCACGACACAAGCGTTTAATTTTTGCCGAAATTTGCCGCTGCGTTTTGCCAGCTTTTGTGTACTCAAAATCTCTTCATTGTGCTTAGAATGGGTATGCGAATGTCGTATCCCCTATCCGACCAGATATTCACTATGACTATTGCGCTAACACTAATACTTTATTAAAATTAGGTGACAAATGAACTTGTAAGACGACTCGCCCACGTGCACTAGCTGCGCTTCTATATGCGCGTGTCCATAACTTGAAAACCAAGTGGCGGCCCGTGATATTTTCATTACGGCAGAACGTTATAATACTACATATAGCTTACTGCTCCGCCTCGAGCGACATTAGTAAATACAGCGTACTAATTAACAAGAAACACAATGTTTTTTGGCCACATTGCTGTCAGCTTTGTCGTTATTTTCTCTTTCTGTTTTATATTCATTATATATTGGCGTGGCAGCCCCTGGGATTTGGCGGCCCTGTGCAGGTGCACAGTTTGGACATGCCTAAGGCTGCCCCTGCTCCTGGGTTGGAATAAGTTCTTTTTAATTGCAGCATTTTAAGTAACCTGAACCTGAATAGATATTCTATAACAAGGCGATATCCCTCCCTTAGTGATACGGCGGTAAGAAATCACATAAGAGTATAAATAGCTTAGCTTTCTTTAATGACGATTTATGCGGCATAACAGACAGGAAGCCATGACAAGACCTTTGTGTAGTGTCTGCCATTTTCGCCGCTGCGCTGGGAGGATTTTCAGGATCGGATGGTGTATTTTTCCATCCATCTGTTGGCTTCAAATGTTGCGCCGGGCAATGTTCCAATGTTTTTCTTTATGTGCAGGCCCTCACTTAGGTGAATCATGCCATTCCAAACAAGGAAAAGTGACAATGGAGTGGTGGATCTGAGGTTAGGGATCTGCCCTGGCAATCCGAAGGTTGCCGGTTCGAATCCCGTAAATGCCAATAGGGACTCTGCTCTGTTGGGCCCTTGAGCAAAGCCGTTAACCTGCAATTGCTGAGCGCTTTGAGTAGTGAGAAAAGTGCTATATAAATACAAAGAATTATTATTATTAAGGAAAAGAAGATCCTATATCATGCCGACTCACAGAAATTATACAATGCCCATTTTTGCAGTTGTCCCTTTCATGTCTTCCAATGCTTGTCTAGCAGTTCTAAATGATGAGCCCCTGTGTGCTAAATCTGTCCTTTATCGGTACATGTGAGAGGAAGCAGATGTATAAAATATTTTTTGTACAGAGCACAGTGACATATTAAACATATAAACTTATATTCTGATTACACCCCTAAACTGTATCTATAGATTGGGGAAACCCCTCCTCACTATTTCTGCAACTTCCAATATACGTAGGAAGCGCAAATTTCCCACGCTCATCCTTTACACTGTACTTACAAACGTTAAGTGTGTTTCATTTCACGCCGTGCCCCGTAATGAACTTTCGAAAATAACGTCTTCTTTTTGGCGGTTCACACCATTATGCTGTAAGGAACTTTCGTAACTGACCTCTTACCTTTCGGTGGTTTCATTCCTTATTTCCGTTAACAGACGATTTATTTCATGGCAGAGACGCACAAGGGCCTCCCCCGGTCCCCCCTTCTTTTTTCCACACCTACCACGTGGTTGGCTCCCTGCCTACATACATTAACGACATCCCGCGCTCATGTGCCTCCTCACTCGCTTCCTTACTTTCCTCCGCTGTTCGTCGTGCTCACTGCTACCTTCTTCTTTACTCCACCACTTCAAGCCTGTTACTGTTGGCCTTGCTTCATGTCTTCCTGCTGGTGACTCCTGCCTTTTCGTTTACTCCACCACTTCAAGGCTGCCGTTGTTCGGTTTCCTTACTTGCTCACGTACGTCTTCCTGGTGCTGACTTCTGCTTTGCATTCCCTGCTCCACCGCTTCTCGCCTTCCTTCGTACTTTCTTTCTCAACGGGTGCAAGTTTACCCCGAATAACATGTCTATTCCGGTGATCACCGTCGATCACAATTTCACCGACCCGTACCCAGTGGTTTCCATGCCTCTGCCATTCTCTCTCTTACTTATTGCATGGCCGTATCAGTCTCAGCCTCAATATCCGCAGAGACATTGTGTCTTATGTAGTGAATGACTGTGACAGGTTCAAGGTGTGGACTGATGACGGTACAGGACACAATTATACTACACACGACTGTTATAGCACTGAAATGCTTAAGCTCTCAATCTATGGTTCTGCATGTGAACTGATAGCTGCCACAAAATTGTTTTGTTATCGCTTTCAAGTGTATAGAAATGGGGAAACATTTTACACCTTTGGACAACCGGGAATGCCTGTTAAACATCTTAGATTCACGGGTAGCGATTTGGGTAGCGGACACTTCGATGTTTATGAATGTTTCAACTCTGACAACGTGGACACAAAGTTATCAGTGAAACCTGTGGTATCTTTACAACGGCTGACAAACGCGGACTGTAACTTGAACACAACACGTCCTCCAAATATGAAACTGATTGAAAGAAATAAAGACAATCAAATCCTTGATGACAGCAACACTCATAATATTTATAAAGTATATTTATGGCCTTATAAATAAAATGAGTTGGCTGAGTTTGGCTCTGGTAGACCCCCGTAACCCTGTGTTAGGATATAGCGGGTTGGAAAATGACTGACTAACTTTGAGATTTACTACTAATGTAAAGTGCCTTATAAATAAAATGAATTATTATTATTATTATTATTACTTCTGGGTCAGATGGGGAACTTGAGTTTTCTCCAACCCGGAAGTATTTCCAGGCTATGAGGGACGCACGACTCCCCAGGTCCTTCTGCTGTATCTCCCAGCGGCACCCAGCAGGGCTGTGGAGCCGAACTCCAAATCCCATAGTGCCCTGCAGGAATCCGGGGCACCACTATTGTGCAGAGAAGTCCCCGTCTAGCATCTTGGGGGAGGCAGTGTCTAAACATAGTTGCCATCCACCATCCTTCCCTTCTCAGGATGTCCCAGCCGGGCTGAGCTGCCGGGCATCCCTTACAAAGTTTAAGTTTATCTATACTAATAAAAGGCAAAGCCCTCACTGACTGACTCACTGACTGACTGACTGATTGACTGACTGACTGACTGACTGACTCACTCATCACTAATTGTCCAACTTCCCGTGTAGGTGGAAGGCTGAAATTTGGCAGGCTGATTCCTTACAGCTTACTTACAAAAGTTAGGCAGGTTTCATTTCGAAATTCAACGCGTAATGGTCATAACTGGAACCTCTTTTTTGACATTATACTGTAATGGACGGCAGCTCGATGGCCGTGGGAGGCAGAGTTGAGTGTAATGTCATCACGCCTCCCACGTAATCATGTGAAAAGACTGTGAACGCAGTAGGGAGAAATGGAGGAAGAGCCGCAAACAGCGAAGAACAAAAAATTCATTAAACAATTGAGAAGGGAGCGAAACAATAAGAAGCGAGCGAGTGAAGCATACAAGCATCTTCATAAGGGAAACAAAGCACGGTGTAAAATGTAAGTTTAAATTAAGTTTATAGAAACGCTCCCGCTGCGGATTGCAATAACATATTCGCGAGATAAAAGTTTAATGAGAAGACACGAGGTATAAACGAACCACACGCCGTAGCGCAACGTTAGGGGCTTCACTTCTGGCGCTGACGTTCGAGATTTGATTCCCGAGAGGGGATGCAATGCGTGTGTACGCATGAAGAGCACAGAATTAGGGCGAAACACGTGTCGTGTACTCTTTGCATTATTTGAAAGTAAACTATTAAAACCATTCTATGATCTGCTTCTGGGAACAGAAAGAGGGCACGTGGCGGATGTTAGCCGACTTGCTGACCGCAACGTTAGGGGCTTCACTTCTGGCGCTGACGTTCGAGATTCGATTCCCGAGAGGGGATGCAGTGAGTGTGTACGCCTGATGAGCCCAGAATTAGGGAGAAACACGTGTCGCATACTCTTTGCATTATTTGAAAGTAAACTATTAAAACCATTCTATGATCTGCTTCTGGGAACAGAAAGAGGGCACGTGGCAGATGTAAGGCGACTTGCTGACCAACCACAAGCGTAATCTGGCAGGTAACCACCCATACAATCAGATTGTGATTCAGAAAACGAATGCCATGAATGTAATTACCACGATCTACATACTGTCAAATAAATGAAACACACGCCGTAGCACAACAGCTGTGAAAAGGGAGGTTCACAAAAAAACAGATCTTTAACAAATTGTTATTGGTATATTTTCGATCCGTTTAAAAAGGTTTTCTTTTCTTCTTAATAAAAAATTAAAAGCAGTACTTCGCCGCAACGAACCGCGAGAATTTGGCTATATATATCTGCTTCTTGCAATTAAAAGAGGGAACGTGGCGGATGTTAGACGACTTGATGACCAAGCATAAGCATTACCTGCCAGGTAACCACCCATACAATCAGATTGTGATTCAGACTAGGAATGCAATGAATGTAATTACCCCGATCTACATACAAGGCGAAAGTCTTGCAACATTCAAAGATGATGGTTTGGGATAAGTACACCATGGAACATAAAAGAGCTTATGAAGCCTTGAACCGAAAAAAGCAAGATCTCAGAGATCGTAAAAAAAAAATAGGAGGTAATGTCGTTTTACTCGCTGTAGATTTTAGTCAAACATTACCAGTTATTCCACGAGGGAGACCAGCAGATGAACTCAACGCGTGTTTAAAATCCATGCTTCTCCCACAGTCGGTTATATGTCGCGTGTTCTCGGGTAGGTACACCAAAAAATGTATACATTTAAGCATGTAATGGGCAAACAAAAAATGAGGTATACCCGAAGGCACTGCAGTAGCACTCAATGTAACTTTACTTCTTAAATGTTAATGTTTTACTGTTTAATAATTTATACGCTTCTTATATGTTGTTCAAATTCTTTTATCAAAATACCAGTGACAGCGCAATGCACGATAACATGGAGTGAATACACCATACGCATCCGCCCACGGCCGCCCTGGTGTGCGCAGATAGGAGTTGATTCTACAATAAAATAAAATAAACATAAAAAGAGTAATGCAATCATCACCCATAAAGCGGATAGTAGACGTGACGTACTATATGTGTACCAGATTTCAAGTCAATAGGTGAAACGGTTTGCGAGCTACAGGTGATTTAAAATCCTGGACAGACAAACGAATAGCCACAGTAGCAAATTATAGAAGAAGATCTTACTGTTTAATAATTTATATTTATATGAAATGTGCTTCTTATATATTACTTCATATTCTCATATGATAATGATGTTAATGTTGTTTATATTGATTTCTATGTTATTGTAAGTGCATGTATGTGTGTATATGTATGTGTATATATATACTGAATATATAATATGTATATGTATATATATATGTGTATATATGTATATATATGTATATATGTGTATATATGTATATATATATATAATATGTGTGTATATATATATAATATATGTGTATATGTGTATATGTATATATATATATGACAGCAACACTCATAACAATGACAACACAATTACATTGACAATCATGTTACGTTATTTTTAAAATGTTTCCTTTACTTTTTCATAACCTCTTTAACACACTACTTCTCCGCTGCGAAGCGCGGGTATTTTGCTAGTTGTAACATATACACGATATAGTGTTTGTCTTCCTTGCTTTATCCCACAGGGCTAAATAATAAATACAATATCAGATGATGTTATATACATAAAAAAACCCACAAAACAGGTATGCTGTTGGAGGTACTGAGTATAGTACTTGCCATTAGATGAAATTCGGCATAATATATTGAGATGAAAACGTAGTCCCCCTGATAACAGAGTGATTTGAAGATATGATGAATCTAGTGAGACATGCATTTCTCCAGTAGCATGAATTTTCAATGACAATCATCACCACAAGCAATCTATTTGCACATGGCGGGATCAAGTTGCAGTAACACTGTGCTCCACATGGTGCCTCCAAACATGCAAAGCAGGAAAATGAGACATTTCTAAAATGATGACTTCACTTTAAATGAATACAAAACAGTCTGTTATAAAGATCTACATATTGTCAGCTAGATGCTTAGAAAATCTCCTCACACGGACCCATAAGCATTCTGGGAAAAAAAATAAAAATCATTTTTGCAGTTTACTCAAACACATCTGCATTAGCCCCTGACTCAGAAGATTAGTGAAATAAGCTGTTCCAAATAAAGATGTAATGAAATTCTTCTAGATCTCTCTCTCTCTCTATTAAGGCATCGACACAAGATGAAAGGAAGAGACTGCAAACGGCAAAAAAAGAAGATCAGTGGGGTCACCGCGGACTTTACAGTGTAAGGCATCAAAGCTATGAGAGAAAGAGGTGAAAGTGCAGGTGGCATACCAGTCTATGTGTTAAATGAATTTGAAAAGAGAAATAAAACGAAGCCAAGGAACTGGAAAGACAGAAAAAATAAAAAAACCATCATATTTTAGTTTACGCCTCCCATGGGACCCTGCATTCAGCAGTAATTGTGTTGTTTTAAAAAACAAAAAAAAAAATAATTCAGCCTGGCGGTGGGCTGGCGCCCTGCCCCGGGGTTTGTTTCCTGCCTTGCGCCCTGTGTTGGTTGCGATTGGCTCCAGCAGACCCCCGTGACCCTGTAGTTAGGATATAGCGGGTTGGAAAATGGATGGATGGATGGATAATTCAGCCTGCAAATGATCGGTGGAAAACGTGAAACCCATGACGTAAAGAAAAATAAAAAAAACGTTCATACTCTATAATTAACAAATAAACAAAGATGAGCACTAGAAATAATAATAATGCAACTAGACCTATCAATATAAGACTTTTTAAAATGAAGAGGTAACTGTCCAGTCAATCAAGATCACCCACCCAAAAGTGACTTTAGAAGTGTGAGTGCCTCTGCTTCAGTTTCCTGATTAATTCATTTATTCCAAATTGTTACAAGATTTTGTACATCCTCTTAAATTTCACTATTATCCTCATGTAGATGATTCACAATTTAAGTTTTACAGTCATATGGAAAAGTTTGGGAGCCCCCTTCAGCCTGCATAATAATTGACTCTCCTTTCAACAATAAAGATAACAGTGGTATGTCTTTCATTTCCTAGGAACATCGGAGTACTGCAGTGTTTTCTGAACAAAGATTTTTAGTCAAGCAGTATTTAGTTGTATGTAATTAAATCAAATGTGAAAAACTGGCTGGGCAAAAATGTGGGTCCTCTTGTCATTGTGCTGATTTGAATGCCTGTCACTGCTCAATGCTGATTACTTGGAACACCAAATTGGTTGATTAGCTCATTAAGCCTTGAACTTCATAGACAGGTGTGTCCCATCATGAGATATAAAGGTATTTAAGGTGGTCAATTACAAGTTGTGCTTCCCTTTGACTCTCCTCTGAAGAGTGACAGCATGGGATCCTCAAAGCAATTCTGCAAAGATCTGAAAACAAAGATTGTTGAGTCTCCTGGTTTAGGGGAAGGCTACAAAAAGCTATCTCAGAGGTTTAAACTGTCAGTTTCAACTGTAAGAAATGGAATCAGGAAATGGAAGGCCACAGGCACAGTTGCTGTTAAACCAGCAGGTCTGGCAGGCCAAGAAAAATACAGGAGCGGCATATGTGCAGGATTGTGAGAATGGTTACAGACAACCCACAGATGGCTGCAGATGGAGTATCTGTACATCGTTCTACAATTCAGCGCAATTTGCACAAAGTACATCTGTATGGCAGGGTGATGAGAAAGAAGCCCTTTCTGCACTCATGCCACAAACAGAGTCACTTGTTGTATGCCAATGCTCATTTAGACAAGCCAGATTCATTTTGGAACAAAGTGCTTTGGACTGATGAGACAAAAATGGAGTTATTTGGTCAGAACAAAAAAGCGCTTTGCATGGCGGAAGAAGAACACCGCATTCCAAGAGAAACACCTGCTACCTACTGTCAAATTTGGTGGAGGTTCCATCATGCTGTGGGGCTGTGTGGCTAGTTCAGGGACTGGGGCCCTTGTTAAAGTCGAGGGTCGCATGAATTCAACGCAATATCCACAAACTCTTCAGGATAATGATCAAGCATCAGTCACAAAGTTGAAGTTACGCAGGGGTTGGATATTCCAACAAGACAATGACCCAAAACACAGTTGGAAATCTACAAAGGCATTCATGCAGAGGGAGAAGTACAATGTTCTGGAATGGCTGTCACAGTCCCCTGACTTGAATATCATCGAAAATCTATGGGATGATTTGAAGCAGACTGCCCATCAAATTGAGCTGAACTGGAGAGATTTTGTATGGAAGAATGGCCAACAATACCTCCAGCCAGAATCCAGACACTCCTCAAAGGCTATAGGAGGACAGCGTCTAGAGGACAGCGTCTAGAGGCAAAAGGAATCAAAAACACCTGTGATGCCAATTGTCCCATATATTATGGTGCCCTGAAATGGGGGACCATGAAGAAAAAGTGTTGTCATTTCTACATAGTGTGACTGAAATGCATGCAAAGGCCATTAAATGAAAGGTGCACTTTAATCACATTTGAATTGTTTGATTTGTAATTTTAAACTATGGAGTAGGCGGCACGGTGGCGTAGTGGGTAGCACTGCGCCTCGCAGTAAGGAGACCTGGGGTTCACTTCCTGGGTCCTCCCTGTGTGGAATTTGCTTGTTCTCCCCGTGTCTGCGTGGGTTTCCTCCCACAGTCCAAAGACATGCAGGTTAGGTGCATTGGCGATCCTAAATTGTCCTGTGTGTGTGTGCCCTGCGGTGGGCTGGCACCCTGCCCGGGGTTTGTTTCCTGCCTTGTGCCTTGTGTTGGCTGGGATTGGCTCCAGCAGACCCCTGTGACCCTGTAGTTAGGATATAGTGGGTTGGATAATGGATGGATGGAAACTATGGAGTAGAGGGGTAAATCAAAGAAAAATGGATCTTTGTCCCAAACATTATGGAAGGGCACTGTAGAATACCTAATGTTTTATTTGTTTTTTAAATTGTTTTGTATATTGCATAATATTCCGTTAGCATAAACAATAAATACTTCCAAGAGTTTGTTTCCTGTAGGTTAACACACATTGTTGGTACAATCAAACGGTTACTCCCAACCTTTCTACATATACTGTGATATATACGTATATACGACAATTACCAATCCTTAAGACCCTATAGGAAGTCTCCAGCCTTGGCAAAATTGCTATTGCTATAATGGTAATGGAATTTTGCAGAATCACTTTCATCCTGCCGCAAAGCCCTAAAAAAGAAAAAGAGACTCATTAAGTGAACAAAAGGAAACAAGACATGCACTGATGTAGAAGTGTTGATAGAAAAGTATGAACACAGACTTTCAAAATTAAACACAGTACGACCGAGTGTGAACCACAGTCTCTGCTGATGAAGTCTGAAGAAAGCTCTGTAAGAATTGTCTCCTCAGTGTTCGCATTAATACCATCATACTACAGTAAATGTTGAGCTTAAGAGAGGCCAGTTACCTCACCATAGTTCTTTTCATTTGTCACCCATCGGTTCAATGATGTAACTAATTCATCCAGCTGTTACACTCACAGCTACCCGATCCTCCCCAGAACACAATAAGAATAGAACCTGATGGAATGACTGACTTACTTCTTTATTATTGCTTGAAATAACCCTAATAAGAATCATGCTCAAGTAGTGCATGACAAATGAGCGTTGACTGTCTGACTGGCAACAATGTGGTCCTTTCTGCTTTAGACAGGACTAGCATTGTTGTTGGACAAATACAAATATTACAAATAGAGCTAAACCAACATCAGACAACAAGTGTTTACTCTAAAGGATGACAATATCCTGACAATAATCTGAAATCACAGAAGGCCACCGATGGGGTCTTGTGTTTTTCATTCAAGAGAAATCTCTCCATTATCAGCATTGATCAGATTATTTGCTCAGTTCAATAAACCAACTTTGTTAATGGACAATGAGACAAAACGCGTTTCATTAAGTACATCACACACACATAACCATTTTATCCAAGTCATCAAAGGATTACAAGCATTAATTCAAAGATAACTCTGACATTGCTAAGCTGATTTAAAATGATTGTGGCAGGCGGCTGGCGTCAATGCCCAGCCGGGACGCTCCTGCACACTATATTCAGGGGGAGCAGCCCTGGACAGTGCAATACCCCCCCCTGGACGCTAGATGGCCGCCCATTGGGGTGAAGCAGTGCCTCGGTTTGCCACAGGGCTCCCTGGGAATTGGAGTTGGGTGCAGCCCTGTTGGGTGCCGCAGGCACCTCCAGGGGGTGCTGTGTATGGGACTCCTGAGCCTGTGTGGGCAACATATACTGTACATCACACCCGGAAGTGCAGCCGGAACTCGGTGATCAAGCACCTGGAGCACTTCCGGGTGAGCTATCTATCTATCTATCTATCTATCTATCTATCTATCTATCTATCTATCTATCTATCTATCTATCTATCTATCTATCTATCTACCTAATAGTGCCTTTCACTCTATCTATCTATCTATCTATTACAACAAATGTTTGATACTGCAAGTCTTCAGTTCTTCAACCAAAATCTAATGTTAAGTTAAAGGCTCCCAAGTGAGCAAATAACATTTTTTAAATAACAAAACTTATTTAAAACGATAAGGCACTGTGTAAAAAAGTCATTTAGCCTTATAGTTTATAACTTGTTATGCTTCCTTTAGCTGATGTCACTGCAGCCAGACTTCTTCTGTATTTCAATGTCAGTCTATCACAATACTGCACAGGCTTTTTTTAACCACTCTTTTGTGTAGAACTGTTTTAATTCTAATTCCTCCATAGCATTTTAAGTGTGAACTGCTTGTTTCAGATCCTGCCATAACATGTTTATTGGGTTTAGGTCTGAACTTTGAGTAGGCCAGTCCAAAACTATGTTTCTTTTCTGCCAATGTGATGCTTGCTTTTGGGTTTGGATCAGGGTCTTGCTGCATGACCCAACCACCCTTTAGATTCAGTTCATGGATGGAAAAACAGACATTCTATACAAGAATTTATGCGATACAGAGAAAAATTTTTAATTTCTATAATTATGTCAAATAGATAGATAGATAGATAGATAGATAGATAGATAGATAGATAGATAGATAGATAGATAGATAGATAGATAGATAGATAGATAGGAAAGGCACTATATAAAAGATAGATAGATAGATAGATAGATAGATAGATAGATAGATAGATAGATAGATAGATAGATAGATAGATAGATAGATAGATAGATAGATAGATAGATAGATACTTTATTAATCCCAAGGGGAAATTCCCCTACTCCAGCAGCAGCATACTGATAAAAACAATATTAATTAAAGAGTAATAATAATGCAGGTATAACAGACAATAACTTTGAATAATGTTAACGTTTATCCCCCCAGGTGGAATTGAAGAGTCGCATAGTGTGGTGGAGGAACGATCTCCTCAGTCTGTCTCTGAAGCTGCTCCTCTGTCTGGAGATGATCCTGTTCAGTGGATGCAGTGGATTCTCCATGATTTACAAGAGTCTGCTCAGCGCCCGTCGCTCTGCCACGGATATCAGACTGTCCAGCTCCGTGCCCACAATAGAGCCTACCTTCCTCACCAGTTTGTCCAGGTGTGAGGCGTCCTTCTTCTTTATTCTGCCTCTCCAGCACACCACCGCATAGAAGAGGGCGCTCGCCACAACCGTGTGATAGAACATCTGCAGCATCTTATTGCAGATGTTGAAGGACGCCAGCCTTCTAAGGAAGTATAACCGGCTCTGTCCTCTCTTACACAGAGCATCAGTATTGGCAGTCCAGTCTAATTTATCATCCAGCTGCACTCCCAGGTATTTATAGGTCTGCACCCTCTGCACACAGTCACCTCTGATGATCACGGGGTCCATGAGGGGTCTGGGCCTCCTTAAATCCATCACCAGCTCCTTGGTTTTGCTGGTGTTCAGGTGTAGGTGGTTTGAGTCGCACCATTTAACAAAGTCCTTGATGAGGTTCCTATACTCCTCCTCCTGCCCACCCCTGATGCAGCCCATGATAGCAGTGTCGTCAGTGAATATTTGCACGTGGCAGGACTCTGAGTTGTATTGGAAGTCCCTGTCTTGATTTGGTAAAGCATCCTGACACTCTCACACTACCACCAGTGTGTTTGGTTGTTTCTCAGCTGTTCTTACTGTAGAATGCTGTGCTTTATGCTGGACATAATGTGACCCGTGTGATCCATATAGTTCACATTCTGTCTTATGTGTCAGTAGAACATTCTTCTAAACGACTTGAGGTTCATTCATTTGCTTTTCTGGCAAATGAGAAATTAGCATTTATGATGTTAATGGTCTGCGGCGGGCTGGCACCCTGCCCGAGGTTTGTTTCCTGCCTTGCGCCCTGTGTTGGCTGGTATTGGCTCCAGCAGACCCTCGTGACCCTGTGTTCGGATTCAGCGGGTTGGATAATGAATGGATGGATGGATGTTAATGGTTAGCAGTGATTCCTCCTTTGCTTCTTTTTCATGAAGGCCATTTTTGCAGATTGTGCGATCTTAGACATTGACGCTTGCTGTCCGTGGTTCTTTAGAGGTTGTTTTAATATCCTTTGTGATTATCTAATTTATTTTCGACTGCACCCTTGGACTAATTTTAGCAGGCTGGCTACGTCAGCAGGATTCACTTCTGGTCCAAGCACTTTCCATTTAGAAACTGACTCACTGTGGTTTAGGGGAGTTACAGAGCCTTAGAAATCGCTTTTTGCAACCTTTTCCAGATTGATGGCTAGCAACAACCTTTTGTCTGATTTCCTCAGAAATATCCTTTGACCTTTGTATTATGTACTTGTTGGATTTCTCTGCTGCCAACTTGAGTCTGAAGGTAATGGTCAAAGCAAGTGAGGTTTATCTTGAGCAAGGCTGGCTGTAATCGAGCCTGGCTGTCTTCAATCTGCTGACTCTAATTATCCATTTAGCTGCCTTGATTTAACTAGGAAGCAATTACTTTCCTCGCAGTGCCTCGCTGCTACTGGATAACTTTGTTCATTCGATACATTAAATAAGTTTATAAAGAATGTTACTTGTTCACTCAGGTTCCCTTTATTGAATATTAGATTTTGGTTGATGACTGGAAATATTCAAAGTTGTAAACTCACAGAGGGGTGGCACGGTGGCGCAGTGGGTAGCGCTGCTGCCTCGCAGTTAGGAGACCTGGGGGTTCGCTTCCCGGGTCCTCCCTGCGTGGAGTTTGCATGTTATCTGCGTGGGTTTCCTCACACAGTCCAAAGACATGCAGGTTAGGTGCATTGGTGATCCTAAATTGTCCCGGGTGTGTGTGTATCCTGTGGTGGGTTGGCGCCCTGCCCGGGACTGGTTCCTGCCTTGTGCCCTGTGTTGGCTGGGACTGGCTCCAGAAGACCCCCCCCAGTGACCCTGTGTTTGGATTCAGCGGGTTGGAAAATGGATGGATGGATAAACTCACAGAAAAACAGGAAATTATGAAGGAACAAATACTTTTTCACAGCACTGCATATACAGTGGGGCAAAAAAGTATTTAGTCAGCCACCAATTGTGCAAGTTCTCCCACTTAAAAAGATGAGAAAGGCCTGCAATTTTCATCATAGGTATACCTCAACTATGAGAGATAAAATGAGAAAACAAAATCCAGAAAATCACATTGTCTGATTTTTGAAGAATTTATTTACAAATTATGGTGGAAAGAAATGTATTTGGTCAATAACAAAAGTTCATCTCAATACTTTGTTATATACCCTTTGTTGGCAATGACAGAGGTCAAACGTTTTCTGTAAGTCTTCACAAGGTTTTCACACACTGTTGCTGGTATTTTGGCCCATTCCTCCATGCAGATCTCCTCTAGAGCAGTGATGTTTTGGGGCTGTCGCTGGGCAACAAGGACTTTCAACTCCCTCCAAAGATGTTCTATGGGGTTGAGATCTGGAGACTGGCTAGGCCACTCCAGGACCTTGAAATGCTTCTTACGAAGCCACTCCTTCGTTACCCGGGCGGTGTGTTTGGGATCATTGTCATGCTGAAAGACCCAGCCACGTTTCATCTTCAATGCCCTTGCTGATGGAAGGAGGTTTTCACTCAAAATCTGACGATACATGGCCCCATTCATTCTTTCCTTTACACGGATCAGTCGTCCTGGTCCCTTTGCAGAAAAACTGCCCCAAAGCATGATGTTTCCACCCCCATGCTTTACAGTAGGTATGGTGTTCTGTGGATGCAACTCCACATTATTTCTCTTCCAAACACGACGAGTAGAGTTTTTACCAAAAAGTTCTATTTTGGTTTCATCTGACCATATGACATTCTCCCAGTCCTCTTCTGGATCATCCAAATGCTCTCTAGCAAACTTCAGACGGGCCTGCACATGTACTGGCTAAAGCAGGGGGACACGTCTGGCACTGCAGGATTTGAGTCCCTGGCGGTGTAGTGTGTTACTGATGGTAGCCTTTGTTACTTTGGTCCCAGCTCTCTGCAGGTCATTCACTAGGTCCCCCCGTGTGGTACTGGGATTTTTGCTCACCGTTCTTGTGATCATTTTGACCGCACGGGGTGAGATCTTGCGTGGAGCCCCAGATCGAGGGAGATTATCAGTGGTCTTGTATGTCTTCCATTTTCTAATAATTGCTCCCACAGTTGATTTCTTCACACCAAGCTGCTTACCTATTGCAGATTCAGTCTTCCCAGCCTGGTGCAGGTCTACAATTTTGTTTCTGGTGTCCTTTGACAGCTCTTTGGTCTTGGCCATAGTGGAGTTTGGAATGTGACTGTTTGAGGTTGTGGACAGGTGTCTCTTATATTGATAACGAGTTCAAACAGGTGCCATTAATACAGGTAACGAATGGAGGACAGAGGAGCCTCTTACAGAAGAAGTTACAGGTCTGTGAGAGCCAGAAATCTTGCTTGTTTCTAGGTGACCAAAAACTTATTTTCCACCATAATTTGCAAATAAATTCTTCAAAAATCAGACAATGTGATTTTCTGGATTTTTTTTCTCATTTTGTCTCTCATAGTTGAGGTGTACCTATGATGAAAATTACAGGCCTCTCTCATCTTTTTAAGTGGGAGAACTTGCACAATTGGTGGCTGACTAAATACTTTTTTGCCCCACTGTATAACGAGAGACAGAGGGAGATACAAGACTAAAGCAGATGTGAAAAATGTAACTGTAGCCGTGTAAAAGGCCGCTAGTCGGTCAGCGCAAATAGTGCTTGCTTTTTGGAGCCCCGTCAAGGATCTTCAGAATGACGAGACCCGTCCTCCACTTTCATTTCCTGTTTGTGTTAAGAGTCCGATTGACTAGTTAGACCACAGATACGTGAGCTCAAACATACTTTAAGTTAACATAAATGCAAAGTTTCTGATCGAGCAGGCGGAATCACAGAGAAGATAAATATGAACTGACCATTAGTCACTAATTTTAGACTCGGAGTTCTGTTTGTGCCAAGGGCTGCCCCTTTTATGGCGTGCTGCTTTAAATTTGGGCTGGAACTCCTCGTACATTGCAGAGTGCATTACGTGTTCTGCGGTCTGCTCTGCCAACACCTTATATTAACAGGCTGGGTCTGTGCTTTTGCGATTTGGCTGGATGTCAGGAATGGAAAAATATTTTCCTTAGTGCCTCCTACATGTAGAAAGAAAAATATCTTCCTGAGTAATTCTGGCAAATGTAGGCAGTGGTGCAGTTTTCCTCAAGAGACTAGTCCAGTGCAAAAGAAAAAAAAAAAGAAAGTTCTAGAGCTTCAGACTTGTTACAATGAATTTCATTTCATTTTTATTTACCCTTTATTTACAGTAAATCCATCCATCCATCATCCAACCCGCTATATCCTAAGTACAGGGTCACGGGGGTCTGCTGGAGCCAATCCCAGGGCGCAAGGCAGGAACAAACCCCCGGGCAGGGTGCCAGCCCACTGCAGGGCACACACACACATCAAGCACACAAGACAATCTAGGATTGCCAATGCACCTAATCATAACAATTTTATAAAAAAAAGGGAAAAATGTGCAAAAAAATACTAAATGTTCTGAAAACGTAAATTAGTGATATCATCACACCACCATTTTAAGTCATTCTTTTCCAGTGAAAGCTAATATTTTCTGGTTTGACTTTCACTATGATTTGACTCCTTCTGCTGTTCATGTGGTGTGGGCATCCCTGTTGGGTATAACCTTTAGCAAGACACCCTCATTTTGCTACGCGAAAAGAAGACTTCCAAAATAAAAACAAATATGGAGGAAGCAGTTCAGGGATTTTTAAATCATTCTTCAAATTACTTTGTTTGCTGATTCTTTTGATCTTTACATCCATCCATCCATCCATTATCCAACCTGCTATATCCTAACTACAGGGTCACAGGCGTCTGCTGGAGCCAATCCCAGCCAACACAGGAAACAAACCCCGGGCAGGGTGCCAGCCCACCGCAGGGCAGACACACACCAAGCACACAATAGGGCCAGTTTAGGATCGCCAATGCACCTAACCTGCATGTCTCTGGGCTGTGGGAGCAAAGCCACGCAGACATGGGGAGAACATGCAAACTCCATGCAGGGAGGACCTGGGAAGCGAACCGGGGTCTCCTAACTGCGAGGCAGCAGCGCTACCCACTGTGCCGCCCTTGGTCTTTACATCCATCTATCCATCCATTTTCCATCCATCCATTTTCCAACCCGCTGAATCCGAACACAGGGTCACGGGGGTCTGCTGGAGCCAATCCCAGCCAACACAGGGCACAAAGCAGGAACCAATCCCGGGCAGGGTGCCAACCCACCGCAGGACACACACACACAAACACACCCACACACCAAGCACACACTCGGGCCAATTTAGAATCACCAATCCACCTAACCTGCAAGTCTTTGGACTGTGGGAGGAAACCGGAGCGCCCGGAGGAAACCCACGCAGACACGGGGAGAACATGCAAACTCCATGCAGGGAGGACCCGTGAAGCAAACCCGGATCTCCTTACATGCGAGGCAGCAGCGCTACCCACTGCACCACCGTACTGCCCATATTATATTATATTATCCATTCATTCATTATCCAACCCACTATATCCTAACTACAGGGTCATGAGGGTCTGTTGGAGCCAATCCCAGCCAACACAAGGCGCAAGGCAGGAAACAAATCCCGGGCAGGGCGCCAGCCCACCGCAGGGCACACACACCACGGACAATTTAGGATCGCCAATGTACGTAACCTGCATGTCTTTGGACTGTGGGAGGAAACCCACGCAGACACGGGGAGAACATGCAAACTCCACACAGGGAGGACCCGGGAAGCAAACCCAGGTCTCCTTACTGCGAGGCAGCAGCGCTACCCACTGCGCCACCATGCCACCCTTTGTATTTCCTTCATTTTCATATACGTCTTTTCAATAAAAGCCTTTTCATGACTCTTTTAATACTTTGCCTAAATAGCATTTGTCATTCTATATAATGCCTAGGTATTACATACAATGCCTAGGGAAAGTATATCCATCTTACTAACCGAGAAAGGTAAACCGGAAGGCACAGACGCAGGTCTCGCTAAACCGGAAGGCATGGACGCAGGTACATGGCGATGGACCCAGGAGACATAGTGCGCAGGCGCCTACAGCCTGCGTCTCATAAACCACAAGCAACGTGTGATCCATCGCGAACGAAGGAGTTACGGCTCAAAAACGAAAGAGCTCAACTAACGTAAATAAGACATGACGCAACAACGCGCCCATAGCTAACGACTAATGACACAGCCACACAGAAAAGAGGATTCTGCATTGCACCCTAGAGTCAAACGTAAGACACTACGGGGTCCGCAAAGGTCCACAAAGATAGTACGGAAGGCGCAAGAAACTACGAAAGGCGCATGCGCCTACAACGCCCTTCTGAACTAAACATCCACACTACACAGCATGGTCTGGGTAATAAGAATAAACGAACTCTCTGTATTAAACGTACGGCATCCTCACACATCCAAACCATATAGCATATGTGAATCACATTACAGTGATGCATTATTAACAGTACAACCACAGAAAACGCTCCGTATTAACAGTAAGTGCAATTATCCATATTACTAACGGTAGACAACGGATAACTAATGGAGTCACAGTCACGGCTCCAAAACGATCCAGCTCAACTAACGGAGCTACAAAAGCGAGCCCGCATGGATAAAAACAATAGACGTGGGCGCCTACAACGCGCGTCTGAAACCGCGGAAGCAAAACTGTCTCGGCTCCAAAACCTAACAGGTCCGCATGAACAAATATAATGTACATAGACGCCTACAACGCGCGTCAGAAACCGCGGAAGCAAAGCAGGCACAAAAGCTGGGGTATCACCTTGATAACCCCATGTACTTTTGAAACTGTGAGAGGAAAATAGCACGACTTTACAGACAGGAGTCCAATGCAGAACTCTACTTACTTTGTTACTTTGTAAAAAAAAATTATTAACTGCTGATGATGTCGATCGTTTTGTCTGTGCTGAAATTCCAAACAGAGAAACCTATCCTGACCTTATTAAAAAGATTCAGCATATTGGAACTCGCAAGATTACAAATATTGTTTTTACAGAAGTTCTGAAATAAAAGTGAAACAGATGAAATAGCAACAATTCAAAGAAAAAAAATCTTAAAAGTGTGTATCCGGAAAACCAAATACAGGGGTTGGTGAGCAAAGCGAGCAGGGGGCGAAGCCCCCTAGTATAATATTAAAATAATTCGGATATTTCATACTTTGCTCAAAAATGCCAGGCATTCTATATATTGCCTGCTTTTCATACATTACCGGTAACATATACTGTACACTATACTACATATGTGTGTCTGTGTATGTACAGTATATAATCTAAACTTCCCTGTGTGACTAATAAAGTACCATCTATCTATTTATCTATCTTTCTATAAAAATAACTGGCAGTCCAGTCCAGTTTATCACCCAGCAAGAAGGGATAAATACTTTTACAGTGAACCTTCATTGTCAGACAGACGGAGAACTGGTTAGAGCTGTTACCATACAACTCTAAATAATGGGGTCCATGTTCTCTCCGACATAGTGTGGATTTTGTTTATTCTTCCACATTACAAAAGTTAAGTCTGGTAGGTTAATATCAAATTTAAATTGACCTCATCTGGACTGGTGTGGTGCTGAGGTATCACCCATTGCATGGCCGCACTGGGGTCCTAATCTGGGATCGTCATGTGGTGGGTGTGGCAATGCGCCTCCTCCTCCTCCTCCTCTGTGAGTGAAGTCCATCCAGGATGTGGTGATGCCTTAAACTTTATATACAGTGAAGGGCTGCACGGCTATCAGAACAGCATAACACAAAGAAAATCTTCCCACAAATTGTCCACAACAGAAAGAAGTAGTGAGAGCAACAACATACTGGTGTGGAAAGGCACAGAGCAGAAGGCTAAAATGAGGTATGGTACGATAGAACTGTGACATGCTGAGCAGCCAATACAAGGAAGAGAGTGGCAGCCTTGGTTTATTCTCTCCCAACAGGAAAGAGTGCAGGACAACCTGCAGATGAGGTCAGGGAGGACTAGCAGGACAACACGACTTTCTACCCAAATACTAGGGGGGAAGTATACTGTATAGATAACACTATTCTTCCAAGGGTTACCGAAAATTCAGGAGTGCAAGAATACCAATTGTCATTTGTGGGCAATTCTAGCCTGGCATCTCTGCAGCCAAAGAGGAGTTGCTTCAGGAATAATACTGGGAATTGGTTAGATGTAAGCCGAGGTGGCAATGATAGGGGGTAGCATTTAAGGTCACGTCATAAGAGAGGCACCTTTGAATATGAAGTTAGAGGGTTTCAGTTTGGAACCATCACTGTAGGCTGAAGAAGCCTCAAGTGCATTATTCCTGGTTCCCAACTTTATGTTCTAGTGGTCTGGTCCACTATGGAGCTAGGGAATGCCTGGGACCGCCAGAGAGACCTCTAGGCATATTTTTTAGAAAAAACTATAAATATCTTTTTTATTTCTTTTCGTTATGTTTCTTGAATGCTTTAAATTTTCATTGGTAAACTTTACCGCAGTGATGCGGGATCTGCATCGGTCTGTTGTGGTGAAAAAGGAGCTGAGCCGTAAGGCAAAGTTCTCAATTTACTGGTCAATCTACACTCCTACCCTCACCTATGGTCATGAGCTGTGGGTAGTGACCGAAAGAACAAGATCGCGAATACAAGCGGCCGAAATGAGTTTCCTCTGCAGGGTGTCTGGGCTCTCCCTTAAAGACAGGGTGAGAAGCTCAGTCATCCAGGGGGAGCTCAGAGTAGAACCGCTGCTCCTCCGCATCGAGAGGAATCAGATGAGGTGGCTCGGGCATCTGATCAGGATGCCTCCTGGACGCCTCCCTGGTGAGGTGTTCCGGGCACGTCCAACCTGTAGGAGGCCCCGGTGAAGACCCAGGACACTCTGGAAGGACTATGTCTCTCGGGCTGGCCTGGGAACGCCTCGGGATTCCCCTGGAAGAGCTAGAAGAAGTGGCCGGGGAGAGGGAAGTCTGGGCATCTCTGCTCAAGCTGCTGCCCCTGCGACCCGACCTCGGATAAGCGGAAGAGGATGGATGGATGGATGGATGGATGGATGGATGGATGGATGGATGGATGGATGGTAAACTTTATTTATTATATTGTTATTTTGGTGACCCCATTGCATTACCATTTTGGGCGTTTGTTTTTTCAGGGACACAGCCATTTTTTTCCTTATAGATTTCATGGGCACTGCTCACGATGATGCTGCAGAGAATCACATTGATTGGTGCTTGTGCCATGTGACCCATAACATTTTAGCAAAAGCGATCTCATGTAAGCCTTCACACTTGCTAAGACCACTGAAAGACTGGTGCTCATGTATCCTGAAAAACTAACTTGGGAAAAATGATTTTGGCTTTGAAATTTAGACCCACAATTCTGATTTTGGGATTTGGTTTTGGTAAATATTTCACAGTCCTCTGTGTAACAAATCCTTTCTTCAACAAGCCTGTTGCTAAATTCCTTAAGACCAGGTTTACATACTTCTGCCATGCCTATCAGTCTGTCCGATCTGAACACAGCAAATATCACTGATAAGCTTTTGTTTGACCGTATGGCCATTGAGCTGAGAACTGGGAGAAAAGTAAACGCAAGAATTCTGCTTTTACATCATTTAGAGATACAGGAGCTTACAGAAAGAAAAGATGATAGACAGGGGGCTAGATACCAACATGAGTAGATATGGAAATTGCCTATCTAGTTCAGTCCAGCATGGCTACAGACATTATTTTCTGTTGATACTGCATGTTTTGTTATCCATCCATTACAAAGCCTGTTACTGTTATTTACAGTATTTCTTGTTACATAGACATCTCATTTTCATAGAGTCATATGAACAAGTTTGGGAGCCCCTCTTAATTCTTTGGATTTTTGTTTCTCATTGGCTGAGCTTTGAAAGTAGCAACTTCCTTTTAATATCTGACATGTCTTATGGTAACAGTAAGATTTCAGCAGTGACATTAAGTTTATTGGATTAACAAAAAATATGAAATATGCATCATAACAAAATTAGACAGGTGCATAAATGTGGGCACCCCAACAGAGATATGACCTCAATACTTAGTTGAGCCTCCTTTTGTAAATCTAACAGCCCCTAGACGCTGTCCTCCTATAGCCTCTGATGAGGGTCTAAACACTGGGTAACAGGGTCCAGTGTGTCATGCTGATAGATGAATTGTGAGTCCATGACATGTTTAAATGTATCACTCTTTTCAGTTATTTTTTTTCCACTCTGTTAGGCCTATGACATGTACTATCTTATATTTCGGAATGTCTTACACCTTACACTCCAAATCGTAACCTTAGATCTTCAAATGAGTGTCTACTTAGAATCCCAAGAGCTAAACTTAAAAGAAGTGGTGAAATGGGCGGCCTTCTGCTGTTAGGCACCTAAAATTTGGAATACGAGCTGACCGATAGAAATTCGCTGGGCTTATACAATGGAGCACTTTAAAACACTGCTGAAAACACATCACTTTAACATGGCTTCATTTTAGTTTAATCCTGATGTTCTGCATATTCAATTAATTATCATTATTATTCCTGGTGGCTCCGTAATCCGTACTAACCCCTAGATAGATAGATAGATAGATAGATAGATAGATAGATAGATAGATAGATAGATAGATAGATAGATAGATAGATAGATGTGAAAGGCACTATATAATAGATAGATAGATAGATGTGAAAGGCACTATATAATAGATAGATAGATAGATAGATAGATGTGAAAGGCACTATATAATAGATAGATAGATAGATAGATAGATAGATAGATAGATAGATAGATGTGAAAGGCACTATATAATAGATAGATAGGTAGATAGATGTGAAAGGCACTATATAATAGATAGATAGATAGATAGATAGATCTATCTATCTATCTATTATATAGTGCCTTTCACATCTGTCTATCTATCTATCTATCTATCTATCTATCTATCTATCTATCTATCTATCTATCTATCTATTATATAGTGCCTTCCACATCTATCTATCTATCTATCTATCTATCTATCTATCTATCTATCTATCTATCTATCTATCTATCTATCTATCTATCTATCTATCTATTATATAGTGCCTTTCACATCTATCTATCTATCTATCTATCTATCTATCTATCTATCTATCTATCTATCTATCTATCTATCTATCTATCTATCTATTATATAGTGCCTTTCACATCTATCTACCTATCTATCTATTATATAGTGCCTTTCACATCTATCTATCTATCTATCTATCTATCTATCTATCTATCTATCTATCTATCTATCTATCTATCTATCTATCTATCTATCTATCTATCTATCTATCTATCTATCTATCATTTTTACCTGTCTGACATTTCTGTGGCAGCATTTTAACTTTGGTTGAAATATAAGTTTTAACATCTTGTATCAGGAAGATTTACAAACATTTGTATGAACAAGAAATTAAAGCATTGAATAGATAGATAGATAGATAGATAGATACTTTATTAATCCCAAGGGGAAATTCACAAACCCTAATTCACAAACTACTACTCTCTACTCTCTCTTCTGTTCTTTTTCCGGTTTTCTGTGGTGCTGATCTGCGCCCCCACCACCTGATCAAAGCACAGTGATGTCCCTCCATTGACGGATTAAAGGCCAGAAGTCCACATGACCGTCATCATCAAGTTCTTCCATGAGAACCCTGAATACCACGAGGACTGATTGAGGTCATTGATGTCAGGTAGAATGCCTAGAGGGGGCTGGCTGGGTGGTCTCGTGGCCTCGGGACCCCTGCAGATTTTTTTTTTTTTTGTCCAGCCGTCTGGAGTTTTTTTTGTTTTTTCTGTCCTCCCTTACTTTTATTTTATGTTAATAAGTGTTCCCTAATGTTAATTATTTCTTTTGTCTTTTTTCTCGTTCTTTATCATGTAAAGCATTTTGAGCTCCATCATTTGTATGAAAATGGGCTCTAGAAATAAATGTTGTTATGAGAAGTTTTTTATTTCTCATTTTTTTCCACATTATGCTTTGCTTGAAAACCATTTAAACTTTAAGAAACTGAAAAGACTGAGTTGTCAGCAGGACTGTAGCGTTCCTTGTGCTTTGTATTTACCTTCTCAGCACAGCTTCTGCTTTAAAACACATTACCACTGCATTCCAGCCTTCCGGAAAAAATGATGTTGTGTCTAAAGGCAGAGTTTGTGAGGGCCAGCAGTACCAGTCTGCTTTCTGTGTATACTTGGGGCAGGGAGCTTTTCTTTCTTTTCTTTTCAGTTGGAACTATTTCTTTGTTTTCTTTGCTAACCGTTGGAGTTTAAAATTTGCGTTTGTCAAATTGTCGGCTTGCTATATTCTTCTTTCATCTTTTTGTTTGTTTAATTGCCAGGGTAATGTTGATTGCATTCATTTGTCAACATTTTCCACAGAAGATAGACGTGCTTCAGATTCACAGCCTGTTGCATTTCCCACTGGGATATTTGTTTGTGTTGTTAGTGCATTATATTTTCTAGCAATTTCTTTCCTCTCGTTCCCATTATCGGATTGTAATTGCCATTCTGCCTATCATCTATTGTTCTGTTCCTCTGACTGTCTGGCTTTCTGTCTTCTATTTAGAAGCTTTAACTATCAATAAATATGTTTAATTCTTATAATATGGTCTCTTCTTTAAAAGCACTATAACATAACTGCTATTCATCTGTTTAAAAGATTTTTGTTCTTTATTTTGCCTTATACAATTTCTTATATTAGGAATTTGTTAACTTTCGGGTCAGAGCGCAGGGTCAGCCATTGTACAGCGCCCATGGAGCAAGTACAGGTTAAGGGTCTCGCTCAAGGGCCCAGCAGAGTAGGATCTCTTTTAGCAGTGACGGGGATTCAAACCGGCAACCTTCTGGATGCCAGCGCAGATCCTTAGCCTCAGAGCCACCACTCCACCCTGCCACAGGATGCAGGGTGCAAGACACAGGGTTTATTAGCAGGTTGCTTTTATTTACAGACTGTGGGTAATAGCCCGGACACAGACAGACGGACACCATGTTAAATTCCCAACCCACGTTTATTTATACTAAATATAAAGTCAAGTAAGTGCACAACCCAGTGCCGCAGCACCAATCACCCCAACAGTCCAGGCCTCTGTCCACAATATGCCTTCAGGCCTCCTCCTTCTCTCCTCTCTCACTCTCACTCTCACTCTCACTCTCAGACCTCGTCCTCTTCCACCCGACTCCAGCCTTGATTGAAGGGAGGTGACCCCTTTTATAGTCACCCAGATGTGCTCCAGGTGGTTCCCGGCAATCTTCCGCTGACACGCCCCTGTGTGGCGGAAGTGCCGGCTGTCTCTCCGGAAGCACTCCGGGTGTCTCTTTTCTTTTTTCCCCCAGCACTTCCTGGTGTGGCGGAAGTGCTGGGGTCCCAAGTCCTCCAGGCATGGGGACACCCCCTGGCGGTGACCACGGGCCCCTACAGGATTGAGCTTCCAAGCCCTGTACCCGTGGCCCCCAATATAACCAGGGCGGTCGCCCCCTCATGGTCCGGAGGAGGCATGAGCCCTCCTCCTGTCCTCCTGGGCGTCCCGGCTGGGTACCACCCCCAGCTGCGTGCCACAAGACATACAGCCCCCTGCTTTACTCTCTCTACACCCATGACTGCATGGCTAAGTACAGCTCTAACACCATCCTCAGGTTTGCTGACGATACCACTGTAATAGGTCTGATCAGCGAGGACGATGACACGGCCTACAGGGAGGAGGTCAGACTCCTAGAATAGAATAGAACTAGGGGGCTTCGCCTCCTGCTCGCTTCGCTCGCCAACCCCCGTGTTTGGTTAATTGGATATACAATTTTACATGTTTTTTTTTTGGAATGGTTTCAATAATTGAATGTAAAAAAGACCAAAGAAATGATATTTGATTTTAAGAGACAGAAATCTGTATGTTCACTTATTGTAGTTCTGGGAGAGGAGGTAGAAATAGTGAATGAATATAAATACTTAGGAACTTACCTAGATAACAATCTTAACTGGAATACAAATACAAAAAAATTATTTTCTAAATGCAACCAGCGCTTATTTCTCCTCCATAAACTCAAACTATTTAAAGTAGACAAGGACCTCATGTTGTCCTTCTATCGCAGTATGATCCAGTCCGTGATCACTTTCAGTTTCATTGCCTGGTTTAATAGTCTGACAAACCAAAACTCAAAAAAGCTCCAGCAGATTACGAAGTATGCAGCTAAAGTTATTGGGGCTGATGGAGATGATTTGACTAGTGTGTGTCAGAGGGCAATGCTAAAGAAACTGGAAATCATCTCAACTGATGACAGACATCCATTACATGTAGAACTAAACTTCAGTAAATCAGGAAGGATAGTTGCTTTGAAAACCCACACAAATCGCTCCAGAAACTCCTTTCTTCCTAGTGCCATACGACTTTTCAATAAGAAATATCAGAGATAATGTTTAAGGTTTTGATATATATCCTGTTACCTTTTTTTTTTTTGTATAAATATGTTGTATCTAACTGCCTTACCTTAAGCTTTCTTATTTCTATTTGTCTGTTTTATTTCATTCTGTCTGTTACCTGTTATTAGATGCAACTGAGAAGGCAAATTTTCATGTTTTCCTGTGTAAACATGACTAAATAAAGAAACCTAACCTAACCTAACCTAATTTCATATTGTTTCTGTTTCTGTAATAAATAATCCGAGTTTTTCTGTTTGTCCCTGTGATTTATTGTGTAAATCCACGTTTTGTCCATTGAATGATGCGAATGCAAAAAGACTTTGTTGTCTACTCGTTTTTTCAGACCTCAATTTGTCCTGGTATATTTTAAATTACACCTGGTTCTGATGATTAATCACCTTTTATTTGCGGTAATGCAATTGTTTCTATCTTTTCTTTGATACTGTAGTGACTGACATGATAAAGTGTCACAAGTTTTACTTGAACAATCGCCGACTTCCTAACCCCAAATGCAACTTTCTAGCACCCTCTCCAACGCCCCCCCCTTACCGCATGAAATCAATACCCCGCTATCAGTCCTCCGTGCTGTACTCCGCCTTCCCTCAATCAGACCTAACAGTCACTTAAAACCAAAAAGCCCTCAACCTGGCTGGGACGCTACAATACGTTCGAATTTTACTGCTTTCATGTTCTGTACCTTTGTCTGCATGCGTATCGCGCCATCGTTTGTTTGAGCCTTTCGAATTCCACTGCTTTCATAATCTCTTATCTGCCTTCATTTCTCTCCAATGCCTTTGGGTCTCTATTCTCCGTATTGTCCTTATACGTTTTCTATGCGCTGAGAGCACATGATGTGTGTGTATTATGTGCTTTTACACGATTGATTTTTTTTTGAACGGTGTGCTCTTATATATTCCGTACTCTCTTTGTGGACCTTTGCGGACTCCGTAGTGTCTTACGTTTGACTCTGGGGTGCAGTGCAGAATCCTCTTTTCTGTGTGGCTGTGTCGTTAATCGTTAGCTATGGGCGCGTTGTTTATCCAGGCGGGCTCGTGTTTGTATATCCATCAGTCGAGCTCGTTTGTTTTGAACCCGTGCCTGCTTTGCTTCCGCAGTTTCAGACGCGCGTTGTAGGCGCCTGCGTTCATTGATCTTATCCAGGTGGGCTCGTGTGTGTATCGTTGAGCTGTATTGTGTTTGAATCTGGTGTAAAGCGTTCAGCGGTTTGTACAATCCCAAGCAGCACATTATTCCTAACTTCACTCCGCAGTAGTGCCACTCACAATATGGAGGTTGTTTTATTTGCTATTTCCGTTAGTTGAGCTGTACGCACCTGCACAGTATGTCTCCTGCATCCAACGCCGTGTACCTGGGTCCATGCCATCTGGTTTACCATTCTCGGTTAGTAATATGGATAGAATGCCTTTTATTGTCACTATACACATGTACAATGAGATTAAAAGCAGCTCCTTCAGTGCAGACATACAGTGGGTACGGAAAGTATTCAGACCCTTTGCTCAGTATTTAGTAGAAGCATCCTTTTGAGCTAATACAGCCATGAGTCTTCTTGGGAAAGATGCAACAAGTTTTTCACACCTGGATTTGGGGATCCTCTGCCATTCCTCCTTGCAGATCCTCTCCAGTTCTGTCAGGTTGGATGGTAAATGTTGGTGGACAGCCATTTTTAGGTCTCTCCAGAGATGCTCAATTGGGTTTAAGTCAGGGCTCTGGCTGGGCCATTCAAGAACAGTCACAGAGTTGTTGTGAAGCCACTCCTTCGTTATTTTAGCTGTGTGCTTAGGGTCATTGTCTTGTTGGAAGTTAAAACTTCGGCCCAGTCTGAGGTCCTTAGCACTCTGGAGAAGGTTTTTGTCCAGGATATCCCTGTACTTGGCCGCATTCATCTTTCCCTCGATTGCAACCAGTCGTCCTGTCCCTGCAGCTGAAAAACACCCCCACAGCATGATGCTGCCACCGCCATGCTTCACTGTGGGGACTGTATTGGACAAGTGATTAGCAGTGCCTGGTTGTCTCCACACATACCGCTTAGAATTAAGGCCAAAAAGTTCTATCTTGGTCTCATCAGACCAGAGAATCTTATTTCTCACCATCTCAGAGTCCTTCAGGTGTCTTTTAGCAAACTCCATGCGGGAGTTGGCCTTAATTCTAAGCGGTATGTGTGGAGACAAGGTTTAGGTTTAGGTTTAGGTTTAGGTTAGGTTAGGTTAGGTTAGGTTAGGTTTCTTTATTTAGTCATATTTACACAGGAAAACATGAAATTTGCCTTCTCAGTTGCATCTAATAACAGGTAACAGACAGAATGAAATAAAACAGACAAATAGAAATAAGAAAGGTTAAGGTAAGGCAGTTAGATAACATATTTATACCAAAAAAAAAAAAAGTAACAGGATATATATCAAAACCTTAAACATTATCTCCGATATTTCTTATTGAAAAGTCGTATGGCACTAGGAAGAAAGGAGTTTCTGGAGCGATTTGTGTGGGTTTTCAAAGCAACTATCCTTCCTGATTTACTGAAGTTTAGTTCTACATGTAATGGATGTCTGTCATCAGTTGAGATGATTTCCAGTTTCTTTAGCATTGCCCTCTGACACACACTAGTCAAATCATCTACATCAGCCCCAATAACTTTAGCTGCATACTTCGTAATCTGCTGGAGCTTTTTTGAGTTTTGGTTTGTCAGACTATTAAACCAGGCAATGAAACTGAAAGTGATCACGGACTGGATCATACTACGATAGAAGGACAACATGAGGTCCTTGTCTACTTTAAATAGTTTGAGTTTATGGAGGAGAAATAAGCGCTGGTTGCATTTAGAAAATAATTTTTTTGTATTTGTATTCCAGTTAAGATTGTTATCTAGGTAAGTTCCTAAGTATTTATATTCATTCACTATTTCTACCCCCTCTCCCAGAACTACAATAGGTGAACATACAGATTTACAGATGGATTGTACAGTGGAATCCATCCTGACAGGACGCATCCCATCCTGGTACAGCAACTGCTCAGTACAGCAGATCACGGGCACATCCATGACATCCACACTACACGCTGTCTCAGGAAAGTGAACCGTATCAGGCGGGACGCCAGCCACCCTGCACTGTCACTTTTCATCCTCCTCCCATCTGGATGCGCCCCTCCAGGTTCAGGAACAGTTTCTACCCAACTGCAATCAGACTCATGAGCAATCAGTAACCTTGTGTCACCTCCACTGCTACCAGCACATATACGTCTGCCACTGTCTCTATTTATTCCTAGGATTCTGGTTTTACTTACTTACTTATTTATTTTATTTATTTATTGTGTGTTTTGTTGTCTATGTTCACTGTCTGTGGGGGCACATGCATGTAAGCATTTCATTGCACCTGGTATTTGTACTCATGACAATAAAGAATTGAATTGAATTATTGAAGGAGGTGGCTGACTACTGCTCTTCATTAAGTAAAACATATGATTATTGCTTATATTTAATTGACTATTTTTATTTATTTGTTTGTTTGTTTATTTAATATTTTCAATAACTGGCTCTGATATTCTTGAATAAAAATCCTACAAAAATAAAGGCTTATTCACTAAATCTTTTTAACCATCAACATCCTGTTAAACTGTGCCAAAGTCAGGCTGAAAAGTAACTGCCTCTTTCACTCCACCCCGCATGCTTCCACTGCAACCTCTGCACACTCTGGACTTTCCACGTCTATGAATCTTATTTATTGTACCACTGTTTTCTCTGCTGCCATGGAGATTCAAAATCCGTTTTGCTGTTAATGACTAAACTGCGTTAAACAAGAAGAACTCTGGGGCCAGCTTCCTCCTGACAGCTGGCCTTTCTCTCTGTTTTAGAAAACTGTCAAGACCGAAGTCAAAAGACGCCAGGCAAAGCCTTCTCTAAAAAAAGACCGCAATGTTAGACAGTTATCCATACCTTAGTCGAGAAGTTTATTCCATTATCAGTATGAACAATAAAAGGCAATAAACAAAACTGTTACTTGTTTTAAATGGTGCTTGATTTCACTACTGAGTCATGGTTTGTCTGGAACCCCTTCTTTCAACATCAAGAGTAAGGCAGGAATTGTCCTCAAACAGGGCAATAGTTTATCCATTTACCAGTCACGCTATATAGCGCCTGACCCGGGACAGTCTCACATGGAGACACGTATAAAAACATCACAAAAGTTTATTTTTCTTCAGCTGGAGGGCACGTCTTCCCCGTAATCCCTCCAGCAGCAACACAGTCCCAAATAAAGCACACACCCTTCTGGCACCACCACTCCTCCCTTGAAGCTTCGTCCTCTCCTCCCGACTCTGGCCGTTTAGTGGTGGTGGCTGGCACCTTTTATAGCCCGCCCAGAAGTGTTCCAGGTGCTTGGCCACCTGGTTCCAACTGCACTTTCGGGTGGGGCTGTAGATTTGTCCAGCTGGGCTGTAGAATCCATGCAGCACCCCCTGGCAGCCACCCCAGCTCCCAACCAGGCTGTGGAGGACTTCATCTCCCATGGAGCCCTGCAGGAAACTGAAGCACCATCGTCAGCCAGGGCGGCTGCCATCAAGCATCCCAGGGGAGGTAGTGAGCAGTCCCTGGTTGCTCCCCTGGAAAATGATGTGTAGAAGGGGCGTCCTGGCTGGGCATGGGACCCGGCCGCCCGCCACACCATCCATCCATCCATTATCCAACCCACTATATCCTAACACAGGGTCACGGGGGTCTGCTGAAGCCAATCCCAGCCAACACAGGGCACGAGATAGGAACAAATCACGGGCAAGGTGCCAGCCCACTGCAGGCAACAGTTTATATAGAATCAAAGTCTGTTTAAAATAAGTTGCATATGGTATACAGTACTTATGTCTATTTTATTGGCTGATGTATTTCTTGTTATTACCTCCTCCTACTATTTGATATTTGTCAATATGAGGTCTGGGCCTCTCTTCAGAGAAATGCGCTATACAGAAATAAACTGAAATTGAAACCTGAATGAAAATCTAGAATTCAGATTTTTGGACTAATTGAATTACATACAATTTCCTTTGAGAACATTGTAGCAGCTGCCATGTGCTTAAAAAGACTCAGGCCAGATTGGAGTTGTCTCCAATATACTTAGCATCATTCAGAGAGGCCATAAACAAAAAGAAATGAGACTAAACAACACCTGCCCACTCTGGGATTACAACTGTAACAAGGGATTCCTGAACCCCTTATGAAATGGTGGCAATTTCTCCAAGCCAGCTGTTACAAGAACATATCCTTGCTGATGCTTGATTTCCCAATAGGTATAACATGCATGTTTATTTTACCACCTTTCTGACTTTACTTTGCAGGTTTGACATCCTCCTGCCTGCTACATTATTGTGGCCTTAAGCCTTAAAACAAGTTCACGGACATCTAACCTAGCAGTTGTAGGAATGCTTTTGGCAAACAAAATTTCAAGTGCTCCCAGCTTTTAAAACAACAATAAGCAGAACACGTCACTTGCCAGCAGCAGCAGCTGCAGAAAGCCAGCAGATGATCTGAGCGCTTCTCCTTAACGTGCATTCAGCCGTCACACACCCCCCCCCCCTTCTCCTCCTCCTCCTCCTTCAGAACACGAAGAGCGCCAAGCAGAACAGGCATCTTGGCAGCAGCAGAACAAAGCCAGTAGCTGATCCGTCCACATCTACTTAGCGTGCGATCAGCTCCCCTTCTTTACAACGCGAGAGGGAGAGACGCAAAGTGGCAGGAGCGTAGCGCGCCTCCGGGGGGGGGGGGGGGGGGGGGGGGGGTTGAGCGAAGCGATCGAGACCAGATCATCTCGGAGAGACACTTTGACAACACGCAAGACTAGACATTACAACCTTAGGAAGCAAAACCCGTGAGACGGTGACTTTTTGCGCGTCACACCATACTTACAAATAATTTAAAACAAGTTCAAGGAACATCTAACCTAGCAGTTGTTGGAATGCTTTTGGCAGACACACTTCATGTGCTCCCAGCTCTTAAAACAATGACAAGCAGGACACGCAGCTTGCCAGCAAATGATCCGAGCGCTTCTCCTTAGCGTGCGTTCAGCCCTCAACTTCAGAACACTAGCGGCAGAGACACAAAGTGGCAAAAGGACAGCTGCTGTACAGGCTTTGAAATGATCGACGCAAAGCACGACAAGCAGAACACACAGCTCGCCAGCAGACAAATATTGTTTTTACAAAAGTTTTAAAGTAAAAGTGAAAATAATGCATATGTAACAATTCCCTTGAAAATAACAATCTCTTTAAATTGTTGTTTCCGGTAAACCAAACCTGGGAGTTGGCAAGCAAAGTGAGCAGGGGGTGGAGCCCCCTAGTAATAATAATCTCTCTATTATAAAAAGAAATCCTGTCCCCTGTCCTGATAGTCTACGATACTTGATCTTTCTCGGAAGATAATTTAAAGACCTGCGAGATGAAAGAGACCTGTCACGGTGCGTCTCACGGGAACACAGAACAAGAGTCTTGCAAGACACACCCTACTTACAAGCAATATCAACAAAAACAAATCAGTAGTGTAAAGGCAGTCATGCAGCACACACAGCTCCAGGGCGCTCAGTGCATATAAAGTGTATAAGGTCATTACGGTAGAAATTAATAGGGTAGAAATGAAACATCGACGATTAAACGAAGAAGTGCGGAGAAAAGAGACTCAAATGCATTGGACAGAAAAAAGAGCAAAAAAGAATAATCAAGGTGCAAATTCAGAAAATAAGGAAAGTAATTATCAGCCCGGAACAAATGGAATTGAAAAAAAAGCAGGTCCAATCCGGCTCAGAATTAAATGACAATGAGTAAAAGACAAAGTAGAACTTCATAGAGATGTTTACAAAGGTTGGCACTAAACACATGCAGAGCAGGTTAGAGACTATGAAACCAGGGAAATTAGAAAGGCTCAAAAAAAAAAAAAAAACGTTGGCGCTGTACACATGTGGAGAAAGTTAAAGGATATGAAAGTAGGAAAATTAGAAAATATAAGAAAGTAAAGATCGCAGTAGCGCAAACAAACAAACTGCCTCATTTAACTCTGCACCAGTCTAACTTTGGTTTTGCACAACAATCACTACACTATTGCACCTTAACACTTAATTCTACTTTATTCACATAATTTTACTTATTTATTATGTTCTACTATACTGTTATCTTTCAATCTATGACTTTTTGTTAATCTAACTGATATTCTTCTAACTTTGCACAGTTTTTGATAAGCTGATCAGGATGCATTTCACTGCGTGTTGTCCTGTATAACTATGCATGTGACAAATAAAGAATCTTGAGAATTTCAAAAACGGAGTTTACCGCACATGCATTTATTGGTTACTTTGTTAGTGTATATATATTTATCTGTCTGCTTATTTAAAAACCTAAATTTACCCCAGGAGTCAAAAACGTTCTGTCTAGCCCTTGTACAAAAGCTGGGGTATCACCTTGGTAAACCCATGTACTTTTGGAACTGTGAGAGGAAAATAGCACGACTTTACAGACAGGAGTCCAATGCAGAACTCTACTTACTTTGTTACTTTGTAAAAAAAAATTATTAACTGCTGATGATGTCGATCGTTTTGTCTGTGCTGAAATTCCAAACAGAGAAACCTATCCTGACCTCATTAAAAAGATTCAGCATATTGGGACTCGCAAGATTACAAATATTGTTTTTACAGAAGTTCTGAAATAAAAGTGAAACAGATGAAATAGCAACAATTCAAAGAAAAAAACAATCTTAAAAGTGTGTATCCGGAAAACCAAATACAGGGGTTGGCGAGCGAAGCAAGCAGGGGGGCAAAGCCCCCTAGTAATAATAATAATAATAATAATAATAAATGTAGCGGGGGAGCGATAGCTGAACCGCGATATAGCAGGGGATCACTGTATGTAGCCCCGCTACAAGATGACGTTCCAAGTGTTATTTGGGCTTAAAGCTCCATATCTCATCAAAATTGGTCAACCCAAGTTCCACTCAGGATTAACCGTTTTTACATAAAATTCCAAGCCTAAGAGACACTCAGGGTTACTTACTGCCAGGGAGGTTAAACAAAATACAGCACAGATTTAAAAATCTGATTCTCCGAAATCCTTTGCTATCCCACTAGATCTGTATTAGCAAAAGTATACAAAACGTTGCCACTCATCCTCTAATAGTTTGATTCTTAGGGGCCTGCTTCAGAATAGGTGTAATAAACGTAGACCATAATGATCCAGTAATGGCCTTCTTGGAGTTTAGTCACAGTAGTGTTAAAAGTGGGAGATTACCATCTTGTTACAGTGCTGGCAGTTACTTATTTTCATTTCTCTTGAATTGCAGTACTTTTCCTGAATTTATACTTTAATAGGTCAGAAGCTCCCTCCTTTACTAGACATTACTGCCCAAAGCAATACTGATCTGTCAACCTTTAAAAACCTTTCTACGCAGGTTGTGGCAGCCTCCTCCTATCTTTTACCATTATAGCCCTACCATAGATAGAGTTGTCAACTTTGTGAAAAATTCACTACCGAGGCCCTGAGGTCCTTCCTTGTATGGTGCTATAGTAGAACTGCTCCAATTATGCCCTCAGCTTTCTTCAGCTACTAGAAATTCATGGACAGTCTGCCAGCCTGTGCCATTTACAATAAATTGATGAATTTCCTAGAGTGTCACTGGAGTAGGCTTACTTGTATTTTTTTACTTTGAGAGCAGCAGATGTTAATCCACAATCCAAAGAGCCAAGGCCATCAAACTCTCTTTTCTTTCTATGTGCCGTCTCACATTCAATCATGTTTAAAGCTGTCAAGAGAAACTGATATGCCGTAATTCCTGTGAATCCCACTTATTGGAATCATGAAAAGATCCCTGCTATTTCTTTTTGCTTGGGTGGATGCAGTCTGAAAAGTCCACCTTCTAAATTCAGTAAATGGATGCTTCATTGCATACAGAAACTACATAGCGAATCTATTAAGAGGAATGTCCATATCAATAATAATTGTTCTCAAGCCAAAAAGGAGCTTTGCCCAACAGTGCGTGCCAGTGCTAGAGGAGCTCCAATTTGGTTTCTGTACGACTACATTTGTGTGTCTACTACTTCCTGTCACTAACCAAACAATAAGAACAATATAAGGTATAACAATACGCAATTTAAACATCTTTCTAGTTAAGTTTTAGAAGCCAGATTTTTTTCCTGATTTTAACTTCATGACATTGTGCTTTTTAGGATACACTCTTCACAAATGTCTGGATATAAATATTTGACTTGCTCTTGAAGACTCAGACCCCTTAATTGTTTTTTTCCTTAACTAGGGGGCTTCACCCCCTGCTCGCTTCGCTCGTCAGCCCCCGTTTTTGGTTTTCCGGATATACACTTTTAAGATTTTTATTTCTTTGAATTGTTGCTATTTTATTCGTTTCACTTTTATTTCAGAACTTCTGTAAAAACAATATTTGGAATCTTTCGAGTCCCAATGTGCTGAATCTTTTAAATGAGGTCAGTGAGACGTGTGTTTAATGACTTTGTACCATAATTCAGGATAGGTGTCTCTGTTTGGAATTTCAGCACAGACAAAACGATCGACATCATCGGCAGTTAATCATTTTTTTTGCAAAGTAACCAATAAATGCGTGTGAGGTAAAACACGTTTTTGAAATTCTCGGACTTAAAGTTCAGAGCCTTACAATATTTACATACTTCTGACATATCACCTGTGTCCATATATTCAATCTCTATTTGCCTTTTCGTTATTTCTCCTAGTAATCATTTCTCTTTCTTTGTGCTAATGCGATGTTTACATTCTTGTTTTGACACTGTCGTTTTTTCTGCTTTCATATTCTGTATCTTGCTCTGCATGTGTTTCATGCCTAAGTTTTTTTTGAGTCTTTTGAATTCCAGTTTTCATGATCTCTAACCTGCTCTGCATGTGTTTGGCCCCCTTGTTTTTTAACCTCTTTATGACGTTTTACTTTGTTTTCTACTTTGTCTTTTATTCCTGACCTCGCTTTGTCCTGCTTTTGTTTCATTGACACCTGGTCCGTGGTGATTATTTTCCCTTTTTCGAGTAATAATTTCCATTTGTTTGCGCTACTGCGATCTTTACTTTCTTTAACTTTCTCTACATGTGTATTGCACCAACTATTTTTTTTTGAGCCTTTTGAATTCCATTGCTTTCATAATCTCTAACCTGCTCTGCATGTGTATAGCGCCAACGTCCGGATTGGACGTGATTTTTTTTCAATTCCGCTTGTTCCGGGCTGATTATTACTTTCCTTATTTTCTGCACCTCATTATTCTTTTTCTTTTTTGTCTCTCCAATGCTTTTGAGTCTCTTTTCTCTGCACTGCTTTCTTCTTCGCTTAGTTGTCGACGTTTCATCTATAACGTATTGTCCTTATATGCTTTAAATGCGCTCAGAGCCCTAGATCTGTGTGCGCTCCAAGCCTTGACACGACTGAGTGTGTTGCTGCCCCTGCTCTTATTTGGTTGTAAGTAGGGATTGTCTTGCAAGAATCTCATGTTCTACGTCATCGTGAGACAGTCCTGAGTCAATCTCCTGGCATAAAGTCTCATGCTTAAGGTACCCGCGAGACGCTCCGTGGCCAATCTCTCTAGTCTCGCAGGTCTTTTAAGTATCTTCTGTGATCTTCACTGGTAAACCAAGGGAACATAAATGACAGAGAGGATCACTAGTCATCAGAAATCACTTGCATGGAGTAGGATAGAGTATGTTTGACTCTAATTGTTGACTCTTAATTAATTCCAGAAACAGCATCTAATGAAAATTAAATATAGCGTAAAATGACAGTCAAACAAGGCCAGACCACGGCATAAACCAGCTAAGAACCTTCCTCTGATTGACCTGGAGAATTTAGTTAGCTCAAGGTTTCAACCACTCTTCTAGATAGATAGATAGATAGATAGATAGATAGATAGATAGATAGATAGATAGATAGATAGATAGATAGATAGATAGATAGATAGATAGATAGATAGATAGATAGATACTTCATTAATCCCAAGGGGAAATTCCCATACTCCAGCAGCAGCATACTGATACAAAAAACAATATTAAATTAAAGAGTAATAATAATGTAGGTAAAAACAGACAATAACTTTATATAATGTTAACGTTTACCCCCTCGGGTGGAATTGAAGAGTCGCATAATGTGGTGGAGGAACGATCTCCTCAGTCTGTCAGTGGAGCAGGACGGTGACAGCAGTCTGTCTCTGAAGCTGCTCCTCTGTCTGGAGATGATCCTGTTCAGTGGATGCAGTGGATTCTCCATGATTGACAGGAGTCTGCTCAGCGCCCGTCGCTCTGCCACAGATGTCAGACTGTCTAGCTCCGTGCCTACAATAGAGCCTAGCATCCTCACCAGTTTGTCCAGGTGTGAGGCGTCCTTCTTCTTTATGCTGCCTCCCCAGCACACCACTGCGTAGAAGAGGGTGCTCGCCACAACCGTCTGATAGAACATCTGCATCATCTTATTGCTGATGTTGAATGATGCCAGCCTTCTAAGGAAGTATACCCGGCTCTGTCCTCTCTTGCACAGAGCATCAGTATTGACAGTCCAGTCCAGTTTATCATCCAGCTGCACTCCCAGGTATTTATAGGTCTGCACCCTCTGCACACAGTCACCTCTGACGATCACGGGGTCCATGAGGGGCCTGGGCCTCCTAAAATCCACCACCAGCTCCTTGGTTTTGCTGGTGTTCAGGTGTAGGTGGTTTGAGTCACACCATTTAACAAAGTCCTTGATGAGGTCCCTATTCTCCTCCTCCTGCCAACTGTACATTTTATGTTCTGTCAGGCAGAAGCTTGACTTCAGATTCTGAAGTTTCACCTTTTGTTTTTGGCTCTTTTGTTGTCCACCTCATTTTATTAATACCTGTTGCTCAAACAGCAATAAGACCAAACCAAAACTGTCCAGCAAGCTTTTTAGGCAGCAGCATTGAACAGCAAAATGACAAAGAACTTGACAATATGCTTCTACTTTACTTTACACAATTAGTTTATGTCCTAGCTGTCACTGGACTCTAATTCCTGTCCAGCTGGCATTATTATTAATTGTTGAGCCTGGCAGCTAAGACATTTGTCCAAAAAATGACTGAGAGCATCTTGACCAGCTGCATCACCATGGACTGCAAACGCCTGCAGAGAGTGGTAAAGACTGCTGAGAAGATCACCAGGACCCCATTGCCCTCTCTGTAGTGCATCTACAACTGCAGAGTCCGCAGGAGAACTGCCTCGACTCAACCCCAACACAAACTGTTCACACTTCTACCCTCAGGCAGGAGGTTATAGATTTATGAAATGCAGGACTTCCAGGCTAAAGAACTCTTTCTTTCCCAAGGCCATTAGACTCCTAAATAACTGATTGGAGTTAATAACCATCGTTCATCTCATTCTATCTACTCACACAACTGTATTGGACTTGTCCATCACACACCTACCTGCACATTACACTTTATACTTCTATTCTGTTTTTATACTTTATGCTGCCTCTGTTACTTATTATCTATCTGCTACTTATTATTTATGTTTATCTTTATACGTTGGTTTTGTCATTTGGTGTGGACAGCAAAGAAAGAATTTCATTGTACAGGGAAAAGTGTTTCCTTACTGTACACATGACAATAAACTTTGAACTTGAACTTACATGAAAGGTTTTATATAAGAGGCCGATTAGATTAACATCCTATATATTAACATTGTATGCCACATATACTGTATTACTGGGGAAAGTGCTTATTAAGTTGGACTACAGGCTACAAGGCTGCCAATTCAATTATCACTGCTGAATCCCTGTGAAGCACTGAGCAAGACTCTTATCTTTTCTGTGCTTTATTGTGAAATGTGTAAGCAATTGGACTGTACTTATAAAGTACTTCAACGCAGTCTTCACCGCGAAAGGCTCCTGGGTTCATTAATACCAGACAGAACTTGAGAGGTGATGTAATCATTTTAACAACATACAACAAAAATTCAGATGTGAGCATCAGTGGGCTTTGCAAGTTACCCGAACTCTTCTCTAACATTTCAGTAACTATTTACTGCTTTGATGCTGATCTTTCAGATCATAAAACAGATCATTACGATAGCAGCTGACGAGAAGAATTCATAATTAATTGCAGAATGACAGCATTTGAGGAATCCTCTCGAGTGTCTCTTTCTCTTGCACAATTTGCCTCAAAAACTGATCAGCATATTGTCATCTCATAACAGGCTTCAAGTTTTGAGTTTGGTATTTTTCTGTCCGTCCATTTTAGCTCCAGACTGTACTCAAAGAAACTACGACACACAGACACAGACAGACACACAGCCATCATTGAGATATTGATGTTGTGACGGATGGCTGGGGCTGATGCCGAGCCGGGATGCCCCTTCTACATATGATCCAGGAGAATAGGCTACATGGGAGATGGAGTTCTCCACAGCCCTGTTGGGACCCAGGATGGCCACCAGGGGGTGCTACAAGGGTTCCTGACAGCCCTGTTGGCACCCAGGATGGCCACCAGGGGGTGCTGCAAGGGTTCCTGACAACCCTGTTGGCACCCAGGGTGGCCACCAGGGGGTGCTGCAAGGGTTCCTGACAACCCTGTTGGCACCCAGGGTGGCCACCAGGGGGTGCTGCAAGGGTTCCTGGCAGCCCTGTTGGGACCGAGAGTGGCCACCAGGGGGTATTGCAAGGGTTCCTCAGCCCATCTGGGCGGTTCTTCAACCACACCCGGAAGTGCAACCGGAAACAGGTGATCAAGCACCTGGAGCACTTCTGGGTGGACTATAAAAGGAACCAGTAGTCACCATTCCGGGAGCCAGTCGGGAGGAGGAGGAGAACAATAACACTTGCCAGGAGGAGTGGTGGTAAAGACCAGTGTGTTTTGTGTTTTTTTGTTTGTGTTTATGGGACTGTGTTGTGTCTGTGGGCTAAGTTTATTTATTTTACGTGTGCCTCACAGTGTCAGTCTGTGTCGGGTTGGCGCTCATATAGCGCCTTTGTTACAATGTTTTTGGTATTAGGGGACCCTAAAATGTTGAGATCCGTTGAAAACCGGAGATCGAAATTTTTGACAGATCTAAAGCTTTTGCTCCTTCTCCATAGACGATAGGTTATGGTGAGGAAGGGCGCAAAGCAAAAAGGTACTTAAACTAGATGAAGACAAATGTTAAAAGGATTATTAGAGATAATCAAATAAATTATTTGACAACATTCATACCTGGTAAGATGTATGATAAATAATATTTTATTATAAATAGATGTAAATCCTGCGGTGGGCTGGCACTGTGCCCGGGGTTTGTTTCCTGCCTTGCCCCCTGTGTTGGCTGGGATTGGCTCAGCAGACCCCCATGACCCTGTAGTTAGGATATAGCGGGTTAGATAATGAATGGATGGATAGATGTAAATCTTAGTATGTAGAAATAAAAACTATTAATATTAAAATATACAATGCAGTACCAAATTTGATTACATAGAGAAGACATAGCTACTGTTTGTCTATAGCCACAGACTGTGTTGAGATACTGAGACAAAATCTTTTCAGGTGGTGGCAAAGTGACAGGATTAGAAATGATTTCTAGGATTTCCAACAGAAGAATGTATGTTAACAACAGACATGCAGATAATGGTTTTGAAACAAAAGAGTATTAAGTCCATCCCACTCCTTGAGGTTAGATATTACCTAATAGCTCTGATCCAATCATTTCTTGAATGGTGTCAAAGAAAGGATTACGTCTTAAAATCACTTTTGGTAAAATGTTTACTCTGTGGCAACAGCAAGCCCCCATACATGCTGGAAAAGAAATGTGTAGGCAAGATGTGGTTTTGTATTAAAACTGTAGCAGAGCGAAGGGGATCTAATACAGATTTACTGGTTGTTTTACTTTTCTACATGTCGGTCATACATTTTCTATCCCACTTAGTCCAGAGCAGGGTAGTCGGAGACTAGCAGAAGGGCGCAAACCTGGACAGGCACCAGTTCATCATCGGGCAAACACACACACACACACACACACAAACTGCAAGCTAATATCACCAATCTACCTAAACTGCATGTCTTTAGATGGAAACCAGAACACCTGGAAGAAACCCACGTAGACCCAGGAGAACATGCAAACTCCACACTGGGAGGGTTCAGGACACGAACCCTAGTCTCACTACTGCTACCACTGCGCCACCTCTCTACATGTTTTCCCAAAAAATATTTAGACCTACTGAATCTTAAAATTTTTCCATACTACTTTAATTTTTATACTGAAGGTTCTTTAACATATTTTTTGTTATATGATTCCAGTACTGTTTCCTTCCAATACATTCATGATTCTCTTCCCATGACTTTGTATTTATCCTTCTTAAAAACGGCCAATTTTCTCAATGGATTGGCTGCAAATTCCTAATTAAGAATAAGTGACATTTCCTTCAAATATTAGTACTCCTCTGATTAACATGGTCTAGTGCTCTCATGGTTCCATAGCTCTACATTAATGAAACGTAACTCCCATTTTCCTACCCTATATCAAGGGTAATGAAGTTCTTCTCTTGAGATATGGAACGCTGAGTGAATGAAAATGAAAATATTGGTCCTCAATGACCTGTTCTGTAAAAAGCTTGTAACATTGTTGGAAGTGAAAGGTAAAATTTCCAAAATACACTGTAATGATTCTGACCAAACAGTCTGAACAGCACTAAGTAGTGGTAGTCACAGGGAGGCATGAATCTTGATCAAGTCAAGACGAATTTTTATGCCATATCAGTTTTACGTAAGTATACATAAAAACTAAAAAAAATTAAAAATGTAATAAAAAAAATCAGAAATACAGTACAGTAGACCCCCACAAAATTGCGGTTCAGGGTTCGCAGCCTCAGTCATTCACGGATTTTTCCTTAGAACCTAACTAATGTTAGCGGAAACTGCAAATATCTTCTGTAATTTTTTATGGCTTTTTTGTGGCAATAGATAGATAGATAGATAGATAGATAGATAGATAGATAGATAGATAGATAGATAGATAGATAGATAGATAGATAGATAGATAGATAGATAGATAGATAGATAGATAGATAGATACTTTATTAATCCCAATGGGAAATTCACATTCTCCAGCAGCAGCATACTGATACAATAAATAATATTAAAGAATGATAATAATGCAGGTGAAAAACAGACAATAACTTTGTATAATGTTAAATGTTAATGTTTACCCCCCCGGATGGAATTAAACAGTCGCATAGTTTGGGGGAGGAACGATCTCCTCAATCTGTCAGTGGAGCAGGACAGTGACAGCAGTCTGTCGCTGAAGCTGCTCTTCTGTCTGGAGATGATACTGTTAAGTGGATGCAGTGGATTCTCCATAATTGATAGGAGCCTGCTGAGCGCCCTTCGCTCTGCCACAGATGTTAAACTGTCCAGCTCCATGCCAACAACAGAGCTTGCCTTCCTCACCAGTTTGTCCAGACGTGAGGCGTCTTTCCTCTTAATGCTGCCTCCCCAGCACACCACTGCGCAGAAGAGGGCGCTCGTCACAACTGTTTGATAGAACATCTGCAGCATCTTATTGCAGGTGTTGAAGGACGCCAGCCTTCTAAGGTAGTATAACCGGCTCTGTCCTTTCTTGCACAGCGCATCAGTATTGGCAGTCCAGTCTATAGAGAGAATAGAGAGAACTGTAGGGAGAACACAAAGCAACCGTAGAGGAAAATGCGGCTTGAGATGGTGAAAGCAGCCAAAAAAACTCATAGATCCGGTCCACCTTAAACCCGTTTGCACCTCTCCGTCAGCGTCTTTTGTCCTGTAAATGTGCCGATTAAGACAAGCAGCAAGCAGCCTGCTATTCCATCCCCCACAGCTGCAGAACGTGCAGAAAGTTCTCCCAGCTCATGCCTTGATTGATTATCTGGGAGTGAAGTGCTGGAGTTTTAGAGTGGAAATAACAGATCGTTATTTGGAACACATTTATTTCATTTGTGTTCCGTTTCTACAGTAATCTGTGTAAACCCATTGTTAAAACAGAAACATTTTTCATATTTTAGTAGTAAATGACAAAATGTTGGCATAAACTATATAATATGTGAAGCCTGAAGTCCAAAGATCAAATAAACACTTTCACAAAAGGCTCAAGGATGATAGAAGAGCTTCTGTGGTGTAGCGGTACAATTTGCCTCCTATATTTGCCGTTTTCAGTAGTGAGCTGCTCTTATTGTTAATATTATACAGTACACACATACATTTGGTTTGTGTCTGTAACAGACGGTGGACATTTATAGGACTTGTGAAAGTTAACGTTTTATTTTCACTTTTATTCTCTCAGTCACGATCACGATATATACTACCGGCCCCCCCACTCCCACCCAGGGATCTGACGCTGTTAGTTTTTATTTGAAACTGGGAATAACTGTAGATGTGAGTGGTGTTTTGAGGCAATGGAACTGGACATTCTCTGATCTGGAGGGATAAAAGCTGACACACAAACGTTGGTGAATCAGCCTTCTTTGTATCTCACCGTCACTTGATTTTTTTTTTTATTCAGGTTTATTCAGTGTTCCTGCTCACGCTGAATTAGTATGCGTCTTATGGTCTATGATGTCAAAGCTGCACTGATAAAAAACAGAGACATAGGTATATATCCATCCATCCATCCATTTTCCAACCCGCTGAATCCAAACTACAGGGTCACGGGGGTCTGCTGAAGCCAATCCCAGCCAACACAGGGCGCAAGGCAGGAAACCAATACTGGGCAGGGCGTCAACCCACCGCAGCATAGGTATATACAGTATGATATTTGGAATTATTCATTTTATGACCTGTATAGTACATTTCTGAAAACATTGTGGTACAGATGCATCCATCCATCCATCCATTTTCCAACCCGCTGAATCCGAACACAGGGTCACGGGGGTCTGCTGGAGCCAATCCCAGCCAACACAGGGCACAAGGCAGGAAACAATCCCAGGCAGGGTGCCAACCCACCGCAGGACACACACAAACACACCCACACACCAAGCACACACTAGGGCCAATTTAGAATCGCCAATCCACCTAACCAGCATATCTTTGGACTGTGGGAGGAAACCGGAGCGCCCGGAGGAAACCCACACAGACACGGGGAGAACATGCAAACTCCACGCAGGGAGGACCCGGGAAGCGAATCCAGGTCCCCAGATCTCCCAACTGCGAGGCAGCAGCGCTACCCACTGTGCCACCGTGCCGCCGGTACAGATGCAACATTATTCATATTATTCATTCGCGTAGCATCTTGTGTTTGTAATCAGTGTTTCGCGTGTTTTTTTCCCCGATCTTGCCAGTCCCCACATGTTGCTGTTTCTTTTGTACTCTAGGACATGCAGAGGAAAGAATAGTACAGAGCGGTAAGTTCAGCGCTATATGCAATCATCAAATTCAAATGTTAACAGTTCACACACGCAAGGACCGTCCTTACTACATTTACGTCTTGTGTACCTGTTGCAACGCGCACACTTCTCTCTATGCTGCGGTTTCTATTACACACCTGAAAGAAAGAGACAATATATGTGATATTTTGAAGAAATCATTTTATGACCTGAATAGTACCAATCAAAAAACATCATCGCACTAATGCAATATTATTTGAAAACGAACAGCGTCAGATCGGGTGTGAATTTATGCTGGCGCTGTTACTTAGAGTCAGATTAGGACGGGCCTACAGTGTGATCGTGATTGAGAGAATAAAACTGAAAAAAGCTCACTTTTACAAGTACAATAAATTTATACCCAATGTCCCATATATTTGTCTCTTTCTTTTTTTCTCCATGCTGCGTTGACACTGTGCACCAGAAGGCGTGAGCTTATTCATTGCAAGCAGGAACATGCAGGTGGCCATTTGCTGTGTATTATAACATGTTTTAACGTTGTCAAACAGGTGCGCTTCGGAGGCAGTCAACAAGTCCACAGGTGAGCGAATGGTTAACAAATGGGGGGTTGGATTGTGGTAATAATGCCTCTCTTTCTGATCCTTTAGAACCAAAGAAGATAAATAATAAAAACATACCTTCAACAATCCGTAATTCAGAAAATGGCTGCTCATCCACGTCCTGATCCATGACGTCACTTCCGGCTTCCAATAATGACATCACTTCCAGTCCTCCACTGATGATGTCACTTCCAGCTTCCGATGATGACGTCACTTCCAGTCCTCCACTGATGATGTCACTTCCAGCTTCCGATGATGACGTCACTTCCGGTCCTCCCACTGAAGACATCACTTCCCATATGATCACATTTCCTGTCTGAATCATTTCCTGTAGCCATTTTGTTTTTCTCTGTATAAAAGCCAGCATCACAACTAACAGTTTGTCAAATGTCTGATATATTCTATCATCTTGACCAATTAAATTGCATGCCAGCAATATACGGGGCAGTTCCCCAACTCTTGAAGATTTGTTTGGTGACTTATTTAATCACAATGTCTATTGCAGAGCTGATTGTGTGGCGATTGGGTATTTAGAGAAAGAAAAGTAAGGACAGGAATTAGAGGTTAGTACATTTGAAAGAGACAGTACTTCTACAATAAAGTATTTCATTGGTAATGGCACCACATGTTGTTTTCTTAACGCTACCAATTTCTGCTTGTTTTGTGCCCGGTGCTGGCTGAGATTGGCTCCAGCAGACCCCCGTGACCCTGTAGTTAGGACATAGCGGGTTGGATAATGGATGGATGGATGGATGAATATCAAAACTTTTGGACATTGTTAATGTTTCTTTATTTGGCCAAAGTGCAATAAATACTGAGCAAGAAGTGTTGACATTTCAAAGAAGCTAAAGCCAGTGTGTCATATTTCCTAGAACTGATCTAATATGTCAAAGCTTTCAAAATAAGAACATCATCTGCCTAAATGTTTTGCAGTAATTCATTTTGTTGTCATACCACCATTATTTTATAGCATTCTCTAGACAGAATATGTTGAAATTTTTTTTTCTCCAGTATTACAATTCCATTTATAAAACCAGAGTGTTGTACACTTTTACAAATATAATATTTCTCAAAGCCACTTATACCCATTTAAATCACAATCAGCAATGCAGGAATGAGTCCTAAAAGGAGCAGCACTCCATTGCAAAGTCAACTTATAAACATACCCAAGCTCACAGAGGGACAAGTAAAATTAAATACAAAAATATCCTGTAACAAAAGAGCAATATACAAATAAATTTCAAAATCAAAAGCCTTTTTTTAAAAAAATGAGTCTCCTAATGTGCCTAAATATGAATAATTAAATGGGAAACATGATTATCCATATTACTAACCGAGAATGGTAAACCGGATATGGATGCAGGTACATGGCATGCCCATGGACGCAGGAGACATAGTGCGCAGGCGCCAACAGCGAGCGAATTCTGATCCACCGAAAACGAAGGAGTCACAGCTCAAAAACGAAGGAGCTCAACTAACGTAAATAAGAAATGAGGCAACGCGCCCATAGGTAACGACACAGCCACACAAAAAAGAGGATTCCGCGCTGCACCCCAGAGTCAAACGGATGAGGCTACGGAGGCCCCACAGGTCCACAAAGATAGTACAGAAGGCGCGTGAAAGTACGAAAGGCGCATGCGCCTACAACTCGCTTCTGAACTAAACGGCCACACTACACAGCATGGTCCATGCGCTTCTGACACACCTACGGAGGCCCCACAGGTCCACAAAGATGCGAGCCCGCATGGATAAAAATAATAGACGTGGGTGCCTACAACGCGCGTCTGAAACCGTGGAAGCAAAACTGTCTCGGCTCCAAAACCAAACAGCTCGACTAACGGAGCTACAAAAACGAGCCCGCATGGACAAATACAATGTACATAGACGCCTACAACGCGCGTCTGAAACTGCGGAAGCAAAGTAGGCACGGGTTCAAAACGAACGACCACAACTGACGGAGATACATACAGAAGCGAGCCTGCCTGGATACAATTAATGAACGTAGGCGCCTACAACACGCCTCTCAAACAGCAGAGTGAATAGATAAACGGCAAAGAAAGGAACGACGGACGGCCAATAAACAATTCCGCCAATTAGCTGACAACGCATTCTGTAATGAGTCCACTATTAGTGGACATTCATTAGGATTAATGAATACACTTCCTTTGTTCGTCATCTACACCTTTACACTCCAATATATCTCATACATTCATCAATGTATTTCGGGTTACCCAACACCGGGGGTTGGCGAGCGAAGCGAGCAGGGGGCGGAGACCCCTTGTATTAACATAAGACCAAATGATAACAAAGGAAATAAAAATCTCGTTTCTGCATATACTGCCTGCCCTTGACTAACTGGATATTGAGTCTGTTTCTCTGGAAATCCAATACTGAGGCAGGACAAAGGCAAAATGTTCATTACACTGGCAAAACACAACAAAATGTAGACTTGGGCCCATCATTAGTGATGACACTTCCGCTCTAAGGACTCCTGTCACTAAAGAATAAATAAAGACTTCATAAACGTCAAACAACATAATTGCTACAAATACTAACAATCAATCAGATGAACCTCAAGAGCAGCACTAGTAAGAGTATGCTATGCTTATGTAATGATTCTTCACGGTTGATTGTAATGTTGAGACTAACGGAACATCTCTAGCATTGGCAGACATATCATTTGAGGCCGTGTAACTAAAGACTCCTTAATATAACTGTAACTCTCCGTTCTTTACTCTTTAGTGTGATGGAGACAATTTATACTCTAAATATCGGACTAAGTGGGTTCTGAAAATTAATGAATGTAAGAATGGATGGATGGGTTGATTTTTGTAGTCTAATATGAACTCATTCTCTTCAAGTTGGGGAGCATGCACTGGTACAGCACGTTGCCGCACCCACTAGACATCAAAACAGCTCGGGATCCAGGTTGGCAACCCCCCAGACGGACACGTGGTCCAGTCCCACCCTCCGGAAATGACCCTCTATCTGCCACAGCCAGGTGTTATGTGGGTGACCCCTTGGCCTGGTCCAGCCACTCAGGTCCCACAACAATGAGGATCTTATGAGCCGGATCACCCTCGGGGAAACATGCCACATGGCCGTAGTGCCGTAACTGACGCTCCCTCACAATGCAGGTAATGTGCCTCATTCGGGACTCCATGAGCAACACAAAGTCAAACCAGCGGTACCCAAGGATTTTCCAGGAGAGACACAGTACTGAAGGAGCCCAGTCTTTGTCTAAGGTTACTGGATAGCGTCCATGTACACATGCATCCACTAAACAGTGTCATCTCCAGACAGAAGAGCAGCTTCAGCGACAGACTGCTGTCACTGTCCTGCTCCACTGACAGACTGAGAAGATCGTTCCTCCCCCCAAACTATGCGACTCTTCAATTCCACCCGGGGGGGGGTAAACGTTAACATTATTCAAAGTTATTGTCTGTTTTTACCTGCATTTTTATTACTCTTTAATTTAATATTGTTTTTTGTATCAGTATGCTGCTACTGGAATATGTGAATTTCCCCTTGGGATTAATAAAGTATCTATCTATCTATCTATCTCTATCTATCTCCATGTCCCGCAACCATATAGCAAGACAGGAAGCACCAGGATTCTAAAGACTTGGACCTTCGTCCTTTTGCATAGATATCAGGCGCGCCACACACCCCTTTCCAGTGACCTCATGACCCCCCATGCTCTCCCAATCCGTCTACTGACTTCACAGGAAGAGTCACCAGAGACGTGAATGTCACTGCCGAGGTAAGTAAACCTCTCGATGAGATCAACACTCTCTCCGCAGACAGACACACTGCTGATGGCCGTGCCCATGAGGTCATTAAAGGCCTGGCTGTTGGTTTTTATCAGGACACTCACAAGCCCAGACACTCAGACTTCTCACTCAGTCTCTCAAGCGCACCAATCAGAGCCTCCATTGACTCAGCAAAGATCACAGCATCGTCAGCAAAGTCAAGATCCGTGAACCCTTCTTCACCAACAGATGCCCCACAGCCGCTGGATCCCACGACCTTGCCCAACACCCAGTCCATACAAGCATTGAACAGAGCAGGAGCAGAACACACCGCTGACGAACCCCAGAATCAACTGGGAAAAACACAGAGGTCCTGCCTCCAGTCTGCACAGCACTCACAGTACCAGTGGACAGGCCAGCCATGATATCCAGCAACCTCGAGGGGATCCCGCGAACCCTCAGGATGTCCCACAGGGCAGCTCGATTAACTGAGTTGAATGCTTTACGAAAATTGACAAAGGCTGCAAAGAAACTCTGCTGATGTTTCGCTTGCATAAAAAAAATCATTTACCATCTGTTTCAATCCCCCAAAAATGTCATGACTTGCAAGTTTCTTGCAGATGAATGAACTAGAATTTTGAAGAGGCTGAATTCTATCTTCCTTCTAGAGCTGCCAGGTTAGGCTTCAGTCTTTTGCACTCCTGAACTGCATTAGGTCAGTCTTAGAATATGTTTCCAATTCCTGACAGAAAAAATGGTGTTCTATTTGATGTTCAATAATATGTCAAGTAAAACTATTGTTTTATTTATTTCTCTAAAAAGAATAATTGATTTGCTTATTCCTATCAGTGACAGTGTTTATCTTTAAACATTTATTTGGGGAGCTCAAAATCCCTAAACAAAGCCTGACCATTCTGATGTTTACTGATACTCTCATGGCCCAGTGGTCATTGGTGTTGCCTCATTGGAACATTAGAACAATTGTGAAGATAACAGGTCATTTAACCCAACAAGATCACCAATCCAGCTCTCCTACATTCTCAAAAACAATATTAAGTCAAAGTTTCAAGGTCTCTAAAGTCCTACTCTCTACCACACTACATGTTAATTGATTCCACATGACTATCACTCTCCCTCTTGGACTGAGGCAGTGGTGCTGTAAGAATTATGTTTCTAGACTTCTCTAGCGCCTTCAACACCATCCAACCTCTGCTCCTTAGGGACAAGCTGACAGAGATGGGAGTAGATTCATACCTGGTGGCATGGATCGTGGACTATCTTACAGACAGTATGTGCATCTTGGGAACTGCAGGTCTGACATTGTGGTCAGCAGCACAGGAGCGCCGCAGGGGACTGTACTTTCTCCGGTCCTGTTCAGCCGATATACATAGGACTTCCAATACAACTCGGAGTCCTGCCACATGCAAACGTTCGCTGACGACACTGCTATTGTGGGCTGCATCAGGAGTGGGCAGGAGGAGGAGTACAGGGACTTAATCAAGGACTTTGTTAAATGGTGCGACTCAAACCACCTACACCTGAACACCAGCAAAACCAAGGAGCTGGTGGTGGATTTTAGGAGGACCAGGCCCCTCATGGACCCCGTGATCATCAGAGGTGACTGTGTGCAGAGGGTGCAGACCTATAAATACCTGGGAGTGCAGCTGGATGATAAATTGGACTGGACTGCCAATACTGATGCTCTGTGTAAGAGAGGACAGAGCCGACTATACTTCCTTAGAAGGCTGGCGTCCTTCAACATCTGCAATAAGATGCTGCAGATGTTCTATCAGACGGTTGTGGCGAGCGCCCTCTTCTACGCGGTGATGTGCTGGGGAGGCAGCATAAAGAAGAGGGACACTTCACGCCTGGACAAACTGGTGAGGAAGACAGGCTCTATTGTAGGCACGGAGCTGGACAGTTTGACATCTGTGGCAGAGCGACGGGCGCTGAGCAGACTCCTATCAATCATGGACAATCCACTGCATCCACTGAACAGGATCATCTCCAGACAGAGGAGCAGCTTCAGAGACAGACTGCTGTCACCGTCCTGCTCCACTGACAGACTGAGGAGATCGTTCCTCCACCACACTATGAGACTCTTCAATTCCACCTGGGGGGGTAAACGTTAACATTATGAAAAGTTATTGTCTGTTTTTACCTACATTTTTATTACTCTTTAATTTAATATTGTTTTTATCAGTATGCTGCTGCTGGAGTATGTGAATTTCCCCTTGGGATTAATAAAGTATCTATCTATCTATCTATCTATCTATCTATCTATCTATCTATCTATCTATCTATCTATCTATCTATCTATCTATCTATCTGTCTGTCTGTCTGTCTGTCTGTCTGTCTGTCTGTCTGTCTGTCTGTCTGTCTTTGTGGGTTCCAATCCTACATATGTCCACTGTCAATGTGATATTATCATGCTTTCCTCATAACTGCATGGGTTTTAAAAGTGTGACGTGGCCCTGGAATGGACTGGTGACCCATCTAGGACTGGCTTCTGCCTCGCACCTAAAGTATCCAAGATTGGCTCCATAAGCCTTCAATTACATTAACTATGTTACAGAATGTTATGTTATTTCTCTTTCAAGTGGTTCATAGTTTGTTGTCCCTCACACTTAGGGACACATAGTGGACTAGAGCTAATTGTCCATTTTTAAATATTCATCAATTACAGCTCATGAACATTTTAGTAAATCAAAATTTATTGGAATATTCTTTCACCTTTGAGGCTACTGTATCATCAACTCATAAAGTTTCATATGGTATCTGTTGATTACCTACAGTCGATGGTGCGCCCCACCTGTTAATCGACAAACATCGATGCGATAATCGAGCTCGGACCTGACTCTCCGAAGCATATCCGGCGTGATCACGTTTATAGCTTCAGTGATGCGTTCCTACAGATCATCCATAATTGTGCGTAGTGGAGGTACATACACTCTGTCTTTCACGTACCCCCAAAGGAACAAAATGGACTTGTTAGTAGGCGGATTCACATGAAATTTGCGTCTGAAAGCACGCCGCACAGTCACAACACTTTTTGTTGTATGAAATTCCAACACACACCAGCTGTGTTGCTGTCAGGTGAGCACCATCTCGAATTTCACGGTCCGCTAGCGGTATAAGGATTCAGAAGAATCTGAACGGGGAAAAGAAGAAATGTATTGAATTAATGTATTTGCTGCCATCTTGTTTATAAACATTTTCCAATAAGTTTTGATTTTGTAACCATTTAAAATCAAGGAGGGCAGCACGGTGGCGCAGTGGTAGCGCTGCTGCCTCGCAGTTTGGAGACCTGGTTTGCTTCCCGGGTCCTCCCTGCGTGGAGTTTGCATGTTCTCCCCGTGTCTGCGTGGGTTTCCTCCCACAGTCCAAAGACATGCAGGTTAGGTGCACTGGTGATTCTAAATTGTCCCGTGTGTGTGCTCGGTGTGTGCCCTGTGGTGGGCTGGCGTCCTGCCCGGGGTTTGTTCCCTGCCTTGCGCCCTGTGTTGGCTGGGATTGGCTCCAGCAGACCCCCGTGACCCTGTAGTTAGGATATAGCGGGTTGGATAATGGATGGATGGATAATTGAAAGGTGCAATATTTTAAGAGCATTATGAAGTTCACACATAAGGAGAGATGACTGTTCAAACCGTCACCCAATCTTTATGTCATTGTCCGTAAGACATTCTCAACCATACCAGTACATCTCATTGTCATATCATTAACATTAATTTAGATTACAGAAATTCTCTTCAATTATCTGAATGCAGAATATATTATCTCATTTCAACAGACTGAAAACACCTTTGCAAAGATCTTGCACTCACACAATGATCTCATTTCCTCTCTGCAACAGTTTCCTGTTTGTTTTAGATGTTACTGCATTGAAATAGTTTGCTTCAGTGGAACTAGCTATATTTGTTTTCTTTATTTAGAGATGTAAAATATTAAATTAAAGCATTCACTTATGGGGTCAATAGCATATTCTAAGGAGATCATTCCTCCCCCACACTCTGGGGGGGTAGGGGGTGGGTAAATGTTAACATTATTCAAAGTTATTGTCTGCTGCGGTGGGTTGGCACCCTGCCCGGGATTGGTTCCTGCCTTGTGCCCTGTGTTGGCTGGGATTGGCTCCAGCAGACCCCCGTGACCCTGTGTTTGGATTCAGCGTGTTGGAAAATGGATGGATGGAAAGTTATTGTCTGTCTTGTCTTCCCATTGGGATTAATAAAGTATCTATCTATCTATCTATCTATCTATCTATCTATCTATCTATCTATCTATCTATCTATCTATCTATCTATCTATCTATACCTGCATTGTTATCACTCTTTAATTTAATATTGTCTTTATCAGTATGCTGCTGTTGGAGTATGTGAATTTCCCCTTGGGATTAATAAAGTATCTATCTATCTATCTATCTATCTATCTATCTATCTATCTATCTATCTATCTATCTATCTATCTATCTATCTATCTATCTATCTATCTATCTATCTATCTATTAAATGCTTTAATTTCTTGTTCATACAAATGTTTGTAAATCTTCCTGACACAAGATGTTAAAACTTATATTTCAACCAGTTAAAATAAAAAAGTTAAAATGCTGCCACAGAAATGTCAGACAGGTAAAAATGATAGATAGATGTGAAAGGCACTATATAATAGATAGATAGATAGATAGATAGATAGATAGATAGATAGATAGATAGATAGATAGATAGATAGATAGATAGATAGATAGATAGATAGATAGATTTGATTTTTCTTTCTCCCCAGGGAGCTTTACAGAAGCTCATTAAAAATACACACATAACCTGTGGTCTAAACACTCATAAAAATGACTAAAACAAAAGAAAACTACTGACTCGGCAGTCCCAGTCCCAGTGAGGTGCTGTGCTGGTATATCGCTGTTGGTATAAAGGGGCCCTCTTTGTGTTTTTGAAAGACCTCTGCTGAATGATTCATTGGCTAAAAGTCTTCAGTGGTTGTGTGATATTAAGAGGATGTGCAGCATTGTTCATACTAGCATTCAATTTTTCTTTATTTCTCTCCTTTGTTACGATCTCCAGGGCGTCCAGGGTGAATCCCGTAATCACGCCTGCCCTTGTAATTAGCTTGGTAATTCGGTGGGCCTCCCTTGAAGTAATGTTACCATCGCAGCACACCACAATGTAGAAAATAGCACTGGATATCACAGAGTTATAGAACATGTAGAAGAGGATGTCATTATCCACATTAAAAGAACGCAGTCTCCTAAGAAAAGAGAGTCTGCTCTTTCTAATGACATAATGGCCTCTCCTCATCAAATTAATTTAGTACATTATTAAAAAGAGAAATGTGAAAGAACAAAAGTGAGTCTAGTGCAAAAAATTCACATTGAAAACTGATAGGTGAGAAAAGTGGAAAACGCATCCAGTGAAACAAGCTCTTCAGTATTTAATTAGAAAGATCTAAGTTCATAAATGAACAAAAATGGAAACTCCAGCTCTCAGCTTTTTAGTGACATTAATTTTTGTCTGGATAAAGGTAGGTAGCATAAATAAAAATTAAGTCAGGAAATTGCCTTAAATAGTGTACAGCTAGTATACGCATGTGTCTAAATGCCCAAGGGCTCATGCAAATTATCTTCCGATTTTGTTTATTTCCTAATTAAAGCTGCAAGGCAAACGCTCTGAAGTTCTTCTTGATGGAGTTTCAGAGGGACTGAATATGTGTATGTTTCCTGGGGCCTGATAAAAAGTTCATGCACACAAACATCCCCCAGCAAATACAACCATTTAAAAAAATTTCAGAAAATATTCACTTAAATATTAGTAAAATGTTAACATGAATAATTTAGTCATTTTAAAATACTGGGCTGAGAAATCGCTTAGAAACACTAAAAGCACAACAAAGTTATTTCAGAAAGAATGTTTGGATCATATACTGTATTTCATAAAATATCACTATTTTTCTTAGTTCTGCAACATCTTTATTTAGCTTTATTTCATACTCTCATTTTATATTCACAGCAATAAAAAAGGAATAATAATTTAAGTTTTGACAATAAAATTACTACTCTACTATTACTCTATTTCCACGTATCGACCTAATCTCCAATGTGGCAACAACCATGAGCGGAAAAGTAAAACTTAATTTTTGGAGAAGGCAATAAAAATACATTCAAGATAAGTGCCAAAAGTAGAGTGCAAAAAACAAGTACATTTATTTAGGAATAGAAACCACATAGCAGACGTGGGTAAAGAAAAATGTAAACTATAATACCAAACACTTAACTTCAATTCTTAAATACACAAAGAAATGTACCTTGTTTAATGAGTTTTTTTTTTTTTGTCATAACTGTGCCACTGTATGAGGCAATACTGCATATGGATGGTATGACGATAAAGCCATTTGACCTGACCATTTGCATGTGACCCTCCTGTGCCAAAATGGCTAATGTCCAGAGATACGTTTTTTAATAATTGGCTGTGCACTTTAATTTTCCTTAAAAATAATTCAAGTTTAAGTCTAATGAATATAAGACAACCAGTAATCTTTATTCATATCACGTTTTATGCCTTGATCTAATAAACCAATTACATGCAGATCTCAATATATACATATTACAAACACTACAGGCAAAATATCCGTCTACAATAATCGTTTCACGTTCGCATCTTTCAATGCTCAAAATGTAGATTTACACAATAATGGACCATACGTTATGAGAATCTGTGGTCCCGCAACAATTAAAGCTACGACATGTTTAATTTTGAAGAAACCATAATTCAGTCAGGTGTGTATTTATGATCACAGAGAAGCGATGCAACATAGAATCGAAAGAGTATGTGACAATTGACATGAAAATAACAATCTCTTTAAATTGTATATCTGGATAACCCAGTGTTTCCCAAACTCGGTCCTGGGGACCCCTTGTGGCTGCAGGTTTTTGTTCCTGGAAGAGACAGGAGAGGGACAGTACCTCCCCTGGACCATGAGAGGGCAGCCACCCTGGTCTACATGGGGGCCACGGGATCAGATCTTGGAAGCTCATCCCTGTTGGGTCCCATGGCCACTGCCAGGGGGGTGCCTGGATGATTATGGAGCCCTGGATGGGAGCACTTCTGCCACACCAGGAAGTGCTGCTAGAAGATCATTAGGAAGCACCTGGAGCACATCCGGGTGAAGTATAAAAGAGGCCGCCTCACTCCATTTGGAGAGCCGGAGTCGGGAGGCAGAGGACAGAGCTTGTGACGCGAGGAGTGGAGGCGGCAGAAGAGAGTTAGAAGAAAATAGTGGAAAAAGACTGTGAATTAAAGGTGAATTGTACACTGCATTGTGTGTGTGAGAAGAAAAGAAATTAAAGCGTGTGTGTTTGGGACATTTGGCGTCCGTGTCTGTTTGTGTCCAGATCAGAGCTCCACAATATATATATATATATATATATATATATATATATATATATATATATATATATGTGTGTGTGTGTGTGCGTATATATATATATATATATATATACTGTATATATATCTCAGTGTCTCGTCATCATATTTTCCATGTTATTAACATTCTGCTCTCAGGAAAAAAGGCAACATGTGGGAAAAAAGGTCATTTTGAAAACCACAATATATCACAATCATTTTCACACTCATTGCACAATAAGTTTTTATATCTAACTGCAATTCTGAACGATCTGATGTCCTCTTATATTCCACTTCATATAATTTACATTATATTAAGAATCAGAAAAGAATATACTGTATTTATTGAAGATTCTGTTAATGGCGGGGTTCAAATCATGCTTAAAAGTTCATAGGAAAAAAAATTATAACATTTTACTTCATTTGAAAAAGAAATTATAAAGAGAACAGAAATGATTTCTCCATCTTAAACCATGTAGATCTAGGGATGACATGTTATCCATGACTAAGCAACTAGATCTAGTCATTTTACTATTTCATATATATTATTTAAAAAAACGCATACATCCTACTCTAACAAGATGCAATACTGTAGATACAGCATATGTATGAAAGCTTCTGTCCATTTTTGCCAACCTCAAATATGATTAGTCTATTTTTATTGAAAATTTTTGAAACAATTGTTTCTTTGCTAAATCACATGAAATACACTGAGCAATTGGGCATGTATCATTTTAGTGCAATTGGAAAAGAGAAGTAGTACCCATTTAAATGGTAACTGTCACCCTGAATGTCTTACTTGTGTTTCTGAATGGATGAGTAGTAATTTTCTCAAGCTAAATAAAGAGAAAACTGAAATTTTAGTGATTGGCAATAATGGATATAATGAGGTTATTAGAAATAAACTGGATACATTAGGATTAAAAGTCAAGACGGAGGTAAAGAATTTAGGGGTAACTATTGACTCTGACCTGAATTTTAAATCACATTTTAATCAGATCACTAGGACAGCATTTTTTCACTTAAGAAATATAGCAAAAGTTAGACCTCTTATAACATTGCAGGATGCTGAGAAATTAGTTGACGCTTTTGTTTTCAGTCGACTAGATTACTGTAACGCACTCCTCTCAGGACCACCCAAAAAAGACATCAATCGATTACGAGTGCAGAATGCAGCTGCTAGAATCCTAACTAGGAAAAGAAAATCCGAGCACATCACCCCAGTCTTAGCGTCACTACACTGGTTACCTGTGTCATTTAGAATTGACTTTAAAATACTGCTTATGGTTTACAAAGCCTTAAATAATCTGCTCCATCTTATATTTCGGAATGTCTGACACCTTACTGTATATTTCAAATCGTAACCTTAGATCTTCAAATGACTGTCTGCTTAGAATTCCAAGAGCTAAACTTAAACGAAGTGGTGAGGCGGCCTTCTGCTGTTATACACTTAAAATCTAGAATACGAGCTGACCGATAGAAATTCGCCAGGCTGATACAGTGGAGCACTTTAAAACACTGCTGAAAACTCATTATTTTAGCATGGCTTTCTCATAACTTCATTTTAATTTAATCCTGATGCTCTGCATATTCAATTAATTATCATTATCATTCATGGTGGCACCAAAATTCATACTAGCCCCTACTCTCTCTTCTGTTCTTTTTCCAGTTTTCTGTGGTGGCGATCTCGCCACCACCACCTAATCAAAGCACCATGATGTCCCCACATTGATGGATTAAAGGCCAGATGTCCATGTGACCGTCATCATCAAGTGCTTTCATGAAAACCCTAAATACAATGAGGACTGATCATTGATGTCAGGTAGAATGCCTAGAGGGGGCTGGGTGGTCTCATGGCCTGGAACCCCTGCAGATTTTATTTTTTCTCCAGCCATCTGGAGTTTTTTTTTTTTGTTTTTTCTGTCCTCCCTGGCCATCGGACCTTACTCTTATTCTATGTTAATTAGTGTTCTCTTATTTTAATTCTTAGTTTGTCTTTTTTCTCTTTCTTCATCATGTATAGATAGATAGATAGATAGATAGATAGATAGATAGATAGATAGATAGATAGATAGATAGATAGATAGATAGATAGATAGATACTTTATTAATCCCAAGGGGAAATTCACATACTCCAGCAGCACCTTACTGATACAAAAAACAATATTAAATTAAAGATTGATAATAAAGCACTTTGAGCTACATTATTTGTATGAAATTGTGCTATAGAAATAAATGTTGTTGTTGCTGTATCAACATTCCTGACAGCTGCTTCTGTTTAGGTCTAGACATATTTCAAAAGAACAATTGTGTTTAATTTCCACAAGTCTACTGTCTTCATGTTTCAGATTTCAAATTATTAAAAGAAATCATTAATTGGACAGTGGCTATGGACTGGGTGGTAAAGGTTACAGCATAGTACAAATATATTTTGATGTATTTTTTTTGCTGTACAAGATCAGAGACGGGGGCATCTACTTTGGCCGTGGCAGCATCAGATACAAGGATGGAAAACGTTCTGAGCAGGATATCAACGCTTTCACAGAGGAAACTCATGCATACACCCATGGTGACTCATAAGGGAGGGAAGTGTAGAAACCATGACTCTGTGTGTGAATAGGAAGGTTTTGAAAATTCATAGGTGAAGGGATGAATAGGAATATATAGGTGTCCTATTTATGTTTGGTTTCTACCTTGCATCTGCTGCTACTGAGATACAAACCTCATTTGATTGTGAACTATTCCTGTATTTTTTGAAACAGGATGTTAAGATTAAAGGGAACAAATATAAAACAGAAGACACCCCCACACACAGTGCTGAAATGCTGAAATTGACTGTTTTTGCACATTTTCGTTCAGGTTAGACTAGTACACTCACAAGTATCCAATGTATAGAGCATACCTTGTACTAAACGCAGCTCTTCTGTGCTTTAAAGGGTTTTTCCACAGGAAGCCATAGTCATATTCTTGAACATGCATAAAAAAACAATGAAAAATGGGTGGTTAGAGTACTGTGTCTGGAGAGCAACTCAAACAAACAATTGCATCCATATACAAGCTTTGCTATAGCTCCATGATCCTGTCCCTACATGATATCTATAGCACTGGTAAATCTTCAGATCGCAGTATCTCACTCAGGTGTAATTTTATGTTAAAATAATGAAACATCATACGTACTAATTTCAATAAAGTCAATTAATATGTGATTAAAAATTAAGCCGAAATGTATAGTAAAGAAAAAAAGGTTTCTGCCAGTGTCAGGGTGGTTATTGTCCTTCTCATAAACAAAGCATCTTCATTGGGCACTCCCATGAGTTAATGTCAAGCCATTTTAGATAGATAGATAGATAGATAGATAGATAGATAGATAGATAGATAGATAGATAGATAGATAGATAGATAGATAGATAGATAGATAGGAAAGACACTATATGATAGATAGATAGATAGATAGATAGATAGATAGATAGATAGATAGATAGATAGATAGATAGATAGATAGATAGATAGATAGGAAAGACACTATATGATAGATAGATAGATAGATAGATAGATAGATAGATAGATAGATAGATAGATAGATAGATAGATAGATAGATAGATAGATATGAAAGGCACTATATGATAGATAGATAGATAGATAGATAGATAGATAGATAGATAGATAGATAGATAGATAGATAGATAGATAGATAGATAGATAGATAGATAGATAGATAGATAGAGATACTTTATTAATCCCCAAGGGGAAATTCACATACTTCTAAACGTTTCAGCTCCATTTCCATTTTTTCAGTCATGTGAGACAGATTGGATGAATTGTGATTAACAAAAAGAGATATGGAGTCGGAACTTTTCAGAAAGGGATTTACATTACTCTTGTAACAAGTGTTTTTCATCCAAACCTGTCCCGTTGCATTCTCACCAATTCCTTGTGCTACTTGTTTCTATTTACTGAACATCAGTGGTAATAAATACACACAAACCAACAGCTCTGATATTTCATTTCCTGTTTGACTTTCTTGCCATCGCAAGCTTTTGATTTTGAAAGTGTTCTGCACTGAAACAAAGTAAAGCACAGCAACATCTGTCTGACAAAATTCATTTTGCACATGTGAGGCAAATTCAGGATAGACCTCTGTGCTCATATTGGATTTGGATTATTCACAAAACTAATTGAAATAGTCAAAAAAACCCACAATTAGATACAGGGCAAAAATCAGGATAAAAGACTCACGCTTCTTCAGACAATGTCTGTTTTACGCTCATCAAAAGTGTCCAAAAAATAAATGTTAAATGTGTGAAAACCCTAAATATAGGAACATTAAATCAGAGTTCACTATTGCAGGAGGACCACAAATTTTGCACTATGCCAGAAGGTGAGAGTAGGCGATTTTGGAAGTAAGTATATTTTTTATTTTAATTAATTAATTTATTTATTTTACTGTATTTTCCACTATACTGGTGGCCCTCTGGTTATAAGCAAGTTGACTGCATGACAGTCCTAACCTAATTTTGTAAAATGGAACTTGCACTGAAAATATCAGGTGATGTAAATATCAGCCAAAATGTACAATGCTTATTTACTTATTTTACAGAAAAAATTGTTGCTGTTGCTGTCCTGTCTTTACTGTTTCCTGCCACTGCCTCTTTACCATAGCTGGACTGACTCTCTGTGGTTGCTAGTTGGAGCAGAACTGTGAAACAAAGACAACATTTTGTTCTGCTTGGGCATAGGTTGCAGGCTGTGTTTTGGTTTCTTAATATTTGCATTGTATATTCACTAAACATTTTGCATTTCTGAATAGTCTACACATAATAATAATAATAATACAGTGGATCATCTTCTTCCATATCTTTCTGTCCTCGTCATCTTGTTCTGTCACACCCATCACCTGCATGTCCTCTCTCACCACATCCATAAACCTTCTCTTAGGCCTTCCTCTATTCCTCTTCCCTGGCAGCTCTATCCTTAGCATCCTTCTACCAATACACCCAGCATCTCTCCTCTGCCATGTCCAAACCAGTGCAATCTCGCCTCTCTGGCTTTGTCTCCCAACCGTCCAACTTGAGCTGACTATTATCTTCATTTCTAATCCTGTCCATCCTCGTCACATCCAGTGCAAATCTTAGCATCTTTAACTCTGCCACCTTCAGCTCTGTCTCGTGCTTTCTGGTCAGTGCCACCGTCTCCAACCCATATAATAATAATAATTCTTTGCATTTATATAGCGCTTTTCTCACTACTCAAAGTGCTCAGCAATTGCAGGTTAAGGGCCTTACTCAAGGGCCCAACAGAGCAGAGTCCCTATTGGCATTTATGGGATTCGAACCGGCAACCTTCTAATTGCCAGTGCAGATCCCTAGCCTCAGAGCCACCACGCTCACACATATCCTAAATTCTAAAGCCTACAGCTACCAATGAAACCTAAGTAGCTGCCATTAGTTACAATTACTCTTGTTGACCGCTAAGTTTTTTAGTGAACTAATGTTAACTGTTTTCTCATGTGAAGCACCGCACATCAGTGTCAGCTAAACCAGTGTTTCTCCACATTTTATAGTTTTGGGATCCAGTTTTACCTTTTTAAAATTCAATGTTGACCCACAGGCAGCAAATAAAAGTGGGGGCTTCTCCCCCCTTCATCAAATGAGCACAGTTAGAAACAGGGAAATAGTATCACGCCGCGCTGTTGATTGCTTCCACAGTCAGCAGCAACTAGTCTGCCACCGTCGTATGATCATTAAAGAGTCTGAATAAAACGAGCCATCCTTCTAAGGATAGCAAGGTACTTAAATGGACAATTAAATGAGCAAGAATCCATTAGGTCAGTGCAAGCAAGATCCATGCAATATTCAACTGAATGTATTAAAAAATAGTCTGGTATGTCTAAATCTGCCCCATAAAGTGTTAAATCAGGGGTGGGCAAAGTCAGTCCTGGAGGGCCGCAGTGGCTAAAGGTTTTTGTTCCAACCCAGTTGCTTAATTAGAAAACAATCCTAATGTAATTTCATGGCTTGTTAGTGCTTTAACTCTGCCATGTTAGACCATCCTCATATCCTAGATTTTTATTTCCTTTCTAAAGATATCATCCAAATGATTTCAAGTCTAAAATGGAGGAGTAATTCCCAGTCCTTCACTTTTTTCTCTTCACTTTCCTTCCAAGTATTTAAATAAAATAACAGTGGGAGGTCGAGCTTTTAGTTACAGGACCCCTAAACTGTGAAGTGGTCTGCCTACTACTATAAGAGATGCCCCTTTGGTCTCAGCTTTTAAATCCCGGCTGAAGACTCACTACTTCAGTTTAGCACCCCCTGACTAGAGCTGCTGATTACCCATACAGACTGCATCTCTTTTGTTAGTCATTAGCACTAAAACATCAGTAACATGATCGCTATAATTGGATACTAACCCTCACCTATTGTGTTTCTCTTCTCGGTACTCAAATGTGGCACTTGGTGCCACGGCCCACCTGCCAAGTTGTTTTGCCTGCCTAAGGTAAAGTCATCCCTGATGGAGGATCGCAGGAATCGTTGGGGTAGAGGGGTCCTTTCATCGGATTGGCTGGCCCAGCGCTGTTTCAGCCATGGAATGGCCAATAGGGGGAGGCAGCTTGATGGCCGAGGTCTGCAGGACTCTAAACAAATCCAAATCATATTATGGGATATCATCTACTGTTAAATTCTGCTCCGTAATTGTAAAATTTTAATTTTTATACTGTATTGAGGGTTTGTTCTGTTCTGTGTATTGTATTGTATTGACCCCCTTCTTTTTGACACCCACTGCACACCCAGCCTACCTGGAAAGGGGTCTCTCTTTGAACTGCCTTTCTCAAGGTTTCTTCCATTTTTTCCCTACTAGGGTTTTTTTGGGAGTTATTCCTTGTCTTCATAGAGAGTCACGGCTGGGGGGCTGTCAAGAGGCAGGGCCTGTTAAAGCCCATTGCGGCACTTCTTGTGTGATTGTGGGCTATACAAAAATAAATTGTGTTGTATTGTATTGTATTTAATTAAACCAAATAGTGCACACAGTTGTCAGTGGTAACAAGCTAAATGGAGAAATGCTGGTTTCATTTGTCTTTTGCATCTAATTGCTAATAAGGAGCCATTAAAAACTGAGAATACAGCTGTTTAAGACTAAATTAAGCGATAAGGGTTCAAAATCCTAATGAGCGAGACAACTAAAATGAAGCAGAAGTGTTACTTGAGCAATAAATGCTTCTTATTAGGCCATTGGGTTGGAACAAAAACCTGCAGCCACTGCGGCCCTCCAGGAACGACTTTGCCCACCGCTGTGTTCAATCTTAGTCAAAATAGAAAAGGTTTTAATCGTTAAGAAAATGACAGTTTTTGGATTTTCCAAAGGAATCAGAAGAAATGATGATCACATTATCTTGCAAGTTATATTTTTATTGAGAAGAAAATGGCCATTATGAGGTCATGTGCAAGCTCACATGGCCATGTCCTGTGATGTTATCACCTCACTGCCTTATTGTACAATCAAAAGATCGTTAGCCAAAATAATTAGAAAAACAATATTACATTATAAATTGCCCAGAAAAGTGCAAAAACATACTCAAATGGCTGAAATATTGAAACCAGGTGATCTGAGGCTAAGGCTCTGAGCTTTTTTGACAACCTTCAGAAGAAGGACAAGTATATGAGTGATACGTCAAAGAACAGCATTCTTTCACAAGTGCTCAAAGTGAGTTCCCTCTGTATAAATGGCTGTAAAAATGGCATCCTCTGTGGATCTATTTGCATAGTAACTAAACTAATGAAAGTCAACTGTGCCTGCCATGTTGGACCTAATATGACCATGGCCATCTGCTCTGTGATAGGGGTGAGAGCCACAGGCTGTCAGGAATGTGCCTGTAGAATTCTTTGGCACTAGAACAGTGGTGAGTGACTTAAAGCAGGTGGTAAAAAGACATGAACATTTTTAAGATATCTAAAAGTAGATCGGCACTCGCTGATTAGAACATGCTCTAAATGATAGGCCAACAATCCTGCCTGGATCAACTTTTTTACAGATATTTACTCTCATCGCAGACCTCACCACTTTGTCAAATAATTTGGTTATTGGAGCACTGTAGGTCTGTGTGCTGCTTTTGTGTTCTTTAGTTATAAATAAAACATAAAAAATAAAGGAACGTTCAATCAAACACACAAGTGTACAAATGATACAGCAATGCACACATTCTTGACAAATGCTATCAAATCCCTGAACCATTCCACACAGCGAGAATTCTACTTTTTCCATTTTAGGATGATATATGACATCATTTTCCGATTGAATTATTGTAAGTGGGTTTGGATTTTTCCAGCCTAGTAAAAATGTACTGTAAGTTTTTTTGTTTTTGTTTTTATTTATTTGTTTACTAGTTGATTACCCAGTGGCTTCGCTCACTGAGTGCAAGGGAAAAAAACAAAATGTAGTCTATCCATATTACTAACCGAAAATACACCGGATATGGACGCAGGGACACGGCGATGGGACCATGAGACGCACTGCGCAGGCGCGCGTTTCATAAACCGCACGCAAAGTCGTATCCACCGCGAACGAAGGAGTCACGGCCCAAGAACGAAAGAGCTCAACTAACGTGAATGAGAAATGAAGCAACAACGCGCCCGTAGCTACCACCAACGACACAACCACACAAAAAAGAGGATTCTGCGCTGCACCCCAGAGTCAAACGTGAGAGGCTACGGAGGCCCCACAGGTCCACAAAGATAGTACGAACGGCGCAGGCGTCACCGCCATATTGTGAGTGGCACTACTGCGGAGTGAAGGCGCAGGCGTCACCGCCATATTGTGAGTGGCACTACTGCGGAGTGAAGTTAGGAATGATGTGCTGCTTGGGATTGTACAAACCGCTGAATGCTTTACACCAAATTCAAACACAATACAGCTCAACGATACAAACACGAGCCCACCTGGATAGGATCAATGAACGCAGGCGCCTACAACACATGTCTGAAACTGCGGAAGCAAAGCAGGCACGGGTTCAAAACGAACGAGCTCGACTGACGGATATACAAACACGAGCCCGCCTGGATAAAATCAATGAACGCAGGCGCCTACAACGCGCGTCTGAAATGCCGCGGGCAAAGCGGGCACGGCTCCAAAACGAACGAGCTCGACTAATGTATTTCAGGATACCCAACGCCGGGGGTAGGCGAGCGAAGCGAGCTGGGGGCGGAGCCCCCTTGTAAGTTATTAAACAGTAAAACATTAACATTTTAAGAAGTAAAGATACATTGAGCACTACTGGAGTGGTTTCGGGTAAACTACATTTTAAAGGCGTTATAACACAACAGGTAAGTAGTATTAACAGCAGCTAAAATGTATTTGGATCATCTGTTGGTAGTAGATCCCTTTTGAAAGGCGCTACATGACTGCTGTGGTATAGAAATTACATTTTCTATGTGAACGTCCAAATTTCTGCCTGACAACCTTGCACTATGTGCCTGTGATTTAAGAGAAAAATAATTTTGATAAATGTGGAAGCTGCCCTTCCGTGCTTAACGGGCAGAAGGTCCAAACAATTCGTATGTCCAACACTTTACATGAAGAGGTCTGTACATCTTCTTAGATGTAAACTCTCCGTCTTCTTAAAATAATTGATCACAAAAGCAACCTTGAATGTTGCGGGGTTTTAGTGACCCGAACTCACCTTAAGGGACAGTAAGTAGTCATGCAGGGCAATTTACAAACAGAATCCTGCTTCGATGGCGCAGATTACACTCATTCGCAAAGATTTCCACTCTCCCAGGAGCCGACGGGACACTTGAAGTGTCGGAAACAGTGTGAGAAGAGAGGACGCTGTCCGAAACTGCGAAGCTCTCGACCTGGCGGAGCAGCCCAACATTCCGCACCTCCCAGCATCCACTTTGTTCTCACGACCCCTCGCTGCTGAAGGCAGTCTCGTCTTCACATTGTTTACAGCTCGGCGTAGTTAAATAAAAATGGCGTCCACAAACGAAGTGATTGGTTCCTGTATTATAATATGTTCTGTGGTCATACGTAATTTCCATATCGCGTGCTCATATGTAATTTCCGTTTCAAACGCGAAAAGAATTTTATATATATAGATTTATTTTTGCATGTTACCCTATCTGGTGTTACTCCAAATAGTGTTGTTAAAAGATTAGGAGTGATTCTAGAGAGACTATCTGAGAGATATGCAAACATTCTAAACAAAAATTTTCTGACTGTAAAGCATTCCTAAAGCATACAGTATATCCTAGTGAGGTGGACGCTTGACGACATAATTCAAACTTTGGATATTGCCCTAGATATATTTTAGACAGGATTAAATGCAAGATTATTATTCATGTGTACAAAGTATACTTTCAAGTTGAATTATGGCATGGATTGTTGAAGAAGAATTAATTTTATGGATAGCTGAATTAAATTCCTTATCTGAAATTCTAATTGAGAGATTCCTTTCCCTTTGGTTTTGCAACATGAGACTGAGTCACTGCTGAACTATCTGTCTATATGTATTTTTAGTGGTTATTTGAAAATTTGATGCCACATTAAAGTTGCTCCCAGCTATTTCCGGATTTAAACTTTGCATCACAGACTTTGAGAAAGAAACAGACTTCACTGTTCATTCATGATTTCTGTTTAAGCAGTACTTCTCTCGTCGGTACAATATTACTGACACATTTCCTGCTATAACCTGAGTATTCATCTTACTTACTTTGTGTCCCCTCACTGGCAACTGTTTTCAGCATACTGAACTGAATATATTCAAAATAGTTCCAGAGTTTTGATTTTGTCCCTTTCATTTGTCTTTATGATGATTCAACTCATTTTAATAGTTGTCTACATGCAGGATTAGGAACAAACACTTAAGATCTGACTGTCCATAGTAGCCTTGTGATGCCATGAATATCGTTATAAACTTGTTTTAAAGTGCTGTACCCTTTTGTTAGGAGAAAAAAGCCGAAAACCTTTTGGGGCTTGTAATGTAAGACATGTTTGACTGAAATCACCAATAACAACAACAGGAACCCCCTCTGTATCTGTTTGGTAATCACCCCAGACAGCAATCTTAACATTAACTTGTGGACAAATGACGACAGCAGTGATTAAAAAGTGAATTCTCTTTAAAGAGTTGGAATTTTATTATGAAAAGCCTAAAGTCAGTTGGGTAACAGTTTGTTATAAATCACTATTGTGTTAATATTCAACATGTCACTCTCAAAAATACCTAGACCACTACCTTTGTTTTTAAACAAAGGCCTATCTGAATAAATAGTACAGAAGCCATCAAGTTGTATAACAGACTTCTAAATTCCTTTTTGAATCAATGTTTCTGTAAATATACAGTTGTACTTGAAAGTTTGTGAACCCTTTAGAATTTGCTATATTTCTGCATAGATATGACCTAAAACATCATCAGATTTTCACTCAAGTCCTAAAAGTAGATAAAGAGAAACCAGTTAAACAAATGAGACAAAAATATTATACTTGGTCATTTATTTATTGAGGAAAATGATCGAATATTACATATTTGTGAGTGGCAAAAGTATGTGAACCTCTAGGATTAGCAGTTAGTTTGAAGGTGAAATTTGAGTCCGGTGTTTTCAATCAATGGGATGCCAATCAGGTGTGAGTGGGCACCCTGTGTTATTTAAAGAACAGGGATCTGTCAAAGTCTGCTCTTCACAACACAGGTTTCTGGAAGTGTATCATGGCATGAACAAAGGAGATTTATGAGGACCTCCGAAAAAGAGTTGTTGATGCTCATCAGGCTGGAAAAGGTTACAAAACCATCTCTAAAGAGTTTGGACTCCACCAATCCACAGTCAGACAGATTGTGTACAAATGGAGGAAATTCAAGACCATTGTTACCCTCCCCAGGAGTTGTCGACCAACAAAGATCACTCCAAGAGCAAGGCATGTAATAGTCGTCGAGGTCACAAAGGACCCCAGGGTAACTTCTAAGCAACTGAAGGCCTCTCTCACATTGGCCAATGTTCATGAGCTCACCATCAGGAGAACACTCACTCAACAACAATGGTGTGCATGGCAGGGTTGCAAGGAGAAAGCCACTGTTCTCCAAAAAAAACATTGCTTCTTGTCTGCAGTTTGCTAAAGATCACGTGGACAAACCAGAAGGCTATTGGAAGAATGTTTTGTGGACAGATGAGACCAAAATAGAACTTTTTGGATTAAATGAAAAGCGTTATGTTTGGAGAAAGGAAAACACTGCATTCCAGCATAAGAACCTTATCCCATCTGTGAAACATGGTGGAAGGACAGCTTGCCTTCATTGATGGAACAATGAATTCTGAATTATATCAGAGAATTCTAAAGGAAAATGTCAGGACATCTGTCCATGAACTGAATCTCAAGAGAAGGTGGGTCATGCAGCAAGACAACGACCCTAAGCACACAAGTCGTTCTACCAAAGAATGTGCTAAAGAAGAATAAAGTTAATGTTTTGGGATGGCCAAGTCAAAGTCCTGACCTTAATCCAATCGAAATGTTGTGGAAGGACCTGAAGCGAGCAGTTCATGTGAGGAAACCCACCAACATCCCAGAGTTGAAGCTGTTCTGTACGGAGGAATGGGCTCAAATTCCTCCAAGCCGGTGTGAGGGACTGATCAACAGTTACCGGAAACTTTTAGTTGCAGTTATTGCTGCAAACGGGGGGTCACACCAGATGCTGAAAGCAAAGGTTCACGTACTTTTGTTACTCACAAATATGTAATATTCGATCATTTTCCTTAATAAATAAATGACCAAGTATAATATTTTTGTCTCATTTGTTTAACTGGTTTCTCTTTATCTACTTTTAGGACTTGAGTGAAAATCTGATAATGTTTTAGGTCATATTTATGCAGAAATATAGACAATTCTAAAGGGTTCACAAACTTTCAAGCACCACTGTGCTAGTTCAGAGGTCTTTATTCTTTCTTTATTCTTTATTTCGCCTTATACAATTTCTTGTACTGTATTAGGGATTTGTTAGTTTTCGCATACCCCTTGGGGTCAGAGCGCAGGGTCAGCCATTGTACAGCGCCCCTGGAGCAATTGAAGGTTAAAGACCTTGCTCAAGGGCCCAGCAAAGTAGGATCTAGTTCAGAGGTCTTATTCTATAATTCCCCCATTAGCTAAAGCCAGAGGTCATCCATGTTATTATCTACTGATTATCCATCAGCAACAAGCAAACTAAACAGCCAGCACCCTCATAAATACAACTTTTAGACTAAGCTGTAACTCCACCTGCCTACTGTGTGATCACCATTTGCTTCATCTCAACAGATCTGTCAGCTACTAGATTGCACAATCTGAAGTATAGGCCTGTGCAGTAAGACACTCTCTGGCAATCATTAAATGTATGCATGTATGCATTTCTGAGTCAGTAAAGCAGAATAACAAAAGAAATACCAATTAAACCATACATTTGTGTCAGAGCTAGCAAAGTGTCAGTCCATTATTATACTTCACGTTTTGGCTGCAATTCAGAAAAAAATTACATAACAACAAATTAAATTTTACATTAACCCCTATGTTATATGAACTTCTTAATCAGCAGCTGTGTCTGAATAGTATTTAGAACACTGCTAAGATCTTAACTAAGGTTTTCAGCTGGCTCCAGATGTTCCAATATGTTGTTTAGCATAACTAACATGGTACTCTCAGCACTGCTTGCTGTGGTGCATATACTATTTTGCATATGAAAGAGATCTAAACTCAGATGTTAAGTGTTTAATACAATCTGCTCAAAGTACCGCATTAGTATTGCATTTAGAATGAATGTATGGGCATGATCCTTTGCTTTTTGTATTGTTTTTGTTCACTTATACAATCACTGAGCAGGAATACAAATGGGTCAAGCACTTCTTACTTTGTAAAATTTGAAACATAAAAAAACATATTGAATTTTTTTTATATATTGGATTTTGCAAGATAATGTAATGTATGGTGGTGTCCAGAGGCTGAGCTCCCTAAGTGATTCCTTGTCCAGCAGTTTGTCTAATGTACTGTAGGTTCATCCTGTTTTTTCAAGTCATTTTGATTGTCCTGGTGAGTTATGACTTTCCACCAGTTGTAAAATGTTGATTTTGAAAAGGTAGGACTCTTACATAATCCTCACAGAATCGTGTCTGTACTACTCCAGAGGACTACCGGCTTTATTCACAAACTGCTTAACAGAAATGCCCAGTAAAGATGGTACAAAGTGTTTGTTTTTGAAAATCCTTTGAACTATTATCTATTTTGAAACCTACTTGTTGGTAGTTCTGTGATAGACTATTGAGTAGACAGCTCAGGTTTTACATTGACGGCATTGTTATTTTTTTTTCTAATTCAATGATAAGCTACAGAATACTTTTTCACAATGCAAAAAAATATAATGTATGCCCCAGATAAGCATATATTTTTGCCCAAGAATGATACTCTCTACCCAAACTAGAGGGATTGTTCACTTTAACACAAACAAAGGCAATAAACATGTCTATTTACTGGTTTGTTATCTTCTAGGTCTCAGCCCAGTGTTTATAAATTGCATGTTGTACAGTATTTTACTCAATATACAATTTTGACCTGATTTATACTTACGTATATTCAAACTGTAACAGTGTCTTAAGTTACATAGTTTGAACTAACTCAAAATAAGTTAGTGAAGAGCCGCCTTGGAGTGCGCCTGCAAAGAAAAAAAAGTAAAGGTTATGCCAATGCTGAAAACCAAAGAAGGTTTCCTTTCCTGGCACACTCACAATCTGCATTGCCTGCCCCACCTCACCCCTGATCCAATTAAGAAACTCCGCAGCAGACTATACCTATGACTCAGATGGTAAAATATTTTAGAGTAGTGTTATGATACGGGTGTAACAGCTTACTATGGCAGGTTGAATGGGCTGGGCATTGCTGCTTTGTTTGGGTATTATGATAGTGTGTAACAGCTGTCATCTCAGTTATATCTGCAAGTGATTCTAGTGATTTTGTGATTCTGCTGGTGGACTACAGGGAACATCTGGCTGTGGAAAGATATTTAAATATTTCATGCTTTACTTTACTTGGACTGATCATGATTACATTATACTTGATTAGATCTAGTCATCCATCCATCCATCCATCCATTTTCTAACCCGCTGAATCCGAACACAATCCCAGCCAACACAGGGCACAAGGCAGGAACCAATCCCGGGCAGGGTGCCAACCCACCGCAGGACACACACAAACACACCCACACACCAAGCACACACTAGGGCCAATTTAGAATCGGCAATCCACCTAACCTGCATGTCTTTGGACTGTGGGAGGAAACCGGAGCGCCCGGAGGAAACCCACGCAGACACGGGGAGAACATGCAAACTCCACGCAGGGAGGACCCGGGAAGTGAACCCGGGTTTCCTAACTGCAAGGCAGCAGCACTACCACTGTGCCACCGTGCTGCCAGATCTAGTCAACATTATATTTTAAATTCTTAAAATAACTGATTATTTAAAATGAATTTAACATTTGAAATATCTACAATATATTTTTGACTAGTCAAAATACAGATTAGAGATATTTGCAACTAAAATGTGATTAGCAAAAAAAGTACTGTTTCAGATGTCAGTGATTTTATTTTAAATAGACTAAAATGAGGGTCTTTTGAATTGACTTGCACGGTGGCGCAGTGGGTAGCACTGCTGCCTTACAGTTAGCAGACTCTGGGTTCACTTTCCAGGTCCTCCCTGCGTGGAGTTTGCATGTTCTCTGTGTGGGTTTCCTCCGGGCGCTCCGGTTTCCTCCCACAGTCCAAAGACATGCAGGTTAGGTGGATTGGTGATTCTAAATTGGCCCTAGTGTGTGCCCTGTGGTGGGCTGGCGCCCTGCCCGGGGTTTGTTTCCTGCCTTGCGCTCTGTGTTGGCTGGGATTGGCTCCAGCAGACCTCCGTGACCCTGTAGTTAGGATATAATGGATGGATGAAATGACTTCTAAGAAGCTTTTAATAACATACAGCTTCTGTGCTTAAGTTTTAACTAGTTAAAATCTGAATGAGATACAGCTGCAATTACATTTTAACAATGCAGATATCTATAATTTCATTTTTCTTTTTTGAGTAGTAACAAATATTAAAAATTTCACTTCATGTATCTTTAATTCAAATGTAATAAAGATATCTATAGTTCTCCTTGGGATTATACAATATGTAATTATTGATATCTGTAATTCAAATCTTGACTACTTAAAATGACATTATATCTATTAACTGGAGCGGCACGGAGGTGCAGTGGTAGCACTGCTGCCTCGTAGTAAGGAGACCTGGGTTCGCTTCCCTGCATGCCGTTTGCTTGTTCTCCCTCTGTCTGTGTGGCTTTCCCACAGTCCAAAGACATGCAGGTTAGGTGCACTGGCGATCCTAAATTGTCCCTGTGTGTGTGTGTGTGCCCTGTAGTGGGCTGGCGCCCTACCTGGGTTTTGTTCCTGCCTTGCGCCCTGTGCTGGCTGGGATTGGTTCCAGCTGACCCCCGTGACCCTGTGTTAGGATATAGCGGGTTGGATAATGGATGGATGGATCTATTAATTGAAAGCTACACAAAAGTCACTAAGTAGTAGCAGTCATTCGGTCGTGCTAGTCAAAACAGAACTGAGAATATCTATAACTTGAAGTCTGAGTAATCAAAAGTGTAATTACAGCTCTCTTACTCCTAAGTTGGTTTGTCATATGGTGGGTGCGGCAATAGATAGATAGATAGATAGATAGATAGATAGATAGATAGATAGATAGATAGATAGATAGATAGATAGATAGATAGATAGATAGATAGATAGATAGATAGATAGATAGATACTTTATTAATCCCAAGGGGAAATTCACATACTCCAGCAGCAGCATACTGATACAAAAAAAACAATATTAAATTAAAGATTGATAACAATGCAGGAAAAAACAGATAACAGATAAACAGATGAACAAACAATGCACTGTATCAGCACGTGCTCCTAACCTCACTCTCCCCTTACTAGTCAAAAAACGAATTAGCACAAAATATGGCCTACCATATACCTGCCTTTAAAAGAACAGGTTCAGAAAGGAATCTTAAAAGTTATTAAAGAAATACTCCACCCAAAAATGATATTTTTTATATATTACTTACCCCATGTAGTTTATAGCGTTGGCTGAGAAAAAATGTTTAATCTCATGTTTTCATGGAAAATGGACTTGACAACGTTTCTGGTAAAACGGGAGCTGATAGTAACCTATTCTGGACAATTTCAAACAACATAAAAACGTCCATGAAAAAATCTCCTAATACTAATTTTGCAAGTTATCCAGTTGTAGGCTCAAAACGTGTAAAACGCATGTATTTTTTTGCTGAAAGATTGTTAAATAAATACCTCATGAAAACTAAAGTGGTCCAGAAATAGGGAGCCTATTCACACAGAAATGTGTTTTGACTTTAAGACAGGAATATTGGTCATTGAATGAGGGGGAAACGTGCAACACCCATGTGAAGATGCTTCCTGCTTGTGGAGTACTTTCATTTTCTGGAGGTATTTATTTCATAATATTTTAGCAAAAACTACATGCATTTTGACACAGTGGCACAGTGAGTAGCACTGCTATCTTACAGACATTATCCATGTGGAATGTCCATGTTTTTCTGGTGATGGCATGGGCTTTAATCTGTGTATGCAAGTTTTCTTCATACGTTCCCCAAAGGCATTCAAGTTATGTTAAATGTGGAGTCACAAATTAGATAGTGTGTGTGATGGGTGCCCTTTCTATAGCTGTTTACTGCCTTGAGCCAATTCTGCCAGGATAGCCTCTATGGCTCACATGATCCTGAATTGGATAATGCAAGTTAGAAGTATGTTACGTTCATGGCAGGGTCTACCGTGAGGGTGACTTGAATGCACACCATGTGGCCCTGCTCTCAAAAGTGGCCTTAGTATATGCAAGGAATAAAAAGGACAAATAACAGTGAAAGGTCATGTTTCCACCAACAGGCACTTACAGCCAACCTGTTATCCAGATGCCATCTCTACTCCACTTCGATTGTCACAAATATAAACCCAGCTAATCAAACCTAAATAAAAAGCTTACAAAAAGAAAACATCCAAGTGAGTAGAGCACAAATCAGGGCAAGGGTCTAATAGGTCACTTTTATGAGATTGTACATTTGATGGCTTACCATGCAAGCCTCAAAAGAGCAAAAAGATAAAACTGGATAGGCATTCAAAATGAGAGCCCCGTGGTGCAGCGAAAAGAAAATGTTAAAAACAGAGAGAAGCAAAAGATGATATCTTGCTGAAAAATATTCCTGACATTTGCTGCTTGAATAAACAACTAAATCAATAAACGAAACTGAGGATTTGAATGAGCTGTAAATGCCGCACTTGCGACTAGTGAGCCTGACCTTACAGATAGTCAGGAAAAGGCTAACATTGTCGCTTCTAGCAGCTTTAGCAGCAATGTGCAGACTGAAAACACCAACATAGACAAGAACGACAACGAGGAAGACAACGAGATGTGCCAAACAACGGCAATCCCAAATGAAGGAAACCCTATAAGACCTTTGATTCAATTTGGTGTAAATATGAAAACCCAAAATGTTTGGATAATATATATATGTATACAGGGTGAGTCAAGATTATGTTAACACTTATGGTACTGCTATGTATATACTTACCGGTATATACAATGTTTGTGGACAATTTATGTGCCACATATGGTACATGTGTTGAACATGATCGTGAGACATTCCTGTAAATCATCTCTTGCACATATGAAATATGTTTTGTGAAAAAATTATTTCCGCCATTCAAATGTTAACCTAATTTTGACTCATTCTGTATATATATATATCCATCCAACCATTTTCCAACCCGCTGAATCCGAACACAGGGTCATGGGGGTCTGCTGGAGCCAATCCCAGCCAACACAGGGCACAAGGCAGGGAACCAATCCTGGGCAGGGTGCCAACCCACCGCAGATATATATATATATATATATATATATATATATATATATATATATATATATATATATATATATATATATATATATATATATATATGGAAGAGAAGATTTGTGATATGGTTTGCATATTTGCAGCTGGAGATCCACAAAGGGAGAAAATGAATCACGTATCATAAAGTAGTTTTTATTCCTGAGCTTTCAGCCCCTGCCAGGGGCCTTCATCAGAGGATAATGCTTAGACTTACAAGAATCAAAGGCAATATATAGCAAAAATTACGTAGTTGGGGGGGTTAAGTCAGTGTGAACGGGGCGGGGGGTTATTGGTTGAAAAGATTTTATTTATTATGAACATGTTCTTCTTAAGTTTGCATACTTTTTTGCCACAAAGTGCCTTTTAAATATATTTAATTCATTTTATCAGACGAAAGTTGATTTTCCGTAGACGTGATGTTAAACTCATCAATTAGGCTGTTGCAATCATTGTATTAAGCAAATGGACGGAAATGGAAGGTGAAGTTGAACCAATAATAAAGTTTTTTTTTTTACTTCAGTATCTATAACCTGCTTTATTACTGACATATGTGCTGTTAATGTTGTGTGTTTTAGGGTAAGAAGGAAATGGGGAGACTTTTGAGTTTTGACACCCTGAGGCCCGTGGAGGTCTTAATCCTGCCTTGGTTACGTTATACCGTATTACACTGACAAAACTCTATTCAAAAGCCTGGTTTATGTCTTTACAGTGTTGTGTATAATTAACTGTGATGGGCATTCGAAATATTTATATAAAGTTATTTTTACAATAGTCTTTTTGTCAGTCAAAAGATTATTTGATTGACTTTGTTTTCTCTGAACTGGGGTGGAAGTGAAGGAGTACTAATAATAGGCTGCCATCTCTTTCAGGCATTTTTCCCTACCATATAACTGCTGTCAGGACTGCCATTACCGTGATAAGGTCAAAACTGAGCTGCCTCAATGACTGTCTATTTGAGGTCAAATCTTGGTTTTCTTCTAATTTCCTCCAACTCAATAGCCTTAAGACAGAGGTTCTCCTCATTGGCTCCAAGTCTGCTGTATCAAAATCTAATCATTTTTCGCATAATATTGATGGTACATCAGTCTATCCCTCCCCTCAGGTTAAGAGTTTGGGGGTTATCTTTGATAGCACTCTGTCTTTTGAATCCCACATCATTAATGTTACATGGTCATCTTTTTTTCATCTCCGTAGCATTGCATGCCTGTGACCCTCCCTCACACTAAATAGCACTGCCATCCTTACTCATGCATTGGTCATGTCACACATTAATTATTGTAATTCTGTTCTCTTTGGTCTCCCACATAAGCTTCTTCATAAACCTCAGCTTGTGCAGAATTCAGCTGCCCGTATTATAACCCAGACCTCTTCCGTGCAACACATTACCCCGTCTCTTAAACAGCTTCATTGGCTTCCTGTAAAATTTCACATTGATTTTAAAATTCTTCTACTTACCTTCAAAGCACTTCATAACCGTGCTCCATTCTACTTCTCTGACCTCATACATGTTTATGCACCTAACTGCACTCTTAGATCCTTCTGGTCTTGTCATCACCCCCCACTGCACACCTGATCACCATGGCTTCCAGGGCATTTAGTTGTAGTGCTCCTTGTCTCTGGCACTCACTACGACAAAACATTTGGGACACAGATTCCCTTCTTATTTTCAAATCTCATCCTAAGGCTTATCTGTTTAGATTAGCTTACAATACATGTCCTTAGGCTGTATTCTTATTGCTGTATTTTCAGTTCCGTAGATACAGATATATGTATATGTGTACATCCATGTTTTTGTTGGTTTTATGATTTTATTATCTGTACGGTGTCCTTGGGTGCTTAGAAAGGCACCTTGAAATAAGATGTATTATCATTATTACAATAGTGAGAAGTCAAGAAAAATGACCCTTTTTGTTGGCTAACTAAAAAGATTACAATATGCAAGCTTTCGAGGCAAGTCAGGCCCCTTCTTCAGGCAAGATGTAATACAGAAACTGGAGTTCCCTGTGTTTATATAACCCTAGGACAAATAACAACGTTGGAAAACCTTTAAGTGAGACATCTTAAAATGTAAAAAATTAATAGATCTCTTCAGGCTAAGATTCATTTAGCAAGATAGGAGAACAATGTATAGTCAAGATCCATTCTCCTCTCTTGCTATCTTATCCAAAGATCACAACACCCTAATACCAGGGGCATAGCTCGAGTTCTTGCTGCTCAGGACGGGGCGGTGCTTCAATTTACTGCCCTCCAACATACAGTGCATCCAGAAAGTATTCACAGCGCATCACTTTTTCCACCTTTTGTTATGTTACAGCCTTATTCCAAAATGGATTAAATTCATTTTTTTCCTCAGAATTCTACACACAACACCCCATAATGACAACGTGAAAAAAGTTTACTTGACATTTTTGCAAATTTATTAAAAATAAAAAACCTGAGAAATCCCATGTCCATAAGTATTCACAGCCTTTGCTCAATACTTTGTCGATGCACCTTTGGCAGCAATTCCAGCCTCAAGTCTTTTTGAATATGATGCCACAAGCTTGGCACACCTATCCTTGGCCAGTTTGGCCCATTCCTCTTTGCAGCACCTCTCAAGCTCCATCAGGTTGGATGGGAAGCGTCGGTGCACAGCCATTTTAAGATCTCTCCAGAGATGTTCAATCGGATTCAAGTCTGGGCTCTGGCTGGGCCACTCAAGGACATTCACAGAGTTGTCCTGAAGCCACTCCTTTGATATCTTGGCTGTGTGCTTAGGGTCGTTGTCCTGCTGAAAGATGAACCGTCGCCCCAGTCTGAGGTCAAGAGCGCTCTGGAGCAGGTTTTCATCCAGGATGTCTCTGTACATTGCTGCAGTCATCTTTCCCTTTATCCTGACTAGTCTCCCAGTCCCTGCCGCTGAAAAACATCCCCACAGCATGATGCTGCCACCACCATGCTTCACTGTAGGGATGGTATTGGCCTGGTGATGAGCGGTGCCAGGTTTCCTCCAAACGTGACGCCTGGCATTCACACCAAAGAGTTCAATCTTTGTCTCATCAGACCAGAGAATTTTCTTTCTCATGGTCTGAGAGTCCTTTAGGTGCCTTTTGGCAAACTCCAGGCGGGCTGCCATGTGCCTTTTACTAAGGAGTGGCTTCCGTCTGGCCACTGTACCATACAGGCCTGATTGGTGGATTGCTGCAGAGATGATTGTCCTTCTGGAAGGTTCTCCTCTCTCCACAGAGGACCTCTAGAGCTCTGACACAGTGACCATCGGGTTCTTGGTCACCTCCCTGACTAAGGCCCTTCTCCCCCGATCGCTCAGTTTAGATGGCCGGCCAGCTCTAGGAAGAATCCTGGTGGTTTTGAACTTCGTCCACTTATGGATGATGGAGGCCACTGTGCTCGATGGGACCTTCAAAGCAGCAGAAATTTTTCTGTAACCTTCCCCAGATTTGTGCCTCGAGACAATCCTGTCTTGGAGGTCTACAGACAATTCCTTTGACTTCATGCTTGGTTTGTGCTCTGACATGAACTGTCAACTGTGGGACCTTATATAGACAGGTGTGTGCCTTTCCAAATCATGTCCAGTCAACTGAATTTACCACAGGTGGACTCCAATGTTTAACATCTGTGGCAGAGCGAAGGGCGCTCAGCAGGCTCCTATCAATTATGGAGAATCCACTGCATCCACTTAATAGTATCATCTCCAGACAGAAGAGCAGCTTCAGCGACAGACTGCTGTCACTGTCCTGCTCCACTGACAGATTGAGGAGATCGTTCCTCCCCCGAACTATGCAACTCTTTAATTCCACCCGGGGGGGTAAACATTAACATTTAACATTATACATAGTTACTGTCTGTTTTTCACCTGCATTATTATCATTCTTTAATTTAATATTATTTATTGTATCAGTATGCTGCTGCTGAAGAATGCGAATTTCCCCTTGGGATTAATAAAGTATCTATCTATCTATCTATCTATCTATCTATCTATCTATCTATCTATCTATCTATCTATCTATCTATCTATCTATCTATCTATCTATCTATCTATCTATCTATGAAGCTGCAGAAACATCTCAAGGATGATCAGGGGAAACAGGATGCACCTGAGCTCAATTCTGAGCTTCATGGCAAAGGCTGTGAATACTTATGTACATGTGATTTCTCAATTTTTTTATTTTTAATAAATTTACAAAAACCTCAAGTAAACTTTTTTCACGTTGTCATTATGGGGTGTTGTGTGTAGAATTCTGAGGAAAAAAAATGAATTTAATCCATTTTGGAATAAGGCTGTAACATGACGAAATGTGGAAAAAGTGATGCGCTGTGAATACTTTCCGAATGCACTGTATCTAAATATGTTAACCTATTTAAACAGAAAATTAAAATGACATATAGAGAAAAATTAAGATACATTTTGCATAGATTTATGCATATATTGAGAAACAGGAATATTTTTTCACATAATTATTTATAAGCATCAACTAGATAAGAATATTATAGACACACTGATAAGCCGTGTTCTAATTATTAGTTTAATATAATTAGGCTGTGAAAACCAGAACCAGTGTGGTGTACAAGTGATAGTTGGGGATGTTTTCTACTCAGTGCAAGAACACATTCGGATTGATAACGAAACAAACTTGTAAATTAGTTGTTTATCTTCCTAGAAATTATTATCGATGTCATATTTATTTTTGTTATTGCCTCATAAATTTCAACTGCTGTGTCTGATGCCGTCTGACTGCCGATGAAGGTCAGTCTGAAAATTATTTTTGAAGCATTTGTGGATAAAAAATCAGAGAATTTTATTCTTTTCATTCATGAGTGATCATTTTCCGAACCCTGCTGCTTACACACTGAATTGTACTGAGCCTTTTGGCCAATAATGCCACCCCCAAAAATGTGCCGCCCGGGGCAGACCGCACCCTCACCCGCTAGCTATGCCACTGCCAAGTACTACAGACATATTATTACTATTAAAACTAATACAAAAATTGTGGGCTAAAGGGTGGTTTAAGAATGGAGTATGAAAAGAAAGAATCTCGTTATGGAAATAAATATCGACTTAATCAAAAAAATATACAGTTGCTGGCGATAGTGTACAGTTTGCCTTGGAGTAAGTATGCAACGTGACTAACAGTTTTCATAATGAAAAAGAACCACACACAAAAAAAGTTGGCAGCACGCTTTCTACGTCTGTAACAAGTTTGCTTTCCAATGTGTGGAAAGAGAGAAATAAATTGAGGCTGATTGCAGTTGGAACTTGCGTTATAAAATCTGCACCCACACGTGAGGAAATAAAGCGAACCCCTCAAAAGCCTCTTTCAGTTATCCGTTCTAATTTGGCACTAAACTATACAGACGACTATTTTTAACAGTTTTGCATGTGTACGCAAGCGTCCTTATACTTTAAGTCCAATAAACTGCTACATCTCCGCTTCCCTTGTTACATCGGCCAAGCTCTTCTAGTTACGTTCAAACGAAGAGGAAAAACCACGCGGTGTTAGCAACGTTCGTTCGCGCGCATTTCCACTAATGACAACTCGCCTCTGAAAGGGTGCGCAAGGGCGCGGTTGTCTATGCGCATGCGTAGGCGTGCGTGCGCTCCTGCGATGGGTGAGGTGAGGGGGTGACGAGGGTGGCTTCTTAATAAAGGCATGGGCGTAGACCTCAGCAGAAGCTTCTAAGCTGGAGGCTCCGTCGTTAAAGCTGTGGTTAAGCCTGGTCAGGAGAGGAAAAAGTGAGAATCGGAGAGCCGCGCCTTCAAGTGATTGTCAACCAGGAAACAGAAACATTGTTAAAACTCGACAAACTGCGAAAATAAGCAAGGTAAGTGTTTTTTTCCCTTTTCTTACGGGATACATTAATGTTCAGAATGCATATCTAAACAAGAGTACTGTCTCTGGAAATGGATAAACAGCTTTTCTTTCTTTCTTTCTTTTTCTTTCTTTCTTTCTTCCTTTATTTCTGATTTTTGACATTTCTCCGCATATCTTTCTGCTAGAAGTAATTGCAGCCCACCAAAAGTGGGGTGCAATTTTCCGCACCCTAACTTGCGAAGTTACGAAAGGTTAGAGAGCTCCCCGAAGCTCCAATTATTGACACTTCCATGTAAAAATGAGAAACGCAACAGGTCTTGCATGAGTAGAAGTCATGGATTGCGGCTTTTTGCGAGAGCCTTTTCTTGGGCGTGGCGTGGACGGACAATGCCCAATCCATCCATTCCACATGAAACCGTTAATTCAGGAGTTTATGGAGGTAGCATCGGACTCGAGGCAGGAATCTGCTGCGGGTACAATACCAACCCATCAATCGACATACTTCGCATATATAGAGTGCACAGTTGGTGTAAAAGCGTTCATATTTGGCGAGTGACCCAGGAGAAAAATGCACGCAGATTTGGGGATAACGCGCCGTGAAGGGGATCGCAGTGAACAGGGCAGAAGGTTTACATGCGCGAATTACACAAAGGAAAAAAACAAAAACATGGAGCAGATCATTTACTGAAAATGCTGCAGACTGTTTAAGTGATAGCATTTTAAACTGAATAGTGTGCTTACTAATTATTTGGCTGACCCCTTTAACCAAGGCGACTTACAACATCTTGAGATATAACTTTTATTTTTTCTTATTGGAGCACAAGCAGGTGAAGTGACTTGCTCATGGTCACACAGTATCAGTAGCAGGACTTGAATTTGCAGCCTCAGAGTTTGAAGTTGAAAGCTTTAACTACTACACCACACACATGGCAATGGTACTAGTGCAGAAATGGTAAAAAAAAAAAAAAAGTTTGCCTTGTATTTAACACAAGTCTGTCTCATAACCAACTCCTCCATGCATTCAACACCTTCATCATAATAGTATATAATTCTGATAAAATAAAGTATTTCCCCAACTGGCTTGCTGCCCGAGTTAATAACTGATTTAGATACATTATTCCAAAATTATCTGCCTGACAGTACTTCTTGTATCCCACTACTAAAACCTTTACCAAATTATTTAATGTGTAGTGCACAGGAGAAGGGATAAGGTTGGTTTACAGGTTTAAGTATTTTCAAACTTTTCTGCCCAGAGTGATGCAAATTATGAGTAATAATGAATAGCTGCATAGAATACAATCAGTTTTAGCACTAGCCAAACACAGTGCACAAACAACATATCAGGGTTTCCCCCATGCACATTCCATAATAGTCACTCATTGGATCTGTGACAACCACACATTTGTGGTACTGGAAATGTTGAAGATCTAACATTCCTTAATTATTCTTGAATTGCTTACAAATACTTTTTACTTCAGCTTCAAGTCCAATTTCTGTAAAGAATGTACATTTTGTGTAAAGTATAAAGAATGTTAAAAATTGGGAGTGGTTTCCCCAAGACTCTCTCATATACTCAGATATGGGGATGGATATTTGAGGAGTAAACCACAAGACATTGATTATATTTTTATATTCTGTACATTAAAGAACTACAGGGTCACGGGGGTCTGCTGGAGCCAATCCCAGCCAACACAGGGTGTAAGGCAGGAAACAAACCCCAGGCAGGGCGCCAGCCCACCGCAGGGCACACACACACACACACCAAGCACACAGTAGGGACAATTTAGGATCGCCAATGCACCTAACCTGCATGTCTTTGGACTGTGGGAGGAAACCCACACAGACACGGGGAGAACATGCAAACACCACGCAGTGAGGAAAAGGGAAGCGAACCCAGGCCTCCTTACTGCGAGGCAGCAGTGCTACCCACTGTGCCACCGTGCTGCCCACATTAAAGAACCATCAACAACAAATCAAATCAAGTTAGTAACATATTGAACAATTATTATAAAAGTAAAGTCGAATCAATCGGACTCTGCAGCTGCATGAATAAAAAAAAATACCACTTCCGGTTAGCGGAAATAGCTCAAAAGTTGACAGAAATCTGCGTTTTGTACCTAATACTTGTATGCAAAATTTGAATGACCTAAGTGAAAGCGTACTCAAGTTACCATGTTTACATTCTCACACACACACAGACATAATTAAAAAAATAGTATTTTTCGGACTTGGGGAGGTCTAAAATGCAGAGATTCATCAAAATTTCTAAATTTAATTTTTGGGCGATTTCCGATACGTTCCCTATACTATATATACGAGAAAGTAAAAAAGTGGTGACTTGTGTTTTTTATCAAACATGTTTGGGAAGTTAATGGTTAAGTCATCCCAAAGTTTCATTTGGACATTTTTAAAGTGGTATAGGACATTTCAGCTACTTATCCTCAGTTGAAGGGACAGCATAAAATGTACTCAGCCTCCATGTAGATTACATTTTTTTCTCTAGGTATTCTAGTTTGCTCCAACCATCCATTTTCTAAATCCACTTACCTAGAGAAGGGGAAAGCTGATGATTATCGCAGCAAGCACCAGGCACAAGGCAGAAACAGTCCCTGCATGATGGGGCACCAGTCCATTGCAGAGTGAACACACATATGCATCAGAGGCCAATTTAGCTTTGTCAGTCCTCCTACTCTGCATGGTCTTGAAATGTGATAGGAAGCCCATGCAGACACAGGGAGTACCTGAGACTTGAACCCCAGTCTACTTTTTTGCTGACAGTAGCACCACCGCCATGATGCCCTTTCAGTTTTCTCCTGCAAAACCTAAAGATGTACATGTTGAGCTGATTTGGCCCATTATCGGTGAAAGACAAATCTCTACCTCAGTGTTCACTAACATAGAATGGCAAACCATTTAATATTAGGGGGATACACAAAAATAACTGGAACTGAAAAAAAGAATCGTTTTAATAATTTTTACTTAACTGAAACTTTTGTCTCCTTCAAAGTACTCCATGTGAATGAATGCACTTGTCCCACCGGTTTTCCCACTGGTAGAAACATTCTTTTAATCGCTGAAAATGCATATTATCCAATGCCTGCTGCCATTTTTTTTATTTGACTTCCTCCATGATACAAAAAAGATTTCCTTTGAATTCATTTTTCATATGCTGGAACGAGAAAAAGTCACATGGACCAAGATCAGGCGATTAGGGAGGATGGCAACAACTCCAAGACACACAAGTCGATTTAGAAATCTCTTCAAATAGTCCGACGACAATCTTCGTAAATTGCATTGTGAACATTCTCAACATTTTCATCATTCCTAATTATGGAGGGTCAGCCAGATCTTGGCTGGTCTTTAAGTGACATTTCCCCTTGTTTGACATGCGAAAACCACTTGTAGACCTGTGTTTTTCCTTAAAGTGTCTTCTTTAAAAGCAGTTTCAAGCATCACTACAGTTTCAGCAGCTGTTTTCCCTAAGGGAAAACTAAATTTAACGCAGACTCGCTGTTCTTTATGATCACCCATCACAAAAATCGCACAACACATTTAATAAGCACCAACAAAAACTGACACTGAAGGCTGTATGAACAATACAGAGCAATGCCACTTGGCAGACTGCCACAGAATACTGTTTAAGTATGCTACACCTAGCGGTGAAATTTGCAACTGTCTAGATTTCTCGCCAGGTGCAGATCCCGGTTATTTTTGGGTACCCCCTCATATTTGTTTCTGTCATGTGCTTTATGCTGCAAAGATAGAGACAGGGTCCCTGCAGTCTTGGAATGGAAAAGTTGATTGGTAGACAACTTCATGTCTATTGTATTATCAAAATGGTTTTGAGAAGTTGTCACTCATGTACAAAACATAAATAAAACTTCTTATGGCTTTGAAAATTAATATTAACCCACATTAAATAACAAGACACGTGAAAATTTTTCTAAACCACCGCCGGAAGATTACTAAGAAAGAATTGAATGTGCTTTATATATGTGCAACCTCACAGGAAAGATCTGTTCTTCACCACAGACCAGTCACAAAATTGTTGTTTCCTGAACTTCACTATACCAGCACATTCGTTTGCAATGCTACATGCCTCTTCCTCCAGCATAAGAGGTATTCAACATTTTCTTTTACATAGTAGATTATTTGACCAAGGCTACACAACACTCACAGTATGACACCTTGTAACTTTATTCTAACACCAGTCTAACAAACACATTGACAGTCTTACCTCCCAGTAGGTCCAAACAGAAAAGACTAACTGTTGATGCCAGTTTGGTCTCAAACTCTTACTCTTTGAGGTTAAAAAGTATATCATGCTCTCAACTTTGTAAAGATAAGGAGTCATGATGGTGTTTTTCTTGCAGGAGATTAATCAATCCGTTTTGACTCTTTAGAGTTGAAGTTGCTCTCCCAAGATTTTATTTAAAAGCAGTTATTGTTACCAAATAGACAAAGGCCAAAAAAGTGAATCCTAGCATGGTTGTCTTTCAGACTCTGCCTCTTCATTATAGATGAACTACAGATGCTGCTGAGACGACTCACCTTGGCCATCTGTTATGTCATTTGTCATTCCCCGTTTTGCTTGCTTACATGGGAAGAGGCCATGTCTGTCTTAATCTGCATAACTTAGAAGTTTTCCACACATTATAATTTCTAATGAAAATCACATGATTATGAGCAGCCCTGCTCCTTTAAACAGTACTAAATTTGATATTGGCCAGATGTGAGGTAAGGAAACTTCTGTTGTCCCAGTGCTCTGGCACTGTGTGGAATGAAAGGAAGCTATTGACATAAATAACATTAAATAGTACAGTGGTCTATTATCTTTAAACATCAACTCAAGTTGCTGTCAAAGTATTTTATTTTTTATGTTCTTTTCAAATTTATATATGCCCCTAATGTGATTTCCAAGGCCATTCCAAAGTAATTTTTATAAAGCTTGAATATTTATGCAGTTTGAGTACTCATATGGACTTGATACTAGTTTGGCCCTGAGCCAGGTGGTGTTGTTATATGAAACTGAATCTTTCTTTGTGATTATCTTGAAGGAACAGTGGTTATAACTGCTGCTTCATAAATCCATCATCAAAGTTTCAACTCCAGCACCCTCTGTCTACATGGGTTTTTCCCCTCGGGACAACCACATCCTCAGAAAATATCTATTTAAGTTAGTTGCCAATTTTAAATTTACCACGTGTGTGCGAATACGCCCTTTGATACACTGGTTCTCTGTCTAGGGCTGGTTCCCATTTTCCTTTTGTTACCCAGAACTCGAATAGGCAATTTGAGAATGTTATGTTACTCTTTTACTTTTCTTCAGATTTCAGATCAAAATTGCCTGCCTGAGATCAGTTCACATTCACTGGTCTTAATGGGAGGGTGCTGCTTCCATGTAATTTGGTGCCAGAATTATACATTCATAAATACAGAGAAAATGTATAGGTTAAATTAAGAGGAGAAAGAGAAGTCACTAGAATGTTCAATCAAATGTTTAGTTCAAGTAGTGGGTGAACTTTGGATAGTTAGTTTAAAAGTATATACTGTAGTTTCATAACTCCTTCTGATTTCATACCCAAAAACAGGTGGGGCTGGAAGAGGTTCAGCTGACCAGCTGCTGACCAGACATTCAGACCAAATTTAGGAGAGAAGTAGTATGGGGATAAAGGGGGGTGGGGAAGGAACTGTTGTTTATATTTCATGGCAAAGATCATTAATCACTGTATGAAGATCTTTGAATAACCATTTATGGGCAAAAGAATAAAGCATATGCACAGTGAAATCATTCTGGCAGTTGGAATGGTGGAGAAGTGAATCACAAAATGAAGGCCCAGAGAGGCTGATCCAGTGGTGTGCTGTATGTGTCTGAATGTGTTGAAGTGGGCAGTAAGCATAGCATTAGAAAGGCACATTTGAAGTTCTGGGTCAGAAAATGAACTTTTACTTCTGCTACAGAATAATCGTGGAACTATTGTGTAAAGCAAATATTTTCAGGTTGTCATGGGAACTTGTGCTATCCTGTGGTCACCTTTTCTGTAACTTTTGCTGTATAAAAAGCTGACATGAGGAAGCTGCAGTGTGACACAATTGTTTTGTGGTTACAAGGCAGCTGGATGAAGTTCAGTGTAATGGTAAAAATACTATATTCTGTGGTTCCTGACCTGATTGACCGAACAGTGGTTCAACCGCATATGTATGCTGTTCATATAAGAGTCAGGGAGCCATTGTATGAAATATCTGTGCTAGTGTGATGAGGCTTACAAACTGTATTTATCTGTAGCAGGTCACTAAATTGTCATTCTTGTGCCTGCAACAACACTGATGGATTCAAGGTTGGCCAGCATCTGGAACCTATCAGGAAATGGGATCTGGCTGAATGTCAATGGAGGGGCGTATCCACAGAAAAAAGCAGGGGGGTGTAGAAGAAACTGTGTAAACAGTGTGTGAACTGTGGGAGGGAGCCGAGGAAAGTGGTTGTATGTGAAAGAAACACACTTTTGGAGCGAGGCATAACTACAGTGATACAAGACAGGGTGGAGAGTGAGAGGGGGGACTGAGAAAGAAGTTAAAGGCATGAAGGGTGTAACGAAACTGGAATTGTATGCAATATCCAGTGCCATTCGGAATCTATTCCATACAATTCAGTTGATTAAAATTCATCAGTGTTCATTATACCATAAATTGTCATGGAGAAAATCAGAGGGACAACGCTACTCTTGATCAGTGTGGTAACTCTGTATACTATCTTTATTTAAGGCGGTATTGGTAAAGTGGAGAGGACCTACCCCTATAAGACAACCTACAAGAAAACTTCACATTTTCATGTACATAATGAACCAAAAGAGCATCACAGTTGCACACTTGTGGAGTAAAATCTCATATTCTATCAAAACACATTTAACGGGAAAACATTGGTTGTACAGTAATCCCTCACTTATCGCGGGAGATAACTGAATTTCCGCGAAGTAGGGACACCATATTTATTTCATTATTTAACGTGTATTTGGACGTTTTTAAACCCTCCCTGTATTGTTTACAACCCACCCTTTACTCTATTAATAACAGGGACAACTGCTAAGCAATATGAAATCGGTAGATAAGTTTACACTTACTGTATAGCGAAGTACACGTAGCTATATATGACGTGATGATGGTGATGAATATGCTGCGCAGTAAAAATGATGACGATGAAGGTGATAATCCCCTGAATGCAGTAGCAAGAGCACGTTAATGCTGAACGAGTGAGATGAGACTTCCTGGTTAATGCAGCACTCCGTCGCTGAGCCAATCAGCAGCACACAGGAACTTAACTGCGTGCTCTGATTGGGTAGCTTCTCAGCCATCCGCCAATAGCATCTCTCGTATGAAATCAACTGGGCAAACCAACTGAGGAAGCAAATACCAGAATTAAAAAGACCCATTGTCCGCAGGAACCCGCGAAGCAGCGAAAAATCCGCGTTATATATTTAGATATGCTTACATATAAAATCTGCAAAGTCATGAATCCGCGAAAAGTGAACCGCGAAGTAGCGAGGGATTACTGTAACTACTCACTGATGAAGAAACAAAATTCTTTACTTTTATATAAGGGATTTCTGTAGTGAACACTGTATCCTGTGACACTTAACAAGTACAGAGCTGCAGTAAAATTGATTTAAATGCACAAATTTTCTAAATCCAAATTCTGACTTGCTGCTGTTTTATGCTAGAACAATTGAGCACCTATTATAGCAAGCAAAAGTTGAAATCCTTTCATATTAAATGATTTGTGAATTTCCCATTGGGATTAATAAAGTATCTATCTATCTAAAGACAATTACAAATAAGTGCCATATTTCTGTTTTTCCTTGTGTGAAAATGCATCGACAGACAGATGCTGACTCCTGAAAGCACACACTTTTAATCTCTTCTTTAAGGCTTTACAGCACCACACAAATCTGTCAAATCACTACAACTGCTCACAGTCCTTTTCTTTCTCTTTCTCTCTCTCTCTCTCTTCTTTTCCTCTGTTCTTCTGCCGCCTCCACTCCTCTCCTCGCAAGCTCTGTCCTCCAGCTCCCGACTCCGGCTACCAGAATGGAGTGTGGCGGCCCCTTTCAGCGCTCCAGGTGCTTACTGATGATTTTCCGGCAGCACTTCATAGTATGGCGGAAGTGCTGCCATCCAGGGCCTCACAGTAGTCCAGGTGCCCCCTGGTGGTGGAAACGGGCCCCAGCAGGGTAGAGCTTCCCGTGGCCCTGATGCAAACCAGGGCACCTACCCTCTCGTATCCTGGGGGAGGGACTGTTTCTCTCCCAGTCCTTCCATCCTGCAGGCGTCCTGGCTGTGCAAGAACCCCAGCCGTCCGCCTCACTTGTTATTGTAACAACTTTAATATCACCATTTTAAATAGTCATTTCAGTGTCAACAATGCTCACTTATCTATCTCCAACATGCAGTTTCACATGCAGCCTGTGTCTTAGCTCTGATTTGACACACACTGAAATAAAACAACAAGGTGTAATTAAAAATGATTAAGGTTGCCTGTCTCACATTTTTACTGGAATTGTTAATTGGAAAAAAGAGAAACATAGTTTAGTGTAGTCATGTACGTTATCAGTTCAAAACTTGTTCCTGGTATTCCATGCTGCTATATTAATTCAGATTTTGTAAACTGTATCTATTGTCAACTGCCTGCATTTTTCTTTCAGTATTTTTTTAAACTGGTACATTTCATTTACCCACAGAACTAACTGTTACTTAAGCTTGTGCTTTAATTTAAAATTGTGTTCTATATGATTTAATAATGTGGTAGTTTCCTAATAAACATTCACTCATTTTACACATTGTTTGCCTGCATCTTTTATGAAACAGTTCATGAGCCATAAGAACTTCATGCTTTACAGACGCACTGCATGCAAAAAAGTTAAGAATGTTGCTAACATTTATACAATATAAAAATGCACATACAGTACAAATGTACAGTATCTGTAGCACCTAGAATTTGTAACCTCCACTTCTAATGTAGCAACTGATCTCGGGGAGCTGTCTGACCCGGCAGAAATCGTCTTAACAGTTTCTTTGCCTTGGTAATGCTCCTTTGTAGGTGGCTGTCCGTGCACCGTATGGCAAAGTTATCGTCAGTGCTCATGCTGATGACAAGCCAGTACAATAAGCTTTGTTTCTCTTCATGCCAATTTCTATCACCTAGTTTAACTTATTGTGTTTGCTTTGTTTACTGCAATTCTCCTTTTATGCAAAATGAAGTACATTTACTGAACCACAAGCAAAATGCAGTCTGTCTTTCAGTAAGCACCAGCAGTATAATGAAGCACAGCATATGAACAAATATCAAACGAGTTGGTAGAAACGGGCATCCTGCAAAGAGTAAAAGAGTACATATATATGTAAAAGAGCAACAAAAAAAAAGAATCAATTAGCAGTGCAGGTCCTTCAGATCTTGAGCAAATGTACAAGTATACAGTAATATCTGTCACTTTTGTTTAATGTACAGTAGTGCACGTACAAATAATGGTTCATTTAGATTTCTTCCTTGCAATAAAAAGACACCTGGAAAAACGTTGGTGAATTCATTACAGTTCCTACTGCTAGGAAGTGGCATTACTTTAAAAAACAAGAGTAGCAGGCCTCATTGGTGCATTGAGTTAACATCTTAACTTCATGGTCAGTAATACAAGGTGAGTCAAAATTATGTTAACACTAATGTTACTGCTATGTATATAATTCTAGACAATTTATGTGCCACATGTGTTGAAATTGATGCCAAACAATTTGAGACATTCCTGTAAATCATCTGGCACATATGAAGTTTGTTTTGAGAATAAATTGTTTCTGCCATTCAAATGTTGACATAATTTTCACTTGCCCTGTATATGAGATCAGCAGCCTGGTTGCTTCTTGAAGTTTCCATGTTGTTTTAAGGGGTACTGTGTACATTACTCCAATTAAGGGACTACATTGCATTGTGTACGATGAGCAAAATTTTCCTCTTTATTTATTTATTTATTAAAGATATAATCCTGCATCTGATTTGCCTGTTTTTCAATTAATGTGGCTCAGTTCCAAGAGGAAGAAAATACCATATTTACTCGTGTACCATGTGCCCTTGTTTAAGACGCGAACCCTAATTTTTACAAAGAAAATCGCAAAAAAATTGTTTCCCCCGTGTACGACGCGCGTTGTGGTTGTACAGTATAGGAAGCGTTTAGGGCACATTTTCCGCGGAATGCCCTTCTGTTTTTGTTGCATGATGAAAGTTTTTCTTTCTTCCATCGAGAGAGAGAGACCAAGCAGAAGAAGTAGATAGATAGATAGATACTTTATTAATCCCAATGGGAAATTCACAAAGCAAGTAAACATTACAGAAAAAAATTTCCTCGTGCATGACGCGCACCTGATTTTCTAATGCTAATTTTCTGGAAAAAATGTGCGCGTGGTACACGCGTAAATACGGTATTCATTCAAAATAAACCTCTAAATCTTTTTAGGACTCTTGAGTTTGTGATATTGCATTTATTTTTAAGGTTCTTGTTTCCTGAATGTTGCAGTCATTATACAGGGCTATGTTGGTAGAGCCCAGAGACGTGTTCTCTGACAATATTTTCAGTTTACTAGTCAATCCACTTTGCCATCCTCCTCTATAGGCACAGACTTTGTGTGGTGATACAAATTATGAAATTGTTAAGTGTGTGAAAAGAAGGCTCCTGCACTTTGTTTGCTGTTGGGTTTGCTCTTCATGATAGGCTTTTAAATAACTCAACACAATTGGGGTGCCCTGGAATACTCCTTCTCTGAATTCAGAGGATGATTTATACTTGTAGTGAGGATAACCCCTGCATGTTCTCATAAGAGATGTACAGTACATAGCACATCCAGTGCCAGAGAAATTGGGGAGAGGCTCTGGGCTGTCCTGGAAATGCCAAAGTGTTTTCAGTGAAAAACTACATGAAGGTTGATGGAGAAAAGGTGACAAGATACGTCAGTGCAGCCTTCATAAGGATGTTGGGTTGGAAATTGTTACCTGCATATAGTGCTTTGTATTTATTGTATACATTTGAATTGCAGGTTTCAAGTGCTTGACAAGATTTACTCAACCGTTTTGTAGTAGGAGCAAGAATCAAGCTAGATTAGAAAGATTCTTTTTTAACTGTAGAACTAAGTTACCATTCCATTTCAGCCCAAGTTTTGAGTGTCTTCTGGGTACAGTGGTGCAAAAAAGTGTCATCCTTCCCAGTCAGGTATCATTTTATAGTTTATCTATGATCTTATTTTTGTCCTTTTTTGATCACATGGATTATCATGACCGAAGCATATCTCTCAAATGATTAAAGAAATGCTGAGAAAGTTGACATTTTTCCCTTCTCTTGCATTGTAGCTTTAATGTATTCCTGGACTGATTTTTCTTTTCCCTGTGTTGATATTGTTCTCTTCTCCATGTTACAAAATCATGTGTGTTGGGCTGATTTACTACTCTGCATTGGCCCAGCTGAGAAAATGTGAGTGGATGTGCACTGTTGATGGATTGAATCTCCAGGCAGGGTTGATTATTGCTTTGTATTTTACAGCACCCCAAGATACTCAGACCAGTTTAGAAAAATGAATAGATACACAGTGCATGTTGATCTGTTACACACATCAAATACCTACTGATGCTTTATTCACCCTTTGGTGACTGGCAGTTGCACTTCACTATTTATTACCAGGGTCATAATGTAAAATGAAAGCATCCAGGAACTGTATTAAGCCAATATGTTCTTAAACAAAAGGATCCAGCTCGATAGTGAAAAAAGAGACTCCAGGCGTGTAGAAAGGAGAACACGTGAAGAAAAAAATAAATTTTTAGAACAGCTTGTGACTCTGGAGGTAATGAATGAAAGAAGCACCTACAAGTGCACAAAGAGATTAGAAGGGGAAAATAAGAGAGTCCCAAGAGAAGTGCACTATGATCACAAAGAAACTTGGGCATCAGGAGATCACAGGGGTAGACAGAAGCAGACGTGCGAGGAGAAGCAAAGATGTGTGACATGTTCCAAGTTGTTCAATGAAAGGCCTATAGAGTGCATCTGGAGATGGGAGGGGGTGTAGTGGAAAGCTAATTGCTGGAATCAGTGAGTCATATTTGGCTGTCTCCTTTCCAAGTCTCGACTGGACTCGGATCTTTTTGGCAGTTTGGTTTAGCAGACTAGGGATCCTACTGTCTCGTAATGTGAAATATTTGTAGCAGAGTGGAAAATGATACACTTGGGAGCCTGATTGGTTTACAGATTTGACAAGTCAGCATGGACTTCTCATTTTACACAATTCACATATTGACTGCCTTTGTGTCTTTTTCTTCTCCCCCCCCCCCCCCCCCCCCCCCAAATACTCTCTGTGTTAGGTGCTGCCAGATGCCATTTAAGAGTTCTTAACTGCACCTTCATCTCAGTTTATTTTTTTTTCTCTTCCTCAGCGTCTTCTTGGATTAGAAGAAACCCCACTCTGATGGTGAGAGACCTGTTTCATCATTTAGTCTCTTCAGACTGATCTCAAACAGCATCCGGAGGTCACATTACTGCTGCTGACTGCAAGAAGATCAAATAGCAGGTTTTGTCAAAACACGGAAAGTGCAGAAAGACTCACTAACATCAGATCACCTTCATCATAGAAGAGAGAGAGAGTAAAAGCAAGTGTCCCTCCAGTTAGGTATACCCTACACTCTCAACATTAACCAAGATGCCTGTGGTGAACACTTCCCCACTTATGATTGTGCGGCTGGTTGCCTTGGTGCTGACCTGTGTGGCATTTAGCCTGGTTGTGCACAAGGGGGGCTATTCAGGCGGCACTGGGAGCTGGTGTATGTTCTGTTGGTGTTTTAGTTTTTCTGGAACCCTCCTAATTCTTCTCTTGGAGCTCTTTGGCCTTCAAACACGGGCCCCTGTTTCATGGCGAAACTTCCCCATCACCTTTGCAATGTTTGCAACACTCTTCTGCCTGTCTGCTTCGATTATTTACCCTTTGTACTATCTAAACGGTAACCAGTACGTGAATGATGAGGTGCGTGACTACCGAATTGCCGCCGAAGTTTTTTCTTGTCTGGCAGTGATCGCCTATGTGTGTGAGGTATCAATGAGCCGTGCAAGGCCCGGAGAGGTAACTGGCTATATGGCTACCGCCCCAGGGCTGCTGAAAGTCTGTGAGACCTTCATAGCTTGTGTCATATTTGTGTTCATCAGTAACCCTGTTTCTTATGACAGACATGAAGGTCTGAAATGGTGCCTGGCAGTTTACTGCATCTGCTTCATCCTGTCTGCTGTAGTGATTGTTCTCTGTGTGGGAGAGTGCACCAACTTCCTGCCCATCCCCTTCAATCGTTTTCTGAGTGGATATGCCTTGCTGGCTGTACTGATGTATGCCACAGCTACTGTTATCTGGCCCATCTACAACTTTGACAAGAAGTATGCTCCCTACGACTCGCCTTGTGGACAACCAAAAGGACTTTGTCCTAGAGACAAGTTAGTAGCCATTGCTGTCCTCACTGCACTCAATTTCTTGCTGTACTTAGCCGATCTTTTCTACTCTGCAAGACTTATCTTCATTAAAGTCTAAATATAAGAACTGTGATCATCCCTTCCTTGTTTGAAGTCTTCAGTCCTCACCTGCCTCCTAAGCAGCTAAGCTATCCTGTCCTGGCTGGAATCCTGACCGCAGATTCACGACCCTACTGTTTTCACAGTGCATTTTTTTACAGTATTTCCAGTAAATGAAACTGTTAGTATATCACAAATGGCCAATAGCAGCCATTTAAAGATTGCCAATTGACTTTCAGCCATCTTTCTGAGACTGCTTTTAATCTTTTTCCTCCGCTTCCTATGGATGTTGTCCAACTGTGCTCATTTACAGAGCTTCAGCAGATAAAAACGGTTTCCAAAAAAAAAAAAAAAAAAAGTGAAACACTTGAATATGGCCGAGCAATGCCTTCTACGCATCTTCATCATTCAGAACTGGTGAAAGAAGCTGTTCATTATTTTACTGTTGACTGTTATTATTTTTACTGAATTTAGAATTAAATGTGTTTTTATCTGCTCAGCCTGCCTCAGATGTATTCATTTATCATAATGCGATTCAGGTGGGTGGCACTGTTAAACACTGATTAGTGCGGCTGCCCTACTACACCAGGAGACGCGGATCAAATCCCGGCCACCGTCCGTGTGGAAGACGCATTTTCTGCCTGTGTGTGTATTTTTTTTTTTTGATTCACTCTGGCTTTTTTCCTGCATCCTAAAACAATTTATTCTTTGTCTTTTATTTTGGTAAATGCACAATTTTGGAGGTAGTCAAAGTACAGATATCATTGTCTTCATAGTTTTTGTTTATTGGAACCACACTTTACCCACCTTTTCCTGATTTCTTATCATTCTTGGTACAAGTGGAAAAGCAACATTAAATAATACCCTCGGTTTCCCATAAGAGCATAGGTGGCAAGCCCAAATCACCTGTATTGTAGCACACAACCATCCCTGATTGGCAGAGTGGGATCCTCTCGGGCAGAGTTCTTAACTATTTCACAGTCATGGGCACACTGCCCTTCTTCTTTTCATCCCTCCTTTATTCCTCAGTGGGGGCCACATATGGCCAGAAAGGTCAGTTCTCTTGAGATATCTTTGAACGTCTTGGGTTGGGATTTCTTCTGAGATATCCTGGGTTCATTGTGGAGTCTCTTTTCTGACAAACTTACAGCCCCTTCTTGCAAAGAAAGAGTAAAGCAGGCTGTGATACATTTGGATTTCTCGGCTCCCTTTATAGTGGCTTTGCCCCCAGGCGGTGCTTCCAGCTCACTTCAGCCAGGGAGGTCGAGTTAACTGTGATGGTATGAGCTTCGACTTTGTGGAGCTTTCAGGAAGATCCCGCTTTTACATGCTGTGCAGACTCGACCATTAGTAAGTCACACATATTTTGATATGATGGTTAAATGTTGCTGATGTTTTTCCTCACATTCATGGATGTGGTATTAATCATCCCTTGTCTCTCTCACCCTACTTTAGCACCTAACCACTAATGTGTGGTGAGAATACTGGCACAAAAATGGCTGCCGACGCTTCATCCAGGTACTTTCTCCATTTTAATAAGTGAGAAAAGCGCTATATAAATGTAAAGAATTATTATTATTATAGGAGCAAAGGATGTGCAAGGTACTTGCCAAGTGATATTGTGATTCTCTCCATGGAGGACTACTTGAATACACTTGATCAGGCATCATACCATAAACCAGCGCACAGTCCAGTAAATGAATAATTACAGTATGTGATCGTGCAGCGTCAAATTAAGGACCACTCATAGAATCACCCTTAATGCACCTGACTAGATCAGTTGGATGGGTTCCTGTTGTAAAATGTTTTTACCGTGATTATTAAAGATTGATCGTGGTCTGGACCAGACCAAAGCCTAGGCTGGACCTTTGCCCTAGTCCAGCTGTAGCCACACTGCTGGGCAGGGAATCTCAGTCCAGAAGATGGTGAGTGTAGCTGAGAGCTGGCTGTTTCAGACATTACTTGATAATTGTATTTTGCACAAAAAGCAAGAGCACAATTCAAAGAACTGTAAATAAGAATAAACGTCTGAAATGTGACATGTCAAGAAACCCGGTGTCGTCATTGTGCAGTGATAGCGCAGCAGCCTTATGCAAGGAGACTGCATTTTGTGTCACAGACGTGTGGAGTTTGCATGTTCTCCCCTTGTCCACTGGATTTTCTCCCTCAGTCCAAAGGCAGGCAGTTTTGGTGAACTGGCATTGCTAAGGCTCTGAGGCTAGGGATCTGCACTGGCAATTGGAAGGTTGCCGGTTCGAGTCCTGTAAATGCCAACAGGGACTCTGCTCTGTTGGACCCTTGAGCAAGGCCTTTAACCTGCAATTGCTGAGCGCTTTGAGTAGTGAGAAAAGTGCTATATAAATGCAAAGAATTATTATTATTATTATTATAAGTTGGCCCTGATGTGTGTCTTGTATGTTTTTTGCCTTGTGATGGACTGGTGCCCTGTCCAGGGGTTATGCCCGATAATTGCTGGAATTGGATGGTTAGACAGATGTCAAGAAACCAAACCACAAGCAAACGTCCTGCTTAAGAACCACTTTGGTTCAGAAATGGACCAGTGGCTCTCAAGTGCTAAAGAACAAAGATGTGAACCTTCGATAGTTCAGGTACAATTTAGAAATCAGGCAAGAGATCTGAGCTCTGTAAGATTAAGGCGACACTGACGTCTGCTCTTGACAAAGTAATGTCAAGCAACAGCGTCAGTTCCTCTTTAGTGGGTCGTAGTTTAAGTGACCTTTTGAAATGAGATGTGTCATGACTGGCGTTTTCCTCTCTGATGTGTTTAATTAAATTGTAAATAGGAGTTTGCATAATAAACTCGAGACCTTTGTCTAACTGTAACTAAACTCTCGTATAGCAAGTACTACCACTATTACGGAGGTTAAGAAAGTTGGCAATGTAATTGAAAAGACTCATCTATCCATCCATCCACTTTCTTATCCTTGGCAGGGTCATAAAAGGGAAAAGTATTTTTAATGTGTGTATATATACATTTGATTCAGAACGTTTTTAGACCTCCTCACTTTCTTCACACCTTGACGTATTGTAAGCTTTATTTTAAATGCATACATTTGCCATTTTTGCTCATCAGTCTATACTCAATACCCCATAATGAACAAAGTGAAGACCTGTTTTTAGGGAGGTGTGCTGATGTATTAAAATCAAAGTGAAATTTCTCATTCTTGTAAGTATTCAGATGCTTAATTCAGCACTCTGTAGAAGCCCCTTTGGCAGCAATTCCAGTTTTGGGACTTCTTATTAAGTCTCTACAAGCTTTGCCAACCAGGATTTGGGCAGTTTATCCCACTCTTCTCCTGGCACATCCTGTTTAGGTCCATTAGATTGAATGGGAAGTGACTGTGAAGTGCCATCTTCAGGTCTATCCACAGATGTTCTATGGGGATTAGGTTTGGGCATTGGCTGAGACACACAGGGTCACTCAGAGACTTGTCTCGAAGCTACTCCAGTGTTGTCTTGGCCGTATGCTTCAGTTCATCATCATTCTGAAAGGTGAGCCGTCACCCCAGTCTGTGGCTGAATGCACTCTGGAGCAGGTTTTCTTCAAGTATCTCTCTCTCTATTCGTATTCTAGCCAGTGTCCCTGCCACTGAGGAGCACCATAGCATGATGTTGCTACCACCACATTTCACCATAGGGATTGTATTAGGCAGGTGATGAGCAGTGCCTTGACTCCACCAGACTTAGATTGTTAAATTTTTGTCTCATCAGACCAGAGAATGTTTCAGGTATGCTCTCGAGTTATTGACATGCTGTCATTTGTCTTTTTCTGAAGAGTGGCCTCTGTCTAGCCACTCTACCGGAAATGCCTAATTGATGGAGTGCCACTGAAAGGGTTGTCCTTCTAACAGGTTCTCCTATCTTAGCAGAGGACTTGTTGAAGCTCTGCTAGAGTGATGATTGGGTTTTTGTCCACCACCCTGACCAACGGCCCTTCTTCCTCGGTTACTCAGTTTGGCCGGACAACCAACTCTACAAAGAGTCCCAATGGTTTCAAATGTCTTCCATTTCACAATTGTTGAGCCCGTTGTGCTCCTGGGAACACTCCAAACTTTGAGAGGGAGGTCAGTGGAATGGTGAGGATGAGGGGAGTAGAGTTGGTGAAGGTGGATGAGTTTAAATACTTGGGATCAACAGTACAGGGTAACAGGGATTGTGGAAGAGAAGAGGAGAAGAAGAGAGTGCAGGCAGGGTGGAGTGGGTGGAGAAGAGTGTCAGGAGTGATTTGTGACAGACGAGTACCAGCAAGAGTGAAAGGGAAGGTCTACAGGACGATGGTGAGACCAGCTATGTTATATGGGCTGGAGACGGTGGCACAGGAGACGGAGCTGGAGGTGGCAGAGTTAAAGATGCTAAGATTTGCATTGGGTTTGACGAGGATGGACAGGATTAGAAATGAGGACATTAGAGGGTCAGCTCAAGTTGGATGGTTGGGAGACAAAGTCAGAGAGGCGAGATTGCGTTGGTTTGGACATGTGCAGAGGAGAGATGAGGGGTATAATGAGAGAAGGATGCTAAGGATAGAGCTGCCGGGTAAGAGGAACAGAGGAAGGCCTAAGAGGAGGTTTATGGATGTGGTGAGAGAGGACATGAAGGTGATGGGTGTAACAGAACAAGATGACGAGGACAGAAGGAGATGGAAGAAGATGATCTGCTGTGGCATCCCCTGTTGGGAGCAGCCAAAAGAAAAAGAAGAAGAAGATAAAATGCTTTTACTCCAAAGTTTAGGACCAAATTTGCACCACTCTGAGAATTTTGAGCTAGTTAGGACCGTTTTTGTACTCTTAGACGCTTAATAAATATGGGCAGAGGTCAGAACTGCCATGACTTGCTGTACTGCTTGTGGAGGACGATAGCAATTTTTAAAATGAGCAGAATCAGAAGATGGCAGGTGAGATCGTGACTTTGAAGACTGTAATCAAATAAACAAAAATCAGACAGAAGCCAAAAAAGGGAACATGTAAAAGACAAAAATAAACACCCCTAAATCACTGGTTGGTTTTAGAAGGTTTTAGAGCACATTTCTGGCAAAAGTAGGCAATTTGTGACCAAAACCAGGATTATCAGACACAGCAGTCACAATAAGTGAGTTAGGAAAAGAAAAAAAATAAAAGCATCGGACTGGCACTCACAACGGAAAAGGGCATCAAGGTTGTGAGCTCATAACCGAAAGAACTGAACTAGGATATCCAGACAGGCCCACATCCCCTTCAAATAACCTAAATTAGTGCAGTACCTCCTTAATAATCCTGACCATGTTTAAAGGCAAGCCTTCTGTTAACATGAAACCATCACTGTTGCCAGGTTTTGTATTTCATTTACCAGCAGCAGCAAGAATCCTTCACTTCAGGCGAGATCATTCTGTCACATTGGTGATGCGTGGCTATGACCGAGAAGCATAATGTTGGCTGATAGCAGAGCTTCTCAGGGCCATGACTGTGCCACAGAATGTTTTCTGAATACGGATTGATAGCACAAGCTGAAGGGGAAACAAAAATGAGACCTTTGTCAAGGCAAAGAGGTGTTTACTCAGACAACACTTGGGAACACAAAGTGCTTTTGCTTAAGTATGGAATCCAAAGAGAGATGGTCTCATCCTGCTTAATTATGGATGCCCATCAAGCCTCACAATAATAAATAAGGATAGGGTTATGTTCATTAAAAGCTGGCACAAGGATCAGGGACTTTGCCCGTTTAGTCCTGGTATTTTTAGCTATTCTGCCTTTTCAATCAGAAAAGAGATTTATGACTGGAAAAGACAACAAGAAAAAACATCGTGTAAGTCACCAAGAGTTGTTTATCAGCGGTCCAACTGATAATATCTCTAAGCCAAATAATAATCATAAATCATAGTCAAAAAAAGAGCAGGTCCATCACCATAAATCACAATAATTAAATATTCACGTGTTCAAAGATTTAAATAGATAGATAGATAGATAGATAGAAAGGCACTATAAGATCGATAGATAGATAGATAGTGTGGCACCCGGCTGGGGTTCATGCCCGGCCGGGATGCCCAGGAGGATCGGAGGAGGGCTCATGCCTCCTCCAGAACACGAGGGGGCGTCCGCCCTGGTTGCTTTGGGGGCCACGGGTACAGAGCTTTGAAGCTCTACCCTGTAGGGGCCTGTGGTCACTGCCAGGGGGCGCCCCGATGCCTTGGGAGCCCTGGACCTCAGCACTTCTGCCACACCCGGAAGTGCTGGGGGGGGAAGAGGATTGTGGACACCCGGAGGACTTCCGGATGTACCGTCAGAGCTTCCGCCACACAGGGGTGTGGCTACGGAGCCCCTCAGGATGCACCTGGAGTCCTTCCGGGGTGAATAGAAGGGGCCGCCTCCCTCCAGTCATGGGCAAGAGTCGGGAGGAAGAAGGACGAAGCTTGGTGGAGAGGAGTGAAGGCGGACCAGAGACAGTACGAGGCATTGTGTTGTGGCCAAGGACTCAATGGGTGACTGGTGCTGCGGCACTGGGTTGATGCACGAACTTTTAAATAGAAGTGTATAATAAACGTGTGTGTGGTGAAACCATCATGTCTGCCTGTCTGTGTCCGGGCTGTTCCCCACAATAGATAGATAGCTAGATGTGAAAGAAACTATATAATAGATAGAACCAAGAGAAACGTTAACAGAGACAGAGCCCAGACTGGGATTGTACCCCAGGCTCCCTGAACTATGAGACAGCAGCGCTAACCGCTGCACCACTGGGCCTCTCCACCTTCAACAGTCATAGGTCACACTGAGTCCCAGCACATGGAAGCACCATAAGAGGACATTGTTGTTCATTGCTGATGCAGAAGGCAGAGTGTGCAGATGACTTTTTATTCATCCGTTTTTAAGCTTCAGGGGGCCCAATGCAGACAGTCACCTGGATGGTGTGCCAGGCCATTCTCTGTGCTACGCTTGCTCCCACTGCCATACTGGGCCGATTTAGCTAACACTTGTGAGTTGGGGATGTGAGAGGAAATGCAGCACTTCAGTTACAGACAGCATGTGAAAATGCAGACAAGAGCAAAGTCAGGACTACTTACAGGACAGATTACAATTGTTAGTCTGTGTTGTTGTTGTTTTCAAGTGAAATGCAAGAAGGATAAGTGGCAGCCATTCAGAGAAGGGGGCCAAACTGACAGCCTTCTGATTTAAAGTCCAGTTCCGTAGCTACTGCTTGCCTAAAGATGTTATTCTTAGTCCAGTGGGCTCTCCATGGAGTGCACATTATTGAGGCACTTGAGTCTGCGGTTAAGCTCCTCTATCGTGGGGGAACACCAGAATCCAAGTCTTGTGTGACTCAGCTCTAAGTTAAGCCCTATGGAAAGAATTCTGTAGTACCAAGACCGCAATTAATCCAATATGGCAGCTCTTGGTGCAAGCTGTTACGAAAGGCTTACAGAAGAGCTGCAGCTTGCAATTTGCCTCTGTGTGCCGTCACTCCTGCTTCATGGAAATTGCCAAAGGGCTCAAAAAAACACCTTGGGCCCACTGGTTTGGCCTCACCCCGGGAAGCCTAACCTCAACTCAAAAGGCAGGATTCAGGCCTGCACAGGCTGAAAAATGGGGTTAAAGCTTTTAAAGTTCAGAAATGCCTTTGCAGGAAGCGAAAGACATACAAAAACAGTTTCTTAACATTTAAAGAATTTATTAAAGAGTCCAGAAAGAATAAAAAAGGCAAGGTAACAAACAAAGGAAAACCTGGTCCAGAGGACAAACAGCAAACTTCAAATCTCTCTATTATAAAAGGAGATCCTGAGACGAGACTTTCTCGGAGATAATTTCAACTCCCGCGAGACGAGACTTTGTGCCAAGAGATTTTGACAAGTCCCGTCCACCTCTCAAACATTTACAACCACACCCTCGGTCCAATCACGTCTCATTCGTGTGAATGCTATTGTCAGACACAGTTCCTGCACTCTCAGCTCCAGGAAATAAAAGACAAAGAGTAGAAGACAAGGTAGAACGTCGTAAAGAGGTTCAAAAACGTTGGCACGATGCACATGCAGAGCAGGTTAGAGATTATGAAAGTACTAAAATTTGAAAGTAAGAAAAAGCTGTTAGCGCTAACAAATGAAAATTATTACTCGGTGAAATAATGGAACAGTGAAAAGATATTGAATATATGGACATACAGTAGGTGATATGACAGAAGTCCTGTGGTGGGTTGGCACCCTGCCCAGGATTGGTTCCTGCCTTGTGCCCTGTGTTGGCTGGGATTGGCTCCAGCAGACCCCCGTGACCCTGTGTTCGGATTCAGCGGGTTAGAAAATGGATGGATGGATGGATATGACAGAAGTATGTAGATATTGTCGGAGACTTGTGGATCGTCTAATTCGTGTTGCCATCAGGGAAAAGTAGCGTTTCTTCCCAATGAAGAGGTGTATCCGTGAGAATGAAAAGTTTTGTTTTTTGGTGAAAGTGAAATCCACATCCGTGAGCGGCAGAGACGCAAAGTGGCTGGTGCATAGTGCCTGCCTGGGGGTTGGTGAGCAAAGCGAGCAGGGGGAAAGTTTAAATAAAAATAAAATTTAAAAAGAACACAAACATATGGGCAAAACCTAGAAAAGACACACCCAAGGATCCCAAAAATCAGAAACATCCACCAAACTTCCAAACCCTCTGATCCAGAGCTGGGGTGTGTAAAAGCTGTGGAGCACAAAGCAGGAACAATCCATGGGCAAGTCGATCACATGATGAGCACACAGTCACACGGGCCAATTTAGCAACACCAATACATCTAATCTGCATGTGTTTGGACTGGGGGGGGGTGGACTAGAGCACCCAAACGGACACAGGGAGAACACGAGAAACACAATGTCATCCCCAGCCTCCTTGCCGTGAGGCAGCAAGGCTACCAGTTTGCCACTGTGCTGCCATAAATCAGAAAGCAGGGGGTCAAAACTAGAACGCCAAACAAGAAAATAAAATAATCGCCAAAGTCACAAATCGAAAATCAGAACAGCAGTAAGGACTCTGCAGTTTCTCTTATTATACACCTGGGGTTGACCAGTCACCCAGCTACATAATCAAGTGGCCCTGCCTCCCTGGGCTCCAAATTAAGGAGACAGGGCAGATAACAAAACAGTCAGTCAGTCAGTCATTCTCCAACCCGCCATATCCTAACACAGGGTCACGGGGGTCTGCTAGAGACAATCCCAGCCAACACAGGGCACAAGGCAGGAACAAACCCCAGGCAGGGCGCCATCCCACCACAGAGATAACAAAACAGAATGCTATTAATAAACAAAACAACTGCAGGATCTCAGACAAGATTTCATCAGACAAGGTTATAGACACCCAAATAAGATCTACTTGCATACCCAGAGACCACCTTCTGGAATATAAAAACAAAGACAACAAGAACCGCATCCCCCTTGCTGTCACCTACAACCCACATCTTGAAGCACTTCGGAAAATTATAAAAGAACTTCAGCCAATACTAAACAATGACCAAACACTGAAAAATGTATTTCCTTATCCTCCCCTCCTGGCATACAGACAACCACCAAACCTGCAGCAACTAAGAGTCCGAAGTGCCCTAAGTGAACCAACAGAAAATGGCACATCTCCCTGCCTACAGAAAAGATGTAAAACGTGTGCCCACACTTATAATACAGACCGTATAGTTATACCACACTGCCGACTAGAACGTCACATAAAGGGATCATTTTTCTGCAGATCATCTCATGTGGTCACCTCATTCTCTGCATGAAATGTCCTGACACTGCACTCTATGTGGGAGAAACTGGACAAACACTCCGCCAGAGAATGAACTTCCACAAGTGCCACATCAAGCATGGCAACACAGATGTTCCAGTAGCGGCTCACTTCAACAGCCATGGACACTGTGAGAGGGACTTTAAAGTCACAGGGCTTAGGGGCAACTTCAGAACACAGCAAGAGAGAAAAGAGTGAGAAGTTAAACTGATGCTAAAATTGAACACATTACAACATGGTGTAAACAGAGACAAGAGTTTTATGGCCAGATATGAGGATTGTTTGCATCTCTCGGACTGACAACCTGACTACAGACACACATTGTATAGAAAAACTCATCAGAAACTTCAAAAGACTTTGTTGGACAGTTATCTTATCCAACGATCTTGACCATACATTGTTCTTCTCTCTCTTGTTAAATGAACCCTAGCCTGAAGGAATCTATTCATTTTTTTACATTTAAGATTTCTCACTTAAAGGTTTTCCAACGTTGTTTCTTGTCTTAGTGTGTATATAAACACCGGGAACTCCAGTTTCCGTATGACATCTGCCTGAAGAAGGGGCCTGAGTTGCCTCGAAAGCTTGCATATCGTAATCTGTTCAGTTAGCCAATCAAAGGGGTCATTTTGCTTAACTTCTCACCACATCCAGAATGGCTAACACGTTACAACACCCTAGAACTACATTAACATAGATACATGAAATAATAGCATTACTTTTGGTCATATATCGCACACATAAACAATAGTGACTAGTTGCTCTAACAGTAGCCAGCGTGTCGCCATCTTAGTGTCAACATTCAAGCAGCCTTCAAACGTAACGGGTCTTCATACAACAGCAGCCTCATTGGTACACCAATACCATCCCACAACATGGCATCGTTTAATAACTCGAAGTGAAATCACTTACTGTATATTTACGCACATTTCAGAAGAAACAAACTCCAAGCACATCAGTTTCCTGCTCGCCAGTAGGGCATCCTTGTAGCCTCGTAAGCGGGGGAAATTTTAACTTGACATGTCTGTGTGAGATGCAAGGGCCGTGCAGCAAAAATTATGTCAGACGTTTATGCGTGCCCCTGCGCGCTGGATTTTTTCTGCCTGCTGCGCACAAAAATACTTCTAAACGCACGTCCATCCCAACTAAGTGGAAAACAGGACTTCTCGTACCCTATCCGCAGAGGAAAGGGTGATCGCCTGGATTGCAGCAACTACATAGGGATAACACTGCTCTCGGTGCCAGGGGAGGTCCTTGCTAGGGTCCACCTCAATAGGATCCATGATCACTTGCTGACCTACCAGTGACAGGAGAAGTCTAGTTGTACGCCCAAGAAGTCTACCATCGACCGCATCCTGGCACTGAGGGTTATCATCAAGCACAAATGCAGATATCAGCAGAGTTTCTTTGCAGCCTTTGTTGATTTCCATAAACCTTTTGACTCCTGTCCTGTGGGACATCCTGAGGGTTCGCGGGATCCCCTCGAGGTTGCTGGATATCATGGCCGGCCTGTACACTGGTACTGTGAGTGCTGTGCAGACTGGAGGCAGAACCTCTGCGTTTTTCCCAGTTGATTCTGGGGTCTGTCAGCGGTGTGTTCTGCTCCTACTCTGTTCAGTGCTGGCATGGACTGGGTGTTGTGCAGGGTCATGGGGTCCAGTGGTTGTGGAACATCTGTTGGTGAAGTGAAATTCACAGATCTTGACTTTGCTGACGATGCTGTGATCTTCGTGGAGTCAATGGAGGATCTGATCGGGGCACCCGAGAGTCTGAGTGAGGGGTGCTATAGCTATATGATCAAGTGGGTCAAGATATTAGACTCTGAGAAGACACGTGCTGTACTTGAGCCCTCCAGTGACCCCAATATGGCACACACCTAACAATTACAGCAGGGCAAATGAGGGCCACTTGATTCCGTTCTCTGCACTTTATAGTCTTATCAAATGAGCTTAGGAGGCCCGGCTTACTGCTGTTACTACAGGTACCCAGATTAGCAAACCCTGTCTCGTGCCTTATGCACACCAATTTTAATTTGGTAACAGAACAGAAGTCATAACTTTATGTTCTAAAGTGAAGCCTACAACTTGTTGCTTAGACCCATTTCCAACTAAATTAGTAGAAAGTCTGACAGATGTTCTGGAAGCAGCCATTCTTAGCATTATCAGTACTTCAGTCCTGAATCCTGATGAACTAAAAGTGTCAGCTATCAGACCATCACTTAAAAGGCCAGACCCACATGTGCTTAATAATTATGGACGTATTTCAAATTTACCCTTTTCTCTCTAAAATTCTTAAAAATGCAGTTGCCATGCAGCTTCAGTCTCATTTCACATATCACAATTTATTTGAGAAATTCCAGTCTGGTTTCCGCACCGGCCATAGTACAGAAACGGCACTAACACGTGTTCTAAATAGAATAGAATAGAAATTCCACTGTAATTGTGTTGTTAAGATTAAAGTGCCGCGTTTGACACCATTGACCATTCGATTTTACTTCACAGACTGGAAAATGATATTGGGCTCACAGGCACTTTCTTCGCCTGGTTTCGTTCTTCTTTATCAAATTGATCCCAGAACGTACAGAAATGTCCCGAATCGACTCCATCATTATAGAATGTTAAATATGTTGTCATGCAGGACCTTTACTGTTCTTATTCTGTAGGCCTCCATTGGGAACTGTCATCAGAGAACATAACATTAATTTTCACTTGTACACAGATGACACCCAATTATACCTTTCTTTTAGAACAAATGATTTTCCTCCAATGCTGTCATCAGTTAAATATGTCAGCGAGTTAAAGGAGTGGATGGACGAGAACTACTTAAGTCTCAATAGAAAAAAAAAGAAAAATGTTAGTTTTGGAGAGAATGATGCTGATCACTAAAACATTCTGTCACTCTTCAACTCGAATGGACTCACCATTAGTTTTACTGCATCAGCACACAATTTAGGTGCGATCTTTGACACTAGCATCTCATTTAAAACGCACATTAAAAAACGTGCTTCATCTACCTTAACAATGTCGGAAGATTACGACATTTTGATAAATATCTGAGATATTGAGATGTTCATTTATGCATTGATTTTTATTAGTATTGACTGCAATGTGGTGTTCACTGGCTGTTCTAATCACTGCTTTTACAGCTTTCAGTGAATTCAAATTGCTGCTGCAAGAATTCTTAAATGAAACTGCAAATACAAACACATAACCCCAGTTCTCGTCTCCTTACACTGGCTCCCAGTTAAGTTTAGGGCAGATTTCAAAATCCTCCTTTTAACATATAAAGCTATAACTGGCCCAGGCCCTGCTTATTTATCTGAACTTTTCACTATTTACAAACCAGAGTGCACATTGAGATTTCAAATTGCGGGTCTTCATGGGATTTCAAGAATTAATAAAATAACAGTGGAAGGTTGAGCTTTCTGTTACAAGGCCCCAAAGCTGTGGAATGGTCTCCTTGCTAATACAAGAGAACCCCCCGTAAGTCTCAGCTTTTAAATTCTGGGTGAAGACTCACCACTTTAGTCCAGCATACCCTGACTAGAGCTGCGGAATAGCTGTGCATACGGACTTTTCTGTTTGTTAGTCATTTGCACAAAAATATAAGTTATACAATATTTATAAACTGTTACTAACCTTCCTTTATTCTGTTTCTCTTCTTAGTATCTTGATGTGACACTTGGTGCCACTGCTGTACAGCCATGCTGTATCCTGTGTATGGAAAACTCCTCTCAGATAAATAACCGTTGGAATCCTCAGATGCAAAGAGTCTTTCATCAGAATGGATGGCCAGCACAGACTCCACTAAAGAAAATCCAGGAGCGGGTAGGTGGCCAGTGGACCGAGGTCTCCAAGACTGTCACTCTATTTGACTTTGTTTTTCCATTCATCCATCCATTATCCAACCTGCTATATCCTAACTATAGGGTCACGGGGGTCTGCTGGAGCCAATCCCAGTCAGTACAGGGTGCAAGGCAGGAAACAAACCCCGGGCAGGGTGCCACCCCACCGCAGGGCACACACACCCACACCAAGCACACACTAGGGACAATTTTAGAATCACCAATGCACCTAACCTGCATGTCTTTGGACTGTGGGAGGAAACCCATGCAGACACGGGGAGAACATGCAAACTCCACGAAAGGAGGACCTGGGAAGCGAACCCAGGTCTCCTTACTGCGAGGCAGCAGCGCTACCACTACGCCACTGTGCTGCCCGACTTTGTGTTTCATTTTGTCTTTTATGATTTTAATCTTCTCCATTGTCAACTGGCCACAGTTCATTGATTAATTAATGAATGGATATTGTTGCTTTCCATTTATGTTTAATCACTCTTTAACATTCAATTTACTGGAAAACACTGATGAAATATGACCTGAGGGAACAGAAAACGTCTGTCCTGCCACTTCTATCAGAAATACCTGCTCACCTCTGGCACGCTCTGGTTTGTCTTCCTCAGAGAAGATAGAAAAGATGGCAGATATGGGGAAAGCACAGCAGTTTGTTGGTGAGAATTAAATTTCATCTGCCTTTGTTTTCTGGGATGAATCCCCACTGCATTTTGGCTAAATACGTATCGTCACCATGTTGCTCCTGGCAGCCTTCATATATCCGGTTAGTGCCTGTTGTTGGCCCAGCTAAGGAGATCCAGGTACCCCGCTTTCAATTACCTCATCTTTGCAGTGAAGGGGCAAATATTCAAAACCATAAGCAGCTGGATCAGACACCCCCATACGCTAACGGCCCGGCTACAGTCAGGATAGCCTTGATAGATGTTAGAAAAATACGACGGTTATTCTTAAGGATTTTTTTACCTCCCATAAATTGGATTTTCTGTGTGTGACTGAAGCCCGGTTGAATGCTGGTGAATCAGACACATTTTCAGAACTTTTACTGCAGGACTGTACTTATTTTAACTTGGTGAGAACTACTGTACTACTGTAATATTTAATATTGTTTTTTGTATCAGTATGCTGCTGCTGGAGGATGTGAATTTCCCCTTGGGATTAATAAAGTATCTATCTATCTATCTATCTATCTATCTATCTATCTATCTATCTATCTATCTATCTATCTATCTATCTATCTATCTATCTATCTATCTATCTATCTATCTATCTATCTACTGGACGTGGAGGAGGAGTAGCGACTGTTTTTAAGAAAAGTTTTAATTGTAAGAAAGCTTTAAGCTGAATATGTTCGAGATGAATCGAATTTATCTGGTTTTGTGCGCTGCGATATACACCGTTCACCTAAATACGGTAAGGGTTTTATGAATGATTTCTCTGATTTATTAGCTGGGATTATGCAACAATATAATAAAGTCTTAATTGGTGGAGGCCTGTTGCCCTACTAAACTGTTAGTTGAAGGTTTTTTAAAATCTTATTGACTCTTTGAATTTTGTAGAGTTTGTGACAAGCCCTACGGGCAGACATTACAACTCTTTTTATCATGTGGTCTTCCTGTATTTAACATTGGACTTTGTGATGCATTCTCTTCTGACTGCATGCCTTTCTTATTTGAAACTAGGCCCCCTGCTCACTTTGCTCGCCAACCCCCGTGTGGGTGCTACGTGCCAGCCACGTTGCTCTGCAACTCACGTATGGGGAAGCGGATGTACAATTTAAACAGATTGTTATTTTTATGGGAATTGTTACATATGCATAACAGACCTAACTATTTTACATTACAGCGAGTAATTAACCATAGTAAAAAAAATAGTAAAATGTAATAAATTGAAAGAAAATTATGTTTCATGTTGCATTAGAGGTATTCGTTGCGTTATACGTTTTTGTTCAGTTTGGCTTTGCAATTAACACGCAAGTACTTTTTAAACTTTTACTAAAAAACAATATTTGGAATTAACTTTTCGTCAATATCGCATTGAATTTTGATTCCGTGTTTGAAAGTTGCATCGTGACAACGCAACGTATAACTGCCAGTGAGTGAATTTCGTTTCTTTCTCTCTAATAAATAAACCGACTTTTTCGAATGTTTGTCCCTGTGATTTGTTAATTGTCACAGCAAAAGCTATTCTAAAGGAAAACTGTTAAAGTTTTAATAGGAATGGCATATCAAGATCTCCTTTGGTGTCTAATGTTATCCCCAGAAGATGTACTACATTACCTTTCTTGTCACCTGTTAAAATTGTACATTGTTCTACCAATTTTGAATACAACTAATCTTGTCCTATTGCGTTGCCCATCACTCATATATAAATTACGCAATAACATTATGATACATCCTTGTTTCAACAGTAATTCAGCCGGATGGTGTTAACAGTTGTAGATATTCTATGGGATATTGTAAGTTGATGTTTTCATGTTCCGCACCATCACCACCAACTGTTTCAGCAGAGTCTATTGATACTCATTTCACCAATTTGCCATGTAACTGATCAACACGTTAATTCGTTTGACTTTATCGCTTCTCGGTGCTAGGATTGCCTGTGTACTCATTTCTACTGTTTGTAACACTTCAGGATGAAATTCTTCATTAAGATTTGGACATAATACGTCTTTTTTAATTGGGAACTTAAGGTGAGGAAAACGTAAAAATTTATAAGAGCTGAGAGCACAGGAACTGTGTCTGTCAAAAGCATTCACACGAATGAGAGGTGAGAGGACCGTGGGCCGTTAACTGTAAATGGTGGAGAGGAGGGCGGGACTAGAGAAAATCTCTTGGCAATAGTCTCGTCTCAAGATTTTATTTTATAATAGAGAGATATCATTTTCCTCTTGTGCTTCTAAATGATGTGCTCCGGCTCTCTGCTGTTGTCGTATTTATACCTCTTCCATCGCTGTGCGGTGTTCTACTGCCTTTAATAATGTCACAGGGATTCTTTCAGGGTCCTCGTCCTATTCTGATCCTGAAGAGTTAACCTCACTATTTTACTGTGCCTGCCGGAACATTTTAGATAGTGTTGCCCCATTTACAGTTACGTATGCTAAATTTAAAATTGAACTGTGGCTACATGGCACCACTCGTGCTGTCAGACATGAATATCGGAGGGCTGAACCCAAGTGGAAATCAGACAAGTTACAGGTGTCTTTTGACATTTTGAGGAAGAGCTGGCGAAAGTACCAGCAAATTGCCAAAGCTGAAAAGACAAAACATTTTCTGATAGTATTTTGAAAAACCGCCATAAACCTTGCGCCCTTTTTAGTACTATCGCTTATCAGCTTGTCCTGATATGTCCCCAAAAACCTGGGAAGAGTTTCTCCTTTTCTTGTCAAAAAGGTTACAGCACTTATGTTACCTCCTTCTTCTGAGTTATCCATCACTGCCACTTGCTCTGCTGCTTTTAACCACTTTGGGCCTGTGCTCCTATCGTTCATTTGAGACCTTCAGCTTCTTCTACAGATGTTAGTCCTCCTCATTCTCGTAAACAAATTGTTGACACTTGTAGAAAGCAGCCCGGACACAGACAGGCAGACACCGATGGTTCAGTCACCAACACACGTTTATTCATTTTACCACGCCCCTGCACCAATCACCCTCAAGTCCAGGCCTTTCCAATGCCTCTCTCTCTTCTGACCGCCTACACTCCTCTCCTCCGAGCTCCGTCCTCTTCCACCCGACTCCAGCTATCGAATGGAGGGAGGCGGCCCCTTTTATGCTCACCCAGATGTGCGGAAGTGCCGGCTGAGCACCCGGAAGCACTCCGGGTGTCCCTGGTATTCTTTCCGCCAGCACCTCCGGGTATGGTGGAAGTGCTGACGTCCAGGGCTCTTTAGGCATCCGGGCGCCCCCTGGCGGTGACCACGGGCCCCTATAGGGTTGAGCTTCCATGCTCTGTTCCCGTGGTCCCCATACCAACCAGGGTGGCTGCCACCTCGTGGTCCGGAGGAGGCGTAATCCCTCTCTCGGTCATTCCGGGCGTCCCGGCTGGGTACTGCCCTCAGCCACTCGCCACACACTATTGGACCAAATCATCTTATATAATACGCTACCGTGGCTGTTTGTTTGTCTGTCCAGGATTTTAAATCACCTGTCGCTCGCAAACCATTTGAACAATTGACCTGAAATTTGGCACACTTATATTACGTGACGTCTACTATCCGCTTTGGGGGTGATGATTGACCTCCAGGGTTATTCCTCTTTTTATTTTATTTTATTCTCGGCAGCGCACAGCAGGACGGCCATGTGGTGCATGTGTACGGGCACCGTTCTAATCCCTACCACCTTCGCCGTCACTTCCCCTACCTCTTCATATCTTAAATCATTCTTGAGGCAGATTGAAGAATTAAGTACCAACTTAAGTGAAAAATTAAAGAAAACGTACTAAGTAATTGCAACACAAACACCGACTTAATCAGTTTTAATGAGAAAAGATGCCAATGGAAGAAGAGAAGAAGCGGGCTGCTAGGGTGGAGAGAAGAAGAGCTGCTCAGGAAGGAGCAAGCGCATCAACCTCTGAGCAAATGAATGGTAAATGTACAGAGAAAGAGGAGGAAAACTAGGAATGATCACGTCAAGTGGATTCACGGCACGATATTGTGCAGTGCACCGTTACTGGTATTTAAATAATTCTCAACAGCAGTCTCACCTCTAGTGACTTTTTAAGCATGCAGTAGTGCAGCCCACTCATCAAAATAATACATTTGGACACCTCAATTCTTTCCAATTTTGGGCCAATTCCCTAAACTTCCATTTTTGTCAAAATCTGTTGAATTTGAGATCTTCTTTAGGTATGGCTGGTATACTTGACGTATTCCAGTGTGGTTTTTAAAGCCCTTCATAGCACTGAAACTGCTCTTGTAAAGGTTTTTAATGATCTGCTATTAGCTGCTGACTCCAGGGATCCTGCCATTCTCATGCTTTGAATCTGACAGCTGCTCTCGATACTACAGACCACGATATCCTCATTTATCGCCTGGAGCACTCTTCGGGCATTAAGGGTAGCGCTTTGGAGTGGTTTAAGTCTTATTTGTCTGACAGAAGTTCTTGTGTTAGCTTTGGTGATGTCGTCTCCTCCTCAGCGCCTTTTGTTAACAGAGCTCCTCACTTCCGGGCCACTCCTTTTTTTACCGTATATCCATCCTTGAGGGTCCATTTTTAAAAGTTATGGCTACTCGTTTCACTGATGAGATGCAGATGATATGCAGATTTATTCAGCCTTGAAGCACATTATTAGAAACTCTTTAAAAATCTGATGCTGGCCTGTCTTGAGGATGCTAAAGCTTGGATGGCCTTAAACGTTTTAAATTTTAATGAGAGCAAAACTGAAGTCCTGATGTTTGGGCCAAGTGGTATCAGTGATGTCCCTCACCTGGACTTGAGCTCCCTGAACGCTTATGTAAGATCCACTGTAGAAAGAACTGGGCGTAATAATGGATAGTGATTTCAAATTAGTTAAACAGCTAATCTCAGTAATTAAAATTAGTTTCAATAAACTAAAGCTTTTTATCTAAAGTTAAGCCCTTTTTATCGTTTCACAATTTGGAAAGAGTTATCCACGCTTTTATTTCTACTGTAAAGCACTTTATGTTGGCGTCAATCTCACATTTACAGTTGGTCCAAAATGCTGCAGCTCATCTCTTAGCGGGAAGCACATTTTTCCTGTGCTGGCCTCCCTGCACTGGCTCCCCGTTCATTTTAGGATTGATTTTAAGATTTTATTGTTTGCTTATAAAGCACTAAATGGCCTAACTCCCTCTTATCTCTCTGACCTTTTACGGTTATATATTCCATCACGGTCACTCAAGTCTACTGATCAGTTGCTTCTTCTTCTTTCGGCTGCTCCTGTTAGGAGTCACCACAGCGGATCTTCTTCTTCCATATCAGCAAGTCATGGCAGTTCTGACATCTGCCCATATTTATCAAGCGTCTAAGAGTACAAAAACGGTCCTAACTAGCTCAAAATTCTCAGAGTGGTGCAAATTTGGTCCTAAATTTTGGAGTAAAAGCATTTTATCTTCTTCTTCTTTTTCTATCGGCTGCTCCCGTTATGGGTTGCCACAGCGGATCTTCTTCTTCCATATCTTTCTGTCCTCTCCATCTTGTTCTGTTACACCCATCACCTGCATGTCCTCTTTCACCACATCTATAAACCTTCTCTTAGGCATTCTTCTTCTCCTCTTCCCTGGCAGCTCTATACTTAGCATCCTTCTCCCAATATATTCATCATCTCTCCTCTGCACATGTCCAAACCAACGCAATCTCACCTCTCTGACTTTGTCTCCCAACCGTCCAAATTGAGCTGACCCTCTAAAGTACTCATTTCTAATCCTGTCCATCCTCGTCACCCCAATGCAAATCTTAACATCTTTAACTCTGCCACCTCCAGCTGTGTCTCCTGTGCCAGCATCTCCAGCCCATATAACATAGCTGGTCTCACTACCGTCCTGTAGACCTTCCCTTTCACTCTTGCTGGTACTCGTCTGTCACAAATCACTCCTGACACTCTTCTCCATCCATTCCACCCTCCCTGCACTCTCTTCTTCTCTTCTCTTCCACAATCCCCATTACTCTGTACTGTTGATCCCAAGTATTTAAACTCATCCACCTTCACCAACTCTACTCCCTCCATCCTCACCATTCCTCTGACTTCCCTCTCATTCACACACATGTATTCTGTCTTGGTGGTCCTATTGACCTTCATTCCTCTCCTCTCATATCTCCACCTCTCCAGGGTCTCCTCAACCTGCTCCCTACTATCACTACAGATCAAAATGTCATCAGCAAACATCACAGTCCATGGGGACTCCTGTCTGATCTCGTCTGTCAACCTGTCCATTGCCACTGCAAATAAGAAAAGGCTCAGAGCCGATCTCTCGGTGGTCCCTAAATCAAGACTAAAGTATAGGGGAGATCGTGCCTTTGTAGTTGTAGCCACCAAAATCTGGAATGTGTTACCACTTCACGTTAGGCTGCCCCCTACTTTGGCCATTTTTAAATCACTTCTTAAGACACATTATTATTCCTTGGCTTTTAATTCTTTATAATTATATAAAGTGTGTCTGTCTATTTTATTATCTTTTGTTTATTGTGTTTTGCACAATATTATTTATGGTTGTACACCACTTTGGCCAGCTATTGCTGTCTTTAAATGTCAGTCAGTCATTTACCAACCCACTATATCCTGGAGCCAATCCCAGCCAGCACAAGGCACAAGGCAGGAACAAATCCTTGGCAGGGCGCCAGCCCACCGCAGGGCACACACCAGGGAGAAGTTAGGATCGCCAATGCACCTAACCTGCTTGTCTTTGGACTGTGGGAGGAAACCCACACAGACACGGGGAGAACATGGAGACTCCACGCAGGGAGGACCCGGGAAGCGAACCTAAGTCTCCTTACTGCGAGGCAGTAGCGCTGCCTACTGCACCACCGTGCCGCCCGTTGTTAAATGTGCTATATAAATTGGTAATAAATTGATATTGATTGATTGATTGAATCTGTGTCTACTGTGTTCTCCGTGTGTTTTAACAAATCTGCATTTAAATCTAACATGAGATTTATTTTTTTTCCAGTAGATGTTTCCCACAATGCTTGGCACTGTCCACTAAGACCTCATTTATGAGAATCACTTTTTTTTTGTACTTTCTTCAAGAAAACATGAGAATAAAATTTTTCCTCAGCCACCACTACAAACTACATGGGGTAAGTAAGATAAAAAATATCATCTTTGGGTGGTGTATTCCTTGAATGTTAGCTGAGCTGGTGTCAAGCACATGCCGCCCTCATAGCACCCTGGCACTAAGCCAAGCCGCAGGGCCTGTAAAACATGGCTGGCACTACAGAGCATAATTAGGGTGCAGGCCAGGATGAGCAAGCAGGACAGGAGCCATAGCAAAAAAGTAAAAATGAAGAGTTATTTGATTAACATCTGCAATCCAGGAGGCAAAATGCAGAAAAACATCAGGCAAAGGTGTCCAAAAGAGGGGTGATGGAGAAGTGAAATTCAAAGGCAGGCGAAAGCGTCTTAACACATAAAGGGAGCTGACGGGAGGCGTCAGCAGGAGTAGGATGCACGACGCTAGGGCGGAAAGCCTTTGCCTGCTTCCTCTTTTATCGAGTAAAACCCACCCATCATGTGACTGCTGTGTGGTTAATGGTGCATAGCAGGAGGGGTCAGGGTGAACTTGAGGCTAAAGACGGAGGCTATGAGCAAGTCAGCTCCTGACACTCAAAGACCCCCTCTGCTAGGAGTATGAGGAAAATAAAAAAATAAAAACCTTACAGCAAAGAGACAGGAAGAGCAGACTGCAATTAAAGCCATGATGAACTTCTAAAGCTGTGCACAATACTCGACAGTCACACAAACGAGTCACAGACATCATAAAGGTTTGGGGCAGCCACCCATATGTTGTTTCCTGGCTGCAAAGGTTGCTTTAAATAGCGAGAGATATTCATAGAACAGAACTGATTGGCATTGAGACAAAATGGCATCTTTAACATAGAGTACGGGAAGTGACATCATTGGCACCGGAACCAGAAGTGACGTCATCACTGCCATAGACATATATAGGTAGACGCCGCATTCACTGTGTTGCCCAGTCGACACGATACATCAGCACGTACACCATATTGCGAGTGGCAAAAGTGCCATTTAAACTAATACAGGTAGATGTGGAAACCGGGTTTTCTGATGAAAAAACAATGTTTAAAACAGTATCGTTTACATGCAATTATTTACATCCATTTATACACTAATAATGGCAATTATTAAATAATAATAATTATTATTAAATAATTCCTCCCATATAAGTAACATTTCTTGGACTGCCTTCTTCCATCTCCGAAACATTTCTAGACTTTGTCCTGTTCTTACGCAACACAGTACTGAAGCATTGGTTAATGCCCGAGTCACCTCACATATTACTGTAATGCTATTCTATCTGGCATCCCACAAAAACGTATCCATCGCTTACAACTTCTTATGCTGCCAGGATAATAACCTGCTGTTCTAAATCCACTGAACATATTACACCGATTCTCTCTCAACTTCAGTGGCTCCCTGTTAACTACCGAATACACTACTAAATACCGCTCTTAACATTTAAAGCTCTCCACAACCTCGCTGATCTCCTCCAGACTCGCACTCCACTCACTCACTCAGATCGTCATCTGCAGTTCGACTTTATTGACACCGGAGTCAAGCTGGATTTCCCGAGAATGGACTGCAAGAGACTGAGAGAGACAGTCAGCACACTCCACTGCCACCTGGTGTGGCACAGAATTACTATTATCAAGGCCCTTTAGCTGTTTCGCATGCGCACGTGTGTGACAGAAGGTATGGGCAGCCTTCACAATCATACACAGCTGAATCAGAGAAGTAGAACCCACTGCAGATGTCTAGTCGGAGACGAGGAGACATGAGGAGTCCTTCAGACTAGCCAGTTAGCTTTGTTTACCATCCTATCAACACTAAATTGGAACTGGCAAAGAAGCCTTTTCTCCTTGATATGCATAAAAAGTTACATTAGGCGTGTGTGTGGTTCTCTTTTTCTAAAAGACTAGGGGGCCTCGCCCCTGCTCGCCAACCCCCTAGCCTGCGCTATGCGCCAGCCACTTCGTGTCTCTGCTGCTCACGTATGTGGATTTCACTTTCACTAAACAACAAATCTTTTAATTCTCACGGATACGCCTCTTCATTGGGAAGAAACACGACTTTTCCCTGATGGCAACACGAATTAGATGATCTACAAGCGTAAAGTTTAAATCAGAACAATATATTCAACCTTTTTTCGCTGTTCGTTTATTTCACCGAGTAATAATTTCCATTTGTTAGCGCTAATACGATCTTTACTATCAGTTTTTTGAGACTTTCACATTTTAGTACTTGCGTTATCTCTAACCTGCTCTGTAGGTGTATCGCACCAACGTTTTTGAATTCTTTATGACATTCTACTTTGTCATCTACTCTTTGTCTTTTATTTCCGGCCCTGGGCCTGGTGAAATCTCTTGGCACAAAGTCTCATCCCTGGGACTTGAAAGTATCTCTCTTTAAAAGATCACGTCTCGTCCCAGACTAAAAAGTCTTGTCTTGTCTCGTCCCAGGATTTTTTTTATATAATACAGAGACAGGAAATTAACTTTTATAAATCATTGTGCATTTCAATGAAACAGTATGAAATTAATAGCATTACATATCCAGTAATGTCTGTTCCTTACTGTATGGGCTTTGAATCTGAAACTTAACAATTGACTTTGTATAAGAACATAAATGTGGTAAGAAGTTACACAAAATGACCCCTTTTATTGGCTAACTAAGAAGATTACAATATGCAAGCCTTCTTCAGGCAGATGGAATACAGAAACTGGAGTTCCCTGGTGTTTATATACACACAAGGGACAAATAACAACATTGGAAAACCTTTAAGTGAGACATCTTAAATGTAAAAAAATAATAGATCTCTTCAGGCTAAGATTCATTTAGTAAGAGAGGAGAACAATGTCTAGTCAAGATCGTTGGATAAGATAACTGTCCAACAAAGTCTTTTGAAGTATCTGATGAGTTTTTCAATACAATGTGTGTCTGTAGTCGAGTTGTCTGTCCGAGAGATGCAAACAGTCCTCATGTCTGGCCATACACCTCTTGTCTCTATTTACAACGTGTTGTAATATGTTAAATATTAGTGTGAGTTTAACTTCCCATTCTTTTCTCTCTTGCTTTATTCTGAAAAAAGGGGTCATTTTGCTTAACTTCTCACCACATCCAGAATGGCTAACACGTTACAACACCCTAGAACTACATTAACATAGATACATGAAATAATAGCATTACTTTTGGTCATATATCGCACACATAAACAATAGTGACTAGTTGCTCTAACAGTAGCCAGCGTGTCGCCATCTTAGTGTCAACATTCAAGCAGCCTTCAAACGTAACGGGTCTTCATACAACAGCAGCCTCATTGGTACACCAATACCATCCCACAACATGGCATTGTTTAATAACTCGAAGTGAAATCACTTACTGTATATTTACGCACATTTCAGAAGAAACAAACTCCAAGCACATCAGTTTCCTGCTCGCCAGTAGGGCATCCTTGTAGCCTCGTAAGCGGGGGAAATTTTAATTTGACGTGTCTGTGTGAGATGCAAGGGCCGTGTAGCAAAAATTATGTCAGACGTTTATGCGTGCCCCTGCGCTCTGGATTTTTTCTGCCTGCTGCGCACAAAAATACTTCTAAACGCACGTCCATCCCAACTAAGTGGAAAACAGGACTTCTCGTCCCTATCCGCAAAGGAAAGGGTGATCGCCTGGATTGCAGCAACTACATGGGGATAACACTGCTCTCGGTGCCTGGGGAGGTCCTTGCTAGGGTACACCTCAATAGGATCCATGATCACTTGCTGACCTACCAGTGACAGGAGAAGTCTGGTTGTACGCCCAAGAAGTCTACCATCGACTGCATGCTGGCACTGAGGGTTCTCATCAAGCACAAATGCAGATATCAGCAGAGTTTCTTTGCAGCCTTTGTTGATTTTCATAAACCTTTTGACTCCTGTCCTGTGGGACATCCTGAGGGTTCGCGGTATCTCCTCGAGGTTGCTGGATATCATGGCCAGCCTGTACACTGGTACTGTGAGTGCTGTGCAGACTGGAGGCAGAACCTCTGCGTTTTTCCCAGTTGATTCTGGGGTCCGTCAGCGGTGTGTTCTGCTCCTACTCTGTTCAGTGCTGGCATGGACTGGGTGTTGTGCAGGGTCATGGGGTCCAGTGGTTGTGGAATATCTGTTGGTGAAGTGAAATTCACAGATCTTGACTTTGCTGACGATGCTGCGATCTTCGTGGAGTCAATGGAGGATCTGATCGGGGCACTCGAGAGTCTGAGTGAGGGGTCTGAGTGTCTGGGCTTGTGAGTGTCCTGATAAAAAACAAAGATCAGGCCTTTAATGACCTCTTGGGCACAGCCATCAGCAGTGTGTCTGTCTGTGGAGAGAGTGTAAACCTTGTTGAGAGGTTTACTTACCTCGGCAGCGACATTCATGTCTCCGGTGACTCTTCCTATGAAGTCAGTAGATGGTTTGGGAGAGCATGGGGGGTCACGAGGTCCCTGGAAAGGGGTGTGTAATGCTCCTGATATTTTTGCAAAAGGACGAAGGTCCTGGTGCTTCCTGTTTTGCTATATGGTTGTGAAACATGGATTCTCTCCAGTGACCTGAGATGAAGACTGGACTCTCTCTTCAGAGAGTCCTTGGGTACTGCTGGTTTGACTTTGTGTTGCTCATGGAGTCCCAAATGAGGCACATGACCTGCATTGTGAGGGAGCGTCAATTACGGCACTACAGCCATGTGGTGCGATTCCCCGAGGGTGATCCTGCATACAGGAAATCATTGTTGTGGACCCGAGCAGTTTGACCAGGCTAAGGGAACGCCCTTGTACCACCTGGCTGTGGCAGATAGACGGTCATTTTCAGAGGGTGGGACAGGACCTCATATCTGCCTTTGGTTGCCAACCAGGATCCTGGTCTGTTTCGTTATGTGGTGTGTGCGGCAATGCGCTGTACCAGTTTGCATGCTCCTCAACTTGACCTGACCTGATTGCAGTCATGCAGGCGCAGCGCCGTGTATCCAAAGTGGTGAATTTCAAGAAGAGGCCGCTTGCGCTGGTGCCAGAATGATGAATGAAGTGCTGAATCTGACACAGCAGGTCATCAGAGCACCAGATAGACCTGCAAGTGCCTCTGAAGTGTGTCTGTTCATCATGTAGCTCCCCCACTCATATCAATGTTATATTCGCCCTTCCTTGACCGCGTTTTTCCTCTTAAAGCTAGTAATAACAAACACAACTTTTCTTCCATCAGCAGAGTCTCACATTCTCCGCAGTGACGTTGTTGGCTACAGCAATACCTAAGTCAAAGCAGATACCTCTCTAGAAAAATGACTCAAGTAAGAGTAAAGTTTGTCCGTGAGAAAAACCATTGAAGTAGAAGTTTTAACGTGTCTGATATTACGTCGATAACGTCATCAAGGATGAGCCGCTCACAAGGATGAGGACACTCACATAAGAAGGGGTAGGCGTAACCCGTGCTCATGTAATTTATTAAAACAATCAAAAACCGTGTTCAAATAGCGCAGTGCAATCTTCATAAATAACCGTGAGGTAAACTCCAGAATTAAAACGAAAGTAAAACCAACACAGTCATCGGGTCCTTAATGTTCCACCAGACGAGCCCAGCACCTGTCCCTCTTCATCTCAGTTGAAGTCCTCACCACTCAAACCCCGTCTGAGCTGCCTCAAGTGGCTCCAGCCAGACCACCCGGGATCGGCTATTCCCCCCATCATCTTCAGGCTCCCTTGTCATACCTCAGATCCCTGGGGTAGGACTCCACCTCACTTACACCCACTCTACCACCAAAAATCAGTGGGGACGAATTGCCCTTAGAGTGCCGATACTTTGCTCCTCTGCGGGGCCAACGACCACACTGGCTGGCTGGCTTGTCTTGCCTCTTGACCTGATGCTGTTCTCACAGCTCGCTGTTTCTGCTCTCTCTGTTCTTTCTCTTTCTCTGTCCCTCTTCTGCCAGTATCTCGGAAGGCGTTTCACCTTACACTCCGAATCGTAACCTTAGATCTTCAAATGAGGGTCTGCTTAGAATTCCAAGAACTAAACTTAAAAGAAGTGGTGAGGCGGGCGGCCTTCTGCTGTTATGCACCTAAAATCTGGAATACAAATACTAGAAATTCACCAGGCTGATACGGTGGAGCACTTTAAAGAACTGCTAAAACTCATTACTTTAACGCGGCTTTCTCACAGCTTCATTTTAGTGTAACCCTGATATTCTGTATTTGCATTTAATTATCATTTTTTTTCATGGCTCCACAATCCATTCTCACCCCTACTTTCTCTTCTGTTCTTTTTCCGGTTTTCTGTGGTGCCGATCTGCGCCACCACCACCTGATCAGGGCACCGTGCAGTCCCTCCATTGATGGATTGAAGGCCAGAAGTCCATATGACCGTCATCATAGATAGATAGATAAGAAAGGCAGTATATGATAGATAGATAGATAGATAGATAGATAGATAGATAGATAGATAGATAGATAGATAGATAGATAGATAGATAGATAGATAGATAGGAAAGGCACTATATAATAGATAGATAGATACCCTGTAGATAGATAAAAAAGGCAGCATATGATAGATAGATAGATAGATAGATAGATAGATAGATAGATAGATAGATAGATAGATAGATAGATAGATAGATAGATAGATAGATAGATAGATAGATAGGAAAGGCACTATATAATAGATAGATAGATAGATAGATAGATAGATAGATAGATAGATAGATAGATAGATAGATAGATAGATAGATAGATAGATAGATAGGAAAGGCACTATATAATAGATAGATAGGAAAGGCACTAGATAGATAGATAGATAGATAGATAGATAGATAGATAGATAGATAGATAGATAGATAGATAGATAGATAGATAGATAGATAGATAGGAAAGGCACTATATAGATAGATAGATAGATAGATAGATAGATAGATAGATAGATAGATAGATAGATAGATAGATAGATAGATAGATAGATAGGAAAGGCACTATATATAATAGATAGATAGATAGATAGATAGATAGATAGATAGATAGATAGATAGATAGATAGATAGATAGATAGATAGATAGATAGATAGAAAAAGAAATATATAGATAGATAGATAGATAGATAGATAGATAGATAGATAGATAGATAGATAGATAGATAGATAGATAGATAGATAGATGTGAAAGGCACTATATAGATAGATAGATAGATAGATAGATAGATAGATAGATAGATAGATAGATAGATAGATAGATAGATAGATAGATAGATAGATAGATAGGAAAGGCACTATATAGATAGATAGATAGATAGGAAAGGCACTATATAGATAGATAGATAGATAGATAGATAGATAGATAGATAGATAGATAGATAGATAGATAGATAGATAGGAAAGGCACTATATAATAGATAGATAGATAGATAGATAGGAAAGGCACTATATAGATAGATAGATAGATAGATAGATAGATAGATAGATAGATAGATAGATAGATAGATAGATAGATAGATAGATAGATAGATAGATAGATAGATAGATAGATAGATAGATAGATACTTTATACACTGTTCAGTGGATTCTCCATAATTGATAGGAGCCTGCTGAGTGCCCGTTCCTCTGCCACGGATGTCATCAAGTCCTTCCATGTGAACCCTGAATACCATGAGGACTGATTGAGGTCATTGATGTCAGGTAGAATGCCTAGAGGGGGCTGGGTGGTCTCGTGGCCTTGGGACCCCCTGCAGATTTTATTTTTTTCTCCAGACGTCTGGAGTTTTGTTTTGTTTTTTCTGTCCTCCCTGGCCATCGGACCTCGCTTTACTCTTTGTTAATTAGTATTGCCTAATTTTATTTTTATATTTTCTCTTTCTTCGTCTTGTAAAGTACTTTGAGCGACATCATTTGTATGAAAACGTGCTCTAGAAATAAATGTTGTTGCCTCTCCTAATGGGGCGTAGGTATGAGTCGGCACTCTGTCCACAGCAATAATAAGGTGCCTGACTGACACTCACACTTGTATGTTCATACTCAATCTGCCAGGGGCCTCCATCATCCCTGGAGCAGAGTGGGATCTTGCACACTCACCCCTCGATTGGATCCTGCACGTTATTTAAAACCCAAAGGCACAGACCATCTATCACACCTATTTTTCTTCAAATATCACCAACCTACATGAACATTAACAGAATTGGTTAAATAATTACTTTAGTCATCAACACAAATCCTAATCTTCTACAATACAGAAAAAGCTAAGATCTGTGTGTGTGTGTGTGTGTGTGTGTCCAGTCCCTATGAGCAATCTGATTGGCCATTATGGCTTTGGTGTGATTGGCCAGCATGGTTTTGATGATGCAATGAAAAAGCAAGTGTGCGACACATAAGGAGTAGTAAGGGTGTAGGAGGTACACTGAGAGTCGCCTTCAAAGTGAGAAGTATGAAAGCAGACAGGAGCCTAGCAAAGTGTCTCGAAAGGACAGAATCTGAGAAGAAGGTTTTACAGGAACGCACTCGAGAGAGGAAGCGCCGGTCAAGAGAGGTTCGGACACACGAGGGTACTGAGGAAAGGAGCTGAAGGTACACATAGGGCAAGAGATATCAAATATTTTTATATTTATTCCATTACCTGTCTTCAACAGTTGAAGTGGTCAATGCTTAACTCTTTCAGGGCTGATGTCGACTTTTGCCAAAAGGAGGAGTTGACGATGGTAATCAACTGTAAACTGTGACAAAACCAACTGTTATGTTTTAGTTGAACTCTCGTTGTCTGAAGGAACGTTAGATTCATTGGTTTGACCGAGATTTCTTGCGCTCGCGTGAGTAGCAAGGCGCAAGCAACGGCAAAAATGGGACTGACATCTGGTGAGAGATCAAAACAAATGTGTAAAGCAAAATACTCCGCAGACGACATTCTGCCTATTATCTTATGACTTGTCGGACTCCGATTTTGATACAAGTGATTGAAAACGAATGTGAGGTTCCAACTTCAGCTGATTGGTCCCCAGCTAATCGTGGTACTGACAAGAGGTAGAAACCACATTGCAATGTACTGCGACCGTGAGCCCTGCTGCTGCTGCCGCCCCAGACATGCGAAGACAGCCCGACAGCAAACCTGCTACACATTCTTGGCAAACTGGCAGCCACAGCATGCAGCAACAGACGTTTCATGTTGATTTCTGTGTGAAACCATTGCTTTTCACAGACTGTTTTTTGGAAAAAATATTCAGCCCTCAAAGAGTTAATATAGCGCTTTAGCTAGACTATATCAATTCTACTGTCGCATTCAAAGAAACTTCCTTTTCCTTGGGCTCTTCCAGCTCATTCACGATCAGCTTTGTAGAATAAAGTGAGATGACGTGCAAGCAAAACACGTGACAAGAGGTGTAGACCAGCACATCACATGACCGCACAATGGCAGCTGGCTGCAGCCTACTGGTCAGCACCACCTAATTCAGCAGGCTGCCATGAGGCCAGTATTGAAACGTGGAAAATAACTGAGACAGGGATTGGGCATCACCGGCATCCAGCTCCACCCCAAACATCAAGCCCCGCCCCGTTCTGCAGGCTGCAGTAACCGAGTGTGTAGATGACCAGGTTTTAGTGCCAGTGGCTAGCATTTGAAAATCGTCCAGAATTCTTTCCGAAAGCAGCTGAAAGCCTGCATGTTAGGTTAGTGAGGAAAACACTGTGCTTATGTGCGCGCCAATTTTGTGTTCTGGTTGAATATTGCAGTAATGAATGTGTCTTGCAAAATATTTCTGAATTAAAGTGCACATTTTTCTTTCAAAATGTAACAAAGCAAAAGGCCGAAAATAAATTGTATACTCAAGTAGAAATATCCCCCGAAGTATATTAAAGTACACTTGTTATGGTGATTAAAATATGCTCAGGGCTGAAAATATGCAGTAGACTTAAGGTTTCCACAAGTCCAATGTTTTCTGAAACACTCACTTGTTGTTTCACTTTGCTGCTTATCGGTATTGTCTAGCACGGTGATAATTGAATGACACGATGACATTTTTAGGAATTAACTGGTGACTTAAAGAAAGGAACGCCTTTCTCACAAGGAACCGTAAACTCTGAGTGAACAATGTGGTCAGGAAGGTCTGTTTTACTGATAACAACAGGGTTGGGGGCTTCATGATGGTATAAACGTTTACTTAACCTTTGACCCCTGAGCCTTCAGACAGTTCTGTTAATTCAGGATGTGTAATGTAACCGATTGCTCAAGAATGCTTTGTTATAACTGGCCACGTTTTCTGATCTGGCTTACAATCGACTTGCTGAATGCGACGCTGGCACTTCCGTATTCTGTCTGTGACGTCAGGAGCAGGAATTTAATGTGTATGAGCTCCAAATATCAAAGACGTTTACGTTCTATGAGCCACCTCAACCCGAGGGAAGGCCTGGAGCGGTAGGCAGTTTACGACTTCATTTCCTGTATTTTCTTTTTTGTGTTTTCTTGTTTGTCCAAAACTGTATTTGTGCATCCTTTAAAACTAAAGAAAATGCTTACTGTCTCGGGGCCATGAAGATGTTCCCTTAAGTGTGTGACAAAGGCCAAGAGCTTCTAATTTGACTTTTTCTTCATATCCTTGTAAAGTTTCACCGGAGAAGTACATTTTATGATGAATTTCAGTGTAAATACTTACTGCAACCTGAACTGTGAGTTCATTTAAGTGACTGTGTAAAATAAAATCCAACTTCACTACTACATCTCTCCTCTTAATTGACTCTCAGTCGGTACTGAACCTCATACTAGCAGGGTATCTGCCCCCCAAGGTGGTCCGTGACTCTACGGACTCGGGACGAGAGAGTAAAAGGTTTTAATGAAAAAAGATCCGGAGAAGAGATGTGGTCGACAAAACAGGCAGGAGCTGAAACCAGAAAAGACAGCTGAGCGAGCAGTCGTCTGTTGTGATCTGCAAGTCTTCATGGCTTTTCCTAGATGGATTAATTAATCCCATTGAGAACTTGTGGTCAATCCTCAAGAGGTGGGTGGACAAACAAAAACCCACCAATTCTGACCAACGGCAAGCATTGATGATGCAGGAATGGGCTGCCATCAGTCAGGATTTGGCCCAGAAGTTGATTGACAACGTGCCAGGGGTGAATTGCAGAGGTCTTGAAAAAGAAAGAAGGGCCAACACTGCAAATATGGACTCTTTGAATAGACTTCATGGAATTGTCAATAAAAGCCTTTGAAACTTCTGAAATGCTTGTAATTATATTTCAGTATACCATAGAAACATCTGACAAAAAGACCTAAAAACTTTGTGAGAACCAATACTTGGGTCATTCTCAAAACTTTTGACACTTGAAACAAAAACCAATAAGAAAACCGTAATCATCAAGTTCTAAAACTCTTAGATCAACACATAGACAAAAAAGCTCAGGTCCAGACTGAATAAGTGGCCGTCTGCTTCATCACTGTGCAGGAGAGCGCTCTCCAGTATCCCACTCCATATTTCAAAGGTCCTTAGATTTATTTAGCCTATGGAAACGGGTAACTGTTACTCCACTGGCAAAAACTGCACACCCCAAAGCATTATGGGACTGTAGGCCAGTGGCATTAACTGATCATATCATGAAATCCTTTGAAAAGTCATTAAGAGACAACTGTTTAACAACACGGCACGGTGGCGCAGTGGGTAGTGCTGCTGCCTCGCAGTTAGGAGACCCGGGTTCGCTTCCCGGGTCCTCCCTGCCTGGAGTTTGCATGTTCTCCCCGTGTCTGCACGGGTTTCCTCCGAGGGCTCCGGTTTCCTCCCACATTCCACAGACATGCAGGTTAGGTGCATTGGCAATCCTATATTGTCCCTGATGTGTGTGTGTGTGTGCCCTGTGGTGGGCTGGCACCCTGGGATTGGCTCCAGCAGAGCCCCATGACCCTGTGTTAGTATATAGCGGGTTGGAGACTGACTGTTTAACAAAATTGAGGCTCTTCTGGACCCTCACCAAGAACTCCATTTCCCAGCATCCCAAGTGGGGGGGGATTACCCACACAGGATGATTGAAACAGAAGTAGGGGTTGCTGGAGATGAAAGAGGCCAGCAGGAAAACTTAAAAGGGGGGCCTGACGGAGCAACGGGAGACTTGTAAACACAAAGAGTGAGCGCCAGTGGCTGTTTGTCTGAACGCCGCAGTACATCTGTGGGCACTCAAGGCGTGTAAGGGTGCTGCGTCTGTCCATGTCTGAGGTTACAGGAAATCTGCACACGACTTGTGAGTCTTATACAAGATAAAGAAGACGGCCACGGAGCTATTCACAATGAATTTGTACAATGGTGTGATCGCGGTCATTTATGACTTCATATTTCATAGATAAAGGATGTGGTTGTAGATTTCAGGTGCTCTCCACCCCAACTTTAATTAAAGGGGAGACAGTGGAGATGGTAGAGCAATAGAAATATCTGGAAACAAACTGAACTGAGCAAATCTGTAAAGAAAAAGGCAGGCAGCCACCATAACACCATAATGGCACTTTTCTATAAGTCCTTTATTGAACCCATTGCTACATTTGTTTTTTAATCTGTTGGTTTGGCAACCTCAGCAATAAGAATATAAACCTTCTTAACAACGTTATTAAAATTAGCAGTAAAATTATTGGTTCCCAGCAGACCTCTCCCACTGAAGTGTATTACAAACGGCTTAGAAAGAAAGCCAACTCAGTTCTGTCAGACAGCAGCCGTCCTCATTTCTCTAAATACCCGCTGTTGCCATCAGACTGCAGATTTAGGTTTCCAAAAGTAAAGAGCGACAGGTTTAAGAACTTTTTTAGTAGAGTTAGAAGCATTTTAAGTTCAGTTACATGTAGGGATGCTGCTAAATGTTAAATTCTGTATTATTATTTTGTCTACTGCTGAAAGTGATAGTCAGTCTTTGTACTAATCATGAGTGTGTGTGTTTATGGAATAACATTGGCTGAAATGCTGTGTCTGTTTATCTATTAGATCTGTGTAACAATGTCTTCTGCTTCTTGTGCTTTCCTGCTGCTAACAAATTTCCCTCTGGGATAATAAAGTCTACCTAACTTAACCTAACCTACTCCCAGGTGATACTGGGAAAGATCACTGTGGCAACGGTTGATATATAATATGGCATCACGTATAAGACATTATAATTAAACGTTGTAGGTAGACAGACAGACGGATGGACGGACGGACAGACAGACACTATTAGATAGATAGATAGAAAGGCACTATACAGTATAATAGATAGATAGATAGATAGATAGATAGATAGATAGATAGATAGATAGATAGATAGATAGATAGATAGATAGAAAAGCACTATATAATAGACTAGCCATGTGTGCCCAACTGCGTTGCGCGTGTTAAAGTTGTCTGTGAAGGGCTCCCTGTTTAAACGCGGCTGCCAGTCATGAACTGGGCCCTTCGTCGCACAGCATTATGATTTTTTATAAGGGAAACAAAATTACAAAACAAAACCCTTGGACATTGATTTGAGAGGAACGGCCTACTCGGAATCACTGTCCGAATAGTAATTATGTGGTGGTGGAGGAGCATTTCTGCTTCTCTCCGTTCACAGTCCGTCTCGTTTTCACAACGCTGTCGTTTCCTCTCACGATCTCTTCTCAACCTTTCTCCAATCTCGCAGGTTGCTTTGTGGCAATCCAAAGAGTAAGGAAGAACCAATGCTTCTTTCTTGAACTCCAAACGCCGACTGATGGAAAATCACAGAAGTGTGTCCGACTTATATACTCTGACTGCTGACTCCAAGAAGCGGGTGAACATTCGATTTGGATGAAGTGCTGCCGATGACGGTGGATAGAAACACAAAAAACCACAGCCTTGACAACGAAACAGGTGTCGACGCCAGATCTAAACACAAAGAGTGGTATCGACAATGTTTGTAAAGAAAAGTAACAACCAAGGCAGCATCAGGGAAACATGAATTCGCGGACAAACAAAGATCAAGATCCAAATGAAGATTATATATAAAGATTAGTTAATTTAAAGCACAACAATTTGTTTAGTTTGAATGTCTGTGTTTTGAGGTGTGACTGGAGTACTACAGTCTTCAGTAGTATAAGCCTGGAGGAGATTCTTAATGTAATGCCAATGTTTTAGCTGTCTCTCTACTGCCATCTAGTGCTTCTTCTTCTAATTCATTCCCGGACAAACAAAGATCAAGATCCAAATGAAGATTATATAGATAGATAGATAGATAGATAGATAGATAGATAGATAGATAGATAGATAGATAGATAGATAGATAGATAGATAGATAGATAGATAGATAGATAGATAGATAGATGTGAAAGGCACTATATGATAGATAGATAGATAGATAGATAGATAGATAGATAGATAGATAGATAGATAGATAGATAGATAGATAGATAGATAGATAGATAGAAAGGCACTATATAATAGATAGATAGATGTGAAAGGCACTATATGATAGATAGATAGATAGATAGATAGATAGATAGATAGATAGATAGATAGATAGATAGAAAGGCACTATATAATAGATAGATAGATAGATAGATAGATAGATAGATAGATAGATAGATAGATAGATAGATAGATAGATAGATAGATAGATAGATAGAAAGGCACTATATAATAGATAGATAGATAGATAGATAGATAGATAGATAGATAGATAGATAGATAGATAGATAGATAGATAGATAGATAGATAGAAAGGCACTATATAATAGATAGATAGATAGATAGATAGATAGATAGATAGATAGAAAGGCACTATATAATAGATAGATAGATAGATAGATAGATAGATAGATAGATAGATAGATAGATAGATAGATAGATAGATAGATAGATAGATAGATAGATAGGCACTATATAATAGATAGATAGATAGATAGATAGATAGATAGATAGATAGATAGATAGATAGATAGATAGAAAGGCACTATATAATAGATAGATAGATAGATAGATAGATAGATAGATAGATAGATAGATAGATAGATAGATAGATAGAAAGGCACTATATAATAGATAGATAGATAGATAGATAGATAGATAGATAGATAGATAGATAGATAGATAGATAGATAGGCACTATATAATAGATAGATAGATAGATAGATAGATAGATAGATAGATAGATAGATAGATAGATAGATAGATAGATAGATAACATTACATAATGCAAGTAATGAATGTGAAAAGGATAATCCTTGGGGTCCCAGACCACATATTTCATGTACAACTCGTACTCGGACTTCAAGGAAGGCAACAAAAAGTAAAGAGAATTTCACATTCCAACACCTACCATGACACTGTATACCGCTGCACATTCCTTGCAGTATTTCTCTGTCTGCCTGTCTGTCTGTCATAACTTTGCCCAGGTGACATCCCAGCAGCGCTTCACTTGTTTTGCTCTTTCCAATCCTGCATTATGAAGTGCCCAGCTACGCAGTGCAGTCACACAATCTGATATGACAGGGCAGTTCCCAGTTGTTTAAAGTGCATTAAGGCAGCTGGATGTGTCACTGAAGAGCCACTCGCCTCTCACACGTTAAAAGGGTCCTACATGCTTTCAGCTCTGCAGTGACCCTCGACCTCCAGACACCTCTGCACAGTGCATTTTCCAGCTCTTTGAATTCCAGTGACCTTGCCTGTGGTTCACCCGGTGGCCATGCCAGAGAGAGCCACTCTGTGTCTGAAGACAAGTCAAGCATCATCAGTACCTCATTTATTATGTTTTGAATTTGGGTCGGCCCGATCATTTTTGAGGGGTTTTTTTTTTTTTTAATATAAACAGTATACGGAGCTCACTCAAACTGTCAGCCTTCTCAAGCTGGTGCCAAATGACTCCTTTTTTTATTGCAGTGCTCGCCTGCGTGATTGGGGACAGCCTCTTGTCATCAGAACTGCCGATTTATTCATTTGCTTCATTGAGCTGTGCGGCGTCTCAAATTGGGCGAGGAGGAAAATTGAAAGCAATCGAAATCAAGGGAGATGGTAAAGGAAGGTAATGATAACAATTAGAAGGCCACGGGTGCTTGGGAGCGCCTCTCTTCACTCATCTCACGCTTTTCAATTCCATTCTGGTGCTCTTGCCCTCACTGACAGGCCGTCACCTGGTAAAGAAGAAATCAGATCAGACTGACTGGCACCGGCGCCCTTCAATCACACAAAAGTACTTTGTGTCTTCTCTACTCTCCTGTTCTGCACACAGTGGTCCTGGAGAAGACGTCAGATAAAATCTTTGTATAAAGTAGTTAGGGAGAAGGCCTAGCCAGGATTTACTTAAGGGGCTTATTTTAAAATACTGCCCACCACAGCAGATTGACACAAACCCCTGCAGCCTCTCAAATGCAGAGCACCACAGAGTCACTCGTCACCACACGGTGCTGCTCCCAATTGTACTGCATGGACTGTTGTGACCTGTAGGGGGCGCTTGAGTTGATGAGAACCCCCCCAAAAAAAAGCCACGTTAAATAAGTAGCAAGTCTGTTTTATTGTGTCTGGACTTGCGAGGGTCCTGATAAAACACCAACATCCAGGCCTTTACTGACCTCTGGGCACGGCCATCAGCAGAGTGGCTGTCTGCAGAGAGAGCGTGGACCTCGTCATCGAGAGGTTTATGACATTCATGAAGTCAGTAGGCGGACTGGGAGAGCATGGGGGGGGTCATGAGGTCGCTGGAAAGGGGTGTGTGGCGCTCCTGATATCTCTGAAAAAGGACGAAACTCCAATAGAGTCCTGGTGCCTCCTGTTTGTGAGACATGGACGCCATCCAGTGACCTGAGATGAAGTCTGGACTCCTTGTGTCTCTTTGGAGAGTCCTTGGGTGCCACTGGTCTGACTTTGTGTTGCTCACGGAGTCCCGAATGAGGCACATGACCTGCACTGTCAGTTACGGCACTACGGCCACGTGGTGCGATTACCCGAGGGTCATCCAGCTCACTGTTGAGGACCCGAGCGGCTGGACCAGGCCAAGGGGACGCCCCCGTTACACCTGACTGTGGCAGATAGAGGGTCATCTCCTGAGGGTGTGTCTGCTTGGGTTGCTAACAAGGATCCCAAGGTGTTTCATTGTGTGGTGGGTGCAGCGGCGTGCTGTACCAGTGCATGCCCCCCGAACGGACCTGTTTTTATTTTCATCTCAAAATCTACAAGGAATGGGGTTCACACAAGGAGAACTGAAAAGTAAGAACCCAAAATAAAACATGGCCTGGCAATACAGTCGCCTGGAGGAGTGTAAGGAGAGGAAGAACGAGAGAAAGGAAGAGAGGACAGGAGGAACTGTGCCTGTGCTGTGGTCGTGCGTTAAAAGAAGTGGCAGTTCAGGGTGTCGGGTGTAGATGGGGGCACAATTGGCTCAGACACAACAAGCAGAGGGTGACGGTGTGAGGAGCCTCATCAGCATCGGGTGATGTTAAGAGTGGTGACCAGCAGGGGGCAGTGCTGGGGCCGCTGCTATTTTTAATACATTGTGACGTGCGAGTCCCTGTCTTGTACCCCAAAACACGAGGCTGAGTCTCAGTACTTTAGCAAAACCAACGTTATTCAGCTCGAAACAGGAACAGCACGCTTATTTATTGTAGCGGGATCTGCCGCTCTGCTATACACAGACACAGCAGTCAGGCCAGGTTAGTGGCCAAGTCAGTTAGAATGCTCCCTGCATCACCCATCGAGGGCAGGCGCTTACAGCGTGAGCGCCATCGACTCGGATCTCCTTTAACTGCGAGCCGCTTCCACACTGAGAGCCCACGGTTTGTCCCGGCAACTGAGAAACTGTCTTCCACAGACACGGCGATCGCACTTCGGGATGCTCTTCAGCGTGACGTCCCATTGGGGGAGAACCCCAAACGAGTTTACAAACCTTACAATAGAAATGATTTGGATAGGAATATAAATAACGAGGGGCGGCACGGTGGCGCAGTGGGTAGCGCTGCTGCCTCGCAGCAAGGAGACTTGGGTTCGATTCCCGGGTCCTCCCTGCGTGGAGTTTGCATGTTCTCCCCGTGTCTGCGTGGGTTTCCTCCGGGCGCTCCGGTTTCCTCCCACAGTCCAAAGACATGCAGGTTAGGTGGATTGGCGATTCTAAATTGTGCTTGGTGTGTGGGTGTGTTTGTGTGTGTCCTGCGGTGGGTTGGCACCCTGCCCAGGATTGTTTCCTGCCTTGTGCCCTGTGTTGGCTGGGATTGGCTCCAGCAGACCCCCGTGACCCTGTGTTCGGATTCAGCGGGTTGGAAAATGGATGGATGGATAAATAACGAGCTGGTTAAGTTTGCAGATGATGCCAAGATAGGTGGATGAGCGGGTAATTTGGAATCCGTTATATCATCACAGAAGGACTTGGACAGCAGACAGGCTTGGGCAGATTTGTGGCAGATGAACTTTAATGTCCATCCATCCATCCATTTTCCAACCCACTGAATCCGAACACAGGGTCACGGGGGTCTGCTGGAGGCAATCTCAACCAACACAGGGCGCAAGGCAGGAACCAATCCCAGGTAGGGCGCCAACCCACCCGCAGAACACACACACCAAGCACACGCTAGGGCCAATTTAGAATCGCCAGTCCACCTAACCTGCATGTCTTTGGACTGTGGGAGGAAACCCATGCAGATACGGGGAGAACATGCAGACTCCACGCAGGGAGGACCCGGGAAGCGAACCACCGTGCCGCCCAAATTTAATGTCAGTAAATGTAAAGAATGACACATAGGAAGTAAAAATGTGAGGTTTGAATACACAATGTGTGGTCAGAAAATCGAGAGTCCACCTTATGAGAAGGATTTAGGAGTCGTTGTGGACTCTAAGCTATCGACTTCCAGACAGTGTTCGGAAGCCATTAAGAAGGCTAACAGAATGTCAGGTCATATAGCGCCTTGACGTGTGGAGTACAAGTCACAGGAGGTTCTGCTCAAGCTTTATAACACACTGGTGAGGCCTCATCTGGAGTCCTGGGTGCAGTTTTGGTCTCCATAAAGACACAGCAGCACAAGAGAAGGTCCACAGAAGAGCGACGAGGCTGATTGAGGGCTACAGGGGTTGAGTTATGAGGAAAGATTCAAAGAGCTGAGCCTTTACAGTTTAAACAAATGAAGATTAAGAGGAGACCTGACTGAACCCGCTATATCCTAACTACAGTGTCACGGGGGTGTGCTGGAGCCAATCCCAGCTAACACAGGGCACAAGGCAGGAAACAAACCCCGGGCAGGGCACCAGTCCACCACAGGTGTTTAAAATTATGATGGGAATTAGTCCAGTGGTCTGAGACGGTGACTTTAAAATGAATTCATCAAGAACACGAGGAAACGTGTTGGAAACTTGTGAAGGGGAAATTTCATTAAAGTTTTTCTTTACACAAAGAACGATAGACACTTGCAATAAGCGACCAAGTAGTGTGGTGGACAGTGAGACTTTAGGGACTTTCAAAACTTGACTTGATGTTTCTTTAGAAGAATTCAGTGGACAGGACTGGCGAGCTTTGTTAGGCCGAATGGCCTGTTCTCATCTCGATTGTTCTATTTGTAAAATAAATTATTATTTCAACTGGGACTTGTGTTGGTGGGTTGAGCCCCCTACAGGTCACACAGTATACTACACCAGCCTACGTTACCCTGAGGCCTACCTGCTCGAGCTGCTTCTCTCACTTCTGTCCTTATCCCTCTGTTCGCCACTCTTTGCTGGTCTCTTCTCTCCATAAACTCAGAGTCCGTGGTTCTTCCTTGGACCGGTTCAAGTCCTGCCTGTCTAAGCCATCATTTTGTGTGTCACCTGGTCCCGTATTTATCCGGTGGTTCAGAATTACTCCAAGGAATTGCACTAAAGGGGGCTGCATGGTGGCACAGTGGGTAGTGCTTCTGCCTTGCAGTTAGGAGACCTGGGTGTTCACTTCCCAGGTCCTCCCTGCGTGGAGTTTGCATGTTCTCCCCGTGTCTGTGTGGGTTTCCTCCCACAGTCCAGAGACATGCAGGTTAGGTGGATTGGTGATTCTAAATTGTCCCTAAAGTGTGTGTGCTTGGTGGATGTGTGCCCTGCTGGCGCCCTGCCCGGGGTTTGTTTCCTGCCTTGTGCCCTGTGTTGGCTGGGATTGGCTCCCGTGACCCTGTAGTTAGGATATAGCGGGTTGGATAATGGATGGATGGATGAATTGCATTTAAGGTGTCTGACAAGGATGAGAACTTGTCCTGCTACAGCGTAGGACATCAGAAGGGGTTACAGAACATCCCAGTCCGAGTCCCAAACCAGGAGCAGAGGGCCACATCTGAGGATGAGTGGCGTTGAACGATGGATATGGAAGGAACAGAGGAGTTTATTATGGCAGCTCCTCACACTCTTTAGGTTGCTTTCAAAGGTTATGGACCTGAGAATGTGAGTTTGAAGTAAGTGAAAGAAAAAAATGAGAATTATAAAGGGTGCAAGAAGAGCTGAAAAAAATGGTTTACGGTCAAGCGGGCAGATTGTGCTTTATCTGATGAGCTGCTGCGGTGCAAAAATCAATGAGACGGGCACAGAGAAGAGCAACGTCTTCTATCAACTGCATTATGACATGAACTAAAACCGGGGACCCTGATGTCACCCCTGATGCCAGGCTGGCACATGTACCACATATAAAGCAGGACTCAGGTGGACCCCCAAAAGATATATGTGCAGTGGAAGTGGAAGGCTGGCATAGAAAAGCAGACTACCAGTGGGCACACGTCCTCCTAGTGTTGTGTATCCGGTCAAAGTTACAATCTGCCATTAGGAGGAGGGGTGCCACCACTGTATTTGGATACAACCTGAAAAGAGATGACTCTCAAGGTATCAGGCACAAATATGTAATCCCCAGTAGGGGGCACTCAAGATGGCAGGCCTTAAAAAAGGTGTAGGATCAGCAACCATGGACGCCTTGAGCAGAATACAGAACAACAGCCCTGGCGGCAGAAATGCCAGGTGGCCGCTTGTCTATTTGGTGACCCACATGCCACTGTGCCAGTCTGGGCCAAATGCAAATTGCACCACACCTTTAGAACCAAAGGGCAAGAATACAAAAAAATCGGCATGCCATCTTTTATCTGCCCACATCCGTGGCGGCCATCTTGAGCCCTGCAAGACTGAATGGCGGCTCAACACTCACATCGTCTAACGCACCCACATCAGCAGACTCAAACTGCAAGACGACCGACAAGACTTTCCCACACAATCAGACTGGCAGAGTTTAGAGGGTCACGTGTTGTGTGAGAAGCGTCGTGCGGGACCTGGCAATGGACGCAAAAACGGAAACGAGGTCAGAAGACGGGCAACGGTCAGCATTCTGTCTTTATGTTTCTTCTTCCTGTGTGTTATTTATTTGACGCTGTATTTATGAATTACTAGGAAACACTCGGACCTCCGGTTCTCGAGGAAAGGTGGCCCACGCGCTTCTGACAAAACGCAGCTCCCCCAGGTCACTCTGGTGAGGGAGTCGCCACGTCTTACGCACCCTTAATGATGGGTATGACTTTCTTTGGCGATGAAAACAAGCAGCCGGCCTGTGCAATACGCTTTACGGTCAGCAGATGTTGCCACGGTTCGGTCGGCCATGGCATGTGCCCGCGACGCTCTTCTGCTCCAGTCCGCCACTGTGCTTGCTGTGAGAAGTGTCATGGTGACTCCTTATTGACTACGTTCTTCTTCTAACGTCTTAACTGCCATTTTGTGTTACCGCAGTACTATAAAAGGTCGCCTTGAGAATCCTTTATCTGATTCTAATCGCTTTTCTAGATTCTCGTGAGTTTAATTTGACTTCACCTCCTTCGCTGTCCTCGACTTTGATTCTTTTCTCTTGTTGGGTCTTATTCTCTTATTTTTTATTTTGCTTTGGTTTCCTTTATATGCGTATCTCCTGCTTTAACCAAAGCCCAGTTATGTGGTGGACGTAGCCCGGACCTCCAGTCCATGGGTCACGTTACTCATATCACGTCAAAGCACTTGATTAAGACCAGGGTCAAAGTTCAAGGCCCAGTGCTTCTTACTTCACTGGCTATTTGAAGAACTGCACAGTGGATTCAGAAAGGACCGAGACCCCTTCACTTTCTTATGTTGTAGATTTCACTTGAAATGGATGAAGTGGTCTTCATTGACCATCAATCTACACTCAATAACCCATAATGACAAACTGAAACGATGGGTCCAAAAAGGTTTGCAAATGAATTTTAAAAATGAAAAACTGAAAGCTCTCATTCTTAGAAGTACTCAGACCCCTAATTCAGTGCTTTGTAGAAGCCCCTTCGGCAGCAATTCCACCTTCAGGTCCTCTTGGTGAGTCTCTACAAGCTTTGCACACCTGGATGTGGGCAGTTTGCCCCACTCTCCCTGCTGGCAGAGCTTCTCCAGCTCCGTTATGCTTGGGTGAGAGGCGTCTGTAAACTGTCATCTTCAGGTCTCCCCACAGATGTTCTAAGGGAGTTAAGTCCGGACCACTCAAGGACACTCGGGGACTTGTCCCCCAAAGCCACTCCAGTGTTGTCCTGGCTGTGTGCTTCGGGTCATCGTCATGCTGAAAGGTGAACCGTCTTCCCTCCGTCCGAGGTGACATCCACTATGAGGCAGGTCTTCCTCCAGGTTCTCTCTGTATTTGGCTGCAGCCCCCCGGACCCTGCACCCCCATGTCACGATGCTTCACCGTGGAGATGTGTAAGGCAGGTGATGAGAAGGCCCAGGTCCTTAACAGGCACAGTGCCTGGACTTCTGCCTAAAGAGTTGACTTTTTGTCTCATCGGACCACTGAATCTTAATCTTTGGCTCTCAGAGTCCTTGAAGTGTCTTTACCACAGCAGTGGGGTCCATCTGGCCAGCCGACCATAGACGCCTGATTGATGGAGTGCTGCTGAGGTTGGAGTCCTTCTGACCTCTTCTAACATCTCAGCAGAGGACTTCTGAAGCCCCGTTAGTGACCACTGGGTGTTCGGTCACCTCCAGGCCCACAGTTCTTCTTGCCCGGTTGCTCAATTTGCACTCTAGGAAGAGTCCTGGTGGTTCCAAACTTCTCACAATTCTTGAGGCAGCTATGCTCCTGGGACCACTCAGCGCTTTAGCAATGGTCCAATCTCCATGCACTACAGCTTGATTGTGGAGGTCCACAGAGAGCTCCTTGGACTTCATGGCTTGGTTTGAGTGTGAATTGTGGGACCTTCCATACATGGGGTGGGAGGGCACGCAGGCCTTTCTAAATGATGTCCAATCAATTACCTCGACCACATGGTGGACTTCAATCAAGTTCTAGAAACATCTCCAGGAGATTTAGAGCAAACCGAATGACCTGAGCTCAGTTTGAAGGGTCTGAATACTTGTAGAAATGAACTATTTTAGGTTTTCAATTTGAATAAATTTGCAAAGCTTTCCGTAAACACGTCCTCACTTTGTCATTCTGGGCTTACTGAGTGTAGACCAATGGACAAAAAATGGCAAATGTATGCAATTTAAATGAAATCCACAACACAGTAAAGTGTGCAGAAAGAAAAGGGCTCTGAAAACACCTTAGAGTACATGGCTATATAGCGCCTTGACGCAGTGGCAGGGAGGGCTCACTGGATCGGAGGTTGCCCCCCTTTACAATGTCATTGCATTTCCAATGGCTGCAGTTCCCGGCTATGCTTCTCTGGTCAAACTGCTTCTCTCTCGTGGCTAACTAATAAGGCAGGGGCCTTGAGGTGTTGCCCCCAAACACCATGAATGTGGGGTCACAATCCTGCTGAGACTCGTATGACACTTTGGTCTTCATAACTGCGAGCCTTATCTTGCCTACTGCCTGTGCTGAACAGTTCCTAATAATAATTTTAAAATGTCCTTATCTGAGCATTTAAGACTTGTTTTAGAAAGCGCTACTGGCACAGACAGCCATTAATTACATTATTACTCCCTTTAATAAAAAGCAATACGCTCGTCGTCCTCTGTGCTGTGTGCTCTTTTCATGTCATAAATCAGATTGGGTAACCGGTGCTCGTTGCGACTGTCCAGCCTTGTTAGCTCTCGTTTTCTAGAAGGGCTGATGCCAGCTGATCGAACCGACTGCTTTGGCTATTTTACATTGCTGCAGCAGCTGCACCGTATGCGCATGCGTAAAAGGCGGAGCTGCGGTCCGATCGCGCGGCGCCGCAACACGCAGAATCCTTTCTATGGTTCGTGCGCCCTCTGCCGGTGACGGCGCGCTTTACATTCATTTGCTCTGCATTGGTAGGATGAAAAGATAAAGAGATTCGCTTTGGGATCTCACCAGACTGTTCCCTGGGCCTTATCACTCTTTGTATTTTATTTTTTACAGTTTGATCGATTTTCACGCTTCTTCGCTTCTTAAGCATTCAAATAATAAAAAAAGATGAATGAATTTAAAACGGTAAAATCAAAGCTTTTCCATCGTGTCTTTTTCTTTTTGTTCAAATTATTGCTTTGCGATTGAACACTTGCTACAAGTTTCGCACTTCAAAAGGTCGCTTTCTTCGCTTTTTAAGTTGCAGGTATAAGTGAGAAGCCCTGGAGGTCACTTTTCACTTAGAGAGCAGACAAGAAATCACAAAAAAAAAAATTGCGATTGAGGAATCAATCTGTTGTTATATAGTGTCTTTTGTGCCTGTTTATCGAATTTAAAATTGCGCCATTCATAGACTGATTCATATTTGTTTATTTTATTCTTTAGACTTCAATATATTTAGTGCATTAGCTAACCACACCTGGGATCAATAAAAGAGTGTATGAATGATAAATATTGTTAAAAATCAATGTTTGTTTTATCTGCCCCATTATACGGGGCATTACGGATCACTCAGAAATAAAACACCCATCTGAATCTTCAGCCATTCATCCATCATCTAACTGGCTGATGCGCTTTAGGGCCCCGACATCCTATCTTCTTATCCATCCATTATATAGTGCCTTTCATATCTATCTCTCCATCTATCTGTCTGTCTATTATATAGTGCCTTTTATATCTATCCATCCATCTACCCATCTATTATATAGTGTCTGTCTATTATATAGTGCCTTTCATATGTCTATCCATCTTGTCTATTATATAGTGCCTTTCATATCTCTCTATCTTTCCATCTGTCTATCTATTACATAGTGCCTTTCATATCTATCTGTCTATTATATAGTGCCTTTTATATCTATCTATCCATCCATCCATCTATTATATAGTGTCTATTATATAGTGCCTTTCATATCTATCTAGTGTATTATATAGTGCCTTTTATATCTATCTATCCATCCATCTACCCGTCTGTTATATAGTGCCTATTATATAGTGCCTTTCATATCTATCTGTCTATTATATAGTGCCTTTTATATCTATCTGTCTATCTACCCATCTATTATATAGTGCCTGTCTATTATATAGCACCTTTCATATATGTCTATTATATAGTGCCTTTCATATCTATCTAGTCTATTATATAGTGCCTTTTATATCTATCTATCCTTCCATCTACCCTTCTATTATATAGTGTCTGTCTATTATATAGTGCCTTTCATATCTATCTATCTTGTCTATTATATAGTGCCTTTTATATCTATCTATCCATCCATCTACCCATCTATTATATAGTGCCTATCTGTGTATTATATAGTGCCTTTCCTATCTATCTATTATATTCTCCCTACATTATAACTAAAGTAAAATTGTAATCCTTTCTTGGGATCAGTACAGAGTTTACCTAGAAGGTGTGTTAAAAGTACGTGTTCAATTTTTTGTATTTATTATAAAGTGATTTTCCTATCTCTAATATAATCCTTTACATATCTTATTATAAATTGCCTTTCAAAGCTATCATTGATATGTCTTCTCTTTCCATTTATATTATGTAGTGTCTTTCATATCAATCCGTTTTTCAACCATTCTTTCATTTATATAGCGCCTTTCATATCGATTTCAAGTGTAGAAACCGCTACTTTTAAAACATCTCCACTGTGGCTTACCAAACAGCGCATGCGGCCGCACTGCGAATACTTCCTTCCGATACATAAACTAAAAGCAAACTTTTGCAGAATTTCATGTTTTGCGGCCATTCCTCTGCGGCGGTTTATCGTTTTTTACCGCAGTCGAGTTCAATGCAACCCCGCACAGGCACAGCGCTGCGGCCCGGTCGGCCTGCTTTACGTGTCAGCAGCACCTTCTCGCCTTGTGAATTTCCCCCGTTTGCGTGGGCCTGTCGTGCGCCGCCGTCCCGTTCATGGCCGCTTCCTTCCTGCCCAGTCTTGCCCTTCGCCCCCCAGGCCTTGACACGTAAGATACGTGAGTGTGTGAATGAATGAATGTGTGGATTAGTGAATGGATAAGCGAGCCAGTGACTGAGTGAATGGATGAGTGAGTTAAGTCAGTAAATAGGTGAACGAATGAATGGATGGTCAGTGAATTGACAAGTGAGTGATTGAATTACTGAATAAGTGAATGTTTGAGTGAGTCAGTCGGTGGGCGAGTGAGCCCTGAGATGTAAAGCGCACCCGCCCAGGGTTGTTTTCTGCCGTTAGCCCCCTAATGCCATGGTGGGCTCGGTCTCAGTGGGTTTTAGAACAGAAGACCTCCTTAGATCTCGTTTCATGCGCCAATTTTTGAAGGGAGAACAATGAGAATCCAACACAAAGCCCAAGATTACGCGCTGCGCCCCGCGCCTTATCACCGAGCCGCTATTCCCTCACGCCCGGCTGCTTCACGGACGACATCTGCGGCGGTTTCTCCGGCTGAAGCTCCTGGGGGGTTTCTTGTCTTTATGAAGAAATAGAAAGATAAGAGCGGAGGTGCGAAAAGGCGCCCCGCTGCTTTGGTCTGTCGGGGTCGTGCGGCTCTTCAAATTCCAAAGCCACCTTAACTCCAAAGTGACCTGAAGTGGGGGGGCTGCACTTACCCGAACAGCATTATGCTACCCAAGCTGGACCCCCGGTTGCCATCACTGCCCCTTCCGACAGCAAAACCGCAGTCTGATGTTTTCTGTTGCTGGACGCCGATGGCGGACCCCGGCTGCTTTCACATACACTGCGCCACATGAAAGGGGGGCTCTACAGGCCCAAGGCAGCAGTCGTGGTGGTCTGAACATCAAAGGCCTACAAGTCAGAACGTGACGTGTGCGGAGACAGAAAGTCAAGAGGGGACACGGGGGTCTGCGAATGGCCGCTTTGAACATCTTGGTATCGGAGTACCCGAGGCGCCATATTTTTCAGTATTATATTGCTTTTCTTTAAATAACGCGCACTGCAAAACCCCGATGTCTTCGATTTAAAGTCTTTGCAGTTTTTTATATGAAAAGTTTCGTACAAAGACATCACGGTGCAGTTATGCGCATTCTCCGACTCGTGCCGGATACGTTACCGGGATCGGCCCCGTCGCCGACCACTCGAAAATGAAATGCGCCCGTAATCGGCGTTAAACACCAAAACAAAGATTAAAATACAACAAATATGAAGCATACTCTGGGGACTGTGCATTAAAAACACGCGAGATCTCAAGGTGGTCGGGCGCGAGGGTCCCGGAGCTGTGGGGGTGGCAGCGCTAACTAACCGCCGGGCCGTCACGCAGGGCTCAGAATGTTATCATTAGTTCAAATGGATGTGTACAAACTGCGATGTACATTTAGTTTACATTCACGCAGCATTTTGAAAACAATTACAGACTCCTGAGCCATAAAATTATTCATCTTATTTTTGAAGTCTTCCGAACAGCCAATTTGCTATGACCAATAACTGCATTTGCTATGCTTGACTGCAGCTGATTCTTCTTGGATGAACTAAACTCAAAGAGATAACAACATTCGGCAGAGCAGAAAGGCAAAGGCACGACCACCAAAACCGAGGGGGGCGTCTGAGACACACAGACAGATAAACAGAGAGAAAGACAGACAGAGAGACGGAAAAGGTGCTATATAACCGATAGATAGATATGAAAGGCACTATATAATAGATAGATAGATAGATAGATAGATAGATAGATAGATAGATAGATAGATAGGAAAGGCACTATATAATAGACAGACAGATAGATAGATATGAAAGGCACGATAGATAGATAGACAGATAGATAGATATGAAAGGCACGAAAGATAGATAGATAGATAGATAGATAGATAGATAGATAGATAGATAGATAGATAGATAGATAGATAGATATGAAAGGCACGATAGATAGATAGATAGATAGATAGATAGATAGATAGATAGATAGATAGATAGATATGAAAGGCACGATAGATAGATAGATAGATAGATAGATAGATAGATAGATAGATAGATAGATAGATAGATATTAAAGGCACTATATAATAGATAGATAGTGGTGGGTCTGAGGTTAGGGATCTGCACTGGCAATCGGAAGGTTGCCGGTTCGAATCCCGTAAATGCCAAAAAGAGGGACTCTGCTCTGTTGGGCCCTTAACCTGCAATTGCTGAGCGCTTTGAGTAGTGAGAAAAGCGTTATATAAATGCAAATAATAATAATAATTATTATTAAAAGGACTATATAACAGATATGAAAGGTACTATAAAATAGATATGAAAGGCTAATAGTGATACGAAAACTTCCATATAACATATGAAAGGCACTATATTAGGTAGATATGAGAGGTTCTTTATAATTGATATATAACAAAGGCATGTTAAAATAGATATGAAAAGCACCGTATTATACATGGACAAGGCACTATAAAAAACAGATGGAAAGCACTAAGTTATGCAGAAATAGATATCAAAGCACGATATACTAGATGTGACGGGCACAACAAAGTAGATATGGGAGACACTGTGATATACAGATATGAAGGGCGCTATAAAATTATATGAAAGGCACTATGTACAGTAATAAATAGATAAGAAAAGCACTGTTTAATAGATAGATATAAAAAGCTCTAAAAAATAGACATGAAAGGTACAATATATCAGAGATAGATACAACGAGCGCCATAAACTTGATATAAAAGGCGCTATAAAAATGTATGAAAGGCACTATATAATAAATGTGAAGGGTTTATATAATAGCTATTAAAGACACAATATAATAGATATGAAAAGCTCTATATGTTAGCCATAAAAGGCACTCTATAATAGATATGAAGAGCTCTATATACAGTACAGTATATACTTCTGTATACAGTTTTGAAAGGCACTACAAACAGACAGACAGATAGGAAAAGCTCTATAAAATAGGAAAAGGCATAATATAATTGATAAGAAAGGCGTAATAAAAAAGGTATGAAAGATACTATATAATAATATTTAAATAATGGTCATAAAAGGCACTATATAATAGATATGAAATGTACTATTTAAAAACTGCTACACGCGCTATATAATAGATATGAAGAGCTCTATATACTGCTAGGTATGAAAGGCACTACATATCAGATAGGAAAAGCTTTATAAAATAGAAAAATGCACTATATAATTGATATGAAAAAGGTATGAAAGGCACTATATATGAAAATTTTTATTTAAGAGCAATGAAAGCAGCTATATGATCGCTCTCAGACAGACATCTGCACGGCTCTCTCGAGTCCCCCTTCTATCGGCTTCCCGTTCCGACATTGAGTCGTGTGTGTCGTCGCTGCTCGTGTCCCCTTCCGCCCCCACTGGCTCCGTGGCCAGATGGCTCACTTTGAAGGTTGCGCTCCATGCCGCCCTTTAATCAGCGCCGCCGTTCGCCGCGCTCTCTAATGATCTCTCCCTCCGTTAATTAGCCCCGTTACATAACGCCATTGATGTTGGGCCCGATGTGCGCAGCGCTAAGTCAGGTGCTCTGTAATGGAGGCCCTGGCCGTTTCCCATTATTACAATTGCAGGTTGCGTGATTTCGATGTTAGACGTTAGGAATTTGCATAATTCGAAATCCAAACGCCGGTTTCCATGGAAAAGCCAATAACGGGTCTAAATATGTCCGTCTCCCCCTCCAGGGCGCCGGGAACGTCACTTATACAGTATTTTAATCCGAAGCCCCCCCACCCCCACCCAGCGTTTTGAGTGACAGCTCGGGATGCTGGGCCAGTCCCAGTCCGCAGGTGTCCCGCATGTCCCTCAGGTGCTGCTCTTGTGTCGTTACTGAGCTGATGTATTGGACAGAATGACGGTCCGGAGGAGAGCCGCAGTGATAACGGGGGCGGCGTGTAAAATGGCTCTTTTCAATGCAAAATTATGCAGTAACCAAAATTGCGCCCGGAGCTGCTGCTCATTAGGCTTTCTAAACAGCGATCTGGCTAAACTAACTCTTAGCTTATGAAAGACACCCATTATTATTTTTATTAGGATCATTCATCATTTTAGTGGTGTAGTCGACAGACAGGCTGGCATAAAGAGAAGTATCATTTATAATCATAATATTCATTGGTACAGCGAGAGCAACATGACGACCAATTCCCGTAAGGACTGACTCGTGCGCTTTCGGGCACCCCCCCTTAGCCGCGACAGCCTCACGTCTCCCCAGCCTGCTTTGCTTTGCGGCCATTAAGGCTTCCACGAAGCACTTTGCAGGAAGCCGTGACTGCGCCGTCCTTGTCAGTTGCAGCGATGGCCACTAGGCGGCGCTACTCTCATTTCGCTTCACTGCAGACTGCGCTTTCCTCGTTCGGCTCCTGCGCGCGCAAATCAGTTAATCAGCATGAGAGGAGCAAACCACACAAGGGCTACGTTTTTGTGTATAAAATGTTTAAATACACGTAAGAAATAATTAATACAAAATTGAAGTATTTCCACATGGTTTCTACGTTGGCACGTAGCAGTAGCTGGCCAGCCATGGTGTACGATTGCAGGTAGGTACAGATTTGTATTAAATTTTCCTGCCATGATGGACTGGCACACCCTGTTCACTTTTGAGTTCCTGCTTCGCACCCGAAGCTGCCCCCTTGACACTAAATTTGGGCAAAGTGGCTCCAGACTGTTAAGTGCAAACGAATTTCTTGGTTTGCTGTCATGTTTTCTAATTAATACAAAATAACTGGCATTTCTAAGAAACATCAGACCAGCTGCTCTTCTGCACGATGTGCAGCTTTTTCTCGGAGTTTTGCTTCACAGATCTTTCATAACAACAAGTCGTCGAAACCTGCAAGGCCTGGTTGCCATGTTGCACCTCGAGATAGGTGCCAAGATCCCAGCAGCAGGGTCATCAGTCAGAGGCCGCCCTTCACAGACGTTTCGTCCCTTTACTCCCAGCCCATCTCAGGATGGTGGGACAGTCGTCAAGAACATCTCTCTGCAGCTGGATGGACTGAGGTCCTCGGGAACCTACTAGGTGGTCTCTTAGGTCCCTCAGCTCTCCTCTTTCCTTTAAACCTCCTTTCTCAGCCTCCTCAGCAAGACTTTTAATTGCATTCTGTAGCTTTAAGGAAGTCATCCCAGTTCCTTTAGGAAGCCTTGCTTCACAAATGTTTTGCCCCTTGTAATCCCAGAATGTCAAAGGATGGTGGGACAGTAACCAGGGATGCTTTCCCAGCCACAGTCTGCATCCGAGATTGAGATCCTCAGGAACTTCCTAGTGGGTATTTTAGGTTCCTCAGCTCTCCTCTTTCCTTCATACCTCCTTTCTCAGCCTCCTCAGCAAGACCTTTCATTGCATTCTTTAGCTTTAAGGAAGTCCTCCCAGCGTCTTTAGCAAGCCACCCTTCACAAACGTCTCACACCTTTAATAGCAAAACATCTCAAGATGGTGGCACAAATGGTCAAGAATTTCTCCCTACCACTGGGTGGATTGAGATCCTTAGGAACTACCTTAACTTCCTGGCTTGTATCTTAGGTCCTCAAGTCTTGTCGTTCCTTCACAGCCACCACCAGAATCTTCCTTTCTGTGCCTCCTCAGAAAGATCTTTCATTATCTTCTGAAGCTTTGAGGAAGCCATCTTAGTGTCCTCTAGGATGCGCTTTACTGAGTGGCTCATGGCGGCCATTTTCCACTGGGTAACTTGTAACCCTCCAACCCTTCCCTCTGCTTTCTGTGTCCTTTTCCTGTCATACAAGTGGCCTTCTAGATGCCGTCATCCTGGGGAACTGTCAGCTCCACTAGGAACACGTGCGTCTTGGTTACTGACCACGTGCCGATGTCACGTCACATTGTAACAATCGCCCGATACGGGACGCAATTACTACACTTCACCACCTGCGAGGGAAGTGGACGATGTTTGAAGGATATAATAGCATTAAAATATTCGGTCCTCAGCCCCTCTTCTCCCCTCTACGCACCCTCTCCCAATACTTGAAAGAAATCAGATGGAATGTGGACTGCTTAAGTGTATTGTAATCCAACGTTGACACATTGAGTGCTCATTAGTGATCCCTTTTCTCCAGACGCCCTCCCCAGCCTTCTTACCCCCAGCGGCCAAATCTTAATCCTCAGTTTGAAACACACATAAATAAGAAAGATCTCAAAAACCGAAAGATTTAATGTAGTCCGTGAAACGGCGAAGAACCCTATAGTGTCAGTTCTTACTGCATGATGGAGGGGGGAAAAAACGGTCCTCAGGCGAAAACGGCTTCCCGGCTGGCTATCCCGAAGAAACTTAAGACACGAGTCCAACTCACCAACAGGAGCGCCTGGAGAACCTCAGGTCCATATACCACCATCCCTGGCCTCTTCTCGGGGATTCGCCTTAACTGTTTCAACTTCGGGGTGGCCACCCACAAATAGCAGACGTCCCTGGGTGAAGTCTGATCATGAAATATTCTTTAAGCATCGATAGCCGTGCTCCTTGCCTTCTGCTTCCACCTCCTCCTCAATCCACCATTACCCTTAAAAAGAAAAAAGTTTCCTGCCGAAACATCCTTTCCCTCCTTAGATGTCATAATAACATGACGCCGGCAACTGGCAGCTGGAATCCTTACCGGGTGGAATCCTCCCAGAACTTGGTCGTCCACAATCGTGCCTGAAGAGATCTTTCTTTCCTGGCCGTATAATACAGTGATGGCCAGGCCAGAAAGCCAACCGGCTTGTCATGTTTTGTAGACTTTAGAACATTAGAACACTCGAGACGAGAACAGGCCACTCAGCCCAACAAAGTTCGCCAGTTCTATCCACTTATTTCTTCCAAAAAAACATCAAGTCGTGTTTTGAAATTCTCTAAAGTCCTACTGTCTACCACACTACTTGGTCGCTTATTCCAAGTGTCTATCGTTCTTTGTGTAAAGAAAAACTTCCTAATCTTTGTGTTAAATTTCCCCTTAACAAGTTTCCAACTGTGTCCCCGTGTTCTTGATGAACTCATTTTAAAGTCACCATCTCGATCCACTGGACTAATTCTCTTTATAATTGTAAACACTTCTATCATGTCACCTCTTAATCTTGATTTGTTTAAACTGTAAAGGCTCAGCTCTTTGAATCTTTCCTTATAACTCATCCCCTGTAGCCCTGAATCAGCCTCGTCGCTCTTCTCTGGACCTTCTCTTGTGCTGCTATGTCTTTATGGAGACCAAAACTGCACCCAGGACTCCAGATGAGGCCTCACCAGTGTGTTATAAAGCTTGAGCAGAACCTCCAGTGACTTGTACTCCTCACGTCAAGGCGCTATATGACCTGACATTCTGTTAGCCTTCTTAATGGCTTCTGAACTCTGTCTGGAAGTCAATAGCTTAGAGTCCACTATGACTCCTAAATCCTTCTCCTAAGGTGAACTCTCGATTTTCAGACCTCCCATTGTGTATTCAAACCTCACATTTTTACTTCCTATGTGTAATTCTTTACATTTACTGACATTAAATTTCATCATCCACAACTCTACCCAAGCCTGTATGCTGTCCAAGTCCTTCTGTAATGATATAACGGATTCCAAATTATCTGCCAATCCACCTTTCTTGGTATCATCTGCAAACATAACCAGCTAGTTATTTATATTCCTATCCAAATCATTTCTATTGTAAGGTTTGTAAACTCGTTTGGGGTTCCCCCCAATGGGACGCTGATGAGCGTCCCGAAGCGCGATCGCCGTGTCTATGGAAGACAGTTTCTCAGTTGCCGGGACAACCATTAAAAATAGCAGCAGCCCCAGCACTGCCCCCTGCTGGTCACCACTCTTAACATCAGCCAATTCTGATGAGGTTCCTCGCACCATCACCCTCTGCTACAACATGACCCGGTCCGTCACGCTTGGGTCAGGATTGACGTCCTTTCTTGTGATAGTCTTGTTCTGCCTTTTCATTTTCCTGGCCCGTCACGGGCTCTTCAAGTCCTGCGGGCATCCTTAGCACCTGCTCATGCTGTCATCTGTATCGACCCTCAGCCAAGGAAACAGAAGTCTAAACCCAGAATGTGATCAAAAACCAGCAAAAAGTCGAAAGTTCGTTGCACTTAAAACACTTTGAATTGCACTACGAGACGGCCAAACATGAACAGTGAGGGGACCGCATCTGCTGACATCACTCAGGGAGACCTCTGGAGTCTGTTTCCTAGCAACCTGCAGTCGGGTCTGTACACAAAAGAGTTGCACCCTTAACAAAATGGCATTGCGGTAAAAATACAAATGAATGCGATAGACTTGGATGGATTGGCCTCTCCATTGGGTTCGGGGTCTTTATGTAACTGGAGAGGAGGCCACCATTATATGGATGGACACCCTGGCCAGGTGTGAGTTAGAAACAATGGACGCCTATAGGGTGACTGTCTCTCAAGTGTGGCTATGCCCTCAGTATAGTAGGTGGCAGTGCTCCTCTGGTGTATCTCCAGTTTGGATTCCTGCAGGTGTTCATGGGAACTGCAGTTCAGGAGAACTGTCCTGTTGGGTTCATATGAACATCAGAAATTTTACAGACGAGAGGGGACCACTCAGTCCATTTGGCACGCGTTTGTTTAGCTAATAGCTAAGCTGTCCCAATATCTCACCCTGATTCTTCTTGAAGGCTATAAAAGTTTCTGCTTCACCTACATATCTCAAGGGGCTCCATGGGAGGCCGCCAGGGTGAGCTGCTGGCAGAGAACTCCTACCTTTTTATGGTTGGGAGAAATGCAAAGGTATGAGATGTACAACCAGGTCCAGCATAAAAGCAGCAGGAGAGGAGATGGACAGTGCTCTCCAGGGAGGAGTGTTGAAAGAAAGAAACCTTATTACCTGAAGAAGCCTGTGTAAAGGTAATTGTTATAATAAACACTCATTTGAACCCGGGACTGCTGTTTGGGGCACTGAGGTGCCCCCTACTGGCTACAATGACAATAATAACTAAATGGGTGAAATCCACATATGTAGAAAATAACCACTAGAAATTAATCACTGAAGTCAGGAAAAGCTTATCAAGTATTTACAACAATATTGAGGGGGGGCTAGACTATGGATGGAGGGTACAGGGGGGGCTAGACATGTGAGTTCATGTCAGGTGGAAGAGAGCTTCAGGGTTTGGATGAGGTGAGAGGTGTCACCAGTGAACAGTCACTCCAGGTGCTGCCCTGCTCTGTCTCACATCCTCATGTGGAGACGGCTGCCCACAAACTCAGGGTCTTGGGGTCCACCTACCCAGATTGAGATAAAGGGAGCTGTACGTGGGGTTGTGACTTCTAACTGCAACAGCAAGGGTCTTATATCAGGCAGCAGCAGGAACACCAGTTGTCCCTTTTCTCAGCCTTGCTGCCCCTTGGTCTTCTGCTGGACTCAATCAGGGTCTTTGCTCAAGACCACATGCCCCAGTCATCTGCTCGGGTAAGATGGGGTCTTTGAGTTACAGAGCAGACTTCTCAGCCAGTGTAGCTGCCTCACCTGGCGGGAATCACCCTCAGCAGATTCTTCATCCAAGAAAAAAGGCATCCAAAATGGTGGCCACTGTGTGAAGACCTACACTGCAGATCAAAAAGGCAACAGCGTACTCACTTTGGACAACCACTACCCCAGAAGCCCATTTGGTGCATCTCTCGGTGACATAAGCAATGAAGTGAAAAAGAAACTCAGAGGTACACTGAAAGACACGAATTCCAAAAGCCAGAGCACTGATATTTCCAGACTGTAGTGGCTTTGAATTTTCTGTAAGGAGGCCCGTGGCGCAGCGCAGCATCTGTCATTTCCTGGGATGCGTGCCAAGTGGGCCTGTGGTGAAACCGTTACACAAACCAATTGCGCTACTGCTTCTCCTCGCTGACAGAAAGTGCATCTGGGGCCCTTGAGCAGAACCAAAGCGCCTGTGCATTTTTGCGGCTCATCAACAGATCTCTCTGGTGTGGCCATTAAGACCAACAGTTTTCACACATCACTGGTGGTGTGAAATGCCAGGTGGGCTGGGCACCATCGCCAATGAAACTAAGTGACTATCAGGATGGCGAGCCACCCGTAGGCCGCAGTGAATATGAATAATATAGCGTGCCGCCCTCGTCTGAGTATTCTATGAGCTATGAATTCCCATTATCAATAAACAAACAGGTATCGCTAAGTGGAGGCAAGTTACACTCGAAAACGTGGCCAGAGGTAGACCGACTCGAACAGAGAGTTGTTTGTGAGTAAGGAGGGCCCTGCCCAGCTCCCCACTCCTGAGGCACAGCCCCCTCCCCACAGCCTGTCTCTTGGATTTGCGTGAATAAATTGGGGCCACAACCGAAATATAATATTTAGTACGATGAGAAAAGTCACAAAATCAACTGGAATGTTCAAGAAAATTATAGAAAAAAACTCTCTTGTGAAAAGCGGACAGACATACAGACCCGACCGGCGCATGAGTGAGGTGGGCCCCGCTTGGCTCTCCACTCCTGAGATCCCGCCTCCCCCTCCCCTTGGCCCATAGCCTGCCTCTTCGATTCACGTTTACTAATCGCTGCCGCAAGCGAAATATGATACTTGACTCGATGAAAGAAGTTGCAAAATCAACCAGAGTGTTCAAGCAAATTATAGAAAATCTACATCTGTTAAGTTGTTCTCTCGTGAAAAGCGGTAATGTCAAATGTTACTCTTTAACAATCTCTAGATGATAATAATAATTCATTACATTTATATAGCGCTTTTCTCAGTACTCAAAGCGCTATGCACACAGGGAGGAACCAGGAAGCGAACCCACAATCTTTCACAGTCTCCTTACTGCAAAGCAGCAGCACTACCACTGCGCCACCTGTGAGGACTATAATGTCTGTTGAGCAAACAGGCATCGCTAGGTAAGCGGAGGCAAGGTACCTTCCAGCGCGCGGCGAGAAATAGAACGACTTGAACAGAGGCTGGCGCGTGAGTATGGGGGGCCCTGGCCCCCCTCCAAATTATACAAAAAAAACAAACTAAATCCATTAGGTTAAATCTGTTCTCTCGTGAAAAGTGGACAGACAGGCAGACAGACACTGGATTTTATATACATATAGAGATACGGTGGCTTCAGTTGGTCGTGTTTTGTGATGTTGCGGCCTTTTTTTGCGTCATCAACAAACACTCAACACCCCAGAACGACAAAGCGAAAACAAGACTTTAGAAATATCTGCAGATTTATTACAAGTAAAAAAAAAAAACAACAAAAAAACAAATACCCTATGGACACAAATATTCAGACCCTTAGCTTTGACATTTGACATCCCATTCTATTGGTCATCGCTGAGATGTTTGCACAGCTTCTTCGGAGTCCAACTGCGGTCAATTCAATCGATTAGACTGATTAGGAAAGGCACACACAGCCGTCTATAGAGGGTTCTACCAATGAACAAAGAGCAGGCCATGAGGTCAAAGGGGTTTCCTGCTGATCTCTGAGACAGGATCGGGTTAAGTCACAGATCAAAACATTCCTGCAGCACTGAAAGTTCCCAAGAGCTCAGCTGCCTTCATAGTCCTTCAATTGAAGATGTTTGGAAAACACCAGGGTTCAGCCTACAGCTGGCTATCCAGTCAATCCGAGCAATGTTGGGAGAAGAGCCTCTGTAATAGAGGAGATCCAGAACCTGATGGTCACTCTAGATGAGATCCAGAGAACCAATGTGGAGATGAGAGAAATAAACGTCAAGAAGGTCAACCACATCATCAGAGTGGCCTCTCCTCAGTGAAAGACACTCAGTGGCTCGCTTACATTTTTGTAAAAAGGCACCTGAAGGACTCTTAGACTGTCAGAAACAAGACCCTCTGGACTGAAGAGGAAACCCGCACCCGCACAATACCGACCCATCGGTGAAACAGGGTGGTGGCAGCGTCAGGGGCTGGAAGATGGGTTGTGGGAAAGCTGAACAGAGCAAAGTCCAGAGATACCCTTAAGGAGAACCTGTGCTCTGGACCACCAACTGGGCCGAAGGGTCAACTTTCAACAGGGCACAAAGCAAAGACAACACAGGAATGGTCAAGGGACAATGTGTATGTCCTTGAGTGGCCCAGTCAGTGCCCAGACTTGAACTCAATTGAACATCCCTGGAGAGACCTGATGATATCTGTCAGCTGACGGCTTCCATCCATCCTGACAGGACTTGAGGGGATCTGCAGAAAAGAAAGGTAGGCGTGTGAAGCTTATTGCGTCCCACCCAAGAAGACTGCAATGGGGCTTCACCTGTGGACTGAGTAAAGGTTCTGACTGCTTGTGTCTGTGGGATATTTGAGGTTTTTTTATTTTTATTAAATTTGCAAGCATTTCTTAACTCCTGTTTTCGCTTTGTCATTCTGGGGTGCTGAGTGTTGCTTGATGAGGAAATAAAAAAAAAGACTGATTTAAGCAGAAGGCTGCAACATAACAAAATGTAATAAAATGTGAGGGTGTCTCAGTACTGCCTGAATCTACCATACATACAAGAGGGGGCCCAAAAATAACAAACATTGAAAAAAATCGTGCATTTCTCTGAACATTTCCAAAATGTAATCACCCTCAAAATACTCTCCCAGAGACACAATACACTTATTCCACCACTTTTTCCTTTGTTCAAAACTGTTCTGAAACTCTTGCAAAGTGATGGCCTTCAGTGCCTCCATCGTTTGCTTCTTGACCTCCTCTACATCCTGAAAATGCTTTCCTTTAAGGTCCCTCTTCAATCTTGGAAATAAGAAAAAATCACAGGGTGCAAGGTCCAGGGAGTAGGGGGGTGCTGGGAAACTGTTGTCATCCCGATTTTCATGAGAAACTGCCACACACTCAATGCTGTGTGTTGTGATGCAGAAGCCACTCACCCAATCGCCACAATTCGGGTTGTTTTCTCCGCACTGCATCATGCAATCGCTTGAGCACTTCAAGGTAAAAACCCGTGCCTGGCTCAAAGCTTCTTCTTTGGAAGCCTCTTGAAGCATTAGGACAGTTTCCTGCTGCTGTTTTCCCCCCTAAAGGAAAGAGAACTTGATGCAAACTTGTTGTTGTTTCAAGTGTGCCATCACAAATTCACTGAAGACGGGGAAAAAAGGCTCAAGAAAAAAAAATAACATGAACCTCACAGACCTTTTCCCAAGGACCTAGCTTGGCCAAATGATGCAGAGGGCAGTCTAGTACACCCACCTAACAGCAAACGTTGGAACTAACGCCGCTCCAGCCTCCAGAAAAAAAATTCTGGTTATTTTTTGGGTCCCCCCTCATATAGAATATGTCTGAAAGGCACTACAGCACTTCCAAAAATGCCCACTAGAGGGGGTATACCAGCAAATCCCAGCTAGAATAAGGGCAAGAACAGAATCTTCATAAACAGATAAGATTCATTTCATAAAATGTTCTGTAACAAAAAGCCAGCCCTGGAGAGAACAAAAGGCCAAAAAGGAGTTGACTGAAACACGAGGCAATCCGAGGGACCAAAGACCTGTCACAGAATCCAAAGACGGAATCAAAGGAACAGAGCAAAAGGTCAAATTATCCGTAAAACACAAATAAACTCCCCACTGCCAGGATCTCTGGGAGACCCTCCAGATTTACAGTTCCTGACAGTGATTGGCAGGTGGCCATACCTCTGGGGGGACCACCCACAAAACACACAGGACAAAACAAAGGCAGCTTAAAGACAAGAAAAAGGTGCAAAATCAACAAAAGTAATGTTACCACAATCAACGACAATTAAAGAGTCAAAAATGAAGAAAAGAAACATAAATTTGAACCCCAGCCAACGGGAGGAGATTGGCTGAGACATGACAGGCGGAGTCAAACCTTCATGAGGGTGGAGTAGGAGGTGCAAGGCATTGTGGGTGTGGCAGAAGAGACGTCGCAAAGGTAGGTTTGCTTAGCATATTAGTTGGCTCTTTAAGCATATTACATTATAACGGGGTCATGATTGGTAATCATTATTCATTTCTGCATGTCATTCAGAACTCTGTTTTACATGTCTTGTTAGTTTCTGTGGTTTTCTTACTGGAATTTTGTTTTAAGGGAGTAATGAAATTTTGGCATCTTTTTCCGACACCGTATTGCATCTGTGCTCGTGGAAAGAGTACAAGCCCAACTTATACAGTAGTCACATTAGCTAAAGATGTAGGTCTTTAAATCAACATCAAAAAGACAGACACAAACTTCAACTTCAAACTCGAAAGACAACAAATATCGTGGGCTGATAACTATAAAAACTTAGGATCACTGGTAAATATCAGAATACGGACCTGCCAAGCTTGGACTGCCTTCTGGCAAATAAAAAACATATTCTACTCTTCAGTCATCTCAATCAATATCAAGAAACACAACTTCCAAGCTGCATGCCTATCCATACTTCTTTATTGAAGCGGGAGTTGGATCATCAGTGAGGCTCTCCCAAAACCCCCAAAGTTTCACTACTGTTACAGCATTATGCTCAACATCCGACACTTGGACAGAGTAACGAACAACAAACTTCCTATATGAATGGATGCAAGTTGAACCATTGATTCAAATTGTACTACAAAGGCAACTCAAATACATCAGACACCAGCCACCGAGCTTACTAACCAATATGTCCCCGATGAGCCGCCTAAGAACTACGGAAAGAGAAGGAGAGGAGGCCAACGTTTGTCAGCAGCAAGAAAGGTAAATCGCGATGGGCCACCAAAGGTCAGCGAGATTCGGGAAACGGCAACCAACCGAGAAAAATGAAATGCCTGCAAACCCACTTCATCTGAGTGATGATGATGATGAGACTGTTTTTTTTATTCACGCCGCCAATTTGAGCAGCAGTTGCTATGCAACTTCACTCAGAGGTGTGCAGCTCTGACATCATCACTGTGACCAAATAAAAGGTCCACGCCACCCATGACCTGGTCATCCGAGTTGGCAGATAATTCAGAAGAAACCTTGGGGTGGTTGTTGCCGGTGCTCATTACTGGTGTTTTTGGTCAACCATCAAGGACAAATGCTGGGTAAGAACCTTCTGCTGTTTTTCCTTAACGTTTCTTTTGCTGGTCACCTCTATTATTGCTCAGAGTATGACAACTATAACAAGTAATGTTTTTTTGTCCGTTTATTTTCCTTCCTGATGTCGTCCTTGTTCACCATTACGTATTTATTCTATCTGTGTGTTGTTCTGATTTGCCAAAATTTTCTATCTATGTACTTAGGTGCGTTCTCCTATGTTTCTTGTATTTATGTTGGGCCCTGAAGAACGTCCAGTGTCACAACAGTGCACCCAGAAAGCACTTCTGGGTCAGGCCACACTTTCACTCCCAGTAGCACCCTCTAGTGGCACCCAGGGACCTTGACAGGTCTGCCCAAACAGACTACGACTCCCATGCTACCCTGCAGGTGTTCAAACTGGAGCCATGCCACCTATCATACTGGGGGATAAACTGTTCTTGGTAGGCAGAAAATCCATTAATGCTTCTCCCTGACTGGGAAGGAAATAGGACCCGTCCCAGCAGGAGTGGGCGTCCCTCTACACTGCCCCCCATAATGGTCTGCTAATGGCTCATCCCAATCGGAATGCCAGTTCATCCATTACGTCTATCACAATACGTTAAAGGACAACACCTACAGTATCCCACCAACATGAATGGTCCACTTCAGCAATTTTTAAAAGAGCTTGTAATGTCATCATCATAGCATTCATTTATTTCCTTGATTAAATTTCCATATCTTAAGCTTGTCAGGTTTCAGTTTTTTTTTTTTTTAAGGATAAACAGACAAGTCACCGGTGCAAATAACAACATGAAGTGGAGCGGAGCCGCTACTTCACCGTCACTGACAACTCGATGTGTCTGCAAGAACAGCAGGCTGAGGGAAGTTCAAGAACACAAACCAACCACGAGAAAAGCAAACGCAGCTCGGGGGTACGTAGAACTGACCTGAGTCAAACATGCACTACATACAGAGAAAAAGAGCAAATCAGCAAATGAGAGCACACCGTTCAGGCCACCAGGCTCAGCATGTAACCGAAGAACTCGCTTGACCCGACATCTTGTCCAGAGCCTGAAGTCAATCAGCGAAGTGGCCACCTTTTACTGCATGACTCGCTGGGTTTTTCCAAATTCTCACAGTCCTCTGTGTTCGTACCCAAGGAGATCTGGAATGGATTTTTCTCCAAACATCCACCAATGTCCTCGAGTACGTAATTACTTCTGATGGATCAATTCTACCACTCACTCATTTAACTGAATGGGGACATACAGTAGTGTCAATGTGAGCAGCGCAAGCGGTCATTGTCTGCAAGAACTGGGAAAGAAACTGTACAGAATGAGGACTGGCGCAGACAAGTAGGTGTGAAAAACATATACGAAAGAGAGACTGAGTGAGATGTAAAGAGCAGTAGATAATAGATGGGAAAGACACAAGATAATACACAGACAGATAACAGACATGAAGCGCGTGCATCTCTCAGCGGGAAAGACACCAGAGATACTGGGAGCCTTGGAATCTAAGGATGAAAAGATTCTGTTATCAGCACAGCAGGTGGGCAGCCATTTGGCGGAGGTCACCAGGACTTTCACCATGTCTGACTCTGTCTGTAATAACCAACCATGGACCCCCCAACACCAATTGTCTGCATCAATGTGACCAATAGATAGATAGACAGGAAAAGCACTATATAATAGATGTGAAAGGCACTATATAATAGGTAGATAAATAGATAGATGGATATGAAAGGCACTATGTAACACATATAATGATAGAAAAGGCACTACTGTATATAACAATAGATATGATAGGCACTATACTGTATATTATTTATATATAGAAAATGCACAATGCAAAGATAGATATGAAAGACTTCATAAAAATAGACTAAAAAGGGAGTATATAACAGATAAACAGATTTGAAAGGCACTATATAATAGATAGACAGATAGAGTATTCATTCCCTTGAAAGTTTTCACATTTTACTCAAGGCAACTCTGTAAAAAGGGAAATTAAAAAAGGTATGAGTGAGTATGACACAGTTACAGATCTGCCTAGAGCGGGCCATCCACAAAAATCTGAGTGATAAAGGAGGCACATAGATATATAGATAGAACAGGCACAATAGAATAGATATTAGAGGCTCTTGTGACAGGTGGACATGGCCATTACCTAGCCGGGACACCAGCTGGATGGAAGGCCTAGGGGAGAGAGTATTACCAGGGCACTACCTTCCCAGGGTGCTAGAGGGCAGCCCACTTGGACAGTTGTGGCACCACGGATTCCCACAGGGCATGCTGGGAGTTGAAGTTTGGTACAGCCCTGCTGGGTTCCGTGGGGGCTGCCACAGGGAGTTGCAAAACCCTACAGTGGCCTTCCACCCCACTTGGGAGTGATTCCTGGTAATGCTGATGAGCCACCTGGTGCACTCCCAGGTCCTGCTTAAAAGGAGCTGCCTCACTCCATTCGGGATGTCTGAGTTGGGAGGAGGTGGATGAAGCTTGCTGGGAGAGGAGTGGACACACAGAAAGAAGAAGAAGGAAAGGCTTGTGTGTTGGACTGTGCATTTGGCGCTTTGTGTGGGCACTTCCCCGCGTTAATAAATGTGTGCTGTGTGGCAAATGTTGCGTCTCTGCCTGTATGTGTTGGATTAGGGCGGCTGTATGCGCCCCTGGGGTCCACACATTATGTAATTAGTATATAGATATGAAGACACTAAGAGATAGATGAGACAACACAGAGAAATACAAAAGGCACTATATAATTGATATGAAAGGCACTATATACAGTAATTCAAAGATAAATTATTTTCTAGATTTCCTCCGTGCTGTTGTGTCAGAGAGGGAATGAGCAGCATTTGCTCATAATGGCGCTCAGTTTGGTCTTCATTCTTTTCTCCACTCATATCTCAGGGGGGTTCAGAGTGAGTCACATTACCGAGATTGACTTCATTGCACAATATGGATTGACAGATGACAAACACAATGGAGTCCCTGGAAGAAGCAGCAGGTAAACTGAGAATCTAATCAAGAAGGGGTTTCTACTTGGGATTCTTCACAATGAGGTTTGCCCAGCATGGCCCACAGTGTACACTCAGGACATCACTCAGCTGACCAGGGAGCATCTAGGACTCCCCAGGACGATGTGAAGACTCTGACTAGAGTGGTCTGAACCCCTCAACCTGTTGCCGCTGTGGCTGTCCCTCCCTTCTGGTCTACCAGCTCTAGGCTCAGATGCGGTTATTTCAAGAACAGACCACCATGTTGATGTACTTTTGGTTGAAAACAATGCATCTACTAGAAGACCTACTCGCTACTTGAGAGGTGCTTAATAATCTCAAGGCAATGAGAATAATGAACTTGTTAGAGTGAAGAATAAACAATCATCTCCATCACTGTTTGTGGTGCACTGACACACAGAATCGTATCCAAAATGTCTCATAATTTTTAAAAGCCAGCAAGACACCTTGAACTTGCATCCATTTAAAATTACACAGAACTTAATTACAGGCCAAGCAAACCGAAGGAACACTTTAACGGATTGGGAGGGCAGTGGGTTTCATCTCCAAAATATTTTTTACGCCTGGGTGGGTTTTTCAAGTGTATACTTAAACACATCCAAATGAACACATTCACATTCAGTAATTGAAACGTTCAGTTAATACACGGCTGCTGTAAACGGGGGCAGGATTAGTTGAAAGAAAGTTAATTATGGCCTTAATCAATTTTTCTTTATTGGAAAAAGGGAAAAAAAAACCCACCACACTATAATTATTCAAATAAGGCCAATAAAGCAACAAAGGGCCAAAGATCTCCAGAAAGCATGAGTCTCATAAACCGAGTGTGCGACCCTTAATTTAAGATGTCAGGGCATGCAGTTGGCACAGAGGCTGCTGGGATAGACACCACCATTGCTCACAGACTTCCTTTGTCAAATGATGTCAAATTACGTGTTTGTACCTTATTGAGAGTAGTGTAGCGGTTAGCTCTACAGCCTCAGCCTGGTCACCATCTGTGTCGAGTTTGCATGTTCTCCCAAGGTCTCACGACATTCACGTTTAGTTAATTGGCAACTCTAAACTGGCTCTTGTGGGTACATTTGTGACTGGGCGCTACACTGGATTGGCACCAGCTGCCAGGAGATATTCAGGCCCACACGACCCTAAACAGGATCAAAAACGGATTGATGGAGGTTTTGTTCAACTTTATTATTGGCTTTCTGTGTACTAGTCTATTCTTGCCAACTGTGAAAATACACACGCCAAGCAAACTACTAGGGACACCTGCTTAGCCATGCAACTACCTCATCAGCCAATTATGTGAAAGCAGCACAATGCATCAAAATCCTGCACCTCTAGGACATCAAGTCAAGTTGGGGAGCATGCACCGGTACAGTGTGTTGCCGTACCCACTACATGGCGAAACAACTCAGGATCCCAGTTTGCAACCCCCCAGGCAGACACGCAGTCCAGTCCCACCCTCCGGAAATGACCCTCTTATGTGAGCGACCCCTTGGCCTGGTCCAGCCACTCGGGTCCCCAACAATGAGGATCTTATGAGCTGGATCACCCTCGGGGAGATGCGCCACATGGCCGTAGTGCCATAACTGACGCTCCCTCACAATGCAGGTAATGGGGGATTCCATTCGGGACTCCATGAGCAACTGCTCATTCGACACAAAGTCAAACCAACGGTACCCAAGGATTTTCTGGAGAGACACAGTACCAAAGGAGTCCAGTCTTCGTCTCAGGTCACTGGATAGCGTCCATGTCTCGCAACCATATACACTGTAGCAAGACAGGGAGCACCAGGACTCTAAAGACTTGGACCTTTGTCCTTTTCCATAGATATCCATATGCATAGATAGAGCGCCACACACCCCTTTCCAGCGACCTCATGACCCCCCATGCTCTCCCAATCCGTCTACTGACTTCACAGGAAGAGTCACCAGAGACATGAATGTCACTGCCAAGGTAAGTCAACCTCTCAACAAGGTCAACACTCTCTCCGCAAACAGACACACTGCTGATGGCTGATCAGAATGGTAAATAATGTGATCTTGGTGCCAGATGGGCAGGTTTGAGCATTTCTGTAACTACTGATCTCCAGGAATTTTCACAAGCACACACACACAACATCTTGGAATGCACAACATGTCAAACCTTAAGGCGGATGGGCTACAGCAGCAGAAAACCAAGCTGGGTTTCACTCCTGTCAGCCAAGAACAGAAGGCTGGGGGTGTAGTGGGCACAGGCTCACCAAAACTGGACAGCCAAAGACTGAAAACACATAGCCTGGTCTGATGAATCTCAAGTCTCTGCGTAGGCACACAGAATGATGCATGAATGCATCCACCTAAGCTGCCTTGTGCCAACAGTTTAGGCTGGTGGTTCTGTAATGATGTGCGGAGCATTATCTTGGCACACTGTGAGTACCAGTCAATTATTACTGAATGTCATGGCTTTTTTGAGTACAGTCATGGCCAAAGGTTCTGAGAATGACACAAATATTAAGTTTCACAAAGATTGCTGCCTCAGTTTTTATGACTGCAGAATGTTAATGAAGAGTGATCAGATGAATTGCAATTAATTGCAAAGACCCTCTTTGCCATGAAACTGAACTTCATCCCAAAAAAACATTTTCAGTGCTGTTGTGAAGAAGGCTTCAGGGTGCCCAAGAAAATCCAGCAAGTGCCAGAACCATCTCCTAAAGATGATTCAGCTGCAGGCACCACCAGGGCAGAGATTGCTCAGGAATGGCAGTCAGGCAGGTGTGAGGGAGGCGAAGACTTTTGGAGGATGGCCTGGTGGGTGTCAAGAAGGGCAGCAAAGAAGCCAAGAAAAACTTTGGGGACAGACTGATATTCTGGGATTGGACTGCTGGGGTCAAGTCATTGTCTCTGATGAATCCCCTTTCCAATTGTTTGGGTCATCCGGAAAAAAGAAAAGGTGACTGGCGCTACCATCAGTCCTGTGTCATACCAATAGCAAAGCATCCTGAGACCACACATGGGTGGGGTTGCTTCTCAGCCAAGGCAGTGGGCTCACTCACAATTTTGCCTAAGAACACAGCCATGAATAAAAACTGGGACCAAAACATCCTCCGAGGGGAACTTCTCCCAACCATCCAAGAACAGTTTGCTGACCAACAATGCCTTTTCCAGCATGATGGAGCAGCGGGCCATAGGCAAAAGTGATAATTAAGTGGCTCAGGGAACAAAACACCAAAATGTTGGGTACATGGCCAGGAAACTCCCCAGACCTTAATCCCATTGAGAACTTGTGGTTAGCGTTTCTGAAAACCCGGCTTTTAAAAACCCGACAATTCCGGGTCCAATATTTTAGAAACCCGGCGAGTCTGGGTCCAAAATCATTGTATTAAAAAAATCCGAATTTTACATTTGATACAAAAGGCTTATTATTATCTACATAAAGTTACCAAGTATTTTTTTTATTAGCTCTAATATATTATTATTTAAGGAACACCAAAGCATTAAGAGACTTATCCCCCAATGCCGATCTAAGTTTGCTGCAAAAATTTGCAGACATCGAGAATGTTCTTTCGTTATCTGTTGAAGTAGGTTTCACTGTGCATAGCGCATCATAGAGCCTCTCAAGAAATATTTTAAATAATTAGAAATAATTTAGTTGATCATAATCTAAATAGGATATAATCATATTTATATTTAAGACCATTTCATTCGATAATTACCTTTCTTGTAAATGGCCAATGATGGATTGTATGCAGTGATAAGCCTTCTCAGTCCCGCTGTCGGTGACATACTAAAGGCCAAGCTACATGACCAACCCAACATCAGACCCGAAAAGAATAAAAAAAAAGCCATAAATCATTCCTCCTTTGTGGTATATCGAGCACGCGATGTACCTTATCTCTCGATTTGAAGTCTAGTGCTTGCTGCACTACAGACGTGTGCGTCTAGTTAAATAATTATAAATGCCGTTACGTATCCTATATATTTATAAATTATCATATTATTTATTTAATATTTCGTCGAATTGTTAATAGCACTACCGAATTACCACTTTTTAAAGTTACCCGTAACTAAACGCAAACGTCTGTATGTCTGGAATCGATCGATTCTAGAGTCTAATTATAGCTTTGTTATGGTGCAGTTCGCCTAGGGTATGCAAGCAAAAACAAGTAAAAACCTATTTCAAACGCGCACTCATTGGTCGAATATTTCATGTTATTTATTTTATTCTTGTTTTTTTCCAAACTATTGTTAGTTACAATTAAAACAATTTAAATGTAATAATACATTTTGATTTTTACAAAAATTATTTAATTTTAAAACTTGAAATAAATTCTAGGTACCCGAACCCGGGGGTTTAAAGCCTGGGTCTCGGGTCCGGGTCGAGTCGGGTCCAGAAACGCTACTTGTGGTAGCCACCTCACCACAAGTAGCTCAAGAGGTGGGTGGACAAACAAAAACCCACAAATTCTGACAAACGCCAAGCATTGATTATGCAGGAATGGGCTCCCATCAGTCAGCATTTGGCCCAGAAGTTGATTGACAGCCAGCCAGGGTGAATTGCAGAGGTCTTGAAAATGAAAGAAGGGCCAACACTGCAAATATTGACTCTGCACATAAACTTAATGTAGTTGTCAATAAAAGGCTTTGAAACATACAAAATGCTTGTAATTCTACTTCACTAAACCACAGAAACATCTGACAAAAAGGTCTAAAAACACTGAAGCAGCAAACTTTGTGAAACCCAATACTTGTGTCCTTCTCAAAACTTTTGGCCAAGACTGTATTATTGCTGACCATGCACATCTTTTCATGGCCATAACTGACCCATCTTGTAATGGCTACTTTCAGCTTGACAATGCACAATGTCACAAAGCCAACTGGTTTAATGAACATGACAATGAATTCACTGACTTAACTGTCCTTCCAAGTGACCAGATCTGAATGCAGTACAACACTTTTGAGATGTGGTAGAACAGGAAATTCACATTATGAACCTTCAGAAACTGTGTCACAATCATGTCAACATGGAGCAGAATTCCAAAAGAATGTTTCAAAAATCTTGTGTATCTGATACCATGGAGAATTAAGCCTGTATTTTCAGCAAAGGGAGGCCCTGCTGAGTGTTAGTACGGTGGTCCTAAGAGCATACTCAGTGTGTGTATATGTAAAAGATATATCGATCTGTATGTGTATTTCTGCAGATATTCCATAGTGTCTGCTCTGTAGAATATGGAATAAACAATAATGGATGTCAGTTACTTTTGTCAGGTTTTGCTTATATCACAGAAAATTGTGATTCTTTTTTAAATAGTTTAAGGGCACCAATGCTTTTGGCTGTGTCTGTACTTAAAAAGCAAAAAAATCAATTCTTACATATGCAACACACGCATTCCTGTTTCACTCAATAAAATTTTAGCATAAATAAATTTTCAATTTCTGAATTGATACAAACACACACAAACCAGAGAGCAACAGCTTGTTTAATTAATGTTGGAGTCCAGTTATGAATGTGAAATCGGTTAGGATGACAACCAGCGGTCTCAAGGGGTCTCCAGGATTTAAACTTGGCAACCACTGGTGTGAGGGTCTCCTATTTAAGGGTTTTATAGCTTATCTTGAATACGTCTGTCCATTCTCCTCTGACTGAGTTTGTGCCCATGGACTTGCCATTCTTTGTAAACATTACACGCTGTAGTGCATGAATATCCCAAGAAGGAAGGAGACTACTTGTGAGATGCCGTGACTATCACAGATGTCACCACTGATCATACCACAGTCACTTAGTGTTTCTCAACCAATGGGTAGCGGGGCTGCTGCTGGTGGGTCACAACTTGCTATTGTTTATAATGGTAGTGGGTCCCAGTGGGTAGCCGCTGCAATGATTGCACTTGACACCCCCCCCCCCCCCACCCCTTTGATGATTGCGATCGATTCACCAAGGTGGATAAGCTCTGACAATCTTACTTGATTCATTAAAGGGGGGATTCCCCCTCTTGAGGGTCACGAAGACATTTACATGGGAAAACAAGTAAGGCTGAGAAACAACGAGGCAGATCAGATGTCTTGGCCATTCTAATGTTGAGCAGAACAATAATTAAACCTCCTGAGCAGGTCTACAGCGTTGGAGCCACATGATTGGCTGCTTGGCAGACCGATATGCCTGTGTTAACATGCAGGTGGACCTAATAAAGTTGGCGCTGACTAAATATGCTACGCAGCGGATATAAGCTCCAGCTCTCCCTGACCCTATTTCAGTAAATGAACAGAACGATGGCTATGTAAGTGTACACACACTTTTAGGAAGGGCCACACCAGCAGGCATCCGCAAAAGGAAATAAAAGAGTAAAAGGAGATCAGCTCTGAAAATACACAAAGTTAGATGTAATAATGTGACCTAGCCAAAATTTTGTGCTGCGCACTTTTAAATACAGAGAAGGTACAGGCTTTTATTCTGATGCAATTATTTACTAATAAATACTTTTACTCAAAAAGTTGTTCAAATGTATTGCATATTGTGTGTCGTGCTTAGTGCCTGTGTCTCAAACACACAAAATACGGTGATAGGTGTTCAGCTATTTCATTTAATGAGGTCTTGGCTCCCTCCACTATTCTTGATATCCTCAGGTCCTTTTTGATTTAAATCACCAGTTTTCAATTGGGCCTAAGTCCAGACACCGAGAAGACCAGCAGCCAAATGTTGATTTCATTTCAAGTTAACCACTTCTTTGCCGATTCTGAAGTTGGTCTAGAGCCCTAAACAAAACTGAAGGCCCTCTGCTTCACGCCCAAATCGGCGCGGAAATAATACAACTGTCTGGTCAAATATCTTAATACTCAGTAGAGCTCATCACACCGTTCTACTAAAAAAAAAAAAAAAAAAAAAAAAAAAAAAAAAGACACCAGACCCAATGCAAGCAAAACAAGGGTCCTGTGCCGCATTTCAAAGCAGGAACAAGCGTCTTTTATTTATATGCATCCATCTCCTGAAGCAAAACATACTGCTGGAGTGAGTGGTCAAAGAGTTCAATTTTGGACTCATCTGACCACAGCACCCGGTTCCAATCAAAATCCTAATGGTGTTTAGCAAACGGCAGCTGCTTCAATCTGCTTCTTTTTGTCACGAGGGCTTTCTACTGGCGACAATTCCAAAAGGCCAGATGGCATGAACGTACCGTCTAATTGTTGATCTGCAGATCTGGTGACCTCAAGATGAAGGCAGACACTGCACTTCTCCAACTGCGACTCTCGAGTTCTTTTTCTTTTTTTTTTTTTGCTAACATCTTTGTCCACAGAGCATTTGTTCCAATTACTGTAGTTGGCTGCTACATTATACTACATTCTCTGTTTGCTTTATCATCTATGTTGCTTATTTCTACACTCCCAAAACAATATTAAAGAGTACACTGTATATTTGTGTAAAACAAACTGTACTGATAAATATACATGGATGTCAATAATAACAGATGACTAACAGACTAAAAACAACTAAAGCAATGGTGACACTGCCATTCATACCTCTGCCTGTCCATCGAAAACAAGTGACGAATGGCCAGAGCAAAACATTAAGAAGTGTCAAGTAAAAGGATTTAGCTAAACTGAACAGTAAATAAACTATAATTTATATATGTTTTGCAATAAAGAGTACCATTTAAAACTATCAGGGCAGTCATTTTGGAATTGGGAGACCCAGTTCTGGGTTAGATAAAGCTGAACCTTAATGGAGAAATTCAGCATCACTGGGAGCTCTGGCTGTGTGCTGGATAGATAGATGAAAACCACAATACGATAAATAGATGTGAAAGGCACTATGTAATACATACATAGATAGAAAAGGCACTATATAATGATAGACAGATATGATAGGCACTATATATTATTTATATGTAGAAAAGGCACAATTTTAAAAATAGATATGAAAGACTTTGTAAAAATAGACTAAAAGGGAGTATATAACAGAGATATAGATTTGAATGGTACTATATGATAGATAGATGGATAGGCACAATATATATAGATATGAAAGGCATTATATAATAGACACACAGACAAACAGATGAAAGACACTAGATAACAGATAGATGGATATATAGATAGATATGAAAGGCACTATATGATAGATAGGCACTATACTGTATGATAGATAGATATGCACTATACAGTATAATAGATAAGATAGATAGAAAGGTAGATAGATAGATGTGAAAGGCACTATATAATAGATAGATATAGATAACATTACATAATGCAAGTAATGAATGTGAAAAGGATAATCCTTGGGGTCCCAGACCACATATTTCATGTACAACTCGTACTCGGACTTCAAGGAAGGCAACAAAAAGTAAAGAGAATTTCACATTCCAACAGCGACACCTACCATGACACTGTATACCGCTGCACATTCCTTGCAGTATTTCTCTGTCTGCCTGTCTGTCTGTCATAACTTTGCCCAGGTGACATCCCAGCAGCGCTTCACTTGTTTTGCTCTTTCCAATCCTGCATTATGAAGTGCCCAGCTACGCAGTGCAATCACACAATCTGATATGACAGGGCAGTTCCCAGTTGTTTAAAGTGCATTAAGGCAGCTGGATGTGTCACTGAAGAGCCACTCGCCTCTCACACGTTAAAAGGGTCCTACATGCTTTCAGCTCTGCAGTGACCCTCGACCTCCAGACACCTCTGCACAGTGCATTTTCCAGCTCTTTGAATTCCAGTGACCTTGCCTGTGGTTCACCCGGTGGCCATGCCAGAGAGAGCCACTCTGTGTCTGAAGACAAGTCAAGCATCATCAGTACCTCATTTATTATGTTTTGAATTTGGGTAGGCCCGATCATTTTTGAGGGTTTTTTTTTTTTTTTAATATAAACAGTATACGGAGCTCACTCAAACTGTCAGCCTTCTCAAGCTGGTGCCAAATGACTCCTTTTTTTATTGCAGTGCTTGCCTGCGTGATTGGGGACAGCCTCTTGTCATCAGAACTGCCGATTTATTCATTTGCTTCATTGAGCTGTGCGGCATCTCAAATTGGGCGAGAAGGAAAATAAATAGATAGATGAGACACTATATGATAGATAGATAGATAGATAGATAGATAGATAGATAGATAGATAGATTGATAGATAGATAGATACTATATGATAGACAGACAGACAGACAGTATTCATTCCCTTGAAAGTTTTCACATTTTACTCAAGGCAAGTCTGTAAAAAGGAAAATTAAAAAAGGCTCAAGACAAGAGGTGGAGAAATGAAAACATTCAAGTCATTGTATGAGTGAGTATGACACAGTTGCAGATCTGCCTAGAGCGGGCTATCCACAAAAATCTGAGTGATTGTGCAAGAAGACGACTAGTGAGCGAGGGCCTAGAAAGGCCTTTGAAGAAGTCCATCCATCCATTTTCCAACCCGCTGAATCCGAACACAGGGTCACGGGGGTCTGCCGGAGCCAATCCCAGCCAACACAGGGCACAAGGCAGGAAGCAATCCCGGGCAGGGTGCCAACCCACCACAGGACACACACAAACACACCCACACACCAAGCACACACTAGGGCCAATTTAGAATCACCAATCCACCTAACCTGCATGTCTTTGGACTGTGGGAGGAAACCGGAGTGCCCGGAGGAAACCCACGCAGACACGGGGAGAACATGCAAACTCCACGCAGGGAGGACCCGGGAAGCGAACCCAGGTCCCCAGATCTCCCAACTGCGAGGCAGCAGCGCTACCCACTGCGCCACCGTGCCGCCCCCTTTGAAGAAGTGACAAGCTAAAATGGTTAGGAGTAGAGAGAATGTGCAGACAACAAGTGTTGTTGGATGCTTCACCAGTCACAGGTCTATGAGTAAGTGACAAAGTGAAAGCCACTGTTTTTATATTAAAAAAAAAAAAACAGACTTTGCCAGAAGGCACATGGGAGACTTGAGGTCAACTAGATGCAAATTCTAAGGTCTGGTGAGACTAAAATTATGTTTTTTGAATGCTACACATTATCAAAAACAGACAACACTCACTGTGAAGCGTGGAGATGGCACTTTCAGGCTATGGGGATGCTTCTCTGCAGCAGGTCCTGAAGGCTTGTGAGGGTAAAATGATTAGAGGAAAATATGGGAAAATCCTGGAGGAAACGCTTGATGAAGTCTGCGCCTTGGGAGAAGATCTGTTTACAAGCATGGCAACAATCAAAAGCTACACAGGAATGGCTTAACAACAATATTAAAGTCCAGTCCTGGTGTGGCCAAATCAGTGCCCATATCTCAATCCAACTGATAATTTCTGACTGCCCTTGAAAAAGGCTGTTCACCCATGATCACCATGACATCTGGCAGAGCTTGAGCAGTTTAGCAAAGAAGAATGGGGAAAAATGGCAGAATGGAGATGTGCAGAGCTGATAGAAAGAGAAACCTGTGAACACTGTGAAGGCTGTCAAAACATGAATCTATTAGCTTTTACCTTTCCCAATAGGGAAGCCGACAAAAGGGAAGGCCGGGGGAGACCCCAGTACACAGGGTGATGGTATCCCCCTCTGGTATGGCTCCCATTTGGACACCAGCAGGGCTGCATGGAAGTTGTAGTTTCGGAGGATAGCTCTTTTGGGGTCCCCAGGTGCCGCTAGGGGGACCTGCTGGAGGAAGGCTCCCCTGTCATAAGGAGGTTCTACTTGACCCAAAAATGGTTCCAGAAGGCCCACTTGTACCAGAACTACTCCCGGGTTCAGGCTGAAAAGCATGAGCTCCACCTTACCCTGTAAGTTAGTGTTTGGAGGTGACAGACACGTTTTGTGTGGAGAAGAGCAAAGGAGGACAAAAGAGGAAAAAGAATTGTGAGTGGGATTATGGACTGTGATGAGTAAATGAAGAACCTGTAAAAGGTACTTTATTCAATAAAAATACTCTTTGTTTAAACCTGTACCCAAATGGCTTATTTGTGTCTGGGTGATTTGGGTGTTGCTATGACCTGAATGGATAAATTTCAACAATCTGTCTGATATCTGCTCATGTTTCTGTTGTGCTTGTGATCTTGTGACTGTATTTAATTTGCTTAGTTTCAGTCCAGTCACTTATGCAAATGATGGGTAAGTCACTTGTGGGGACACTGGACTGAAAAATAAGTGCTAATTAACATTTAATTCATCGACACTACTGTCTGTTCTAAGAAACTTGCTGTTTAATGATAGGAACCTTTTAGAGATAACAGGCCTGACTCATTCCAAACAGCTTAAAGACAAGAGGACAAAGCTATAGGACTGTTTGTTGGAAGATCCACACATTTGTTTTCTGCAATCTCTTGTTCCAGTTTTGTGTCTCAAGTTGCCTATTCCAGCATCAACAGGGAGTGGTCTATCATATACAGTATACGCTTACTCAAACCAGTCTAATCTAGAGGGACCAATGAACCTAAGCAGCACATCTTTGGGATGTGGATGTAACCATCAAACAACTTTATCTTATAAACCTTCCTTTATAGAGTGCATAATCACAAAGGGTTTTTATAAAGCAAACAAGCAGCAAACACTAAAGCAAAAGGACAACCGGGTAAAGAGGTTCATTTATAAATATCACTCAGCTTGTGACGATTAGGACCTAGAGTTACCATGGCCATCCAGGATACCCAACGTGATACTTCCTTAACTCTTTATTGATTGAGAAGAAACATGTCGTCAGCAACCCATCAATGCCAATACTGTATACTTAAAAGAAATGCTCTTTTACAATGACAGTATGTAAACATGACATGGCAAATGGCACAACGTGGCCGATAGGTCTGCCAGCTTTAATTAAAAAAAAAGAAAAAAAAAGAAAAAATCAGCAGCACTTTCATAATGAACAGATGCAAGACTTGTGCCACAGCTCTCCAACTTTAGCCCCGAGCAGCTGTTAGCAGTCACCATTTGTTGAAGTGGTGCAACAAGTCACATTCTATTAATAATAAATCCATTAACATAAATTTGACTGATACAAATGAGAAAAAAGAACAAGAAATTGTAGTAATATTGAAATTATGTCTTAAAAAAAAAAAAAAAAAGAGTATATACAAAAATACAGAGTACAGCAGAATTTCAATTTATGGGAATTTAAGTTTAGGTGAACAGGCAGCGGAATACAAAACGTAGGAAAAGGATATCAGTAGGGGTGGGCAGTATGACCAAAATTCTATATCACGGCATTTTTCTAAATTATCCCGGTTTCACGGTATTAGACGGTATTTTTTCCCCCCATGCATGAGTGGATGTTAACCACATTTTCCACTGGAATTACTGGCTAAGAATAACCTATTCCACTGTCAAGAGTATTGTACATTGTACAAAAAAAACATTTTAATGTGCACACAAGTATTAATACAGGTTTGCATTGCCCCATAAAGTGAAAGTTTTCAAGGGGGTGGCACTAATGGAGAAGGTATCACATTGCATGACAGATGCAGTCAAAATATAGAACCTTTTTATTGAACAAATTTTGCAAAAACTTAAACTATAATTTTGACAACATATTTTCAACCATACAAAGAGGCATTTAGACTTAGTAAAATATCCAGAAGTGCTTGTCAAAAGTTGTATTGCACTGAATATGTCTTAGAAAAGGAATAAATAGTAAATATTTTTTGTAAACCAACTACACTCTCTGTTAATGTTAACAATCTCTGTCCACTGACACGTTAAAGTGACTTTTTAAACAACTTTATCATCATTAAACTGCATAATATTTAAACTAATAAATAATAACAATAAAATAAATAATAGTATTATTACTGATAGTTGCACTATTATGTTCAGTGTAGAGAACTTTATCGCAGGTGTGACGAGGCTCCAAAAAACTGGATGTATGAATGGGTATCGCACAGGTTTAACTTAAATATTGTATAAATGTTGGGTTTGTGATCTGGTGGTCGGAGACACGAACACAGAATTCAATGCATGTTCTTCTGAGCGGGCTTTCTTTATTGCACGCGTGCTGTCTCTATCTGACGTACTAAAACCCCAGTTCCTATCCGTCCTTTTTCTCTCCACACATAACCAATCACCACACGATAAACGTCTTTGTGAAATTAAAACTAATTATAAACTTAGCCCACGGAGTGTTCAGAACTTTAAAAATATCTTCGTTATACATGTTTAATTACGCCATCCATTCAGAGTTGCGCCCATCTCTGAACGAGTCGCCAGCACATCAAAGGATGAATATAAGCAAAACATACACTAGCAGGGTCAATATAGCACAACAAAACCCCACATCCTACATGACTTTGAAAGGAAACTGATGCGCCGAGTAAACCCACCAGAAAAACATGCAATGCAAGGCAGGCACGCCGCCGTGCCCCCATATGATTAATGCATGCTTTAATGCATTTCACCATGAAAATTATATTAAGTATTTATTTTAGCATTCTAAATGTTCAGAGAGAAGGAAGATCATGAAGTGAATGTATTCTGTGCGGGGTTCGCTGCCGGCGCCATCTCTTAGTGTAAGAAGAAGTCAGTTTAAGAATCACTTAACACAAAGCATTTAATGTGCTATATAACTTAAGACGGGGTTTGAAAACATGTCGTCACACTATTACATAGTACCCAGGTACATTACACTGTATTGAAAACAAATAAAACAAGTACAACTTGGCTTGCAGTATTATCCAGTAGTATAGAAACAGTATTTACACATCTGACCTTTTAAAACTAAAGTATCTCCAGGCTCTCTGTCCATTTTCACCACGCAGCATTCCTATGCTACCGCCCACTATTTGGTGGTGTAGCAGTGAAAAAGAGCCCTAGTGCAACAAATCTGTGTTTAGCGGTGTAGCAGTGAAAAAGGTCCCCACTTGAACAGTTTCCCGCTGCGCCACGTTCCGAACGTCGTTTAGGCAATTTAAACCGGTGTTGCGGTATAAGAAAAATCCATATCATAAAAAAAAATAAAAAACGGTTTTCGGTATGAACCGGTACACCGCGCAGCACTAGATATCAGCAATGAAATTAGGAAGATGATGCACTTTTGTTCTCTATTCTACAAAAAGTGTCTCCCATTTTCCCCGAGGAAGAGCAAGACATCCATCTCTCAGTGTGTCTCACACACTATGGCACAAAGACCAAATGAGTCCAGCTGTGCTCATACCATGCTGTGTGTACATCTTGCCTGCCTCATTGTTGACTGAGGTACTGCCTCTGCCATGGTCTTGTCCCCTTAAAGGGGAATGGCCACTTATTCCTATCTTTTATCAGTGAGGAATACCCTTTCACATAGGTGCTTTGAAAATATCACAAAATGAAAGAATGCAGCCGTTTTCATATAAAATCGATGTCACGCTATGTGACTCACACTGCTGTTGCTGATCTTTTCGCCAAACCATGTTAACTTACACAACTGAAAATCGCTGTGTATGTCAAATTTAGCAACTGCACAACAACATTACAGCACAGTCTGCCCTTTTCCTGATAGCCAATAGCATACTGCCAGGTGGAGCCAGTGCTGTATGAAGGGTAACAGGTATGGTGAGCTCAGCTGTAATGTCTGACATTTTTTTTTTTGTGCATTGTGTCATGGTATGTAAAACATGAGATATCAGACAGACAAGATTTTCTGTTTGTCAGGTCCAAATTACCCTTGCTCCTTTTAACTTGTCGCTGCATTATATGAACTGTACTTCTGGAAGAACATTCACTGGTCATCAGCTCTTAAGCACACAGAGCCTGCACCTTTGACTAATACAAAATGAAACCTGTTTGGATTATGTTGGAGAAAGTCATGGACTAGTTAGATAGAATGAGTCACTGGGAATGTCAGACTAGGCCACTGGCCTTCACAGGTGTTTGCCACCAACTGTAGGCGACTCACTAAGATTATGTAAATGAAGGAGATGATTAGACCGGCGACATCACTAGTCTAACACTGAGCTAATATTAAGTCCCAAGAATCAGCATGGCAGTGTGAGCTATTCCATTCACTGCCTGCCCATCCACGTACCACCAGTGCTTGACCTCTTCCACCAGTTCAATATTAGACCAGTGATGTCACCCAGCCAGTCTTCTCTAGTGATTTTACATTTCAGGCTGTGATGTTTTCAAAGATCATTATTAAAAGATTGAAAAATGTGACTGTTCTTTAAACTAATTTTACTGCACCCAGTGACATAGCTACCGAGGTATATGAATTATTTTATACTGTACAAATTAATGATACTGGCAAAGTCATGTTCACTGCACCTCTGGGACACAGTGTTAAGAGCCCTTCTGAGGACATTCCTCAGTAAGCAATTTTCAAGTCAGTTTATTTCTGCACAGTGCTCTTCACTGAATGCCGGGTGCAGAGGGCGGTAAGACGTTTACAGGTTGAGCCATGTAATATGAACTTTCTGACTGAACTCTTTTGACTATGCACATTCAAACAAAGTTGAAACGCCCTACCTTCATAATGCAGAGTGAGGCTGACAGATGATCTGTCCTCAGGAGAGGGTGGAGATCTAGGCAAAGGTTGCTTTGTCTTCGGGTTTTGCTGTTCCTAAACCCTTCCCTGACTCTTCAAAAAAAGAGGGATTAATTTATTCCTTCTCAGATATAATGTAAGTAAATTTACTTCAAAATAATCAAAATTATAATAACTTATGAATAAAGTATTTGCTTTATACAGGTTTGAGGCCACAAAGAGTTACACTTTTGTCTTCCGTTTTGGGCTTATAACATCACCCAATAAACCAACTGACCAATTTATATAAAGAAACTGTGTATCATGCAGTAAAAACAACAATGTTAATGTGACCAAATAAAACACTTCAGTCAAAACGCAAATTACATTTCTATCTTTATTTAACCAATAAATTCAAAAATAAAATCAAAAATGATTTTTAGACATAATATTGATTCAAAAATTGTTAGGGAAGGGGTTATTCCGTATTACTGCTCGAGAAACCAGACAAACATAAGACAATTAAAGGTCTCCCCATAGTATCTTACAGGCAAAGCATCTTATCAAAGGCATCTAATAAACCATCATTTGAAGAAAGAAAAAAAAAAGTGTTCAAAAGAATGATTAATTAAAGTAACAGCTTCAGTTTTAACAAAAACCAGAAGACACCGGTGGCTGAGAACTCTTCCTTGGTCCACAAAGAAGACTATAAACACTAATGCTGAAATGCAATGAGAAGAATGTGACTTCAATAAATAAATAAATGACTGTTCACATTTCTCAACACCGACAGGTGACTATGGACAACTCAAGAAAAGTTCAAAGATTAAATCCCAAATCTAAACTGAAACGCTCTGGCGTCAGCTATAACAGCTAGCAATGTACACAATTTCCATTTCCACCAATGTTTTCAGCAAAACAGGCATTTTCCAGAATGCAAGGTAATTTACTGAGGGCAGCTTTCACACCACACTACTCATCTTTTACATGTTATACAGTGCCACCATTTGGAAGACAGCATAAAAGCACAATTTTTAATGAAAAAAAAAAAAAACAGAATTGGATTACAGATTAAGAAAAACTGTGAAAGCTTTGAAGAAAAATCAACTGTAAGCAATATGAACATAAATGTGAAATCAAAATTTCAACATAAAAAATAAGTATCAAAAAGAATAGAGTTTAAAGTTGAAACCACAGTGAGCTGTAATCTTGGGAAGTCATCTCCTAAAGATTCGTAAGAGGTGCTAGTGCAGAGAAGGAGCACAGTCCCAGGATTTGAAGTTTTAAATGTGACAGCACCACACTTTTGGGTGTGAACTGATGTACACTGCTATGGACTGGCACTCTGTCCACAAACTGGTTCCTGCCTTGCCCCTGAGGCTTGATGCAACTCAGAATCAGATTAAGAGGATGGATGGATGGATGGAATTTAAATACACCACAAAATATCATATCTAATAGTGGCTGACAGTGGCCCCCTGAGGAACAAGGCTAACAAAACATTTTAGTTCATAAATTTGCTTCTTAAATTAAAAAACCTTACAATTTACTTCTTTCTAATTTTCAGTTTTCTAGCAATGCTTGTAAATTCCATATTTAAAAATATCAAGAGCATAAACTGCTTAGCTTAGCATTTTCAGAAGATATGTACCCCTTAAACAGTAGATGAATCAAATAGGGAGACAGCATAGTGAGGTGAGTTCAAACAAAAAAAAAAAAAAAGGAGACATACAGTTAAAAAATTTTCTTCTGTTTTTGACATAAAGTATTCCTGAAAACATGAAGCAGTTAAATTGCACTGTTCATAAATGAAGACAGAGTGTACTAATTATTATTTTATGGATGAGTAGCTAATTAAGTACATTTTAAAAACGTCTCAAGTATTCAGAATCCCCATGAAACATCACAAGAGTGCAATGAAATAACTTGAAAGTTTTACAAGCGTTTGTATCCATCAACACTCAGGGTTCTTATAGAAAAGGAAGCGCAGTCAAAATCTTACCTAAGAACACCAAAGTGTTTCAGAGTGGACTGCCGGTGCTAATACTGCTATCCACAGGTAGCCTGAAAACTTTGTAGACATTTTATGGTTTGAAAAAATACTCAATACAGTACATCTAAATATGCATTTGTATTCTACTGAAGGAACAATGAGCAAAACAAATCCTGTCGGGTCCATTTCAAAGTTAAACACAACAACACTGCTCATTTTGATTTAATTACAGTAGCTGTTCATTCAGGTAAAACTGGCCTGTGATGTAACACAAGGTGACTGCAAATTGCTACAGATGTATGTTAAATGACAAGTGGAAGCTGCTGTGAACCCCAAGACCGAGGCTGCACACAGGTTTTGTAGGGTCGTTTAGTGATCTGTTTCTGCTATAGTATGTTATTGCATTTGTGTAATATTTTGTCGCTTCATTTTTGATGTTTCTGCATTAGTAAGAGAAGCAAGTAATACTTTTATTCTGCTTGAAACATAATATACATTTGAATTAAAATATCTTTAATACAACTGAAATCTTTCAATGGCATGGACATGCTGCCAGCAAGCCATGTGGTATAGTGGCTAAAGCACTGGACCTAAAACACAAGTTTTTCTCTCACTCGTGTCATATGGTGCGACTCTAATAAAGTCACTTTACCGGTCTGTGAGCCACCTCTAAAGAAACATGTAAACCACCAAACTGTATGCTGATCTTGAACGTCTCTTGGGGAAAATAAGCACTCTGTGTATGAGACATTCCCACTAATATTACAACTCAGCTCTGGCCTCGGTGGTAACAGTAACACCATCCCAAGAGGCTTTACAGGTACAGTACAATTGAGTGTTTTTTTCCCCATAATGTGAAAGGTCACTCCATACATAGGTTGTGGAGTCTGAAGTGGCAGCATTCTCCTACACCAGTTGTGGTGGAAGGCCGACTGCTCAACCCGGCCGGGATGCCCATAGAGAAGAAAGATGGGGGGAAAGCAGCTTCTGAGCGACACTACTCCCAACCCCGGACAACAGATGGAGATGTCCGTGCAGCACAGCGGTACCCCGAATTCCCGCAGGGCACCATGGAATTTGGAGTTCGGCTTCACAGCCCTGCTGGGTACCATGGGTGCAGCCAGGAGATGCCGCAGGGTGACTCGACAACCTTTATTTTCTGTATAGCCCGGAAGTACTCCCAAGTCACGGGGACGGAAACACAGAAGTACTTCTGGCCTGAAGAAAAACACAATTCTCCGTTTGACCCGGAAGTGCAGACGAGTCACGTGGTCAGAAGGACAGAAGCACTTCCAGGTCAGGATATTTAAAGGATGGTGGAGACCCAGCAGGTGAGCCAGACTTGGGAGGGAGTGGGACAGAGCTTGCTGGGTGGAGTGGAGGAGAGATTTGTGCCGATTATTGGTGTTTGCCTGTTTATGGTGGTGGAGGTGCTTCAGGGCACTATTTCAAGAAGAAAAAGAATACTTCTTGGTGCTTTTACCCTGTGTCAGCGCCTGTCTGTTGAGTCTAACGAGGCAACAGCGACCCCTGGTGTTCACACAGTTTAGTAAGTTAAAGGACCGACAGTTGATAAACAAAATTTACTGATAAAAATCCCTTCATAGTGAATATGTCCTTTAGTAATGTAAAAACAAGCCTTTTTGTATAGTGCAAATATAAAAACACATCTGAAAGCATTTCAAAGATTTGTCTGTGAATTATGTGAACATTGGTAGGTCAGACTGAGACACTACTGGGCAATAAAACCCTTGTGGTCTTCAGCCCAGCTCCTTTGCCACTTGGGCACTTGCTGGCTTCTTAGTGTTCAAAAATTGATACATTTATACTGAAGCAAATATAAATGCTACCAAACTGGAAAATTTGACTTTATACCATAACCTCATTGCATCCTCAGCAAGTGAGCCAGACAACTTTACATGGCTAGTGCTGCACATTTACTGCAATGCTTCACTGTTCAGAGCTGCAAAAACAACACTAAATAATTTTTATATAAAAAGCACCAGATTAGAGTGTGTAATGTCACTTCACGAAGCCTCACATCAGTGACTGAATACACAGCTTACACTCCGAACAGGGCACAATAATACCTTATTCCACTCATGCTAAAAGAATATTGTTGTTTTTAAACTGTAGTTTTATCAGATATTTTACTCCACATGATTATTTGTTACAGGCTCACAGGAAGACACAAATCGACTGAATGATATGGAAATAATCTGTTTGAAGAAATATTGCATGGACCAAACTATTAAGAATATGTAAAACATAATTTAAAAGGTTGAATCAGTCAACTCTTAATAAATGTTATTTTACAAACTCTTTAGCCTGTGTTAATTAACTGGCTTTGAGACCCCATGTTCGTGTGTGTTTCCTCCCACAGAGCAAAGACAATCAGGTTTGGTAGATTGGCAGTGCTAAATTGGCCTTACTGTATTTGTGTGTATGTGTCCACTGATTGTTCCCACTTATATAAATGACATAATCAGAGTCTGTATGTATACCTCACACACACAGACAAGACTTTTCTCATCATTCACTGCACTAACACAGGCGAAGGAGTCTGCAAAAGAACAGCAGGGATTGTTCCTGCCTTGGGCCCTGTGCTTGCTGGGATAGGTTCCAGCTACCCCTGCTCAGGGAAAAGCGGGTTTAGAAAATGGATGGATGTTATATAAATCTGCGTATATGTTATATTTGACACAGCTTGTACATACTCATCTGAAACATATAAAATGTTGCCACTACAGACTGGAGTACTTTCAGGAATGAATTATTCAGCAGAAGTGTGAGAAGAAATGCTACTGGGGCTCTTTTATACCTACGGCAATTCACATTAATAAGCCTCACTGTGACTGTGACTTCTCGTTTTATCTTTAGCCAAGTCAAATGTTTTTCTTTCTTTTTAGTTATTCTGGTGGGTATTTGTCAGTTATAATAATAATATTATTACTACTTATTTATTAAGTGAGCTTCTGTAAAAAGTTAAATTTCTCCAAGGGGACAAATAAAGTGCCATCTATCAATCTACAGTATTTTTGCAGTTTGGATCAAAGGTGCTGTAATTGTATCCAGATCAACTAGAAACACGTGATCCAGATCTGATTTTGTAAGTACAGGGTGTCCATAAAGTCTGTGTGCAGTTTAAAATAGTTGTAACTTTGTAAATATATGTGATAGAAAGAATTTGTAAAAAGGTTTAGAAAGTTTGATGTATCTAGTTTTTTTTTTTTTTGTCTTTAGAAGTTTTATTTTTGCTGTATTTGGGGAACTGAAAATCCACGAGTCTGTTGAACATGAAAGAGATTCTCCCAAAGTTAATGTGTGGTGTGCTTTGGGGAAAAAATCGAGTCATAGGGCCATTCTTTTTTGAAGGGCACGTTGTTAATGGTGATAGCTATTTAGAAAGGCTGCAAAATTACTTTATTCCTCAACTTGAACAATTAGGACTGATAGAGAATCCAGTGTTTCAACAAGATGGTGCTCCTTGTCACTTTCATTTGCATGTTAGACAGTTTCTACATGATGAATTCCCTAACAGATGGACTGGAAGAGGTGGCCCATTTTCTTGGCCTCCATTGGATTTCTTTTTATGGGGACATGTGAAAACTAATGTTTATTCAACCAAACCTCGATCTTTAGAAGACTTGCAAGCTAGGATAACTGATGTGATTACTGGTATTACTGAAAATGAGCTTGAAAATGTTTTCTGAGAACTACAGAATCGTATTACTCTTTGTATTAGTAATGATGGTGGACATGTTGAAAATTAACAAGAACAATAAAAAAAAATGTGTTTCTTCTTTCTGATCCTTTTTACAGATTCGTTCTATCACATATACTTACAAAGTTACAACTATTTTAAATTGCATACGGACTTTATGGACACCCTGTATGTTTATTTCGTACAAAATGGATAAGGAGCTAGACTGGAAGCCATAAGATGTCACAATTACAGCACACCTTTCGCCCACTTTATGGTATCACTCCAAATATAAAAATTATACATCTGTATGAGTGAGAGGTTGTATGCTAGAAAAAAAATGACTATTGATGAAATTAAAGAATTTTATATCATATGCTCCTATAGTCCCAAGCTGTGTTACATGTGCATTTTTATACAAGGTAAGTACTGCTAGGTGAAGTCACTCAAAAAATCCCACAGCGAGTGAGTAGTGGGGTCTGAATCAGGAACTTTGTGATTTACAGTCTAACAGGGTTGGAGAACTCACTGTTTTAAGTGTTTATTGAGTTAGCACCGTCACTATATTTTAGAAAGCAATGGCTATTTTAAATAATGCCTTTTCATAGTAAAGACCACCTCAAGGGTCCTTACAAGTACAGTGTTTTCAATATTTGTGCAAGCATAGCAAAGGCAAATTATGTCACTTTTTCATGGGTCAAACACCAACACCATTGATGTTTACAATCAAATGCCTCAGCCACTAGCTGACCACACTGCCTGGCTGACTATTAATTTGACTGATCATAGGGGAATTCCATTTATAGGATGTATACTGTCACGTGTAGATAGTACAGTGACATCCTTACTAGCATTGTGCAAATAAAAATGCAACATAACACCACTCTCCATGTATGTTCTTGAAATCATTCAGAAAGCCATTCTTTATATTAACTGCAATAAATTGAGAACAAAATTTCAGTCCCAAGGTGGAGTTTCAGAACCCTTCAGTCCTTCCTTTTCCAACACATGGCTAATATTAAAAAAAAATGCTCTTAATTACATGGCCCCTGTATGCATAAATAAAGTGCCAAAAATGAAAAAAGGAAGATATACAACAAAAGGGTAACCGAGAAATGTACCTCACCAAAGGACTAACAGCATCACTAAGGTGCAGCAATATCATTGAAATTGACACTCTTTGGGGATTATTTCTTCTCAAGATGCTTAGCAGAGGAGAACAAAGAGCTACCCTGATCAGACACTTTGCACATGGGACACTTTCATATTTACAGACCATTAAACATATATGGCAGCAATTGACAGCCACTCACCTAATGACATGAGGGGGCTGAATATTTTGGGGGACTTTTATCTAAGGAATCCTTCATGTTCTGTTTTGAAACTGGAACAGAACTCTGCCATTCACTGATCACATATCAAATGTGTCAACTTTGGGGGCAACATGTCCCACCTTGCCCACCCCCTTCCCTACCAGGTAAGGGAGAAGCCTGGTATTTTGGCCCAGCAGGGGGCATATAGAGATCTGTAGGAGGCAGCTTCAGGGGCTGAACACCTTGGGCCACCAGCAGCCAAGTGCCAGGCAACTTAGCCTCATACGAGGGCTGGGCATCCTAGACCTCATGGGGTGCAGCTGTCATTTTCTATTTCCAAGTAAGCAAAAGCCAAGTTCACCGATTCAAGTGCAGGTCAAGTCTTTTTTTTTGTTCTATTGATCAGAGGACAGTATCCTCATCTTCTTTTTTCAAAGTCTCTTCATCTTTGCTCACACTGGCCATCTCCTCATTGTCTTCCCCCTCACTGCACTCCCCAGGAACAGCAGAGCTGCCAGAGTACCAACCCAGCTTACTGTCAGAGAGGTCGTCACTGGCCCTCATAAGCATTTCCCCTTGTGGCTCATCCGAGAACAGACCCTCCCTGGCATGCTTCCGCTTAATGTGCCGCCTCAATGTGTTCCTCTCTGCAAAGCGCATGTGACAGTCCTCACACTGGTATGGCTTCTCTCCAGTATGCACTCGCTGGTGGCGCATCAGCTCACCGGCCTCCCGGAAGCGCTTACCGCATATGGCGCAGGCATAGTTCCGCTGACCAGTGTGGATGTGTTTATGTCTTTCCAGGTGACTAGATCTTTTAAAACGTTTTCCACACTCACCACATACATAAGGCTTGTGCTCCGAGTGAGTGATGCTATGTCGCTCCAAGTCTGAGAGGTAGAAAAAGGCGCGGAAGCAGACCTGGCAGTACAGCACCCGTTTAGGAGCACTATTAGAAGCTGCAGCCTTCCCGGGAGAAGCAACACCAGAGGATGGAAATGTTAAGGTATATGTAGAAGTGGAGGCTGAGCTTAAAACTGAGGAAATATCCTGGTCCTCTTTAGATGCCATGGCACCAAGTACTTCACCATCACGAAGGTCGGAAGAATGCGTAACAACTGCTACTGATCCACTCTGCCCAGCTTTCAAAGCATTTAAAGTCTTCTCGCTCATTGCTGTGGCAGGTATGCTCCGTTTTCGTTTAGACAGAGTGTAGCCTTCATCTTGAACATGTAAACTCAGAAATCCTCTAGAGGCTCCAGTCACAGAAGCTGTGCCTGTGGTACCCAAGTACTCTGATGATGCATGGTCTCCTTGGGCTGTGAAGATATATGGAATCCCTTTATCATCGATGAGGAGATAACCTTTAGATTCCTTGTCTTCAGTTTTGGAAGCGGAGTCCTGGCAGGGTCCTGCACTATCCTCACTGGACGATAACAAATAGTCTGAGTAACAGGATCGGTCTTTGCTTGAATTCTCAGATGTGCAACATGGTGTGTTGCTTGATACTGTACTTTGTAAGCACGATTCACCCAGACCATTCAGTGGGCTCTCACCAACTAGTTTAACTTCGGATTCGCCAACCAAGTCCACCTCCATAACCAAGCTGTTCCCATTACTTCTCTCACTTCGGTACAGCTTCATGATGCTCAGACCTTCCTTTTTGTGACTGCTCTCCATTTCACCAGCTGCTGTTTGGTCTGAAAAACATTCTCGTCCACCGAGAAGACCTACTCCTTCTTCCGTAGCCTTTTTGTTCTTATGTTCAAGGTGAGTTGTATCCTGCTCTTCTTTAACATGGGCTGTCACTGCTGGTTCATCTGGAGACTTTTCACCTGTTACCTTCAAGCAAAGTGGTTCTTTCCTATCTACATCATGAGTTTGTACTGGTGGGTCTGGCTTTTTCTTGGACAGATCTATTGGCTGAGAATCTAAATCTTCGGGCATGTCTGAGAAATGAGCAGACATCTTGGATTTCACCGAACTAATATGTATATCTTGCAGCAGATCAGTGTCCAAGTCTTTCTTGGGGTTCCAATGCTCAGAGAGAAAATGTGAATTCCTCCAGCTTAGATTTTGAGAATTGGTCTCCTCAGACCTCTGGCACCCTAATGCTAAGGAAGTTTCACGTTTCCGTGTGCGATCCAGGCTGTACAGCAACAGACTGGGCCTTGTTCGTTGTTTCATAATCTTTCTCTTGCTAAAATCATCCATAAGAGAAGACTCTGGAATAACGCTATTGGAATTCCGGCCTGGGGAATCCATGGAGGTAGCAGTAATGATCGTCTTTCAAATCCTAAAAATGAGAACAAAAAAATGAATGAGTGCATTCATCCTTACTGCCCCAATCAAAATCATGTGGCTGGAACAGATAACAAAAGACAAAAATGATTTCAAATCAATTGTCCATACACTGCACTACAAAAGACCACAATATATTTTATATCAATAACATGCTGAACAAAAGAAAAGAAAAAAAAAAAAGTACAAAATGAGAATCAAAAGAGTTCCATGCATTTTTATCCCTGGTCGAGTCTAACTAAGAGCTATGAGGAGCAGGTTATACTTATAGCAGCTCATTGTTTATGTCATAAATTTCAGTTCTTTCATAATCAAGCATGCAATTCTTTATATCCACATTTTCTACACCATTTGAGACTCATTAACAAACTTGATTTCTAAGGTATCTGTAATAAAGATGTATAGCGCACTCGTTTCATAATGAAAAGCATTCTGAATTGTTTGCACTATGCCATTAATGTACTCATCCTTATTTTCCTTTCCCAGTGGAAGTCTTGTTTATCTTTCTTTCTTACTTTAACTCTTGTACTTGATTTAAACCCGACCTCTGGGAAGAAATCTGGCCGAGTAATAAAAAGTGAGTTAGGCTATCTATTGTATTTCATATCTTGCATCGTTCATGATATATTAATGCCCGCAGGCTTAATGTAATTCCTCCATAGGCAGCTTGCAATTTCACTGCCTGTCAGTAGAGGATGCTGGATTTATTGCGGCTTCGCTACTGTCATGCTCACCGTCCTTGGTTAAAAATGGAGGTGAGGCAGGTGTTGCTGCAGTGTTAAGAGATAAATGTCTACGGACTAATAAAATGAAGAGGCTTAATAATTCAGTTAAAAAGGATTTCCTATATAATTAACTTCATACTCACACTTTGCCAAGCCTGTGCTGCATAAAGCAGAACAAGACAATGGATTACTGTATGAAGTTAATTAAACCGTAATATAGCTTTTCAAAGCAGTCTGTCCCCGGGTAACCAGGGAAACAAGATGGCACCAAGCTCTGTACACAGGAAGAGCATTCTACAGAGTCTGGCTGGCACTTTTAAAATGAGTAACAAATGAACTTAACTTCAAGTTAGCACCTTTCTTTGCAGCTACATCCACTCTTTTATCTATGGGTCTTCTTCTGTTGTTTTATTTTCTTTTTTCTTTTCAATGCAGCACAGCACCCATTCTATTTAATGTCATGCGCCATCTGAACAAATCTTTGAAATGAACTCTTTAATTTTGAAAATCTACTTCCTTTGATTGTATAGGTATATTGGGCAGAATAAAAACATGGATGGATTGATGTTGCCCCATCTTCTCTCTGTATCTGTTTAAACCCACTTTATGCCATTTGTGTGCACTTGATCTTGGCTCCCTCTCTCACTCTCTAATGCACTTTCATTCTGTTAGTCCTCTTCCAATTATTCTTTTAGCAATGAATCAGTACAACTATCAGTTGTTGCCCACACATTTTTTTTTTGCTCATCTCATAAGTGCAAGAAATCAATGATGATTGTAATGCACATCAGATAGCTATTTAACTAATACGTTAAAGCATAATGATGTTAATGAATACACCTATTTATCTTACAAATCATCCATGCTTGATCCTGTTAGACATACCCTGATACAACAGACCTAAAGTGTGGGGATCTTTCAGTGGGCATCCTGGTGTAAGAGTGTAACAACTTATCACACACGGGCACGTGAGGAACACCTTCCAGGTTCGGGAAAGGTATGCAATACCCTGTCGGGGAAAGAGGGGGTGCCAACGCTAACAATACTGTCTCTTTTCTCCTCCGTTGCTCCAAGAAGCTCCCAGTTAGGCCTCTTCCAGTCAGGATGACATAAATTTGAGGGCTCCCGGAAGATGGTGTCTCAGTCTGAGGAACACAGTCCCATGGGACAGAGCTCCCTAACCCAGTCCTGCTTGAGTGCGACGACAAATGTGAGAAGCTGCAAAAGCTAGAAAGACATATATCACGCCTGATTTCTGCTGTGCCACCACAAACTCATTTTTGTTCTTTTTTTTTTTTTTTTAAGACACTGGCAGTAAATGGTTTTACTCTCCCTCATTTGCACCTCACAAAGTATACATATGCACACACACACGACGCCTAGGATTAATAAAAGCTACCAAACTTCCACGCTTCATTTAAAGATAACAATGCACTAACAAATCAACTTTTAATAAGATGTCTGCCTAAGCTGATGTCACATTATACACCTTCTTGCTGGATGGTTATGGCAGACTTGCTGAATGACTTAAGTTGCAGAACCAATACAGTTTACATGACTGAAAAATCACTCTGCATGTCAAATTTACTGACTGTGTGATGAATTTTTAGCAAACAGCCAACAACTTGCTGCCTCACAGCGCCGGTGTTGCAGAAAAGGTTAACACGTATGGTAAACTCAGTTGTAATCTTGGCCCTTTTATCTTTTTTTCATTCTGTCATGGCAAGCAAAACACGAAACATCACACAGACAAGCTTCTCTTCTGTTTTCAAGGGCAAAACATCCACATTCTTTATGCATTGGGTGTCATCTCTCATGTGCACCGAGCCTGCCCCTACGACTAAAGACAACATCAAACCTGTTTGATTTTGTTGGATTAAGTCGTGGACTAGTTGGACCAAGTTGCCTAGTTATTGCAGACTTCATGGGATCATAATGCAGACAGCCTCTGACTTGCTAAGATTGATAAGTGAAGGCTATAACTAAAATTTTCTGAAAAAGTTAATTGTGCCACAGCCTTAAAGATGCAGGATGAATTCAGTTGATGCATATTCTTCAGTTTATGCTGATTAAAGTCCAATACAGTATCAATAAGGGTGATTTTGATAATAAGGCAATTCAATTTAATTATACTGCGTAGACTGACAAACTCTTGCATAAGGTATGCTACAAGGAGAGGCTCAAACTCCCCATGGTGCTGTTGGATTAAGTGGGTTTGAAAATGTAAACATGTTTAACTATATGTCACAACTTACTAAAGTTAAGGAGATTTGAAAAATGAGCATTGAACAGTTTGTCAGTTCCAGCCCATGGCCAGCTTTGTTTGTCGGAGTGCACAGGGATATTTACTATTTCACAGTCTGAAGACAAACTGGTCTTTCAGGAATTTATGGAAGGTTACCACAATAATCTGGTGCATCTTAATTAAGTTGTGGGAAAATTCAGTTTTCACTTACTATTTGAAAGTTAAAACAAATGTTTACAACTCCATTTTATATGTACTGTGTATTTTAATATAAATTAAATTTATGTCACATTTAGCTTGTAGGGTTTCATTATGTGTTACCTTTGATTCAACTTTCCAATTCTTATGTTCCTACTTTCACATTATTTATTTCCAATATTTGCTCAACACTATATTTATGTTGTTACATTTATTTGCCGTTTTGACATGTAAGCGATAAATGCCATTTTGGATACATTCCTCAGCAAAAAGAACACATAAAATGAATCTCTCTCAATGTTAATCACAAAATGGCCAATAATCCAACATTTTATTGGTAAAATATTAGAAAAGAAAAATATTAAAGACTCAAGGCATAAAAGAATGTTACATGTGTTAACATTTCTTCTGCTAACAGGGATTTGTCTTGATTCTGCCAGTAAGTACTCCTGAATGTCGAGTAGTAGTGAGCAAAAATTTATTATCTGTCCTTTCACTCTACTTCTCTCTTAATTCAAACTTAAAGGATAATTTTGGTATATTTCCGAGTCAAAGTTTTTTCTTCATAAACATGCTATATATTCATTTATCATGCAAAACTATGTTCTAAAGTTAATTGCTTTCTAAAAGTTTAAAAAAAATATTTTGCTTACACTGGTGCTTTATATTGTAGTCTATGGGACACAGAGAAAAAGCTTAAAAACTTACCAAATATGTCCATGTTTGAAGTGAAGACAGGTGTAGAGTACTGATCCGCATCTTGCGATTACACACACATTGTAAAATAGCTTTTACATGTCATTTTTGAACAATATGAAACATCAATATTATGAGATTCAGCCATTTTAAAAGACCACTGGCCATGCACTTCATCTTCCTGAGCAACAACCTTTCACCCCATCCCAGTGGGTTGGTTTCCGCCCCCAACAGACCAAATCACAGTAAACTGTTTGTGCCACGTGGCTGGTTTTGTTTTGACTTATTTCTGTATTTATGTGTGAATTCTCATACGCGAATACAAAACGTATCCCTAACACAAGAGAAATAGTACCAGGAATATGTAATAAAATGATTACTTCTAGATCCCTTTTGTTGTCACAGACATGCAACAAAAATAAAAGCTTTTCTTCGATGTCCCACAACCTCCATTGTAAACAGCATAGCAGACAAGATGTATTTTTTTTTAATTTACAGAAAGTGCTGAACTTTAGAACACAATTTCACCTGACAAATGCATACAGAGTATGTTTGTGAAGAAATAACTTTGACTTGAAAAATACCAAACTTATCCTTTAAGAGCCACAGCCTGCCTCAATGGTAACTGGCACAAGGATACCAAGTGTAAAAGCAAATGTACAGCAAAAGAAAAGCAAATGTATTGCCTTTTGCTTAGGTCTGCTCTGAGTGTACTGCAGTTTAATTCAAGACCATGCATTAATCGTGCCAAAAGTGACCAATCAGTTTCAAAAACTGGAGCATGGGGTGTCGACAGTTGGGGTCAGAAGTGTTCCACATTTCTGTGTTCTAGCAGCAAGCAGAAACTTTGTCAATGTGGACTGTGGAGTGATCAATGAAATGGTGAGAACTGAAGTATGTTTTAGGTCTTGCTGAAAATGTTTACTCTTATGTTAAACTGTTTAAATAACGTGTTATGCTTGCCTTATATCACATTGTTCCACTCTTCTTCTGATAGTCCTGAATGTCAAGAATTTTAACAATAGCCAATACAGGTGTACAGTGTACGAATGTTCCACATGATGATCTACATAATCATATCCTGAGGCTTTTCAGGACATTAGCTCTTAAATACATTCTGAGGGTGCTACTGTAGCAGATGGAAATTCTTCTGCTGCTGCTTCTATTACACCAGCCCTTTCCAACATTCAGTTGACATGAAAGGGAATGAAATCGTCATTTACATCGCCAGCTTCTAGTTCAATGAGATGGCGGATCCCCTACCTTTATTAACTCCCAGTTCAGCATCTTTAGTTTTGGGTGAACTGAACACATGTGTGATTGGTGTGCCTCCCACCTCAACTGTTGACGTTCGTTGCCCCATCTTTTGACGCTAACTGCTCATTTGATTACTTTATATATGTTTTTGGCATGATTAATGCGTGGTCTTCAATCGAAATGCAATACACTCAGAGCAGCAATATGTTACCTCTGCTTTTTGACAAGCAATCTATAGACAGAAATTAAAATGCAATACGCTTTTGTACTGCATTTTAAACTAACACGGAAAATAAATGCTGGAGTGAAAAGCAATTGATCATTTAGCTGATACATTTTTAATTTTGACAAGATAAAACCATGCCAAAACTAAATTTACCATATGCATATGAATTGCATAGCAAAGTAGTTAACACATTGAACTGCATTTAAATTTGGCACAAATAATCTTCCATATAGCAAACAGCATACAGGCCAGGATTAATTCCCAGTCTGCTGAAACTTTGTGGGACCAGCGCTAACCACCACATCATGTACTGTCTTGTTATTCTCAAACAAAAATTGAAGACCAACAAACAAGTCAAAAAATATACAGTATTTTTGTAAAAATGCCAATAGTTTCCAAAAAATATTTAAACTCCAAGTATGCTAAACAAGTAAACACCAGCCCAGGCCTATTAATACATCACTATTACAAACCTTGTTGGACTCAGCCTTTATATTTCCTTAAAATATAGAGCATATATCTAGATATAATCTAGATGCTTATAATTGCTTCACCTTTTGATTTTTAATGTGTACATTTTCTGTATTATTTTTTTTTCAGAATTTCCAAAAGTTGCATCTGTGTACACAAGACCCTGAACAAAAAAAAAAAAACAAAAAAACAAAACACTCCACTGAAACGTCTGGGCTTCTCCTCTTTGCTTTTAGGCTTTTCCAGCCTGCAAATATTACAGCGTCTTTCACTGCAGAGCAGAAGGCTAAGCAGGACTTTAATAACAATACAAAAACCTGACAAATCCAAATGCTAATTGCCTGAACCAACCTTCTTTGAGTATGAAAAGCATACATCACAGAGAAGGACGCAAAAAAAATTCTGGGGAAATTCATTTTATCAAGGTTTTCCAACATCAAAGCATCAATTAAAGTGCAAGTCTTCTAAGGCTGACAATTCTGACATTAGAGCACAGTATGCTAAGAACTTTGAAAATTCCTGTTCACTCAGACCTAAACTATAATAAAAGTGTTTCTCACTAGCAGAAGATCAAAGATAATCATTGTTCCTTTCACACATGGTTTTAAATAGGCAGGTCAAGGGAACATTTGAACAAAAGCTAAAGTCAACAACCCTGGATATTCATCCAGGCAATTTCACAGTTCAAAATCTTGTATGATTTCAGTTAATCTGCTGCAACATCACAAGAGTGAAGTGAGACAAAAGACTGCTGGCTCAGGTAAACAAAATTTCAATACATCCTCCTGAATGACACAAATTCAAGTGTATTAACTAACCACAAGTGATTTTCGTGATTATAAATTGAAGTCCACCCCCAGTCTGAGAGGTCTAACCAATACAAACATTTTTAACATGTACAAACATTTTTTTTTTTTTTAATAATAAAGTTACCGAGCTGGAAATATTCTACAAATTTGACAGACAAATGAGGAAGCTACTCTCTAAGTAAACCATGAAATGCTCACGATACTAAAATGAAAGAATGGAGCGTACTTACGTAAGTCAAATGGGGGACGCACTGTGCTCACTTGATGTAAACCAATCTTTGTTCAGCTTTCGCCAAAAGTAACAAAGGTGACAGTTTATTTTTCTCCTATTATGGCTGCTGTTGTACAGATTTCCAGACATACCTGTGTTTATGACTTTAAAATAGCTTTGGGAGTCGAGTATGTCAAGTAAAAAAAGTATTTATCTACAAAACAAATCTATCTAAACAAATGCCTCTCAATAGTCTTGGTGTAGCGTCGCCACATATGTATTGTTGTTTATAGTGTTTGCACCCAGTTGTGTCTCATCGCAGTACCCCGTTTAAACTAATATGTGTCTGTTTAAATGTCGTGCAGGGAGGCAGCGACCCCTGGACACGTCAGTACTGGCATTTTTTTCAGTTACATCCGGCTCTTCATTATTTAAACGATCAGGAAGGAAAGAAGAGGGAGGAAGGAGAGAGACGGAGATTTCAAGTATCAACAACCGATCAACATTATTCTGCTATTATTTACATCATGCCTGATTCCAGTTTGATTCTCATTCCAATGCAATCACGACAGCACCATCATCGCCAGAAACTCCGGGGTTGGACATTGTTATCCACCATTCGCCGAGGAAGCACGGTGAGGTTGCTCTGTTTTACTCGGGAGATTAAAACACATCCATTTTTGATCAGTCATCCGTATTCTGGACAGTGATTTACCCGGACTTAATTTCACGTTCATTGTCATTCAGTACTCATCCATTGATATTATTTGTGTTTGTTATACGTGTGCAGGGGCAAGGGAGGTTTTGTTGTTGTATATGTGTTGTTTTCACTTTGCTGCTTTGGTGGAGGGATATATACAGATATATTTTACGTCATGATTTGTATTCTTCTATCTGCCATTGTGTTTCTTTTAATATATTCCCACACTTATTTTACATATCTGCTCTTGTTTGCTAGTCTTTGAACCGTGGATTGGGGAGGAGAGAAAGTATTATTTGACAGAGGTACGGCTTGGTATTGGCAGGTTTCCTCAGTAATTCATCCAGGCCACAGGTCCTGGTAGTGTGGCTGCCGGCTGGGTAAGGGGTTGGCCGTTACAGTGGGTTTAGTGAAAATCTTTAGAAGAATTTCCAACCATATGCATATGCCAACTTTTGGGAATATCTATATGATGTCAGCACCCTTATCTGGCCAGATATTTCCCTGGAGGTACATCTAACACCTGAGGCACATTCTAGGATGCCAATTTAAGTCCAATCCCTATCCTTCGAAGATGAATGCTGTCTCCAAAGAAATGTTGTGAAATCTGTGCAACTGGACATCATTTGGCAAATGCAAGACTCCTCTACACATGTATTAACTTGTGTAGCCAGTTGCAGTATAGTAGTCCTATAGCAGAATAATTTTAGAATAAATAACAAGAATTGCTAATTAAGAAAAGATCTAATTATATAAATTAATTACTGATTGAGTTTTGTAACAGCACAACATGTACAGTAAAAGTGCACATAAACCGCATTTACATGATCAAATCTCAAACAATGAATCAGAGAAGGTGATCAAATCTAATCTAACGTCTGTGTTGTTCACATTACAAAGTCTATCTTTGGCCTGACTGTTTACAGCCATGTGAAAAAGTAAGTACACCCCATGAAATGTTTTTTCTTTTTTTTTAACCAATGAGGACATTTGATCTTCATTTAAAAACAGTATCTATAGATAATAAAGGTGATACAATACAAATATCATGCCACATTTACATTTTGTAGTTCACTGTATAATTTAAATAAATATAAACGCAAATATCACACGTGGAAAAAGGTAAATGCACCACTCCATTTATCACTACCTCAAATTAGAATCAGGTGTAGATGATCAGAACATCTTAAGAGAAGATCTTGTCTGCCTCTGTCCTGTTGTTTAAACTTTGGATATTTAGTTTGGCTTGAAGTGTGCTGTCATCATAATAATATTTTTGTTATTTGTAGGCACCTTTCTAAACACTCAAGGACACCAGACAATACATAAAACACAGATTAAAAACAAAACTAAAATACAAAAATTAAAATCAGACAAATCAAATCAAAGAAAAAAAGCACTCTTAAACAAATGAGTTTTAAGTATATTTTGAAAAGTGAAAATGATTCAATATTTCTAAGCTCAGGTGGTAGTGAGTTCCAGAGCTGGGGAGCAGAGCAACTGAATGCTCTGCTCCCCATAGTGGTATGACGGATGAAGGGGACAGTCAAGTGGACGGAGGAAGAGGATCTAAGGGTACGGGAGGGAATGGCAACATGGAGGAGGTCAGACAGATATGGAGGGGCAAGGTTGTGGATAGCCTTAAAGGTTAACAGAAGAATTTTGAATTGAACGTGGAACCTAACTGGAAGCCAATGAAGCTGCTGCAAATTGGGAGTGATATGGTGAATAGAGGGGGTTCTAGTAATGATGCGGGCAGCTGAATTCTGGACCACTTGATGCTTATAAAGAGATTTGCGAGAAAGACCAAAGAAAAGGGAATTGCAACAATCCAAACGAGAAGTGACAAGACTATGAACAAGGATAGCAGTGGTGTGGGGAGTGAGGGTGGGGCGAATACGATTAATGTTACGCAGGTGGAAATATGCAGACCGGGAGATGTTATTGATGTGGGACTGAAAGGATAAAGTACTGTCAAGGATGACACTTGGTGATGATTTAAAGGGACTTCTCTTTGGCCTTCAGAAAGAAGTACAGAGATGCCTATGAGCCTGCGAAGGAATTTAAAAATATCACCAAACAATTGGAAATCAACCACTCCACTGTCTGGAAAAACATCTACAAGTGGAGACAATTTCAAACCACTGCCAGCTTGTCCAGGCCAGACTGTCCCAGTACGTTCAGCCCAAGAGCAGAATGCAAGATACTAAAAGAAGTCTCTAAAAACCCAAGTTTCATCACAGGACTAACAGGTAGCTGTTACCACTGTTGATACTAAAGTGCATATAATGAGCCTGCACAAATTACATCGGAGGAAAGAACACCAAGGCAAGACAAATGACTAGGCAAAGACCAGGACTTCGGGAACAATGTGATCTGGACAGACTAGGCAAAGTTAGATTCATTTGTCCATATTACCAGAAGACATGTTTCGCAAACACCAAAGACAGCATTTGACCAGAAGAACCTGATACGAACTGTAGATAGATAGATACAGTAGACAGATAGATAGCATAGTGTATAAAGCATAGTGGTGGAATTGTTATGATTTGGGGCTGCTTCACTGCATCAGGGCCTGGACAGCTCACCATCACAAAATCCACTATGAATTCTTCATTGCACCAGAGGGTGCTTGACAATAATGTGAGGCCATCTGCCAGCAGATTGAAATTAACCAAAAGTGGACCTTACACGTGTATCAGTAAATCCACCAAGGAATGGCTGAAAAGAAAGAAATGGAGGATTCTGGAACGGCCTAGTCAAAGCCCTTCTCACTGAGATGGTGTGGAGGGATTTGAAACGTGCTGTGCATGCAAGACACCCCTCAAACACCGTACAGCTAAAAGAATTCTGCATGGAGGAGTGGGAGGCACTTTCAGAATCTGCTAGAAAGGTATAAGTAGTGCCTGCTACTTAAGGGTTCAACACCAGCTAATAGTGTCAAGGGTGGGCTTACTTTTTTTCCCACACATGAAAATGGCATTATTCTTTATTTTTCACCTTATGATTTTTATTGTCGGGCGGCACGGTGGCACAGTTGGTAGTGCTGCTGCCTCGCAGTTAGGAGATCCGGGTTCGCTTCCCGGGTCCTCCCTGCGTGGAGTTTGCATGTTCTCCCCATGTCTGCGTGGGTTTCCTCCGGGCACTCTGGTTTCCTCCCACAGTCCAAAGACATGCAGGTTAGGTGGATTGGTGATTCTAAATTGGCCCTAGTGTGTGCTTGGTGTGTGGGTGTGTTGGCACCCTGCCCGGGATTGGTTCCCTGCCTTGTGCCCTGTGTTGGCTGGGATTGGCTCCAGCAGACCCCCATGACCCTGTGTTCGGATTCAGCGGGTTGGAAAATGGATGGATGGATGGATTTTTATTGTCAGGTCAAAATTATTTTTTTCCTTCCAATTATATATTCACCTACGAATACTGTTTAAATGAAAATCAAATCTTAACATTTCCATGCAGTACCATGGTATCACACTATAAGTCATCTCTGTTTGCAGATTTGTACTGTGGAAACTGTCAGTGGCCAGATGTGAACCTCCAACGTCTGGATTACAATGGCCTTCAGAAGCAGTTTATCAGCCTGAGTTAAAGATGGCTGCTGGCCTTGGCCTAGCAGATACTGTCTCTGAATACTGCGAGCAGAGCACCTCCTGGTGACGTAAACTGTGCTGTCTACTCAGCCTCTAATGTTATGCTCTGCACCTCATCACAGTCCACATTTGTTAGAAAAGAAAACAAAAACATTTCATGCGGTGTCCTATTTTATCATTTGACTGTTCATACACATTCATCTTATGTGGAATGCATGCACAGCACTGTGATAAGTGACACAGATAAGACATAAATATGGATCCTTGCATGTGCTTTCTGCTGATGCCCTTTTTCTGTGTGTTTTAGTAGCAGAGCTCATTTGCTAAATATGACTTCATGATGGCAGCCTGTGGTGCACTCACATGAATACCAGTCCATGACTCACTCCAACAAAATCAAACAGGTTTAGTCATTGGAGCAGATTCTGTGTGCATGACAGTTGACAACCAAAGACTCCTCATTTGGAAGTATAGTACATAGAATGCAGCAATAAGGAACAAAGAACACGGGTGTTTTGGACCACGCAAACAGAAGAGAGGATAATCTGAGTGTTGTCTTGTATTTTATGTACCACAAGATTACATCTTGCCTGAAGAAGGGGCCCGAGTTGCCTTGAAAGCTTGCATATTGTAATCTTTTTAGTTAACCAATAAAAGGTGTCATTCTGCTTGGCTTTTATGTACCACAACAAAATGGAAAAGAAAAAAAAACAACTCAGCTAAACTTGCCGTAGCTCTTTACCCTTCGTACAACAACGGCTCTGTCAGGCAGCAATCCTATTGGTTGTCAGAAAAAGGAGAGCGAGCAGGACTATGCTGGGAGGTCGGCATGAAGTCAGTAAATTGACATGCCCGGCAGTTTTCAGCTGTTTAAAATCAATAGGTTCTGGTAACAAGATCAGCAGCTGGAGTCGGCAAGACTCACAACTAAATGTCACATACAGTAATGAGACATCAGCTTAAGCAACAGTACCTAAAAATAATTGTTAAAAAACTAATCCAGTCAACATTGAGACACAAAGTGATGTGAAGCATAATAGCTTCAATTTTAACAATATATTTTTTTTCTTCACATAGATGAACGGTGTAATGGCTACATCACTGGACCTAAAACCCCAACATTGTTGGTTCAATTCTCACCTCAATGCGATGCAAAGCATGTCACTTCACATGCCTGATTGGCATTTGTGGAAAATACAAACACAGCTGTACTGCACCTTGAACTGGTAAATCTCCTTTTATAAAACCATCAGTCAACATACTATAATCTACTCTTATATATAAAATCCTAAGCCTAAAAGTGCAACGATTTTGTGCAACGATTTCATGTGACTTTTTTGTCACACTTTAAATCGGGCTTATTTTAAAACCTACACATATATGTTTGGTATCATTCTTTTCAGAATTTATTGAACTTTAATGTGATGTTAGATTTTAAGATTCTTATTCTGTATTTAAATTACAAATTAAATAATATCAAGAACTTACATCTCACAAGACAGGAGATTTAACCACGCCGGGGCCAGAAATAAAAGACAAAGAGTAGATGACAAAGATGGGGTAAGCCCCCTAGTAATAATATATGCACAGAAATGCTTAAGGGTACTATACTGTCCTATCAACTGTATATGAGAATCTAAATATGAGATGTAAGCCTGTTTTCTGCAAAAAGTGCTGTTTCAGAAATTAATGTGCTGCATAATTACACCTCCCACAATGCCCAATTTTAACAGATTAACATTAGCTCATAAATAAATATACGTTTATAGGGTCATTATTGTCATACACATTGAGTACAGTGTAACTTTTACTTGCATAGTAAGTTGAACAGACTGCCTGCAGGTATTTTTGGTGTTTCTTATAATATCTGCATTATATCTTTTAAACATGTTGCCTCCATCCAAATATGTTGTTATTTGGTGATGTGGCCTTATCACAAATTTAAGTATTAGTAACCACAAGGAGTTCATCCTTGAAAAAGTGAAAAATTCTATTACAGTTTAATGAAACACTTACTAATGCTATACATTGATTGATCTTCAAACAAAAATGCAAACCCACTAGTCATGTGTAGCATTTTAAAAATTCAGCCCTACTGGCTGCTGGCACATTGGGAATTCAGGCCATCTGTTCTGTATTCTCCATGAAAGCTCATCAATCCATCTGTTGTGTTGTCCCCTCAAAAGCCTGGTCCAACAGTACTCACGGCCACAGTAAAACAAAGGTTACCTACTCTACATAAGCAGATATGAAAAGTGACGTTCACACAGTGCAGCAGCCAGACTTCAGTCTTTACTACTCCATACATACCGTACAAATTCAGCCCATGTGATTCATCATTATCACAGAGATCGGTTTATCTGAGGCTTAATACATAAACATAAAAATTCAGCTCATTTGTACAAGGTCACATACACATTCAGAAAAACAGGTGTCAGCAGCTGGAAATAACCATTCTCAGTAATGCAGAAATTCCTTTTAAGTCCTTGAAAATTCCACCATCGAAACTAGACCCTACTATGGTGACATGTGTCAAAATTATCAGTTCACAAACTACTCCAGTTGTTTAAAACATATAATTTTGCCAGTTCTAATAAATTACAGTGAAGTGCCAATTGATTTTCTAATTGTCCCAGATGTGTAAGGCAGTCCAAATATGAATGGCAGCACACACAGGGATAATTGCTGTGCACACATTCTGCTCATCATGAATTCCTATGTTTCTTTAACACTGCTCCTAGGTTTTTTATTTATATATTTATTTTTAAAGTGACTGTGCTCTAGGTGAAAAGGCGTGCATGAAGACCATTTGCTTATAGTCACAATTAGTTGAAGGCTAAACAGACATGGTGGCTCCACTTCAAGTCATCTAGCTTATTTTCTTCTACTGTAGATCCATCCAATATCCAACCCTCTATATCCTAACTACAGGGTCACGGGGGTCTGCTGGAGCCAATCCCAGCCAACAGTGCGCAAGGCAGGAAACAAACCCTGGGCAGGGTGCCAGCCCACCACAGGGCACACCCACACACACACAACCAAGCACACACTAGGGACAATTTAGGATCGCCAATTCACCTAACCTGCATGTCTCTGGACTGTGAGAGGAAACCCACATAGACACAAGGAGAACATGCAGACTCCACGCAGGGAGGACCCAGGAAGCAAACCCGGCTCTTCTTACTGCGAGGCAGCAGCGCTACCACTGCGCCACCGTGCCGCCCTCTACTGTAGATTCACCCCATATATTTTAAGACTACATTCCCATTTCCGGGTTTAATAATGTTCCATCTGGGAATCAAACGTTTATGTATATACCTAAGAATGATTAGATTTGTAATTTTGGATGTTTTATCTTTTCAAAGGAAACAAAGATTAAATCCTAGATTAAGGACAGCTGTGTTACCATTTTGCATATACTATATAACACTTTTGTAGAAAATATAGAGAGGAAAATAGCATTTAAATAAGGGTCACACAAAGTATGTACCAATGTTGGAGCAATAAAGTACTGCACATTTGTTTCATTGTTAATATAAAATTCATATACTGAAGACAAGTACAGGGATTTTTTTCATGTTTGCCTTACGTAATCTATTTATTCTTTTGCTATTTGCATAAAAATGCATTTCTTCCACATTCCAATATATGACATTGACACTGATGTAGTGATTCCTATAACAAATACTACTGGATTTTCACAACGTTCAGCAAAAGAGCTTAAAAAGAAGCACACAATTTAGAAACATAGTCACTCCATAAACTACGGTTGTCTCTACAACTCCAGCTGACAGGTCTGCATCAAGTCAAATTTATAAGAAATTCTTCACTGCATAAGCTTACATAATCAAGGAGAATGCAGAGAAGCAAAAAACCTCGAAGTAGCTCGCCACATTCAGCTGCAGCATTCAAAAGCTCTAACGTGACCTTTTGTTGCTCCATTTATGACTGGCCAAAGTTCGTCTTCATTTGAGCTACAACAAAGAAAAGAAGGCAAAAGTCCTTAAAAAAAATAAATGAAAGCATGTGGGTTTCCTCCACGTTTCATCACCATTAAATTTTATTTAATAGTATTCAACACTTTTGACTACGTATGAAAGTTTTAATAACTTATTTTGAAAACAGTACGCATGCATATGTACCTCATGGAAATGGAAACCTATGTAGCCAGAAGACCTATTAATAAAGATTAGAATGGATTCAAACAATATTGGAAATGTGAAACATAATTTTGATTATTTGCCGACAATCTTGCTAATTATACACGCAAGGAGCCATCTCACAAGGACTCACCTAAAGATAAATTTAGGCAATGAGCGGTTGTGTTTTGTTACGCAACATAAATTAATATTTCAAGTCTTACTGTGGTGAATATTTAGATATTTGAAATTAATTTTCCATAACTGAAAAGAAATTCACGTGAGGGTGATTCAAGGGTGTTTGTCTTATTAGGTGGCAGAGGACTGATTAGTTTTACCTACAGGGATATCATTTCAACTTTAGCTTCAGTCAAATAAACTGCTTGTTGGGTTGCTAGAAAGGCAACTGAAAACTCCTGTTTGACTGCAAAAGACCTTCAGGAAGATTCAGCAGACTCTGGGGTGGTGGTGCACTTTTCTACTGTGCAGCAACACCTGAACAAATATGAACTTCATAGTTAGGATATAGTGGGTTGGATAATGGATGGATGGATGGTAGAGACAGCAGAAGAGAACCTTTCCCGCATCCTCGCACAATCCTGATATATTTTGGAAACAAGTCCTGTGGACTGATGAAGTGAAAATAGAACTTTTTGGCTACAATATGCAAAGGTATGTTTGGAGAGAAAAAAGGGTGCTAAATTCCATTAAGCATGGGGGTGGATCGATCAGGCTTTGGGCTTGTGTTACAGTCAGTGGCACAGGGAACATGTCAGTGGTGGAGGGAAGAATGGATTCAATACAAACAAGTAAATTCTGGGAGCAAACATCACGCAATCTGGAAAAAAAAAAGTTGAAGTTGAAAGAGGATGGGTCCTACAATGAGTTAATGATCCGAAACAAACCTCAAAATCTACAATGAAATACCTCAAGGGGCGCAAGCTGATGGTTTTGCCGTGGCCCTCACAGTCCCCCTGACCTAAACATCATTGAAAGTCTGTGAATAGATCTTAAAAGAACAGTGAATGCAAGACGGCCCAAGACTCTTGCAGAATTAGAAGCTGTTGGCAAGGACGAATGGGTGAAAACGCTCAAGTTCAAGTAAGAACTAAAAGTCTCTTAGCTGGCTACAGAAAGCATTTACAAGCTGTAATGTTTGCCAAAGTGGGTCTCACTAAGTACTGACAATGTCGGGTGTACAAACTTTTGCTTTGGGCTCTTTTAATTTTTTTGGTATTTTGTACCTGTGAATGATGGAAGTAAAAATGTAATCTTTCTTAAAATATTAAATAAATGTGTCATCTTTAACTTTTGCTGATCACTTCATCTTCTGCTCACTTAACTATTCACAGTGACAGACATTTAATGCAAGGGTGCCCAAAATTTTACATGCCATTGTGGCCATGCAGTCTCCATTGACAAACACTTCCCAGTGGAATGAGTCATACTCAAGACTTTAAATGTAGCACTGTCATTTGATGCCACCTTTTCCACAGGTTAGTATATGACATTTCTGCTCTGCTAACCTGTCCAAGTTACATCTATTGTGAAATTGAAGCATCTAGGAGCAACAACAGCTCAGTCACAAACCATACAGACTCACAGAGCCAGACTGTCGTGTGCTTAATTTGGAATGGGATATCGAACAAGCTCATAGAGGTGTGATGGTCAGGTGTCCACAAACCTTCAGCCATATTGTATATACTGCAAAACCATTTTACAACAAACAGTACTCAAAACCATTAAAAACAAATAACATTACTGTAATGTGACACAAATGTCAATATATCACAAGGTTCTTGAAAATTCTCAGCTGAAGTAACTTCCAATATTGTACAGAACACCCAGGAAGACCTGGGTAACTAGTTGGCCTAGTTCCATTTGAATTTGTAATTTCCTAAGGAACAGGAGCTCTCAGGTTCATCTTCGCCAGGGTACGTTTAGAACAGAGCTTAGATCCCCTTTCCATCATTGCAAACTGGTTTAGCTTGCCTGGCATTAATTGCTATATTAATATTTCCTCACATTTACCAACACTTTGGAACCTTTAACATTTGAAGCAAGAGATGGGTGCCAAACAGTCACTTTGCTAGTTTCTGCTGCCCTTTAACTGATCCATCAGTGACCACCTCATAGATGCATACAAGATGAAAATGAGTTTCATGCTTTCAATTTGGTGGAATTGAGCTTGAACACAGCGTAATAATTCCAACTCATCCTGAATTTCTTCATCAGAACCCTTAGCTCGCTGGGGTTTTAATGCAGGGCACAGTAAAAGTTGTACCTGGAGTAATACTATGGAGCATCAAAACTCAACCAATAGCAGGTTAGGAGTAATAAAAGGAACAAAAAATACTGACACAGTCTGAGCAACATAAGAGCTACAAGTCATCTAACAGCTAGAACAACAGTTATGCTGAATGACTAAATGGCAGTATGCACATTTTTACCAGACGCGATCATGCATAAAGATACAGCAGCTCACGACACAACTAGAATCCAGTCCTATCAATTAGAAAATAACAAGACAGTGCTGGCAAGGCCCACGTCACACAACACAACTTTTCATTAATTTTCAGCCACAGCCTTTGGAGAATCACGGTGAATGCCCGCAGCCATGTATGCCCCATATATGCATGCAACAATCCATGTGCCCAGCTAGATCTGAAAATAATAACAACAAAAGATTTATTACTGTTTACAAGGTGTTTCTTTATTCTTGATGGAAGAAGAAAGTGCAGAGCATCTGCACAGATATATGGAAAACAAAAAAGATGTTCCAGCTGCACCCAAAGCCACAACTTTTAACAATGGAACAAGTCAGTCCCACACTGCTGCTTCATTGCATGGCCAACATTGGAACTTTGTGAGCGCAATGATCTAGATATTATTTACTTATTACTAGTTTCTGGCCATTTGTTGTATTTTGTTTGTGGTTATAATTCTTTCTTTCTCTTTTGTTATTAGTGGTACAGTGCTTAACACTGCTGACTTGCAGCTTTTATCACATTTTTGGCCATGATAATCAGTCTAGCATAACTGGCAGATGCTTCCATTGTCCTCAGGGACACTTAAAAGACCACTGCACTATTATAATCCACTCAAAACAAGTTCAGTTCCTCTTCTAATGACTTCAATGCATTATGTGGAGTTTGGTGAAGTCCCCGAGTATTTTCACGATTTTGCAAAACGCACTGCAAATCGAACTGTCTGGGGTTCAGCTTCCATAGATTCATCCTGCTATGTGCCAAAAATGCAGGTTGGCCTAATGGTCTGAGGTGGGTTTTTAAAGCAAACATTGCTTGCCTTGACATGAACATCACAGCAAACATATCTGAACACTGCTGTTGTTTCCAATCCGGCATATCCAGTCACAGCAGCAGGACACCCATCTGCAAATAGGGTTTCCAGACAAGAAATACAGTATCCCTTGGCACGGTTCTAGAAAAATAAAAGTGAATATCTAAATGCAATGATCTCCTTTGTGAAAACATTTCAATAAGATTAAACATTTAATTGCGAAAAGCCACTTGATACTTTAAAATAAACACGGGGTGCACTAGAATCGATAACAGCCAATATCCATGTGCCACATCTGTAACATTTTTTTAATTCATGCTCCAACATTATCAGGCATTTCAGTGGAAATATGGGGGACCAATTCATCACCAGCAATGTTTTCAAAATAAGTTACCAATCACAATATTGTTTAAGTTAATTCACAGTTAATGTCCAAAAAAAATAAAACAAAAGTTTAGGATATTCAAAAACAATATTATTGTGCATATGTATTCTGGCTCTGGGACATCAAATCTTTAGTATTTGTTGGCACGTGTACTATGAATGATATTTCCATTGATATTTTCTAAATTAATTTTACAATTCTCTTAAAAGAACTTCAATTTGGTTTTTAAGAATCTTATTTCAGACTGAAATAAAAAAAAAAAAAACTTCAACTGGAATCCAGTAATCAAAAACATTTTTTTCAAATTGCTATGAAATGTATGCATTGTCTCGCATATGTGCACAGGGGAGAGCTGAAGGGCTCTAATGGCAGTAATTATACTGCCACACTAGGGGTTGCTGCTGTGTTTTAATGCCTCTCTCTCTTCCTCCCTCCGCAGAGAAGATGACTGACAGCTAAGATACTGTTGACGTCACTTCTCATGGCCATCCACCTGGACCCGCCTCTTATAGCTGGCAGGACTGAAAATCGGAAGCTCTGCCATCTTTGTCAGTTCCATTCTGAACTCTTGTCTAAAGAGACCTTTTCACTGTTTATTTGATTTTTCATTGAGATTCAAATTTACGGTGTGCCGGGTTGGACTCCAAATCTTTTTCATTGTCTTGCCATTCTCTTCCCGCATATATAAAGTATCTATCTATCTATCTATCTATCTAAACTCACTGAGAAAAATATTAGTTACACCTGCTCATCCATGCAATTATCTGATCAACCAATCATTAGGCAGAAGCACAATAAATAAAACCATACAGATTCAGATCAGAAACCTTAGCCCATGTACATATCAAACACCAAAAAGGGAAAAAAAAAAAAGTGATCTCAGTGATTTGGACCATGACTTGACGGATGCTACCAGACGGGCTAGTTTGAGAATTTCACCAACTGCTGATCTCCTGGGATTAGCACACGCAATAGTCTTTAGAATTTACTCAGAATGGTGCAAAAAACAAAAAACATCCAAGGAGTGGCAGTTCTGCTGATGGAAACACCTTGATGATGAGGAGTCAGAGGAGAACTGCCAGACTGGTTCGAGTTGACAGAAAGGCTACGGTCATCCAGAAAACTTCACCGTACAATTGTGGTAAGCAGAAAAGCATTTCAGAATGCACAACACGTCAAACCTTGCGGCAGATGGGTGACAACAGCACAAGATCATGTTGGGTTCAAACTCTTGTCGGCCATGAAAAAAAAAGGTGAGGCTGCAGTGGGTACAGATTCACCAGAACTGGACTACTGAAGTCTGAAAAAACACAGGCTGGTCTGATTTAACACAATTTCTGCTGAGGTGCCAACAGTGTGAATCCATGCAACTAACCTGCCTTGTGTCAACTGTCCATGCTGGCGATGATGATGTAATGCAGTGGAGAATGTTTTCTTGGCGCACTGTGGTCTAGTTAATGCCAGTCAATCATGCCTTAAAATGCCACAGCCTACTTAAGTATTGCTGCTGACCATGCACACCCCTTCATGGGCACAGCATACCCATCTTCTAGTGGCTACCTCCAACATGATAATGCACCATGTCACAAAAACTGGTTTTGTGAACACAGAAATGAGTTCTGTGTTCTTCTGTGGCTTTCCCATTCACAGGATCCAAATTTAAGAGAACACCATCGGGATGTGCTAGAACCACAGATTTGCAGCATGAATGTGCGGCTGACAAATCTGAAGAAACTGTGGGATGCCATCATGTCAACATGGACCAGAATCACAAAAGAATGTTTCCAACATCTTGTGGAATCCATGCAACAAAGAAGTGAGACTCTTTTGGGAACAAATGGAGACCCAATCCAGTATTAGTATAGAGGTCCTGAGGATATGCTCAGTGAGTGTAGACATAAACACCTCACCCCACTAACACAAAGTACTGAAAACAACGAAATGTCATTATTCTAGAACATGTGCACAATGTACACAACTTGACATTACTGTTCTTGATGCAGTACCTACATCATACTTTGGTTTAGATAATTATTTGTAAATTTCTGCTCTGAGCATAAACACAACAGGTCAACAATGTAATTCTATATGATTGCCTGGAAACAGTTCAGTGTTGCCAGATCAGAGTTTTCTTCTCACTAGATTATTTTTCATTTGAGTTTTAAGATTTAAGAATTTAACAAATGTTTTGTAACTTCTACTATTTTTGATTATGTATCTTAATGGATCTCATTCCTCGTTTATCTCTTCAAAAATGGCTTCCAGGGCAACATAAGGAATGGATCTAACATTCCCAAATAAAGGCATTACAAAGAACTTAAAAAAATAAATAACTATCCATGTAAAATATAATCTTTACTAAAGTAGTAAAAACAATGGAAAATGTGTATTTTTAACAGACTTCTAAAAGGTTTTAAAATTCTCCAATCTAGCGGCATGACAGTCTTCTTGATGTTTAAAACAACTCTTGGCAATGGTTCATTAAGCTTCAGAAAATCCCTGCAACGCACTCCGTACGTCCATTTGTAACAGTCCTTTATTTACTTAAAAGAAATAAGTGAATTGTCATAAAGATTACAGACAACTAGCCTCACTCCTATTGCAAGAAACTGATTTCAAAGAGTGCAAGTGTGACATATTAAAAATAAAATTCTAGAGAGTTTGGACCACCTCCAGTTTGCACACCTGGATGAAAAAACTGAAGTGTCAGGCTACTGCATATTGACAACAGCTCAACATTTAAAACCATTACACATTCGAAGAAGATCACCAAGCTGCAGGACTTAGTTCTATTTTCTGCAAGTGGATTTTACACTTCCTAATTGGCAGCCCCATTTATTTACAGGGCAGTGTGCAGAGTATCTTGTTGTACTCCTTGTTCACCTGCAACTGTGTTTTCACCACAGCTTCAACACCATCATAGGCCTGCCCTGCAACAATTATTAAGGCAGCTAAGACAGAAAGGCGCAGTATACCTTCTAACAAAGTGGTGACAGGACACAAAATGAATTATTATTATTATTACAAAAAAAGTCTCCATTAACACTGCCAACACCAGGAAGCTGGACACAAACCTCGGGACACAGAAAGCAAACAACACTCCCACTTGCATTGGGGTGATGCTGTGGAGAAAGGCATTATGACAAATGACCTGAGGTGGGCACAACATATCATCAAGAAAGCTCACCAGGCTGTAAAAGTGAGTGCATAATAATACCGACACACAATTCTCTTCTGACATGACACATACAATACATGCTACCTCAGAAAGACAAGGAGTATTAAAGGCTTCAGCTATCTACCCTATGTAGTCAAATTTCTCCTGTCTTTCATCTGCCAAAAAGTAAAGGGCCATTGGCAACTGCACCACCAGATTCAGTTTTTGCTCACAAATCATAGGGTTACTCAAAAGCCGTTTATATTGACAACTGTACGATTTTTTCATCTATAACGTATATATATTGTATTCTTCTTTTCCTGTAGCTGGCACTGTACTACTGTCACTATTCTGTAGGTAACAAGCAATTAAGAATGTCACTGTACTACTGAATGTAGACTGATGCACAACCTTTTTCTTCCTAAATATTCTTCCCACATTAATTCTCTAAAATAAATTCTACTGGGCTTTATCAAGTTTTACTTGATATTCATGGTACATTCTCTATTCCTGATGCCAGGTTTTTCACAACTCCTTCTAGTACAGGGAGGACCCATCTGATCCTAAGGAGCTCCAGTAGATACTGTACAGCCTTTTATTTCAGCCAGTGTAATGTAACTAATACCCGACAAATTCAACATGCCATTGAACACCAGAATTAAAAAGACTTGTTTTTCAGAGTGATGATTGAATCCGAGTCTTTAAAAATCTGGCAATTAAAACAAAGGGAATAGACGTCAATTAACAGCAGAAATGGGTCACCGGTGAAGAAAGTGGAAGAAAGGAAAACCAGCAGCCGCTGTGGCCCTCCAGGATTTGAGTTGGAACACCCCTGACTTAGTGGGAGAACTGCAGGTTCATTTGTCATTTGCATCTTATTACTAATAAAGTCTAATTAAAAACTGTAGATGCAGTTGTTTAAGACGTAAGCAATTGGCGGAGGGAAACCTTAACAAGTGAGGCAACTTCAATTAAGCACTTTGACTTCTCATTAAGAAACTGGGTTGGAACAAAAACCTACAGCGACTGCGGCCCTCTAGGACCGACGTTGCTAGAAAAATTTAAAAAAAAATAAATAAAGATTTTTTTTTATAACACAACACATGTCTGCCTTTAAATCTTCGTTGTAAAAACTGTCCGCCAAACGAACACCACTAATTATATTCTTCGACCGATTACGCGTGGCGCTATATTAAAGATCGACTCCTTCGGCGAAGATGTACTTGAAACGCTCGAGTTGCGGCGGACGTCACACAAAATTCATATAGCGCCTCTGGGCTACGAAGGGGTTAACTGGTCGATAAATGTTATACGACTGTTTACTTGCACATTTTTTTTAGTAAATGCACGTGAGGATTACATGATTTACTTGGTCAGAGTGATTCCGCAACAGAATGAATCTGCAACCTTATGGCCTCCAACCGGACGCCTTTTCCAACAGGGCGAACTGTCAACATTTATGAATGAACGTCCCCAGTAACTCGGACGGTCTCCTGCTGGCATTATACCCTTCCCACCCCACTCTACGACCCTACTGAGTTCATTCGGTCTTAACAAGCCACGAGCGAACTGCCAGGATTTGTGTTCGGTTTCAGAGAAGGAAAAATGTGCCCCTCCCAGCCAAGGACGCGCAACAATAGAGCGGAGTCGGACCCGAGCTGAATCAATACGAGGACTGGGCGCTGCACTGGCGAGCTCTCCACCGACCCGCCGCTCACTTTCGCGTTCTCTATCGGCCCCCAAACGCTAGCCGCTCGCTTTCCTCCATCGCGCCGCCTGTAATTACAGTACGCCGAGCACCGTAGTACCGGGGCCTCCGCCGCTACCACCGCCGGCGCCATCAAAACAAGAAGAAAACACCGCGCGAAGCGCTCTGGCGTTACCTTATCGCTTCTCGCCGACTTCCGGAAGCCAAAAAAAAAAAAAAAAAAAAAAAAAAACAACGGGGGAGGGGGCGCCGCGAAGGAAACCGGAAGTGGGGTTGCACTAAGTCTTCCGATTTACAACTAGAGGCACTTTTACTGCGATTCCGGCCCTTCAACAGAAGACGTAGGCGCAGTCTCTGCGGCGGTCATGGAGATAAGAGCTCATTGGTGAAAGCAAATGCATTAAAACTGTCACGACCAACGCCTGCGGCAGCGCTCCGGATTATATGACCTTTATGGACAAGGCCTTTTTGTTGTAGGCGATCTCAAGCGTCAGGGAAAAACGAGTAGGTGGTTGTTCTTATTCAGTGATTCAACCATGGACAGTACAAATTAAAAAAAATTGTCATTCACTGTTTTACCAAATTGAGTGGTTACGTTTGCCGTACACCCTAAAAAACTGTTCAGAGTACTTTAAAAGATAAAATGCACGCGATAAAAGGGAATATTCTGTATTTTAGCTTCATATTTAACCTTTCATCTTGAACTCATATTGTTTGGGTGTGCAGAAAAATAAAATTTTGACTTTATTATGTCAGTACTAATGAAGCGCAAGGTATAATCACTATTATTAGGAACAACTTCTCATCTATTCCATTATCAAATCAGCCCATCATGTGGCAGCAGCACAGTGCATAAAATCCTGTAGATGCAGATCAGGAGCTTCAGTTCATGTACACATCTAACACCACAATGGAAAAAAAAGTGATCTCAGTGATTTGGCCCTTGCCATGATTATTGGTGCCAGGATGGGTTGGTTTTAGTATTTCTGTAATTGCTGATCTCCTGGGATTTTCACACAATAGTCTGCAGAGTTTACTCAGAAGGGTGCGAAAAACAAAAAGCATCCAGTGAGCAGCAGTTTGGTGGATGGAAATGTCTTGTTGATGTAAGAGTTAAAGGAGCATGGCCAAACTGGTTTGAGCTGACACAAAAGCTAAGGGCGCTGTGATAACCACTTGGTACAACTGTGGTGAGCAGAAAAGCATCTCAGAATGTACAACACATGGAACTTTGAGGTAGATGGGCTAAACTGTGGTAGAAACCGTTACCTTAAATATATATACTGTATCAATAATCAACCCAAAGAACCAGCAGGAGCGAGCTTGTCATTTTCGTCTTTTATTTCTCATCATGAAGAGGGATACACTCCATCACAGCAGCCTATGCTGGAATGGTCAATAAGCAAAGTTCTAGGCTTATATTTATAGAGAACTGAATTTATAAAACCATGTGGAATTAATCCTGGCATTTACTCCAATTGGTTAATTGGCTTGTACCATCTGAGTGTTTACTCCGATTGGTTAAAAGACATGAGGTGTATTAGCAGAGAGAATTAACCAGATTGCATACCCCAAAATAAAAGTCACATCATTCTTGATCCTTACAATACTTTCCAATATTTCCTGAGTTTCGGTGTGCTTGACACCTGTCAAGTCTTACCGGGTACATGAAGGTCATCCAACTCGTTGAACCATCACTCAGAACCTTCTTGTCCTCTGTTGTTTACTGGACCTTTATCTGGTTTCCTGATATTCTTAAACACGTTTGACATTTATGAAACCTTTTATACTACTTCTAAGATAGATGCCATATTTTAATGTGGAAAGCATACCAAAACACGTTATGCACCATAACTATATTACCCCTAAATCTCATTTTTCTTCCACAACAACATCATAAGACCACATCGGGTTCCATTCCTGTCAGCCAAGAGCAGAAAGCTGAGGTTGCAGTACACACAGGATCACCAAAACTGGACAGTTGAAGACTGGAAAAAAACATAGGCTGGTCTGACAAATTTCAGTTTCTACTGAGGCACACTAATGGTAGGGTCAAAACTTGGTGCCAACAGCATGAATCCATACACCCTGCCTACCTTGTTTAAACAGTCCCAGGCTGGTGGTGTACTGGTGTGGGGAATGTTTTCTTGATATACATTAGGTCTGCTTATGATTCCAAGGATTCATAAAATAACAGTGGGAGGTCATGCTTTTAGTTAAAGGGCCCCTAACCTGTGGAGTGGTCTGCCTGCTATTATAAGAGATGCCCCTTCAGTCTCAGCTTTCATATCCAGGCTGAAGCCTCACTACTTCAGTTTAGCACACCCTGACTAGAGCTGCTGATTAACTGTGCATACTGCTTCTCTGTTGTTAGTCATTAGCACTAAAACACAAGTAATATGATAGTTACAATTTGTTACTAACCCTCACATATTCTGTTTCTCATCTTGGTACTCAAATGTGGCACTTGGTGCCACTGCCCACCTGCCAAATTGTTCTGCCTACCTAAGGTAAAGTCATCTCTGATGGAGGATCGCTGGGATCGTTGGGTAGAGGGGTGCTGTTGTCGGATTGGCTAGCCCAGTGCTGACTCAACTGTGGAATGGCCAATAGGGGTAGGCAGCTTGATGGCAGAGGTCTCCAGGACTCTGAATAAATTGAAATCATATTATGGGATATCATCTCCTGTTGAATTCTCATATTATGGGATATCATCTCCTGTTGAATTCTGCTCTGTTCTTGTAATATTTCTATTGCACTATTATATTGTATTGAGGATTACTTGTGGGCGGCACGGTGGCGCAGTGGTAGTGCTGCTGCCTGGCAGTAAGGAGACCCGGGTTCGATTCCCGGGTCCTCCCTGCGTGGAGTTTGCATGTTCTCCCTGTGTCTGCGTGGGTTTCCTCTGGGTGCTCCGGTTTCCTCCCACAGTCCAAAGACATGCAAGTTAGGTGGATTGGCGATTCTAAATTGGCCCTAGTGTGCTTGGTGTGTGTGTGTCTTGTGGTGGGTTGGCGCCCTGCCCGGGATTGGTTCCTGCCTTGTGCCCTGTGTTGGCTGGGATTGGCTCCAGCAGACCCCAGTGACCCTGTGTTCAGATTCAGCGGGTTGATGGATGGATGGATTACTTGTGTTCTGTTAGGTGTATTGTATTTACCCCATTTTTTTAGACACCCACTGCACGCCCAACCTGCCTGGAAAGGGGTCTCTCTTTGAACTGCCTTTCCCAAGGTTTCTTCCATTTTTTTCCATTAGAGAGTCAAGGCTGAGGGAGGGGGGCTGTCAAAAGTAGGGCCTGTTAAAGGCCATTGCGGCACTCCATGTGTGATTTTGGGCTATACAAAAATAAATTGTATTGTATTGTATTTTACTACCAATCAATAATCACTTGAATGCCACAGCCTGCCTGAGTATTGTTGCTGACCATGCGCATCGCTTCATGGCCTGGTCGCAATTTATCCATCTTCTAATGGCTATCTCCAACATTACAATGCACCACGTCACCATGGGTAGAGTTTGGCATTTAGGCTTGGGGTTAGGGTGATTTTATATCTCTCTATATTAAAATCCAATGTCTCTCTGTCTGTCTGTATGTCTGTCCGCTTTTCACGTGAGAACTACTTAACAGATTTAGATTGGATTTTTTTCAATAATTTGCTTGAACACTCCAGTTGATTTTGTGACTTCTCTCATCCTGTTAAGAATTATAGTTCGCTTGTAGGAGTGATATATTCGTGCTAATCTGAGACAGAGGCGGAGTCAAATCCATACTTCTCCATATTGACATGTGTAATGGATGGCCGGGGCCCATGCCTGGCTGGGATGCCCCTGCACCATATGTACTAGGGGGGCAAGGGTGGGAAACCCAGTATCTCCCCTAGATGCTAGATAGCAGCCTCCCTTGGGTTGCAGCGATGCCTCGGACTCCCCCAGGGCTTCATGGGGGATGGAGTTCTGTGCAGCCTTGTGGGGTTCCGCAGGTGCTGCCAGGGGGTGCTGCAGCAGGAGCTGCTGGCCCCTTTTGGGCATTGGTTTGGCCACACCTGACAGTGTAGCCGGATGTCGGCAATCAAGCACCTGGAGCACTTCCGGGTAAATGAATAAAGGGAGTCAGCGACCACCACTCAGCGGCCAGAGTTGGGAGGAGGAGGAGGACAAAGCTTGCGGAGGAGTGGTGGTGGAAGAAGAAGAGAGTGTTTTTTGGTGATTTCTTAGTGTACTGTGCTTGGGACTGTGTTGTGGCTGGAGGGATTACGGGGAAGACGTGCCCGCCAGCTGAAGAACAATAAATAGTTTATTTGTTTTACATGTGCCTCCGTGTCAATCTGTGTTGGGTCAGGCACAATATAGCACCTTTTTTGCACATGACAGCACAAGTCACATATCATAAATCATAATATAAAATAACAAAATATCACTTGCATCAACACATTTAAAGCTTTGAAATTATGAAAACGAGCACAAGTTCTACTAATGATATTGAAATGACAGAAAACTTTTTTTTGCTTTCTTATTGTACTTGTGACAAAATATACACTTTCTTATTTATTTACATATTTTTTTGTATGGAAGGCGTACCATTCAGGTGTTCTAAGATAGTTTAAGCTGTTGAAAGACACGTAGGGTGGGTGGACTGGTGATGCTAAAAATTGGCCGTGATGTGTGTGTCTGTGTTTGTGTTCACCTTACGATGGACTGGCGTCCTGTCCAGAAATTGTTTGCATTGTACGCCTGATGCTTGCTGGTTCAGACTCCAGTTACCCTGTATCCCTGCTTTGAATAAGTGGATTTTAAAAACCGATGGCTTGATGGGAGATTATAGCACTGTTACATTTTTATTTACTTCATCAAATGGACATTTTTGTTTATTAGATACTGTATTTTGTCACAAAGTGTGAGTGACTTGTGATTTGAGGTTTGCTCAGACTGCTGCACCACTGTTTAGACAGGCGGCACATTTTAAGACGTGCTCGCGACTTTGCAGTCCTTTAAAAAGCAGCTTGATGATCTGGAGAGGATATCTGACATGTAAAGAAGGAAAATACTGCATTTAAAACATACAAGCTGAAGTGACCTACTTCAAGTTAAATCTGAAACAGTAAACAAATCTGTCATTTATGCAGTACAGAATATTTCTCTGTTTTAAGGGAAGGTGATGTGCAATGATGAGTTGCTTAGGTAGGATAAATTAAATTTCTGTATTCTTAGATTATTAGCATGTCTACATTAGCTGTGGTCTTGAAAGGCAAAAAAATCATTTCCTTTTATGTGAGATTTATTTTAGTAGACTGTGCTTCAATTAAGGATCCCCAGACCCCCCCCCCCCCCCCCAAACTCTGCCAATGCATGTCACAAAGCAAACTGGTTTCATGAACATGGCAATGACCTCATTGTCCTTCAGTGGCCTTCCCAGTCTCCACATCTGAATCCAACCGGACATCTTTGGGATGTGGTACAATGGGAGAGTCACAACATGAATGTGCAACTGACAAAGTGTATGATGCCTTCATATCAGGATGCACCAGAATCTCAAAAAATGTTTCTAGCATCTTGTGGAATTCATTCCATGAAGTATGGAGGCTGTTTTGAGAGTAAAAGGAGGCCATGCCTAGTGTTAGTATAGTGGTTCTAAGAATTTGCTCAGTGAGTGTACATTATGACTGTTAAAAGGCTTATTATTATGAGTGGTGTTTGACATGTGAGGCTTTGACCCATAGATAACAGCTACTCTAACTGGCTGAGATACAGAAAGTCACTTCTGTTTAGCTGAAGCAGTTAATTCCAATGCAGAGTTGAAAGTCCAAGGGCCGGAATTTGATCGTGATTGAGAGGGGGAAGCTGTGGCAGGTACTAAGGCCAAAACTGACCTGGCGACACTGCACTTAAATAAATGTACTGGCACCTTTCTGTTTATTAAGAGAAATGGCTTGTTGATTCTGCAGTTAAAAAAGTGGAATTTTTTTGTCTCTCTATTATATAAAAAAAATTCTGGGATGAGACAAGACTTTTTTCAAGTCCCGCGAGTTGAGACTTTGGCCATGAGATTTTTTTCAAGTCACGCCCTCCTCTCAACCATATTCAACCATACACACGGTACTCTCACCTCTCATTCGTGTGAATGCTATTGACAGACACAGTTCCTGCTCTCTCAGCTCTTATAAATGTTAACGTTTTCCTCACTTTAAGTTCCCAATTAAAGAAGACTTATTATGTCCAAATATTATTGAACAATTTCATCATGAAGGGTTATCAGCTGAAAAAATGAGTACACGGGCAATCCTAGCACCGAGAAATGATGAAGTCAAACGAATTAACGTGAAAAATGTCGATTGGTTACACAGCAAATTGGTTAAATGCATATCAATAGACTATGCTGAAACAGTTAGTGGTGATCGTGTGGAACATGAAAACATCAACTTACAACATCCTGAAGAATATCTACAACCGTTAACACCGTCTGGTCTTCCACCGCACGAATTACTGTTGAAAGAAGGATGTAGCCAAGAAAGGTGATGTAGTAAATCTTCCGCAGATAACATTAGACAACAAAGGAGATCTTGATATGCCATTCGTATTAAAACGTTAACAGTTTCCCGTTAGAAAAGCTTTTGCAAAGACAATTAACAAATCTCAGAGCCAAACATTTGAAAAAGTCATTTTATTAATAGAGAGAAAGAAAGGAAATTCAATCACAGGCAGTTATACGTTGCATTGTTATGATGAAAGTCCAAACACAGAATCAAAATTCAATGTAATATTGACAAAACAATTATTATATTATATTATTGGTCATTCAATATTTTAAAATACATAGGATCATATGTGAAAAAAATATTTGGGTCAAATTTTAATTTTCAACACATTTACTAAAAATTGTATTACAAATTGTTGTGATGTGAAATTTTGCATATGAGTTGATAAATATTTTGTATGTCTTTATTTGTAACTTAGGCAAAGCAATGTAATATTAATGTTACATTAGTGAGAAGCATTCATGTTTACAACCCCCCCCCCCCTTAGGAATGGGTCTCTTTGAATTTTACGATAGGGTTAGGGAGGGGGGAAGTGCCCAAAACCAGTTTAGCAAGTGTTTCCCTGCTAAAGTCTCTCAAACCCCATAGGAAAGCCAGGCTGCCTAACTGCCAAACTTTACCTTAACATATGGTTTTGGGGGCAGGTGTGAAGATGTTCTATTTCCCCATTGGTCTGAAGTATGGCTGTTTGGAACTGTCTTGTATCAGAAGCCTTTAATTACTATGACGCCCTATTGGCTCTAGGGGTTGGACAGAGAATCTATAAATTTGCTCACTCCCTCACTCTCTCTTATCAAACTGCTGAATGACCATCTCACACCTTGAACTGAAAAGGACAACACAATGAAGAGCACAGCTCGGCAGCCACATTTAGACAGGCATGCGGCCTGTTCTGAAGAAAGCTGACCACAAATGATGCCTTAACTAGAGACATTTTAAGTAACTAACAAGTCTGTGTGCCGCCTGAAACTAGACATCAGCATTTTTCAGGTTGTATGGTTGCCAATATTCAAATGTACTTTGCATATTGTTATTATTTATGAATAGTACCAATAATACATTGTTTAAATTGTAACTTAACTCATGCTTGTCTTTTACTACACCTAATTGCCTGAGGTTATAGATGTAGAAGGGAAGGTGGAGAGAAGTTATATACTATAATACCTTAGAAACAGTGGTAAGTCTGGGAGATTTGAGGCATTTTGACAAAGGCTACATATTAATAATACAATAGGGGAAAGGAGAGTAAAATATTGCTCTACCAAGACAAAACACAAATATTACATTACAAGTTTTTTCAATACAAAATACATAGTTTGAATAAGAAAAAATGATCAAGAATTCTAATATGATTAATCATTCTTTATTATTAATCAGAGCTGTTAATTGATTAATGCGAAGCAATTGTATAACTACATTCAGTGGCTTTATTTTTGGTTCCAATTACTTGACTAAAATAAGTAGTTTGTTTCTTAAAGCCAGAAACAGACCTTTTCATGGCTTTACTTTTCTCATCAGAGTTTTTAAATGTGGACTGATGTTTAGTCTGATGACATCTTTGTACACTTGACGTACGACACACAACACTTTTACAGCGTAACGCACACATAGCACGATGCTTTTGTTGTACAAATCCATATTCATTGATCCAAGAGTCTTGAAAAGAGCGAACATCAAGTTTTTGTCTTTTTATTTTAGGGCAGTAAATTACTAAATAATAACACAAGGTTTGTTTTAACATACCACAGCCTGCACTGAACACATGGTTTCCCTTTACATTTGAATTGCATGCGAAAAACATAGATGGGGAGGCGGAGCGCGAACGCATGCACTGTAATTAACATAAAATAACGAGGCTTGTTTTAATGTACCACAGCCTGCACTGAACGCATGCTTTCCATTTATATGTGAGTCACACTTGCAAAACATAGGTGACGGCACGAACGCATGAGTTGTAATTAAAATATAATTTTTTACTATATTTTATTTCAATCAGAGTGCCATTGAAAATTGTTCTGCATGCCACACTTGGCACACGTGCAGTAGGTTGCCGACCCCTGATATACGATATTATTTCAGTCACTTTAGATAAAAAACCAAAGTATAGAAAATGTTAAAGCAAAGTGGTATTTACTAACAAGTAATATCACCAAAATAGAAACAGACAGAATAGAAAATAAAATAGATAGCAAAGTCTGGATATATATAGTTTTAGAAAAGCTTACTGAAAAATTAGCAACATTGGGAGTGGATGTTGTCTTGGGTGACTTTTGATTTAGTAGTTGGTGTTATGTTTATGTTACATTCTCCAACATCCAGATGAAACGATCATTCGTGCCTTGATCACTGACGACACTTCCCATGCACCATGTCATTGCCATTCTGTTGTTTTTGTTTTTTTTTTTTTGGTCCTTTGGAAAAGTCCTATTTGTGTTAAAATTTCACATCAGACTTTGGGACATGTGACACTACACACATTTAATTGGTTGGCTGTCCTTATGATGCATGACTCTGCTCAAAGTCTTTGAGCATTTTTATGAACCCTTCCTTTCCCAGGCTATAAACTAATTAAAACATCTTCTGGTCCATGATTATTTCCTGTTCTTAGGTTATAAAGTAATTGAAAGAGATTGTGGTTCTGTGGTGTCTTACTTGTTTTTCAGTAATGTCTACCATTAAACCGACTAAAACAGATGCACGTCATTTCCCTAGAAGGGTGTTTACTTGTATTTGTGATTGTTCAGAACTTGGAAGGGTAGTTCTTCATTTTTAAGCCTGAGTCTGCCAAAGACTCCCTGTGGATTTGGGAGGTCAGACTGCCTGGGGTGGGGCCTATGCTAGGCAGACTGGGAAAGCAAGGCCTTTCTTTGGGGCCTTTAGGAGGCCTCGTGCCCTCTTTGTCACAGGTGTGTACTCAAATCATGTCATACTGATAGCACTGACCACCTCATCCTCTGTTCTTTTGAAATAAAAGGTGTTATGAAGGTGTTAGATAATTAGGCCCAAACTTGTGACCTCTGTGGTAGTTGCTTAGTTGCAGTTCTTAATGGAATCTGCAATCACCATGGCTTGTCAGATAACAACAGTCAGAAAGCAAGGAATAATTTAATCAACATACATTTCTAAACCACTCATAAATCCATATATTCTATATATTCCCTTGTTTGTTTACACAGATATAAAAGAATTATTATGATGATAATTAGAAGTTATGAAGTATGATATGATGTGATGATGTGTGTGGTTTTGTTTGACAAAGACAGAAAAAAGGAAATATTTACTAAATAGCATATACAATGATACATGCAAATATAACTAAAAATGTGAATTTGTTAATATGGTGACTATAACATACTGTATATAGAAAACTGTCCATCCATCCATCCATCCTCTTCCGCTTATCCAAGGTTGGGTCGCGGGGGCAGCAGCTTGAGCAGAGATGCCCAGACTTCCCTCTCCCCGGCCACTTCTTCTAGCTCTTCCGGGAGAATCCCAAGGCGTTCCCAGGCCAGCCGAGAGACATAGTCCCTCCAGCGTGTCCTGGGTCTTCCCCGGGGCCTCCTCCCGGTTAGACGTGCCCGGAACACCTCACCAGGGAGGCGTCCAGGAGGCATCCTGATCAGATGCCCGAGCCACCTCATCTGACTCCTCTCGATGCGGAGGAGCAGCGGCTCTACTCTGAGCCCCTCCCTGATGACTGAGCTTCTCACCCTGTCTTTAAGGGAGAGCCCAGACACCCTGCGGAGGAAACTCATTTCAGCCGCTTGTATTCGCGATCTCGTTCTTTCGGTCACTACCCATAGCTCATGACCATAGGTGAGGGTAGGAACGTAGATCGACTGGTAAATTGAGAGCTTCGCCTTGAGGCTCAGCTCCTTTTTCACCACGACAGACCGATGCAGAGCCCACATCACTGCGGATGCCGCACCAATCCGCCTATCAATCTCATGCTCCATTCTTCCCTCACTCGTGAACAAGACCCCGAGATACTTGAACTCCTCCACTTGGGGCAGGATCTCGCTACCAACCCTGAGAGGGCACTCCACCCTTTTCCGGCTGAGGACCATGGTCTCGGATTTGGAGGTGCTGATTCTCATCCCAGCCGCTTCACACTCAGCTGCGAACCGATCCAGAGAGAGCTGAAGATCACGGCCTGATGAAGCAAACAGGACAACATCATCTGCTAAAAGCAGTGACCCAATCCTGAGTCCACCAAACCGGACCCCCACAACGCCCTGGCTGCGCCTAGAAATTCTGTCCATAAAAGTTATGAACAGAATCGGTGACAAAGGGCAGCCCTGGTGGAGTCCAACTCTCACTGGAAACGGGTTCGACTTACTGCCGGCATTGCGGACCAAGCTCTGGCACCGATCGTACAGGGACCGGTACCCCATACTCTCGGAGTACCCCCCACAGGATTCCCCGAGGGACACGGTCGAATGCCTTTTCCAAGTCCACAAAACACATGTAGACTGGGTTGGGCAAACTCCCATGCACCCTCCAGGACCCTGCTAAGGGTGTAGAGCTGGTCCACTGTTCCGCGACCAGGACGAAAACCACACTGTTCCTCCTGAATCTGAGGCTCGACTATCCGACGGACCCTCCTCTCCAGGACACCCGAATAGACTTTTCCAGGGAGGCTGAGGAGTGTGATCCCTCTGTAGTTGGAACACACCCTCCGGTCCCCATTTTTAAAGAGGGGGACCACCACCCCGGTCTGCCAATCCAGAGGCACTGTCCCTGATGTCCATGCGATGTTGCAGAGGCGTGTCAACCAAGACAGTCCTACAACATCCAGAGCCTTGAGGAACTCCGGGCGTATCTCATCCACCCCCGGGGCCCTGCCACCAAGGAGTTTTTTGACCACCTCGGTGACCTCAGTCCCAGAGATGGGGGAGCCCACCTCTGAGTCCCCAGGCTCTGCTTCCACATTGGAAAACTGCAACTAACATTATTACAACTAATAATAACACTGACTGAATGGAATGCTATATATTATTTGAAAGTATGAAGTAATGAATATGTCACTGTCACTTAAACAAGTCTGAGAGTGTGATGATGCAGTTTGCATAAAATATTAGGAACCATAATAGTTAATGTTCTGCTACAAGCCAGGGTTTGTCCCTGTCTTATGATTATTTTCTTTTTTTTGGTTATTATGTAATATTTTTAATATAATGTTTATTTGTTATTTAAAATGTATGTACAGTATTGTATTTTTAATTTTGCCTTTGTTCCCTGTTTTCTCTGGGTGCCCCCCGAAGCGGCAGGGCCATCATTACCTCACTACTAAGGGAGGGCCCTCAGCCTTTATATTTCACGCTGGGGAGCAGGTCTCTCATTCATTGTTTGTTATGGAGTGCATTTCATTTATTATTAATATTGAATCTTTATTTTTTTTTGCTTTACTTTTGGAGTTTTGCTTTGAGTTTAGTTTCTGATTGCTGGTTTACCGATTGGATTTGTTAGCTCTGAGTTGCCTTTTTTACTGCTTTGCTTGTTTATTCATGCCTGTTTTTGATTATTTTTGGATTATGGATTTTAAATAGATACTGAGAGGTACTTAATGGCATAAAAGCCTTTTCCCTTTTCATCACGGCCACTTCTTATCTGTAAGTATGTTGCTTTGACGCCTGGGAGGTAGTTGACATGCACTGGCATTGCTATTTGAGGCGTACGCATCAGAATGAAAAGCTGCATCTCCTTCACCCATCTGTGATGGATGACATCTCTTCCTTGAGAAGAGGAATGGTTGTTATTATGGTATTGTTGAACTGAATGTAAAGCCTGATATTGATGGCCTTCTGTGATAGCCATACTCTGGCTCTGCTTACAGGCAGCAAGATTCTCAGAAGGAGATTGTAGCATGTATCTCAAATGAGACCCTCTGCCTAAGCCTTGAATGTATCACTTGGTAACCCACAAGATGGATGATTCAGTATGAGATTTTTGTTTAGAAGCTTTCATTCTCCCACTTCAAAAGATAAGGGAGTGGCTCAGCTTCCACTGGGATGCTAAACCACTACCCACAATTTAGTGTGGGCATCTGTGGGTTTATTATTTCAGTATTGTTTTATTGTTTATGATGTGGAACATATTTCCTTCACAACCTCCAGTGACTTAAGTTCAATTTGTTCATTAAGTGCTTGTATGGGTTTTTTGGGTTCTCTGATTTTTTTCCCCACATCTGAAAGATGTACAGTTGAGGTTGATTGGCCCTGTAGTGTTATGGTGAGCCATTCACAGCATAGTTAAACAAATGGAGAATGTGCAAACTCAATGTAGATGGTGAACAGACTCAGAAGTGAACCAAAGTCCCTGGAGCTGTAAGGCATGGATTAAAGGTGACACTACATTTTCATATTTGTCTGTTCTTCAACCACAATCCATTAAACTCAAATGTCATTTTATTAGAAAGTTATTGGGAGAAAGATGCTAAGGATAGAGCTGTCAGGAAAGAGGAAAAGAGGAAGGCCTAAGCGAAGGTTTATGGATGTGGTGAGAGAGGACATGCAGGTGATGGGTGTAACAGAACAAGATGACGAGGACAGGAAGATATGGAAGAAGATGATCCGCTGTGGCAACCCCTAGTGGGAGCAGACGAAAGAAGAAGAAGAAGAAGAAGCACTCTGTCCCTTGTCCTGTCATTCTGATTAATATCTAATTGATATCTTCTCCTGTTTTGTTACAGTTTGGGCTTGCATATATTTTCTGTTTCATTGTTTTTGAATTATTATTTTTCATGATTCTATGTAATTTCTGTTAAGGCTGTTTATTATTTAGTACTGTTGTTCTGTATCTTTAACTGTTCTTCCATTATGTATATTCTGTAGGTGGAACCCCCCCCCCAAGAGGTGGGTCAATATGATGTCACACCTGAGGAACCACCCACTCTCTTTATATTCTTATGGCGGAGACTCTTTCCCACAGGTTGCAATTGAGTGTTGTTGTCATTGTAATCATTTTTACTTTGTGTTTGTGTACATTTTTTATCTGTAAGAATAGACTGATGTTTTTTTCAAAGCACCTTTTTATTATTTTGATGATGTTCATTTTTCAAATCATGTTTTTGCAACTGGGATTTGCGCAATATGATCCAGTCTGTCGCGCCTATGACGTTAGCATCAGTAAGGTACAAATACAGCAATGGCCCTACTTGTGTTATCCTTTAGTTGGATTCAAAAAAGAAAAACTTTATTAGCCCAGTTAGTTACTTTATTTAAGCAGGCCTAGTGATAGGTTCTCTCTCAGTTTTGAACCCGTTTTGCCTACGAATTTGTCTCTTTAATTTTTTGGTTGCCTGTTTCTATTGCTCTTCTTGATTTTGACTTGTTTTGCCCACCCAACTACAAAATTTTATTTATTCTCCTGGTCTCTTTACCTTTTTCTTGCAATAATCCTTGGAGACTCTGTCTCATTACAGTTGTAAGAAGTCTCTTGCAAGTATTGTTTTTTGTGATTCTGTTGTTTCTGTCCCTGAATTCTGCTCTTCGGATTGTGTATTGGACATTTTACCATGGATTGTCTTTTAAGATAAATCCTTTGCTCATTTTGCGTTTTTGAGTATTTTGTTACAGGTTCCTATATTTACTTATAAACTCTTTGTAAAGATTACAGTTTGGATTGTCAATACAAGCAACATATTTTATGGGTTGTCTCCTTTATGAGACAGTTTTGTAAAGTTTGGGACTTTCCTTGTAGTTTTGAACTTTAAAAGCAAGCTCCCCCATTGTTGGGCCTGTATGGATGGAAGCAGACCAGTAGAGATCGGGTACTTGGCAGCCATGGGGAGAGCTTTTTGTGAGTTGGCCAGAGACATTCCAAGCCTGCATTATGGGTCTTTCAGAGGCCTCATACCCCTTTTTGCCATGTCTGATACTCCTCGTTGTAGCAAGCCCAGCAGGGTGAATATTTAAAAAGAACACATTTAGGCCAGTTACCACAGTGCAAATGTCCAAGCTGGGATGGATCTTGGTATGATTCCATAACAAAGCACTTGCCACAGTTGGCAGGATTTGCACTGTGGATGGGTGGAGTGCAGTGACTAGGGCTATCAGATCAAATGTTGCTATTCAAATATAATTCAAATTTATTTAAAAAAGATCTTTTTTGAAGGCAACAGCTGACATTCAATTGTAACAACAGGGTTGTTTGTGTTGCTAATTTTGGCATCAAATGACTCCAGATGCACTGTGCAAAGCTGCAATTCTTTATTGATCTGTTTTTGCACTTCAGATCTATGATCAGACATTTTGTAACTTTGAATGGTTTGCTTAGTAAAACTTACAGCTAGACCCCTTCACAACATACTTTTTTTTCCTATCCAACAAGTGTACTAAATGCATTTCCAGTGCCCTGAAAGTATCGTTTTGCATCTAATTATGTCCCCTTTACTCTTAAATCTGAGAACCCTAACTGTTGTTTAATGCTAAGACCTTACCATTAAAGCCAATGGAAAATATCTATTATAGTTCTTTATTTTCCTTTTATTACAAGGCTTTAAAAGACCAGCTTTAAAGAGCCAACATGATATGTCCTACAATTAGTCCCCGTCTTACATGGCAACTGCGTTGACACATAATGCCTAAAATAGTGAGGTATAGTCAAAAATGTTCAGGCTGCCTGTGTTAAAATACTGCTGCATCTGCAAAGGAGCAAAAAGAAGACAGATTGTTTCAGACCCTTACTTGATACTGTGACAATCCTGAAACACACAAAGGAGCTGCGTTTCTGGGCTGAGTCCACAGGTGTGGAGAGACTTTTTATTCTGAATGCCATGCAATTTACGTTACCATGCTGCTGCCCTTTGGAGACCTCCAAAATAATAGAACAAGCTTTCCATCAACCTGTCTGCCTTTTGCCTTCTCATTTACTTCACTCACTATTCTCACCCTGTCAAGGTTTTACTAACTGACCCGTATCTTTCGTGATCCTTGTCAGTACTCTGAGCCATGAAAACAGCCACGAAAAGGACCTTAAATCTTTATGAGCCACACATGGTGGCACTGTGCTCCACTACATTATTATTAATGTTTTACTTTTTTATTCATGGTGCTTCAGGCAAATAATGAAGTGCTTAAGACAAAGTTGCACGGGTCTTGTAGCACTCAGCCGGTGTGCCCGGGCTACAAACATATTATGAAATGTATTTAAATAAAAGTTTCCTGAGAACTGTTAGGACTTTTCTGTTTATTTTTTTTAGCTGCTGATGTTTGTACTTGCAGTGCAGCCATTGCTATAACAATAAAGTATAAAATATAAAGCATGTGCAAACGTGCATGTCTAACTCCAAGAGAATATTAGGTTTGTGGCTGGTCAATGGGACAAATCATGTTGTGATTCCATGACAAAACACTTGGCGTAGTCAGTAGGATTTGCACTGTGAATGAATGAAGAGCAATGGCAGTGCTGGTCACTGGGACAGATTATGGTGTGATTCCATAACAAAACATTTGGTGTATGTTATGGTGTATAAAATCTACAAATTAGTCTCTATATTTTTGTGATATTTTGCTCAATCCTAACAAGATGAATGGAAGGGGAGTAAGGCCAGGCGGATTGGAGGTGGATTCAAATTGTTCTATCATGGTGTGGATGGGAGGAGAAATAGGGTAGGAGTTATTCTGAAGGAACAGTATGTCAAGAGTGTTTTGGAGGTGAAAAGAGTGTCAGGCAAAGTAATGATTATGAAGCTGGAAATTAGAGGTGTGATGATGAATGTTGTTAGTGCATATGCACCGCAAGTTGGGTGTGCAATGGGTGAGAAAGAAGATTTTTGGAGTGAGTTGGATGAAGTGATGAACAGTGTACCCAAGGGACAGAAAGTGGTGATTGGAGCGGATTTCAATGGGCATGTTGGTGAAGGGAGCAGTAGAGATGAGGAGGTGATGGGTAGGTATGGTGTCAAGGAGAGGAATGAAGAAGGTCAGAGGATAGTGGATTTTACCAAACGGATAGACATGGCTGTGGTGAATATGTATTTTAAGAAGAGGGAGGAACATAGGGTTATGTACAAGAGTAGAGGAAGATGCACACAGGTAGATTACATCCTATGCAGAAGAGTTGATCTGAAGGAGATTGAAGACTACAAAGTGGTGGCAAGGGAAAGTGTAGTTAGTCAGCATAGGATGATGGTCTGTAGGATGACGTTGGAGATCAAGAAGAGGAAGAGAGTGAGGGCAGAGCCAAGGATCAAGTGGTGGAAGTTGAAAAAGGAAGACTGCAAGGTTGAGTTTAGGGAGGAGGTGAGACAGACACTGGGTGGCAGTGAAGAGTCACCAGACAGCTAGGAAACTACAGCAGATGTAGTAAGGGTAACAGCAACTCTACAGTAACTCTACTGTTTCCGGCGCCGCTGAGAGTGGCAGCCTTTTCAGCAGCTCCGTGTATGACTGTATGTGTATGACTTTATTTTTTCTACTTTTATTTTTCTCTTTTTTTTTTTTATTGATCACTCCTTTTGCTGGAGTATGTGAATTACCCTTTGGGATTAATAAAGTATCTATCTATCTATCTATCTATCTATCTATCTATCTATCTATCTATCTATCTATCTATCTATCTATCTATCTATCTATCTATCTAGCAAGAAGGATGCTTGGCGTGACATCTGGAAAGAGGTGGTAGAATGAGGAAATACAGGAGAGTACACAGAGGAAGAGGATGGCAAAGAAGAAGTGGGATAGTCAGAGAGATGCAGAAAGTAGACAAGAGTACCAGGAGATAAGGCGCAAGATGAAGAGAGAGGTGGCGAAGGCTAAAGAAAAGGTGTACTGATGAGTTGTATGAGAGGTTGGACGCTAAGGAGGGAGAAAAGGACCAATGGGCTAGTCAGAGGGACCGAGCTGGGAAAGATGTGCAGCAGGTTAGGGTGATAAAGATGGAAACGTACTCACAAGCGAGGAGAGTGTATTGAGAAGATGGAAAGAGTACTTTGAGAGGCTGATGAATGAAGAGAACGAGAGAGAGAAGAGGTTGGATGATGTGGAGATAGTGAATCAGGAAGTGCAACGGATTAGCAAGGAGGAAGTAAGGACAGCTAAGAAGAGGATGAAAAATGGAAAGATCGTTGGTCCAGATGACATACCTATGGAAGCATGGAGGTGTTTAGGAGAGAAGGCAGTGGAATTTTTAACCAGATTGTTTAATGGAATCTTAGAAAGGGAGAGGATGCCTGAGCAGTGGAGAAGAAGTGTACTGGTGCCGATATTTAATAATAAGGGGGATGTGCAGGACTGCAGTAACTACAGGGGAATAAAATTGATGAGCCACAGCATGAAGTTATGGGAAAGAGTAGTGGAAGCTAGGTTAAGAAGTGAGGTGATGATTAGTGAGCAGAAGTATGGTGTCATGCCAAGAAAGAGCACCACAGATGCAATGTTTGCTCTGAGGATGTTGATGAAGAAGTTTAGAGAAGGCCAGAAGGAGTTGCATTTGTCTTTGTGGACCTGTGACGATGCGGGTTCGCTCCACGCTCCCTTTCAGCTTCTGGGAGCCGTTGAACCCTTTACCGTGGGTAATGTTACTGATGAGCTCGGCAGTGAGGCATAACAATGGAGCAAGGGGATGGTGTAATAGTGCAAAGTGCTTTTATTAAAATACAACAAAACAACAATCAAAAACAAAGTGTCGAAATAAAGAAGTGCAGTGCATTCAAAAAGTCATTACATAAATAATCCATAAAAACAGAAATGTAATTGTGGAGGTTAAAAAATCCAATACAATAGGAAAAACAACAATCCTTTAAAACGAGGTTAAAACAATGCTGGAAGCAGTCCCTCTAAAATCCAAAGCCCAGTGTCTTTTATCTGGTGGCTCCCCTGTTTCTCCCATATGGACTTCTCAACAGGGAAGTCACCCCTCCTGCAGCTGACCTTACTACTGTCCAGTTGCCTTCCGTTCCCTGGCTCCGTACGGCTTCCTTACCGGACTGAGACTTGGGTTCCTCAACAGCCAGGTCGCTCACGCTGAGGCTCACCTTCCCAAGACTCCACGACTCCCGCTGCCATCTCGGCCTTACGCGGCCAGCCATCCTTCATCCCCGGTCACTCCAGCTCCTTGTTCACTCAGCTGGAGTGACCGCTTCCTTCTGCCCACCGAATGTTGGCCAAACACCACTGCTAGGGCTCACTGTCCAGCTGTTTGCCTGCAATGTTTCGCTCGCTCTCACTCTCACTCTCGTGCTCACACCAGATTCTCTCCCCATACTGCTTCCTGCAACCTCCGTCTCTCTTTTCTTTCTCTTCTCTTTTTTTGTCCCCCCCCTAGCCACCTCACGCTACTCTTTATAACAGGGACGTGATTCACCTGTGACAATCAGTGGCTCTCGGGAACAATTATGGATGCAGACCGTTTCTCACCTCTGCACTTAGGTGAGAAACACCCACATCACAAATTCCCCAGGACCCCCTTCAGCCACACAACCATGCCCCCCTCTCTAAGCCGCAAGTGCGGTGATTATTTATTTAAAACTGGCCTTCCTGATGGGAGCTGTGGACCCGCAACACCACAGGACCTGGAGAAAGCAAATGACAGGGTGCCTCGAGAGGAACTGTAGTATTGTATGAGGAAGTCAGGAGTGGCAGAGAAGTACGTAAGAGTTGTACAGGATATGTACGAGGGAAGTGTGACAGTGGTGAGGTCTGTAGTAGGAGTGATGGAGGTGGGATTACATCAGGGATCAGCTCTGACCCCTTTCTTATTTGCAATGGTGATGGACAGGTTGACAGACAAGATTAGACAGGATTCCCCGTGGACTATGATGTTTCCTGATGACATTTTGATCTGTAGCGAGAGTAGGGAGCAGGTTGAGGAGACCCTGGAGAGGTAGAGATATGCTCTAGAGAGGAGAGGAATGAAGGTCAGTAGGAACAAGACAGAATACATGTGTGTAAATGAGAGGGAGGTCAGTTGAATGGTGAGGATGCAGGGAATAGAGTTGGCGAAGGTAGATGAGTTTAAATACTTGGGATCAACAAGTACAGAGTAATGGGGATTGTGGAAGAGAGGTGAAAAAGAGAGTGCAGGCAGGGTGGAATGGGTGGGGAAGAGTAGAGTGTCAGGAGTGATTTGTGACAGACGGGTATCAGCAAGAGTGAAAGGGAAGGTCTACAGGATGGTAGTGAGACCAGCTATGTTATATGGGTTGGAGACGGTGGCACTGACCAGAAAGCAGGATACAGAGCTGGAGGTAGCAGAGTTAAAGATGCTAAGATTTGCACTGGGAGTGATGAGGATGTATAGGATTAGAAATGAGTACATTAGAGGGTGAGCTCAAGTTGGACGGTTGGGAGACAAAGTCAGAGAGGCAAGATTGCGTTGGTTTGGACATGTGCAGAGGAGAGATGCTGGGTATATTGGGAGAAGGATGCTAAGGATAGTGCTGCCAGGGAAGAGAAAAAGAGGAAGGCATAAGCGAAGGTTTATGGATGTGGTGAAAGAGGACATGCAGGTGATGGGTGTAACAGAACAAGATGCAGAGGACAGAAAGATATGGATAAAGATGATCCGCTGTGGCAACACCTAACGGGAGCAGCCGAAAGAAAAAGAAGTTCACAACATAGTGCTAAATTGGTTTTACAGCCTGGGAAAGGAAGACTTGCCGATACCTCGGGCTATTGATTACTTTATGGATGGATATCTGGGACAACAATTTGGTTTATAGCTTGGGAAAGGAAGACATGCTGATACCTAAAGCAACATCAAAAAACTTTATTATTTGGGGAGCAAAATTCATCCATCATATTGACAGCCAGCCAATCAGGTGCATGGAACAATCATGTGTTATGAAACCATGGCATAAAAGTTTATAATATGCCTCATTTGAAAGCAACGTCAGAAGAGAAACAGCGACGATGGGAGAGCGACGTCAGAAGAGAAGACAAAGATACATGTGACCAGTTTTCATCCCATCGTCAGTTAACGGCATTTTCATGGACATCGATTGCTAAATCAAACGCTGCCCTGGGACATTCATCCTTGACATCACTGATTCCTTTCATTAAACTTGTTTAAGACTATTTATCCAGACATTACTATCAATCTTATTTTCTATTACTTATTATTGTTCTTGAATAAATATTAACTTGTTTTCATCTTTCTATGCTTTGTCTTAATGTCTAGGGTGATTGAAGTAATAAGGTAGATTTCTTTGAGCACCTGGCGCAGCCGGAGGTTTGCCATTACCTCTGTGCTGCAAGGTTTATTAAGGCTGAGGGTGAGACCTCCACCCAAAAGCAGGGAACAGTACATAAAGTAAGGCATTCTTGGCTGACAAATGGCCTATAGTCAAGGCGGCTGAGCCTTTGTATGTTTGAATATTTTCTTGGAGACGAAAAGTAATATTTAGGTCCGAGATATATTTAAAACATCATATGTTGTTCATGCCGATAATAAGTAAGTCTCATGAAGTGCTAGGACAGTGACAAGTTGTGTTATTCATAAGGCACTTGTGTGGTTTAAAGTGCTAGTGATTAACCAGCTGTGTGTTTGTCATTCATAAGGCACTGTTGTGGTTAGGGTCTGAGTGTATGTGTAAATCTATGTATGTGTGTGTTATTATTTAGGGTGCGGGAGTAGACCAATCCAATAACGAACTTGACAAGTATAAGGGGTAAACAGACATTAACACAGTGTAGTCAGTAGGATTTGCACTGTGGATGGATGAAGTGTAGTGGCAGTGCTGAGGAAAAGGGGCTAGCTAAATGAGACAGAGAGAGAAAGCTCAAATGATGTCATCAGGAATTCTCTGTTTGCAGGGATTAGAGGCAACTCCTGCACACACGAGTGTGGTAGTTTTTCTATTAGCCCACACTGTAAAGAATCTGTTTCTGAAAGCCTTATGTAATCCAGATGTTGGGGGTTTATGGCTGGACACTGGTAGATACCACAGTGCAAAACTGTAAATGTCTCAGTTGAGATGGATTGAGGTGTGATTACACAAAAAAAATACTTGCCTGGTCACCATCATTTATCACTCTGCATATATGCAGACTGGGACAAATCAAGGTGTGATTCTATGACAAGACAGATGGTGTTCACCAAAGAAAAGTACCATATAAAAGTATAAAACTATTGTTTTTCCGAAAGCCATTGAGCTCACTATGTGACTCATGGTGAATCATTTCACTTGCCAGGCTTCACACTGCAGAAATACTGAAGAAATTGTGCCACCCCTGTTAAGCACCTTGGAATGGGAATATATTCAGTATACAAATTAAAGGCTAAAATGTTTTCTATAGCATGGCGAGTGGCTAAAGATTAACTGGAAGGTGTCATCAGATATCACATTTGTTTCTCTCTAGTGGCATTAAAGTTTCACTTCCATTGAGTGTAAACACAGCTGGCATTTAACTCATCAACTAATTTGTGTAACAGACCCTTAAGCTCTTTATTTTACTATTTCTTTAACTTATTTTTCACATAAACAAGATAAGGTTTTATCTCTTATTTCACTTTCAGCACTTACTGAGTCTTAATGTCTTGTCAGTTAAGCCATGGAAGGGCTGAGGGGGCACCATTGTTGGAACGTGCTTAGGGCATCAGTTGGCCTTAATCTGGCCCTGAACATACTATACATATAAAAAAATAAATAAAAGGGGGATTAAAGGCAAACATACTTCCAAACGATGGACTCCTGGAGCCTGTATACATTTTCTTAAAATTTCAAAAGGAGTGGTTTGCGTTTAGAATCTTTATAATGAATCATAATTGTTAATGGCTTGTGAATCTCAGTCATGTTGTTCTTTCAAAAATACAGAAAATTTTGAAAATATGCAAACTGCAGCATAAATTCACTTTTTTCCAAATTATTGTCCTTGACGTTTAAAATTTTTTCTTTTAGTAGCTTAATGCATTTCAAAAATAGAAACAAACAAAATAAGGCCTGGGCACATCCCTTGTAATTATACTGTATGTACTGAAGCAGGGTAATAAAATGTGAACAAAATGCAGAACAACTAAAAGGGATGTTACATAGAAAAGGAAGAAAAACTACTGCAGTATTCAATTCTCCCAGTCTGAAACACAGCAATCAACAGAGTAGATCAAAGCACAATACATTTAGTTATCTGTACAAAAGTAGCATAATCTATAAATTTGAACAAGTAATAGAAAAATAGGCCCAAATGGCTTCTTTGTAACATGAAGGCCCATGCTGAATAGCCAATTTGGATTTACTTTACTATCACCATACAACAAGGAGTGCACAGCTGAATAAAATTGTGTTTCTCCAGGCTCAATGTACAAACACAAACACAGAGACAAGCGCATGTTATACAACAGCAGAGAAACATAACAGACAGCATAAACAGACGCAATATATGTATAATCCAATAGACAAATTGGTGAATAGTTGTAAAGCATTCAAGTGATAAAAAAATATGAACATAATGCACAGACATACCAGCATTTTAGGAGAGAAGAGATTCCAAATATATGTGTTCAAACACTCTGTTTAAGTGTTCAGGAATTTAACAATCCCAATAGGTCAGCATGATTTTTGTTGTTAGAGGGAGTTGACTAGTCTCATGGCCTGTGGGAAGAAACTCCTACTGAGTCTGGCATTCTTGCACCACATATTACAACAGTGTTTTCCAGAGGGCAAAAGTTTGAACAGTCAATGGGCAGTGTGGGTGGTGTCTCTGACTATCTTGGTGGCTCTCCTAAGACAGTGTGACAAGTATAGCTCTTGGACAGAAGGGAGGGTGGTTCCGATGATTTCCTCTGCCATCCTCACCACTCTCTGCAGGGAATTCTAATCGGAAGCTGTACAGCAACCATAACAGACTGTGAGGCTGCTGGTCAAGATGATCTCTAGTGGCTCTGTAAGAATGTTGCGAGGACAGGATGGGGGAGGTTTGCTCTCCTTATCTGTCGCATAAAGCGAAGGCACTGCTATGCCTTCTTGACAAGGGAGGTAGTGTTTGTAGCCCATGTCAGGTCATCTGTGAGGTGCACTCCCAGGAACTTGGTATTTCTTCCTAACTCCACAGTGTTGCCATGGAGTGTAAGTGGAGTATGTGCCACGTGTTTCCTCCTGAAGTCAACAATGATTTCCTTCGTCTTGTTGACATTCAATGACAGGCTGTTGTTGTCACACCAGACAAGTGGGTTCACTTCCTTTTTGTAGGCCAAGTCATCTTGATTGCTGATGAGGCCCACTACTGTTTTGTCATCTGCAAATCTTATGATATGATTCGAATTATGTCTGGCACAACAGTCGTGAGTCATCAAAGTGAACAACAGAGGTTTCTAAACATAGCCTGATATTCACAGTGATGGTCTCAGAGATGTTTTTTCCAACACTTACTGTCTGGGGTCTGTCTGTGAGGAAGTCCAATATCCACTTGCATAATAAGGTATTGATGCCTAGTGGGTCACGTTTTCTTACCAAGTGCTGGGGGGTTAACTGTACTAAAAGTGAAGCTAAAGTCAATAAAGAGCAGCTGCACATATCTGTTCTTATTCTCCAGATGGGCCATGGTCACATGGAATGTTACTGATGGGGTATCATTTGCCTCCTTTCTCTGCAACTGGTCTTCTTAATACCGGGTCTACAGAAATCAGTCTGGCCCTGAGTTCTGTCATCATCATCACTGGACTCAACTGATGTTACCCTCATGCTTCTGTGTAGTTGTGTCACTGAATTGCGCCATGGAGTTCACACCATGTAACATCTCAGCCCAAAGTTTTGCACTGTGGTGAAATGTCATTGGTTAGCCACAAACCTGCAGCATCTGGCTCAGATGGTCTCCATTTAGAGCACACTACAAGGATCTCACTTCAGAGTCATAGCAGGTCACAACAGTGCATGTCTGAGATGCTTTGTTATGCGAGTCCACAGCAATTCACTTGAGGATAAAAATTGGATTTACAGTGTGGATGGGTGGAGTGTAGTGGTGACACTATGCAGAAAAGGTGGGGACTGACACAGGGAGAGATCAGTTAACATCACCAGGAATTGTAGGGCAACCATTAAAAAAGATATTAAGGAGGCTAAAAGACAGTTGGAGAGGAATGTAGCGGATAAGGTGAGAGATGGCCCAAAGAGATTCTTTCAGCATTATATTAGTAAAAGATCATTCAAGGAAAAGGTAAAGTACATCAGGAATAATAAAGAGGAATTAAAAAACACTGACAGTGAAATAGCGGATGCTCTAAATAAGCATTTTTCTGAGGTCATCACAAGTGAAGAAGTAGATAACCTCCAAGCGGTAAATTGGACTACTAAGGAGCACTGATTGATTTGGAAATTGTAGAGGGAGAAGTACTGCTCAGATTAAATAGGCAGAAGTCAAACAAATCTCCGGGACCAGATAACATTTACCCTCAAGTTCTAAGGAGGTTAATGAGTACAGATAAAAACCCTTGATGCATATTTTTAGGAAGTCACTGCACACTGGGGAAATCCTGAAGGACTGGAAAATGGCAAATATCCCGTTATATTAAAAAGGGTGACCGGGCAGATCCATGCAACTATAGGCCAGTAAGCTGAATGTGCATCACAGGAGCATTAATGGAAGGAATTATTAAGGATACGATTGAGCAGCACATGGCAAGTACAGGATACAGTACAGGCGTTTAACTGAACAGTCAGCATGGGTTCAGTAGAGGGAGGTCATGTTTTACTAACATGCTGGAATTCTATGAGGAAGCACAAAAGGGTAAGATCAAAGTGGAGCATAAGATATTATTTATCTTAACTTTCAGAGCATTTGATAAGGTGCCACATGAGATGTTGGGTGTCATACTAAAAGAAGTGGGAGTTCAGGGTGATGTTTGTAGATGGGTGCGGGATTGAGTCAGTCATAAGAAGCAGAAGGTGATGGTGCGATGAACCTTATTAGAATTGGCTGATGGTAAGAGTGATGTTCCACAGGGGTCAGTGTTAGGGCCACTGATATTTTTAATATAAATAAATGATAAGAATATAAGTAATAAGTTGGTTAAACTGCAAATGATACCAAAATAGGTGGATTGGCAGATAATCGGGAATCTGTTAAATTATTACAGAAGAATTTCGACAGCAGGCTTGGGCAAATTGAAGCTTAATGTCAGTAAATGTAAAGTATTACACATAGGAAGTAAAAATGTTAGGTCTGGATACACAATGGGAGGGCTGAAAATTAAGAGTACACATTATGAGAAGGATTTAGGAGTCGTAGTAGACTCAACACTATCAACTGCCAGACAATGTATAAAAGCCATTAAGAAGACAAATAGAATGTCAGGTTACATAGCACCTTGATGTGTGGAGTACAAGTCCAAAGAGGTTCTGCTCAAGCTTTATAACACACTGGTGAGGCATCATCTGGAGTAGTGTGCACAGTTTTGGTCTCCAGGCTACAAAAGCTAGACATAGCAGCGCTAGAAAAGGTCCAGAGAAGAGCGACTAGACTCATTCCAGGGCAACAGGGGATGAATTATGAAGAAAGAGTAACAGAGCTGAGCCTTTACAGTATAAGAAAAAGAAGATCAAGAGGAGACCTGACTGAAGTGTTTAAAATTATGAAGGGAATTAGTCCAGTGGATCGAGACTGTGACTTTAAAATGAGTTCATCAAGAACACAGGGACACAGCTAAGTTCCAAGTAGCATGGAATACAGTAAGACTTTAGGGACTTTCAAAAATCCACTTTATGTTTTTTTAGAAGAATTAAGTGGATAGGACTGGTGAGCTTTGTTGAGCTGAATGACCGTGTTCTCGTCTTGATTGTTCTAATGTTCTAAAAAAAGTGCTTCATTCATAATGTTCAGAGACTTTCTCTGTGTGGCCGACGAAAGGAGCTGTCCGTTTAGCTCATGCTGCAGGGAGCTTGCTTCTGAGCCAGATGTTTTAAGCTTCATAGTGTGAGTCCACTTGACAATGAAGATGGGATTTGCACTGTGGACATGTGAAATGAAGTGGCGAAGCTCTGCAGAAAAGATGGGGGCTGACATAACCAGGAAGTGATCCGCTTACAATTATGGTTGTCTGAGGGAATGACAGTCTCAACAACATAAATATGTGGGCACCAAACTGCCTGTACCTATTTACTTCAATTGAAAACAAAAACAAACTCTTGATGGAGTCAAATTCGGAACAAAACAACAGCCTCCAGTTAACATGGGGCTGGCTAATTCTATAGGTTTCTCCAGGCTATAGAGGAGCTCTGCCTCTTTGATTGCTCAGTCGTGAAGTGACACTTCATTCTGAGTGGTCATGTTTGTATGGCCCAGAGACCAGCAAGTGTGGATAAGTTGCCATCACTGGGCAGTTTCTCAGTACTGTGCAGGAACAGAAAGATAACACATGTAGCGGTAGTGCCCCCTCTCGGTCCAGAGTGGAATCCGGAGTGTGACCCTCTTGACGTGTATGCATGACACAGTGTTAAGAGATGGTATCTGTGCTGCCAACTAAAGGAGCTTTCCATTTAGCTCAGGTTGCATGGATCTTGCTTCTGAGGTAGATGTTGTGGGTTTTAAACTGAGGTGTTTCATGGTGCGAGTCCACAGCAATTCATTGGGGGGCAAAGATAGCATTTTGCAACTTTCTATTAATGTCTACTTAATAAAGAGTATAAAGAGGAACAGTGCCACCCTAAGACCCTACCATGACAAAACAGTTGCTCTTTCTCAGACTTGGACATGGACAAGCTAACATCAAATTCTTCACTGCTAATGCTAAATACCGGTGGTTTTGAGGCTTCATCTTTTTTAAGTAAAAATCTAGCAATGTCATGCATATTTTGTAACATGGCTGCATTTCTAGACCCTGTTCCTTTTTCATTTAACCCAGCAAGCCAAAATCCACGTAAGAACTTAATAGTTTAATTAATTAATTAATTAATTTTTTGCATTTATATAGCGCTTTTCTCACTACTCAAAGCGCTTAGCAATTGCAGGTTAAGGGCCTTGCTTAAGGGCCCAACAGAGCAGAGTCCCTTTTGGCATTTACGGGATTCGAACCGGCAACCTTCCGATTGCCAGGGCAGATCCCTAGCCTCAGAGCCACCACTATGAAGGCTAGGGGTCGCCACTGAGCCCCAAAGCTGACACATGATACAAGTCCTGGGTTCAAATAAAGAGGGTTTTATTATAAATAGCTTGAATAAATTTGACAAACAAGGGGTATTTTTCTATTTCTCTCCCTCTCCTACAAGGTGAGTATTGCCTGTCTCCACTCCTGGCTCTGACTCACCTAGACAAGGCAGTGTGGGCTCTTTTATGGAGGACCTGAGAGTACTTGTGGAGTACTTTGCCCGTTGGAAGTACTTCCAGGCCATACGGAAGTCCCGAATAGTAGGGAGTGTAACTTCCTGTAGCATCCCCAAGCAGCACCCATGGACCCCAGCAGGGCTGTGCTAATGGACTACAATTCCTGGCATTCCCTGCAGGTTTTCGAACAGGTACCAATATCCAGGGCTGCTACCATCTAGCATACGGAGGGGAGACATTAAGCAGGAACTATTGCTTATCCCTGTCCTTCCGTGTTATGGGTGTCCCATCAAGGTAAGGACCTCAAACCAATTCTGGCTGGTTTGCCAGTCCCAACATTTTGTCTCTCACAAGTTATTTTATTTTTTTGCGGGCTTTTGTTTAATTTTAATTGCTTTATGGGATCCCTCTTTCAAATTTAGATGCACAGACACAACCATTGAGACACTAGCAAAGCATGAGTTCAGTGTTTTGAGTTTAGGCTTTTTGGTGCCGATGGCCCCCCAGGTCATGGTGTTCCTGGATGCTCACCCGGTTCCTGGAATGGTTAATCCAGCCCTGCCTTTCATGCCTAGTGCTGCCAGGATTAAGTAGGTTTAACAATGTACAGTATACATGTAATTACTGATATTGTGCAGGTTCTGAAGCAAATCCTGTCATTTACCTCATTAATATCCCATAGGTTGGTAAAACTGTCAATCCTTTCCAGCACAAAGTCCAGGTGAGAAGGATGAACTCTGTCCTGCAAATATGGAAGGCTAGGGAGTTGTTCAGTTTAACTTTGCTTCATTATCTTGAACTGGTGAGAAATATTTCTTGTTGGTTGCTGGGCGTGGCGAGACATAAAGAATACCTCTAAAAACCGCACACTCGTTCCTAAAATACTCCCAAATTACTGGGTGTGGCATAAGGATGTGCAATTTTTTTTAGTAAGAAAGTGAAGTGCAGAATATGTTTGATATTTTCAAATGAAATGCGTATCTGCTTATTATGGAGTCTGTTTAAATCTGTTCAGTGTTGCAGATCTTTCATATTTAGCATTATTAAAATATTAGTATAAAACCTATCTTTGTCAAGGAGAATGCTTTGCTTACTTTTTTTTTTTTTAGTGATTGTAATTAAAAAATAGGTAGATTTAGGTGTGTCACAAGATGAATTTATTATTATCCATTCGTCCATTTCAAGGTTGTGGGAAGAATCTAATATTAGCCTTTCTTAACTATATTTTACTTTTGGCGTGTGGGTAGTGTGGTGGAGTTGTTGCATTACGTCTCCAGAATTCTGGGCCCAGTTCTTGACCCAGCCGCTCCCCGGATGAAATTCTTGCCATGTCTGTGCAGAGTCTCTCTGATAACCTTGGGTTCCTCTTACAATCCAAAGATGTGAATTTGTGCAGATTATTACTGGCCTGGCATGAGTGAGTGTGCCCTGTCACAGATGGTCATCTGTCCAGAATTCAGCTGATTCCTTCCTTGTGCCCAATGCTGCCAGGGATGACTCTGACTCCCTGTTGCTGATTAGGAAAATTCATACATGGCTAGGGGACAATAATGTGACACATTTGGTTAATGCTGCTGCTGCCCACCTCCGAATTTATGGTTTTGCATCCCTGCCAAGGTGCTACCAGTGTTCTTCCTGGCTCTGTGTGTTTATGTTTTTTTGGTACTCCATAGATATGTGCCCGGGTTAGCCCTGTGATAGAATGGCTCCACATCCACCATTGGCTGTTGCTTTGTGCCTGATACTCACATAAATATTTCTTTCCTTCTGTGACACATTTAGTCTCTCCACCCTAGACAAGGTAGATGGATTCATCGCCTTCAATTTTTAAAAGACTACATTTTCCAGTGAGTGTGTGCCCCCTGCTGGATAGGTGTAGGTAATGCATAATTTGACCTGAAATAAGGATCAAAATGCTGTGTTATGTATTCACTTTGAGTGTCTTTTATCAAATATTAGGTCTTGACTGAAGATCTGATCAAATTTACTTTAATAAAAATATGGAATAATGCATAAAAGAGTCTGGGAGTAAAATAACTTTTCTACAAAAATGGCAACTTAATGACGGTGAGTTATAAAAGTGGGGAGGTAAATTGGCATTAAGGATGCCTGGCAGCATGGTGGTGTGGCCAGGGTTTTAGAAATTAAAGGGAATAGCTGCCCCATTGACACCAAACACTAAAGTGCAATTGGTACTAAACTAATCAACCTTACTGTCAGACATCGTAATTTCATATAACACTCTCAGACTTGTTTAATCTAACTCAGAATCACAGAATGCAAGGCTGAAACCAACCTTAGGGAAGGCACCAATGTACCCCATCACCCACTCACTTACACAGAGCCAACTTAGACGTGGCAGTTAGCCTAACACTACTCTTGCTGAGTCAGAAGTATAATATCTACGTCTAGAGACAACCATGAGTGAATTATGATTAGTAGTGGGCGGCAATAATTAGACGGCTCAGTGAATGTCACATTTCTAAACCAATCCAATGCCTCATGAAGGGGGAGCTCAAAGTAGGGGCTGGGATTATGAACTACAAAGATCAGTGGTGTTCTTGTTAACCTGGTCTGACAGATAGCAAGCTTCTGATTGCAATGAACAATCAAAAAGTCTCCTAAAAAATCCTATTAAACCTATAAGTCCTCACAGGTGGCACAGTGGTAGTGCTGCTGCTTTGCAGTAAGGAGTCTGTGGAAGACTGTGGGTTCGCTTCCCAGTTCCTCCCTGTGTGGATAGCGCTTTGAGTACTGAGAAAAGCGCTATATAAATGTAATGAATTATTATTATTTATTATTATAAATGTGTGTTACATGTGCAGGGAGTATATTTTACATGTTAAAAATAAATATAACCTGTTGCAAGAGACAAACCTTTCTCTAACATCAGATTAAAGATTGGCATGCGAAGTCATCAATGGATGAGTGGTAAAAGTGAACAATACGTTGTAATTTAGCGTGACAACGATTGACTCCTGCACTATGTAAGGTTGAAAGAATTGACAGCTGCATTTGTCCATCCATCCATCCATCCATTATCCAACCTGCTATATCCTAACTACAGGGTCATGGGGGTCTGCTGGAGCCAATCCCAGCCAACACAGGGCGCAATGCAGGAAACAAACCCTGAGCAGGGCGCCAGCCCACCGCAGTGCACATACACACTCACCCACACACACCCACACACCAGGGACAATTTAGAATCGCCAATGCACCTAACCTGCATGTCTTTGGACTGTGGGAGGAAACCGGAGCACCCGGAGGAAACCCACGCAGACACTGGGAGAACATGCAAACTCCATGCAGTGAGGACCCAGGAAGCGAACCCAGGCCTCCTTACTGCTTGGCAGCAGCGCTACCTCTGAGCCACCCAGCTGCATTTGTGAAAATATGAATTGCAAAATGTGCACTCGAAATGAGCAAATTGTCATACACTGTGAAAAGGACTGCCGTTAAGAGAGCTCATAGCAAAGAGCCACAGGAGTTGCTGATTACAGTACTCAAAATGCCCAAATCAAGAAATCTGGGGGTTGTGGTGTGAAATTTTGTATATAAGTTGATAAATATTCTGTATGTTTTTATTTGTAACTTAGACAAAGCAATGTAATATTAGTGTTATATCATTGATAAGAGCAGCCATGGTTTGACGTTTAAGAACTCCCCTTTATGACAGGATCGGGGGAAGTTCCTAAAACCAGTTTGGCCAGTGATTCTCGGCAGGACTCTCCCAATCAACCCCCACAGGAAAGCCAAATTACCTACGAGGCAAGCATCCGCTCAACAAATGATTTTGGGGGCAGGTGTGAAAGGTATTGTGTGCCCCCATTGGTCTGAAGTATGGCTGTTTGGGATTGGTTTAAATTGGAGGCCATTCTGTAGCACGACACCCTATTGATGTAAGGATTTGAACAAAGAATGTATACATTTGGTTGCTTTACCCATCCCTATCTCTCTCACACCATTATGATGAAGGAGCATCTCACACACCATGGACTGAAAAGACCTCACAGAGAAGCACAGCTCAGAAGCCATATTGAGACAGGCATGCGGCCTGTTGTGAAGAAAGCTGACTAAAAATGGTGACTTAACTAGAGATATTTAAATAACTACAAGTCTGTGTGCCGCCTGAAATTATACTTCAGGATTTATCAGGTTGTATGGTTGCCAATATTCAAATGTACTTTCCTTATTATTATAATTTTATGAATATTATCAATAATACATTATTTAAGTTGTAACTTAACTCTTGCTTGTCTTTTACTCTATGTTAATTGCCTGAGGTTATAAATGTAGAAGGGAGGGTGGGGAGAAGTTATAAAGTACAATGCCCTGTAAACAGTGCTAAGTCTATGGGATTTGAGGCATTCTGACAAAGGCAACACAATAAAGAATACAAAAGGGGAAAGCAGAGTATAGAACTCTACCAAGACAAAACAATGGAAACCAGTAAAAGCACAACATCCACCCTCTGACAGCATGACTAAACAAGTACTGTATATACTCACGTATAAGTTGTGTCTGGAAACCCAAAAAAATTGATCATAAAAATCAGACCCCAACATATACGCCCGATCAAAAATTACATTTTTACATCTTCTTGCCTCCTCCAATCTTGCATCAGTTTCTCAGATGCAACGAATTTTGTTGCAGCAGCGCAGTTACCAATTTCTTTTGCTACTTCAATGACGTTTAATTTAAAACCAGCTCCATATTGTCTTCTGATCGAAGGCTCCATCGTAGATAAGGGATGCTCTTACGATAAAGGTGTATGAGGGTGTGAGATACAAAACACACAAATCAGTACAAACGTCGTGTCAGAAAAGTTTGGGTCTTACCGTGTGGTCACGTAGGCACAATAGAGAGAGAGAGAGAGTTTAGGAGCACACGCTGATACAGAGCATTGCCACACCCACATAGAAAAAAAAAAGCTGTGTGCTCCGTGGTTACTCTCTCAGGTGGGCGTTAGCATATCATAATCTCTTGGACCAATAGCGTAAGTTTTCTGCATTCAACTTAAACGGCCAACATTATAAAATACCAGAAATTATATGGTAAAATCAAGTCCCGACTTATCCGCGAGTGTATACGGTAGTTAACATTACTGTCAAATTGTAAAAGCAGGCTGTGGTAGAATAGTCACAGCGTTTAAACACGTCGTATATCCATAGACCACAATGCTTATGTCATATAGTGATGCAATCGTCAAAATGACAGAAAGATCATAGCAGACAGAAGAAGCATTTCTAAAATGCATGGAGCCACGTAGCTGCAGTGGTCTGTGTGTATCTGTCTGTATCTTTTGTTGCCACACTCATTATAATGCACAAATTAGTCATTAAGCTTCATTTACCTTCTGTTACTGAGCTCCTAAATTGATAATAGAAATTGTAGCTTTTTATTTTCTCTCAGCGTCCTGTGTTTTGCTCAGTTCCTTTTGCTCTCTCCCTGAAACACTGGCGGTTAGAAGTGCACGGACTGGAGGAATTGAGGTGGGAGTTTTAAGAGGAAGCCCTATGAGTGCAGCCTTTGCAGCAGTGGATTTCACTGCTATTCACTACAAACCTTTCAACAGGTTGTCCCCAGGTTTGTTTTCTCATTTGACCTGGTGTTATATTTACAGTCTTACAGCGCAAAGAGAAAAAGAGGGAGGAGTGTTCATTGTTGTGCTCCAGTGTTACTCACACAGTCCTGGAGTCTCAGAAACTGTGGTCTGCCTGAGAGATAATCCATCATCCAGAACACCACAGGCTCATCCCACCTACAGAACTCTGAGTTTACCCCTTAACTCTGATGGCTGGATAGCACTGAAGGCACCGGAGAAATCAAAAAACAAAATCCTCCCAGTGCTGGCTGCTTTGTCCAGGTGAGAATAAGCCTTATAGATCATTTACATTTACTTATTTGGCAGACGCCATTTATCGAAGGTGACTTAAAATATTTATGATACAATTAATTACATTTCTTTTGGTTTTCCAATTGGAGCACATCCAGGTCAAGAAACTTGCTCGGGGTCCCACAGTGTCAGGGTTTGAAGTTCAAGGCCTTAACCACTACACCACACTGCCTAGAGCAGATAGATAATTGCATCCTCCACTCAGGTGGTCTATCACAAGAGGACTCCTATAGTCCTTACATACTGTAAGTCCAGCCAGTAATTTGCTTGCGCTCTTCCCTTTTCAATTATAAATCTGCATTACATGTTTTTTGTAATATGTTTATGTAATATTCATAGTATTTGCACTAGATATTTATTGTGGAAGTGTGTTTTTTTCTCATCTGTTGACTATTAGCACATTAATTGTATTGTGTTATGTTTAATTTGTGTATATTGCTGACCAGAAGATCATACAGAAGAAGATTTTCAGTGTAAAGTGCGACTCACTGTTTACTGTGCATTTGACAATAAATTATCAACTCTATGAGGTCAACATCCAAAAGAACTAGAATTGGACAGTCAAACATTTTAAAATAAGAACAGACGAATGACCCTCGGCAGCAGTGACCCAGAGAATCCTAAATGCAGCCACTGTATGAATAATTTGGTGAGGAAACATTTTTTTCCATTCCACAGATAATGAAATACATAAATTAACAAAAGACGTTGCATCCCACGGAATGCTAATGCAGCAGCAGTATGAGTTCAACCAGCAATTTATTGTTTTCTAAACACAAAGGAAAAAAATGCCACTCTGTGACATGAATATTAAATTGGTTTTAGGCTTTAAGTGGCAACATTTATTGTTTTTAAGGAAGACCCTCTGGTATTAAGGCATGGGCAAGATTTTAGTGAATGCTGGGAGGGAAGGGGTCTGTTTTTTGCAGTGTAGCACTGACCCCCGGGGAGAAAATTGATGCACTTTTATGCAAATTTTACTCCCACAGCCACCACAGCTACCCCCGCTAATTATTTGTATGCATACAGGCCTATTAGGTGTAATCACTGCCATATTTCTTCTCGTTTCCATAAGCTGGTGGATAGTCAGTTATACCTCACAGCTCTTGGACCCTGCTTCAGATTTCCTGACTGGAGTACATTCACTGCAGTGCACTCCATTTGTTAATATGGGCTTCTCCTCAAAAGTCCAAATGCATGCTGTTAGGTAGGTTGAAGGCCCTAAATTGGCTGTGTGGAAGACTTGTGCCCATTATTTGTATTATTTATTGTAAAATGTGCTTTATTAACGGCAGATTGGTTCATTGATGAAATGCACGGCAATAGGCATGCAGCGAGTGGCAAAAATACTTGATCATAAAGAGTGCCTCACTTCATGATTTAGAGTTCTACACCGATTATCAAATTCAAATAGGTAAAAACACATTGGAAAAATAACAAGCACATAATAAAATCGTACTATACATTATAATAATGTCACCAATAAAGGACTTGGCAAGTGGAATACATTAGTCCCTACCTGGACAAGTGGTGTGGTGTCCCTTAGTGGCAAGCCTATTTTTGCTCTTTTTTTTCTTCTTCATTTTTTTTGGTATCAATTTTGAATCTTTATACAGTCATATGAAAAGGTTTGGGAAACCCTCTTAATTCTTTGGATTTTTATTTCTCATTGGCTGAGCTTTCAAAGTAGCAACTTCCTTTTAATATATGACATGCCTTATGGAAACAATAGTATTTCAGCAGTGACATTAAGTTTATTGGATTAACAGAAAATATGCAATATGCATCATAACAAAATTAGACAGGTGCATAAATTTGGGCACCTCAACAGAGATATTACATCAATACTTAGTTGAACCTCCTTTTGCAAATCTAACAGCCTCTAGATGCTGTCCTCCTATAGCCTTTAATGAGTGTCTGGATTCTGGATGGAGGTATTTTTGACCATTCTTCCAAACAAAATCTCTCCAGTTCAGCTCAACTTGATGGACAGCCTGCTTCAAATCATCCCATAGATTTTCGATGATATTCAAGACAGGGGACTGTGACGGCCATTCCAGAACATTGTACTTCTCTCTCTGCATGAATGCCTTTGTAGATTTCAAACTGTGTTTTGGGTCATTGTCTTGTTGGAATATCCAACCCCTGCGTAACTTCAACTTTGTGACTGATGCTTGAACATTATCCTGAAGAATTTGTTGACATTGGGTTGAATTCATCCGAACCTCGACTTTAACAAGGGCCCCAGTTCCTGAACTAGCCACACAGCTACACAGCATGATGGAACCTCCACCACATTTGACAGTAGGTAGCAGGTGTGTTTCTTGGAATGCGGTGTTCTTCTTCCGCCATGCAAAGCGTTTTTTGTTATGACCAAATAACTCAATTTGTGTCTCATCAGTCCAAAGCACTTTGTTCCAAAATGAATCTGGCTTGTCTAAATGAGCATTTGCATACAACAAGCGACTCTGTTTGTGGCGTGAGTGCACAAAGGGCTTCTTTCTTATCACCCTGCCATACAGATGTTCTTTGTGCAAATTGCACTGAATGTACAGATACACCATCTGCAGCAAGATGTTCTTGCAGGTCTTTGGAGGTGATCGGTGGGTTGTCTGTCACCATTCTCACAATCCTGCGCATATGCCGCTGCTGGATTTTTCTTGGCCTGCCAGACCTGCTGGGTTTAACAGCAACTGTGCCTGTGGCCTTCCATTTCCTGATTCCATTCCTTACAGTTGAAACTGACAGTTTAAACCTCTGAGATGGCTTTTTGTAGCCTTCCCCTAAACCATGAGACTGAACAATCTTTGTTTTCAGATCTTTGGAGAGTTGCTTTGAGGATCCCATGCTGTCACTCTTCAGAGGAGAGTCAAAGGGAAGCACAACTTGTAATTGAGCACCTTAAATACCTTTATATCTCATGATTGGACACACCTGTGAAGGCCTATGAAAGTTCAAGGCTTAACAAGCTCATCAACCAATCTGGTGTTGTAAGTAATCAGCATTGAGCAGTGACAGGCATTCAAATCAGCAAAATGACAAGGGGACCCACATTTTTGCACAGCCAGTTTATCATATTTGATTTAATTTCATACAACTAAATACTGCTTCACTAAAAACCTTTGTTCGGAAAACACCCCAGTACTCAGATGTTCCTAGGAAATGAAAGACATACCACTGTTATCTTTATTGTTGAAAGTAGAGTCAATTATTATGCAGGCTGAGAGGGGTTCCCAAACTTTTTCATATGACTGTATGTACAAATCTAAGGTGTCTTTGTCATGCAATTACTTGGAGTGGAGCTAATGCCTTGGTCTTTATCTTAATTAAAAGCTTATGACCTGATTTGTTCTGAAAATTCAAAAAGATCTTTGGTAGCCACAACCTATCATGATTTGGTTTTGCTGTTGGTTCTTTTTCTCAGTTTGATAGTTAAGTGGTACAATTTTGTACTTCAAATGGGAGTTTCTGGGGTCAAGGATTCCTTATCTGTAATTATTTGTTAAATTTTCCTAATGGTTTAGGTGTTGTATTTTTTTCTGTAGTGTCTTGGACGCCATTTTAAGTTCCGTGATGGCCACTATTTTGGGTACCTGTTTCTAGGGCCCCATCCCGCATTCGTAGGGGTGAAGCCTAAGAGGTTGTGTGTGACCTGTTGGTAATCAGGCATGACGGAATGAAGGCTCAGCTGGGGGTTTGCTTCTTTATCCGATCTGCGAATACCTAAAAATGTTCAAAGGTCTTTGCTAACGTTCTTCACACGAGTATTATTCTGGTTTGACCTCATTGCTTGTACCTTTTGGGTACGAATTTTGTCTCACACTCTGGTTTTGGTTGCTATCTTTGATCTCCTGGTTTTGGGACTTTTTTTGCAGTCTTTACATGCATCTCCCAGTTTTGCTTTCAAGTTTACCTGCCAGTTTGTTGAAAGGAGACAACCTCAGCAAAGTAATCTATGATTGTGTGTTTATTATGGCAAAGCAAAGTAAAAACGGGTTGACATGGCAGAAAGAAAAAGAAAAGCAGTGACATCTCCTGCACGTCAAGCAGATCACATAAATAGTATGTGACAAACACCATAATATGAAGACAGGAAAAGAAGACCAATGACATCTGCTGAGCATCAAGTAAATCACACAAATTGATAATGTGACAAAGAAGACCATAATAGAAAGAAAGAAAAAGAAGAGCAGTGACATCTGTTGTATGTCATGCTGATCATATAAGCTGATTATGTGACGAACTCCATAACATGAAGAAAGAAAAAGAGCAGTAACATCTGATGAGCATCAAGCAAATCTCACGAGTCAATTTAGTAACACAGAACACCATAATAAGAGGAACGAAAAAGAGGAGCAGTGACATCTGCTGCACGTGAGGCAAATCACAAAAGCCACTTATGTGACAGACACACTAATATGAAGAAAGAAAAAGAAGAGCAGTGATATCTGCAGAGCATCAAGCAAAACACACAAGTTAATTACATGATGAAGAACACCATAATAAGAAGAAGGAAAAAGAATAGCAGCAACGTCTGCTAAGCATCAAGCACATCACAGAAGGCCATTAAGTGACAAAGAACAAGAAAGAATAAGAAGACAGGACACTGAAGCACATAGATAAGCAAGAAGTAATCCTGAATGTTACCTGATACATTCTTGAAACTCAAAATATTTTAGGTTGTGGCAACCTGGGGCCACTATATTGGTGACCAGAAACGTTTATTGTAACAAAAAAAACATTCCCTACAAGCCCATCTGTTGATAACCCACCAGGAAACAGTACATATGTGTTCAGAATTCATTATCATGTGTAAATATTGTGTTTATTGATCATCGAATACTGAACTGGATGGCAAAGTGTCCTGTGGTTGTGTGTTATGGCAAAATGATTGCAGAACCAAGTGATAACAATCATAATGGCAAAACGAAAAAGAAGAGCAGCAACATTTGATGAGTGGGAAGAAACTCACAGAAGGCGAAGTAGAACGTGAAAGAATTAGAAGACCAGATGCTGAACCATGTTTGATATAATATCCAAAAATCATGTTGTATGACTACTGTTAGCAGAAATCAAGATCCAGTTAACATGCCCAGCTTCATAGCATTGGGTTTATATTAATGGGGGTACACAACCAGGTGGTACAACAATTTAGGAGGCTTTGGCTTAAAAATAGCATACTGGTCTTAGATTGAAATACAAGCTGGCACACTTTCCAGTCATTTGTCTTTCTTGGCCACAGTTTAAAGCAAGACTAGTTAACTAACAGAACTACTGAGGGACGCCACAGACAAGCATTTTGAAAGGGTCACAGCCAAACGCAAATGCACTGCCACCTCTCCTTTGCTCGAGACTAAACAGGTTTAATTCTCTGAGATCTGTCAGAGTATGACTTGTCCTTCAATCCTGGGATTCACTTGGTTGCTCTCCTCTGTGTAGTTGGATGCAAGTGGTGCTATGTCTGTCTTGTAACGGGGTGACCAGAGCTGCACACGATACTCAGGAAGTGTTCTCATTAGTGCATTGTATTGTCCCTTGATTTATATTCAATAGGTATTAAGATACTAACAGAGACTGTAAGCTGTGAATGACTCAGTATGTACTACTGGCAGCTATTTAACTTGTTCAAAATAGGTGTAGTGGAAAATGTTTAAGAATTGTGGCTCTAAAGCTTGTTTCCCTTTCAGATTATCATTGCTACCAAACCAAAAGCAAAATGTTTCCATGCTGCAGAGTGTTGGGTGTCTAAATTTCCTCAGTGAAAAACACAACAGTTCAAAAAAATGTCTAGTCACCCTTCCCCGAACATGATAACACTGAAAAAAAAAAATTTTCTTTATCTGATTTTTGTTAGAGAGTGAGCCATCTTATGAAGAAGAGGATCGTGAAGAAATTCATGACCCAGTGGACGAAGATGAGGAACAGATGAAGAATTCTGTTGAGTAGTGCATACTAAAAATATCCTTAAGGCAGACAATATCTCTAAAAAGCCATTCATACTGTTAGTCTTCTAAGTTTTCCCATTTGTTCCAGGGAACATCTAGGCAAGGAGGGACAGCCTTTGAAGAAATGTCAGAGTTGGTAAACTACATCTAACCTAAAAAATATATTTCTTTTAAACACTTACTGCCTGTAGTTCCAATTCTTAAAGTTACATCCCAACCAGGCCATCTCAGAGATATAGGCTACTGGGTAGAAGAATGACACCCCAAGCGATTCCTCAACAGACACATGCCCAGTCACACAGATATGGTTCAAGTGATCTGGAATTAGCCAAAATGCAAATGCCAGGTCAAGCTGGAAGATGAGAATCAACACCAATGTAAAGTCTCCAATGAATCTCCAGACAGCCACAGATTGTAGACGGAATTAGAGACTTTTCAGAAGAAAACATTACAACAACTATAATACTGAGGCTGCTCTTCAGCCCTTAATAATCACCATATATTGTCACGAACACTGGGACAAAGTAGCAGCAGTTTCCTGTTTACACCAAGGGATAGTCAGTGTGGCACCTCACTCACATGCCTCGTGCCCTCCTAGATCCCATTTACAACAAGACCCGATAGTCTTGTCTAATATCTTCTTCTTTCAGCTGCTCCTGTTAGGGGTCACCACAGCAGACCATCTTTTTTCATATCATCTTGCTCTGTTACACCTACCACTTGCATGTCTTTTCTCACCTACTATCCTGAATATATATACAGAGCCCTCCATAATGTTTGGGACAAAGATACATTTATACCTTGATTTGCCCCTCTGCTCCACAGTTTAAAATTGCAAATCAATTCAGGCATGATTATAGTTAAGGGTATATATATATTGTGGAGGACTGCTGGGGTCCTTACCCGGCCGGGATGCCCCGATTATGGAAGGACCCGGGGAAGAGTATTTCCAGGATAGACCCAGAAGGCACCTGGAGTCCTTCCGGGTAACCTATAAAAAGGGGCCAGTCGCCAGGAGTCAACAGCCAGAGTTGGGAGGAGGAAGGACAAAGCCTGTGTGGAGGATTGGCTGAGAGAAGGGACTGTGCTGGTATATATATACCAGCTGCCGTATATGCTTTTAAATGATTGACGTGCAGCGCAACATGCAAATCACGCAGCACGGCAGCAGCAGCTTCTTTACAGGCTTTTAAATGATCGACGCACAGCATGATATGCAGAACAAGCCAACAGCTGATCCGTCCGCATCTCCTTAGCGTGTGTTCAGGCCTCCCCTTCACAACGCGAGCAGCAGAGATGCGAAGTGGCGAGTGTGAAGCGCGCCCCCCCCCCCGGGGGAGGGGGTGTGGTTGGGGGGTGGGCGAGCGAAGCATGTAGGGGGCAAAGTATATATACACATAAATATTCCAATGTTTCTTAAACTTTTCTTTTTTGTGACCCAATTTGCCCCTCATAGTGTCTTCGAAACCTAGTCCATGATGACAGTCAGAATCCCAGGGTGGGATGGTGGCACTGTATGTACCCCTTGCAGAATCACTGCCGCCAGTCATACTAGGTGGAGGATCCCCCATGGACCACCTAACGATTGCTTAAACAGCCTGTGGAGACACTTCACAAACTATATACAACCCTTTTACATTGAATACGATGGTGAGTCACAACTGTGTGTGTCCCAAAAGGCAGTGACTCGTGACCCATAGTTTAAGAAACTATGATATACTGTATAATGTTGTAAAGCAGGCATAGGCTGATGTTCCTGCCAGGATGGTATCTAGTTCCTTACCTGGCTGGGAGGCCATGGTAGTGAGTGACCAGAAAGAAAGGCAGGGCATTCCCAGCATCAGTCAGGAGGTTGGCAGGAGATGCCAATATACAGTAAAAACAGAAGTGGGTACGTTGGCATCAAGGCAGGGCTAAAACCGAAGATCCATACCTGGCCAACAGGACAGTATAATGGAGAGACATGGGTAGACAGCCTGACAAGACTTTAGGCTCCCTGTCATGCAACATGGCAGTATTACTGGGTCGGGGTACCCATATGCACACCTGCAAGACATGGGGCAGCCCTGCTGGGTCTGTGGATCCCATAAGGGGAAACTGCAGGGATTAGTGGTCCCTACTTTGTTGGGGCTTCTGCCTGACTGGACAGTGCTTCCTTGATACAATATCCTAGCATCGGAAGTAGTCCCGGGTCTAGTAAAAGAGGAGCCATTCTGCCTCACCCAGGCAAGTTGGAGTTGGATGCGGAGGAAAGACAAACTCACCTGGAAGGACTGGAGGAGGCAAGAGAAGAGAAAGTGTTTATTTTGTGTTGGGAATGATAAAGCAGCATCTGTGAAGGTATCTGTTAAAATAAAGGGATTTATTTAAACCGGTACTTGGGGTTGTTAGGTTTTATCTGGGGTTCGAGGCTGTGTGGCACCCCTTAACACGACAATACTTTAAATATTTGAACTGCCAAATTGCTGTAATTTCCCAGTTCCACTGCCGCAGACTTCATCATGCATTCCATTTTAAAATGCAAACCAGAACATACAAGTCACGTGCTGCATATGCTCATTTACACTTTGCCATGGAAAGCAGTAATTACTATCCATTGAAGTATGCCATCGTGCCACATCACATTAACTCCCTCCATTCCATTCTTTATACAAGCACAGTCGTTTCTCATGAGGTGTTATTGCAGCTTGTAAGCTGCAGTGTTTCATAATGGCATTTCGGAAACACAGGCAGGTTAACTGACTTGTACAGGGTCCCAAATGGAGCCTAAAGATGGATTTGGGCCAGACCACCACACACCACAATGTCTATACTTTCCCAGCTGAACCTGACTTCCTGAAAATATTAGTAATGTCAGCCTGATACCTTGGATTAAATGTTATGGCACACAAAAAGACAAATTCTGAATACTGTGGCCCCTTATTGGATAAGACTGTAAACTGCAAGGTTACTGACTATCCCACGACTTAATCACTCTGTGACCTCAATTCGCTTGTCAGAACTTCAGCTATAAAACAAATGTGAGCAATTGTACCATGCAGATGGGATTTGTAAGTCCTACTAAAAAGGTGCCTACTAAAGAACTGTACTGTAAGTCTATTTATCCATCTGGTCATTTGACAAAATTACTCAGGGTCATAGGGAGCCTATAAAGGCGATATTAAGCATAAAGCAGGAACTAACCCAGCAGATTTACCCAGGATAAGATGCCATTCCATCACAGAACAAATTCACATGCACTGGACCAGTCTGGAGTTACCAGCTTTACCTACACTTTGACCCTTAGTTCCCTCACTTCAAAACTGTTTCCTTAATGGTACTTTACTGGATTGTGTGGCTCCTTATAGATGCATTGCCTGACAAAGAACCATTTCATTCTGGGAAGGATTCTTTGGATAAGATATTGGCCGTCTGATCTTTAAAAAGGTTCCTAATAGGTAAACAAAACAGAAATCTTTGATGTCTAGTAGGTGACCTAGCAGGATACAACAGATCAGGAAAACCTGAACGTGGCCTCTTTTATCGTACAGCAAGAGTCCACGGCACATGTGATGTGATCATCTCCTTAGAATTATTTTTGGAACATGACACAGATGTAAATTAATAAAGATTCTTTCTGGAACCTTCATATGTAAAGTGCCATATTAACGTGTGGACACGATTGGCAGTTGCCTGGGGGCCCCACAAGCATAGAGGCCCAATGCTAATCGATGTATGTTGTGACTTGCTGAGTGGTTGTGTAGGTAGAGGCCCCAGTGCACTGCTTTGCCTGGGGGTCTATAACGCTGTTAAGATGGCCCTGCATATGGATGGTTCTTTTTGAAATGAAAAAAATGGTTCCTCTTTGGCACCTTTATTTTTAAGACTTTACCATGCACATCTTTGGTGTTTGGGGAAAACATGAATACTCAGAGAAAATTCACCTAGACAGGTTGTTAGTCAATGTCTGGACCCACTCATGCACACTCACACAAGGCCTATCTGGAATCATCAATTAACCCAACCAGACACCATGAAAAATTCCACATTGTTGGTAACCAAGCTGGGATTTAAACACACATACCTGGAGCTATCAGGCAGCAGGTCTACTCAATATAATGTAATATCAAAAAAATTGCTTTGAACATGCAGCACAGAGGTGCCTTGGGCAGTGCTGCCACCATGTGGATCTAGCGTCTTGCTAAATCCTGCACCCGGTTATTGTCCATGTGGAATGTGCATGCTCTAACTATATCTATGTGTTTTCTTCCCAGGTAAGGAGTAAGGGACGGCCAGCAGCCTTACCCGGCCAGGACACCAATGAGGTGGAAGAATGGGGGTACCAGATTATTTAGGGCATTGCCTCTCCCAGAACGCCAGATGGCAGCCCCCTACCAGGTTGCAGCTGTGGCACGGTTTATCACAGGGCAGCATGGGAATTGGAGTTCTATGACTGAGACCACATGGGTGCCACCAGATGGTGCTGCAGGGGCTGTGGAGCCCTACTTTTTCAGGCTTCTGCCTCACCCGGAAATGCTTCTGGACCACACTATCGGGTGTGTTCCAGGAGCCAGAGTCAGGAGGGAGAAGATAAAGCTTGCTGGGGGAGGAGTGGAGGTGGAAAGAGAGAAGACAAGAGAAAGAGGAGAAGAGAGAAAAAGGCATTGCTGTCTGCTTTATTGTGCTTTGCTTCTGTGTTGTACTGTGCTGTGGCAAGCGATTTGGAAAGCGTTTCCCATTGAATAAAAACCTTTTTTTGTGTTGGAATTGTGTCTGTGTCTGTCTATGTTGGGTTTGGAGAGCTGATGCGCCCCCTTCAGGCCACAAAGGTTAATTGGTAATTCTTCACTGGTGTCAATGTGCATGAGTGGACCCAGTCATTGACTGCCAGAATACGTGATTGCAATGGTTCAGGTAATGAAAGGACAGGCAGTTTTCAGATTATTTTAAATTTTCTCACTAGGAGCGGCGTAATATTCGGCACACCCTCATAAATGTCAAAAAGATGTTACATACTTCCCCAATGACTTCTACTTGTCTCAGAGACACCCTCTCATGTTAATTTCATACATGTATTTTAATATCATTTACATCTAAACCTGGCATTAAAATGCATCCCCAGTGTCCACTTGTGTTTAACTTCATAACACAGTACACAGCACAGCTAGTAACCTGTTCTTAGAATGGAAACTGCGCCTGCAACGAACCAACACATTAACGTGAAAAGAATGTGACAGGCCACACTGCATTTAACATCTTCTAACGTTTTAGCATGAGGACAAAGTTGTAAATGAGATAATACTTTGCCTTTACCGCCTCTGCTCACTTTTTAAACCTGCACAAATGTCAGTGCCGTCCACCATTCCAGGGCTTACCTGACTATAGTCACTACCCCACACGATTCCTTCGTCTTTTTCAATGAATTGATTCTGTATGTGTACAGAAAATGTTAAATGCAATCACTTTTAGTTTCTGAACAACTTTCAATGTTGTCAGTGTGATGTGGAAGAAATAAATTGGAAATATATTAAAGAAAGAAATTTTTCCTCAACTAGGACCTCTTTGAGTCAGAAACCAGTCAGGTGGAAGCTTGTTCATGCGTGCTTTAATTTCTCTTCATGAAAACGGAGTACAGCTGTCTACTAAGGGATAGTACCCTGAGCAGAGGTGTCAGCGAATGGTCACAGAACAAGGGCAGAAACTTGTAAAAAAAACTGAATTTGCATAACAGTGTTGAATTATTGCTTACACACAAAATAAAAGTCTCATTCTACTACGTTCTTGTTTTTCTCAATATTGTCGAAGCGAAAGGTGCACCAGAGATTCTCACCTTGAACGAAGACTCTAAGAGTCGAAGGATAGGCAAACAGAGTAATTAGCTTTTATTGCAATAAACAATAAGATGGACTCAACCCCATCAAGTTTAGCCCCGAACAAGCCAAAAGTTACAGTATATGTTCCCATTTCTTATCACCTTAGCCTCGCTTGAAGCAGCTCATTTGCTGTTTACCCTGACTCCCCACTCCAATTGTCCTTTCTCAGGCCCTTCCTGTGACCACCAATATTTCTTGTAGCTTGTCATTCTGCACTGTTCACCTGCTCCCCTTATTTTCTAACCGGCACATATTCCCCTTCCTCTGGCCTCGGGGCTGATCTCCATTCATCTTTCTTCCATTCTCTGGCTCTTTGAACTATTAAATATTTGTAGCTTTTCTTTGATCTTTGTCTAAAAAGACATATGACATATGCCTTTATTGATTAACTGCTTAGCATAGTTGATTCCCATAAAATTTCATATTGTTTGATTCCCATATCAGTTCATATTAGGTTTATATCAACTTGTGCTAATACATGACCTTTTATTTTCCATAATATCTCTTAAGTTAAGCTCTTATTCTTTCATGGAAAACTGTATATGTGACAACTGTCAAGTCTTACTGGGTACATGAAAGAACTTGACATCAGCCAATTTCCTTAAGCATCCCCTGGAACATTCATGTGATTTTCTAAGACAAATTATGTATATCTTTTTAATGTACACTGCACACCAAAACACTTTATGTTACCCCCAAATAACTATACTATTGTCTCACAGCGATCCCTCACCAGAACATTTACACCCCATTTTTTGTTTAAATGTGGTCAAGTGCCATCCGATTGTGATGCATTTCAGTACAGGTGTAAAGGAGTGTATTTTACTTTAGCTACAAATTCTTTACTGGGTCCTGATAGCCATTCTTACTTGACTTTATGCACTCACATTGTTTATTTCACTCAATACTGTTCGAGTTCCTAGGAAAGAATGGCTGATAAAGAGGGAAGACAGTGTCAAGAGAGATGCCAGACAGAATATATGATTGTGATCATTAGAGCGGTTTGTATGTGTCTCTGGCACTTCTATGGTTTGCTCTTTGGAGTACCAGGAGTTTTTTAGTACCAACAGTGGTTCATGTCAGCCTGTAATCACCATTATGGACTACCAGTCCTTCTATGCTTTACTCTTCAGAGTATTGTAATTTTTTCTTTCCTACCAACACTTCTCACATCCTTCCTGTACTATTATGCCAGATGTGCTGACCTGCCATTACCCCTAAATTGAATACACATAAATGATCTGTATAAGAATATAATCAATAAGATGGTTATTTCTACAGATAAAACTAAACAAAGTGGAACGTCAGATAATTAGAATCAGATAAATTGTTACAGAAAGACTTGGACAGCAGACAGGCTAGGCAGATCTGTGGCCAATCTTTATATAGAATACGCTATTGTGGCTGTTTGTTTGTCTGTCCAGGATTTTAAATCACCTGTAGCTTGCAAACCGTTTGACCTATTGACCTGAAACTTGGTACACATATACTATGGGATGTCTACTATCCGCTTTCGGGGGGATGATTGACCTCCAAGGTTATTCCTTTTTTTTATTTTTATTTTATTTTATTGTAGAATCAACTCTCAGCAGTGCACAGCAGGGCAGCCGTGCAGTGCATGCATACGGGCGCCATTCTCATCCCTACCACCTCTGCCATCACTTCCTCTACCTCTTCATATCTTAAATCATTCTTGAGGCAGATTGAAAAATTAAGTGCCAGCTTAATTGAAAAATTAAAGAAAACATACTAAGTAATTGCAATACAAACACTGACTTAATCAGTTTTAACGTGAAAAGATGCCCACGAAAGAAGAGAAGAAGCGGGCCGCTAGGGTGGAGAAAAGAACAGCTGTTCAGGAAGCAGCAAGCACATCAACCTCTGAGCAAACGAATGCTAAACGTACAGAGAAAAAGGATGAAAACTAGGAACGCTCAAGTCAGGCGTATTCACCACACGATATTGTGCAGAGCCGTTACTGGTGAAATATAATGTACTGTAAGCAAATGTAAAGTATTACATGTAGGAGGTCAAAATGTTAGTCTGGAATACACAATAGTAGTTCTGAAATTTGAAAGTATGCTTTATGAGAAGGACCCAGGAATCACACTGGACTCATCACTATATACAGTACATTCAGTGTACAGAAGAAAGCTAGTACACTGAACAAAATGGGATGTCAGATTAAAATAAAAAAATATGTACATCGGTTACACATAATAAAATTGTTTTTATCAAAAATAATTTAATTATGCTTAATGCACTAAATTATTATATTTTGAAACATGATATTTTTATATAAAATGAATGAAACTTTTTCATTCTCTGTTAAATTAATTATGTTATGTTAAATAAACATGGCTCATGTCAATAAAGTAACTCCATGCAGGGAGGACCCGGGAAGCAAACCCGGGTCTCCTTACTGCGAGGCAGGAGCACTACCACTGCGCTACTGTGCTGGCCTTGATAAAACATTAATGTTGTGTGTGTGTGTGTTTTTATTTTTTTTAACTTTTATTTCACTAATCTTTTGCTCTTAACCAGCGACAATAACTCAAACAAACAACCTGTTGCTTCTTTGAAAGTCACATGACTTTTTAATTTCCGGTGAGAACTAAATATGACTATTTTGACTTCTACCTAAATGACTGAAATTAGTATATTGCACATCCCACAAGATTCAATAAATTAAACATGATCGAGTTATGTTCAAAAGTGGAACATAAACAATACATGTAATATAAAGTAAATACATTCTTGTAAATGTAACAGCCTGACATTTCCCTTTTTTTCAGTGTTGAAAGTTAGGTTTTATAGCGCCCCTGATGTGCCAAGTACAAGTCAAGGGAGGTTATGCTGAAGTTATATAACATATTAGGGAGATGGCACCTGGAATAAATACTGTGAGCAGTTTTGGTCTTCTGGCTACTATAAAGACATAGCAAAGTTAGAGAAAGTCCAGAGAAGAGCGACCAGGCTGATGAAAGGATATGAGCTATTAGGAGAGATTTAGGGAGTTGAACCTTTTCAGTTTATGCAAATAGGGATTAAGATGGTGCATGACTGAAGTGTTTAAAATTCTGAAAGGAATTAGTACAGTCGATCGCTGTAGTTTCTTTAAAATAAATTCTTCAGCAAGAACACAGGGACATGGTTGGAATCACATGCACATGGGATAAATTACCAAGTTGTGTGGTGGACAGCTAGACTTTAGGGACCTTCAAATCTCGACTTGATGTTATTTTGGACAATGTAGGTGAATAAGATGGACAAGATTGTTCGGATGAAAGCTCTGTTCTCATCACTAATTTCTAATGTTCTAATGGTTCTGATATTGACCCTGAAATACTCACCCTGTGTGACACACAGGGAGATAAATAAGTGAAGAGCCGCCATTTGGTGTAACTATTTACTTATAATATACTGTATGTGAAGTGTGCAGTGAACATATACAGTACACAAGCTATTCCAGTTGTTTGCTTTAATAAAGTAACATTCTCAAACCAATTCAATTCAGCTCAGGGTTTTGTGGTAACAGAAATTAATCTCATAAGCACCAGGAGCAAGGCAGGAGCCAGCAATAGGCAGGGTACTACTCCAGTGTAGAGACCACTCATACACACTCACATAACTTACCAATCAACATAACACTCACGTCTTTGGATATGTGAGAGGTAAACTGGAGCACCAGGATATACACAGACACCAGCAGAATGTAGAAATTCTAAGCACAGTAAACTGATCAGGCAGCAGTGCAAACCAATGCACCACCGTGCCACCCACACCTGTTTGAATAGTTTGTCTAAAACAGAGCAGATATGAGTTTATTGTTTTGCACTCTTATTGTTATCAGCTTCCTCTGAGTGGTTTCATAAAATGAAAAGACCTAAAAGTTATGTGGGTCTGACTTAATTACTCAGGATTGTTGTTGGTGCCTGAGGTTGGTCCCATAACACTGAGCCTTTGATGCAAATAGTGTAAGTCAAAGAAAGCATTCTCTTATTTTTGTTCCACCTCAGAAATTAGATACAATGTCACCTGAAATTTACATATTATAATCAAAAAATGTAAAATGTAAATAATACTGTGAGTAATATGCTTCGAAACTAGAAGGAGAAAAGTATTCTCTCTGCCAATCACATACTGTAGGACTGAGCAGACTGCAGAAGCACTTTGTGAATGTCAGGAATGGGCCCTGGGCTCCTGTGTTGCTTGACCATAAATCGGCACACCTCATTACACTGCTCGGTTTTACTAGTAAGATATTTACTCAAGATGGAGCCCCTCTGCTGCTGCATGCAAATTTACACTTGTAATTCTGTCACACAAAGGCTCAAAAATTAAAAGAGGTCTCAAAGTAAACCACAAAAAAGGCAAAATCTACCCTTAATCCTGGTCTGGATGTACTGGATAGGCTTCACTCGCACACTGCCTGGCCCCAAGCTCAAAAGGCGGGCTTCCAACCTGCAGAGGCCAAAACAATTTTAAAAGGAACACAAAAGGCAATCCAGGAACAAGAGAGCAAAAATAGGTTGTGCATTAAAACAAGAACCTAAAGTAAAAAAAATGTGAAAAAAAAATGGCAAACCAATGTCAGTGCCTTATAATTGAAGCAGGGGTCAAAACCAGGATATCCAAAGAAGAATCATAGATCAATAAAGCAGAAGTTAAAACCAGCAATGCTAAAACGGTTGTGGGAAGAGCAGCTTCTAGGTTTAAACATTTCACGGCAGTCCATCAACAGCAAAATCAGTTAACCCCACTCATTAGGTATTCCAAAAGCATTCAGACCCCTTAACATTTTTCACACTTTGCTATGCTACAGTCGTGTGCTAAAATCATTTAAATTTATTTTTCCCCCAATCAAGGAACACTCAATATCCCAGAATGACAAAGCGAAAAAAGGATTTCCATCCATCCATTATCCAACCCGCTATATCCTAACTACAGGGTCACGGGGGTCTGCTGGAGCCAATCCCAGCCAACACAGGGCGCAAGGCAGGAAACAAACCCCGGGCAGGGCGCCAGCCCACCACAGAGCACACACATCAAGCACACACTAGGGACAATTTAGGATCGCCAATGTACCTAACCTGTATGTCTTTGGAATATGGGAGGAAACCCACGCAGCCACAGGGAGAACATGCAAACTCCACACAGGGAGGACCCAGGAAGCGAACTCAGGTCTCCTTACTGCAAGGAAAAAGGATTTCAGAAATTAAAAAAAAAAAGTATTAAAAATATAAAAGTGAAATATCCCATTAACACATTCACACCCTTTACCAGGATACTTGAAATATGGCTCAGGTGCACCCCATTCTAATGATCATCAATGATATGTCTCTCCACCTGCAATTAATACAATTGATTGGTTTGATTAGGAAAGGCCCACTCCTGTCTATAGAAGGACGCACAGTTGAGCAAAACCCAAGCCATGAGGTTAAAGGAATTGCCCGCAAAGCTTAGAGACAGGACTGTGTCAAGGCACAGATTTGGGGAAAACTATGAAAGAATTTCTGTACTATTGGAGGTTCCCAAAAGTATGCTTACATGGAAAAAGTTCTGAACAACCATGATTCGTCCTTAAGCTGGCCACATGGCCAAACTGGGAGAAGGGCCATAGTAAGAGAGGTGACCCAGAACCCAATAGTGACTCTGGCTGAGGTTCAGAGAACCAGTGTAGAGATGGGATAAACCTCCAGGAAGACAACCATCACTGAAATACTCCACTGATCTGGGCTTTTGGAAAGAACTGGGTGGCTATGATAAATCATACTCTTTCCGACAGTTCTCGGTTCGCCCAGTCAGAGCTCAGACTTGAACCCAATAGAACATCAGACCTGAAAATAGCATGTTGACCAATGGTCTCCATCCAACCTGACAGAGCTTGAGTGGATCTGCAGAGAGAAGAATGGCAGAACATTCCCAAATCCAGGTGTTTCAAGCTTGTCATGTCAGACCTAAGAAGACTCCTGAGTTCTGCCTCACAGCTCCAGGACACTGTCTGTGGGGGGTTGGCTCTGACCTACTATGCTCCTTAGTTTGAAAACTCAAGCACATTAAGTGATTTGATGGATGGATGGATATTTGAAAAAGTATGATATAACATTAGAACACTTTAGACGAGAACAGGCCATTCAGCTCAACAAAGCTCGCCAGTACTATCCACTTATTTCTTCCAAAAAAACATCAAGTCAAGTTTTTAAAGTCCCCAACGTCTTACTGTTTAACACACTATTTGGTAGCTTATTCCAAGTATCTATCATTCTTTGTGTAAAGAAAAACTTCCTAATGTTTGTGCGAAATTTACCCTTAACAAGTTTCCAACTGTGTCCCTGTGTTCTTGATGAACTCATTTTAAAATAACAGTCTTGATCCACTGTACTAATTCCCTTCATAATTTTAAACATTTCAATCATGTCTCCCCTTATTCTTCTTTTGCTTAAACTGTATAGGCTCAGCTCTTTTAATCTTTCCTCATAAATCAACCCCTGTAGCCCTGGAATCAGCCTAGTCACTCTTCTCTGGACCTTTTCTAGCGCTGCTATGTCCTTTTTGTAGCATGGAGACCAAAACTGCACACAGTACTCAAGATGAGGCCTCACCAGTGCATTATAAAGGTTGAGCAGAACCTCCTGTGACTTGTACTCCACACATCGTGCTATATAACCTAACATTCTGTTAGCCTTCTTAATGGCTTCTGAACAGTCGGGAAGTCAATAGCTTAGAGTCCACTAGGACTCCTAAATCCTTCTCATAAGGTGTACTCTCGATTTTCCGACCGCCCATTGTGCATTCAAACCTAACATTTTTACTTCCTATGTGTAATACTTTACATTTACTGACATTAAATTTCATCTGCCACAAAAAAAATCTGACATAAAAAACAAAAGACATTATAATTAAATAAAGAATTAAGTCAACTAGAATTAAAACCAACTTAACTGTAGGACTGGCACAAATTCTTCAGATAGAAATGTAAACTTCATAAAGAAAGCCCTACCTTTTATCTCAAGCCTAATGTCCTTCTGAAGGTATACTACATATAACTGTGTGTAATACAATACTATTAGAGATGCTGTACACTATTTTGTTAAATATGCAGACATTTTCCAGGGATACACAACGTTGAGCAAACTACCTTTGTGAAAGGTGGAATCAGAATATGGCAGAGAATGGATGCATAATCAATCAATCAAGCCTGTTTGAAGTGCCAGGTTAGTCACAGGTTAACAAATAGCACATAAATGCACAAACAAGATTCCATTCATCCATCCATTTTCCAACCCGCTGAATCCAAACACAGGGTCACGGGGGTCTGCTGGAGCCAATCCCAGCCAACACAGGGCACAAGGCAGGAAACCAATCCTGGGCAGGGTGCCAACCCACCGCAGACAAACAAGATTTGATGTATAAAAATCAAAGGAAAAGCACATTTTTAAACAAACTAAAACAGAGATAATGCAAATGTATTTTTTGTAGAAAGACACCGCGAGGACATGAAAGCAGTTCTTGACATAATATTCTGTGCCATACAAGATATCCCATTGCGCTGGCACAGAGAAACTGATGAGGCACTAAACCAGGATACATTTCTGGAGGTGCTTAAACTGCTGGATACATATAATTCTGAAATAAAGAACCACCTTGACAAATTGCCAAAAAATACAAAAATTATGAGCTTTGGTATAAAAAACAATTAGCTTATGTCTGCTGCTTCGCTATTTCTAAGAAAAATAAAGAATAACATATCTGCATGCATGTTGTAATACCTATTTAAGCTATTATTAGATTATTACATGCTGATGAAAGTAAAGATGTTTCAAACAGAGAGCATGTAGCTGTGTGCATTTGCTTTATTCGAGGAGGCATTATTAAACAAAGAGCTATTAGGTTTGTGGATGCACATGATATGGCAGCTAGCGGCATTACAGAGAAATTCCTTGAATTGTTAGGGTCACTAAATCTGGATACATCACTATGTGTGGCATTTCGTTTTGATAGTAATGTCGAGGAATAAAGGTGGGGTTGCGGGCACTCATGAAGCATACTTGCTATAGTCAATGATGTATGCTGCAATAGTACAGGCTTTGGAAGTTGTTTTGTTAGTTCATGGAAGTCACAGCCTGATAATTATGTCTTGACTCTGTGTCGGGGCAGAGTTGCCATCGGAAACACCAGGAGATTTCCTGGTGGGCTGGTGACGTTTCTGGGCTGGTAGAGCTGTCATGCACACCCTTTCAAAATCTCATAAATAAATGCACAGGCATTTAGTAAATTAATGAAAAAGAGGGGTACCAAGTTCCTCGGTGTGCACATAATTGAGTAACTTACATGGATGCATAACACCTCATCACTAGTCAAGAAAGCCCAGCAGAGACTACACTTCCTGAGGCGGCTAAAGCAAGCAAGTTTTCCCCCTTCCATCCTCACCATGTTCTACAGAGGCACCATTGAGAGTGTTCTGACCAGCTGCATCACTGTCTGGTATGGCAACTGCAACATATCCGACCGCAAGCACCTGCAAAGGATAGTGAAGACAGCAGAGAACATTATTTGGGTGCCTCTCCTTTCACTACAGGACATATTTTACAAACACAGTGTCTGTAAGGCCTGCAGTATTGTGCAGGACCTCTTACACCCCTCACATGGACTTTTCACACTTCTGCTATCCAAGAGAAGTTACTGCAGCATCAGAGCCAGATCTGCCAGGCTGCAGGATAGTTTTTACCCCCAAGCTGTTAGACTCCTTAACACCATGCTGCCCCCTGGGATCTTCCACATGGCCTCAACCATCTTGAAAAACAGAACTTTTATACATGCAAGCCATGAAGAACTGAAAATCTCATACTGACCTTTAAGTATTTTGACATTCTTGATATCCTTCTGCTGTGAAACATTCTGACCTGTCATTGTTTACACGTCTTAAACAACTATCGCCATACACTGATAATTTCTGTATTATCTATGATTTATTTATTTATTTATTTCTTATATTACATATCTATTGACTATATTTATGTATCTAGATTGCAAATACCATACGTTGCAACAATGTTCATATTGCTTACTACACGTTAATACACGCCAATATTGCTGCTACTTCTTTGTCTTGTCTTGTTTGTGTTTTAATTTTAAATTTTAATTTTAATTCTATTTTTAATTTATTATTTGCACTTCATGTTGTTACACTGAGCTTCACAATTTCATCTATCTGTATACTTGTATATGGTTGAGATGACAATAAAGTTTGCTTTGACTTTGACTCGCCAAGCTTTATAACCCCACTATCTGTGCAGGGATCCATTCTAGGGGGAAAGGGGGCAACCTGTTCTCAAATGGTACATCCCCACATTGGAGAAATTGAAACAATCCATTCATACATCCATCCACTGCATTTAACCATTTTACAATGGACTCTAAAGATAAAAGAAAAAACCAAGGTGATGCTGAGAAAGCAAGGATTAAGTGAAAAAAATGATGCTTGAGGTGGGTACAGCATAATGTACAAAAATATCAACTTTATTTACAGCAGGTGAGAAAGTTCTCATTCATTAACTTTACAATACTGCAGTGGTTCATGACTTTAGTGGCACCATGTGACAGCAAAGTAGCTAGCTGTAGCAAATAATCTGATCAGTCTTACAGTCTGTTTTATTGCCTAAAATGCATTGAGACTGTAGCGTTACTAATTAAACTTAGCCTCATTTTTGTCAGTTTTCTGCTACTTTGATTCAACGGGCTATAACTTCCTCATCCTTCCCTTGGTATTCTTGTTCTATCCCTCAAAATATTTCTGTTTCAGAATTTTTGCAGCTGGAGTAAGTTATGTTGTACGCATATGTTACAACAGAATAAGTTGTAAAACTCAATAGCATTTTTACGAAAATGCATGTTATTCTTATTTCCATGACTGTTGGAATAAGCTTTCAAACACTATAAAACTGCCAGGAACATACACAAAAAAATTTGGTATGAAATATCTACAAGTAACATGTCTAGTTGAACTGTTTTGAAGCATTACAAAAAACATGAATCTTTATCTCTGCTTTTTCTCTTTTCTAATAAGTGTCCACAGCATACATATCCGTTATTGAAGACAAATGGCCTATGTATCATTCAGAAGGGCAGACCTTACTCTGTCAGAACATTTATAGTTGGTAAAGAAATTATATGGGTGGCAAGGTGGCATAGTGATAGCACTGATGCCTCGCAGTAAGCAGATCAGGTTTGCTGTATGATCCTCCCTGTGTGGAGTTTGCATGTTCTACCTGTGTCCGTTTGGGTTTCATCTGGGCACTCCAGTTTCCTCCCACAGCCCAAAGACATGCAGGTTAGGTGGACTGGTGATACTAAAGTGGCCAGGGTGTGTGTGTGTGTGTGTTTGCCCTATGATGGACTGGAATCCTGTCCAGGGTTTGTTCCTCCCTATATTGGGTAAGATAGACTCCAGCATTCCCCCATGACTCTGTTCAGGATGAAGTGTGTTAGAAAATGTATGTGAATTTCCCCTTGGGATTAATAAAGAATCTATCTATCTAGAAAATGAATGATGATGATTAACTAAAGAAATTATACTGTATATTCAAATTACAATAACAATGGTTGCAAAACTCAAAAGATATCTTTACAAAAAAAAAAAAAAAAAATCTGAAAAAAGGTGAAAAACATACAAAGTGGAATGTGGTGTCAATTTAAAATGTTGAAACTCCACTCACATTTAGTAGACAGTCTGCCCATCACATTGTACTCAGTTGAATCAGGATGTTCAAGAAAGGCAAGTTGAAGGCAGTTGTGACTATGATACAGCAATTCAGCCAACTTTGAGGAAAGAAAGAAAAACATTGGTACATGATATCAGGGTATGCAATATGATGTTTTAATGGCAAACCATTGTACTTTAATTATAACACTGAGGAATTTTTTTTTTGAGTTTTTTTTTTTAATTCTGCATTATTTTTCATTTCAGCCGCAGGGTCCAACACAATGGGGCTGACTATAAAGGGTTAACATGTTGTGTCCAGCTGACAAGGATGCGTGGTGCTTCATGTGACAACACTGTTAACGTCAGCTCGCTAAATAACTTAGCAGCCAAAAAGACTAGCTGTAGCTTTGTGCCACTATGTATTGCTTTTGTAGCTTAGCATTAGACTTTAGAATTGAGCCTACTGTATGTGTAGCCCCTTACGAAAGGGAAATGTTTAGTGAATTTATGATGCAAGTATGAAGTAACTGAAATGCTACCAGCTATGAATGCCCAGGGAGAAGAAAACACTGTTAATGTTTCACAGTTCTGCTCCAACTAGCAGCCATAGAGAGCCAGTCCGGTGATGCTGATGAGGCAGGAGACAGTAAAGAAAGGACAGCAACAGGTATGTGCAACATTGTGGTGCTGTGGCGTGATGGTAGGACGGGGGTTTATTTGTTAGATTTCAATATTGCAGAAGATTATATTACCAGTGTGAAATATTATTATGACTGCAAGATATGAAGAAATTATCTAAGGAAAGATATGCAATAACATATTACAGCAATACATAATACATGATGCTTGTCTAGCTAAGTTAATTAGCCATGGTACACAGTAGTACACACTGCATAGTAGTACTCCTATTAATTACTTAATTTCTTTGTTATTAAAGATGAATCTCCTCCTGTGGAAAGGAAGGAACCTAATTCAACTGCAGAACTCATGCCCGAGACAAGAAAGGGTTGTACTTCTGGGAACATGACAGAGGCAGAAGCAGCCGAGTAGGATAAAGAAAGAGACACTCAGGAAGATGAAAGAAATGTAGAAAAGGTTACTACAAGCTCTAATGACTTTACAGATCCCCAGTCTAAAGATCTTGATCTGTTTTTCTGCTCTCACCTCCAACAATCCACAAGACAGAGCATGTTGCTGATGTGGTAAAAGTGATGTGAAAGCGTGGCCTTAACTATTGAGGGTACAAAGCTGAAGCTACTTATACTCCACAACAGGGGTGTCAAACTCCAGGCCTGGAGGGCCGCAATGGCTGCACGTTTTCATTTGGACCATTTTCCTAATCAGTGACCAGTTTTCACTACTAATTAATTTCTTTGCCCTTCAATTTAGTATCCCTGTTGTTAAGGATTCGGTCCTCTGAATTTATTCCTTTCTTCATTAAATGACAGCCAAACAGTAATGAGATGTGAAACGAGCCAACAGGTGACCAACTAAATTGGGTCTTCAAACTTCAACCAATTTCGTAATGAGAAGACGAGTCTTGCTGTTAATTAAACCCGTTATTTAATTCCTTGGCCTGTTGCTTCTCTCATTCTGCCACGGCAGACATTTCCAAAACTGTTTATTTTCTGTTCTTTCCAAGAACACCATCAAGATGTTTTGGTGACATGAGAGATCAACCTCACCGAGAACTTCACCTTTCTTTATTTTCAGATATTGTGTGAGGGGCACAGGTGAGCTGGTCATTTGATGGCTTGTTTTGTGTCTCGTTATTGTTTGGTTGCTAATTAAAGAAAAAGAAACAACTAAGGGGCCTGAATCAAGTTAATTAAAACTAAAGAAAAAAGTTAATTAGCAGCAGAAACTGGTCACTAATTAAGAACATGGTTAGAATGAAAACCTGCAGCCACTGAGGCCCTCCAGGACCAGAGTTTGACATCCCTGCTCTACAAGACAACACTCTTGACCAGGGGTTGGCAGCGTTGGTCCTGGACGGCCTGTAGTGTTTTTGTTCCCACCCAGTTTTGTAATGAGAAGTCAATTATTACAGATGAAGCACTTATTGCTCGAGTGAAATTTTGATACTTCATTTTGCTGGTCTTGCTTGTTAAGGTTCCCCACCCTTAATGGCTTATTTCAGTCTTAACAGCTTTATTCACTGTTTTTTGTGGCTCCTTATTAGCAGTAAGATGGAAAACTTCTGGCTTCTTTGTCATTCACATCTAACTTATTTAAACTATTTGGATTATTAAAAACACTTAAGAGAAAAATGTGACAGACTGAAAATGATCTGTGTTAGGCTTCAGATCATTTGAATGATATCTTTGGAAAAGAAGAAAATCTACAATATAAAAACCTAGCATTGCAGACTAACAAGCCATAACATTAAATAAGGTCTGAGATTGGCAAGGATCGGTTTCTAATTAAGCAACGAAAACCTGCAGTCACTGTGGCCCTCCATGACCGACGTTGCCCACCTCTGCTCTCGATCATGGAAACTTGTTGCTCCAGCATCCACACAAAAGCATTAAATCAATCAGTAGTATGTCTCTTTTGTTTTGTTGGTGGCCCAGTAATAATGCCCCCCTCCACCAGGGTGTTGGGGGCAGGCTGGTAAAAAAACAGTCCCACCCCACTCCTGCTGTCTGTATAATATTTGCAAACATATCAGTATGGTGCTGTCAATTTTCCTAGTATAAAACTGTGTTGAGAGATTCTTAAAGCTGATTTACATCTTTTACATTTTTGTCAGCTAATTTGTACTAACTAATAAGCAATTGTTCAGTATATTTATAATGCACTTTTAATGATAATTTAACAAAAGTGATTAATTTTTTGTTGCTGTTGTCAAGACTTAAGGCTTGCATACCCGATTGTTTCCTAGCCCCGCCCCATTTTGCAATTTCTTGCTTCTTCTCCGCTTTGCATGCGCTCCCCGTGCGCGTGTGTGACTCAAAGAAAGGGCTCAGTATTGACGCTGTGTGAATGCGTGTCCGATAAACTGTCGTCCGACCAGGGATGCTTCCCGTCTTGCCTCCGTTGCGACACTCACCTAGTCAAGTGGGATGACTGACTGCCTACCAGAAATCGAATACCAGCAGCCTACCAGATACGTGGTTTTTACTTGCGCGCGATTTTCTCTCGCTCCGCCCCTTTTCTCCAGTCCCTCCCCCCCTCACTCATCTCCTTTTCCACGTGGGATTTTTATTTATCTTTTTCCCTTTTGCGCGCAATCCTTCTCAGCTTCTTTACCCGAGTCGCAGTACTGCAAGGATGACACTCGAACGAAAGCCAAGAAAGGATGCATGTCAAAGGATTTGTGTTGTAAAATCGAAATTTTAGATCAGCTCGAGCACGCCAAGGTGACTGCCGTAGCGCGGAAATACAATATGAACGAGTCCAGCGTGCGTGCAATTAGAAAACCGGGGGAAGGAAGATTCGAGAAGTCGTGGAAGCAGGTGCGACGATGACTGCCCAAGTCACAAATCAAGTGAGGGAGAAAGTGTTAGTGAAAGCGGAGAAAGACCTCAGGGTGTGGATTGAAGACATAAACAAAACGAACGAGCTGCCGGGTGTAATCCACTAGAAGGTGCTCAGTCTGTACGCCAAGTTTCAGGGGTGTGGAGTCGAGGAAAGGGGGCCCTTGGCTAAATAGAGGGCATTTCAAGCAAGCACAAGGATGGCTGCACGACAGAATGAAAACTGAGGCAACTACTGAAGAGGAGGGGCAGCGGACGCCCCTACGAGCCCGGTGAACGGTATCAAACCGGAGGAGTGTACGGCTGAGGAGGCATTAAACGACGGTGATACAACTAAGTAAGTCTGAATTATTCTGAAGGTTTTATGCACGTATTTTATGTCAAGGAGTTCATTCATATAATTACAACTGTCCCACCTTTCGTTATGAAAGTGGATGTAAATTCAAATGGTACAAATCCCTGTACAATATCTGCATGGAATAGGGGCTTTATTGTATAGAGCAGGGGTTCTCAACGTCGGTCCTGGGGCTGCAGGTTTTTGTTCCAACCAGTTTCTGTTTTTAATTGGAATCCTGGGCTAATTAAGTGAACTGTTATTACCCAGATGCTTTGTTTTGGGAACAATGTAGAAATTGGAAACCTAAGTTTGGTAAGAAAAAAAATTATATTAAAATGTAGATAGCAGTTATATGGGTGTATTGTTTTTCTTTTTAACAATATTTCATCTTGATCATTCAATTTTTCCAGGTGTTCAAATTGCTTAATCCCATTGTTTTCTAATTAGTGGGTCTGATGCTAAAGTAGTTGCAGCCTTTCAGGATTCAGTGTTGTTTGCCCGGTTGTCTGCTCTTCTCGTTTTTAATTGTCATTATTAAGATAGAATGAAGGGAGCAAACTGCACAGAGAAAGGGCAAAATATAATGAAAGCAACAAAAGTGAGTTAAGCATTTAAATCTATAGCAAAAACAGAAATATTTCTAAATGTCTTGTATAAAAATCATGCCTCTGTGCTTTAATGTAGAGTAAGAGGAAAATTAAATACCAGCTAATTAATTGAGAGCAGTGTTATCAATTGTCACTGATTATGAATCTGGTTGAAGTAAAAACCTGAAGCCACAGTGTGGGTCCCCAGGACTGACTTTGAGAACCCCTGGATAGAGAATCTGTTGGATAACAAAGGAAATGGTATTCCTTATGAAGATTTCTGTTCAAAATATAACTTTAATGTTGGTCAAAAAAATTATATACTTTCATCACTAAGGCTATTTCATTTGCAGTTCTAAAAATGTTGCAGTGTAGTTTATTCAAATGATCTTCCAGTAATTTGCCCATCTTCCTTCAGTATTAATTCAAGGACTTCGTTTAAACTATAATGTTCTTTCAGATAAACTCATACTTGGTCCTTTTAACAATCTATTACATCCATCTTATTCAAATAAGCATTCCATATCATAGTTATGCGTGGAACATTTCAGTTCAACTCAGTTTTTGTATAGCACTCTTCACTGAGTGCAGGTGCAGCGCAATGTCACATGTCAATGTTAGTTTATAGAGCACATTTAAAACCCCATTAGTAATGCTGTAGCCAAATTGCTTTACAATAAAATATGCAATAAATAGCGTAAAATACAGTACAATATAAACAAGATGTAAATTGAAACAAATGATGAAGAGGATGGAACCATCCGTATCCCTGAAAGTCATGGAAAGCAGAAGTGTGTCTTCAATCTAGTTTAAACAGTTCAATTGAGGGTAACTCCTTAATGTAACTGGGTGAAGAATTCCACATACGGGGTGCAGCAGCTGCAAAAGCTCTGCCCCTCCTTGGTTTCACACTTAGTAAAAGGGACAACAAGAGACAACGTGACTGGTAGATCTAAGCTCTCTGGATGGCTGGTGTATAAATCTTCAGGTAAGATGCAAGTACACGTTTTGCAAATTACTAAACACAGAATTATGCTGGGTTCCATTTACCTTGTATGCCGGAGCTGGGAATGACGTCGCCCCTGAGTTGACTGCATTCCAGTAAAACGTTTGGGAAATATATCTGGAGGTGTCCAGGAAATCCTTTGACGTACATACTCCATCAGTGTAAACTGCCGTTGATGACAATGCATCACATGGTATTTTGCATAACCGAATATCATAGCAACATGTCCATGGATAGAAGTTTATAATAATAAATTTTATATAGGCTGCACAGTACTGTGTCTCATTAAATCAGTTGTACACACAAATAGAGAGAAGTAGTAATAAACAGTACGGTATTACAACTCACTAAAGTTCATGGTGTACGTTGCCATTTTGGATTTATGTCATAATCTGAAATCGGACAAACACAGGCTATACAGACCAGCCTGGAGTTTACAAGTTGGAAATGCAATTTAAGGGGTATGTCTCAAATTCCAACTTTCTGCTTCAGGTGGAATGCAGCATAAGTACACATAACAACACAGATTTGTTTAAGCACACAGAAAGCAAAGTAGAAACTGATTAACATATGTGGAAACCAACAGTATCTGTCCATTAATTAATTTTTGACATGTGGACAGTTGACAGCAGAGGAAAGAGAAACAAAAAAAACTCCAGTCCGCAGCATCCCTGGAGAAAATTTCTGTGGGGCTGACAGTCAAGTGTAATAGAGAAAATCAAAGACAAGCTTAGACACTGTCCGCCAACTAGCCATCCTTCCCTTCCTCGCCATTCTATAGTAGAGTCCACACAGGGCCATCCAGTTTTATAAAAGAACCTTTCTGCCTGATGACCCTAATGCTCCCAGTTTTTGAGACAACTTTTCCATAGGCAGGAGAACCGTGGCATTGAGTACCCCATCTCAAGATACCAAGAAGAGAGGAAGAAATGAGTGTTAGTAATGGATCAAAAATATTGTATTATATTTTCATACAAATTACTAACAAATGTGTCATATCCCGATTAGGCCTGCTGATTACCTCTGTATAGTCTAGTTCTGGCCAAAAGTTTTGAGAATGACACAAGTATTGGTTTTCACAGTTTGCTGCTTCAGTGTTCTTAGATCTTTTTGTCAGATGTTTCTATGGTATACTGAAATATAATTACAAGCATTTCATAAGTTTCAAAGACTTTTTTATTGGCCAATTACATTGTTTATGCAAAGAGTCAATATTTGCAGTGTTGGCCCTTTTTTCTTTTTCAAGACCTCTGCATTTCACCCTGGCATGCTGTCAATCAACTTCTGGGCCAAATCCTGACTAATGGTATCCCATTCTTGCATAATCAATGCTTGGGGTTTATCAGAATTGGTGGGTTTTTGTTTGTCCACCCACCCACCTCTTGAGGATTGACCACAAGTTCTCAGTGGGATTAAGGTCTGGGGAGTTTCCTGGCCATGGACCCAAAATTTCGATGTTTTGTTACCCCGAGCCACTTGGCTATCACTTTTGCCTTATGGCATGGTGCTCTATCATGCTGCAAGAGGCATTTTTGGTCACCTAACTGTAGATAGATAGATAGATAGATACTTTATTAATCCCAATGGGAAATTCACATTGGGATTAATAAAGTATCTCTATCTATCTATCTATCTATCTATCTATCTATCTATCTATCTATCTATCTATCTATCTATCTATCTATCTATCTATCTATCTATCTATGTAGTTGGATGGTTGGGAGAAGTTGTTTTCGGAGGATGTTTTGGTACCATTCTTTGCCACAGCTTAATTGACAGAGGCAACTGGAGTACCTTCTGAAAATACTTCGGCTTTGTGCTAAATGAGGTTGGAAAATTACACAATACACGCAAGCCTTTATGCAAGATTTGCCACCGCACAATGCCAAATAAAGAGGCTAACACAACCAAATTAGCCAAAACCTTCAAGAACTGATACGCAAGTCAATACAAACGCTAGGTATCTTCTTTTTAAATTATGGAAACAATCTGTATAAGGCTGTAAACTGTTGTGTTTAAAGCAAGGTTGTCTTTTTTTTTTTTTTTGGTAACCAGTTAGAGGCTTGTCACATTAAGTCAAAGGTATGCAGTTATTTTTACATGTGGGCCAGTTTTATTCTTCGCTGTTCATTCAGGAGCAACAATCTTTAGCACTAGGATTCCATCAATTTTTAAATCCTTGAAGTGTGTATCTTTTATTACGTGCGATTTTAAATTTTATTTGATCACATTTACTGTATAGTGTAAGGAGCCGTAACTTTTTAGTACTTCAAAGCATGTATTTAAGACATTGTGGCTCATTTACATCCCAACAAGAGCATGCTACACAGAAGAGCATGTTAACATGCTTTTTTGCAAAAACATTTGGAAGTTACAAAGACATTGTCAGTTTACAGAAAAGGAGCAATGTGCACTGTTTGGATTTATGCATAGCCTTTAAAGTGTTAGTGGCCTACATGTGTGTTAAGGTTCTGTACAATTGCGCAACCTTGCTTGTATTAATATCCGGTTTATTTACTGTTTACAGAAGACCACATTAACGCTATTTTTTGAACTACTTATTCAATTAACAATTAATGACATTTACAATATTTCACTGCACAACATCGACAACAGTATATGTCTGATCCATGTAAAAAAGTGTTGACTGGATTTAAACTTGTTTGCTTATTCTTGTCTGCAGAACTTTTAACTTTTGCAAAAGATTGCACTGCTTGAAGTATTTACATTTAATGACTAAAATTTCTAGGATTTGTTTTCATGAATGTAAAGACTTCAATGTATACAGAATTGGAATTTAATTTTGTTACATTATACTGTATTGGATTCTAACAGTGGTTTTGAATTTTAATGCTTGCTATTGTATCAAAGTCAGAAGTTTTGGTATTTTGACAACCCTATGGAAGAATAGTCAAAAATGCCACTGAGTTGATGTTGTAGACTGTTGGGAATGTATGCAAAATGCTCCTAAGAAGTAATTTCTGCTAATGAGAACAATACCAGCTTCTAAAGCCAAGGGTGTACGTATGCCTTCCCCAATAGGCCATTGCATTGATTTGATGTTTGAAAAGACAAATTTGCATACTGTTTGCCCGTTACCGCTTGTCTGTTCTAATATGTTAAAAAAGTAATAAATTTCCATGGGGTATATTTACCTTTTCACATGACTATACATAATTTATTTGTATTTTATACCTTTAATTTCTCCACTGGTGTAGTCGTTGTGCTGTTGCCTTGCAACAAAGTGGTTGGGGTTCCCTGGCCCTGTCCCTGGCCCTTTCAGCGTGAAGTTTGCATGTTCTCCCCATATCCTCTGGGTGCTCTGGTTTCCTCCCACAGTCCAAAGGCATGCACGTTAGGTAGACTGGCAATGCTAAATTGCCCCTACTGTGCGTATGTATTGTAATGCTGTCACATAGTGAAACAGTCTGTCCATTGCTGTTCTGTAATGCCTAAGTGATCTGCCTCATTCTTTGACTACACAGTTTAACCACCAGCCATGCTTCACACCACTCACCTGGAATTGATAACAACCTGATCTGCCACATGGTTTCCCAGCTTCATGTGTTGGAAGCTCTGCCAGCATCTACACAGCCAGGCCAAATGACCTTTAGCAGATGGAGGAGTGGTGGTGGAGCTGCCTAGATAGCAGTCTCTCAGCCTCCTTCTTTGTATAACTGCTGCAAATGGCCTACTAGATCCTGGATCTCAGCCTTGACTCTTCAGCAGCTTTTTAGTAGAGTCAATCAAGTCCATTTCAGGTCTTAACGACCCTTGGCAGTTGCTAAATTGGACAGTCATCTTTTCGCCCCGCTTCTGACACCAATATAATGCTGGTGCCAAGTGCCAGGATGGATTCTCTACTTTTTATATGGCTCTTTTAGGTGACTCACTGTCTTCAAAAAGATGGCTCATTGTTGCTGCACTGTATGGAATTCTATTTGTGACTTTACAGACTTTCCATTTTTATAGGCGCCCCTACCACTGTTTCTGAAGATGCTTATTTGCAAGATGGTTTGTTTGGATAATGCAACTTGTCGGCTTCATTACAGTATACATGAGCATGTTTGTGTTTTCACCCTGCTGGCTTCCTGTCCAGGTGCTGTTCCTGCCTTGTAACCTATGCTTGCTGGGGATAGGCTGCAGCTTCCCAACGACCTTGCTCAGGATAAAGCGAGTATAAGATGATGGATGGACTTTCAATTCTTGTTAACAATAGAACTGTTTAGCTTTTTACAGAAGCTCATCAAATAAATAAATACATACATACAGCATGTACACCATGATCTAAACACACACCAGAATGACAAAAAACAAAGAATGTTAAAACGAGAGAAAATATCTAACTTGGCAGTTACAATCATAGTGGGGCATGATGCAGGTGGACAGCCAGTGGTATAAAGGAGCCCCAGTTGTGTTTCCTGACACACTTCTGCTGAATAATTCACTGGCTGAAAATCCTCGGTGTCAGTATTGTTCATAATGGCTTTCAGTTTTGTTTTCATTCTTCCTTTGCTACTACGTCCAGTTGGTCCAGAGTGCATCTCATAATTGTGCTAGCCCTTTTAATTAGTTTGAGTCGGTGGGACTCTCTTGAAGTGGCGTTACTGGACCAGCACACCACAGCATAGAAAATCACACTGGCAATCACAGAGTTTGTAGAAAATGTGAAGTGTTATTACCCACATTAAAGAAACGCAGACTCCTAAGATTGAAAACAGCCTGTTGTGCCCTTTGTTATATAGTTCTGCTGCGTTATGAGACAAGTCTAGCCTTTTACTGATGTGGACCCAAAGTACTGGTCGGAGTGGACCACATTCAGACCCTGAACAGTAACTGTACATGGTCATTTTGGTGCAACAAAAGTCAATAACCAGTTCCTTGGTTTTGCAGATATGTTGCAGATAATTCTTTCTGCACCAAGAAACAAAGTTCTCCAGCTGACTCCTCTCCTCTGTCTCATCCCCTTTATCAGTACACCCCATAACTGCAGAATCATCTGAGAATTTATGCAAATGACATGACCCGGTGTCCTATTTATTTATTGTTGCTTACATCAACATTGGAGACCATGTCCTTGAGCCTCAAAAACTGTGGTCAGCATGACAGATACGTAGAGTGGTGCTCTGGATAACTGACCATCTCTGAGCTTGCCTTTTAACGGAGATGGCTGGATGAAGATTGGATAAACTTTCTGAATCCCATGGGGAAATGCAAATGCAGATAGCAGCAGAAACATAAACAAAGAGTACATACTCATAGGACAGATAATAAAAATAAGCTTAACAAGTACAGTACATTGGATTGAAGCTTTCAATTGCTCGATAGCAGCAGGCAGAAAGACTCCCAGAAGAGTTTCTTAGCACAAGGCACTGCAGAAATAAAAAAAAAAAAAAAAGTCCAAACAATGCTGCCAGCTTTGTTCAAGTACGAATAAGCCTTGTAGAGCACACAGATAATTGCATCCTCCACTCCAGTTTTTGTCTGTTAGGCAATCTTCAGTGGGGTCCTGGTGATCAACCACAACAGGACTGCTTATAATCCAGGACCAGCCTCTCAAAGGTCTTCATGATGTGAGATGTATTTTCAATTTCCTTATTTCTTAGTGTTTTATGTAAGTTACGCTTGGTTCTTGTTATTGTGATTAAGCGGGTTAATTATACTAACAGATGTGCTTTATTGATTTTATAATATGTCCATAAAGAGTTATTTAAAACATGCAAATGGATAGGGCCGACCCCGTTGTTGGGGTTAAGTGGCAGATCCCAATGCCGAAATACAGTGTCATATAGTGATATTTCATAAATGGAAAGCTTTTCCCTGCACTGCAGTTATTTGCCAAACCTGTGATCAAGCTGTTATCCATTCACAGGCGCCTGTGAGGTAAAGGAATGTTTATGTAACCCAAGAAGCTATGCCACGGTCCTGGGATGCGGGGATATTGATGCCATTACACCCTTTAGTGCGAAAGGTTATTAAGCAGATGTAAATAAGTAATCCTGGTAGCCTAGCTCTGAATATTGTCAAAATTGAGATCAAACAGATGTCAAACTTTCAGGTATGGAAACGTTTGGCGACAGTTCCTAAGTACCTAAAGCACGCAGTCGGACGCACGTGAGAATTTGGAGACGGTGCCTTTCCCTGCCAGGAAGTGAGTCAGAGCGGCTGGGGGAGAGCGAACACTCGAGAGCGAGAGAGAGTCACTTTAATTGTTATTGTCTCCGTGTATCTCGACTGCGTTAGGTAGTGAAGCCGCTGGACGGCCTTCTCCCCGAAGTCCTGGAGCAGTGCTTAATCCGGAGGGACAATTCCCACCGACTGACGCGCTGAACGGAACAGGTCCGTCGTTAGAGGCGCACGCACGGCCGAGTCACCACCAGTGCCGCCGCCGCGTCTCCCTGCTCTTCTGCTGGGCTCGGCGCGGCGCACTAATTATATGGGTTGTACTCGGTTTTAATTGCAGCCCTTCCCTACCAGCAGCGGAGAAGGCGAGACGTACACAAAGGGAGAGCTAAGCGAAGCGAAGATGAACGAGGAGCAGAGCAGTGGCCGAAAACGGACAGGTAACCCGCCGCAGATCTTCGCGGTTTGGGTGGGAGGGAGAGGGAGGGTGGATTATGGGGGGGGGGTCGTCGTCGCGTATTCATTTACGAATCATCACAGAAGTTGCAGCCGGTGTGTGGTTAAAAAAAAAAAAATCCTCCATTTTTTGTCGAGTGGGATAAACGGCTAGAGAAGAGGGGGAGGGGGTGAAACGTTAAAGTTTAGCAGCTGGTTTGGTGGGAAATGTTTCAAAGGGTTGGATGTTAGCTTGATTGACTCTTTTAACACGACGGTTTAAGTGTTTATATAAGGTGTTCAGAAAGTCGCCTGATTGCGACCTTCTGCCCCAATCCGCCCCCATCTCCCAATCTAGTAAGTGTGCGTGGATTGAATGGTCGCCTGGCGTGTATAATAACCGAAGAAGCGAGTGGGCTGTTCTGTCCTCTGTGTTGTCCAGAGTCTGAGACACGATCAGCAGGTAGTGGACAAGCAGACTGAGCAAAAGGAGAGACACACAAACTAAAACCGACTTGTTTGTGCGTGTGTGGTTCAGTCCTCTCGGAGATGTCTAAACAAAGGTGGTCCACTGCATCAATCTCTCTGTTTTAATATAGTGACTTGATCTCAAAACCCATTTAGTTGGTGCCCATTTCATTCCCAAGGTCCCTTGGAAGGATGACTCGTTATCCACCATTTTCCCATTACAGAAAAGCAGTTTTATGTTTACTCACTGTGCATAGGATAGGCAATTTTGTTATGTGATTTTGTTTAGTTCCTGGTGGCATTTCCAAACATTCTCCCCAACACTAATTTATTCCATATGGCCATCTGTAACTTGAGCACTGGTGAGTCACTGATTTGTTAAAGGTCATGGTTAGAAAAGTGATAATATAAATATGTATTAATGGACCGATTTTGGTTTAACTGTCCATCTCCATGTCTGACAGGTAGGCCTGCCTATTTGGTCACCCATCCATCTTTCTACTCTTAAGAACAGTGAATTTAAAATTGTTTTCCCTGTGTGCACAATCATTTCTGCAACAATGTGAACTTGGGGCAAGAACAGCATTTTTTTATTTTGAATGTGCTTTAGTGTTTAGAAGTAATACACATATAAGGTTACAATGGCTGCTTGACCACAGAGTAAGTGAGCCAGTTGACTGACAGGTGAATTTCATTAATCAGGTGTATACTTTTCATAAATATAGTGTTGGATTTTGCATTTGGAATTATTGGGCCCATATCAAACTAAATACTAGAAAATGTTGAAAGAAAGAAAGCAAGAAATCAGATAGAACTTTTACAAAATAGACAAAGCAAAAAAAAATGAATAAAATTGGGAGTATTTGAAAGTTGGGGGTTGAGGTACATAATGTCAGTGCAGATCCAGGCCATCCAAAGGAAAACTGGTTGAGTATAAAACAAGGATCAAAATAGACAAGTCTGTTTGAAGACATAGATGTCACAAAAATAGAAAGGCTACAATCAGACTTGCTTGAAAAGTCCAGTGATAATCTACTAGGGTTTGGACTAAAGTGTTATGGCCTTATTAAATAAAAATAAATAAATATATAGAAAGAGAATCTGCACAAAATCCAATGCATTTGCCTCATCATTTGAATGTAACAAAGGTAGTATTATGTTTAGGGTATTCACAGTCACCCCTCTAATGGGCTTTCCCAACTTTAATGATGGTGGACTAATGATTGTTGCAGCAAAATAATCTTATGCTTATAAAAGGCCTTATTTGCATTAATACAAGAAAGATCATGACCCAGAATGCACTGATAGCGCAACCAGTGAGTATGCCACAAGTAAAGTTTAGACAGAACAAGTCAATATAGTCACAAATGCATTTCACTTTGTGAACAGTAAGCCGATTTCACAACTCCTATCAAAACAGAAATTGAAAATAGCCACAGCAAGTCATATCAGAAGAACAAAAAGAATTTAGAAAGAGCAGTGTATTTCAAAGATTTACATCTGTGTTACATGTGACTTTTTATTGGTTAGTGTGTTCCCACTACTTATCTATTATGTGCATTTATCTGACATTTAGGGGCAGAACACAGTGGTGGGATTCTCCAAAGAAAGTTCCAAATATCCTGAAATAAAAGTTGTTCTCTGCCTTTGTCTTGTATTTTTTCATTTCAGCTCTATATTTCTTCAATGTACAGTAGAGAATATAAGGTTTTATTTCATTTACTATTAAGATCAGGGTTTAATAGTAATTGTAAAATAAATGAATGTGTTTGTTGAACATCAGTGTTCTAGTTTATAATCATGGAAGCTTGTAGGAGACCTTAGGATGCTTTATTTCAGAAGTCTGAAAAGTTGTGTTTTCAGTTCTCCTTCAGTCTCCAAATGAAGTCAGTACTTCTCCCATAAAGGCACTCCTCAAGATGCTTCGAGAATTTGACTGATAAAGATCTATCACTGACAGTTACAAGAAAGGGCTTTGAGGTAAAGGTCTACATTTTCATGTCAGTTTGGTGACATGAAATGAAAATATTTTTGCATGGACATTCATGGAGCAAGCGACAGTTGGTATTTGTCAGCCAAAGGATTGATGATAGTAAGCAGATGATGCTCTGTATAGGAAGCAATTTAAGTGCCCTCCTAACAGCCAGTCAGGATGCCAGGCCTGTAGTGCACACATACGGAGTACATCTTTGAGTGGATCATTCCTTAAAGTGATTGTTTAATGTATAGATTTTGGAACAGAGATCCCCTTATACAGTTTTGAAATCCCTGAAAGCAAGTGACTCTGTTCATACATGTCAGTTTTAAGCACGTACTGAGTAGGCCAGTATCGTTCTCATTGTTTAAATTTATTGAAGAGGAAAGTAGTTGGTTCTGTTCTCCATGTAAACTGGTGGACCTTTTTTGTTATCGATGTAGACAGTACTTGATTTGTCCCAAGAGGAAACTTCGCTATTAGAGAAGCTCATGAAATACAGAAATATAATAAAAAATACCCCCCCCCTTAAACACACACATAAGGGTTACGAAGAAGGTGATGATGAAACAACAACTTCTGACTGGGCTGACAGTAAGGAAGCATTCCCAGTAAGACATTATAAAGGTGTATTGCTATAGGTATGAAGGAGAACCAGTAGCATTTCTTGATACCCCTCTGCTAAATAATTAGTTGGCTTAAAGTCCTCAATGCTACTTTGTTATATGGAGGTTGTGCAGTATTGTTCATATTGGCCATCAGTTTTGTCCTCATTCTTTTCTCAGCTACCGCCACCTTTGGGTGAGAGTGTGTCCATCACTGAGCCTGTCTTCATAATCAGCTTGCTATTTCAGTGGTTCACTTTTTAAGTGATTTTACTGGCTTAGGAAATTAAAGAGAAACTGCCTCCTTTATATATAATATAATGTCTCTGTAATTCCTTTTCTTATGTAGTTTCTTTGTGTTACTTGACCAGTCCAACCTGTCACTAATGTGGAACCTCAAGTACTTGCAGCAATGCACCACATCCACTCCTTGAATTGTAACTGGGTGTGGAGACTCTTTGGTGTAGCAAAAGTCTTATTACTAATTACATGGTGTTAATAATTCCCTACATATTAAAGCATAGTGGTAAAATTGGGCACTTGAGGTTAAACCATAAAAGTGCTAGCTTTAATATCCATTTCTGACTTGGTGTGTCAATCTGAGCCAGTGGCTTAACCTGTTAATGCTTCAAAGACTGGAAAAAGTTGTGTAATACTAAAAAAAAAAATATACGATGGAAAGTCTCATTAAATGGTTCATTGGCAACAGGTCAGTAACGTGATTGGGTATAAAAAGAGCATTCCAGAGGGTCAGAGTCTCTCCGAAGTACAGACAGTGAGGGTTCACCACTCTGAAAGACTATACAGGCAAATAATGCAACATTTTAAGAGTAACATTTCTCAATATAAAATTGCAAAGAATTTGGAGATTTCATAAACTGCAGTACATAATATTAAAAGATCAAGTGAATGCAGAAATGCAATATTGGATGGCCGTGATCTATGAGCTTGATTCAGGCAGCACTATGTTAAAAATGGACACAATTCTATAGTGGAAATCACTACGTGGGCTAAGGAACACTTCCAAATGCCACTGTCTGTAAACATAGTTAATCACTACATCCACAAATGCAATCTACGTTTCAAAAAAAGTAACCATAAATAATCCAGAAATGCTGCCTTGTTCACCCCAAGCTCATGTACAGTGAACTGAGGTGAAGTGGAAAACTGTCCTTTGGTTTGACAAATCAGAGTTTGAAATTCTAAAGAAGAGAGGGACCATCTGGCTTGTTCTGAACGCACAATTCTTAGAGTGGCATCCTTGATGGCATGAGGAGGCATTAATACACATGGCATAAGTAGTCTTTACATCTAGGATGGTACCATTTAATGTTCAATGACATATACAGGTTTTGGAGCAACATATACTGCCTTCCAGACAGCATCTTTTGCAGCAATTTTTCAGACAATGACGGACTACATTCTACACGTATTGCAGCAGCATGGCATTGTAGTAAAAGAGTCTGGGTATTAAACTGGCCTTCCTATAGTCCAGACCTGCCACCCATTGAAAATATTTGGTGCATTATGAAATGAAAAATATGAACTGTTGAGCAGCAGAAATTCTATATCAGGCAAGAATGGGACAACATTTCACTTTCAAAACTGCAGCAATTATTCTCCTCGGTTACCAAAAATTTACAGTTATTAACATTACCTCTTCTTTTATACTGTGGTAAACTTTCTCTAACCCAACTTTTTGAAACATGTTGCTGGTATCAAATTCAAAATGAGCATCTATTTTTCAGAAAGAATAAAATTTCTCACATTATTGAGCAGCAGAAATTCTATATCAGGCAAGAATGGGACAACATTTCACTTTCAAAACTGCAGCAATTATTCTCCTCGGTTACCAAAAATTTACAGTTATTAACATTACCTCTTCTATTATACTGTGGTAAACTTTCTCTAACCCAACTTTTTGAAACATGTTGCTGGTATCAAATTCAAAATGAGCATCTATTTTTCAGAAAGAATAAAATTTCTCACATTATTATCTTTGTACTATTTTAAATATAGGGTTTACATGATTTGCAAATCTTCTCACTCTGATTTTAATTACATTTTACACAGTGTCCCAACTATTTTGGAAATGGGATTGTAGTAATAATTGTAACTGAGAGTGGAAAATGGCAGCTGCACTGTGATTGGGGATTCCACCTTCTTCACAGTGTAAATGTTTGGAGAAGCAGGATAAAAAAACCAGGCCTGTGCCAGCCTTTACTTTCAAAATGCTTACTTTTGGCTAAGGGTAGCCACATTTCCCGTTTTTTCATTTTTGGAAAACTGTTTACGCTCTTTCGACTTTATTTTTGCTTTTGCATAGTTCTTTTGTAAATTGGGTACATCTGTTTTTCTATTCGGTTCACTTTTATGTAGCACTCTTCACTGAAGACAGGCTTGGAGAGCTTACACAGGCTTTTAGATACATAATAGCAACAGATACATTCTTAAGTATACAGCATATACATCTGTAAGATATACTTGTATTGTAGTAGAGGGATCCATAAGAATTGGCAAAAATACAATTCTAATCATGGTAACACAGATCTGGCCAGCAGATGAATTAGTCCAGTCTGGCAAAGGCAGACAAACTCCATAAACCGCAGTTAAGAGTGCTATTGTAAAGAATAACAATCTTAGGATTTTGTAGTTATTTGGAATAAGCAAAGTTGATGCCACACTGACCTAGACCAAGTAGGCAACATTCCCATTTCTGGGAATTTGTACCATGCTGAACGCCGAGTCCATTTCTTGTAAAATATGATCATCTGTAGGCCCAGGTAAAAATATTGCTATTCTGATTAATCATTACTTTTCGCTTAAACGATTCAATATCAATTCTTAAGGTCTCAAGATCGATCTCGTGAATCTCTATCCAGCTCAGTTACTATAAATAGGTTCTGGAGATGGCAGGTAGCTACAAGCTTCCATGTATTTCGCTTTGTGCCCAAAGAATGACAATATATAGCAGTTTTTACCTGTAAAGATGTGAGGCCATACAAAATTGTTGAAAACAAGGGCTTTCGACAAATGATACAGGTTTTTGAACTGCTATACCAACCAGAAAACAGTTAAGTGAAGTTATTGTGCCTAGGCTTTATGAAGATCTTAAGCAAGACATTGCCAAGTCTCTCGGGCCATTGGAGGGAGTATCCCTCACTTGCAATAGCTAAACATCCAGGGCAGCAGATTCCCATGTTAAAATCGACTGGGCACCTGTGGCAGACGTGTTGCAGATAAGCGCGCTGCATGCCAGTCACACTAGGAGCCACCTCGCTGCCTATATACAGAGCTGCAGTGATGACTCGCTATTGTTCCAAAAACCTTCCTAGCATTTCCAATGTGCCGTTCCATTGTGTGACCACATCAATTACAAGTTTGTGTATTGTTAAGTCAAATAAATGTTGGCTTTTCTTTAATTACATGGCTAGCTGTACTGCTATAGTGGAAAAAGTTTGCAACGTGACTCACCTGGCAAAGCAAGTGGACAGTTCTTGGAATTTTAAGAGCAGCCTGCATTACAAAAGTGAGCGTGTGCTCAAAGCAGCAGACTTGAGGTAGCTCCATAATAGTGGCATTACCAGTTTAAATGGCCAGTTCTTTTTCTTTTATGTTCCACTCATTCAATGCAGCTGTTAGCAAGTATCAGCCCAATGTCCTCATTTTAAAATGGTTCCTTTTTGTCTGAGGACACATTTTCAAGATTGATTAACGTGACTGCTACAAATGAGCAACTGAAGATACAGTATATATAACTTTTAGAAAGACATGAGTCTTCCCACAGTATTTTTAATTTCGACTAATTCAAGGTTATTTTAAATGTCAAATTGGGGAATAAATCTGGCTAACATTTTAGTTGAAGGAAGCCTAAATGGAGATTCATAACACACAAATTGAATGATTATTTAAGAAGCAATATTTGATATAAATGTTTTATAAAATAGATGCCGTTGCATTAAAACAAGGCACCCCCACATAACGTGTAGACGTTTCCATGCTTCTACATATACTATGAAGTCACTATGTAGACACCCCTTCAAATAAAGTGGTACTGAGCTTTGTCACATTTATATTAAAGTTCTCTTTGCATGGTTAAGTACTTCTTATAGAAAGAAAAAAAAAAAAGCTACCACAAATATATCGGTGCCTTCTAATTCAGTCAAGATAAAATCAATATCAAATCGGGACATCCATGCTGATACCCTGATAATCTGATGATGTGTCTATAACTAGTGGTAAAGTTTCGCAACCACAAAAACATCACTCTCTATGGCCAGGAATTGCAACTTGGTCAAATATACAGTGGAACAATTGGATAAGGTTGGGCTACAAAAAGATAATGGTAGGAAAAAGTCAGTAATAGCTGGATGGTCTTTGTTTTTTTTTTTTTGTTTTGTTTTTTTTATCTCTCCACTAAAAATACATTTTTATCAAAATGTAAGAAAAAAAGTGAGATTTGTTAAATTGATCCTTGCCAGTGGAATACTTGTGTAAATTGGGAACTTCCCAGAGATGATCCATATTTGTATGTTGTCTTAACCTTTGAAATCTCTCTTGCATCGGGATTGTACTGACCTATAGGTTATTATGTGATCTTTCAATTTTATTTGTACAATGAAGATGTCTTCTTTTTATAAAAAAAAAAAAATGGTAAACTGTGTTTTTGGAGTCTTGCAACATTCTCTGTATATTGGTAATGCTCCAAAGTGCTTTAAAGTGTAAATGTATAAATAATAAAACTGACTTTAGTGCCGAGCAATGTATAATCATCCATTGAGTGTGGGAGGCTAAAACTGGATGGGGCATTGCAGAGCAGATATATGTCATGTCAGTTTGTCTTATTGGTAATTTTATGGTAAACATTGGACCAGAAATTTCTAGTAGTTTTCAATTGTCTGCAACTTTCAAACTTTGATTTGTAATAGTTTTAAAAAAATAAACATTTAAAAGGTCACACAGATTTTTTGTTAAGTAGATAGGGTTCTAGCATTTTGTAATTAAAGTGATATCCAAATATGTTTGCATTTGGTTGATCTGTTTTTTGTGTTTTGCATGCCACAGACGTACAGCTAGACATCACTGTCAAGTTGTATTCGGGGATTCATAAAACCGATGTACAATCAAGAGCTCAAATTCCAAACTTGCATCCCATTGCAATACTTTTAATATTATTCTGTTTTCTGTGGCCACTGTCATTTCTTTGGCAACAAGCACAGCACATTATCAAGCATGCGCTGGTGTGGAGTATGACATCTGCTTATTGAACTTTAAAAGAATGTGGCACACACAGCACAGAATCTGAACATTAAGAGTTGTCTTGTGGAATGACTTGCCAAAAGAAAATGTTATTCCAATGCATTTCTGGCTTTGAAACACATTTCTGACATTGAATTGTAAGAATTGTGGTGAAATACTACTGTTTGGCCTTCAGTAGAATTGATACGGTTTGTTGACAGTACTCTGTCAAATCCCTTATAATAGACACTGAATCATCTTTGATGTGCTCAAAACAAGTTGGTTGACCACAATGACTTATTTCATATCTGGCTTAGGAGTAAGTGAAAATATCAAGTGGTTTTATTTGAAGGTTATGTAGAGATCTAAAAAGTTTAAGTATGTTCAATGTAATATGTTCTAAAATATTTAGTCAATTTACAAATGAAAGCAGTGTTGTTCCAGAATTGAAATGCAGCTACCAAATAAACAAGGGCTGCAGAAATGAACACTGTCACCTCTGTAGGAGATAACATAGTTCTTCAGTAATGTGTTTTATTCACATCATGATTTGTTTCTAAGTAAAAGGCCTTTTCACATAGCTGTATTAAAAACTTTATATGCCAGGCTCATTCTAACTTCCCCTTTTGGTGGCTTTTCCTCCACTTTCATATATAAATAAAGTGGAGGAATATATGTCTATATAATATATATCAATGTATATAAATCAACATATGAATCTTCATTTATTGTATATTTGTGTTATGCTGTAGGTTTCTTTTCTCTTCCTCTGTAATTCCAGTTTGCCATGTTGTTTGACCGACTATAATCTGTAATCTTCGTTATTTCATTTACCAAATTGATTTTTCTTGTCCCTTTGGAAGCAGAGAAGGAAAAATTAGAAATGTACGTACCAAACAAAAATTTTTAAAACACACAGAGAAAGCTTTGACTTGAATAACTGAGAGCTGCTAGTATCAATAATAGGCTTGTAGGTGGGAGTACGATGAGGTGTGAACTGCTACCACTGGTTTATATTTAAAGTCATTTATAAACCGCTCAAAAAATTAAGGGAACATGTAATCATCAGTCTTAACACCAAGTAAATTAAGCTTCTGAGATATCAATCTGTCCAGTTGGTAAGCGTAAGAGATTGTGAATCAACTTCTCCTGCTGTGGTGCAAATGAAAGTGACAACAGGTGGACTAGAGATACAACAGCAAGACAACCCCCAAAAAGGGAATGGTTTTGCAGCTGGTGGCCACAGACAATTGCTCTCTTTATACTTCCTGACCGAGTCTTCTCTAGTTTTGCTTTTTGCTAGTGTATGTTTGGATAGAGCAGGTTCACGAATGAAATAGCCTAATAGATACTTGATTCCTTGTTTGAAGTTGCCAGCATTCAGAATGATTCATAATTAAGTTATTAATGTTAGTGTTAGTGATAGATTGTTATCTCCACAAAGCAAGTCTTCCAGTTTATTCCATTCACCCACCCAAAGTTAAATATTAAATAGTAGCCTCAGTGTTGCTTCATTTCATAGTTCCTGGTCTGTAGGCAGGGTTGTTTTTTTAAATAGATACGTTACAAAAAAAGTTAAACTCGCACAGTCTGACATAGCCTTACAAAGATCATGCGACAGGACATAACGCAATCCAATCCATTTCCATAAGAAATACAGTTAATCCACATTGAATCATAATACTCCATCCCTGCTAATTTCTGAAGTTTTTTAAGGAGGAAAGAAAAAGCTCATTCTTATATTCCTCAAATAAATGAAAACGCTGGAGTTAAGTCAGTTGGGATCTTACCTTTGTTTCTGTTTTAAGTTAGAATAACATTCATAAATTCTTGCAATATTCAGGAAAAGGTTGGGTCTGTTCCATCAGGAAAAGGTTGGGTCTGTTCCATGTAAATTTACTTTTAGAAAATATAATGTTGCTATCCAGTATATTTGTGGAGAGTTTATTAAAATTCTTCCAGTTAAACAAAATCATTTGACGACATGGTACCAGTGTAGTATAAGAAGCCTCCTTTGAGTTTATCGCTACATAGTCTAGTCCCATCCGGTGTTACTTTGAATGTGTTTCGAGGTTTAATAATAACTCTTAAGTCTGGCACAGTTCCCTTTTCAGAACAAAAAAATACTATATGTGATGGATAGATTAGACCACTTTTGCAGGAATATGTTTACCTTAATTTATTTGGGACAGTTACAAAACATAAGACTTAGCAAGTGCTATGTATTGTATTTTTCAGAACAGTTTTACTTTAGGCAGTGGAGGATCGAGTTTATTGTCCTCTGACAATTTTTCAATATGACAGTGACCACTAACATTCTTCCCAGTCAACTTCTAACAATTTTGCTGTTCCGTTGCGAAGGGCTTTCATTTCTGTGGTGTGGAATGACATATTCCTTGTATCACTGCCACCATCCATTTTAACAACTTGTGAACCAATTAGCCTGGGATGACTGAATGTTTTGTTAATGTTGAGGTGCTCATTTTGAAAATTGTAATTTTTAAATAGTGTTATTTAAGACAAAGTAAATAAACTGTATTGCTTAATTTTTCACTGCTTTACTCCTTATCTAATTCAGTGCAACACAGATGGCTGCGAGGAGAGAGACACAACACATTACCAGTTTTCAGTGCAATGTGTTATGTGTCTGTGTTAAATGACCATTCACAGTGTAGCCAAAATGAAAGATGAGGATGGTGACAATGACTCAAAAACAGAAAAATTGCTTTCTTTTTGATAGCTTGCACATTTACTTCCATAATTAACACAGACCTTATCAACAAAAAATACCAGAACCCTTTATAAATTTCACATATCGTTCCAACCCTGCACACACTTTTGTGTTTTTTAAACTCCAGTTGCAGAAAGGCAAGACCCAGAAAAAGGTGTGGAAACCAGCCGATCAATCCACATTTGGTATTTGCAAAAAGAGCCCCCAGGGTTCGAATACTATACTTTCAAATCACTTATTACTTTGCTAAAACTTGCACTGTGCATTAAGGTTGCATGTTATACTGGTACTGTAAAGTATCAAAAACCCACTTTTGAAAACACTGTGGTACCAGCATTTCAGTATTTTCAGAACTGGAAGTAATCCTAAGTTTCTTCCCCCAACCTAAATGTGCAGTAGACTCTTGGGTAAGTGGTGGGGGGGTAGGTGGTTTGATGATTTGTGTACAAGAAGCACAGGGAGCAAATCTCCACCAAAGGTTTTTTTTTTTTTTTTTTTTTTTTTTTTTTCCCCCCTGGTTAATTTTACACCATGTCTGTGGCCCCCAAACCCCCCAGATACTTCTACGCATGTGAAAGACAGCACCAAAAACTTACAGGTGTTCCTCCTCAAAGGCAAAATGTCTGCCCTTAGAATAACTTCCTTTTGTATTTTGGCTAATTGTGTTAAATAGATACTTCCACCGAGTTCTTGCACTCCTTCTCAACTTCTACCCTGCAAAAAAGCTGTGTTATTAAAAAAAAACAGACATCCTGACAAGATAGTGTCTGAAACTTTCAGAACAACAATACAGAACAATGTTGATAATGGTAATTTGGTTTATTTTAAAGTATTGTGCTGTAAAAAGTAAATGCAGCTTCAAATTTTAATGTTAACATTTCAACATATGTAATATTTAAAAAAGCAGTTTTAAGTACTAAAAGGATGCTTTATATACCGATCACATACAACATTAAAACTGCTGGTGAATTGAATACCATTGACTGTCTCATTACAGTGGCACCTGTCCAGGGGTGAGATATATTGGGCAGCAAGTGAACAGTCTGTTCTTGAAGGTGGTGTGTTGCAAGCAGGAAAAATGGGCAATCAAATCGTGATGGCTGGACAACTGGGTCAGATAATCTCCAAAGTGGCAGGTCTTGTTTGAGTTAGACAGTGGTTATTACATACCAAAAGCGGTCCGAGGATGGACAACTGGTGAAAGGGAAACGGGATCATAGCCGCCTAAGGCTCATTCATGCATCTGGAATGCAAAGGCTAGCCAGAGGCCTGTCTTGGCCAATCCCACACATGAGCTACTGTAACACAAATTGCTGAAAAACTGCCCATGAGAGAAAGGTGTCAGAACATACTGTTGATTGCAGCTTGCTGCTTATCCACATACTTGTCCGAGTGCCCATAGTAACCCCTGTCCATGGCCAAAAGTGCCTATAGTGCATTTGTTGGCATTAGAAGTGGACCATAAAGCAATGGAAGAAGATGGCCTGGTCTAATGAATCACATTTTCTTTTAGATCATGTAGATGGACATTTGCATGTGCATTGACAGGCAAACAAAGAGAAGGCAGCAGGATGCAATATGGGAAAAGGCAATGTGATGCTCTGACCAATGTTCTGCTGGGAAACATTGCGTCCTGGCATTCACGTGTTACTTTGACACTTGCAGGCCACATACATCCCTTCATGGCAATGGTATTCCTAGATAGCAGTGGTTTCTTTCATAAGGATAAAGAGACCGGCCACATTGCATATATCATTCAGGAACGCTTTGACAAACATGACCAAGATTCAGGGTGTTGACTTGGCCTCCAAATTCCTCATATCTCGGTCACATCGAGCATCTGTGGGATGTGCTGGAAAAATAGGTCTGATCCATTTAGGCTCCACCTCGCAACTTACAGGACTTAAGGGATCTGCTGCTAATACCACACAACACCTTCAGGGGCCTTGTGAAGTTCATCTCTCGACGGGTCAGAGCGGTTTTGGTGGCATGAGGGAGACCTACACAATATTAAGCAGGTGGATTTAAAGTTATTATTCCTTTATTTTTTAATCTTTTGTAATGTACAGAATTGTGGATATCTAGCAGGACACCATGCCAGATACTCTGTCAAGATAACAATATACATGATCACATCAACACTTGTCCTTAGCAAGAAAATTTAGAAATGCCTGCACAATCAGACTCTGGGAACAAAACATGCTAATGATCTGGGATAAAGGGGCAAGCTACCAATGTAGGGTAGGCCTGTCTCACTGTTAAATATGTATGAAGGTGACAATGCAAAGACTTGTTTATCTTGGAAAACTTCAAATGTAGTATCACTTAATGGCATAATTAATTCTTCTCTGCCTTCCATTGACAGTGCTTTAAAAAATGCATCAATTACTTTTTTTCACAAATCAGAAATTCCCATACTTGGCTTCTGAGATGGTTGATCAGAGGTTCTGTATGTCATGAGACCCACTTTTTGACCAAAGCCATACTGAGAAGGTAGCGAAACTGCAAACAGTTCTGTCCAAAAGCATACAACTTGGATTGATTTGAATAGCCAGAATAACCCTTCTAATACTCCTGCATGATATATGTGGTGCCTGCAGTATTCTTTATAGGGGTGCAAGGTTATGACAAAATTAATAATTGACAGTTATTGTCTTGGATATTATAACTGCTATTAATTTCAATTAATCTCCGTATGTTAAAAGCGTTGCATTTTTTGACTTGAAAATTACATTTATTAAATCTCACCTTTCTATTGGAAAATGTACAAAACAGTAAAAGTACAATGTCAGAAGTGTAGAATGTATAATAATGATACAAATAATAGTAATGAATAATAATAATAAAATGCTAATACCTTATATACTGTCAAAATGTGTTGTTAGAGTGATACATCTTGAAGCATGGTAAAATAACAAAATCCGGTGTCACAATCACAATAATAGTAGGATTTTCTTTCTAGACTGATCAGGTTTTGAACGGCACGCTTCATATGTGCGATTGACACGAGCCACTTTTGGATTCATCAGGATTACTTTTGATTTCATTCTCTATCAGTTTCACTGCCTGAAGACGAATTCACATTGCCATCACAGATTATATCACTGTTGAGAGCGTGCAACCCCTTTGGCTGCTGAAAAATTTACCTTACGAGACATCATTATTAGGCTAGGACAAGATGTGTCTGTACCGTTGCCCGGGTAACACTTGGGCCTGTCACTTATGCAAGACATGTCTTTATCATTTCCCAAGTAATGCTTGGCACTAATGCTGTTGGCACTTTTACACCCAAGGATTTCTCTGGCTATAAAAGCTCACGTGAGACACATCTATACAGTTGTCTGAGTGAGACTCGGGACTAAAGCTTTTATCGTTTATTTATTTTTTTTAACACCCCAAGTGATGGTTGGGTCTAAGGCTAAGGAGGTTAACAGCACAATGAAATCTGCACTTTGTCTTTACAACTGCATATACTTGTTTTCTGTTTACACTCAGTACAGTGGAACCTCCATTCCATTTTGCTGGGAACCACGTAAATTGTTGTTATGTAACTGTTAAATTTAAACCTGTATTTAAAAACACTGACGTTTACATCACATTTTTGCTTTTGATGGCCTGCTGGATACATAATTGTTAGTGTAAACAGCATAATTTTTGTCACTTTCATTTTGGAACTTAAATGTGTAAAAACTGTCGGGTGATTTAGGTTCAACATTCAATTATACTTCCTATGAAGTTGTGTGCCTCTGAATCACCAGTTCACTCGCGACTAGTGAATGTGTCTGCTTCATTATTTTTACTTGCTCTTTAGAGCAGTTTGTAACTGGGAACATTCGATCTCTGAGGGAAAGGATTCACTAAATGCAATGGTCACTTTTCACGATTAGAACATTGAGGCAGTCACAATTGCGGTTAATATATGATTAATTGTACATCCCTATTACTGTGTATGGAGTATAGTGCAAATAGGTTAAAAAAATACAATTTTAAATAATTTCAAACCACAAAGACTGTTAAAATGTCTGACTTTAGTCATGTGCAATTGGGGAATATTTGTGACATCTCCAAACATTTATCACTAATTATCACGCGGCATGTGTCTTTCTAAAAGATCTTGTAGTGTTTTCCCCAGGCGCTGTAAAATTTCAGTGATCCCAGATAGTCATCTGTGCTCTTTATACTACCAAGCCATTCTCGTAGGTCTGTCGGTCACAAATACAAACTGCTAGCCTAAGCTCTGATGTGCATAAAATTTTGAAAGCTTTGACAGCAAATCTTTTTCAGTTGTGCTCTGGAAAGGAGCTGTAAATGAGGTTTTAGAAAGACTCCAGTGTACTTAATTAACAGCAGCAATAGAAAAGCGCTAATGGTGAACAAAGTTTACTCCTGTATACGTTAGTCGCAGACATGGCAAAAAAAAAAGTATAGTTAGGTTAGAATCAGATGCCAAATGTGGAAACCTGCCATTAAAGCCCACTTTGAAGCTGCTGCAAGGAGCATTCAATGACATTCTCTGAAGTGGAAAGGTCCCTGTTGTGGGGCTCAAGTGAAAAATGGAAGATATTAAGACATCTGGGATATCCATGAACTCTCAATGGGCTGATCAGTGAAACATGACAAAGAAGGATGGCCACCTGATAAGACGCAAAGAGCAAGAGTAGTCAGATTTTCTGGAATTTTGCACAGAAGAGGAGAAACCCAGACCCCCCTTGCTTTTAAGAGACTTAATTACAAGGAACAGTTGATGACTTAATGTTTCACGTTGTTTTCCTGGCTCCTTGGAGCAGAATCCCTAATGTTGCTCTATAGGAGCATAATTAGTGTTGGGGCCAGTATGTTAACATTAACGTGTTGCATAAATTACTTTTTAAATTAACAAGTAATGTAATGCAATACTTATTTTTATTGAAGTAAAACTACCTACATTAATTTTTATTCAAAAAAGTGTTACTGTGCAACTCTGAAGCTTATTGCCTGCACTCCAGAAAAATAGTGTTATTTTGCAAAAGTATTATGTTTATTCATTAAAACATGCACATGTGTGCTCAGGCCATCTGTTGACAACTAGTGAAGAAGAGGATAAGCATATATGTGGAGTGCAATCTAGTTAAAAGAACTGAACAAAAGTTATAAGTACACATTTAATCCTGCATGTTTGAGGGGTAAAATTTAATCTGCCCCAGTTTAGGGTCACAGGGAGCCAGTGATTTATCGCAGCAGCACTGGGTGTAAGGCAAAAACCAAACAAGTTCGATATCTGCCCTTAGCAGGGCTCAGTTATGTAGCCCAGCAGGACCGAGTGTGCTGTGTGCAGTCCAGTAACCGATAACCATTAACAAAATGTCAAGTCTAGCTTATGTCTGGTTATTCACTATAGATAGGTTGAAAAAGTGTGATGTGGTGGTGCAGTGGCCGATTGTTTATACCAAGAATCTTTAAGACTCGTGTCAAAGTTTATGAAGGATTGTGTATGGGCTTTGGATTTAACAAAAATGATGGCCAGTGAAATGTGTAGTTTTCATACAATAGAAGAAAAAAGTATTGCAAAAGTAGCACACTGTTTGTAATGCATTACATTTTATATTTAAGTAACTGTATGATGTATTTAATTACTTATGTAACTAATGAGTAGTGTAATGTAACTAAGTTACTTTTAAAGTATAATTTCCCAACACTAAGCATAATACTTATACAGGATGCACAATTGATGTACCAAATTGGAAAATTAGACATGTAGTCAAATAGTGAATTTGATTAGACACCAAATGTAGTTTCAAATTAAGATACTTGCTTTAGTGAAAGCTAAAACTTGCTTATGTCCTGTGAACTGTGCTGAGCAACCAGACTGTTCGTTTGGGTACAAGTCATTCAGCCCTTTGCTTCAAAGCAAACTTTCACTATGAACAGAAATTTAGAAAACATTATTTATTAAAATGTGACTTATAAAGATAATTTTTATTTAGATAACCAACACATGAACAGCTTGTCTTATTTTACCCACGCTTTTCTTTCCTGTATCTTACAAGTGTATTATTCATTGTGATTAGTTTTTTGCTTTCACTTTGAAATAATTGTTTTTAGGCAAAGGTGTGCATAAGCCCAATGTATAGAAAGCAGAGATGGTTCAACACTAAACTGTAGAAGTTGACTTGTTGATGAGGGGTGCATTCCTTAAGTCCGATTGTCCTTTCCTTGTACATGTTTTTGGTATCCTTAAACATTTTGCGTAAGTGGCCTGATGGCATAGCCAGTGCCTTTAAAAATACACTTACAGTAAGTTAACACCTCCTTCATGAACAGAAAGGCAACACATCTCAAAGTATGTAGTGTGTAGGAGCCATCTGATCAGACAAATTGGCTCTTTTAACAAAGAGTGTATTATATAATAAGTATTCACTGAAAGATACCAGCTGCCTGGCAGAAGTGCAGTAATCCCTCCTCGATCGTGGGGGTTGCGTTCCAGAACCCCCCACGAAAGGTGAAAATCCGCGAAGTAGAAACCATATGTTTATATGGTTATTTTTATGTTGTCATGCTTGGGTCACAGATTTGCACAGAAACACAGGAGGTTGTAGAGAGGCAGGAACTCAAACACTGCAAACAAACATTTGTCTCTTTTTCAAAAGTTTAAACTGTGCTCCATGACAAGACAGAGATGACAGTTCCGTCTCAAAATTAAAAGAATGCAAATATATCTTCCTCTTCAAAGGAGTGCGCATCAGGAGCAGAGAACGTCAGAGAGAGAGAAAAAAAGCAAACCATCAAAAATCAATAGGGCTGTTTGGCTTTTAAGTATGCGAAGCACCGGCGGACAAAGCAACTGCAAGGAAGGCAGCAATGTGAAGGTAGTCTTTCAGCATTTTTTAGAGGAGTGTCCGTATCCTCTAGGCCAGTGTGCGAACAGCCTCTCCGTCAGGAGCAGAGAATGTCAGAGAGAGAGAGAGAGACAGAAAAAACAAACAATCAAAAATCAATACGTTCCCTTCAAGCTTTTAAGTATGCAAAGCACCGTGCGGGAAGCATGTTGCTTGACAAAGCAGCTGCACAGAAGGGAGCAACGTGAAGGTAATCTTTCAGCATTTTTAGACGAGCGTCCGTATCGTCTAGGGGTGCGAACATCCCCCTGCTCACACCCCCTCCGTCAGGAGCAGAGAATGTCAGAGCAAGAGAGAGAGAGAGATAGAAAAGCAAACAATCAAAAATCAATACGTGCTGTTTGATCTTTTAAGTATGCGAAGCACAGTACGGGAAGCATATCGCTTGACAAAGCAGCCATATGTAAGTCCAGCAAGGAAGAGAGCAATGTGAAGGCAATCTTTCAGCGTTTTTTGAGGAGCAGCCGTATCCTCTAGGGGTGCGAACAGCCCCCGTGCTCACAATATATTTGAGAAGTTTTATTTTAATACGTGCTCTGGTTGGGTAGCTTCTCATCCATCTGCCAATAGCGTCCCTTGTATGAAATCAACTGGGCAAACCAACTGAGGAAGCATGTACCAGAAATTAAAAGACCCATTGTCCGCAGAAATCCGCGAACCAGCAAAAAATCCGCGATATATATTTAAATATGCTTACATATAAAATCCGCGATAGAGTGAAACCGCGAAAGTTGAAGAGCGATATAGCGAGGGATTACTGTACAGTGTTATTGCAATTAAGAAGACAACTGCGAGTTTTTTTATTTTATATTTAGTATTTTAAGTATACAACATTGATTATTGATAATTTATCTGCAATCCCAGCATGAGAACTTGCTTTTGAGGTCTTTTGAAAATGCATGCAATAGTGATTTTTAACCCAAAACTCTTGTAAGCCTTTAAATTTCCTGCATGTCAACAGGCTACTTATAAGTTCTCCTTAGGTATCAGTTGATTGTCTGTTTCATGTTATACAAATCTTGTAGCAAATTTGTTTAAGTTTGGTTCCATTATAGGGGGAGAGAAAGAACAGGAAAGTCATATATGACTGTTAGTCTCTCCAATAGTTTCAGGTCCTGGTAATGCACCACACCTCCAGCTTGACAGTTCAAGTAAGACATTTAATTACTAAAAAACTGAATCTTGAAAGCAACTTGACTAAAAAGAGTAAAAAAAAAAAAAATTAGGGATGCACTACATTTGCAATCACCAAAAATATTCAGCCAAACATTATGGGTAAAAAAAAATTGCAAGTTTGGTGTTTATTCAAATGAGAAAAATCAAGGGATTTTGTTTTTTTTTTTTTTTTTTTTAACTTTGTACCCCAGTATGTGATTTTTCTAATATATGCAGTGGATGACACTTTCACACAGCACATGCACTGCATGAAGGGAAGATAAAACATTGTTTGATTAGTAAAAAAAATTACTTTAATCCACATACGATCCTTGCAATTTGATACCCAGGCAGTGTCATCAAGATGGATCGCGTGCTTGGCTTGGCACAGCACATACACTAATATACTACTGGAATTGTGTGAAAATTGAAGTATGTTGAAATATTATAAAGATTTGTGATCAGTATAGCTTAGAATAAATGAGTTCTGGGGAAAAAAAAAAAAAAAAAACATCAAAGCTTGGCACAGCCCTGTGGTAATCTCTCATCCACTGAATTTGAAATTGGGGCATGAAATCTATAATTGGCTCAAAATAGGTTAGAAATAACCTCTCTGGTTGGCAAACATTCATGTCGATGAGCTTTGTAGCTCCCTTTCAAAAGCCTTTTCGTATGGAAGCAAACAACATCAGTAAAGTATGCCATCAGAAAGTTGCATTTCTCTGTTTTATGAGTAATTTAAAGCTTCTTGATAACTTGAACCTAATCTATAATTAGACAAAAAAAATATCAGTGAACTAATAAGCCGATGAAAGTCTTTGGGATTTCACTGTTTGTGGTGGTCTTTTAATACTTTTAGGTAATTTCTCACCTTTTTGAGGGATGCAAGGAATTTTTAAAGCAGAAAGTGCTGCTGACCAAAACTAAAAAATAGAAAACTGCGAAGAGCTTGGCAGTGGCTGCATGAATCATATGTTTGTGTGGTGGATCTCCATCGATCTTGGATAACTGCTTTGTTCAGTGAGCTAGTGGGAGCCTGTACCAAATACAGTGTAAAATTTAGTGCTGCCAGAAATGTGCACACAGAACTGATTTTTTTTTTGTAACACACTAAATTCGGTAGCACAGAGTGCAAAATTTGAGACAGCCTTGGATGGGCTGCCAGATTACAGAGCACTTGGACAACATACATCAGCACTCCCAATGGGCATATTTAATCACAAATCAGAATGGCCTACTGATTTACAATATGACGTTATGCACAGCCATGACAGACAGAGAGCGAGCATTCAGTAAGAGAGGAGACTTGAGTGAAATATCCTGTATTTATCTGTTAGTGTTCTATGCAGAAAATATTTGTATCTAATGTTACATATATCCTGCTGTTCTTTCTGAGACTTGAGCATGAGAAAAATGCTGTATAAGTAAAATGTATTATTATTTTCTGGGAAATACTTAAGAAAAAAATCATACTGCAGAATCATATATTTTCATATAATTCACCTCAAGATTTATTTTTTCTGCACAAGAACATTACTTTTTTTTATTTTAAACAAACCAAAGTGCCTTGCAGATATACAGTATTTACAAAGAAATATTCCAAATGTAAAAGGAGCACATTCTTTGGATTATTATGAGCAAATGATCTGAGTGGATTAAACTTTTTTTGGTAATGGATAGACAAGCCACAATACTTACGAACATAACAAATATACTTCTGGCCAGTATGGTCCAGTATTTAAGGAGAAAACCTGCTTTTGGGCTTAATGCCATCATCACACCACACAGCTGCTGCTCACTCTTAATCATTATATAAACCACAAATGAGTTATTTGGAATCCTCTTCATAACATTGCTTATCTCAGACTTTCGGTTTTGCCCACTAGTGCCTGTAGTAAAACTCCATGCATAGCTTTGTGTTCAATGTAAGTGCCAGTTCAGGTGGTCCATTAACCACAATGATAAATGATTGTCTTGGGCAGGGTTTCCCTTTACTGCTGTTTCAATGACTTTAAAATCAACATTTTAAGAGAATGCTCATTATTGCTAATAAAATTTTCATTTTAATTCTCATGGACAACATGAACCATCACAAAAGGGAAAGTTCCCAGTGTTCTTTATAAGCCAAAATTTTCAGCAAAGCCAAGCAAGTGTCCTGTTCTAATTCAGAACACATACTCTGGAGACTTTGGGGATTGTTGGTCATCTGTTTTTTTTTTTTTGTGTTTGTTAGGGCTCCCAGTTTGGTAGGTTGTTACAGTCTGACCTAGCAATTGTTTTTTTTTGGGTGGTTTGTGGAATATGTTGTTGTTGAACTGCTTTGGTATTTAAGCCCAGTGTTCCACAGCTTATTCTGAACTTCATCACTCTTTTACTTAAGATTATTCAAAAATGAGCTTTGTTTGGAATATTTTTACTAAAGGCATGTATTACACTCTGTTGTGGATTTGACGAAAAAAAGCTTCTGACTCCACCTTTAATATATGCCCAGTTTCTAAACATACCGTTTGTAAGATTGTTTGGTAATTGTTAATATTTACTATTGTAAATCACAGTGTACACTCGCATGATATAAACCAGTTGTGGTTCTAGGAAATAAAGATGTGCCTTGGAGATGTATGTTGTGCCTGGGATTCCATGAGAGGTAGTGTAAAATTTGTGGGTAACGGAGCATTTTACTCTCATGCAGTTTAAAAGGCGTTCACCATTGAGAAATTGGGATGACAGATTGCTTCAAATGTGAAATAAAACTGCAATTAAAATTTATCTTTGAATATAAACGAAAATGTATTACTTTAAAAAATTTTCTATTTATTTAAAACTAGCAAAATACCCGCGCTTCGCAGCGGAGAAGTAGTGTGTTAAAGAGGTTATGAAAAAGTAAAGGAAACATTTTAAAAATAACGTAACATGATTGTGAATGTAATTGTGTTGTCATTGTTATGAGTGTTGCTGTCATATATATATACATATACACATATACACACACATATACACACATATACAGATATATTATATATACATATACACATATATTTTTTATGTATATATTTAATATATATATATATATATATATATATATATATATATATACATACATACATATACACACATAGATGCACTTACAATAACATAGAAATCAATATAAACAACATTAACATCATTATCATATGAGAATATGAAGTAATATATAAGAAGCACATTTCATATAAATATAAATTATTAAACAGTAAAATCTTCTTCAATAATTTGCTACCGTGGCTTTTCGTTGGTCTGTCCAGGATTTTAAATCACATGTAGCTTGCAAACCGTTTCACGTATTGACTTGAAATGTGGTACACATATAATACGTCACGTCTGCTATCCGCTTTATGGGTGATGAATGTATTACTCTTTTTATGTTTATTTTATTTTAGAATGAACTCCTATCTGCGCACACCAGGGCGGCCGTGGGCAGATGCGTATGGTGTATTCACTCCATGTTATCGTGCATTGCGCTGTCACTGGTATTTTCATAAAAGAATTTGAACAATATGTAAGAAGCGTATAAATTATTAAACAGTAAAACATTAACATTTAAGAAGTAAAGTTACATTGAGTACTACTGCAGTGCCTTCGGGTATACCTCATTTTTTCTTTGCCCATTACATGCTTAAATGTATACATTTTTTGGTGTACCTACCCGAGAACACGCGACATATAACCGACCGTGGGAGAAGCCTGGATTTTAAACACGCGTTGAGTTCATCTGCTGGTCTCCCTCGTGGAATAACTGGTAATGTTTGAGTAAAATGTACAGCGAGTAAAACGACATTACCTCCTTTTTTTTTTTTACGATCTCTGAGATCTTGCTTTTTTCGGTTCAAGGCTTCATAAGCTCTTTTATGTTCAATGTTGTACTTAATAAGTACTAATTATCCCAAACCATCATCTTTGAATGTTGCAAGACTTTCGCCTTGTATGTAGATCGGGGTAATTACATTCATTGCATTCCTAGTCTGAATCACAATGTGATTGTATGGGTGGTTACCTGGCACTGTAGGGTTGCCACCCGTCCTTTAAAATACGGAATCGTGCCGCGTTTGAGAATAAAAATTGCGCGTCCCGTTTTGAATCAATACTGGACGGGATTTATCCCGTATTTTTTTTATCATTTTTTTTTTTAAAGCAGCGTCTCATGCAAATCATCCCACACGCATTTTATGAAGATGCCTCCTTTCCTACTTTTGATTGGGTAATACTTGATGTCATCGTTAGTTTGATTGGTGTTTTTAACTGTCCAGTGAGGAGGGCGTGTCTTTTAAGTACAGTCTGCAAAGTGTTGGCACTGAGATGTGGCGTCAGCGCCATACTTGAAGCCCCTAACGTTGCGGTCAGCAAGTCGGCTAACATCCGCCATGTGCCGTCTTTCAGTTGCGAGAAGCAGATCATAGAATGGTTGAAACTGTTGCCCCTAACGTTGCGCCACGGCGTGTGGTTCGTTTATACCTCGTGTCTTCTCATTAAACTTCTATCTCGCAAATATGTTATTGCAATCCGCAGCGGGAGCGTTTCTATAAACTTAATTTAAACTTACGTTTTACACCGTGCTTTGTTTCCCTTATGAACATGCTTGTATGCTTAACTCGCTCCGTTCTCAATTGTTTAATTAATTTTTTGCTCTTCGCTGTTTGCGGCTGTTCCTCCATTTCCTCCTACTTCGTTCTTTTATCTCGCGAATATGTTATTGCAATCCTTAACGGGAGCGTTTCAATAAACTGATTGAAAATAGTTTTGCATTTACCTTTTTAGTAAAAGGCGAGCTTTTAAGCCTGAGAAATCACCCCGTAAATGCACACGTTTAATTGGACATGTGTTAATATGTATGGTTACACAGTATTAAAAGACAGTGAACAACGTCAGTTACCTTTGTTCCCGCGTTTGATAAAAGGTGAGCTTTTAAGCCTGAGAAATCACCCCGTAAATGCACACGTTTAATTGCACATGTGTTAATATGTATGCTTGCACAGTATTAAAAGACAGTCAAAAATTAACGTCATTTACCTTCGTTCCCGCGTGTGACTCGTGCTGTAAATCTCTTCCTTGTTTTTAGTTCACGTGATTACGTAAGAGGCGTGATGACGCGATACGTGACTCCGCCTCCTCCATTACAGTGTACGGACAAAAAATATGTTCCAGTTATGACCATTACGCTTTGAATTTCGAAATGAAACCTGCCTAACTTTTGTAAGTAAGCTGTAAGGAATGAGCCTGCCAAATTTCAGCCTTCCACCTACACGGGAAGTTGGAGAATTAGTGATGAGTCAGTCAGTGAGTGAGTGAGTCAGTCAGTCAGTGAGGACTTTGCCTTTTATTATTATAGATCAAGCCCTGTTTCTAAGCATCACATATTCAAAGCACATTGAGAAAACTGAACAGGCTTATGATTTAGAAGCTGGTATAGGCTGTGTGCAGCTTTCTCAATACTTCATTGATACAGCTATGAAATATAACATATTTTATTTGTGTGTAATTACCACATCTAAATGCAATGCACACCAAAATATAACCAGTGTTTATTTTTTTTTCCTCCCATTATTTAATTCTCAGTACCTCCTGTAGCAGTAGAGGTGTTTATCGACCTCTTGAACCCTCAGGTATCACTCCAAACACCAGGTAAAAGTACAATTATTATTTATTGTACAATAATTACGTGCACAAAGCACCCTCCACTCCATACTATTCATATAATCAACAAACCAATCACAATACACTCTCCTCCGCTCCCAGACACTTAGCCACCCTACCTCCCAGCTCAGCTCAGTGTCTGGGCTTTCCCAGAGTCCTTTTATACTCCCTGACCCGGAGGTGTTCCTGCCCAACAGTCCACAAGTCCTTATTACTTCCGGGTCAGGGTAAAAGTCCTTTTCTTCAACCTGGAAGTACGTCATTTCTCCTGTTCACGTGACCAGGACGTACTTCCAGGTTATAGGGCACATAAGTCTCCCTACAGCGACTCCCGGTGGTCCCCGAGGTATCCAGCAGGGCTGTGTATAAAAACTACAAAGTCCATGAGGCCCTGCTCGACTTCGGGGCATGTCCATGCTGTCGGGAGAGCTCCTCCTGGGGGTGAGGGCCGGAAACTCTCGCCAGCCATCCATCACACTCCTAAATATAGATGTTCCCTTATAAGGTACAATAAGTCATCTTTGATACCTGTGTATTCGGTAACTCCTTGGGATACAGTTTGCATATCAACTCTTCCTTAAAAAAAACTTGATGTGTCAAACTAGACAAGCATTTTCAGAGAACTAAATGTGTTTTCATGTCAAAGGTGCATGCCTAAGCAAATGTGAATATTACAATGCTTTACCCTAAGTATAAACAGCCTGTGTCCCCATGTACCAAAAAAAAAAAAACATTTTGTCGTTTTTCCAGCAAGCCACCTTACTGTGGTTTCTGGGTACCCCCCCCCCCCCTTTGTGTCCCCAGCTTCCAGCAGCTTAGAGTGGACAGTCCTTTATAAAGCCAATGCATCCTGCATGTCCCTATCCCCTTACAAAAACACAACAATCCTCTGATAACCAGCAATGCGTTTGTTTGTGGTTTTGGACAGAGTTCATTAGAAAACAGCACAGTGGATGAAAGCAGTCAGAGTGTCTGAGTGAAATGGATTAAAAAGAAAAACGTCCAGTGCAAAGCTGTAATGTGCATGTAACATATTTACACCCCAGAGCTGTGCAGACGTGCTCTCTCGCTCAGCTGGATAAACTTATTTTCGTGTCTGCGTTATCTTACGGATCTGAAATTGCATGGCATCTCCTATGCAACCATTGCAACCTAGCTTGGTGTGGATATCGACATTCTTATAAAGGAATTAAGATTAGATAAATGACATTTACAATTGGTTTATTTGAAAATTTTGTATTCGTGTTAGCCACTAAATGACTGAAATAAGTCATGGTTGGAGTTCTAGTCATCCTTTATTAAAGTACTTGGGATTAAAGTGCTGGAATTGTATGTCGAATAACAATTTTGCCATTCCACCTACATCATGTCACAGGTAGTAGTACAGCAAAGAAATTTTACTTCTGCACATAAATGTAATCCCGTAGATGACTGTTTTTCTTTAACTCTTGTCCTCATTCTATTGAAAAGTAATTATTATTTTCATCTTTGCTCTATGCTTTTAGACCTGCATCAGTCTGATTTGTACATTACTTACTGTATACATTTCGTTTCATATAACTCAGAGGTGGTTGCATTTTTCAAAGTCCTTGATAGGTGGTCCACAGGAATTTTTGTTTTAAAAAGCACATTCTAAACTCTGACTCAGTTAATGTAGGCTGTTTTTTCCCAGTGTGAGTGTGATACTGATTTCTTACTAGTTTAAGACCTATCACTAAAGTTTGTTAACAGTTGTATTGGAGCCGATTGGTATTTTGGAACTTATGAATAATGGAACAATGATTTTCCCATAGCTACTAGAATTTTAAGCTACTGCCAGTGTGGTATCAGAACATGTACCAGTGTAAAATTGACGTGTTTTGTTTTTCTGTCTAACAAGACAGAGTGTAATAGAGGCGTTGCGCCTCTGTGGGGATGGGGTAACTGGTGATTGAATAGCAGAAACATAAAAGTGACATTTATACAAATAGATGAGATGCATTTGAGCAGTCATCATTAATGAGCAGCCATTCTATGTGTAGATATTGTTTGTCTCTACATGTGCTTGGTTTGGCAATTTTACAGTTTTGTTTCCCCCAAACCTCTTAAACAATTGGATTCAAGTTATTGAGCCTCATGCAGATTTAATATCCTCGTTTGTTGTGAATGCTCCGACCATCTGCATAGGAAAGAAAAACTTTAAATTCTTGTCCCATGCACATCACCAAAGGAGGGTGCTAGTGACTTAAAATCTTCAACATCCAGTATCTGTCTAACTCTATCCCAAATGATTCATTTTTAAGCTTAAAAATTAGATGATCGTAAAGTAATTTTGACCTGCAGTGAATGTTTGTGTTCGTCATGATGTTCACCTCACACAACGAGTGAGTAGTGCAAGCAAAGCACAACATAAAGTACAGAATCAGATACATATGTTCAAACACTATTTTAAATTGTTTTGAACACATATCACTTTCAGGCTACATTTATATTTCACACAAGTTAATGACCACAATTGGTCTGGGCAAAGCCACTCATCGTGACCTCAATCAAGAAGTGCTCAAGTGACAAGTATGAAACATCAGCCCAACACCCAGGAGTTACATACAGAGAGTTGAATAAAAATCCCAAATAGGATTTTTAAGTTAAGAAGCCTGTTCCATTCTATACAGTCACGGTTCCTCCTGAGCCCATTTATCTCTTATGAGATATACTTAAACTCAAATTATCATTGCATTCAATCAGATGTATTAAAATACAATGACACACACATTAATATACACAATGTCAAATGTAACAATCAACACAGAAATTATATCCAGTATATCAGTGAATTGTCAAGATTGCTGTAATACCAACTTTGATGTCCTAAACAACTAATCGTCCATTATACCATCACCATTTGTTTAAATATTTAACCATGGTGGACCCCTAGGGAAAACGTCCTTTGGGCTGTTACTTGCATTTTTACATCAACCAGGAAATGCATTCTGACAGTATAGATTCAGACAAAGTACTTCAATATCATATTGAGTATATATGTACAGTATACTGTATATTTTACTGTTGTATCTAGTTTTGTTACAAGCAAACAATGAAGTGCTTTTCTTAACACAGCTCATAGTGGGGCAAAAAAGTATTTAGTCAGCCACCAATTGTGCAAGTTCTCCCACTTAAAAAGATGAGAGAGGCCTGCAATTTTCATCATAGGTATACCTCAACTATGAGAGACAAAATTAGAAAGAAAATCCAGAAAATCACATTGTCTGATTTTTGAAGAATTTTTTTGCAAATTATGGTGGGGAAAAAAAGTATTTGGTCAATAACAAAAGTTCATCTCAATACTTTGTTATATACCCTTTGTTGGCAATGACAGAGGTCAGATGTTTTCTGTAAGTCTTCACAAGGTTTTCACACACTGTTGCTGGTATTTTGGCCCATTCCTCCATGCAGATCTCCTCTAGAGCAGTGATGTTTTGGGGCTGTCGCTGGGCAACACGGACTTTCAACTCCCTCCATAGATTTTCTATGGGGTTGAGATCTGGAGACTGGCTAGGCCACTCCAGGACCTTGAAATGCTTCTTACGAAGCCACTCCTTTGTTACCCAGGCGCCGTGTTTGGGGTCATTGTCATGCTGAAAGACCCAGCCACGTTTCATCTTCAATGCCCTTGCTGATGGAAGGAGGTTTTCACTCAAAATCTGACGATACATGGCCCCATTCATTCTTTCCTTTACACTGATCAGTCGTCCTGGTCCCTTTGCAGAAAAACTGCCCCAAAGCATGATGTTTCCACCCCCATGCTTTACAGTAGGTATGGTGTTCTGTGGATGCAACTCCACATTATTTCTCTTCCAAACACGACGAGTAGAGTTTTTACCAAAAAGGTCTATTTTGGTTTCATCAGACCATATGACATTCTCCCAATCCTCTTCTGGATCATCCAAATGCTCTCTAGCAAACTTCAGACGGGCCTGCACATGTACTGGCTTAAGCAGGGGGACACGTCTGGCACTGCAGGATTTGAGTCCCTGGCGGCGTAGTGTGTTACTGATGGTAGCCTTTGTTACTTTGGTCCCAGCTCTCTGCAGGTCATTCTCTAGGTCCCCCCCGTGTGGTTCTGGGATTTTTGCTCACTGTTCTTGTGATCATTTTGACCCCACGGGGTGAGATCTTGCGTGGAGCCACAGATCGAGGGAGGTTATCAGTGGTCTTGTATGTCTTCCATTTTCTAATAATTGCTCCCACAGTTGATTTCTTCACACCAAGCTGCTTACCTATTGCAGATTCAGTCTTCCCAGCCTGGTGCAGGTCTACAATTTTGTTTCTGGTGTCCTTTGACAGCTCTTTGGTCTTGGCCATAGTGGAGTTTGGAATGTGACTGTTTGAGGTTGTGGACAGGTGTCTCTTATATTGATAACGAGTTCAAACAGGTGCCATTAATACAGGTAACGAATGGAGTACAGAGGAGCCTCTTACAGAAGAAGTTACAGGTCTGTGAGAGCCAGAAATCTTGCTTGTTTGTAGGTGACCAAATACTTATTTTCCACCATAATTTGCAAATAAATTCTTTAAAAATCAGACAATGTGATTTTCTGGATTTTTCTTCTCATTTTGTCTCTCATAGTTGAGGTATACCTATGATGAAAATTACAGGCCTCTCATCTTTTTAAGTGGGAGAACTTGCACAATTGGTGGCTGACTAAATACATTTTTGCCCCACTGTACATATTGATTGCACTAAGGATGAAACCATAGGTGGCACCACTCTTGAATATGAATCATTCTTTCCAGTGTATTTATTTAGTACATAAAGTCACTCCATTTGTGAAAGACTTTGCAGAGGCCCAGTTTTAGTGGCAAAATTGTTTGAGTTAGTGTCAAGCTACCAGACAATTATTGATGCTGTGCAATATTGTTGACCAGTCCTACACAATTTTGCTTGTTTATCATTGATCACTATCACTATCATTGATTGTGTGACCCATTAGTACCTCACATAAATTACCTGTGCTCCAAAATGTATTTTAGTTACTTGTTGATATGTAATTCTCAGTGTGGAGTGGAGTGGAGTGGTGTGTGTGTGTGATAGAATGAATGAGTAGATCCTGCAGTGGAGTGATATCTCATCTGTTGTTGGTTCCAGCATTGCACTTGACACTTCCTGCTACCATGAGTCAGATTAAGTGGGTTTGCAAATGTTAATGTAATTGTAATTTAGTTGTGCACTTGTAAAGCACCCTAGCTTGGATTTGCTTATTGGGAGGCTCTATAGAAAATATTTCATGGTATGTATGGATTATCTTGAAAATTCTTTTTTCACAGAAAAAAAAGAAAAGAAATGCCAAAGGGCAACTCAAATAGTAATCTCGAATCATCATCCTGACAAGTTGCTACACTGTCTTCTACTCTTGAGCTCAGTTGTTAATTGTGACTATTTGGAACTGGTAGAAGTTTCGATGATGTTCTGGTATGCCATGAGCTAGTCTTTTTAAATTATTTTTTAGCAAATTGTCTGAGATTCCATCTGTGTTCAGGAGTTTCAAAAAATGACCTCACAACTGATATGAGTTAAGGTTATGAATCTCTTGGGTGGCTTATATCAGGAGTAGTCTTTTAACAATCATGTTCTTCAAGCACAACTTTCACCATCTCTCGAGTCTTGCTGCTAACCCCCTGAAATGCTAAACAGTTGTTGTTTTATGACAACAAACAAAAAGCCTGACAGCGGAGTTGATTTCATGCTTTGCTCTGTCCATGAGACATGCCTGTCGTGTCAGCTGCCAGTTCTCATATAATGTGCAATAAATCATTTGTGTATTTTAATCATGCCCAGTTAAGTCATTTTGAATCAAGTCAAATCAGATTCCCATGGTGGGTAATGTTTTCCCAGTGAAAGAGTTTGAGTTGAATCTTGGAAGCAGGAGGATGTTTCATCAGGATTTGCATTCAGAATGCTGCCTTGACCCTGATACTCCCTAACAATCAATCATCACTGGCAATGTGATACGAGTAATTGTTTCTGTGAAGTGACATGAAAGCAAGACTAGAGTTAGAATGATATGAAAATTCCATATCTCAATTATAGTGACTGAAAATTGTCAGTATTTTAAAATATGCTGAAAAAGCTTAAAAAGTCCTAATACACATTGAAATTATTTTACCACCTTTTCATATTGCAATAAAGCTTTTTAATTGGATCTCAGAATATATAAAGCACATAAAAATGTTAAAACTCACTATCTTGCTTAGTCAATTTTAACACCATGAATAAACCAATAAATCGACCACAAGTAAAATTATCAGCACTGTGTTATGTTTGTTTTTTTTTATTTGCATTAATATTAAAACATGTATATGTATGTATGTGTGTGTGTGTGTGTGTAATGTAATATATAATATATATATAATATTATATATATAATATTTTTTATATATATATATATATATATATATATATATATATATATATATATATATATATATATATATATATATATATATATATAATAAAAAGCCTTGAAGTCACAGCCTTCCTCCATGGTGCAAACTAGTTTTACACGCAGACATGCCTCACAGTTCTTATGGTCACATATTTCATTTTGAGACACTTGGTTAAACTGAATTTAATGCTGAGCATTAGCTTATTTACTGCAAAAACCATGGCCTTTTAAAAATGTAATTAAACAGGGTCATAGAGATAATTGTACTTTTTTCAATTTTAGTAATCAAGAATTTTACCATGGTGTAATTTTAAAGCAGTTGACCATCACATCCATTAAAAACACATTTCTAAAATTCACCTGACATTAAAGACTGAGGAGTCAACCTGTATTATTCTAATATACATTTTGTTATTACTTACGCTTTTCAGATGACCGATCTTTTGCTTACTTACCATGTTTACCTATATTTTTTTTTATATTCCGTAGTAATTTTCTCACACATTTGTTTATGGTGCCCACTTATCTAGTTCAGCCAGTAGGATTTGGTAGACTGCTGTGTAATTGTTAATGACTTAAAATCGGACTTTTTTTTTTTTTGTGTAAATCAAATAGCACTTCAAATTGGCCATGAAAATTCAATTCCAATCAATGAATATTGGCAGTTACAATGATTGTGATTTTTTTTTTTTTTTTTTTACACTTTTTTTATTAATCCTTGTATAAAGTAATTTGTGAGATAGAATAAAAGTTAAATAAAATGTAGTAATATAAAGGCATTGAAATTTAAAAAAAAAAGGGCACATAGTAGGCTTCCTTAAACATCAGATTTTGCCTTGTACTTTTAACACAAATCCAGTAATTTGTTTTGGCTTCAATTAAAATGTACAACTGAAGCAATTCACGTTGGTGCATTGCTCTACCAAATTCTTGTACCACCATTTTCGTAAGATCAAAACTTACCCTGGAGTACTTTTTGTTTTTTTTTGTTTTTTTTTACCCCTGATGCTTGTGGACCCCATCATCCCCCCACCCTGCCAGTCATTATTTAAAATGGTAACTTCATCTTAATGCGCCTTGCTTTTTGCAATCAGTTACAGTCAAAACTGTACCAAGTTTTCAGTTGTGACAATCATGGCACCCAACCTGTGAAATCAGACCCTCCAATCTATATCCAACAGCCAAGATAAACACAGACATTACGCAAAGTAGATGAATGAGGGGAGGACACTTAATTATTGTTAAGTGGATTACGTCCTGTGTTCCTAATCAATTTACCCCCCCAACTCCTTGGTAGATTTAGTTTCCATGGTGCTTACAAGTTTTTTTTAGGGTTAGGGTTAAAGGACAGAGACGGTTATACTTCCTTAGAAGGCTGGCGTCCTTCAACATCTGCAATAAGATGCTGCACCTCTACTATGCGGTGGTGTGCTGGGGAGGCAGCATTAAGAAGAAAGACGCCTCATGCCTGGACAAACTGGTGAGGAAGGCAGGCTGTATTGTTGGCATGGAGCTGGACAGTTTAACATCTGTGGCAGAGCAACGGCCGCTGAGCAGGCTCCTGTCAATCATGGAGAATCCACTGCATCCACTAAACAGTGTCATCTCCAGACAGAGGAGCAGCTTCAGCGACAGACTGCTGTCACTGTCCTGCTCCACTGACAGACTGAGGAGATCGTTCCTCCGCCACACTATGTGACTGTTCAATTCCACCCGGGGGGGGGGGGGGGGGGGTAAACGTTAACATTATAAAAAGTTGTTTTTACCTTCATTATTATCAATCTTTAATTTTGTTTTTTTGTATCAGTATGCTGTTGCTGGAGAATGTGAATTTCCCCTTGGGATTAATAAAGTTATCTATCTATCTGTCTGTCTGTCATCATCTGCACTTTTATTTTATGAAATTTAAATTGTTATTCCTTAAATATAAAGCCTTCCCTTGCAATGTCAAGCTCGACTGCATTTCAAAATGAAAGTGTGAACATAAAAAAAAAAAAATACCACTGTCTGTAATTTGTCCCTATTTTTACTAAATATTTATTCTCTGTAGGATAAATAGCATCCTTTTTTTTTTTTTTTTTTTTATGTTCACACTTTCATTTTGAAATGCAGTCGAGCTTGACATTGCAAGCCATTAGCGAGCTGTGAAAAGTCCAGCCTTATTTGCTCTTTTAGCTGTTGCTACAGTAATTTGCAATAAAGGGAGAAAATGTTGATAGGAATCCATCAACCTTAAGACTTTTTTGATTTGTCTTCTGTGCTGAAAGGTCTACATTTAAAAAGGCCACCAAAGAGCAGCAGTACATGTGGCGTTTTCAGTTTGTGGAAGTGAAAGGACAGGATCACCCCAACTCAAAGTAGCTTCGGTGTGATGTTGAACATAGTGTGAACATGAAAGGTTGTGCAAAAAACCAAAACAAATCCAAAGAAAACACAAAACCTTGCTTCAGTGGTTCACCAGCCTCATGCAGATCAACAAAAGCCTGACAGTAAGGTGGTTGGCACCTCAACTGCATAGCTCAAGACCCTGTCTTTGATTCAGCCTTACATTTTTGGCCAGCTATAATTCTCTTCTGTTCTTTTCAAAGAAAAACTAAAACACATGATAGTATAATTACAAGCTCCTCACCTAGTGTCTCCATACCAGACAGTGTGTTTTTAAAATATGCTGGCTATGTGCTCATTGACTGCCTTTTTCTTTTGCTGCAAAATGTTGGAAGTGGGACATCCAACACAGATTCACCATGTTCATGTATCTGCCCTTTACAACACCTACACACTTTTTGTACTTTAATAAAGCTTTGCTTTTCTGTTCCCTGGCAGGCAGGTAAACTGTCTTTGCCCACCATTATCTTTTTTTCACTCTTTAAAGTGACATGTCATTTCTTAGTAGCCTTACAGTAACCTTTGAAACAAATGTTGACATTTGCTTTACTGATTATGAACTCCTGTTGTCCTTGTTAACTGTTCTTACTGTGCTAATATTTTAGTCCACCTAACAAACTTTTATATAAAAAAAAAAGGTGGCTATCTTGGCATTAAACATTTATTTGATTGTGAAACATTGAATAACTTTAGAGTAAACATAAGAATGCTTTATTTTTGAAACGAGTCCAGTACTTTGTGTTGCTTTCCTTAAAATGCCAAACTGAACCAAATCATTTTGGTACTCTGTGGCAGGAATCTCCATGCTTCTTCTTTTGACTTTGCCTTTTTTGTTTTCTTTCATGCCCAAGTGCTCTTGCATAGCTTCAGTTATATGTAGGTCAGGGCTCTGAGGCGGTCCATCTAATATTGCTAAGGTTACATTTGCAGACTTTTCGCTCCAGGAAGACCTCAGTTGGTTTGTAGTCATTATCGTGCTGAAAGATGACATTCTTGAAAAGATGTTTTTCCCTGAATGACAAATCAAATATGTCTTTATATTTCTAATTGGTTGTCATTTTGTCAGTTTTGACCAGATTCACCCCAAGACCAGTGAAACACCTGCTACCACTTTTTGCAGAAAGGCATTAGTGTACTATTAGACGTATTGATGCTTTTGTGATCCATAAATTTCAGATTTAAATGAATCATTCGATAACATTTTGTGCCACAGGTTGTCTCTCCCTTCTTTAAGGTGCTGCAGTCTGTTCTGCTTGTTGTCTTTCTGCAAGAATGAACCCCTAGCTGTAAAACAACCATTTCTGTTATTTCTTTGCATGTTCAAAAGTTGCACCCTTGTACCAGAAGTCTCTGCCAGACACTGGGTGGCCATGTTATGGGATTTCTGACTGTCTCTTGAGGTGGTGACGTTTAAGTATTGTCCCATCAGATGCAGACAGATTGATGGGTTGCCTTTACTTTTTTCAGCTTTCTTTCTTATTTCTTTGTGACCGCTTTAATACCACATTTAGAACATTCAAGATGGTGCAATATTATTAACCTGGCTGTTACCTTGTAAAATCATAACTTTGTTTTATATCTGTCAATGTGTGTTGCCATCCAGAACACACATTTTATTTGTTGAATTGCACCACTAGTGCACCTGGTTTGGCTTATCACTACAATGATTTGGATCTGGTGAACTAATGGTGCAAGTCTTGTTTCTTTTCCAGTTTATCAATGTTTATTTGTGTTTGTTCAAATGTATTGTGGGGTTTTCATAAACTACTACTGCCCAGATAATCCGCTTTGGAACTACTGTATATTAATGGTGGCCCAAAACCTTTGCAGAAAACCTTTTATATTTAAAAAGTTATTGCTGAACTCATCTAAGCTGTTGATGGTGTAGAGACTTGTCATGTTCATTGTGGTCCATGTTTCTGTATGTTGCACCATGGCTTGTATTTGTGATGCCTAGGGTTGAAACCCAAGCCCAGACTGATTAGCTATTGTAGCTTGCATTTGTCTTTTACGTTTAGACAGGGGTCTGCTCATTCTTCTGTGCTTTTCTCAGTATAGAGTGCTGATGTTTCTGACACACTCTTGAGAGGTTTCATACATAATGTGATTGTTATTCCTTGTCTAGTTAAGCAAGATGAAGAAGAGTTTGAGATTTCAGTCCCTTTTGAAGAGAACAACTTTGAACAGCCTGTTTACTACAATCAGACCGACAGCACTTTTGACGGTGAGTGTTGGGGGCAGACCAGAGCTCTGACCTGCTTACTCTGCTCTACTGGCAAGGTAGGGAGGATTCAGCCACTACATTGCATCTCTCCGATATCTAGGCCTGAGCAGGCCAGATGTCACACATGAGTTCATTTGGCAAGATCTTTTCCCACTCTTGACCAGTCTGCATTGTCCACACAGCTAAAGGGCAGGAGGGCACATAAGGTGTTTTTTTTGGCTTTCATTCCCAGTTCTGTTTCAACCGAGGAGTCCAGACTCGAGTGTTAGGAATTGTAGTTTCAAGTTTGCCAGGCCTTAATTAATGTAAAACTGCATTATCTAACCTCTGACATGCATGGTCATGATGTGTGCTTGCTTGCTTTAGTTCTGTACAGTAGATACAAACTAAATTACAGAAAGGATGTTTTAATTTGCAGAAGTTCAAGAGCAGCCATCCAACAACTCCTACCTCCTGATCACCAACTTAAAAACACAGCTGCAGATCTCTCTGGAAAAGAATTCGTGGCTTCAGAAAAGGATTGAAGATCTAGAAGAAGAAAGAGACTTCTTGAGGTGTCAGCTGGATCGCTTTATCTTCTCCACCAAAGGAGAACAAGGTACTCTCCGCAGAATACATGCGATACACGAATGTTAGGTGTAGTGGGATAAACCATGCTTAACTTCATTGTCTGACTGGAGACATAGAATTAGCATCCATGCTTTTGTCAGAATGTTGGAGATGTAACATCCATCATACCCTTCAGCACAGTGTAACACAATGATTCTAGAATGCTAGGCCACTTTGAAGAGAAACCTGGGATGATTTTATTATAACGAGATAAATGAGAAACACAGTCCCTTCTCATCTAATGTGCATACTCTGTGCTGTGCTTCAGCCAGTGAAATTCATCTTCAGTGCACTGCTCTGAGACTGGTAACACTTTCCTACAATACAAGGACTGTAATTGAACTGTTCAAAGTTGTGCCCGTCAGATCAATTTAAACTGGTACAGTGTTCATTCACAAGTATTGGTTGAAATGAAGTGTGCATGTTCATACTTTGGTACTGCTTTTATGGCTGAATGTGTTTCCTACTCTGCTGGCGATGGAAACACATTCATTTTATTTGAGAGATTGACTGGTGTAGCCTTCCAGAGTAATGCAGATTACAATATGAACAAGTCACTGATCATGCAGTATTTGTTACGGTTCTGTTTGTAGAATAATGGCTTGCATCTTGGTACTGGGGAATGATGGCATGCATCTTGGTTTGGTACTGGTGATCAGACACCAGACAGGACTAAAATCATAAGGATTTGGGGGTGGGCAGACTGCATGCTGGTGTAAATTTGAAATGTGAATCAAAATCCTGAGGATCAATTGTAACAGGTTTTCTTGAACCTCCTAGATGCATTTTAGCATTATATAAAAAGAGAGTGTAACCATAGACCGGTTTAATAGTAAATACTGAGTTTGTGTGTTGCACACTAAAAACAGTACAGCTGCCAGATAATTTTTTTTTCTTTTTTGTACCCATTTAGATGGAGACTCTAGACTGTATAGCTGGGAGAGACGCCGGGACAGTGGTAAGTCCTTCCTTAAATATTGACCCACCAGCTTTACATAATTTGGCCGTGCACTGGGTACATGAAAGTAATTTCTTAACTGCCCCTGTTATTCAGTCCCCCTACCTAAAAGTGAGTTGGTCCCTCCTTTACCATAAGAGTGGTTGTGTGAACTCAAACATTTGTGTTTGTTTCCCCATTCATCAGTTCTTTTTGCTTCTTTCAGCTTTACTGTCAATAGACTGTACAGTGCTTTCAGAAATAATTCAGACCCCTTTTTACACATTTTATGTTGTATTCTTATGCTAAACTTTTTTTTCCCTCCTCCAGCAACACTCGGTACCTCATAAAGGTGAAGTTAAAACAGGATTTTAGAAATAGTTGTAAATTTATTAAAAATTAAAATCGAAAATGTCATACTGATGTAAGTATTTAGACCCTTTACTTGGTACTTGCCTGAAGCCCCTTTGGCAGCGATTCCAGCCTGGAGCCTCTTGGGTCTGACTTAACAAGCTTCTCACTCCTGGATTTAAAGATTTTCTGCAGGTCCTCTCAAGCTTATTCTTCATCCAACCTGACCATCTGTGGACAGCTGTTTTCAGGTCTCTGCAATGTTTGTTTGGGTTCAAGTTCAAGCTTTAGTTGGGCAACTCAAGGACATTCACAGAGTTGTCCCTAAGCTAGTCCTGTGTTGTCTTTTCTTTGTGCTAAGTGTCATTGTCCTGTTGGAAGGTGAACCTTCATCTGAGTCTGAATTCCAGAAATATCTGTACCTTGCTTTGTTTAGGTTTCCCTTTGCCCTGGATAGTTTCAGTCTCCAACCCCATAACATGATATTGCCACCACTATATTTCACTGTTGGACTAGTATTGCACCGATGATGAGTGGTACCTGGATTCCTCCAGATGTGACACTTAGAATTGAGGTCAAACACTTAAATCTTGGTTTTTATCAGACCAGAGAATCTTGTTTCTCAGTCAGAGGGTCCTTTAGGTGCTATTTTGCAAACTCCAAGCATGCTTTTATGTGTCTTTTACTGAGGAGAGGCTTCTGTCTGGCAACTCTGCCATAAAATCCAGATGGTTGTCCTTCTAGAAGTTGCTGTAGTCTCCATACAGTGTGTCTAGCTCGGCCAGACTGACCAATGGGTTCTTGGTCACCTCTCTTACCAAGGCTATTCTTCCCCCATAACTTAGTTTGGACTGGTAGCCAGATCAAGGAGGAATCGGGGGGTGTTCAAAATGTCTTCCATTTAAGAATCATGAGGGGCCAATATTTTCTTAAGAGAGCAGTAGAATTTTTTGTAGCCTTGATACAATCCTGCCTTTAAGGTCTGTAGGTAGTTCCTTTTGACCGTATGGCTTGGTCTTTGCCCAGCTGTGGGACCACCTGTAGATGGGTGTGTGCCTTTCCTGATCTTGTCCAATTAAGTTGAACACAGGTAGACTCCAAACAATGTTTAAAAAGATCTTAATCATGATTAGTAAGTAGAATAGGAGCCAAACTTCAAATATCGTAGCAAAGGTTCCTGTTACTTGTGTCAATGTAATATTTCAGTTTATTTTTTATATAAAAATATATAAAATCCACTTTCTGTTTTCTCATTCTGGGGTATTGAGTGTTGCTTCATGAGGAAAAAATGAATTAAAATTATTTTAACTTAAGGCTGCAATATAAGAAAATAGAAAAAAGGTGAAGGACTGGGCATACTTTCTGAATACTCTGTATGCAGCCTGTCTATTACTCTACTGTTTGCACAGTATTTTTCTGGATGGAAGCCTGTTTTCAATACTTCTGTGACATTGGGTTGCTGGCTTATATGCAGTTGCATCAGCACATTTGGCATCCGTTACCATGAAGTATTTAAAGTTACCTTAACTATGCCAGCCATGTATTGTATATTGAATTGTATAGGCACATTCCATGGTTACTTGTTTCCTGCTCACATGATGTTATTACAGATCAATTAATGATGCTGGAAGGGACCATTAACGCTCCGTGTGCATTTCTTGAGCAAGATTTTGGGTGCTTTTTTCCATTTTACTTCTTCAAAGAATGGGCACAGGGCAACAAGATACATAGGCCATGACAAATATGAATAACTATAGTGTTTTTTTGTTTTGTATGCTATGAATCAGTTAGTCTTCATCCACTTCATAGGATTAAGGAAGCCAGTCTTCATATGATATTAACACTCTGCCTTTTATGTTCCTGTGCTCAGATCATCATTCTAGGAACTCACGCCCCAATACGGGCCTTTTCCCACGACGAGCCTCCTCCTCTGCGGGGCAACATGTTTCTCAGACTCAACAACCTGTCAAACAGCAACAGCTAACCAATCAGACTCACCACAACTCCCATCATACTGTTTCTCAGTCTCATCATTCATACCAGCAATCGTCCAACCCATTAAATCAGCTTAATTCAGTCAGCCAGCAGCAGAATCACCACAGCCAGCTGCCAGGATTGCAAGGTATGTGCCAGAGCAACGTGATGCGTGAATTTTCTTAGACTGTGGGTGAGTTTTGATAGGTTTTTGTGAAACCAAGTTGTTGTTCTGTAAACTTTGATTTAGTTATTTATATTCATATATATATAATCTGTGCAGAAGTTTTAGGCAGGTGTGAAAAAATGCTGTAAACAAAGAATGCTTTCAAAAATGGAAGTGTTAATCATTTATTTTCATCAATCAACAAAATGCAGTGAATGAACAAAAGAGAAATCTAAATCAAATCAATATTTGGTGTGACCACCCTTTGCCTTCAAAACAGCATCAGTTCTTCTAGGTACACTTGCACACAGTTTTTGAAGGAACTCGGCTGGTAGGTTGTTCCAAACATCTTGGAGAACTAACCACAGATCTTCTGTGGATGTAGGCTTCCTCACATCCTTCTGTCTCTTCATGTAATCCCAGACACACTCGATGATGTTGAGATCAGGGCTCTGTGGGCGCCATACCATCACTTCCAGGACTTGTTCTTCTTTATGGTGAAGATAGTTCTTAATGACTTTGGCTGTATGTTTGGGGTCATTGTCCTGCTGCACAATAAATTTGGGGCCAATCATACGCTTCCCTGATGGTATTGCATGATGAAGTATCTGCCTGTATTTCTCAGCATTGAGAACACCATTAATCCTGACCAATCTCCAACTCCATTTGCAGAAATGCAGCCCCAAACGTTCAAAGAACCTCCACCATGCTTCACTGTTGCCTGCAGACACTCATTATTGTACCGCTCTCCAGCCCCTCGACGAACAAACTGCCTTCTGCTACAGCCAAATATGTCAAATTTTTGACTCATCAGTCCAGAGCACCTGCTGCCATTTTTCTGCACCCCAGTTCCTATGTTTTCATGCATACTTGAGTCGCTTGGCCCTGTTTCCACGTCGGAGGTATGGCTTTTTGGCCGCAACTCTTCCATGAAGACCACTTCTGGCCAGACTTCTCCGGACAGTAGATGGGTGTACCTGGGTCCCACTGGTTTCTGCCAGTTCTGAGCTGATGGCACTGCTGGACATCTTCCGATTTCAAAGGGTAATAAGCTTGATGTGTCTTTCATCTGCTGCACTAAGTTTCCTTGGCCGACCATTGTGTCTACGATCCTCAACTTGGCCCGTTTCTTTGTGTTTCTTCAAAAGAGCTTGAACAGCACATCTTGAAACTCCAGTCTGCTTTGTAATCTTTGTCTGGGAGAGACCTTGCTGATGCAGTAGAACTACCTTGTGTCTTGTTGCTGTGCTCAATCTTGCCATGACATGAAACTGTCTTCCACAACCTCACCTTGGTAGCAGAGTTTGGCTGTTCCTCACCCAGTTTTAAGCCTCCTACACAGCTGTTTCAGTTTCAGTTAATGACTGTGTTTCAACCTACGTGTGACATTGGTTGATCATACACCTGACTAGAATCCTACAAAATCCCCGACTTTGTGCAAGTGGACCTCTAAGAATTGATGCTGACAATCATTATTTATATTTCTGAAAGCATTCTTTGTTTACAGCATTTTTTCACACCTGCCTAAAACTTTTGCACAGTACTGTGTATGTAAATGTATATATATATATGTGTGTGTGTATAATATATATATAATATATACAGTTGTGTTTGAAAGTTTGTGAACACTTTAGAGTTGTCTATATTTCTGCATACAGTAAATATGACCTAAAACATCATCAGATTTTCACTCCAGTCCTAAAAGTAGATAAAGAGAAACCAGTTAAACAAATGAGACACAAATATTATACTTGGTCATTTATTTATTAAGGAAAATGATTTGAATGTTACATATTTGTGAGTGGCAAAAGTATGTGCACCTTTGCTTTCAGTATCTGGTGTGACCCCCCCCCATTGCAGCAATAACTGCAACTAAACGTTTCCGGTAACTGTTGATCAGTCCCTCACACCGGCTTGGAGGAATTTGAGTCCATTCCTCCATACAGAACAGCTTCAGCTCTGGGATGTTGGTGGGTTTCCTCACATGAACTGCTCGCTTCAGGTCTTTCCACAACATTTCGATTGGATTAAGGTCAGGACTTTGACTTGGCAATTCCAAAACATTAACTTTATTCTTCTTTAGCCATTCTTTGGTAGAACGACTTGTGTGCTTAGGGTCGTTGTCTTGCTGCATGACCCACCTTCTCTTGAGATTCAGTTCATGGACAGATGTCCTGACATTTTCCTTTAGAATTCTCTGATATAATTCAGAATTCATTGTTCCATCAATGAAGGCAAGCCGTCCTGGCCCAGATTTAGCAAAACGGGCCCAAATTATGATACTACCACCACCATGTTTCACAGATGGGATAAGGTTCTTATGCTGGAATGCAGTGTTTTCCTTTCTCCAAACATAACGCTTTTCATTTAAACCAAAAAGTTGTATTTTGGTCTCATCCGTCCACAAAAAATTCTTCCAATAACCTTCTGGTTTGTCCACGTGATCTTTAGTAAACTGCAGACGAGCAGCAATGTTTTTTTTGGAGAGCAGTGGCTTTCTCCTTGCAACCCTGCCATGCACACCATTGTTGTTGAGTGTTCTCCTGATGGTGGACTCATGAACATGAACATTGGCCAATGTGAGAGAGGCCTTCAGTTGCTTAGAAGTTACCCTGGAGTCCTTTGTGACCTCGCCGACTATTAGAAGCCTTGCTCTTGGAGTGATCTTTGTTGGTCGACCACTCTCTGGGGAGGGTAACAATGGTCTTGAATTTCCTCCATTTGTACACAATCTGACTGTGGATTGGTGGAGTCCAAACTCTTAAGAGATGGTTTTGTAACCTTTTCCAGCCTGATGAACATCAACAACTCTTTTTCTGAGGTCCTCCTAAATCTCCTTTGTTCGTGCCATGATACACTTCCACAAACCTGTGTTGTGAAGAGCAGACTTTGATTGATCCTGTTCTTTAAATAACACAGGGTGCCCACTCACACCTGATTGTCATCCTATTGATTGAAAACACCTGACTCAAATTTCACCTTCAAACTAAGGTTCACATACTTTTGCCACTCACAAATATATAATATTCGATCATTTTCCTCAATAAACGACCAAGTATAATATTTTTGTCTCATTTGTTTAACTGGTTTCTTTTTATGTACTTTTAGGACTTGAGTGAAAATCTGATGATGTTTTAGGTCATATTTAGATAGATAGATAGATAGATAGATAGATAGATAGATAGATACTTTATTAATCCCAATGGGAAATTCACTTATGCAGAAATATAGGAAATTCTAAAGGGTTCACAAACTTTCAAGCACAACTGTATGTATATGTGTTATAATATAATCTATATACCGCATTAGGGGTCCCTGTATGCAGCAAGTCTCACTGTTTATCTGTTAATATTTTCTTGTAGGTTTGGAACGAGAAGGACTAGGAAACCTTGGAATTGGCATGATTGGAGACGAGGAGCTTCTGGAAGAAGAGGATGGAATCTTGGAAGAAGAGGAGGTGGTCTCTGGTGAAGAAGTAATGTCAGATAGTGGGATAATGAAACGATCTGGTAGTGGAAATGCCCGAAGTGGAGTAATTTCACGGTCTTCACAAGGTATTAATCGCAGAAGGGTGATCAGGATATCGAGAGGAAGAGAGCGGCAAAGAGGTAAAGTGTAGTTTTAAGGCAGTTAGACTTTATGTAGCAGACCCTTGTCTAAGACTATATAACCTGCATGTCGTTAACTCTCTCAGTGCCTTAAGGTCAAATTTGACCGTATTTGTATTTGAAATTAAAGCATCATCCTAATGTTCATCTGTACTGGATGAAACCTTGTGACCTTTCCTACATTCCCCTAAATCAATTGAAAATGTAAAAAGTTAAACATCCTGTAATTTTCACAGCTTCTTTTTTGTTTATTACCTTGCTATGTCTTTCAGGTCTGTATTGACCCACCATTGACTTTACTGGGTTTTATGTTGCATTTATGGTAGTTTTAGTTGTTCACAATCTCTATTAAGAAAATTTCAAATGTCATCTTTTCAGCTCAGATATGTGAAGGCATTTTGCAAAGTAGACTAAATGTACAAAAAGCAAAAATGTTTCCAAATGTCACACTTTTGCACAGCTGCTACACATTGACAACATTTCCATGTTTTTGTGTTAGTTTTGACCCACCATTGACTTTATGGAATTTTCTGCTTTTGTTTATGGTAGTTTGGTTCTTCACCATCCGTGAAAGCATCCTAAATGTCATCAGAAAAATATGAATGCTTTTAGCAAAGTGTCACAAGTTTACAAGAAAGCAAAAAAAAAAAAAAAAGTTTCCAAATGTGATGTTTTTGTATAGCTGTTACTTTCAACACTGTCATGACTTGTGTCAATTTATGGATTTTACTCTTCGTTTAGGGTGCTTTGTTCACAACCCATAAAAACATCCTAAATCCGTTCAGAAATGTGAACGATTTTAATAAGGTATGCTAACTTTATAGAAAGCAAAATCTTTTCCATATGCTATTTTTGTACAGCGGCTACACATTTTGAACACTTCCACATCCTTTGCATCCGTTTTAGTCCACTATTGACTTTAATGGATCTTCACAGTTTTGTTTGATCACAGCCCATAGTCACATGCTAAATGTCATCTCCACTTCAGGTTAATATGGGCAATCAATATAAATTAGTGGTGGGGTGTCGGAATCAATGTCAAAAAAGACTTGTAAGACATTGTGAGGGTTAAATGATGTGCCCCAGCTGTCTACAGGACCAAGTTCATCGAATCCTCTCCGACAAAGCCTGGAAACAATGAGGAATGACTTGAGAACATAGCTTTAATACCCGGTGCTGACTGGGAAGTCTTTGGGCATTGAAACTCCTACAGATGTTTGTTCTTTTTTTCCAGTTTGGCTTTTTTACTTCTTCTTTCCTGCTTGCCGTTTAACCTTATCAGTGAACTCCTTTTTAGAGTCTTGTTTTATAATATTGTATACTAGGGGGCTTTGCTCACCAACCCCACCCAGCGCTATGCGCCGTTGTGAAGATGAGTGCTGAACACACCCCAAGGAGACGTGGCCGCTCCTCCGAAACCCCTCTTAAACGCTGATACAATCGGAAAGTGTTCTTTCTTTTTTTTAACCTTTGTTTTTGCTCGATCAGCTGCTGCCGTGCTGCGTGATCTGCACTTCGCTCGCCTCTTTTCTCTGTTCCATTCTTTCACCGAGTAATATTACCCGTTTGTTTGCGCTAATGCAATCTTTGCTCTCATTTTTTTGAGATTTTCGAATTTTCCTACTTCCGTTATCTCTAACCTGCTCTGCATGTGTATCACGGGACTTGCTTCCAAAGGTTGTAAGTATGACGTGACTTGTCCGTCTCATGGGACGTGAAAGTGTCTCTCTTCAAAAGATGACGTCTCGTTGCAAGATTTTTTTTTTTTTATGGATGCACTCTTACACTAATTTTATATATATAATATATATAAATATATGTGTATGTATGTTTTATAAGATCTTGTATATTTATCTTTGTTGTTTATTCATTAATATTCTTGCCTAATCTTTTGTTTTTTTCTTGTAACGTTCTCTTTGATATCTTCTAAAGCACTTTGAGCTACATTCTTTGTATGAAAATGTGCCATAGAAGCAAATGTTGTTGTGTAACTTATTAAAATGTCTGGTAACGAGTAGATCTAGAGAATAATGATAATGCACCATGCTTTGTTCAGAAGAATTTGCGTTCTAATTTTTTTTTTTTTTCCCCTTGCTTCCCAAAGTCAAAGACGCTGCTGGAGTTCTGTATCGATACAAAAAGATCCTGCTCACCTACCAGAAGCTGAAAAACATGACCAAGGCCTTTCAGTATCATGGTGTGGATCGAAATACTGTGGCCTCAACCACTCCCATTGCTGAGCTGTTACTTGTAGCCCCAGAGAAGCTGGCAGAAGTTGGTGAATTTGATCCTGCCAAAGAGCGTCTCTTGGACTATGCACGGAGATGTTACGTGGCCCTGGATGAAGAGACATTACACAAGGTGCAGGCCCTAAAAAAGAACAACCTGCTGCTGCCCATTTCCTATCGGTTCAAGTGCTAGACTTGAGTAATTGGTCAGGTGGGGATGGGTGTGAAAGAGGAAAGCAAGAAGAAATGAGACGAGCATGTTGCCCAATTGGAACCCCGAGTCAGATCAGCAGTGAAGTAGAAGTCCGGGTATTCTGCACAATGCACTCCAATTTTGATGTGAGGGTCGGAGCTGTTTTCACTTGTCAGGATTCACGTGGGATAAATTTGGTGAGCAGGCATTTTTCTCCACTTCCCCTTTGGGAAGTTTTTCTGAGACGCTGCTCAACAGCTAAGAGAGGTTTTGATTGACTGGGCATTATACATTTACGCTTCCCCCTTCAGTCCTGTTTCTGCTTTGGTGTGGAGGTGGGAAGAAATGGAACATCAGGTAAAGTCCCCTCTGTCACACTTCACAGCAGCATGTCATGCTAAGACCCGACTCCCATGCTTTTTTTTGTCCGTTTTGTTCTCTTTTTAAGTATTTGAATATAAAATATTGTATTGGCTCAGAAGAACAGCTTTTTCCAAAGTTATCAGTTAGTATTAAATGACCATCACGTGTTTTGCTTCTACCACATTTATTTGGAAAAATGTAAAACTCAAAAACGGTTTCTGAGGATCGAGGGATCGTGATTGACACAGTAACAAGGGGGACTCTCACAGGGTAATATTCCCCACCCAGCTTCGGCTCCTCCGTGTCCTTCAGGGTCGTCACGATTCACAACGAGATGATACTGAAAGGCAGCTGCTGGACTACACTGCAACGAGGCCCATCCAAATCCAGCCTCGAAGAAGACGGCCCTCCGGTCTGGGGTGTGACTAAAAAAAAAAAAAAATCGAGATGGCTTAATTGGGGCAAACTGGAACAAGAGACGAGAATGATGCCCTATTGAATTTTTGTACATAGAATGGTGAGACGACATGGGTAAATAATTATAAATTTTAATGTTTAGTTTTTATTGTCTTGCAGTCTACTTGATTGTTGAACTTTTTGATAGGCATTTGCAACGTGTTTTGTTTGATCTGGAAACCGAGTGGAGTTAACCATGATCAGCGTGATCTTTCATACTCCTGCTTGAGAGCAGGTGAAAGTGTGGGCTTCTCCTCCACACCTGCCTCTGAAACGAAAAGCGTTTAGTGGCTTTGTAGTGACGAGAATAAGTGCTGATCCTTCAGCTAGTATGGCCGATGGGCCCGGTGGCTACAGTGCTCTTTGAGCCAGGAATGACTGGACAGTGACGTGTGAAGTTTCCAGTGCTTTTTATTTTTCTTTTCCTTTTCTAAAAAGAGTGCGACAATCAAGTGCAGAACGTGACACTAAGTATCGACTCTTCACGAGGTGTGACTCGTGGTCTATGGTTGATTTAATGCTGATTATTTTGTAATCCCAGTTTAATATTTAAAATAAAAGTACAGAGTTCACAGAACCAAAATGAGATTGGTGGTTTTTGGTAACATTTAGATGCTGCAGAATATTTGTGTCCCTCCTTTGTTGTTTTGTTGCTCTCTATCTATCATTTCATTAAGGTTTATGATTTAGTCAGATGTCTGCAAGCTCAACAAGAACACTGCAGGACGGCTGGAAACTTGGCTGGATTGCATACAAATATTAAAAAAACGTTTTTTCCTCGTGCAAAGAACCAGAGACCCATGGAATAAATCACAAAGTAGGACTTAAAAGGAATACTCGCAAAAATCAGGTACATTTTTTATTTGTTACTTGTCCCGTGTGATTTGTAGTGATGGCTGAGAAAAAGTTTTAATCACCTGTTTTATTTCAAAATGGAGAGAGGTGTTTTTGATGTACAGTGATCCCCCACCTATCGCAGAAGTTACGCTCTCGACCCATCAGCAATAGGTGAAAATCTGCGATCTAGAAGGACCATATAAATATTGTTTTTATAGTTTAAGCCTTAAAATATCCCTCCCACACGCTTTAAACGCATGTAAACTTGTAATGGTGAGCGACATCCGCGTAACACTTTCCTTCCCGAAGCATATGCAGGAGATTTACCTTCAAGGTCTTCCTCTGCTGCTTAGGCTCACTACTACCAGAAGGCTTAGATGATGCAGGACACTTGGGAGCCATCGTAAGGCTTAAAACAAAACGAAACGTTCACAAAAAGTTTGCTGACAACAATCGGACCACAAGTAAGGTACGCAATACGCAGAAAACTGAGATGCGTCGGGGACCCACGCTTGCTGCTGTTGCGAGATTACACCACATTAGCAGCAGCCAATCGGAGCCCAAGAGAATGAAATCCCGCTCTGATTGGTTGAGTCTCCTCTTTCAGCCAATAACGGGCCTTGTAAGAAATCATCTGGGTTCGGCAGCGCAAAACTCTTTGCCTACTTTAGTGTACGATGTACGTATAAAATTAGAGATGTTCCACAGACAAACCCGTAATATAGCGGGGGCGCGATAGCTGAACCGTGATATAGCGGGGGATCACTGTAATAGCCAATGGTGACCAGTGCTGTACTCTGACAAATGACGTGGAAAAACATTCACGGAAATAATCATAATCAACATGTCTGTACACTCAAAACTCGTTTTATTAAACAGATAGTTCTAGAAACATCATAAACTGGAAACGCATTCCCATTACAGTGATTCTGAATTGAAGACTGGACTCTTGGGCAATGAATGAGGGGGTGTGGTGGATTTTCAATTCAAAAGCACAGTGGTATTATGGTGGGTTTTCAGCAACGCATTAGGTGATGTGACGGGTCCGGCGGGCATTTTAAGTCTGTCAACATCGGGCATGTTTGTCGATGACAGTCCTGATGAAGCCGTGATGTGTGTTGAAGTTAGCATGTGCCACAAGTCCCCCATGGGTTTGTTGTCCTCTTCCAGTGCCCTCTTCAGGTTCTCTGTGCAGCCATTCAAACTGATGATGGCTGTGCAATTCACTTGAACCCCTGTAGTCCACCTCTACGGACGTGCAGTTGGCCTTCCTCTGAAAGTTGCCGTCCAGTTCCTTGTGTTCAGCTAGCCTCCTGTCACGGGCAACGTCTCCTCTAACAGGATTGTATTTTCGAGACTGTTGAGAGATACCGAGTCTTTAGGTGGTCTTGGCTACCTGCTGTGTGAGTGTCCGCTCTGACATTTAATCCCTTTGCTCTGCCTCGGGTGGGTCTCATTTAACTGATCATCACTGAGATGCTTGGAGTTCACCTGTGGTCAGCTCAGTTGTCATGGCTAGGAAAGAAGCACATCTATCTGTGGAAGGTCCCACAGTTGATCAGAGACCAAGCCATGAAGTCATAGGAACTGCCTGCAGAGCTTGGAGACAGGATTGTGTTGAGGCACAGATCTGAGGAAGACTTTTAATTTCTGCAGCATTGATGGCTTCCAACAGCACAATGGCCTCCATGATTCTTAAATGAGACAACCACAACTTCCTTGAGCAATCAGAGTGGAAGGGCCAGGTTAAGAGACGAGACCAAAACCTTTATGGTCACTCGGGCTGAGCTCCAGAGAACCTGTGTTGATATGTAAGAAACCTCCAGAAGGACAAGCATTGGGGCAACACTTCATTGATCTGGGCTTGTGGACAGAATGGCCAGATGGAAGCCCCTCCTTGGTTAAACACGTGTGAGCCCACTAAAGGTGCTGCAAGAACAGATTCTCTGGTCCAATGGACACAGAACTGTTTGGCCTTGGTTGCAAGTGTCATGTCTGGAGGAAATCGGGGACTGCTCATCACGTGTGCAATACCACTCCAACGGTGAAACATGGCAGTGGCAGCATCAGGAACTGGGACATTTAGTCAGGGCTGAGGGAAAGCTGAATGGAGCAAAGTGTAGAGGTGTCCTCAATGAAAACCTGCCCAGAGCACTCTGGACCTCCGACCAGGGCCAAAGGGTCACCTTCCAGTAGGACAACACAGAAGTGGCTTAGAATGAGAATGTTCTTGGAGGGCCCCGGCCTTTGAATCCAGTCAAACATCTCTGGAGAACCCTGAAAAAAGCCGTCCATTGATCGTCTCCATCCGACTGAAGAGGGGGGGGGGGGGGGGGATGGTGGGAGTATGCGCTGATGCAGAGAGTCACCCACCCGCCACACTGCACACCACTCGGAGCTGGAGACGATCTGCAGAAACAGGACTACGGAGCTCGATGGGGCAAACCCAAGGGGGGCTTCAACTGTGTGCCGAGTAAGGGGGCAGTGGGAGAGTTCAGCTTTGTACTTGTAATAAAGTGGCCAAAGCTTCTAAACTGCTGGGTTATTTGTTGCTTTGTCATTCTGGGGTGTTGAGTGTTGCTTGATGAGTGGGGGGGGGGGGGGGAATTTCAATGGTTTAAGCACAAGGGGGCAACATAAGAAAATGTGAAGAGGGCCGCATATTTTTGGAAGGTGTGGTATCCTGAAACCCATCAGCAGGTGGTGGGATTTGTCCTAAGCAAATTGTCCTAAATTGTGAATTTCCCCGTGGGATTAATAAAGTATCCTATCTATCTATCTATCTATCTATCTATCTATCTATCTATCTATCTATCTATCTATCTATCTATCTATCTATCTATCTATCTATCTATCTATCTATCTATCTATCTATCTATCTATCTATCTATCTATCTATCTATCTATCTATCTATCTATCTATCAATCATATAGTGCCTTTCCTATCCATCCATCCAGGCAGGCATTGATTTTTTCCCAGTGCTGTGTAGCCCACCATTCTCTGTGTGAATTTGTGATGAACTGAATGTTCTGATCGGCCCCCCCAAAGGGCATCAGCTTGTTTTTTTTTTGTTTTTTTTTTTTGCCCTGCCTTAACAGTTCTTTTTTGGCCTGCTATTGCCTGCCAGTTTTTTGGGGGGGGGGGGTTAGAGCTTTTTTTTTTTGTGCCCCCCAATCTTGCTGTTTTCAAAGCCACTACCACCTTTTGTGAAGCGACAGATTGCAGGCCTGTCTGAGGAGAGCAATAAGAAATGAATGTGAAGAGTGGCGAGGCTGTTCATGGCCGTCATTCACGCCAGTCGGAGTGCTGTGGAGGTTGGTTTGTAAAATGTAAGTGGGTCGTGGGGGGGGCTCTGTGTGTGTGCATTAGAAGGGTGGCACTGAAGTTCAGCCTTAAAGTCCCCAGTCACTGCAGTTTTATCCCAAACAGTTCTGTTTGTTTGCTTGTGTTAATGGCAGTCCTGTTAATTAAACAAGCGGCCTGTTCTCACGCTGTGGGTTTTGTTTATCAATTTAAATTCTAAACTGGTTGTGCTCCTTTTTTACTCGGCGAAGCAGGCATTCAGGTAGGTACAGATTATTTTGTTTTTCTACATTTTTGTATTTTTCTCATTTTTAATGCTGTTCACTAATAAGCACAGCCAGTGCAATATTTAATTCTCTTATGAATGTGGTTTATACTGCACTGGCTATGTTACCCATCTAAGACGCATTAAAATCTACCCAATCAATGTAGAACTTGGCGTATTAATGTTTTCAGTGCACCCGGCAATCTTGTAAAAGTAGTGTTCCGTGTGTGTGATGCACCGTCTGTGGGAATGACAAATGCAGTGCAATGTTACTAAAAAAAAAAAAAAAAGTTTGATGTGCCTTTTGAATGTCAAATGTGTTGTGTATATCTGTTATATGTCATTGGAATGGGATTCATAAAAGTAGTGTTAATGTTTGTATTACATCATCTGTTGGAATGAAAGAGAATTGGCAACGAGACGAGGAGCATAAAGTGTGACACACAGACACCTTTTTTGTTAAGCTGGATGTATGGCATCTGGTTTGTTTAATTTTTGGCTTGCATTTCGTCAGTCGGGCCTTTCATCCGTTTCTGTTATTTGTTTTTGATGATCAAGTCTGTTTACTGTACTTTTGGAAAATATCTGCCTGCCACTGTCTTGACCTACAGTTCTGAGTGGGTCTTTATTCTCTCGTCTCCACTCTGTATCTGCCTGTTCTTGTCAGACATGCCGAGACTGTTCAGTGTTTCTCTCTTATTGCTGTAAAGCTGTTGAATGAGCCCCCTTTGACTATTCGGAGTGCACCCACGTTTAGGTGTCTCTTTGAAAGTGCAGCTTCTCATTAAATATGCGTCTCCTATGGGGACAGTCGCTGTCATACTGGGGGGAAAAAAAGTTAGGGCTGCTGATTTGCCGCAGGTATAATTATACTTGCACCTTCTACTCATTCCTGTATGTGTCATAACTTGCTTTGTAAGTCGTCTTGGATGATGGCGTCTGCTAAATAACCAGCTAATCTCTGCATTGTGTCTTATGAGACAGACAGCAGTTAGCATTTTAGCACCATCCAGTGGTGAGATTGCTGTATGGCAGCTTTGTGAGCATACAGTTTAGTTCTCACTGCTGTCACGTGACGTGGGTCATAAAGCAGCCCCCCTATTTTTTCTGATGGGCGGTCAGTGTCACGTGTCTTAATCCTCTGCAGCCCACGTGGGGTGAGCCTGGTGAAGCTGTGGATTTTGCTCAGCAAAGGAGGACACAAAGGGGAGGGGGTGGGGGTGGTAGTAGTTTGGGAGAGTTTTTTTGTGTAGGGGGGGTGTATGGTATTCTGCTCCAAATATGCAAGCAGTGGCAGCTCAGCTTTATTTGCACATTTTCATAGTTGGCTGGAGTTCAGCTCTCCATTCTGGTGTCCCACACAGGTGATGGAAGGTTGTGCTTTACACAAGTTCACCACACGAGGGCGCACTTCCAGCCAGCTAAATCAGATTCACTTTGGTCTTCCTGTCACGAGAGAGCCGGCTGAGTGCCACCTTATTTTTGGCGATTCCATCCCCCTTCTTATACGGTGCCATCGGGGTGTCCCAGGTAAGTAATAACTGGCAAATGAACAGTGCTGTGGAAAAATAGTGGCACAAGATGGGAGATTAGATGAAATGAACCTGCAGTGCTATTACTTAAGTATTCAAGTGACGTGTAGCTCCAGTGTGAAAAGGTAATTGCACCCTTGAGATCGGTCTAACTGCACCCTGCGCTACCTATGGCATCCGTCATGAAGTGCCCACAGTATAACTGGGCACACGATTGGCGTTTCATGATTTTGGGGTTATGTGACTGAGCTCAAAGGTACTGTGGGGCTGCACTTATGGGGCCCACCAAACCCTCCCTCCATAGTGACTACCTCAAAGAGCTGACTGGGCAAGCCCTGTTGAATCCAAAGCTCATCATGTTGTGCCCATCATCATCATCATGAAAGTGAAGGGGTCACCACAAGAGCACGAGGCCTCAATCAAAATGAAGCTTTGGAAACGTACAATCAGGACGAGTGACGGCCATTTGTAAGGAGGTGGTGAGAAGTGAGGAGACTTACACTGGTCAGACGGGCGCCCCCTGCTGGCTGGGGCTGGTAACACTTTAATCTTTGTCTGGACTGCCCACTTAACCCCAGCTGGTCAGCGCGATGGTGCTGTGGTCATTACCTGAGCTGCCTCATGAGACTATGGGATGGCAGATGAACACGGAGTGAAAGGCAATGGGGGCACTTCGCAAGTCCATCAAGTGAATGAGCTCCTTCAGGCTGTGGACACCTCCAGTGGTCAAGGGAAGAAAATAAGATTACAGCGCGAACGTCCAAGATGAAGGTACAGCAGACACGTGTAAGGCGCCCCGAGACGGTGACGGAGTCATTGATTACTACGTTTAATTAGCCGACTCCTTTATCCAAGGCAGCTTTAACATTTCAGATATCAATTAGTCGCATTTCTTGCGGTTTTTCCAAACAAAGTGACTTTGGGGGTCACACAGCAGTATCCGGATTTGAACCCACAACCTCAGGGGGTGAAGTCCAAAGCCTTACGTTCTCCCACCACACCACCCTGCCTGCTGCACGGACACAATGTGCGAGTTAGAATTGCAATTTATTAGAACACTCGAGACGAGAACAGGTGTGTTCACCCTGAGACGGACTGGTGGTCTCTTCAGCTGCTGTTCCTGTGCCACAGGCTCTGCCAGCTCAGGATAGGCAAGTTCTGAAAATGGGTGGATGGACAGTGGCTGCTAATATCAGCACCCGATTGTGTGTGTGTGTGTGTGTTTACCCCAAAATGGTCTGGCGTCCTGGCCAGGGTTTGTTCCTGTACGCAGTGCATGTTGGGATAGGCTCCAGCTTTCTTTCGCTGTATGTTCACGAAAAATAAGTGATTAAATACATAGACAAGTCACCACCACTAGGTGGCAGCAGTGAACCGGCCACTGTTTACTTACAGAGCCTTTACCTGGAAACGGAGGCTCAGGACTGCTGGTCACGTGGGCTTAGCAGGGCCGCAGTTTTACAGAACAGGCAGACTGCACAAGTGGCCAGGGGTTCAATCTCCACTACTCTACGTAACTCATTCTTACCTTCAAATGGACTCGGTTCTGGGGAGTGGGAAGGCCATTTCATGAAGTCAAATCCTGTCTCCTGCCCTTGAGCCACATCATGGAGTAGTCCAGGAAGGAACTCATTCTACAGTAGTGTTAGTGCCACAGAGCTGCAGGTGACAATGAAATGTCAATATGCTGGAAGAGGCCACCACCAGTGGTGAGACGTATATGGAGAACAGTTGGCGGAAATTTTAATGGTTTATTCATTCTGGGAAACCGCAGCTGACTTGGGGAATAACGCAGTCTAGTGAGGCCTGAAGGGCGCCAGCATCGGGTCTGCCTGGTACCCCTGGTACATTTTTATTTTTAATAAGCTGGCTACCCTTTTTCCTGAATTTGAAGGTCTCTTTAGTCCTTTAATGGGTTCTGAGAAAGTTGAGTGTTGTGCCCCATCTGCCATGAATATTAATACAGAGCGGGCGAGTCACAATTATGTTAACATTTGAATGGCGGAAACAATTTATGCACAAAAGAAACTTCATATGCACAAGAAAATTTTTTTTTATATATATACAGTATTGTGGCACGCGGCTCGGGGTGGTATACAGCTGGGACGCCCAGGAGGACCGGAGGAGGGCTTGCACCTCCTCCAGACCACGAGGGCACGACCGCCCTGGTTGCTTTGGGGGCCACAGGTACAGAGCTTTGAAGCTCAACCCTGTAGGGGCCCGTGGTCACCGCCAGGGGGTGCCTGGATACCTTGGCAGGCCCTGGACCTCAGCCCTTCCGCCACACCCAGAAGTGCTGGGGGGAAGAGAAGCGGGGACATCCGCCACACTGGGGAGTGTCGATGGAAGATTGCCGGGAAACACCTGGAGCACATCTGGGTGAGGATAAAAGGGGCGCCACCCTTCATTCAGGGCTGGAGGCGGCGGAGGAGAAGGACGAAGCTGGAAGGCAAAGAGGGTGAGGCCGGGAGTTTGGGGTTGTGTGGCACTTTAATTGTAAATAAAGGTGTGGTGGTGCAGAATACCATGTGTGCCTGTCTGTGTGCGGGACTCGTTCCACAATATATTTATATATTATTTTTTTTTTTATTATATACATAAAAAAATATATTTTTAATATAAATATATTAAAAAAAATGTATATATATAATAATATACATACTGTATAAATTTTTTAATATGTATATATACTTTTTTATATATTTATATTTAAAAAAAAATTATATACATAAAATATACATTTTATTAATATAAATATATAAAAAAAATGTATATAATATACATATATATTTTTTATGTATATAATATATATATTTACATTTTTTTTTATATATTAAAAAAATTATATATTTATGTATATAATATACATTTTTTTTATATATTTATATTCATAAAAAAAACAAATTTTTATTATACAGTGGTGTGAAAAACTATTTGCCCCCTTCCTGATTTCTTATTCTTTTGCATGTTTGTCACACAAAATGTTTCTGATCATCAAACACATTTAACCATTAGTGAAATATAAACACAAGTAAACACAAAATGCAGTTTTTAAATGATGGTTTTTATTATTTAGGGAGAAAAAAAAATCCAAACCTACATGGCCCTGTGTGAAAAAGTAATTGCCCCCTTGTTAAAAAATAACCTAACTGTGGTGTATCACACCTGAGTTCAATTTCCGTAGCCACCCCCAGGCCTGATTACTGCCACACCTGTTTCAATCAAGAAATCACTTAAATAGGAGCTGCCTGACACAGAGAAGTAGACCAAAAGCACCTCAAAAGATAGACATCATGCCAAGATCCAAAGAAATTCAGGAACAAATGAGAACAGAAGTAATTGAGATCTATCAGTCTGGTAAAGGTTATAAAGCCATTTCTAAAGCTTTGGGACTCCAGCGAACCACAGTGAGAGCCATTATCCACAAATGGCAAAAACATGGAACAGTGGTGAACCTTCCCAGGAGTGGCCGGCCGACCAAAATTACCCCAAGAGCGCAGAGACGACTCATCCGAGAGGTCACAAAAGACCCCAGGACAACGTCTAAAGAACTGCAGGCCTCACTTGCCTCAATTAAGGTCAGTGTTCACGACTCCACCATAAGAAAGAGACTGGGCAAAAACGGCCTGCATGGCAGATTTCCAAGACGCAAACCACTGTTAAGCAAAAAGAACATTAGGGCTCGTCTCAATTTTGCTAAGAAACATCTCAATGATTGCCAAGACTTTTGGGAAAATACCTTGTGGACTGATGAGTCAAAAGTTGAACTTTTTGGAAGGCAAATGTCCCGTTACATCTGGCGTAAAAGGAACACAGCATTTCAGAAAAAGAACATCATACCAACAGTAAAATATGGTGGTGGTAGTGTGATGGTCTGGGGTTGTTTTGCTGCTTCAGGACCTGGAAGGCTTGCTGTGATAGATGGAACCATGAATTCTACTGTCTACCAAAAAATCCTGAAGGAGAATGTCCGGCCATCTGTTCGTCAACTCAAGCTGAAGCGATCTTGGGTGCTGCAACAGGACAATGACCCAAAACACACCAGCAAATCCACCTCTGAATGGCTGAAGAAAAACAAAATGAAGACTTTGGAGTGGCCTAGTCAAAGTCCTGACCTGAATCCAATTGAGATGCTATGGCATGACCTTAAAAAGGCGGTTCATGCTAGAAAACCCTCAAATAAAGCTGAATTACAACAATTTTGCAAAGATGAGTGGGCCAAAATTCCTCCAGAGCGCTGTAAAAGACTCATTGCAAGTTATCGCAAACGCTTGATTGCAGTTATTGCTGCTAAGGGTGGCCAACCAGTTATTAGGTTCAGGGGGCAATTACTTTTTCACACAGGGCCATGTAGGTTTGGATTTTTTTTCTCCCTAAATAATAAAAACCACCATTTACAAACTGCATTTTGTGTTTACTTGTGTTATATTTGACTAATGGTTAAATGTGTTTGATGATCAGAAACATTTTGTGTGACAAACATGCAAAAGAATAAGAAATCAGGAAGGGGGCAAATAGTTTTTCACACCACTGTATATATATCTCTGTATGTAAAAATAAGAGAAATTAAACCTTTATGTAAAAATGAATACTGTAATAAGGGAGGAAACAGAAGCAGCCTGGCCCACTAATGGCAGCACCTCTTCCACATTCCCATATCCACGAGGTGTCCCCTACGATTTCACACACAGTTTTTTTTTCTCTTGTACAACGACTGGACAGATTTTTATCGGACTCCATTTTCAAACACAAATCCTCGATGGTACGCCCGTCTCTTTGCCAGTCGTTTATTGTGCTTTTCCCAAACCCCAAGTTCAGCACAGATTTTCACCACAGAATCCCTGTTATCCAACCGCTTTAGTGCCTTAAGACACATATCCATTGAAACTACAATTCGTGTACGTTTTGTCCTCATTGTAAAGGGAAACCATTCAGGGGAAAAAAAAAATCCGAAAATACTCCGCCCCCCCCCCACTTTAAATTCTGAGAATGTTTGCTTCAGTCATACAAAAGTCCTGTTCTTTTACTTGTTCCATGTACTCATGACGTACTCTTTTTTTTTTAACTCCAAATCATTGTTTTATCCCCCTACCCCCCCCCCCCCCTTATAACTTAAATGTAGCCTGGGGGCGTTCAACCAACTCCTAGAACGAATAAAAGAACTTGGCTGTACTCGTCCCAAGCTAGCCAGATTGATAAAGGAATACGAGTGTAGGAGGCCTGTCACCTTCCAGGAAAGAAGGAAGTGCATACAAATAATATAAAGAAGAACTCGGGATTAAAAAAAAAAATTTTTATTTTAGCCGGTGGCTGGTTAAGAGGGATTGTACTGTACTCTAATCGTACACCCTTTGAGCCACCAAATGGGCATTCAGTCCACAACTATTGGCACAATTAACCTGTCACAACTTAAAAATGGCACAGAAGTAAGAACTGCTTGTAAGTGACGCTAATCCGTGTCCGTGCTTTGGGGGTGACCTCCACTAGGACACTTGTATGCTCCAGATGATGACACAAGTTTGTTACCCTCGGCGGGAGAGCCATTTTGTGTGATCGGAGTGCAGTCTGCAGTGCCCTGGGCTTACACAGGCCTGCTACCATTGCAGTCTTTACAGGACCATTAGCAGGGCCGCTGTGGTTTGTGTACCGTTAATGGACATTCACTCACGCAGGGGCGACCGCACATTAGCCACACGTACCTGATATTGTGCTAGTGGGATACATTCTAGTTCTCGCATCCAGAACATAATGGCTAATGACAAATGGAATACAGGAGAGGAGATCCTTCTAAACGCCTGTGTGTGGAGCAGGCCTCTCTCTCGCTCGCTCTCTGAAAAGACCCCATTTTCTAAGATACTGTGAGCGCGACCCCTCTTGTAATCCTAGCCCCGTACAAAAGCATCTTTTAAAGTTGCAGGTGTGCCTCTTTACCTCTTGCCTGCACTTCGTTCCCCACAGGTAGTCCTCCCCTTGGCACCTATAAGGCTCTGGTAATCTTTGCTCCTGCTTTTGTCACATCGTGAGTCGTGTGTGTGTGTGTGTGTGTGTGCGGTTTATGAGTTACTTGGCTCTCACCCTCGCATAATGTGGTAGTCAAAAGCAAGGACTGCGTGATGAGCCACAGCATGAAGACTGAGAGCCCCCAAATTGGGGCATGCAGTGCTGTTCAAGGGGGGCTGCGGTGACCAGTCCGCTTGCTGCGGCTCCCACTGTGCTGTCCCTGCTATTCTCCATTTTGAGTTTTATTTTTAACTGAGACTTGGACACACACTGTTGCAGTGACTTTTTATAGGGTCACAACTGTCACCAAGTGCAAAGTACAGTGAAAATCTTACTTGCAAAATGTCAGTGGACAGGAGTCTTGATTTTCCACTTTAACTTACCAAGAATTTTTTTTTTTTTTTTTTAATAAGATGGCAATTAACGAGAGTCCTAAATAATAAAGGAGACACAAACCACTCCGCTTATTGACACCACTTTCACCTTGAAGTGGGTTCATCATTAAATAACTGCATTTAATAAAAGATTTTAGGAAAACGTTGAGGATTAAAGAGTTCTAACCATCCCAGTCTATCTGATCAATTAGTCTAGAAAAGTTCAAAAAGAGTCTGACACGTAATGAGAAGAAGAGCTACCAGGGCACGAATACAGTGGTGCTTGAAAGTTTGTGAACCCTTTTCTATATTTCTGCATAAATATGACCCAAAACGGTATCCGTCAATAAGGGCGCGCACATAAAGGCGACCCTCGATTGGGCGCGGCGAATAAAAGCGCACATAAATAAAAGCGATCTTCTAAAGGGCGACCTCAATTGAGCGCCGAATAAAGGCGAGCTTCAAAAGGGTGACGTCAATTGGGCGCAGCGAATAAAGGCAAACGCAACAAAATTATTACAGAAAATTTATTAAAGGTAATGATTGAACGTATAAAAAGGTGAAAGCAAGAATATTAAAACATCCAATTAATTAATGCATGAACTTCTAACGAAACTATTTCTAAAGCTCTCTATATTTCGTTGTTTTCAAAATTACAGAAAATTCGATTAAGGCAATGACTGAATGTATAAAAAGGTGAAAGCAAGTTACACTTGAAGCTGTAGATTATGTGCAATGCCACGTAGATATTCGAGATGCGGTCTATTAGCATAATCAAGGACAATTGATTTAATTCGCTCCGAAGGTCATCATTTTGAAGCGCTCCTTTATTTGCGCGCTCAATTGAGGTCGCCTTTTTGTGTGCGCCCGTATTGAATAGAACCACCTAAAACATCATCAGATTGTCACTCGAGTCCTAAAAGTAGATAAAGAGAAACCAGTTAAACAAATGAGACAAAAATATTATACTTGGTCATTTATTTATTGAGGAAAATGATCGAATATTATGCTACTGTGGCTGTCCGTTTGTCTGCCCAGGATTTTAAATCACCTTTAGCTCACAAACCGTTTCACCTATTGACTTGAAATTTGATACACGTATACTATGGGACGCCTACTATCCGCTTTTGGGGTGATGATTTTATTACTCTTTTTATTTTATTGTAGAATCAACTCTCGGCAGCGTGCAGCAGGGCGGCCATATGGCACATGCGTACGGGCGCTGTTCTCATTCCCTACCACCTTCACTGTTGCTTCCCTACCTCTTCATATCTTAAGTCATTCTTGAGGCAGAATGAAGACTTAAGTGCCAGATTAAGTGAAAGATTAAATAAAACGTACTACGGAATTGCAACACAAAAACTAAATCAGTTTTAACGTGAAAAGATGCAAAGCAATAAGAGAAGAAGCGGACCGCTAGGGTGGAGTAAAGAAGAGCTGCTCAGAGAACATCAACCTCTGAGCAAACACATGATCAAACGTACAGAGAAAGAGGAGGAAAGCTAGGAATGGTCACGTCAAGTGGGTTCACTGCACGTTCTCGTTACAGCAGTGCGCCGTTACTGGTAAATATATAATACGCTACTGTGGCTCTTCGTTTGTCTGTCCAGGATTTTAAATCACCTGTAGCTCGCAAACCGTTTGACCTGAAATTTGGCAGACATATACTACGTGACGTTTACTATCTGCTTTCAGGGTGATGATTGACCTCTAAGGTTATTCCTCTTTATTGTAGAATCAACTCTCGGCAGCAGCAAGCATGTACCGTACAGCCACCATTCTCATTCCCTACCACCTTCGCTGTCCTTTCCCCTGCCTCTTCATATCTTAAGTTTTCAATCTGCCTCACAAATGATTTAAGTGCCAGCTTAAGTGAAAAATGAAAGAAAACATACTAAGTAATTGTGACAGTAACACAGACTTAATCAGTTTTAACGCAAAAAGATGCCGACGCAAAAAGAGAAGAAGCAGGCTGCTCAGGAAACAGCAAGCGCATCAACCTCTGAGCAAACAAATGATAAACATACAGAGAAAGAGGATGAGAACTAGGAATGGTCACGTCAAGTGGATTCATGGCATGATATCGTGCAGTGCGCCATTACTAGTGTTACATATTTGTGAGTGGCAAAAGTATGTGAACCTCTAGGATTAGCAGTTAGTTTGAAGGTGAAATTTGAGTCTGGTGTTTTCAATCAATGGGATGCCAATCAGGTGTGAGTGGGCACCCTGTGTTATTTAAAGAACAGGGATCTGTCAAAGTCTGCTCTTCACAACACAGGTTTCTGGAAGTGTATCATGGCATGAACAAAGGAGATTTATGAGGACCTCCGAAAAAGAGTTGTTGATGCTCATCAGGCTGGAAAAGGTTATAAAACCATCTCTAAAGAGTTTGGACTCCACCAATCCACAGTCAGACAGATTGTGTACAAATGGAGGAAATTCAAGACCATTGTTACCCTCCCCAGGAGTTGTCGACCAACAAAGATCACTCCAAGAGCAAGGCGTGTAATAGTTGGCGAGGTCACAAAGGACTCCAGGGTAACTTCTAAGCAACTGAAGGCCTCTCTCACATTGGCTCATGTTCATGAGTCCACCATCAGGAGAACACTCAACAACAATGGTGTGCATGGCAGGGTTGCAAGGAGAAAGCCACTGCTCTCCAAAAAAAACATTGCTGCTCGTCTGCAGTTTGCTAAAGATCACGTGGACAAACCAGAAGGCTATTGGAAGAATTTTTTGTGGACGGATGAGACCAAAATAGAACTTTTTGGTATAAATGAAAAGCGTTATATTTGGAAAAAGGAAAACACTGCATTCCACCATAAGAACCTTATTCCATCTGTGAAACATGGTGGTGGTAGTATAATTTGGGCCTGTTTTGCTGCATCTGGGCCAGGACGGCTTGCCTTCATTGATGGAACAATGAATTCTGAATTATATCAGAGAATTCTAATGGAAAATGTCAGGACATCTGTCCATGAACTGAATCTCAAGAGAAGGTGGGTCATGCAGCAAGACGACCCTAAGCACACAAGTCGTTCTACCAAAGAATGTGCTAAAGAAGAATAAAGTTAATGTTTTGGGATGGCCAAGTCAAAGTCCTGACCTTAATCCAATCGAAATGTTGTGGAAGGACCTGAAGCGAGCAGTTAATGTGAGGAAACCCACCAACATCCCAGAGCTGAAGCTGTTCTGTACGGAGGAATGGGCTCAGATTCCTCCAAGCCGGTGTGCAGGACTGATCAACAGTTACCGGAAACGTTTAGTTGCAGTTAATGCTGCAATGGGGGGGGGTCACACCAGATACTGAAAGCAAAGGGTCACATACTTTTGCCACTCACAAATATGTAATATTCGATCATTTTCCTTAATAAATAAATGACCAAGTATAATAGTTGTGTCTCATTTGTTTAACTGGTTTCCCTTTATCTACTTTTAGGACTGGAGTGAAAATCTGATGATGTTTTAGGTCATATTTATGCAGAAGTATAGACAACTCTAAAGGGTTCACAAACTTTCAAGCACAACTGTATCTCCTTGAAGGGCGCATTCCATCAAACAGAAGAACTCGACTTCTTTAACATTAAATTGGCTGAATTTCAACTCTCTGTCCCTGTCCTAACACAGCATACCAAACATCCACTGCAGGTCCAAGTGGCACAGCAGTTAGCACAGCACAAGCCTGGATCTGAACTGCACGTCCAGTTTCTCTCCCTCTAGATATTTAATTTTTTTTCCTCCCACACACCGAGTTGCCACTTTTTTAAGTCTACACACCACCCCACATCCCCATTACAGAAATTCTCCATTCAAACATGTCCTACATGGGGTGAGACCAGCAGGTGGTATAAATCAGCCAGAGCAGTGTGTCCGATATCATTTAGTGATTAACTAAACTTTGCAAAGGGTGAAGAGAGTGACCATAGTGACTTTGAATGCGTTCTGATAGTTGGCAGTATGCATGTCAGTCCTGTCGCCTCCATAACATCAGTTAAACGATGTGAATTTCCCCTTAGATAGATAAATAGTTTATTAATCCCATCTATCTAAACTTCTTTTTGTTTGCTCATGCACATAATGGTGTGAACAGCAAAAAAAAGTACCAGCCACAGGCGATCCTGCGAATGAAAACAGAGGACCACAAAGGAAAATTACGAGAATCGTACAAGCAGCTGGACGAGCCACAAGTGAGCAAGTCACCTCCCAGTTCACCACTGGGTGCAGAATGTCCCCACAGGACACGCTACTTAGGCTCTGTCTTAAATAGATTACATCACAAGAGAGAGACACGGTCAGTGAAAAACAAAAAAGGGCAACCATTGAGCAGTGGAGAAAAGGAATTTGGGTTCATCTGACCAGGCTGAGTTCCCTCGTGTTGACATACGTATTGGCAAAAGCAACAGGAGTCCAAAAAGCCAACTGGCGGCTGGTGGCACCGTGACAGTATTTCACACGTTACAACCCTGATGCCCATTTAAAAAATAAATAAATCTGAACGTCGCAGCTGAGCAAGTTCCTCCCTTCATGTCGTCAAGTTTATTCACACCCAGGCGGACTCTTCCAGCCTGGCATTGCACCGTGGCTCAAGGTGTGCAGCGTCACTAAATAGTCCAGGGAACACGACACAGTCCCCCAGACCTCAACCCTATCAGTCATCCTTGGGGGGGGCCTGTTTGCAGCAGGTGTATGCAGCCATCAAATTTTGACCAGCCTTGCAGCAATTTGTTTAATAACTGTGTTATTATTTAAGTATTATTTTTGTACGTTTTTTTTTTTGCTATTGTTTTTGATTGTTCTGTATGTCTGTTAAATTTATTAGCTCTTTATGTTATGTTCCTTAGGACCACCCCGCTGTATTAAGCAGACTCGCAGGTCACAGGCTCAGCAAATGATTTTTATGTTTGGACACTGGATTAGTTTTGGATTTACAATTCTTGGATTACAGATTGGCTTTGGTTTCTTTAGGTTTGCTTGTGGCCATACCTCATTTCTATATAAAATACGCTATTGTGGCTGTCAGTTTGTCTGTCCAGGATTTTAAATCACTTGTAGCTTGCAAACCGTTTAAACTACAGTAATCCCTCGCTACTTCGCGGTTCACTTTTCGCGGATTCACGACTTTGCGGATTTTATATGTAAGCATATCTAAATTCATAACGCGGATTTTTCGCTGCTTCGCGGGTTTCTGCGTACAATGGGTCTTTTTACTTGCTTCCTCAGTTGGTTTGCCCAGTTGATTTCATACAAGAGATGCTATTGGCGGATGGCTGAGAAGCTACCCAATCAGAGCACGCAGTTAAGTTCCTGTGTGCTGCTGATTGGCTCAGCGACGGAGTGCTGCATTAACCAGGAAGTCTCATCTCACTCATTCAGCTTTAACGTGCTACTGCTTCAGGGGCCGTGTCCAAGCGCCAACAGAAGATGCAAATGATTGCAGAAAAGGTAAAAGTTTTGGATATGTTGAAGGAAGGGAACAGCTACACCGCTGGAGGACACCATTACAGCATCAATGAGTCCACGATTATTTTTATTTAAAAAGGAGGAAAAGCATATCTACGGCCGCAGTGTCCTTTAACCAGGGCGCAAAACGAGTTGCAAGTGGACGTGATAAGGCAGTAGTCTGGATGGAATCTGCTTTAGGAATCTTTGCAACAAGGTCGACGACGTCATGACCGCCTACAAGCTGCTACGTGTACTTCGCTATACAGTAAGTGTAAACTTATCTACCGATTTCATATTGCTTAGCAGTTGTCCCTGTTATTAATAGAGTAAATCGTGGGTTGTAAACAATACAGGGAGGGTTTAAAAACGTCCAAATACACGTTAAATAAATAAATAAATATGGTGTCCCTACTTCGCGGAAATTCAGTTATCGCGGTCGGCCTTGGAACCTATCTCCCGCGATAAGTGAGGGATTACTGTATTGACCTGAAATTTGGTACGCATGTACTATGTGACGTCTATTATCCGCTTTTGGGGAGATGATTGACCTCCAAGGTTATTCCTCTTTTTATTTTATTTAATTGTAGAATCATCTCTCGATAGCGGCCAGCAGGGCGGCTGTATAGTGCATGTGTTCAGGCGCTGTTGTCACCCCAACACCTTCGCCGTCACTTCCCCTACATCTTCATTTCTTAAATCATCCTTGAGGAAGATTGAAGACTTAAGTGCCAGCTTAACTGAAAAATGAAAGAAAACTTACCAAGTAATTGGAACACAAACACTGACTTAATCAGTTTTAATGTGAAATGATGCTGACGAAAGAAGAGAAGAAGTGGGCCGCTAGAGTGGAGAGGAGAAGAGCAGCTCAGGAAACAGCAAGCGCATCAACCTCTGAGCAAACGAATGATAAACGTACAGAGAAAGAGGATGAGAACTAGGAATGGTCACGTCAAGTGGATTCACTGCATGAGAAGTGCAGTGCGCCTTTACTGGTTTTTAATATTTTCTTTACTTCATTTGACCCAGGGTGTTTACTTCCAAATTAAATATTATTGTGTTCATAAGATTTAATTAATGCATTGAAATAACTTCTTTTTTTTTTGTCCGTCACTTCCTGACTTTCCAATACGAGAAAACCCCCAAATCTGATATACAGTGGAACCTCTAGATACGAGTTTAATTCGTTCCAGCACTGAGCTTGTATAGCGAATTTCTCATATCTAGAACAAACTTCCCCATTGAAAATAATGGAAATCCAGTTAATCCGTTCTGCACCCCAAATATATTAACATAAAAATCAATTTTCCTAACAAATAACACTGATAAATTATATATACTGTAGTCTACCTTTAATAAATAACACTGGTAAATAATATAACTGATTATTAAAAGAATCAAAACAGGTGTCCAAAGTGCAGTAGAGCATTCAATAAATCTTTAAATAAATAATCCTTAAAACAGTTGTGAAGTGGAGGTTTAAAATACACAAGAATAACAATCCTTTAACACGAGCTTAAAACGTCAAAAGGATGCCGTCTTTAAAAAACAGATGACAATCCCCGGTGCTGCTTCTCTGTTAGCGTCTCACCTGCGGGCTCTGCAACAGGCGAGACACTCTTAATGCAGCTGACCTTCTCTACACCGTCCTGCTTCAGCTGTTTGGCTCGCCTGTTCAGCTCACTGTTCAGCTACACGCGAGCCTGCACTCACTCGCCTGCCTGCGCGCGCTCTCTCTCTCTCTCTTCTTTTACTTTTTCTCCCCCTTAACCGGCTCGCGCTTCTCTATATATGCGGGGAAGACATGGCAGCTGCAGCCCATCAGCCACAGGAACAATCATGGATGTGGGCAGTTTCCCACCTGTGCACTTAAGTGAGAAACGCAGACACCGCAGATCGCGGCTCGCAACTGCTACCACGCCCCCTTGCTAAGCCGCGAGCTATACCCACAGCCTGGCTCGTTACGCGAGCCAATGCTCGTATTTAGATCTGAATTTTTCGCTCATACTTTCCTCGTATTTTGAATTTCTCGTATACAGAGGTGATCGTATCTCGAGGTTCCACTGTACCACTTGATTCGTCTTGATGTGTAGTTACCGTATCTACTCGCGTTTAAGTTCTCCCGTGTATAAGTCAGGGCCTGATTTTACCGTATAATTTCTGGTATTTCATAATGTCGGTCATATAAATTGAAAATGGAAAACTCACGCTATTGCTCCAAGAGATTATGATATGCTAATGCCCACCTGAGAGAGTAGGCATGGAGCACATGGCCTTTGTTTTCTATGTATTGTGCCCACGTGACCACACAGTAATACCCAAACTACTCTGAAGCGACGTTAGCACTGATTTGTGTATCTCACTCCCTCATACACCTTTATCGTAAGAGCATCCCTTATCTGCGATGGAGCGTTCGAACAGAAGACAATATGGAGCTGGTTTTAAATTAAAAGTCGTTGAAGTGGCGAAAGAAATTGGAAACTGCGCGATGCGTCTGCAAAACTGATGTGAGATTGGAGGAGGCAAGAAGATGTAAAACAAAAATGTGTCGTATTTTTGAACAGGCGTATAAGTCAGGGTCTGATTTTAGGATTGATTTTTCGGGTTTCAAGACCCGACTTAATACGAAAGTATATATGGTATGTAAGATTTGAAGCTTTTTGCCCAAACCATTTTGGTAATATAGGCCAAAACATCTCTTTTTCTAGGACACTTTTGGACCAGACCATGATTTTACACAGAAAAAAAAAATCCCACCCTTATTATAAGAGTAAACCAATAGGTGTCTTCTGCTAAAAAGGTCAGAAGGACTTAAAGTTGTGCATGCCAAATCGGCCAACCCCAGAGATTCACATTCTAAAGGTTTAGAAGGGGGCAAAGTAAGTCATTTTCACAAAAATTCTAAAAAATGTGGATAGGTAATACCGGCCTGGAGAGTGTTGTTTTATGTTGTTTACTGGTGGTGGTAGCCCTCGAAGAGCCACATCCATAAAGTTAAAAATGAAAAATTTCAAACAAAGCATGTGACGTATCATTTTAGACCAGGGTTCTCAAACTCCAGTCCTGGAGGGCCGCAGGTTTTCATTCTAACCCCTTTCTTAATTAGTGACCTGTTTTTGCTAATTAACTTTGAATTATTTTTAATTGACTTGTTTTTTAAGATTTGTTCCTCTGAATTTCTTCATCGTTCCTGTCATTTACTTAATTTCTTTCCTTAAATGGCACCCAAACAGAAATGAAATGTGAAGTGAGTGAGCCGACAGAAGATCAGCTAAGTCAGGGCCTGAAACTCCAACCAGTTGATTAATTAGGCGCCGATTCTTGTTGTTAATTAAACCCGTTCTTCAATTCCATATCTTGTTGCTGCTCTTATTGTGCAATGGCAGACATTTATGAAGTTAGTGATTTTCTCTCTTTTCTAACAGCACCGTTAAAATGTTTTGTGGACCTGAGCAGATCAGCGTTCCATAGACCTTCATCTTTCTTTATTTTCTTTATTGTATGATGAAGACAGTGTGCTGGACCTGTTCTGGCTCATTTTGTATCTCTCAATTGTTTGACAGCTAATTATAGAAAAAGAAACACTGAAGGGGTCAGAGTCTTCAAGAGCAAGTCAATCGCAATGAATTCAAAAGAGGTTTATTGGCAGCAAAAACAGGTCACTCATTAAGAAAAGGGTTAGGATGAAAACCTGCAGCCACTGCAGCCCTCTGGGACTGGAGTTTGAGAACCCTGTTTTAGACCTGGAGGACCACCGTGGCTGCAGGTTTTCATTCTAACCCTTTTCTTAATGAGTGACTTGATTTTTACTGCTAATTAACTTCTTTTGAACAAATTCTATTTGACTTGAAGACTAAGACCCCATAATTGTTTCTTTCCTTAATTAGTAGCCAAACAATAGTGAAATACAAAATTAACCAAAATAACTGGTGACCATCATACAATATCTGAAAATAAAGAAAGATGAAGGTCTCCGGAATGTCGATCTTCTCAGGTCCCCAAAACATTTTACCAGTGCTCTTAGAAAGAGAAAATCAACAATTTTGGAAATGTCTGCTAATGCACCATGAGAGCAGCAACAAGCCACAAAATTAAAGAACAGGTTTAATTAACAAGAAGAACTGGCACCTCATTAAGCAGCTGGTCAGAGTGAAATTGAAGTTTGACACCCTCACTTGGTTGGTCTTCTCATTTCACATTTCACTTCTGGTTGGGTGCCATGTAAGAAAAGAAATGAAGTAATTAAGAGGAACGATGAAGAAATTCAGGGGAGAAAATCTTAAAAAAGCAATTAAATTAAAATAAATTCTCAAGACATTAATTACGTAGCACCACAATCAGGACATTCAATTAAAAAAGGGGTTAGAATGAAAACCAGCCATGGTGGTCCTCCAGGACCGGACTTGGCGACCCCTGTTTTAGACTATTTCATGAGCATTGATTACTAAGATGTTGTTATTTTTCATCATTTACTAGAGATCTGACCCTCTAAGAACCTCGATCGGAATGTGAAAAATAAATTTCTATTACAGTTGAGAATATTTAAACATTAAAATATGAAAATGTGTGCTTCAATTTAAAATAGTTGACATACCTTTTTGTTTATTATGTAATTCTACCTCATAAAGTAAATCGTTACATTTAAAAAGTAAATAAATAAGTAAATCATTATATAAATATTATATAAATGTACTAGATTCTATATCATTGTACAATACAGTTGGTTCTTATTTTTATGTATTCTCGATTAACACATTTCTAAATATAAAAGGTACATCATTTTCATTATTTAGGCCAGGAGCTTTACAGTTACCCTCCCGAGTTTTTAAATGTAAATGACAATCAATGTTTTTTTTGCATGTTATTTATTTTTGAGGCTGTGATTTTTGATTTTGAGGTAAGACTCCCCTTGATAACAAGCCTCTGTGGAGCTTTGAGGCCTACATTTAGAGGCAAAGCCTCACTTTGAGTTTCATAAGCCAGTAAGATTCGAGACACAATTATTTCTGCATAGTACATTCAACATTCCTGACCTCCAGCGTCCAACACACTGACTGCGAAACAAGTGGACCTAAGAAACTGGCAACTCTGTGTACAGGTGCATGTAGGACTCACTTGTGAATACCAATTTATCAAACAGGATTGACCCGTGAATACGAACATTGCAGGTGTTATTATTTTATCATAATGTCGCACCTTTTTTAGGCAGGGCCTACAAATGTAGTGTATGATCTGGTCCTTCGCTCTTCTTCTTGTAAAACATACACACTTTTAACTCTGATCTAGGACCCCCCTACAGCCACTGCCCTCCATGCTGCAATGAACTCGCATACAGTGTCTGTCATCACATCTTTGCTTTTATGCACCAATTAACTACTTAGAAAAACTATTAGTATAATTAGAACTCTTAAATTGTTTTAATTTTTTTTTCTAAAAGACAAATAATAACATCAACTTACTGGCTAGTGAGGACACAAAAGTATGTAAATGCAAAGATTCATGTGAAGAAAAACCTCCTCAGTCTGCACACAGGCTTGTCTGAACCATTTTGTGAACGTCACTGCAGATTTTAACCAAACAAAAAAACTATTCGATATTTAAAAGGACCTGTAATGGGGGTGTCCACTGCCGCACAGTCCAAATCCTTCTTTTAATACTGCAACAAATTTAGTGAAAAATTAGCAGATACCCAAAACCGCTCCATACCGTAGGGTACATGGTGCCAAAAATGGTCAATCGCTCTCTTAATGCTGCACCCAATTTCCTGAAAAAATAGCAAACCAATTTACAGGATCAGGAATTGTACTCATTCTCTTAATGTCACAATTGATTTAATCAAAAAACAAGCAGACATTTAGGCAAACAGTCTGAGGACCAGGGGCTTTTAATGCCCGAGACTGTGAATCTATTTACTGAAAACACTAGCAGATTTTTAGCCAAGCTCTTTCCATAATCGGGAGTATTCAATATTGGAGGGTCTAATGCTGCAACTGATTTAGTGGAAAAATATTCCTAGGCAAATGAACCTATAATCCAAGGTATCTGCTGCTGAAGACTCCATCACATCATAAGAAAGATTTGGATTCTCCAGCAGCAGACACTCCAGTTATGGGACCGAGCATCGCAGTCATTCTCTGTATATCACAACTCGAATATCAATGGAGTTTTAGGCAAATATTCCCAGATCTTGGGGGTTTCATTATCTGAGACTCAGAATTAACCTACTAAAAAAAATTCCAGCTTTTTACTTAATATGGTCCAGTAACCTACAGTGTTCCTTGATTATTCTCTCTACCAATTCTGCACAGTACATCTTTTTTCATTCCAAAGAACTTGCATTCCTTTGCGTTCGAGCACTGCTCATAAACTTGAAATGTGGTTGCCCCCTCTTTCAAAATGCAACCAACTTCTATACTTAAACTTTTGAGATGTAGAGTTTATTTGCAATGGTAAAGTGGAGCACAACTTGGACACACAGTTCATACACATGGTGGACCCGACTCTTGTATGCGTCTTAACAAATCAAGGGCCTTCGAGCTCCTGCCTGTACCATACCAAACATCTGTATGCTGTGCAACTGTGACACTGTTCTCAGTTATCCCTGGCAATGGTTCCCATGTCATTAGAATGTGATGGCTGTATAACATCAGGTGGGATCTCTCTCAGTCACTTTCTTAAGGAGACGATCTGGGCCGAAGTTGACACCAGTCCACTCTCACTTTTTCCATTAAGCTTTGGTCTACATTGCTAAGTTCAAACAGGGTTACCATCAGCTACAGAAGCACAGCTGACAAGCAGTGACGTTTTGTCATCTCTTGTATTAGTACTACTGCCTTTACATGCATGAATATAAAACAGCAATTTCTTAACGCAGGAGCTGAAAACCATACACCGTGTCAAGGTCACATCTGTTACCTGCAGTAAGCTCTCCGCTTCAGGGGCTTGAAATGAATGTGCTACAGTGGTGTAACAAACCCTAGCTTCCATGAGCATGTGTGTGCGCCTCTAAGCTACTCCTCTCCAGGACCGGCCTCGGCTGCATCTCCTCTCTATTACAGGTTGTGCAGTACAGACGCCCCAAAGGACTTTAGTACACCAACTTTATGATTGTGAAATGGCAAAGACCAGGAAATCTCTAGGGCTTTTCTTGCCATCCAAGCTGATATCCACTTACAAACCAGGCTGATTTCCAAGAATACAGTAAACGTTTACAACAAGAGCATCGAGTCCACATGCCTTGCTAGCTTAGATAATACGTATTTGTCCCAGTGTTACATCCAGTCACTTCTTAAAGGTTATCAGCGTCCACGTGCTCCTCCTGTCTCTACCAGCACAGAGTCCCTCTACATCGTCACTGTCTTCTACACCACTAAAAACCAGGTTAAAGCCCACATTTCTGACTAAGGCAGTGGACTCGACAGACCTCTATAACTTAGAAAGTAACATATGAAAAGGGTGGTCATATGATTAAGTAGCTCTTAGGGATCTGGCGTTAACGGCTGCTGCGCATGTTTTCTCTGGAAGTGCCGCCGCAGTGTGGTACGCTCAGAAAAGCGTAGTCGGCACACCTGACATTGGTATGGTCGCTCTCCAGTGTGTACTCGCTCATGCTGGACAAGCTCCCCAGCCTCCCGAAAGCCCTTCTGACACACAGAGCACTGATAAGGCTTCCCAAGGTCCGAGTGTACATGCCGGTGCCGGGCTAAATGGGAGGAGCGCTTGAAGGCTTTACCGCAGTCGCTGCAGACATGTGGCTTCATTTCCAAGTGGCTGATGCGGTGACGCTCCAGGTATGAGAGATAAGGGAAGGGCCGGTAGCACACGGCACAGATATAGGATTTGGCTGGGCTGGAAGAGCAGGTGACCGCACCATCTGAGGTGGCACTCCCATCACTGGCAGCCTCTTCTTTCCCTTCACTGTTCCCACCTTGTGGAGTAACCTTCCGATAAAGTGTGTACGGGACACCAAAGGTATCAATCAGCAGGATGCCAGTTGTGCCATCAGACTCCGACTGGGACTGTTCACCTGAGGAGGCAGTCGAGGACTCGGTCACAGTGCTTCTTTGTGAAGTTTCAGAATGGTGTGGTGGCTCTTTGGGAGACGTGCCATCTTGTTTTGGAGGAAGAATCCTAGTTGAATCAGCGCGTTCACGCTTTACCTCAGTTTCAGTTACTACATCTTTTACTGAAGTTTCAGAAAGTTTTCTCTTCTGGCACTTTGCCAAATTCTTATCTTTATTTCTGCGTGGCCAATCAGTGACATGACCCTCAGCTTCATTAAACTGCTCTTCTTCTTCAGGTCCTGGATGCTTCTCACACAACATGAATAATCCCGCCTCCACACTTTCATCATCAGAATCGCCACATGCATTGCGTTGCGAACTACAACCTTGGGTCCGGCTGGCCAGCTTCGTCTTTCCGATTTGTTTCTTTCCTTCTGATTCAGGATTTTGCTTCTCTTGGTGTGAATGTGCACGGTTATCAGGCTCCTCGGCACAAGCTCTGCCAGTGCGAGTCTGTCCCTCTCCTGCAGCTGCACATTGTGTGCTCTTACCAATCATCCTGCCAGAAGTTGGACTTCTATACAATGGAGCCTTGATGTCCACGCAGCCTCTTTTACTGTCCATCATTCTACTATCCAAATTTTCTTTCTTGATGTGAGATTTATCCCCTCCTCCTTCAGTACTTCTCACTGGCATAAAATCACGGTTTTCTAGAATTTTCTCCAGAATGCTGTCTGTTGGTATTCTGACTTTTTTGTCACCGGAAGTCTTGTTCTCCACTGGTTCACTTTCTTCACTTTTTACCATCACTTCTCTTTTAATCTTCTTTCCCTGATCTTCATTTTCCTTTTCATTGGGCTTTCTTTCTCCAATGGTCTCTTTTCCTTCCTGCTTTTCTCCATTGTCTTGTACTTTAGTGTTGCAATATCTTAACTTTCCAAGTCCCAGAGAACTGGGCCCCAGTCCATCCATCCCGTTTCTTCTTTATTATTCTTGACTTTCTGAATCTGCAAATCTGTAAAATAAAAAATAAAATCAGCTATTGCTGTTCACACCCTTGCCACCAAACCCCAAGACCCACAGTCCACATACAGGTGCAAAAGCAACACCTTAATGATTTCTGAAAAGAGACATCAAAGAAGGAGGAGGAGAAAAGACAGAAAGAATCTACTCTCTCTTGCTATATATATATATATATATATATATGGAAGAGAAGGTCTGTGATACGGTTTGCATATTTGCCGTTGGAGATCCACAAAGGGAGAAAAAACGAATCACGTATCATAAAATAGTTTTTATTCCTGAGCTTTCAACCCCTATCAGGGGTCTTCATCAGAGGATAATGCTTAGACTTACAAGAATCAAAGGCAATATATAGCATCACATTCAGTATATATATATTATATATAAAATCCAAAGCCTAAAAGTGCAACGATTTTGTGCAATGATGTGACGTTTTTATGTCACATTTTTTGTCACGCTTTAAATCAGGCTTATTTTAAAACCTACATATATATGTTTGGTATCATTCTTTTCAGAATTTATCAAACTTTAATGTGAGGTTGTTAGATTTTCTTCCGTTTTTAAATTAAAAACTACAATATCAAGAACTCGCATCCTACGAGACAAGACTTTGTGCCAACAGATTTAACCACACCCGGGGCCGTAAATAAAAGACAGAGTACATAACAAAGACAGCTGCTGTATAGGTTTTTAAGTGTTCGAAGCGCCATGCGAGATGTAGATCACACAACACAGTCCAGTCCCACCCTCCGGAAATGACCCTCTATCTGCCGCAGCCAGGTGTTATGTGGGTGACCCCTTGGTCTGGTCCAGCCACTCAGGTCCCACAACAATGAGGATCTTACGAGCTGGATCACCCTCGGGGAAACGTGCCACATGGCCGTAGTGCCGTAACTGATGCTCCCTCACAATGCAGGTAATGTACCTCATTCGGGACTCCATGAGCAACACAAAGTCAAACCAACGGTACCCAGGGATTTTCCGGAGAGACACAGTACCAAAGGAGTCCAGTCTTCGTCTCAGGTCACTAGATAGCGTCCATGTCTCGCAACCATATAGCAAGACTGGAAGCACCAGGAGTCTAAAGACTTGGACCTTCATCGTTTTGCATAGATATCGGGAGCGCTACACACCTCATGATAGACACTGCTGATGGCCGTGCCTAAGATGTCATTAAAGGCCTGCCTCTTGGTTTTTATCATGACACTCGCAAGCCCAGACACTCAGACTCCTCCCTAAGTCTCTCGAACGCTCTGATCAGAGCCTCTGGACCCCACGACCCTGCACAACACCCAATCCTTGCAAACATTGAACAGAGTAGGAGCAGAACACACCACTGACGAACCCCAGAATCAACTGGGAAAAACACTGAGGTTCTGCCTCCACTCTGCACAGCACTCACAGTACCAGTGTACAGGCCGGCCATGATATCCAGCAACCTTCAGGGGATCCCGCGAACCCTCAGGATGTCCCACAGGACAGCTCGATCAACTGAGTCAAACGCTTTACGAAAATCGACAAAGGCTGCAAAGAAACTCTGCCGATATTCACGTTTGCGCTCCATGAGAACCCTCAGTGCCAGGATGCAGTCGATGGTAGACTTCTTAGGCATAAAACCAGACTGTTCCGGTGGCTGGTAGGTGAGCAAGTGATCACGGATCCTATTGAGGACAACCCTACTAAGGACCTTACCCGGCACCGAGAGCAGTGTTATCCCCCTGTAGTTGCTGCAATCCAGGTGATCACCCTTCCCTTTCCAGACAGGGAGAACAATAAGAATAAGAACATAAAAGTTCTCAGCCCAGCAGGCGATTAAGCTCAACATATCTTAACAGTTCCTCTTCACATAATGTCAACATTTGAAGGAGCCACTTTCAACTACACTTCTAGAAGAGAGGTTCACTCCGTCTCCAATCCATCTGCTTTCCCTAAATGTTTTGTACAATTTCATGGTCGTGAGAAGGAGCCTATCTCAGCTGCACTGGACATAAAGCAGGAGTCAACACTGGATGGCACATTAGTTTATCACAGGGTATACTTACCATCGCTACTGAGGAATTCGGTCATGGCATCATTCTGCCCTCTCCTTTCATGTAGTGACTGCTGTGAAGGCTAGTTTCAAAAAGCCAGATGTATAAAACATTGTCTGGAGACAACCATGAGTGAATTTTGCTTAAAAGTGGATGGTAACAATTAGATGGTTCACTCAGTTTGAAATTTCTAATCCAATCCAACATCTCATGAAGGTGGAACTCAGAACAGAGATAGGGATTTAAACAGCAAAGAGTAATGGTGACACCAAAGATACTGACACGACTCCAGCAGAACCGCAGATGAGGCTGCATAGCACAGTGTTTCACTGCACATCTAAATGTATACCTAGAGGAAGGTAACTTGACCGTTCAGTTAGAAATGCCAAATCTGCCATGCCTGGATATGGTCACAGCATTTTAACATTTAGTATATTTGTATTTTCTCTCAGTGTCAAGTATAATGTTAAGTATGGAAAGATGGGAAGAGAGAAAAACTAATTTTACGTATTTGTCTAATACAGGGGTGGGAAACCTTTTTCCTATCATAAGCCATTTCATTTTTATAACATCCTTCAGGGGGCCATACTAAATTACTGAACACATATAATATCACACTAACCTCTCTAACGTGATGGCTGGAACTCTCTGGTGAGGTGTCTGATGGTGGTGATGACGATGATGATGCTACTCACGGCTGGTTTTCCAGGTTTCAGTTAGTCAATCTCGAGTGGAATCGAGACTTTACAAGACTCAGTTTTAAAAAGAACTGCTCACAGGAGTAGGTTGTCCCAAACAGAGATGCAAATTTCACAGCATGTCTCCTTAGAATGGGAAATTCCTTGGGACATATACAGTTTATAGAACTCAAGCATGTGTGTAGCCTTGAGCTCGTCATTGCTTTGCAGCTCAGTGATTTCATGTTGTCAGGTACATCAGCCGGTTCCACATTAAATGGCATAGCAAACACGTTCAGTTCCTTTTGTTTGCTTTTTATGTCCTGAAACCTCTCACCAAATGCCTGAAGGAGCACATTGTGATGTCATACCAGGATTTGTTCTTGCAGAGTAGGGGACATGACATTCTTGCAAGACACACCCTACTTACAACCAGTATCAAATAAGCCCACGGGCAGCAAAACACTCAAGTCGTGTCAAGGCTTGGAGCACACACAGATCCAGGGCTCTCAGCGCATATAAGGACAATACGTTATAGATGAAACGCCGACAACTAAGCGAAGAAGAAAGAGTAGCGCGGAGAAAAGAGACTCAAAAGCGTTGGAGAGAGAAAATGCAAAAAAGAAAAAGATTAATCGAGGAGCAAAATCAGAAAATAAGTAATAATCAGCCCGGAACAAGTGGAACTGAAAAAAAAGCAGGTCCAATCGGGCTCAGAAATTAAAGACAAAGAGTAAAAGACAAAGTAGAAGTTCATAAAGACGTTCAAAAATGTTGGCGCTATACACATGTAGAGAAGGTTAGAGATTATGAAAGCAGTGGAATTCGAAAGGCTCAAAAAAACGACGTGATACAAATGTGGAGAAAGTTAATATGAAAGCAGGAAAATTAGAAAGTATAAAAAAAAAAAGTAAAGATCGCAGTAGTGCAAACAAATGGAAATTATTACTCGAAAAGAGGGAAAATAATCACCACTGAAGGAAAATTAAAGTCAAATATCTAATGTGGCGGAATGAGAGCACTAACAAGCCTCAAAATGAAATGTGTTTCACTTGACATCAGGAAGATACAGCTAATGAAGAGAGTGGGTGAAGTCAACACCTGCAGTAAATGCGGCCCTCCAGGAACCTCCGAGTTAAGAGTATGATGGTTCTGTAGACTGGACAAACAAATTACAAAAAAAAAATGAAATAACACAGCAAGAACATAATAAGACACTTGATCAAACACTACACTGCTAAAAGAAGGATGTGTGGCATGTGAGACATAGCAGTGAGAGAAGAGGAAGTTCATCATTAGCAGGTAGAAGGAATGGAGTGAAAGGAAGACAATGAAGTTCATTTAGATAGATAGATAGATAGATAGATATAACTATATAATAGAGATAGATAGATATGAATGGCACTTTGAGTGACAGATAGAGATAGATAGATATGAATGGCACTTTATGAGTGATAGATAGATAGATAGATAGATAGATAGATAGATAGATAGATAGATAGATAGATAGATAGCTTATTAATCCCAAGGGGAAATTCACATACTCCAACAGCAGAATACTGATAAAGAAAATATTAAATTAAAGAGTGATCAGCGCTTGAAGTTGACTACTTGAATAGACGAGTCTCGGCAGGTAAAAATCCATCTCCAAGTAGTAAAAAGTAGTAAAACGTGTCCTGGGAACGAGTCCACATAAAATAAAAGTGGTAGGAGTTAACAGTGAAATAGAAAAAAGGTAGAAAAAATAAAGTCATACACGGAGCTGCTGGTCTGCCTGCACTGTCTCCGTTGTTTCAATATCCTTGTCAAAAATGAGCTGTTTTAGAGGAACAGAACGTAACATGAAGCATCAAGGTTCACACAAACTGACCTTCTTGAAGCTAAGCACAAACTACTATGACCTGCTTTCCAGTCCTACACAGTATCTGCTGTCTGCATCAGCACGAGGTCAGTGTCACAGATCCAGGGATGCCGTTATTAACTTGAATATACTGCACAAACTCATAATGTTTGGAAAAGTGCACATGTGGATAATAAAAGATCTTAAATCTAGGTATAACTGTACATTTATTATCTATCTATCTACATCACTAAATCCAAAAATGAATTCTTAAGGTGGAATTTATGCAGACCTACAGGGTGGTCCAGATCTAATTATGCAACTGTTCGACAGACAACAGTTTCCCCGCCATTTTGGAATGCAGGGCAGGTGCTGCCATCTATCGGCAACAAAAAGAATTTTAAGTGAAATCTCTATGTGCAGGGCAGGTGCTGTGAATTCTCTATGTAATAAACTTAAGTTATAGCGTAATGAAAATTGCATAATTAGATCTGGACCACCTTATACAGGTAATTTGGACATTCTACACAACATCAGGCCCAGAGAGCACTGTGTGACTCAATTTAAGGGACAGCAATGGCTAATCAAAAGAGGTACAGGCAACACATTTCTAAAGAGAACGCATGCAGCTCATTTTTGAAGCTTGCATTTAAAATCCAGAGGGGTGCCATTGACGTCTTTATTATTATATCAAAATAATCTCTTTTTCATGCAGTAAAATAATTATAATACTGGACCATTAATGATTGTGAAGTAATAAAACACAGGAATGCCAAAAGCCAGGTTTTCAGATAATTATTTTTAAATAATTGGAAGGTTAACAAACAGGTTTGATAGGCCTCTTTGGGGAGGGTGGGGTTGGCCAGACAGTTTTGAGTGCAAAAGTGAAAAATTACTAGTCAAGAGAAAAATATTAGAACTAACCTCAAGAACTCTGGAGTCTTAAGGGCAAACAATGAAGGGACACAATGTGATATTATGCAAATATCTGGATCACAGTGTGAAAACACTGGGATTTTTAATATAATTTGTAATATACAAGGGGCGTTCAAATATAAACAGGAATTTATGAGCTACACTTTATTTATTGAATATAATTAACTGACTTACACACTTTTTCTGTGTAGTTTCTTGTTCCAGCGCTCAGGACACTTCTTAATCCCAGAAGAGGAGAAGTCTCTTGACCGCATGCTGACCCATTCTTGCACGGCGTCAAAAACCTCCTCATTTGACTTGAATTTCTTCCCTCCTAAAAATTCCTTCAGTGGACCGAAGAGATGATAGTCTCTGTCCAAGTGACTTACACCAATGAGACACTCATCCCCAAACTGATTTTTAAGTCTTGAATAAATCTGAGATGAATATGACTCCTTCATTTCTCAAAAATGTAATAATAATTTGCTATGCAACACTGCTGTGTACCTGTCAGTTGTAATCAACATGTCGGAGCAGGAGGAAGGGCCAGCACTACTAACGATAAGTTCACACATGCATGTGCTTTGTCTAGTGAGTCAGGTCTACCTTGCACTCTTTATAAGAGCACAGCATGAAAATTCCTGTTTATAATTGAACGCCCCTCGTATGAAAGCAGATATTCCAAATGTCGATGAGACCCCCTGCATCGAAACTTGTAGCATAAAGCTTAAAAACATTAAGGGACTACTTAAGCACATTTATGTTGGGTACAATGTGCAGTAGGCACTGGGTGGTCTTTTGGTCATGGAGCCCCTCCAGACTTTTAATCTATAAATAAGGATGCTATTTTATTCCGACTTGTATGTGTTATGAAAGTGCATTTGGATTTAACCTTATTTACTAATTTATTTATTTGTATTATCTGTTTTTAATGTGTTCCTCTTTTCTTGAATCCTTTTTTATTTGACATCTTGCAAAGCACTTCAGGCTACATTCTTTGTACACAAACATGCTACAGAAATAAATGTTGCTTTTGTTGTTATTACGATTTAGTCCTTCAATGCGTTGCAGTTTATTGGCCACCATTTTTTTCAGTTATACTAAACTTGCAATATCACCAAAGGCACAAGCATTCCAATTTATTGCACCTATAAAGAAAGCAACTTATTTCATCCCACTTCAGCATGAACTATGCATACATTAGTTTTTGAACTGTGAAAACAGTACAGAATGAGGCTGCTGTAGCCCACCAACTTCAGGGTCCGGAGTGTGGTGTGTTCAGAGATGCCTTTCTGCACATTACTGTTGTAACGAGCTGTCATTGGAGTATCTACAGTGGTGTGAAAAAAAATCCAAACCTACATGGCCCTGTGTGAAAAAGTAATTGCCCCCTGAACCTAATAACTGGTTGGGCCACCCTTAGCAGCAATAACTGCAATCAAGCATTTGCGATAACTTGCAATGAGTCTATTACAGCGCTCTGGAGGAATTTTGGCCCACTCATCTTTGCAAAATTGTTGTAATTCAGCTTTATTTGAGGGTTTTCTAGCATGAACCGCCTTTTTAAGGTCATGCCATAGCATCTCAATTGGATTCAGGTCAGGATTTTGACTAGGCCACTCCAAAGTCTTCATTTTGTTTTTCTTCAGCCATTCAGAGGTGGATTTGCTGGTGTGTTTTGAGTCATTGTCCTGTTGCAGCACCCAAGATCGCTTCAGCTTGAGTTGACGAACAGATGGCCGGACATTCTCCTTCAGGATTTTTTGGTAGACAGTAGAATTCATGGTTCCATCTATCACAGCAAGCCTTCCAGGTCCTGAAGCAGCAAAACAACCCCAGACCATCACACTACCACCACCATATTTTACTGTTGGTATGATGTTCTTTTTCTGAAATGCTGTGTTCCTTTTACGCCAGATGTAACGGGACATTTGCCTTCCAAAAAGTTCAACTTTTGACTCATCAGTCCACAAGGTATTTTCCCAAAAGTCTTGGCAATCATTGAGATGTTTCTTAGCAAAATTGAGACGAGCCCTAATGTTCTTTTTGCTTAACAGTGGTTTGCGTCTTGGAAATCTGCCATGCAGGCCGTTTTTGCCCAGTCTCTTTCTTATGGTGGAGTCGTGAACACTGACCTAAATTGAGGCAAGTGAGGCCTGCAGTTCTTTAGACGTTGTCCTGGGATCTTTTGTGACCTCTCGGATGAGTCGTCTCTGCGCTCTTGGGGTAATTTTGGTCGGCCGGCCACTCCTGGGAAGGTTCACCACTGTTCCATGTTTTTGCCATTTGTGGATAATGGCTATCACTGTGGTTTGCTGGAGTCCCAAAGCTTTAGAAATGGCTTTGTAACCTTTACCAGACTGAAAGATCTCAATTACTTCTGTTCTCATTTGTTCCTGAATTTCTTTGGATCTTGGCATGATGTCTAGCTTTTGAGGTGCTTTTGGTCTACTTCTCTGTGTCAGGCAGCTCCTATTTAAGTGATTTCTTGATTGAAACAGGTGTGGCAGTAATCAGGCCTGGGGGTGGCTACGGAAATTGAACTCAGGTGTGATACACCACAGTTAGGTTATTTTTTAACAAGGGGGCAATTACTTTTTCACACAAGGCCATGTAGGTTTGGATTTTTTTTCTCCCTAAATAATAAAAACCATCATTTAAAAACTGCATTTTGTGTTTACTTGTGTTATATTTGACTAATGGTTAAATGTGTTTGATGATCAGAAACATTTTGTGTGACAAACATGCAAAAGAATAAGAAATCAGGAAGGGGGCAAATAGTTTTTCACACCACTGTATAGCCATTTTGTTAGCTTGAATGAGTCCAGTCCTTCTTCTTTAACCCCTAGAACTACCAAGACTTTGTTGCCCACAGAAATTGCATGCGCTGGATGTTCTTTGTTCCTTTAATCATTCTCTACAAACTCTAAATACTGTAACGCAAGAAAAACCCCAGGAAGGGAGGTAATATTGTGATTCTGTACTGCCAAATGTGGCACCGACATCAATACTACGGTGCGAGTCGCTCACATCACATATCTTAGCCATTCTGATGCTTAGCTGAACTACATCTAAACCTTTTGACCGTGTATGCAATGGTAGTGCTGCTGCTTTCTAGTGAGGAGATTGTGGGTTCACTTCCCAGGTCCTCCCTGTGTGGAAAGCACTTTGAGTAATGAGAAATGCATTCTATAAATGTAAAGAATTATTATTATTATTATTATTATATATGTTTGGATGAGGCACATGCAGAGTTTCAGCCATATGACTATTTGGATGAGCATTTATTAATGAAGAGATGAGCCTACTAAAGGCTCTCTATAAGAAATGTATTTTGTTAGACAAATACCAATAAACTGGTTTGTGCTACTACTTCACAGATCCAGTGGCGGGGGTTCGAATTCCACACCAGCCATTGTCAGTCTGGAATTTAAGCAAACGTTTGCTCAGTGTACTCCATTTTTCTTCCTACCTTCCAAAGGTGTGTAGAGGAGGTTAATTGGCGATTCTAAAATGGCACATCTGTGAGTGAAGCCTGCACTGGACCACCACCCTGTCCAGTCCTTTCTTCCTTATGTTTAGTGCTACCTGTATAGGGTCCAACCCAATGCAACACTAAATTGAGCTAAGCAGGTTTGAGAACATTACCAATAAAACACCTTCATATTTACACACACATTGATTTCAGTGTTTGGTGGTGCATTAATTGTCTTTTTTAAGGCACACCAGCCCCATCAGCTGTGCTGGAAGGTTGGCACTACGTCACTAAATGTGTCATGGCAATCGATTTTCAGTCATTTCAATTGACATGGCCATTGACCACATCAGCAACTGTAGTCGTCAACTCTGACATGCCCAGTGATTAGAAATCGTGTTGAGTGACATCAGCATTAGTGAAATGGCAGTGGTGTGGAGTGTATATTATATATATATATATATCACACATATATACATACATACATACACACACACACATATACATACATATACACATACATACATATACTATATCTATATATACACATACATATATTCTGTATATAGATAGATACTTTATTAATCCCAAGGGGAAATTCACATTATACACACATACATTCATTTTACTATATATATATATATATATATACACACACATATATACACACACACATCTATATACTGTATATACATATACTTGCTATACTTCCCTACCAAAGACAGGGTAATACACTACACTTAAATCATTTGCTATTTAATTTCTCTCGCTCTATGTGTACCCACAGCATTACTCCTATGCTTTTTCGTAGTGTTCTTATTTGCCTTAACCTCCTGACACCCTCATTTCCTTAATGTCTGCTTCTCAGAGTCTTTCATTTTGAGGCCCCTTGGTTGTCTCATGTGTGCTTTTGACTGTCACCAATGGTAGATAGACCCCTATTACCCACTATGAAAATATTCATATTTTTGCAAATACTTCCCATCTTTAAAGATGACAGGGGATGCACGTCATTAGTATTTCGCGATCCCATATTGTTCTGTATGTTATGACCAAAGCCAAACTGACCAGTCAAATTACTGGAGACACACACACGTATATAATTTAATTAGCCTTACGTTTTGTCTAAAAATTTAGAAATCATTGGCCTAGTTTTACAACTAACTTTAGTTAACTTTGTAACAGTAAATATCCATCCATCCATTATCCAACCTGCTATATGCTAACTACAGGGTCACAGGGGTCTGCTGGAGCCAATCCCAGCCAGCAAGGCAGGAAACAAACCCTGGGCAGGGTGGCAGCCCACCGCGGAACAGTGAATATGCTAAATGCATATGTATCTCTTTTAAATAAAAGAATAAAATTTAAGGTAAGCCATGAAATACTTGTTTTACACAGAACAGTGAAAAGAAAGAGTCAAGGCTCTTATCCGACATGCTCTACAAAATACCTTGACATGATAAACTGTAAAAAGTGCTACATGAAATCAATGGTTGGTTGATGCCGCTTTGATAAGATTCCTTCACATCTTCCATAACAATAATCGGTTTTCAAAAATTAATAACCAAAGTAATATGCATGCAAAAAGAAAAGACGGCAATAAATTAAAATGAACTGAAGTAGTTAAAATGTAAAACCCTTTCCTCACACTTGGGGATATTCAACTCGGGCCACAAAGGCTGCAAGTTTTTAAAGGAAAACAATGCATTTTTTTTTAGAGAAATCATGTTCACCATTTTAAAACTTCTTATGCAGGAGGTGTGTCAGGCACCTTGAAAATACCAAAAGCATTCCTAAATCCAAATTAAACTTGGAAACATGGAGATGTTTCAAATAATCTCAGTAATGAGCACAAATTAGCTTTTGAATAGTGCCCAAAACTGCCCACCATAGAATGGGCAGAGAAGCCAGACATCAGCCACTGCATGAATTGTTGTAATCTTTTTTTTTTCTTCTCTCCTCTGTATTTAGACTGCTACTTTAATCTTTTTAAATAGTCACTTTACGTACACTCTTAAAAATAAAAAGGTGCCAATGTGGTTCTTCAGAGCAGCACTTTTATTTTTATTAGAACCGGTTTGTGAAACACCAGTGGGTTCTTGATTGAAAAGGGGCTCTCACTACACTTAACCTGTAATTGCTCCGTCCTGGGTATGATGTTAATCTGCACCCCACTCTGCAAGCAGGTCCTCCAGTTTATAAGGAAAACTTGGGGGTTGTTGGCAGGACTGGCGCTCCAACCACCGTAAAAAAAGCCTCACACTGCTCCACTGTGGTGCTGAGGTGACACTCGGTGGTTCAGCATGTGATGGGTGCAGCAACGCGCTATTCGCGCATGCTCCCAACCTCTCTCACTACATACAATATCATACACCAAGTTCAGGTTTTCTTGTTTGTTAGTACCCTGCTAGATTGACTACTATGCATTAAAAGATTTCTGTTTCGTCCACATAGTGGGTGCGTTTATTATTCCCCCTAAAAAACATACTGCATGTACAAAGAACCTTCTCCAGAATGAAACAGTTCTTTAATCAAGCAAAGACTGCGAGAAAAAACAATCCAGTAAAGTGACAGTACAGAACCGTTATTTTTAAACAAATAGGCAGATATTTTGAAAAGGAAGCACAGATAATCAAACAAACGTTTAAGTGGTTTCCTTTAAATAATTCATTAAAAATCGCAGCAGTTGAGTCATAAACAACGAACTGACCTTGTTAAACAAGCCCGGAACATGAAAAAATACACGGAGGATACCAAAAACTAGAGAAGTTACTCTAAATTATTTAACGTGCTAGATATGTCAAAGTAAACATCGTTAGGAAACTTTGCCCCATACTAAATGAGTTCAAAGTGATCAGAACCTTCCTTAACAAGGATTTCTACCCACGGGCACACTTGGTCTCCAATGAGGAGTTTGCTTGACATTCAAACTCTCGACGTTAACCCACGGCGAACGGCTTTGGAAACGCCGACCTCGGGACGCAAAGAACACAATCGCCTAGAAAACCCTCGATCTCGGTGTATTGAGTAATACAAGTCCTCAAACCGACTTACGGAAATCACAGAACGAATAAACTTGCAGCAAAAGCTGGTAATGAAAAAAAATAATAAATTGTCTGGATGTGCTGAGCATGCTTTTGTGTGCTTACAAGTACACAACTGGCACTGCTAATGATTGTGCGCATCAAACACGCAATTCTGACGCCCACGTACATTTTGATACATTTCGCATTCAACATAAGGTCACATCTCACCCCCACATAAACTTAACCGAGGCTTTAAAATGAATAAAAGGCCGCTGCATCCGCCACTTACCACAAGACACAGATGGGAAAAAAAATCGACGAGTGTCCTTCAAAATACTCCCGGGCTGACATACAAGTAGAAGCGCTCTTTAGTTCCTGTGCAGGCTGTGTTCGCGTGGGTTTGACTAAAGTAATTAAAGAACAAGAAGCAGCAAAACATTCGTGATCTACAGCCGGCCACGTCATTCTCGGTGTAAATTAAATAAGATACCGTAACATTCCCAGCCCCGCTTAATCCAACTGGGGAACCCATCCAGACAGCACTGGGCACAAAGCAGGAAAACGGCCCCGGACAGAACGCCAGTCCTTCACTGCGTTCGCTCACTTTCACCAGAATCTCTCGATGCATGCTCAATAATCCAGGTAAGGAAATCCTAGAAATTTGATTCTGTTCATCTGGACAAAGTTTTTAAGTGGATAAGTCTCGAAATATTTCTCCCACTTAAAAACTTTGTCCAGATGAACAGAATCAAATTTCTAGGGTTTCACCAGAATCGTTCGTTGCCAAATTGGAATTCTGATAACCCGTTACAATGCAGGAGAGTTGGGGAGACTAGACTATTAAAATCCACTGAGTCCACACTACTGATGATATTACCACAATCTCTGCGCTACCTTGTCCTACTCAATTAAATATAGAGATCAAACTTTGTTTCTGCAGACATGATACGGTAATAATATCGTGCTAATATCTCTAATATGCTTAAAACAGTCTGAATTAGTGTAAGCAGCCCTAATTCAGTGTGTTCATAAGAAATTCAATATCTTCCCTCATGAGGTGAATGTTCAGTTGTGGCCACTGCTTCAGTTGTTTTTTTTTTTTTTTCAGATAATGCACCAATTTTTCTACAAAATGGAGGACATTACAAAATCATTGATGTTAATATACATAATTTCAGTTATTTGCATAGGAAGAACACAAAATAAAAAAATACTGGGGGAAAATAGCCAAATCCGATCTTATTTTACACAGAATGCAGGCAGTGTGGTGTTGTGGTTAAGGCTTTGAACTTCAAACCCGGAGGTTGTGGGTTCAAATTCCGCTACGAGTTCAGAATGGAGCTGCTAGAATTTTAACTAGGAAAAGAAAATCCGAGCACATCACCCCAGTTCTGATGTCACTACACTGGTTACCGGTGTCATTTAGAATTGACTTTAAAATACTGATTATGGTTTATAAAGCCTTCAATAATCCGCTCCATCAAATATCTCAGAATATCTTTCACCTTACACTCCAAATCGTAACCTTACATCTTCAAATGAGTGTCTGCTTAGAATTCCAAGAGCTAAACGTAAAAGAAAATGGTGAGGCGGCCTTCTGCTGTTATGCACCTAAAATCTGGAATGCGAGCTGACCGATACAGGCTGATACAGTGGAGCACTTTAAAAAAAACTGTTAAAAACACATTACTTTAACATGGCTTTCTCAGAGCTTCATTTTAGTTTAATCCTGATGTTCTGTATATTCATTTAATTATCATTATCATTCCTGGTGGCTCCGTAATCCGTACTCACCCCTACTTTCTCTTCTGTTCTTTTTGCCAGTTTTCTGTGGTGCCGATCTGCAGCCCCACCACCTGATCAAGGCACAGTGATGTCCCTCCGTTGATGGATTAAAGGCCAGAAGTCCACATGACCCTCATCATCAAGTTCTTCCATGTGAACCCTGAATATCACGAGGACTGATTGCCTAGAGGGGGCTGGGTGGTCTTGTGACCTTGGGACCCCTGCGGATTTTTTTTTTTCTCCAGCCATCTGGAGTTTTTTTTGTCCTCCCTGGCCATCGGACCTTACTTTTATTCTAGTGTTCCCTAATTTTATTTTGTCTTTTTTCTCTTTCTCTATCATGTAAAGCCCTTTGAGCTCATCGTTTGTATGAAAATGTGCTCTAGAAATGAATGTTGTTGTTGTACTGTCTCAGTGTGAATTGACCTACCTGTTACTCCAATTGGAGAAACAAAAGAAATGTGACCAATTGTATCACCTTAAACAAAGGTGTCAGCCAAATAAATAAATGTAAGAAGAACACTGACAAAATCATTGCCACTTTTTACAATTCTGTTGTAATTGATATTCTGTGACAAGCGACAGGTTCATCCAGTTTAAATACAGAAAACGTGATTTGTAGGCATGTGTTGTACCACATTCAGCATGGAGCAAAGACAGCAAAATAAAGAACTGTCTGAAGAGGTTACAAAAGCATAAAGAACTGCACCGCTCTGAGTCCATCTCCAGAGACCTTCATGTTCCTGAACACTTGAACAGGCCCAAGGTCTTCTTGGAGAATGTAATCTGTTCAGATAAGACCAAATTAGATCTTTTTTTTTTTTTTGTAGCACGTGATCTTTATGTTTACAAGGGGAAAAAAATGAAACTTTCAAAGAAAAGAACAGGATCTTTACTGTCAAATATGGAGGAGAACTACTTATGGTTTGAGGTTGGCACTGCACAGCTTGAAACTGTACAGGGTATCAGGGAATCTGAAGATTAAGGAATTTTGGAGAACACAGTGTCAAAGATTCCATCTCCGTCGAAGGTCACAGCTCTTGGGCATAGGAAGGGCACAAAGCACACTTCAAAAAAGCACTCAGACACTGTTTCAAAACAAGCACTGAACTGTTCTGAAGTGGCCAGCAATGAGTCCAGATTTAAATTCCATTGAGGACTTACAGTGGGTATAGAAAAGAATCCCCCCCCCCCCCTTTGAAATATTCCCTTTTTTTTTGCTTTACAGCCTTAAATGTAAACACACAACCCAATATTTTTTCTCAGCTTACTCAGTGCAATCTCTAACATCCAAGTGAAAGATATCACAGCTACAGTTCAGAATTAATAATAATAAAGATTAATAAAGGACTCCACCCCTCCTAAAGTCAATCAGGTGTAAGTGCCCACCATTCCCATTGCAGACCCTGGTTACTGGCTGTGATCAGTGTGATTAGTGAAGCTGTTCCTGGACCATTCATCACCTTGCTTGGTAGTGCAACTGACAACAAACAACTGACTATGGGTGGCAAGCCACTTTCAAAAGATCTCAGGGACAGAGTTGTGGACAGACATAATTCAGGAGATGAATACAAAAACATCTCAAAGGCTTTATCAATCCCAAGGATGTTCAGTAAAGTCCATCATAAAGAAGTGGACAGTGTTTGGCGCTACTAGGACCCTCCCTGGATCCTCCAAACTGGATGGAAGAGCAAGTAGGAAACTGGTAAGAGAGGCTACCAAGACGCCAATGGCCACTTTGAAGGAGTCACATGATTTGATGGCACAGAGTGGTCATTAATGGTGTGCAAGTGACAACAATTTCACATGCGCTCCACAATTGTGGCTTGTTTGGGAGGGTCACAAAGAAAAAGCCACTTCTCAAGAAAGGCCACATTAAGGCTCGTCTGAGCTTTGCCAGAATGCACCTTGAAGATTCTGATGCCAAGTGGAAAAAGGTCTTATGAGGTCAGATGAGACCGAAATCAAACTTTTTGGCCTCAATACCAAACGGTACACCAATGCAGCTCACCATCCACAACACACCATATCTACAGTAAAGCATGGAGGGGTCAGCATCCTGTTGTGGGGGGCCTGGGGCTCTCGTTAGGGTAGAAGGAAAAATGGATGGGGCAAAATACTTGAGGAAAACCTGCTACCCTCTGCCAGAAAGCTGAAGATGGGCAGAATGTCCACCTTTCAACACGACAATGTGCCGAAGCACAGACCAAAATTGAGTGGCCGAAGGAGAAAAAAGTGAATGTCCTGGTGTGGCCAGTCAGAGCCCAGACCTAAATCACACTGAAAATCTGAGGAAAGATCTTAAGATAGCAGACCACCAACGCTCAACATCCAATGTGAGCGAACTTGAACAGTTCTGTACAGAAGAGCAGGGGGCAAATATTGAGTGGGCTCAATCTAGATGTGCAAAGCTGATAGAGAAGAATCCCAACAGACTCAAGGCTGTCATTAAAGCAACAAAATGACATTGAAATGGGGGGGGGGAGGGTGATCCTTTATTAATCTCAGTATTTTTGATTTTTATCATTTTTCTGAACTGTAGCTGTCATATTTTTCACTTGGATGTTAGAGGTTGCATTGAGTAAGTAAAGCTGGGAAGAAATATTGATTTGTGTCTGTTTTCATTCAAGGCTGTAAAGCAAAAAAAATGGGAATATTTCAAAAAGTGCATAGAGGGCTAGCAAAGGATCAAAAATAACATGACATTCATAATCACAGACATTAAAATAGTCTAAAACAATGCCCCACATACTTATGTTTGAAATTTGTCATTTCTGACCTTCGGAATTAGTGGGGGGGCTCTTGGAAGGCTAGGATCACTGGTAAAGAATCAAATATCAAAAATATTATATTCATGATCAGCAACCTCAAAATAGTATAAAACAACACTGTGCATGCCTACATTACCAATCCCAATTTTTTGGAGGTTTTGTGAAAAGGAGTAACTTTGACCCTCGTATCTCATTAGAAGGTGATTCCCTTGAATAAGCTGATGTGAAATACACATCAAGTCCTTCTCATCATTTTTGCTGAAGATACCAATTGGTTTACTTTTATCTTCTTCTTCTTTGGGCTGCTCCCGTTAGGTGTCGCCACAGCAGATCATCTTCTTCCATCTCTTCCTGTCCTCATCATCTTGTTCTGTCACACCCATCACCTGCATGTCCTCTCTCACCACATCCATAAACCTTCTCTTAGGCCTTCTTCTTTTCCTCTTGCCTGGCAGCTCTATCCTTAGCACCCTTCGCCCAATATACCCAGCATCTCTCCTCTGCACATGTCCAAACCAACACAATCTCGCCTCTCTTACTTTGCTTCCCAACTGTCCAACTTGATCTGACCCTCTAATGTCCTCATTTCTAATCCTGTCCATCCTCATCACACCCAATGCTAATCTTAACATCTTTAACTCTGACACCTCCAGCACTGTCTCCTGCTTTCTGGTCAGTGCCACCGTCTCCAACCCATATAACATAGCTGGTCTCACTACCGTCCTGTAGACTTTCCCTTTCACTCTTGCTGATACCCGTCTGTCACAAATCACTCCTGACACTCTTCTCCACTCACTCCACCCTGCCTGCACTCTCTTCCACAATCCCCATTACTCTGTACTGTTGATCACAAGTATTTAAACTCATCCACCTTCACCAACTCTACTCCCTTCATCCTCACCATTCCACTGACCTCCCTCTCATTTACACACATATATTCTGTCTTGGTGGTCCTACTGACCTTCATTCATCTCCTCTCTAGAGCAGATCTCCACCTCTCCAGGGTCTCCTCAACCTGCTCCCTACTATCGCTACAGATCACAATATCATCAGCAAACATCACAGTCCACGGGGACTCCTGTCTGAATCTCGTCTGTCAACCTGTCCATCACCATTGCAAATAAGAAAGGGCTCAGAGCCGATCCCTGATGTAATCCCACCTCCACCTAATTTATTATAAATATAAATACAAATTATAAAATTTCATGGACAAAATATGGTCCCAAAATGGCCTAAAAATATGGGATTTTTCAGGTCTGCAGGACCAAAAACAGGAGGATGCCCAAAAAGCTCAACACCTTGCATAACTAGACATCAGGATGACTGAACAGCACATCATATATGGGTGTTTTTTTATTTTTTTTTCCCCCCACACTGGTCAATCAGGGGGCATCAGACAAAAAAAAAAAGCTGAAATTATTTCAAAACGTTCAAAAGTAATTCTTCTGAATCTAATAAGAATGGTAAATTGTGAATTTCCCATTGGGATTAATAAAGTATCTATCTATCTATCTAAATTAAGTTCTTACACTGACTTTCTGAAGACATTTGATATCCCAGGGACTCCACAGGAGTTTGCTGTTTTGTCTTTGCTGCAATGTCTGATAAAGTTGTGTATGTGATCAACAGATATATAAATCAGGTTAACCGTGACGATTCTTCACTGCATGTGGTGGATTTGTATGTTAAATCCATTAAGATTACAAGATCATAAATGTAACAACACACACTTGTACTATGTTCAATCAAACACCTGCTACTGGAATGTAGAATTTGGAGTTTTAAATTAAAAAGTAATCTGGTCACTCCTTAGTAGATACTGATTTCTGAACAAAGTAAAAGAAATACGTTTCAAAATCGCACACAAAAATAACCCATTAAGATCAACTCGTCAGAAATGTTAAAAAACAAAATGAGTTCCATGAATTTTGTGAAAACAAAGAGGAATTTCTCATACATTTATTTGGTACTTGTATAAATACAAAATGATACATCTGAACATCTAACCAGAAACTTTTTGTATTTATATAGGCACCGAATCTCGTAATACTGATATTACTTTAAAAAGAGAGTGATATTTTATTAGGTTTTGTAAGACTGCATATGAGAAATCTTTTTCTAATAATAGGTAGATATTCCTTTCACTAAGCTAAATGGTCCAATAATATTCCTTGTTCTACAGTTCTTAAAATAGAAGTCAAATTTTATTTGGACTCCTTATTTCATAAAAAAAAAAAAATTACGGAATATTGGCATTTGTTAAATGTGTTAATTTGACTGCTTGTAAATACCTCTGGCGACATGTAATAATTTTTATATTCTGAAGCGTTGTATTTGTATGTACAGTATTATTGAACTCTTCTATCACCGGTCCACATCAAACAAAAACACTGCTGGGGTGCAAAATAAAAACAAATAGAGTTCATGAAACAATTTTAAATAATTTAAAATAAAGGATAAAGTCTGCATTACTTTCATTCTTTTACATTTTGAAATAATCCGTAGGTTACACTACTACATTCATTTTAAAATGTTCTAAATGCAGGATTTATTTCAAACCATTTCATTTCATTATATATATATATTATATATATATTAAACAGCCTGTCAATATAATAGTTAATTACAAATGACATTTTATATTATGGGTGGCGCAGTGGGTAGCGCTGCTGCCTCGCAGTTAGGAGACCAGGGTTTGCTTCCCGGGTCCTCCCTGTGTGGAGTTTGCATGTTCTCCCATTGTCTGAGTGGGTTTCCTCCCACAGTCCAAAGACATGCAGGTTAGGTGGATTGGAGATCCTAAATTGTCCCTAGTGTGTGCTTGGTGTGTGTGTGTGCCCTGTGGTGGGCTGGCACCCTGCCCAGGGTTTGTTTCCTGCCTTGCACCCTTGTGTTGGCTGGGATTGGCTCCAGCAGACCACTGTGACCCTGTGTTAGGATATGGCGGGTTGGATAATGGATGGATGGATTTTATATTATTTTCTGTGGGGTTGTAACAGAATATCTGTCTTCAAAACCAAAATCCACATTAGTCTCTTTTTTAATGTAGGTTTATAACTCTATCCAGAAGTTTTTCACACGGGACATAACCAAAATAAATGATTTATAGTTTCAGGAATTCTGTCACAAAAACGTACATCTGTCAAGTATCATCTGTATTCATTTTAAAGTACTGAACAGCTAGATTATGTTGTATGTGACTTCCTTAACTCTTAGTTGTACAGGACTTACTGGTAATTGTCACCATTTTTTCCCCAATCTGTTTTCCAAATAAAAAAAAAACCCAATATGGCGTAACAGCAAGCATGTGGTTACCTTGCAATAACAACCTTACAAATTCATCACTAAATCCATAACTCCAAATATCCTTTTCCTGTAATTTAATACAAGCGGTACATTCCTTCAATGTGTCTAATGGAATATTCAGTTTATTTTTGTATAGCACTCTTCACAAGTGCAGGCACTAATTTCTGTGACAAGTTCTTAGGTAAAATGAAAATTTACATATTACTAAATGTAGAATTAGTATACAAAAAGACACAGATTGTAGAAACTGATTAATATACACGGAAACCAACAATATCTGGCCATGAAGTGCCTGCTGAACGATCACCAAAACCTCCTAAGAGAGTCCGCATTTCTTTATTAGAGTTCGATATTCATCAAGGTTAACAAAAATGTTATATTTATTTACCAATAAACTCCTTATAATTTCATAAATCAGAATTATCTGAGAGTATTTGTTTTACCAAATGTATATCATTTTTAACCTAAATTTCCAAAAACAAACTTTCATTTCTAATTTTAAATGTATCTATTGTTTGAAATAGTCCATCTATGAAGGGAAAAGTTACCTTTACACATAAGAGACCATGTAAAGAGAACCCATGTTAAGGTCAAAATTGCATTGAAGTAGAAACTCAATACCACCGAATTTTTTGAAATACAAGTTTAGGAGCTACATTATATGCTTATTTCTCTGATAATTCTAAACCCATTTTATTTTAGAAATAGCATTGGTAGTTTTAAAGTCTGAAGCACTTAAGCCCCCTTCTGCCAGTTGATGACAAATGATATTTCGTTCAAGATAATGAGGTTTATTCCTCCAAATGAAAGTCTAATAAGTTTAATAAGTGGGGTTGGTACTTACAAAACAAGTGAAGCCTAAATTCGTTCAGATAAATCCTCCGATTAGACAAAAGTACTCGCCCACTTAAAGTGAAGTCTTTTTACAAGCACGAATCGAGGCTTTTTTTTCTAACGATCGTTCCTCGTCATTCGTGTGCGTCCGATTTAAAAGATTGCAGGCCATGGGAAAGATAACTAGATAAGACTTAAAAATGACAGCGAGATGGATAGCGACATCGTTTTGGTCCTACCACTATTAAAAAAAAAAGCTTTATTTTTCATAACTTAAGTCTGCTTTAATGCAACGCGTATACTTTTTAAGTTTTCTTTTCTCGTGTTCCGCAGTGTCACAGTATATACAACAACATATTAGCTGGGACACCTGTGGAGCGAACTGTTACATTTTCACTTCTACAACTGGGAAGAAGATTGTACCTCCAACACGTCCTGTCCGCACAACGGCACTGCATTACGCGGCAGCGGCTCGCCTCGCACTGTTTCCGGAAAGCCATGTCTGTAGTTCTATTATCGCCGCCATTTAGATTTGTAGTCCTTCTGTTGCCGCCATTTATGCGTCCTTATAGCCCCAGAAACGAACTCTGCAGAAAGAGGCGTTTGGGACTTGTAGTTCTACACCTGGCATCCACATCCGGGTGACTGCTTGCTTACAGGCAGTGACCAATTGAAAGCTCGGTTTCCAACGGTTTACAGTATAGATTACAAACGAAAATGAGAAGCCCAACATGGACAAATTAAGCCTTTAGCTGTACTGTAATTATATATTTTGCACATTTTTATTAATCATTTTGGAACTGCTTAGTGTCTCTTCTATAAAACAGCTGCTGGTGTACTAACAAAGCGTTTGTATGGTTTGAAATGGGCTGTACCCACAAGACACCCCCCAAACATCACAAAGCTGAAAGAATTCTGCATGAATTGTAAGAAACTTGGTCCCAGTCAGAGACTGCTAGACAGTTAGAGGAGATGCAAGCTTGAGTGGGCCACACCAGCTATGAAATCCAAGGGGACCAGGGGAGCTTAACTTTATCTACCATTACCCAACTAAACCCCCATTCAAACTCAATTACTTAATCTTTATCAATAGGCAATGTTTAAATAAAGAGCAAACCTTGATATGTCCACAGATGTTCAAAAAGAAAAAAAAAATCATTTCATGGGTTGTACTCATTTTTCATTTGCCTGTGTAGATCTAGTTAGGTGTGTGTGTGTGTGTGTGTGCACAGTCGTGGACAAAAGTTTTGAGGAGGACACAAGTATTGGTTTTCACAAAGTTTGCTGCTTCAGTGTTTTTAGATCTTTTTTATCAGATATTCCTATGGGATACTGAATTATAATTACAAGCATTTTGTATGTTTCAAAGCCTTTTATTGGCAATGACATCAAGTTTATGCACAGAGTGAATATTTGCAGTGTTGGCCCTTCTTTCTTTTTCAAGACCTCTACAATTCACCCTGGCAGGCTGTCAATCAACTTCTGGGCCCAATCCTGACTGATGGCAGCCCATTCTTGCATCATCTATGCTTGGCGTTTGTCAGAATGGGTGGGTTTTTGTTTGTCCACCCACCTCTTGAGGATTGACCACAAGTTCTCAATGGGATTAAGGGCTGGGGAGTTTCCTGGCAGGGCGGCACAGTGGCACCGTGGTAGCGCTGCTGCCTTGCAGTTAGGAGAGCTGGGTTCACTTCCCAGGTCCTCCCTGCGTGGAGTTTGCATGTTCTCCCCGTGTCTGCGTAGGTTTCTTCCGGGCACTCCGGTTTCCTCCCACAGTCCAAAGACATGCAGGTTAGGTGGATTGGCAATTCTAAATTGGCCCTAGTGTGTGTTTGTGTGTGTCTTGCGGTGGGTTGGCACCCTGCCCGGGATTGTTTCCTGCCTTGTGCCCTGTGTTGGCTGGGATTGGCTCCAGCAGACCCCCCGTGACCCTGTGTTCGGATTCAGCGGGTTGGAAAATGGATGGATGGATGGAGTTTCCTGGCCATGGAACCAAAATTTCGATGTTTTGTTCCCCGAGCCACTTGGTCCTCACTTTTGTCTTATGGCAGCCCAGTGCTCCATCATGCTGGAAAAGGCATTATTGGTCACTAAACTGTTTTTGGATGGTTGGGAGAAGTTGTGCTGCCCCTTTTGTCTGAAGTATTATTGATAGTTTGTTTCTATTATTAAATTAAATGACTGAAAAATTTGTAATATTCTAATTCATCTCATGTGTAATACTTATCACATCAACCTTAACAACAGAAAAACAAAATTTTATTTGTAATATGTGCAATTTTATGTTCCTATTACTATTGTACTATTACTGCATTCTGTGATTTTTTTATTTAATAATTAATACATTTATTTTGTTCTCAAAATCATTTATTTACTTTTATCTAATGCTTATTAGTAATAAAAAACTATATACATAGGGGTGCAGATTCAGCCTCCTGCCTCTGTCATGACCAGCAGTCTTTACTTTGCACAGGCAATCAGAGGCCACAAAGATTTTCTGAGGCAGATGCTCAGGCGATCACGTTATTCCTTCTCCTTGTTGAAATTATCTGTCTCAAAAACAAAATGGCTAAATGTATGTTGTAGCATGCGGTTGGGGCTCTTGCCTGGCTGGGACGCCTCCATGCTGGGAGGACCAGGGGAGCAAGCATGGCCAGAGTGTTACCTCCCCCAGGATGCTAGATGGCAACCCCCATGGGAGTTGGAGTTGGTGCAGCCCTGTTGGGATCCGCAGGTGCTGCCAGGGGGTGCTGCAGCAGGAGCTGCTGAGCCCTTAGGGGCAGTGTTTTCACCACACCCGGAAATGGGCAATCAAGCACCTGGAGCACTTCCGGGAGCCTTATAACGGGATCCAGCAGCCACTACTCGGGGAGCTTGAGTCGGGAGGAGGAGCAACAAAGCTGGACCGGAGTAATGATAAAGAGACCTGTGGTATTGTGCTGCGCTTGTACTTGGACTGTTATACTTGTGGGGAACGGGGAAGGCGTTTCCCACAGGGAAAAAGAAAAAATAAACCTCGTGTGCCTTGAACTTGTGTCCCATGCTTGTCTGTGTTGGGTTCAGCTGGCAGTGCCAGCCTGGTGGGCCACAATGTTAATGAGCTGAAAGTGCAGGGCTAAGCTCAGCAGCACAATCTTGTAGGGGGTAACATGTTCAAAATAATGTGCATTACGTAGTCCGATTACTTTTTAAAGAAACTAATAATTTAACACAATAGTTATTTTATGGAAATAAAAATACCTGCATTATTATTATATTACCCAACAGCACTAAGTTTAAGGTGAGAAGCACCTTTGTCTAATCCAGTAACATCCATCCATCCATTTTCCAACCCGCTGAATCCGAACACAGGGTCACGGGGGTCTGCTGGAGCCAATCCCAACCAACACAGGGCACAAGGCAGGAACCAATCCCGGGCAGGGTGCCAACCCACCGCAGTACACACACAAACACACCCACACACCAAGCACACACTAGGGCTAATTTAGAATCGCCAATCCACCTAACCTGCATGTCATTGGACTGTGGGAGGAAACTGGAGTGCCTGGAGAAAACCCACGCAGACACGGGGAGAACATGCAAACTCCACGCAGGGAGGACCCGGGAAGCGAACCCAGGTCCCCAGGTCTCCCAACTGCGAGGCAGCAGCGCTACCCACTGCGCCACCGTGCCGCCCAATCCAGTAACAGAAACCTCTTAATAAAGTGTCAGTTTAGTTTTAACCCAACTCTTTGATATTAACATGCTGACGCAGTGTGATCTGGTGACGTGGTGGCCATGGCCCACGAGTCGAATTTTCAGGGGACTCAGGTTGACGATGTGAAAAGAAGATGGATTTTATTTACTTTACGCCACATGAAGAACTAGGCATATTTATAAAACAAAAGAAAATGAAAATGAACACGTTTGGTTATGTTTCTGGTCCTTTTTAAGGAAGGTTCATATATGGGCTTAGAATTTAATAACGGATGCAAAAGCAAAAAAAAAAAAAAAAAAAATCAGGAGTGGTCTCCCCTCGAGTTTCTCGTATACTCAGATATGGGGATAGACATGTGAGGAGTAAACCACATGACAATGATTATATTTTTATATTATGTACATTAAAGAACCGTCAACAACAAATCAAATCAATATTATATTGAACAATCATTAGAAAACTAAAGTTGAATAAATTGGACTCTGCAGCTGCATGAATAAAAGGTAAAGTACCACTTCCGGTTTGCGGAAATAGCTCACAAGTTGATAGAAATCTACGTTTGGTACCTCATACTTGTATGCAAAATTTGGATGCACACTCAAATTATTGTGTTTACACACACACACAATTCCAAATCTGGTATTTTCAGACTCGGAGGTCTAAAACATCGAGATTCATCAAAATCTCGACATCAAATCTTTGGACGATTACAGTACCCTTCCAACACTTTGTATATGAGAAAGTAAAAAGTAACACAATAGCAACACACTGCGAAGTATTACATTTTATAATAAGTAACTACATGACATAGTTACTTTTTTGTTAAGTAATAAGCAATGTAACTGAATTACTTTAAAAAGTAACATTCCATGCACTGCTCGGGAGACAAAGGCTCCACTGTTTGTTTTCAGACTCATGGCAACTGCTGAAGATGTTAATTTTTTTTGTTTTAGTGTATTTTTTGTCTTTGTATCCAGAGATATTCGATAAGCAGGCAGGCAAACACCAACTGGTCTATTGAACAAGAAGGGTATATGACAGTTACAATAAGCGTTACCATATTCTAGCACTTGAGAATCCCACAACAACTACTTCTTTAGGCTGTTCCCGTTAGGGGTCACCACAGCAGATCATCTTCCTCTCCTCGTCATCTTGCTCTGTTACACCCATCACCGCATGTCCTCTCTCACCACATCTATAAACCTTCTCTTAGGCCTTCCTCTTCTCTGGCAGCTCTATCCTTCGCATCCTTCTCCCAATATACCCAGCATCTCTCCTCTGCACATGTCCAAACCAACACAATCTCGCCTCTCTGACTTTGAATCCCAACCGTCCAACTTGAGCTGACCCTCTAATGTCCTTATTTCTAATCCTGTCCATCCTCGTCACAACCAGTGCAGATCTTAGCATCTTTTAACTCTGCCACCTCCAGCTCTGTCTCCTTCTTTCTGGTCAGTGCCACCGTCTCCAGCCCATATAACATAGCTGGTCTCACTATCATCCTGTAGACCTTCCCTTTCACTCTTACTGATACCCACCGGTCACAAATCACTCCTGACACTCTTGTCCATCCATTCCACCCTTCATGAACTCTCTTCTTCACCTCTCTTCCAAACTACCTGTTACTCTATTTAATCATTTTCATCTTTCGGTTGCTCCTGTTAGGGGTCACCACAGGGGATCATCTTCCTCTCCTCGTCATCTTGCTCTGTTACACCCATCACCTGCATGTCCTCTCTCACCACATCCATAAACCTTCTCTTAGGCCTTCCTCTTTTCCTCTTCCCTGGCAGCTCTATCCTTAGCATCCTTCTCCCAGTATACCCAACATCTCTCCTCTGCACGTCCAAACAAACACAATCCCCAAACACAATCAAGCATTACACCCATTGACCTACTGACTCTCAGGACACCCCCCAAACATTTACAGCTGGAGCTCCGAGAGCCCATCAGCTAAACGACAACCAGACAGATGGAGAGCGTTGTGTGTGCTGCACCCACACTTCATTCAAGGGGACTTTCCAATGGTTTTCCCAGCAGCACCTGGTGTGCCAACACTGAAGGTAAGCTGTATTCAGTGTGCCACTGTAGTGGCCAGATTTGCATTCAAGTTATTATTTTGGCCCTGATTGAGTTTTGTTGCGGTCATTTTGAGGCCTTTACAGCAATAAGGTGGTACTGTTCTGCACAACTACCTTTTCCAGCACCGTCACCAACAGTGAACCTGATCTCCACGCGGAGTTTATCTTAATCCCTGCTGTACTGGATTTTTTTTACACTGGCCGAGGACATGCAATCTCAAAATGGGTCAAAATGGAAACACTTGCCCTTTGTAGATAGATAGATTTGTGCTGCTGCTTTTGTAGAAATGGTGGTAAACAAGCCGTTCTCAAACCTGCTTAATCCGACTCAGGGTTGCAGAGGGGTGTGTGCCCACCAAGGCTGCATTTGATGAAAGTCCATTGTAAAGTCCAGTTATGAACATAACCACACTGGGCCAATTGATAACCTCCAAGCAACCTAACGTGCACGTCTTTGAGATGTGGGAGGAAATCCACAAAGACACAGAGCAAAACACGGATTTACAACATGGACAGATAGTCATTGATTAAACAGCAGACTTATCATGACATGTGAAAGTGAACAATGTAAAAACTGAGAAAGGGAAAGGCTTGTGAGTTGATCTGCACATGAAACAATGCGAGGAGGCTCACAAACTGCGGAAGATTATTCACACCAAACATAAATGCAATCGGACGTATTAACTTCATTGAAATGCAATGTTGATGAAAGTGGCTCGCTTAATTTTGACACTGTTTAATCAAGTTATAATTAAGAACATATCGATTAAGTGCTTGATCACTTTCCACCATTGCATGCAGTATTCATTTCAGTTTAAAATAAGCATAAAAAGCTCTTGTATTGCATTTTAATTTACGTGCATGGATCACGTGTCCTAAGAGCAAAGTAAACATATTGCATTGCGCAGAACAGCTGCTCCGATTGTATTGCATTACTTGGGAGGTCGTGTTTTACTAACATGCTTGAATTCTATAAGGAGGCAACAAAAGGATATGACCAGAGTGGAGCAGATGAGATTATTTATCTGGACTTTCAGAAAGCATTTGATTAGGTGCCACATGAAAGGATGGGCATCAAACTAAAAGAAGTGGGTGTTCAGGGTGGTGGTTTTAGATGGGTGCAAAACATGGGTCAGACACAGGAAACAGAGGGTGATGGTGCAAAGAACCTCATCAGAATTGGCCGATGTTAAGAGTGGTGGTCAGTAGGGGTCAGTGCTGGGGCCGCTGCTATTTTTAATATATATAAATGACTAGGGGGCTTACCCCCTGCTCGCTTTGCTCACCAACACCCCAGGCCTGCGTCACGAGCCAGCCTCTTCACGTGTCTGCCGCTCACGTTGTGAAGAGGGAGGCTAAATGCACCCCACGGAGACGTGGTCGCTCCTCCGAAACCCACTCTTAAATGGTGATACAATGGGAAACAAATAGTTTCTTTTTTACCTCCTCTTTGCTCAATCAGCTGCTGCATCTCGCGCAGCAATTCGAACATTTAAAAGCCTGTACAGTAGCTGTCTTTGTCATCTACTCTTTGTCTTTTATTTCCACTGGAGTGGTTAAATGTCTTGGCGCACAGTCTCATCTCGCGGGACGTGAGTTCTTGATATTTTTTACTTTATAATTTAAAAACGGAGTAATAATCTGAAAATCTAACCATCACATTAAAGTTCGATTAATTCTGAAAAGAATATGTAGGTTTTAAAATAAGCGTGATTTAAAGTGTGACAGAAAAACGTTGCATAAAATCGTTGCACTTTTAGGCTTAGGATTTTATATTGAGAGAGCAGATTTAGATAGGAATATAAGTAACAAACTGGTTAAGTTTGCAGATGATACCAAGATAGGTGGATTAGCAGATAATTTGGAATCCGTTATATCATCACAGAAGGACTTAGATAGCATACAGGGTTGGGCAAATGAAATTTTATGTCAGTAAATGTAAAGAATTACACAAAGGAAGTAAAAATGTTAGGTTTGAATACACAATAGGCGGTCGGAAAATCGAGAGTCCACCTTATGAGAAAGATTTAGAAGTCATACTGGACTCTAAGCTATCGCCTTCCCGACTCTTCAGAAGCCATTAAGAAGGCTAACAGAATGTCAGGTTATATAGCGTCTTGATGTGTGGAGTACAAGTCACAGGAGGTTCTGCTCAAGCTTTATAACACACTGGTGAGGCCTCGTCTGAAGTCCTGTGTGCAGTTTTGGTCTCCAGGCTACAAAAAGGACATAAGAGCACAAGAAAATGCCCAGAGAATTACAATTAGGCTGATTCAGGGCTACAGGGGATGAGTTATAAGGAAAAATTAAAAGAGCTGAGCCTTTACAAATGAAGATCAACAGGAGACCTGACTGAAGTGTTTAAAATTATGAAGGGAATTAGTCCAGTGGATCAAGACGATGACATTAAAATGAGTTCATCAAGAATACGGGGACACAGTTGGAAATTTAAGGGTTAATTTTGCACAAACATTAGGAACAATATACACTTGGAATAAGCGACCAAGTAGTGTGGTAGACAGTAAGACTTTAGGGACTTTCAAAAAACTCGACTTGATATTTTTCTGGAAGAAATAAGTGGATAGGACTGGCAAGCTTTGTTGGGCTGAATGGCCTGTTCTCGTCTCGATTGTTCTAATGTTCTATTTAAGTCCACATGTCAAAACAGCATGTAACCAAATAACCAATCAGCTTCAAAAGGTGTGGTAAGGGGAACCAACAGCTGAGATAAAAGGCATTCCACTTCTAAACATTACTGTGTTCTGGTGGCAAGCAAAAGTTTTGCCAATGTGGAAAAGGTTACTGTTATATTAAATAAATCATATATTCCATTCTTAGTCTGACGCAGTGGTCTCAAATTCCAGTCCTGGAGGGCCACAGTGGCTGCAGGTTTTCATTGACCCTTTTCTTAATGAGTGACCTGTTTTTGCTGCTAATTAACTTCTTTTGAATTAATTCTAATTAACTTGCTCTTGAAGACTCAGCCCCCTTAATTGTTTCTTTTTCCTTAATTAGCATCCAAACAATAATAAAATACAAAATGAGCCAAAACAACTGGCATCCATCATACAATATCTGAAAATAAAGAAAGATGGAAGATTTCAGGCATGTTGGTCTGCTCCGGTCCACAAAACATTTTACCAGTGCTCTTTGAAAAGAGAAAATTAACAATTTCAGAAATGTCTGCTATTGCACAGTAAGAGCAGCAACAAGCCATGGAATTAAAGAACAGGTTTAATTAACGACAAGCCTTGGCACCTAATTAAGCAACTGGTTGGAGTTTGAGACTCTGACTTAGTTGGTCTTCTGTCAGCTCACTCACTTCACATTTCATTTCTGTTTGGGGTCCATTTAAGGAAAGAAATGAAGCAACTGAGAGGAACAAATCTTAAAAAACAAGTCAATTAAAAGGAAAGGAAAAGGAATTAATTAGCAGCAAAAACTGGTCACCAATTAAGAAAAGGGTTAGAATGAAAACCTGCAGAGGGCCGGAGTTTGAGACCACTGGTCGAACGGTCCTGACTGGCACAGCAGGAAGTTTAGCCACAGCCGGTATTGTTATACCCCAAACTGTAAGAATCTGCAAACCATATTGACAGGAATACTGGTGTACCGATGCCCCAAGTGAGTGTTAACAGAATTGTAGGCTGCAGCTTTTCAGGACATTAGCACCTGAATATGTTCTAAGGATGTTAGAATCTTTCTCCTGCTGCTGCTGCTTCCATTACACCGGCCCCATTCTGGAACCAGCCGACAAAGAAGAGAACGAACTCATTATTTACATCACCACCTGTTATGAGAGGGTGAAACCTCTTCTGTATGAAGATCAGTCAGTCATTGTCCAACCCGCTATATCCTAACACAGGGTCATGGGGGTCTGCTGGAGCCAATCCCAGCCAGCACAGGGCACAAAGCAGGAACAAATCCCGGGAAGGGCGCCAGCCCACTGCAGGGCACACACACACACACACACCCACAAACCAAGCATACAATATGGACAATTTAGAATCGCCAATGCACCTAACCTGCATGTCTTTGGACTGTGGGAGGAAACATATGCAGACACGGGGAGAACATGTAAACTCCACACAGGGAGGACCCGGGAAGCGAACCCAAGTCTCCTTACTGCGAGGCAGCAGCGCTACCACTGCACCACCATGTCGCTCATGTATGAAGTTCATATTGTCCATTTTTAGCACCAGGTGAGCACACTCATGATTGGAACACCCTCTTGTTGCTGATTGGTCATTTGACTATATTCAGTTTTTCTAAAATTAATTAATTTTCTTGAATCGAAAAGCAACACACTCAGGAAATGCAATGCCTTTGTTTTTGCTTTCAGTTATGACACACCATCTACGGGCAGGAGCTAAAATACAGTATGCTTTTGTATTGCATTTTAAACTGACACCAAAATTGTGTGCCGTAGTGAAAAATGAATCATTTAGTTATGTTTTTAATTACAGTATTACACAATAAAATTGTGCCAAAATGAGATGACTCACTTGCATATACATTGCATTGTAATGAAGTTAATATATTGGATTGCATTTACTTTTGGCATGAATTATCTTCCATAGTTTGCGGGACTCCTACAGTTAATATGCAGATCAACTCAAAAGTCTTTCCCTGTCTCCGTTTTTACATTATTTGTACAGTAATTCATTTTCACATATCATAAGAAACATGTTGGACTTTGTTTAATTTTAACACAAATTATCTTCCATTAACAAACGGACCTACGTTGAGTTGTACTGCTAAGTAAGCATTAACCAACAAGAGCACATCGGAAATTACGACAGAGTTAGACTCTGGCTGTCTCCTATATTTCCGGTGAGTACCACCAGCAAAGGATTTTTGTGGGATGGAGGTAGTGATTTACAGCTTTCTAAATCAACCAGGGGATGAACAAGCCAGCAATACAGTGAGTGACGCACTCGTGTTGTGTGTGCTTTACGTCACGACTCTGCTGGCAGCAGATATCAGAAAGAAAGTAGACGCGGCCCACAACCACACAGAGTTGGCCTCAGTAAATGAGTTACAAAGCTTTAAATCAGCAACATTCATTTCATTGCAACATTTTTTTTAAGTGTTTTAATAGTGAAGAAGATAAACGTTTATCAATTTATTAACAATTACCCTTCCCCATCCCCCACCCCACAAGATAAAAATAAAAAATATTAACAAAAAAAAGACAAGTTTCAATAAAAAATACATAATATCTTAGATCCTATTTTTGATTTTTGTTTGTTTTGTGCGAAAAAAAAAAAAGGTTTGTTTCCTTATGCTAAATTTGCTTTGCCTTTTTAAGACATGCTCTGTACAATATCTGCGGACCACGCCAGCAGCTGGACCAGAGTAAACCGTTTCAGATAGCCCCTCTCACGTCACTATCTCTTAATTAGCTGGGGGGATAGGGGGTAAGGTTGTAACACACCTTCTCCATGGCAAGATAACCAGTGTACACCTACAAACAGCCATACCAGTAAAAAGCAAAGCTTCAGGATGTTAGTGGGATTTTAAAATCTCGACCAAAATGATCAGCTTGACAAAGTACTCAACATTATATCATATATGAAACGGGCTACCCAGAAAAGTAAAGTTAGCCATCAAATGAACAGCTGAAGGACGCTATATATTACTTTTTTTTTTTTAAAAGGGATTTCTTGGGATGAATAGATCAAGCCCCAAGCTGTATATAATGAGTTTTATAATAATAATAATAATAATAATAAAGCGTGCACTGGTTTCAAAGAGGTGCAATCCATCAAGACAGCAGTACGGATGCAGACCTCCATGAGAAATGACAACACACTGAGGTGAAATGATGGACGCAAAATGGGCTCACACTCGGCCTACACAGCCTTCATCAGATCACTGGCATAACGAGCAGCAACTATCACAGCATAGACAACTTCACAGTGTTCTGGTGGTGTTACAAATCTGGAAAGGCAATTTGATTTTAACATCCTATGTCTTCCTTTTGGCAGATGGTCATTATATGTGTGTGTAGATCTATCTATATATAAATCTATAGACAGATCTCTCTATATGTCTATAAATCTATAGACAGATCTCTATATGTCTATAAATCTATAGACAGATCTCTCTATATAAATCTATAGATATAGATCTCTCTCTCATATATATATATATATATATATATATATATATATATATATATATATATATATATATATATATATATACACAACCAACTCCAAAGTAATTAAAACCACAATAGTTCGTCCTATTTAAAATGAAATCAAGAATACAGCATACTATTTGGGAGTTTTACGTACAGCACCCATAATAAAAAGTGTTTCTCCAACCAGATTTGACTTTAAAACATGGTGCTGTGTAGGCATGCTCACCAACTGTATGTATTTCTAAAACCTTGGGGTAGGATCGATCTGCCAGCTGTAACTGTAAAAATCTAGTGGCCTCAGGCTGATTTCTTTAGTGTGCCCTCTGCTTCTAAACTCAGCTGTCTACACCCAGGTACTGGCTGGTTAAATACTGGGCAACACACAAGAGTGGACAATACTGTGCTACTGGTGCAATTCAGAGCAACTGCCTGTCAGGTATACTGCAAACAGGTTTTAATCCTATTAACTTAAAATAAAAAAAGCTAAAAAAGTTAAAAAAAAAAAAAAAAAAAAGCTTGTTATGGTTTGCAACAAACATGAGAAATGGCTAGCGAGCCAGGATGTTCTTTATACACTCATTTTCTGCAAGGTTATTTTCTACCATGTAATAAAACAAGTAAAGACCCCTTATTTCGAGGATTTCCTAGGTGCACCAGATGTGACTGTGCCCACTGTTCATCAGATGATTGATGCTGTCCAGGTTGCAGGTACCAATGCACAAACTGTAGAGTCATAATTTGAACAGCGGCAAGGGTGCATGTTTTTGTACAGTTGCTGGCACGTGGCCTCAAAAGATCGTGATGGTTTTGACAACTACTAAAACTTTCTCCTAAAGAAAAATAAAAACAGAAAGTGACTGCTGTGTACATCGATGTTTGTTTTGGCTTGCTGATGAAAAATCAGGAGAGGAAAATGCAGCTGGCAGCACACCTTTACCAACTTTATGCCTCTCAATTCATGTAGTTGCCAGGGACAAGTTTTACAATGTGGCAGCAAAATCATGATGCTTATTGGTAAGCCACCATGGTGCCGAGACCATGTAGCCCACGCAGTCCTTTAATTAGCGTCTGCACCCTCTCTTTCAAGTCACATACCCCCCCATCTTCCCCGTTTCCTGACGCAGTTTGGCTTTTGCACGGCCAGTGACAGCCCCGCTCCGCTTGCTACGGTTGCCCTGCAGTCCCCTTTTGCTACGGCATAGACTCTTGTGTCTTTCTAGTAGCCGAGGATTCCAAAACTTCCGTGGGCAAAGGTGACAGACATGTGCACTCATTTTCAAGTGCCGGGAGCGATGTGCCAGCAAAGTCAGGACCCGTTTGAATTGTTGCCCACATAACATGCATCGGCGCCTGGTGGCCAGCAGGAGAGATTTATGCCGGCTGTACTGATGGACTATCAGCCCAGACAGTCTCCTGAAGCTGGTTACTGTACACACAGTACAAGGAAATCTTTTTCGCCGCCAAGTTTGACGTTTTGCTCTTTTGTGCCGCTTCACTCGGGTCGGGACAGAGGATGAGAGACCAGGCAAACAGTTGGAGACAGGAGGTGGTATATCTTGGCTTTGGATGGCAGCTTGAGATACTGCATAAGCCAGCGGTAGAGTCAAGCTGGTCCTTAAATCTGAAGCATCAGCCGATTCAGCAGTAACTGACTGGGTAGCACCTTGCTGGCCGGGATCTGCTAAGGTTGCCGGCAAAAAGAAGAGAGAAGCATTGGGAGGAGGCTGGCTTGAAACTGCCGACGGTGCCAACTGCAGCAGGGCATTGGTGGCTGCCTGGCATTCAGATACAGTTGAATTTAGCACAGAACTGCTACTACTACTATTACTAGTTCCACTATTGTTGCTGTTGTTGGCACTTGCCTTGCTAATGCCATGCTGTGCCAGCCGGTGCCGGGTGAGACTATTGGAGTAGCCAAAAGTTTTTCCGCAAACTTCACAGCTGAAGATGCGTTCTCCAGTGTGAACTGTCTGGTGTGCTGTGAGGTGAAAAGAGTGGCGAAATGACTTCCAGCAGACGGAGCAGGTGTACAGGCGTGCTTTAGTCAGATCCTGCAAGTGAGGAACAGCCGAGGCAGCCCCGCCACCATAAGGAAAATAGGCAGCGTTATTGCCGGCACCACCACTGCCTGCACTGCCTCCCAAGCTCAAGCCAGTGATGGAGTTAATGGCTGAAACAGTAGAGGAGTTGTTGTTGAGTGTCGCTGTAAATTCACCACTTGCTGCCTGTGCTTTCTGGTGCAGTTTGGAGTGCCGTTTTAAGCTCTGTGCGTACCCAAAATCTTTACCACAGGAGGGGCATTTGTAGTTTTTTTCCCCTGTGTGCACAGTACGGTGCTTGGAGAGGTGGAAGGCCTCCCTGAAGTATTTGCCACACACTGGGCAGCGGTGCGGCTTCTCACCTGTGTGTATGCGATCATGACGCCTCAAGGTTTCCCGCCGGTTGAATCCACGGCCACACACGCTGCACAGGTACAGTTTCTCGGCGGTGCCCGCCTTCCCAGCATTACTGCGTTGATTTGCTGGTGCCGTGGTGCTTCCACCTCCCGCCTCACTGCTCTTTCTCCTTCCTGTGCCCGGTTCTCGCTTTCTTGGTTTCTTCTTCACCCGCAGATCTTCTCCACGAAAACTCTTATCTCCAGTGAGTCCAAGACTCCCGAGAGCACCCAACCCACCAAGTCCCAGGCCCAAGTTACCCAAAAGCCCTCCAATGATATCTCTCCTATCGTCACCCACACCTCTGTCTTCCACTGAAACACCAGGTAGCAGAGAGATGGCTGCTGTCACAGCACTGCTGGCTCCTCCGTCTACCTCATCTTCGTCATCCTCCTGCTCGGATTCCTCAAGGAGAGAGGAAAGAGGGAGATGGGGATGGAGATTTGGAGCCAAGGGGACTTTGCGAAGGAACTGCTGACCCTGACCTTCCCGGAAAAATTGCAACCTGCTCACGGAAGTGGTGGCATCTGTGGCGCATTCTTCAGCCGAGTCCCTCAGTCTCTTCACCCCTTCCTCATCTTGTCTTTGTGATGACACTTCAACCTCACCATCTTCAGTTTTGGCACTGGTCTGATGGAACCTGGCTTGACTGACCAGCTCCTGTCCAACAATTCCATCACGGTAGGTGAAAGCAGATCGCCTCGGCTGAGGATAGTCTGTTCGAAACACAGAATTGGAATCAACACTACGAGACTGGAACAAACTAGTTGGAGAAGACCCAACCCCTCGCTTGGAGACCAAGTCTTCTTGTTGTCTTAGATGCAGGGTAGGATCAGGGCTACCCTCCAAAAGAGCCCCAGCCTTTTTCAGTTCATCACCATTAGGGTCATTTGTAGTAGAGTTCAACCTGTTGCTAATACTGTCTGTACCATCCTGGCTCCTGTACAAATCTAGGGTTGTTTGAGGATTGCTGCTACTCGTGGCATTTACGACTGAAGGCAGTGACATTCGCTCAGCCTCTGCCAGGCCAGCAGCTGCTGCAGCAGCAGCTACAGCTCCCCGCACAATGAAGATGCGTTCAGCCTCCTTTTCACGAACATCCCTCTCCTTTTCCACCTCAAAGTCTTCAGTCCCAACACGACCATATCGTCCATCACTGCCAATAGTCAGTGGTGGCATCACTGTTTGTGGCATTTGCTGCTGGAGTGTTAGGGGCTGGGGATTGGACAGGCTTCTCCCTGAGGAAGACTTCCTGGATGGTTTGCCACAAGTCCCAGAGGCCCGATGGTTTAGAAGAGACGTTGACTCCCGAAAGCAGCGACCGCATGCTGTGCAACGGTATGGCTTCTCCTCGTGGATTTTCTCATGGCGGGTAAGGCTTTCTCGTCTATTGAAGGCGCGCTGGCACACCCCACAGGCATAGGGCCGAGCCCCTGAGTGGATCACTCGATGTTGCAGCAAGTGGCCTCGTTTTTTGAAGCCCTTCCCACAGTCAGAGCACCGGTGGCATTTGTCTGCAGAATCTTCTTGTAGCGTCCCACCAGTGTCCCCTCCACTTTGTGTGAGGGAGGGATTACCTGAGCCACTCGCTGTTACGAGGCCATGACTACGTAAGTGGCGCCTCAGGCTGGATAGATGAGTAAAGTTCTTCCCACATTCACCACATTGGTAATACCTTTCCTTCTCCTGCTCTGGTGTTTCCGGGCAGCTCTCTGCATTCTCAGTTAGCTGCTGCTCCTCGGTGGTTTTTGTGGCAGTCAAAGCTGTAGGCGTGGTGCTTACTGAAAGTGAAGGGCTTGGTGTATTGGCTGAATTCTGAGCAAGGCTTTGTGGGCTATCAGCAGCAGTACTACTGGTATTGCTGTTGGAGACCGGGACTGCGATTTCTCCTTTGCGTTGAGGCAGATAACCTGCCATGGCCTTCTTTCTCCTGCCTCCTGAGCCACTTGTCAGAGCTGATCCCCCACCTTCTGTTTTAACTGAACCCATGGGCTCCTCCTTGAGAGCAGAGATGAGAGGTGGGGGCAGAAGTCCTGGGTGACATGTCGGATCTTGGGCAAGTGTCGCTGCCAACTGGTTAGAAGATAGCACAGGTATGCCTTGCATGCTCTGAAACTCGAATCCTGTTGCAGCAGCCGATGTACTGGTGATAAGCTGGGGGCTGGGATGTGGTGCCCCATGCAGGCCATGGTGGTGTTGATGATGTTGAGGCAGCTGGAGAAGTGAGGCCTGCTGTGACGTGTTGGTCAGGTTCGACTCTAACTGATGATTCTGAGCATGATGCTGTTGCTGAGCTGGGGGCTGCTGGGAACTAGGATGCAAACTATGTTGGCTCAAACCCAAGCCGGAACTTTGCTGGGCCATAAGAAACTGTTCAAGATTTGTGTTGGGAGCTACGCCCATTCCAGAGAGAAAATACTGATTTGCAGCCAGCATACAACTAAACTGCTGGTGTAAGCTACGAGCTTCGATTCCAGCGCTGCCATTCTGACCAGTCGCAGCTAGCTGGTGGGCACCTGCTACCGCAGAAGGACCTGAAGCACTCTGATGTACTCCCAACCCAGAATGCAAGGGGGGCGGTGGATGAGGCCCACCAGGAGAAACACCAAAGGGATCACTGCCAAACCGCTGCCCATGTTGCACTGCATGGTCAGAGGCTGTAGCATCAGTAGAATGGAACGGAGTCACTGTTCTCAGAAAGTGTTGATATCGGGAGTCCAACTTAGGCTTCCGGCTTCCGCTGGAACCTTGCTGTTGCTGCGATGAAGGTGGAGGTACAGCTGCAGTGACTGTTGGTTGTTGCTGGAGCTGCAACTTTGGAAAATTTGCGCTGCTGCTGGTAGTTGTAGCAACAGTTGTTTGTGGTGGTTGTTCTGTGAATCCAGGGCGCACTGCTTGTGGCCCTCCAAGTCCAATACCAGTTAGACCAACAAGTCCACCTCCAGAACCTCCTGTATCTTGTCTTTCCAGTCCCAGTGTTCCCATAGCAGTCTTAAACTGATGGTGTTGGTGACTACTTAACATTTCAAGAATGTCCATGGAGTATCTCCCAAACTGCAGCATCTCCCAATCAGTGGCAGAAGGACCAGGACCAGCTGGGGCACTCCCTCTTCCTACTGCTGAGGTCCCTGTGTTGCTGGAATTGCTGTTGCCGCTGGGTGCAGTTCCTGATGAGCTTGTCCCTCCACTACCATTACTGTTTGTGCTGCTGCTTCTTGTTCCGGAGTTGTCCATTGTTGTTTCCAGGGCTTACTTTTCTATATTCCACGCAGAACAAGATCAACCAAGACACCTACCTGCCAGGGGAGGGAGGAGAAAAAAAACAAACAAAAAAACCCCATTAGTATCATTCATACAGAGGACACCACTATATCAAACCACATTCAGTTTCTTTTAATAACCATCATATTTGACTTCAAAACGCAAAAAAATGTTCACAGAAAGGACCATCCTAGTAACTCTGAGAATGACTTGTTCACACTTATGAAGGTCAAACCACTAAATCCCCAAGTCAACAGCATTCATGTTACAGTCCAAAATTCAAAGAGCCAAACAGGAAGCTAAAAAGAATCTCTTTCTCATAAAAGTCTTTAAAGCATTTGTTTTGCTTACAAGCCAAGAACTTGGTTTCACTAAACCACACATTATTCAAGATCTTTGTATTTTTATATGACAATACTCCAAAGATGGCGCTCTGCTCTCTGCTATGGCAAGCAGAAACCCACCCAGGGGTGTCTTGGCATTTAGCTGAGAATTGGGGATCATGGCTTCAGGACTTAACTGTATTCCCAGCATCAATGATAGCCCCTTATAGGTTTTAAAGGCTGAACCTGGTTATGGCCAACTAAGCTAACTAGTCACGAGGCAAGTTGGGTCAAAGGCAGGGAAACGGTGTAACTTGAATTTGGAAGGACAGGGAGGGAGTGTGTGTGTGTGTGCGTTTTTTTGAGATCTACATGTTTGCAAGTGGGGCGGCACGGTGGCGCAGTGGGTAGCGCTGCTGCCTCGCAGTTGGGACACCTGGGGACCTGGGTTCGATTCCCGGGTCCTCCCTGCGTGGAGTTTGCATGTTCTCCCCGTGTCTGCGTGGGTTTCCTCCGGGCGCTCCGGTTTCCTCCCACAGTCCAAAGACATGCAGGTTAGGTGGATTGGCGATTCTAAATTGGCCCTAGTGTGTGCTTGGTGTGTGTTTGTGTGTGTGTCCTGCGGTGGGTTGGCACCCTGCCCAGGATTGGTTCCTGCCTTGTGCCCTGTGTTGGCTGGGATTGGCTCCAGCAGACCCCCGTCACCCTGTGTTCGGATTCAGCGGGTTGGAAAATGGATGGATGGATGTTTGCAAGTTAGTCACCCAGGTTGAGAGAGAAATCAGACCCTAAATTAGTTAATGGAGCAATTCAGGTTTATTTTGTATCTTAACTATTACACCCAGATGAGCAGTCAACAAACCATGTTCCTGGAAGCAGAGACAAGAAGAAGTGCCAAGGAGAACAGGGACTGGGACCAGCACAAGTACTCACTACTTTGCACAATTAGGAGGACACTGAAGCCTATTTGTTAACAGTCTTCAAAATGACTGCAAAACGCAATACGCTTGCCAAACCATGAATGGGCATACTTCCTAGACCCTCTTTTCACCACTGAGGCACTAAGGGCATACTACAATCATGATGAGTTGCATACCTCTGTGAGCTACTACTGTATGAGCTACTAAAAAGGTGACATTTTGTTAAATGGACTCAAACCACCTACAACTGAACACCAGCAAAACCAAGGAGCTGGTGGTGGATTTTAGGAGGCCCAGACCCCTCATAGACCCCGTGATCATCAAAGGTGACTGTGTGCAGATGGTGCAGACCTATAAATATCTGGGAGTGCAGCTGGATGATAAATTAGACTGGACTGCCAATACTGATGCACTGTGCAAGAAAGGACAGAGCCGGCTATACATCCTTAGAAGGCTGGCGTCCTTCAACATCTGCAATAAGATGCTGCAGATGTTCTATCAGACAGTTGTGGCGAGCGCCCTCTTCTACGCGGTGGTGTGCTGGGGAGGTAGCATTAAGAGGAAAGACGCCTTATGCCTGGACAAACTGGTGAGGAAGGCAGGCTCTATTGTTGGCATGGAGCTGGACAGTTTGACATCCGTGGCAGAGCGAAGGGCGCTCAGCAGGCTCCTGTCAATTATGGAGAATCCACTGCATCCACTAAACAGTGTCATCTCCAGACAGAAGAGCAGCTTCAGCGACAGACTGCTGTCACTGTCCTGCTCCACTGACAGATTGAGGAGATCGTTCCTCCCCCAAACTATGCGACTCTTCAATTCCACCCGGGGGGGTAAACCTTAACATTTCACATTATACAAAGTTATTGTCTGTTTTTCACCTGCATTATTATCATTCTTTAATTTAATATTATTTATTGTATCAGTATGCTGCTGCTGGAGAATGTGAATTTCCCATTTGGATTAATAAAGTATCTATCTATTGGCCCGGGAATGGTGCAATTCCTGGATAACGCAAAACACAATGATGAGAACGAAAGAACGACTACTTCTGCCCTGTTTGTATGCAGGCTTTTGATATCTGTGTGATATCAGTTAAACCTATCGGAGAACTACAATGAATGCATAGTGGAAATGATGGCTGCAAATGCTATTTTGCCTACCCTAGCCCTCTCTAAAGGTCCTTAGAAAGGCACTCCCGAGAAAGACTGAAGAGTGGGTAGAAATAATCGAGTGATATTATCTTATATATATGTAACAGTCAGTGTATGTGTGTGTGCGCATGTATGCATGTTCCAGCTTCACTTTCGAATGGCTTGCAGTTTTCATGAAATTTGGTACACGTTTCTCATTAGTCGACTGAAAAATACTGTTGGGTGAAATCAACCCTAACCCACCCCCTTCCCTTCATCTTGCGGTCTTATATGCATGTTATTATCTACCTGACACTCAGAACGACCACCAGAGGGCGAACTGGAGGTGAGTGCCAGCATTCTTTATGTTTGAGTACCACCGCCTGTTGCTTTTCACATTAAATAGAGTTGGCCGCAAATCCACAAACACTACAGGCAAAAAAACAGAGTCTACAACAATCTTTTCGTGTTCGCATCATTCAATGCTCAAAACGAACATTTACACAATAATGGACCATATGCTATGAGAATTTGAGGTCCCACAACAATTAAAGCTACAACAAGTTTAATTTCAAAGAAACCACAATTCGCTCAGGTGTATATTTATGATCACGGAGAAGCGATGCAACATAGAAACGAAAGAGTATGCGGCAATTCCCATGAAAATAACAATCTCTTAAATTTGAATATCCAGATAACCAAACTCAGGGGTGGGCAAGCAAAGCGAGCAGGGGGTGGAGCCCCCCAGTCTGTCTCTCTCTCTTTATATATAAAGCAAACTGTAACTATATTATATATATACACACACACACGCATACATGCACCTTATATATATATATAAAGCAAACTGTAACAATCTTGCAGTCTTGTATGCATTTTATCATCCAGTTGACGCTCAGAATGTTTCTGGTGTGCTCCGTAAAAGCAACTGACAGTTTTATCAAGAAAAATCAGTAGTATTATTTGTCTGTTGTTTAATGTTTGTTTTTGTTAACTATATTTTCATCTTACATTATTCTTATTGTAACAATGTTGTAGTGATAATAGAATTATATCAACCTAATAATATTATTTAATTGACTTTTTTTATGTTGTCAAAAATTGTGCATGTAAAAACTTATTACTACACCACAAAACAAATATTAATCTGTCAAAAAACCTTAAAAAAGGCTTCGCTTTTCCCATCGTTTTTACACTACTTGCAACATATTCTGCAATTATATTTTGATTAAAATAGGCTATTTATATTATATATAAGTAAGCAATTTTATTTTTATCTACCATAAACAATGTGGATTCAGCAGCTCTCTTTGCGATTTTTGTTTATTCATTAATGAACTAAATGTCATTTGTTTCGCAACACAGTAGCTAATGTGTTAGTGTTACAAATTTTTCATAAAAACGAAATAGGATTTTTTTTTTTTTTACTATGTTCATAATCAAAAAACTAATTGAATTAACCTATCAAAATCGAAGGTAAAGTATAGGCCAAATACAGCAATGATATTTACCTTATAATATTTATTTATATAAGTAAAATATTTAACATTTAATTGATTGTAAAAGAATTTCAAATGGAAGAAACTAATTGGAGATTCAGTCGTGTATGTCTGTTATCATCCACTTGACGCTTGGAACATTTGGACAATCATTGGAAAATTGCTGGAATCAGTTTGGACACAGCCTGTTTCTCACATGGACAACTTTATGTGGCATATTCAAGGGTCTGAAGTCCTAAGAACCTCTATATATTGGCTGAAGATTGAAAAACTAAAAACATTATATATAACAAGGCACTTCAGCAAAAAATAAACACATTAGTGAGTCTTCATTGTTTGTTAAATTATTTTTATTTTTAAAGTTATGTTTTTATAAATTATATTTTTCTCAAACATTTTAAAAAAAAAAAAAACACATTATTTTCCTCCTGGGCAATGGAGGGTATTTCAGCTAGTAAAACTCTGAAACCCCTCGGGTCACACGACGAGAAGAAAAACTCCAGTGCATACTCTTCAGAAAAGCCACCTGAACCTTGAGGGCATGAGACAGAATTTCACTGTATTGATGTCAATATACAAAGTATTAACAATATGAACTGTGCTCTTGTATTCCAAATTGTGCAACATTACTACAGAACTGAACTGAAGCACAAAAGCAAATAAAAACACTTTCCACCGAAAGCAGGGAATTTCAAAGTCTGATAGAAAAAATTAAAACGAATGTATAATATGCCAAACTAACTGCATTTTGGAAGGACCATTATTCACCATTTATATAAAGATGTACACACAACATACATGAAAAGTGGGCAGGGAGCACAGGCTAAGTTTATCACACACACACTTAATTTAATAAGTCATATACTCAGATGAGTATGGCTATTTGCAATATTGTTCCATAAATGTACTATTACATCCACAGGCTTTTTTTCAAATCAAACTATATTTGGGGCTGGCAAAGCATAAACTTACTGCATTGGAAAAGGTCTAGTGATATACTCAAACAGTAGGTGTCACAAGCTAGGGATGTGGAATCAAGTGCTTGAATCATTGATACACTTTCCACAGAGCCAGAAATTTGTGTAGATTACAGCAAAGAGGTATTATAGAGCAGTGGATCTCGCATTGCACTCAACAGCAGTGTTCTAGCATGATGGAGAGCATAAGCGTCAAATCCTACATCTGTACCCAGTGACTGAAGAGAATATGGTCACAGCAGAAAGGTATCAGCTTCATTCAGAGTCCTGACATTCTCATTTTTCTTAATATGAGATATTAAGTTCTTCATCGATCCAGCCGAGTCCCAGAGGTAACAGATCAGTAAGGCATTCAAGCAGGAAATAAAAGGACAGTCATTGTTGGAGCAGTGTTCGATATTAACTCAGCAAACAAAATGATCAATTTAAATGTGGAGTGAATTCTTACTTGCATGTGCTCATTAACAGGCAAAAAATGTCATGTTACTGCAGTGGAAATATTTGATGTTCATATTTATAATATTTTAGTAAAAAAAAAAAGCTTATAAAATGTGCTATAAAAATTTTGATTTATTTTGCAGTGTTTTGATTTATGAATGTCTTATAATAAGTAAATGCAGTACATTTCTTTTATGAAAATGTAATACTATGAAAACATTGTATTTTGAAGCTTGAATGACAATGTGAATTGTATTGTGAGCTGTGTACATAGGGACATTGTTTTATCCCTGGTGTGGGTTTTGATTAATTAAAAAAAAAATAAAAACAATATTGATCAAGGGCAGTATGGTGGGGCAGTGGTAGCACTGCTTCCTCACAGTAAGGAGACAAGGGTTCATGTCTAGGGCCCTTCTTGCGTTTAGTTTACATGTTCTCCCCATGTCTGCATGGGTTTTCTCTGGGTGTTCCAGTTTCCTCTCACTTTCCAAAGACATGCAGGTTAGGTGAAGATGATCTGACACGACAATTCTGTTGATATCAAACTGATTTTGCATTAGGGTGGTCACCACTGGTAATTCCAGAGAAACAACGTATTAGCTACATATATACAGCAAATGCAGACAGCACTAATTGAGTTGGTTGGCATTTATACAAAGTGTGACAAAAAAAAGCACCACTCATTATCTGATGGTGGCAGCATTACGCAGTGGGATTGACCATCAAGAGCAGGGACTGGCAGATTTGTCAAAATAGAGGATGAAATGAATGAAGAAGATATAGACAAATGCTGGAGTAAAACCTTGTGCTGTCTGCAAAACATCTGAAAAAAGTGACAGCAAGTTAAATTTCAACAAAACAATGAGCCCAGACATAAAAAAGAAGAAACTCATTAATGAGTTAAAGTGGCTAAGGGACTCTATCAAAATTCAGATTTAAATCCCATACACAGTCTACGGCAGGAACCTTTCCTGCACACCATTGCTGCCCAAGTAGTCTGCAACAAATGAGGCAATTTTGCAAGCAATAGCGTGCAAATATTAAACTTGCAAAATGTAAAAAAATGCTGACGACATACCTACCATAAAAGACTGAGGCTGTAATTGCTGTAAGGGGACAGGGTACCAGACATTAAATGGGTGAATACTTTCAAAGACAGGATTTTTCAGTTTGGTATCTCATATTTAATAAGTAAAGTAAATGTACAACTGTTGTGGCAGTTTGGTAGTGGTGCAGGGAGGTGGTTGAATACTTTCTGGAACACCAAATGCATGTGTGTGACCTTGGCGTGGTGAAGTGGCTTGTGTAGCTGGCATTTGGGATCATGGTCATTCTCACCATGTTACACAGATGAATGCGTTTCTACCGTCTTATGAAAACAGACCACAATGGCACATTGCAAACTAGGGCAGTCACACTTATATTTAACTTCTGAGGAAATTATAATGTGTGTGCTGAAATTACAGTGGAGAATTGACTTCACATATCACCATCAGGAACAGTCTATTTCTGCTTTTGATTGGATGAAACCCGCTCCCATTAATGAAGTGGCCAACCTCTGTTTAAAAAAAAAGGTGAAAAATCACATTTGAATCTTTGCTATTTTCTCCTTTTCCACTATAAAGGGATCATGTCACATGGCATCACCCAGCATTAAGAACAGATCATTCAGACTTGTCGTGTATCATAATCAAATATCCCCACTCTTACTGTAAAATAATTAGTAACAAAAATTCAAGATGTTGGAGTTTTTGAAGAAAAAAAAAAATCAGTCATGGTCCAGTCCCATTGTTCTGGTGCCCAAACCTGATGAGTTCTGACAGTTTTGTAATGACTTTTCTCTCACTCAACCAAGTCTCTTGATCTGATGCCTACACTACGGTAAGAGTTGTTGATTTCATTGAAAACGTAGGGAACACATGTTTGCTAACCCTAATAACAATATGACAAAAGTCTGGCAACTATCCATCAGCCAAGAGGCCAGCATGAAAACTGTATTTAGCACCCCTGATGGAAATTGGCATTACCATGTCCTACCCCAGCGTATTTCAACCTTTAAGTATTTGCGACCCGAGTTTTCATAACAGTTTTAATTGTGCCCCCTACCGTTTTTTTTGAAACCCTAATAAAATTTATTCCTATATTTTTTGCTGCTGATACACCGCTACAAGTTTAAAATTTTCCAACGAATAGCGAAATTACGGCACACATGGCAACATTCGCACCCCCCTTTTTTGTCACTTCGTGCCCCCCTAGAGGGGCGCGCCTCACAGTCTGAGAACCACTGTCCTACCCTTTGGACTTCATGAGTCACTGATGTCATTAAAAGTTCTGGTGGACAAACTGCTTCTGCCACAAACAGCCTATAGTGCTGACTACCTAAAAGATATTACCATTTATTTCAGAACCTGGTAGAAACAACTACTTCATTTTGAGGCTGTAGTCTAGTCCCTGAACAGGCAGGCTTACACATTATTGGGATATGTTGTAAGTCAGGAACAACTAAAGCCACAATAGTCCAAAATAGAGAACCGACCCTAAAAAAATTGTCCCCGTTTTCTGAAAAGGTCATACCTTTAACAGGCCTAATGAAGAAGCAGGTATCTAATCTTGCAGGGAAAAAAAAGCTCTATACACCAAGGGTTTTGCAACCCCTAACTTTTCTTCTCCACTTATTCTCCAGAAGGATGTATCCAAGACCCACATCAGAGTCATGTTAACTCAGATCATCAATGGTGCCGAACATCCTCTATGACAGTTGTGGGTCCCCTTAATGTATCTAGCATGATCATCTTAGTGGGGACTGTGGTGTTGGGGGTTTGGCAATCCTCCGAATACCGGTCCCAAATTATTTAACAACTGTTTTCCTATCGAGTGGACAATATTTAGGAGCGGGAGCAATAAGGTTAGTTATAACCAGCTTACTTATTTAAAAATATCGGTTGCATCATGACATCTGACAAGATAATAATGGGATTAATAAAGTATCTATCTATCTATCTATCTATCTAATGATGATGTACTTCTGGCTGTATGACGTGAAGTCGAAGCATGTGATGTTGTTTGAGGGTCTGACCAGCTGGGACACCATAGTGAATTATAATAACTACTTTTACCACTAAGAGACGTTGCAGCTGTTGTGCTGGAATTAATACAAAATATTGGAAATACATCTTATTGTCTTGCAATAAATATTTTTTCGCGGCTTTCAGTGTAGTATTGTCCACTCGATAGGAAAACAGTTGTTAAATAATTTGGGACCGGTATTCGGAGGATTGCCAGCTTTTGTAGTGTAGGGTTTTCCCCTTGGTAAAACCTTAAAATCATAAAAGCGTTGTGGTCTCCTTGGCAAGTAAAGCGCAATCGTCACACCAAGGTTACTACGTTGATCAGTCGAATGCAATTGCCAGAGCTGGTTGGATTTTTTTTGATTGTGATTGCTGGACTGGCAACCACTGTCTGTGAAGTAACTATGGCAGTAGCAGCTGAAGTTAAGAATTTACCTTAGTTACATATCATGCCCCTTTGCAATGGATGGCTTCACACAATCAGGAACACCCCCTCAGGTCACCTGGTGATTTTTTGACCTCCACCCCTTTAAACAGAAGGCTGTTCATCTCACTTCACGCCAATGTTGATGCCTAATTCTACAGCCATAACCTCACAGCTGGATCCGCTCTTGTTAATATTTTGGCGCACAAAAGTTGGCCGAGTTTCTTACAGGGGCCGGTAAACCTGTGGACAACTGGTCTCAAAGAGGAGTGGAACAGTTATTCATACATGTTCTGTTTCAGTCACTTGAATGTAGGAGCAGCAGCAGGAAGAGGACTAGAGTCACTGACACCCCCATACAGAAGGAATAAAGCTGCTCCGTCTCTTGACTATGTTGTCAGATGACCAGCACATGAGAACATAGATGGATTTCCCTGTGGTGGCTGACTTTATTCAATGTTCAGCTTAAACAACTCATTTATTCCATTAATTGGGGTCTGCTGGTTGGAGTCCCAACCTGTTAACATTTACTTATCTCGTTTATTTACATACACAGAAAATGTAAATGATGCTGTTGACTCATTTTCTTTTCTTTTTTTTTTTTTTTTTTTTTTTTTTTTTTTAACCTTTTCTCTTGCTGGCTTCAGTATCATGACGTGATGACACTGGGCCTGGCTGAAAGGCTCCGCAGAGCCCAGAGGCTGCAGCTTATCACCCTGTACTTTATGAGAACACAGAAATCCATTGATGCTCATACTCTTGGTATATGATAGGCTGGACTAAACTAGCTATAACATTTTGACAGCCAAAATCTTAAATGATAGATAATTAAATTTCCAGGAAAAAAAAATGCAGTTCATAATGTGATTATTAAGGCTTTCTCAAACAATGTCATGTAACTACATTTTCAGGAAAAAAAACTACATAATATGTAAAAATTTCAAATAAAAGATCCTGAATTGTAAGACATTTATTCCTAAATGGACCAGAGCCTAACTGCAACAGTCAATATACAGTATTTTAACATGTTTCCATGACGTTTTATTCCCTTCAAATTTTAGTAAGACAAGTATGCTGAATTAATTTTCATGGTTATTCCATAAAACATATTTACATGACTTTTCCAGTAAAATGAATAAATGATTTTGTTATAATTTTTTTTTTTGATGGAAACAAAGTGGATCAAAACTATTGCTTAAATGTTGGTGTTTGAGAGATGAGCTGTGGAAGGTTCAAACTAATTCTGGCTACAGTATGTTACCAGCACAAGGCTTGGTGCCACAAAGGAAACCATAGAATTCAGGGTACATTACCAAGTGCCTTACTGCATTAATCAGATGTAAAAAAAGTAAAAAACAAAAATCTTCAGCACAACAATAATCATTTATTTCCAAATTCACTTATCCAGCTAACGATCGCTGATCCTAGCAGCATTCAGTATATAAAGTGAGAACCAGCTCCAGATATGGATGGTATAACCGAATTCAGCATTACATTTCTGAATTGTAACTGGAGGACTGCATCAACTCCTTTACACAACATTTTTACTGGGTCATTAAGTATATATGTCCCTCATCTCTATAGTCATGTGCTGATATTTACATCTAACCGAGTTAAGGCCATTTGTGCTTACAGCTAATGTTTCCTCTATTATTTATTTTTTTTGACAAGCTGGTGTAAATAACAGATGAGCTTGTACTTTCATTTTACAACTGATTTCTTCAATCTCATTACACTATACAACCTTTCCCCCACAAAGTACAGACTGATCACTGCAAAGCACTAACAAATTAACAAGGGGTTTTCCCTGTGATGTAATGAATATCATGAAGCACCAACATGTGAACAACAAGTGATTCCTCCGTGGAGTTTCAGGAGCTCAGCTGTATGACACCTCCATACACCTGCAAGGAAGGGGAAGTGACCGCTAAGATAACAGTTGAGTGACCGTTCAAAGGTGCTGTGTGGCAACCTGAAGACAAAGCCACTGAGACTCGATGACATCAGTTTGTGCTACTCTGTACTGGCAGTTAAAGTATGCATCCTGGTGACCCACAGAGCTTCAACTGCAATGACCTTTACACATTGTGACTAACATACGGACAATTGGACATACAACCAAATGGAGCCATAAGTCGGCACATGACGGTATTACATGCATTCTACATGCCAGCTTACTACTGTTGGGTGTGCACTATTTACATTGAAACTTGTATCATCCCTCAACCTATACAGTGATGTACCGTGAGCTCTGTACATGCAAATGCATTATACGTGTGTGTACACTGAAGTGAACGTCTACATTCACAAATTTATTTGCATTAAGTCAACTTGGCTGCTGCTAGGAATGAGCGCAGCTCACAACAGTCAGCAGTAATCACACCATAGCAATAACAACTTTTGGATTTAGCCGTAGTGTTTCCAAAATAACACCATCTATGTCTTAGCCTGAAATGTGCATCTCATTGTGAATGATTGAAAAATCATTTGTAATTCAATTTTAATATCACTTATTATTGTGGCTCATATGGGATGCCGCATTCAATTCCTGGCTTTCTACACAAGTAATTTTTTATTTCAAAATTATCATTTTCACCATTTCATTTAGTGTACTTAGACGGTAGTATATAGCATGATTGTTTTTACTAGAGGTTTTGCATAAAAGGATATATCATTTTCATTCAGACACCATTACAAAAGTTTTTACTCACAACATAGTTTAATTGGGAAGTATTTGGCTAAACCAGAAGCTAAAAGCTAGCAGTGACTTAGATAAATGTACCACCAGTACCTTCAAAACAGGAGGTTCAAGGGGCAGCACACAAATGGAGGTCCACATCCCCTGCCCTGGTTGATTTTATGAAATTAGCCAACATCTTTGCAATATACAACACTTGAATCAGCAAGCACTATATACAGTGCATCCGGAAAGTATTCACGGCGCATCACTTTTTCCACATTTTGTTATGTTACAGCCTTATTCCAAAATGGATTAAATTCATTTTTTTCCTCAGAATTCTACACACAACACCCCATAATGACAACGTGAAAAAAGTTTACTTGAGGTTTTTGCAAATTTATTAAAAATAAAAAAACTGAGAAATCCCATGTACATAAGTATTCCCAGCCTTTGCTCAATACTTTGTCGAAGCACCTTTGGCAGCAATTCCAGCCTCAAGTCTTTTTGAATATGATGCCACAAGCTTGGCACACCTATCCTTGGCCAGTTTGGCCCATTCCTCTTTGCAGCACCTCTCAAGCTCCATCAGGTTGGATGGGAAGCATCGGTGCACAGCCATTTTAAGATCTCTCCAGAGATGTTCAATCGGAAGCCACTCCTTTGATATCTTGGCTTCCGTCTGGCCACTCTACCATACAGGCTTGATTGGTGGATTGCTGCAGAGATGGTTGTCCTTCTGGAAGGTTCTCCTTTCTCCACAGAGGACCTCTGGAGCTCTGACAGAGTGACCATCGGGTTCTTGGTCACCTCCCTGACTAAGGCCCTTCTCCCCCGATCGCTCAGTTTAGATGGCCGGCCAACTCTAGGAAGAGTCCTGGTGGTTTCGAACTTCTTCCACTTATGGATGATGGAGGCCACTGTGCTCATTGGGACCTTCAAAGCAGCAGAAATTTTTCTGTAACCTTCCCCAGATTTGTGCCTCGAGGCAATCCTGTCTCGGAGGTCCACAGACAATTCCTTTGACTTCATGCTTGGTTTGTGCTCTGACATGAACTGTCAACTGTGGGACCTTATATAGACAGGTGTGTGCCTTTCCAAATCATGTCCAGTCAACTGAATTTACCACAGGTGGACTCCAATTAAGCTGCAGAAACATCTCAAGGATGATCAGGGGAAACAGGATGCACCTGAGCTTAATTTTGAGCTTCTTGGCAAAGGCTGTGAATACTTATGTACATGTGTTTTCTCGATGTTTTTATTTTTAATAAATTTGCAAAAATCTCGAGTAAACTTTTTTCACATTGTCATTATGGGGTGTTGTATGTAGAATTCTGAGGAAAAAAATGAATTTAATCCATTTTGGAATAAGGCTGTAACATAACAAAATGTGGAACAAGTGATGCGCTGTGAATACTTTCCGGATGCACTGTATGTGCAATGGAATTAACGTGTAAATATGTATTGATTATATTCAGTATAGACATACAACATTCAAAGCTCAGCTGTTACAGAACTGGCGTCCTTCATTATCACCATTGTTCTTGTCATTGCACAACGCTATAAATAACCTGGGCACCCTTGAGGAATTTAGGTACTGTGGCAACTGCATTTTTTGTTTTGCTTCCTTTTGTAATGTAACAAAACAAACACTGATGTGCATGCCAAACCAGTACCATTTAACACTGACAGGCTAGTGATGCAAGTCCCAGTGGTTCACATCAAAATATTCCTTCTTGCAAGGCCATACAGATCTGTCTCTTACGTATCAGGCGGAAGCATAAACACTGATAATCCAAATCACATCCTCCTTGTTTGTAGGATGCTTTTTGACAAGTCCAATATGGTCACATTTGACGAGTTTTAAAAGGTACTGCCAAATCTTACACAGGCATATCATGCAAAGTATCACTGTTCCTTTACCTTCACTCCTGGCAGGTTATTGAAATCCAGAAAGATGTGCCATAAATAGGTCATTGTTTATCCGAGTTTCTTACTGTAAATGATAACCAAAATCCTTCTTTTAACATATAAATCATTAAATGGTCGAGGTCCGGCTTACTTGTCTGAACTTATCATGACTTACAAACCAGAGCGCACATTAAGATCTCAAGATGCCGGTCTGCTTATGATTCCAAGGATTAATAAAATAACAGTGGGGGGTCGAGCTTTTAGTTACAGGGCCCCTAAACTGTGGAATGGTCTGCCTGCTACTATAAGAGATGCCCCTTCGGTCTCAGCTTTTAAATCCCGGCTGAAGACTCACTACTTCAGTTTAGCATATCCTGACTAGAGCTGCTGATTAACTGTACAGACTGCATCTCTGTTGTTAGTCATTAGCACTTAAACATAAGTAACATGACAGTTATAATTGGATACTAACCCTCACTTATTCTGTTTTTCTTCTCGGTACTCAAATGTGGCACTTGTTGCCACGGCCCACCTGCCAAGTTGTTTTGCCTGCCTAAGGAAAAGTCATCCCAGATGGAGGATCGCAGGAATCGTGGGAGAGAGGGGTCCTTTCATTGGATTGGCTGGCCCAGCACTGTTTCAGCTGTGGAATGGCCAAATGGGGGAGGCAGCTTGAAGGATGAGGTCTCCAGGACTCTATACAAATACAAATCTTATTATGGGATATATCATCTACTGTTAAATTCTGCTCTGTACTTCTAAAATTTATATATATATATTTTTTTTTATTTCTTACTATATTGAGAAATTGTTCTGTGTACTGTACTGTATTGTATTGACCCCCTTCTTTTGACACCCACTGCACGCCCAATCTACCTGGAAAGGGGTCTCTCTCTGAACTGCCTTTCCCAAGGTTTCTTCCATTTTTCCCTACTAGGTTTTTTGGGAGTTTTTCCTTGTCTTCTTAGAGAGTCAAGGCTGGGGGGCTGTCAAGAGGCAGGGCCTGTTAAAGCCCATTGCGGCACTTCCTGTGTGATTTTGGGCTATACAAAAATAAACTGTATTGTATAAAACTGTATTGTTAACTGAAAGGCATCATTTGCTAATAGTAAATACACTACTTTAACGAAATTGAATGACTTATTCAAAGGAAGGACTTCACAGTTATTTCTAATTCTATTTATATGAGTATTTGTGTTTTAAATAAATGCAATCACTTCTATTCTATTGAGAAGTACAAATTTGGATCTTTCAGTGGCATGTAAAAGTTGGGGCCTCATTGCTTAAAATGTCTGTTATTGTGAATAGATCAGTAAGCAGAAGATGAACTGATCAACAAAAGGCATAAAGTTAAAGATGACACATTTCTTTAATATTTTAAGCAAGATTACATTTTTATTTCCATCATTCACAAGTAAAATATGCAAAAAACAAACAAAAAAAGGGCCTGAAGTAAAAGTTTGGGCACCCAACATGGTCACTACTTAGTAAGACCCCCTCTGGCAAATATCACAGCTTATCAATACTTTCTGTAGCCAGCTAAGAGTCTTTCAATTCTAACTTGAACTTGGGGGTATTTTCGACCATTCGTCCTTGCAAAAGGTTTCTAATTCTGTAAGATACTTGGGCCGTCTAGTATGTACTGTTCTTTTGAGATCTATCCTCAGATTTTCAGTGATGTTTAGGTTTCGGGACTGTGAGTGCTATGGCAAAACCGCACCCCTTGAGGTATTCCATTGTAGATTTTGAGGTGTGTTTCAGATCATTATCTTGTTGTAGAGCCCATCCTCTTTTTAACTTCAGCTTTTTGACAGATGGTGTGACGTTTGTTTCTAGAATTTACTGGTATTAATTTGAATTGATTCTTCTCTCTACAAATGACATGTTCCCTGTGCCACTGTGCTGATTTTAAATAAATAATCGCTTCTCTCAAGAATGCAGGCTCTAATCGGGCACAAGCACACTTTGCTCAAAGGACAGCTGGGGTGCCTGCCGGATTGCAAAGACACGTGCGAGTTAGGGCATCAGGCAGGTGCCTCATTAATTCCTCGGAAGGTACAGCACATTTGCTCCTGCACCCTGTTAGGAGCATTACCATAAAAGGAGCCTGCACGGGACAGAAGGGGAAACAGAAGAAAGACGAGACTCGTGAGAACAGCACTGGTAGGAGAGGCAGCACTGTGGATGTCCCCATGATGGAGGGAAGGATCAGCACTGAATCATCCCCACTGACTTACTGTTGTGTAGTGGATGCAATCGTGGTGGATTCCTCTCTAAGGATCTGAGGTACACTGGAGTGAGCGGAAAGGAAGACAAGAGGACAACTGACCCAGAGCAGTCTGGCTGTCACGCCCCTCATGGCAGCCAAGATGTGGGTCACGTTGGAGAGGACCCCAGCTGCTAGTGTCTCCACCTGCTAAGCGAGCAATGGGTGAGCTGCAGAGATGAAGTGGGTATTGCACTGGGCTTGTCAAATGGAACATGGACCCAATGACTGTGATGATTTTATTCTTGTTTTAAAAACTGGATTTTTAATCCCACAGATGTTCACTGTTTTTATGGATTATTTATGTATGTAAGAGAGCACTGCGCTTTGGACATTGCTTTGTTGGATTGTTTTTAATAAAAGCACTTGGCACCTTTAAGTACCTACCCCTTGCTTTGTGCAAGTGTTTCATCTTCTGGCTCCTCGGAAGGATCTGGTAACATGGAGCCAACCCACACCATCACAGCCACTGACTGCAAGACAAGCCCAAAGTCTGACTGATCCATCACCATGTTTAACAGATGGAGATGTGTTCTTTTCCTGGAATTCGACATCTTTTTCTCTCCAAACACACCTTTACACATTGTAGCCACCTCATCAGTCCACGCGACTTGTTTCCAAAGTGCATCAGGCTTCTTTAGATGTTTATTTGCAAACTTCAGGTGCTGAATTTTATGGCCAGGCCACAGGACAGGTTTTCTTCTACTGACTCTACCATGAAGGTCATATTTGTTCAGGTGTCGCTGCACAGTAGAACAGTGGACCACCATTTTTACTTGCCATTCTAGCATTCCAATAAGCAGTTCTTTCAGAAAATTCTCAGGTCTTCTAGACCTCAGCTTGACCACCAACATTCCTGGTAACTGCCATTTCTTAATAACATTACAAACTGAGGAAATAGCTACCTAAAAACACTTTGCTATGTTCTTGCAGCCTCCTCGTACTTTGTGAGCATCAATTCTTTTACTTTTTTTACTTGCTTAGAGGAGCCTGCTGATTGTTACGACAAGGTTTGGGGAGTCTGAGTTTTGCAATTTGCACCACGTGCGGTTTCCTAACAATGATTGCGAACAAGCCATATCCCTGATGAGGAAATTAAAAGTCTGAGACCACCTTGGGAAAAGTTATCTGAGACCTCAAATATCTTAGGGTGCCCAAACCTTTGCATGGTGCCCCTTTCCTTTTTCAATGTACAACTGAACAAAACAAAAAACAATACAGTAACCTTGTATAAACTGCTGAAAAGAAATGTCTCGTCTTTGACTTTATGCCTCTTGCTGATCAGTTCATCTTCTGCTCACTTAACTATTCACAGTAAGAGGCATTTTAAGCAAGGATGCCCAAACTTTTGCATGTCACTGTATTGAGTTTTACATTTTTCTTACTCGGCCTCACTAGAAAAAATAAAACTCAATACTTGAACATTACTCTATAGGTGGAAAATGAAAAGCCATTTTTTATTTACAATGACCACAGGACACCCCTACAAACTGGACAGAGTATCACTTAATCTGAGCAAAGAACAAAATTACCACAAGACTAACAAAAGGGATCAATAAAGCTACCGTAAATCAGTGCCCTTGCTAAGGTAATATGTATTAAGAATGATATGTTTTGATTAACGTGATCTGTTTTGTCAACAAACAAGTTTTAAATAACACTTTTCTGTAGCGAACACATTTCAAAGGCCCTTTATAAACAAAGAACTATAGGATACTTTTTGCACGTTAACAATGTGATCAAACAAAATAACTTGGTCAAGGTTACACGGTGAGCAAGTGCTGGGGATTCAGGCTTTTGATTTATTTCTACAGTACCTTTCATACAGAACACTATCCAATTTCAAGGTGCAGAACAATTTGTTTTAGTGGTTCTGCAATTTGAGAAGTGCCAGATGAAACGACATACTCAGGAATTTGGTGGCGGAGATCAAAAACAGGCAACATGTTAATATACTGTACATATTCACTTGCAAACAACACCAACCTATAAACCTGTTTTATCACATGTTTAAGTCTCTGTCTAAATCAAAACAAAAAAAAGAACACCACACAATCATTCCACTATTTGTGGATCCAATAAAATCAGCCATGGGGCCATATGTATGCATTTCACATTACTTGAAGCCCTAGAGCACAAAGATGTCCAAATGATACAAATCAATCATGCATAGCCAGAATAAGCTCTGTACATATACATAAAAATCAAATTAGTTGAAAACTCATTAAAATCAAGGCAATAAAATTTACAAGAAAGCACACAACTCATTCATTGACTCATTATGGAGGCTTTTCAGAGGTCACTATGCCAACCTAAAGCAGGCCTAATATTGCAGTTGAGATTAGTCTCACTCTAGATTGTGCGCTCTATCAACTTTCTGCTTTCTGTCTTTTTTTTGGCTAGTATTCATTTAAGCTGAAAAAAGCAAAGTATTCTGGACATCCTCGAACCCTTTCCTTCCTTTACTGTATAAATCATGCGTTTGTATTATTCATCTAAGCCAATTATATTTGTCCATTCATTTAAACATTTATCATAATTACATGCATGCAAAACTGACCACAAAATGTTCCAGGGCTGAAGAATGCAATATTCCAAACTCAGGAAACTCTGTTTGAGGGATATCTGCTTGGTCTTCTGCTACGTGTTGGGTTAACTGGCAGTTATGAAGTGTAGCCGTGGGAATGTGCATGAATTGGCTCTGTGGTGGTCTGGCACCCAGTTGAAGATCTGTGCAAGTTTGTGAAGAGTTATGCATGTCCTTTTCCTGTACTTTCTGCACCATTTGTTTCCAGGATGTTTACCACAGAGATGACGAGATGAAACATTGAACTGTTGTATTACCATATTTACGTGTGTACCACACGCACACTTTTTCCAGAGAATTAGAATTAGAAAATCAGGTGCGTGTCATACACGAAGAAATTTTTTTCTGTAATGTTTACTTCTTCTGCTTGGGCTCTCTCGCTCGGAAGAAAGAAAAACTTTCGTCATGCAACAAAAACAGAAGGGCATTTTGCGGAAAACATGCCCTAAACGCTTCCTATACAATGACAACGCGCGTCTTACACGGGGCAAAACGGTTTTTGCGATTTTCTTTGTAAAAATTAGGGTACGCATCTTACACGAGGGCGCGTGGTACACGAGTAAAAACGGTATATATCAGAGGTTCTTACCGTATATACTCGTGTACAAGTCGGGTTTTGAAACCTGAAAAATCGATCATAAAATCAGAGCCCGACTTATACACCCGTTCAAAAATACAATTTTTTTTTTTTTTTTTTTTTTACATCTTCTTGCTTCCTCCAATCTCATGCCAGTTTCTCAGACACATCGAATTTGTTGCAGCAGTTACCAATTTCTTTCGCCACTTCAACGACGTTTAATTTAAAACCAGCTTTATATTTCCTTCTGATCGAACTCTCCATTGTAGATAAGGGATGCTCTTACGATAAAGGCGTGTGAGGGTGTGAGATACAAAAAACACAAAACAGTGCAAACGTCGCTTCGGAATAATTCCGGTATTACCATGTGGTCACGTAGGCACGATACATAGCAAAAAAAGGCTATGTGCTCCATGGTTACTCTCTCAGGTGAGTGTTAGCATATCATAATCTCTTGGACCAATAGCATGAGTTTTCAGCATTCGACTTATACGACCGACATTATAAAATACCGGAAATTATACGGTAAAATCAAGCCCCAACTTATACGCGGGAGAATGCAAGTATAGACAGTATTTAATGACAAGATGTTTCGAAGACTTTTAATCTAACTATTCTTGGACCTTTAGATCTTCAAATGTATAGGATGTACTGTATTATGGATTATACTGTTTACCTGTATAGCGATTGGTGCAAACTAATGTATTTCTTAACTGTGTTATGCAGATTACCCTGCTTTTTAAACTGAAACCTCTCCCAACTAGAGATGCTCCGGTCACTTATCTTTTTAGGGCTGATACTGATCACTGATTTCATGTTACTGGTTTAGCTGATTCCATTTTTTTTCTTCTTTATCTCATAAAAAAAGTTTTTAAACCACATAACAGAGATGTACATGCCTTATGTTCTACATTAAAATTTATGTTACTAATTAAACTGTAGACCACAGACCACATTAATAGGTGTTACCTATTAATTTTCTGACAAAAAGAAATTCTGATGGCCTATTGTTTAGTGACCATAAAAACACCTAAATAAATAAAATTATCTTAAAATGGTATTTTTAACTAATAAAATAAATACAAATGCTTGTCAAAATTATAAGCTGTCAAACTGTTTAATTTTTTTCTGCAAGTTATGTCAGCAGCAATGAATGTGTGAGATCAGAGTACCACAGCACACAGATAAAATATAAGAGAAAATGGGAGAAGTGTTGAAACCTCACAAAGACAGCACTCTGAGCTGCGGCTAACCCCATGTCCATGGAGCTACGAGGCAGCAGGATTAACTACTATGTTCACTGTGATTCTCCTAATTTTTTTAAACAAAAAAAAAAAAAGGAAAGCATGCAATTATTTGAATAAATGCATCTTTCACCAAGATATATATGAAAAACTAAAGAATCCAAACTAAACTCTTCTAGTATATGACAAACCACAAAGAACAGATTCATTCCAGAGAGGGGAAACTAGGTACATCCTGGGACTAAAATTATGTCAAAAACCCTGCAGAGGAGAAGGACATCGTCTCTTTAGTCTTGACCAAGCCGCTCTCATTCAGGTGTATGACTTGTGATGAGAAACTCCAAACAAATTGAAAAGCCGAATTCAGCAGGTGCCTCAAAGCAGAACAACCATCCCTATATAATTTCTGTAGACACTCTGGTGAACTTCCATTTTAAATCAGAAATCAGGAAGTATGTCTTTTGAACAAAGGAAAACTAATGCGTGCAGACGCCTGCAAAGGAAGGAAAAAAATTTACCTTTTATTGTAAAAACTTAAAAACCCAGATACTGACACAGCAGAGCCTTTAACCAAATGTACAAAGGGGAACTGAGCTACGAGTAAACCAATGCATGGAGAAGGCCATTGTAATTATGCTTTTCTCTCTCTCTCCATCCATTGGTCCAATTTCTTACCTACTTATTTTAAATGCAGGTTTACGGGATGAAGTAACTGGAAAAATCACACAAATGCATGACAGACAGTGCTTAACAAAAATACATAACACAGAAATGCCACTAATAGGTATAGATGTTACAAAATAATGTCTTTTATTTCCTGTAACATGTGTAAATTGACAGCCCAGCAGTTAATGATGCTAACAAACAGCTACAGGGCCAAGCGTCCACCCCAGTCATTGTCTGTGAGGAGATTGCATGTTTTCACGTTGTAGCGGGGCCACATAAGTGTTGTTGTTTATAGTGTTTGCACCCAGTCGCATCTCATCACAGCACCCCGCTTGTATGTGTTTGTTTAAATGTCGTCCCCGTCCCTCGGAAGAGCCAAAGACAAGTTATTTACCTGGACTCATTTTGACATTCATTAACATTTCAGTAATCATTCAATAGCATTATTTGTATTGTGTGTTTGTTATACGTGTGCAGGGGCAAAGGAGGTTTTGTTATTGTGTTATTGTATACTAGGGGGCTCTGCCCCCTGCTCGCTTCGCTCGCCAACCCCTGGCGTTGGGGCATGACAAAGAGTGAGATGTATGAATTAGATATAGAATAGTGTGCAGGTTTGGATGATGCCTATAGAAATAACAAATAGAGTGTTTGGCATTGAGTAATGTTTTATTGGAATATTTCTTTGTATACAACATTAGTAGTAAAGATGGTGTCTTGTCCTTGAATGAGTCTTCCTTGGTATGGATCATTTATAACTTTAACTTTAACGTCAGATGAACGTCGAACACGTGAGAAGGCAACATAAAGTTGTCCATGTCCAAAAACGGGTTCAGAGAGGTAGATGCCAACCTTGTCCATGGTTTGTCCTTGTGATTTGTTGATGGTCATGGCAAATGCAGGTTTAATGGTGAACTGTCGGCGTTTCAATGTAAAAGGTAATTCTAGGTCAGAACTCGTAAGGTCAATTCTAGGAATGAGAACAGTATTGTTAGCATGTGATCCTGTAAGAACTGTTGCTTGAATAACATTGTGTGTCATGGTGTTGACGACTAACCGTGTGCCATTGCATAAACCCTGTTTAGTGTTAAGGTTTCTTAATAGCATGATTATTATTCCGTTTTTAAGGGTAAGGTTGTGTTGTGGTAATCTGGCCGGGTTAATAGTGTTCAAATATTCTCAGGGGAAATTCAGATTTAATTGATTCGCCTCCGCTTTGCGAAAAGTCCGTTTCAGTCTACGTCGTGCATTGTTTGTATCGAGCCTTGTCCGTTTTTGTATGTCGGTCAGTTGAGCTTTCTGCTTTTGGAGTCTTGCTTGCTTGTTTTCTGGCAGTTCATATGCGCGTTGTACACGTCTGCGTTCATTTATTCTGTCTCTTCGCTCCCTTTTTTGTATGTCTGAGACGCGATCTCTTTCGGTTTGAAATCGTGCTTGATTCGATGCAGCACTTTGAGACGCGCGCTGTATGCGTCTACGTTCATTGTGTCTGTCCATTTGGGCACGTCTCTGTAACGGGGTTACTTGAGCTTTGCGTTTTTTGATCTGAGACATTTTTTCTCCCGGAGTTTCCGAAGCGCGTTGTATGCGCCGCCGTGTATTTTGTTGTTTCATTCGTGTTCGTGTGTTTGGTCCCGTTATCCGATCCGAATCGTTTTGTACCCGTGACCGTGTATTCATGACTTGTTTGTTCCTCAGCATGCGAAATATGGTTAAGTAATAAGGAGGATCGCACTCACTGTTAATATGTAGCCTTTTCTGCAGTTGAACGGTTAATAGTGCTTTATTGTAAGGAGATCCACCTATGCTGACACCTATGCTGCCTAGTGTGAAGGTGTTGAGATGACGTATGTTTAATATGGACATTTCCTTTAGAAATGTGGCTTTGGGTGTCACTTCTTATTGATGTTGTGAGGATTGTTGTTGCGCGAGCGTCTTCTTTCTTTTTGTGTTCCAGGGGCTTGTTGAATCTCCCTCTTTGTGTGTGTCCCGTCCGTTGCTTGTAGGGTGTGTGGGGTGGTTTTGTGTTCTTTTTTTTTGTGTTCCAGGGGCTTGTTGAATCCCCCTCTTGGTGTGTGTCCCATCCGGTGCCTGTGTGTGTGGGGGGGGGGGGGCCTTGCTGTTGTGCGCTAGTTTCGTGTGCAATGGGTTTCGTGCGGCGCCTGCGTTTGACTACTTTTTTCTGTGCCTTTTCCTTTTTTCTGTGCTTGCGGCGCCTCATTTCTTTGACTCCTTTTTTCTGTGCTCACTCCTTTTTTCTGTGGTCTTGTCCGCCTCTCGCGGTCCCTCATCCGCCTCTCGCGGCCCCTCATTTCTTGGGGCGCCTGCGCAGTACGTCTTTTTGCGGCTACGGCCCATGGCCGGATGTCCCTGCGTCCATCCGGTTTAGCATTCTCGGTTAGTAATATGGATGGATATATGGTGTTTTCACTTTGCCGGTATGGTGGAGGGATATATGTAGATATTTTTTACATCGGGATTTGTATTACTGTATTTGCCATTGTGTTATTTAATATATTACTGTACTTGATTTACATATCTGATATTTTTTGCTTGTGTTTAACCGTCGATTGTGGGGGGGGGGGGGGTATTATTTGTCAGCGGTACGGCTCGGTATAAGTAGGTTCTCCTCAGTAACTTATCCAGGCCACGGGTCCTTATAGTGTGGCTGCCGGCTGAGTAAGGGCTCGGCCGTTACAAAGCCTACATGAGTTTTCACTTGGATTATTAGTTTTCTTCCATTTGCCAAAAACACAGATGACATTTTAACCAAAGATTCTGAACTGGGCCTGAATAAAACTGTTGGTAGCTTAACTGGAGACTCCAGACTAGGACTGCAGAAACTGTTGGTATATGTGCTATAATGCACAGACATTCTATTCTTATTTGGTTTTTGATTTGTGCCTGATTTTTTGATATGTCTGTGAACGCCTGTAATGCAAAAAGCAGGTAAATAATTAATTACAGCCAACATTAATGCTCTATCAGACAATCATCTTAATGAAAAAAAAACAAACTTGGAAAAATAGTTTGGGGGTGCCATAGAGCCATGTAAAAATATTAGAACTCTCACCACCTTCAGCAGCACACACTCACTGGTATCCACAATTCTGATGCAACACGGTGGAGAGGGTGATGGTAGTCAAACTGATTTGTGCCCAATTATGACAAATGCATAAAAGTGGTGATGCAGGGATGAGTTGTGTTACTTGACAGCTTAACAGTTGTAGGGTTAAAATCCACAGCCAGTCACTATTTGTGTGTACTTTGTACGTTTCTCCGGTGTTTGCAAGGGCTTTCACTTGGCAGTCAGTCTTCATTTGTATGTATAACAAAGACATAAACTTTACATCAACTGGCAACTATGAATCATCTTGGTACAGTGCATCCGGAAAGTATTCACAACGCATCACTTTTCCACATTTTGTTATGTTACAGCCTTATTCCAAAATGGATTAAATTCATTTTTTTCATCAGAATTCTACACACAACACCCCATAATGACAACGTGAAAAAAGTTTACTTGAGATTTTTGCAAATTTATAAAAAAAAAAAAAAAAAAAAAAAATGACAAAGCACATGATCGTAAGTATTCACAGCCTTTGCCATGAAGCTCAAAATTGAGCCCAGGTGCATCCTGTTTCCCCTGATCATCCTTGAGATGTTTCTGCAGCTTCATTGGAGTCCACCTGTGCTAAATTCAGGTGACTGGACATGATTTGGAAAGGCACACACCTGTCTATATAAGGTCCCACAGTTGACAGTTCATGTCAGAGCACAAACCAAGCATGAAGTCAAAGGAATTGTCTGTAGACCTCCGAGACAGGATTGTCTCAAGGCACAAATCTGGGGAAGGTTACAGAAAAATTTCTGCTGCTTTGAAGGTCCCAATGAGCACAGTGGCCTCCATCATCCATAAGTGGAAGAAGTTCGAAACCACCAGGACTCTTCCTAGAGCTGGCCGGCCATCTAAACTGAGCGATCGGAGGAGAAGGTCCTTAGTCAGGGAGGTGACCAAGAACCCGATGGTCACTCTGTCAGAGCTCCAGAGGTCCTCTGTGGAGAAAGGAGAACCTTCCAGAAGGACAACCATCTTTGCAGCAATCCACCAATCAGGCCTGTATGGTAGAGTGGCCAGACAGAAGTCACTCCTTAGTAAAAGGCACATGGCAGCCCGCCTGGAGTTTGCCAAAAGGCACCTGAAGGACTCTCAGACCACGAGAAAGAAAATTCTCTGGTCTGATGACACAAAGATTGAACTCTTTGGTGTGAATGCCAGGCGTCACGTTTGGAGGAAACCAGGCCAATACCATCCATACAGTGAGGCATGGTGGTGGCGGCATCATGCTGTGGGGATGTTTTTCAGTGGTAGGGACTGGGAGACTAGTCAGGATAAAGGGAAAGATGACTGCAGCAATGTACAGAGACATCCTGGATGAAAACCTGCTCCAGAGCGCTCTTGACCTCAGACTGGGGCGAAGGTTCATCTTTCAGCAGGACAATGACCCTAAGCACACAGCCAAGATATCAAAGGAGTGGTCCAGCCAGAGCCCAGACTTGAATCTGATTGAACATCTCTGAAGAGATCTTACAATGGCTGTGCACCGATGCTTCCCATCCAACCTGATGGAGCTTGAGAGGTGCTGCAAAGAGGAATGGGTGAAACTGGCCAAGGATAGGTGTGCCAAGCTTGTGGCATCATATTCAAAAAGACTTGAGGCTGTAATTGCTGACAAAGGTGCATCGACAAAGTATTGAGCAAAGGCTGTGAATACTTATGTACATGTGATTTCTCAGTTTTTTTATTTTTAATAAATTTGCAAAAACTTCAAGTAAACTTTTTTCACGTTGTCATTATGGGGTGTTGTGTGTAGAATTCTGAGGAAAAAAATGAATTTAATCCATTTTGGAATAAGGCTGTAACATAACAAAATGTGGAAAAAGTGATGCGCTGTGAATACTTTCCAGATGCACTGTATGTATCTGGCAATGGCACCTATACAGGATTGGTTCAATAATTGAAGACAATTTACCAACTTTTCAATAGCTAAACAAAGTGTCTGAAATTGCCTTTTATATGCTCACATCCATAACAGAAAGAGGAGGTTAGGAGAAGGCGCTGATACAGCGCATTGCCGCACCCACTACATGACAAACCACCTCAGAATCCCAGATTAGGACCCGAGTGCAGCCATGTAATGGATGACAACTCACCACCACACCAGTTCAGATGGAGTGCAACAGTGTGAGGTTTATTATGGTGGCTGGACTGCCAATTCTACCACCAACCCCCAGGTTTTTCCCTGCAGGTTGGAGGGCCTACAGGCAGGGCTGGATGCAGATTAATGACATACCCAGGATAGGATAACAGAAAGGAACCATTTAAAAACAATAGAACTCTTTAGCTACTAAACAAAAACAGTAACTTTGATATGTAAATGCTAATTAGATTTTCTCCTATACCTTGACAGATGTCACTGGTGGATATGTGCATGCACTAGACAACAAATTAGCATCTGGAATTGGCATAGTTGTCCAAGTCCAGATTAACACTGCTGGTTCTGTTAATGTGAGACTACGTAAAATTCACTGTCTAACCTTGAAAATATTTATGACACCCATCCATCTTCCTAAGTTGCTTATCCAGGGCAGTATCACGGGGCAGCCTGAGCCTGTCAAGATCCATTAATGTAAGAGAATCACAGCAGCTGTAGCTATCATCATACCAGACATGACTGAGAAGTCATTCAGAGGAACAGAGCTTTGGTTTGATATTTCAAGTCAGAAATCATACTCACAGAGGATTATTATAATTTGGATACTTTTTCTACTAAAACGTTGGTGTTTTGTTAACAATATGGTGAGCTATAAAGTCTTAAAATGGTTCCATTCCTGTATGTACATGTATATGAACTTGCTCGTGGATGGACTGGCACCCAACAATACTGGGACGGGGTCCAGCTCCCTCTGAAATTGGATTATGCTGCCTTGGAAAATAGTTGGACGGGAGGATGGATTTCCATGCTGACTTACAGCTCCAACTTCCATTCCAGTAACTGGCAACTGTAAGATAAAATTTCGCTTCTGACGGTGGTATATAAATGTTACCATAATTTGTGTCATAAGGAGTACTGAGGCAGTTTTTATTATTGGAATCCCGGTTTGATAACAAGCTGGTGATCTTCTGTGTGGAGTTAGCAAATTCCCCTAGTATTTGCATAGTTTTTTGTTTTCCTATGACGCTCATATTTATTCACAAAATTCAAAGATATGCAGCTGTTTGATTATCAAAACTTGAAACTGGCTATTTCTGCTGCATGCATGGATGAGAACAGGGATGAACTGTTGTGTGTGCCCCTTTTGTACTCGACCACTGTTAGATGTGAATATTCTTTGAAACTTTTAATTAAAAAAAATGGTTTTGCACAACTATTTCGAGTGGATTTTTAAGATACATAGTAAATTGCTCAATATACTTGCTTTCTTTTTTTTTTTGGATAAAGTGGTTAGCTCTGAGGCTAGAGATCTGCCCCCGCAATCGGAAGGTTGCTGGTTCAAATCCCATAAACGTCAGAAGTGACTTCACTCCATTGGGCCCTTGAGCAAGGCCTTTAACCTGCAATTGCTTTGTCCTGGGTATGATGTTAATCTGCATCCAGCCCTGCATGTAGGCCCTCCAACTAAAAGGGAAAACTTGGCACTCCAGCCACCCTTAAAAAACCTCACAATGTTCCAGTGTGGTGCTGAGGTCACCAGCTGCACTCCCAATCCAGGTGGTTCATTGTATGATGTGCATGCTCCAAACCTCCGTGGTTAAAGGCAAACAAGAAAGCACACTCACAGACCCTTAATATTAAGTGAATGAATGTGATATAACAAGGCAGGGGTTACAGAGCAGTCAATGTTTTCAATAATGGCATTCAATGCACAGCCTAAATCTAAAGATATACCAGTGTGCGCTCAATCTGTGAACATTAACAACAATACATATCTCTCTATTATAAAAAAATAATCTTAGAAGGTTGGAAGGAGACGAGATGTGATTTTCTCAGAGAGATACTTTCAAGTCCCGAAGCAAGACGAGTTTTTGTGCCAAGAGACTTAACCACGCCCGGGGCCAAAAATAAAACAAAGAGTAGATGACAGAGTAGAACGTCGTAAAGAATTCAAAACTGTTGGCGCAGTACACATGCAGAGCAGGTTAGAGATAATGGAAGTGCGAAAATTCAAAAGTCTCAAACAAAGGATAGTAAAGGCCGCATTAGCACAAACAAACGAAAATTATTACTCGGTGAAGTAATGGAACAGCAAAAAGAGATAAATATATTGTTCGGATTGAAACTTTAATTCGGAGAGTTGTAACTTGTATAATTTGTGTTGCCATCAGTGTTTCTTCCCAATGAATAGGCGTATCCACGAGAATTAAAAGATTTGTTGTTTGGCGAAAATGAAATCCCACAAGAGAAATCATTTCTCATGTGTGTGAATGCTATTGTCAGACACATTTCTTGTAGAGAGAAAGAAACGATATTCACTCACAGGCAGTTATATGTTGCGTTGTCACGATGTAATTCCAAACACGGAATCCAAATTCAATGTGATATTGACGAAAAGGTAAAAGCAAAAAGAGATTGAATATACTGTATGGACATAGGTGATATGAGAAAAGTGCGCCGCGTGAAATGCAGATCACACGGCACGGCAGCAGCAAGCCAGCAGCTGATCATGCAAAGAGGAGGTAAAAAAAATCCCAAAAAACTGCATTTGTTTCCCATTGTATCACCGTTTAAGAGGGGGTTTTGGAGGAGTGACCGCGTCTCCTTGGGGTGTGTTCAGCCCCCCTCTTTACAGCGCGAGTAGCAGAGACGTGAAGTGGCAGGCGCATAGCGCAGGCCGAGGGTGGGAGAGGGCGAAGCCCCATAGTGTCTTATAAATAGTTCTTATCTATTTATCTAATCTACCCATCCAGCTATCAGCACAAAATGATATATGCATACATTTGTCAGCTATACCCTTGGCTCTACATCAGATAGAAAAATAACTGTCAATTTGTCCAAAGCAGTTGACACCCATCCATCCTTCCATTCATCTGTCAATTTTCTAAACTCACTTAACCAGAGCAGGGTTATATGGTAGCTTGAGTCTATCTCAGCAACCACGAGGCACAACACAGGAACACCACCTGGAGAAGGAGACATTCCTCTGGGTGCTCTGGTTCCCTCTCATAGTCCAAAGACATGCAGGTTAGGTGAAATTGCATTGCTAAATTGGCCCCTGATGTGTGTGTCTACGTTTTCAGTATGAATTGTAACTGGTTCATGCCACAGCAAAATCAGGTTGATGCCCTCCAAGACCTAAATCTTTGTGCCAATTGTACCTAATAAAAAGCAGAACAACAACTGAATTGGCCTGCTGAGCTAAAGAGCCACTTGTGAAAGTCTGAGACCTGCAGTCCGCTTTAGTCCGGAATACTCTCAAACTTGCTTACACTACTTTTTTAACTAAAAAACATAGAAACGTAAACTTATAATAAAAGCCACTTGGAAATAAGCCTGGTTTAAATAATAATATAGGCCATAGATCACTTGCTGGTCGATAATCGCATGATTGAGAGTCCAGTAACATGCTCACTTAAAACAGTTGGGACATTTCATATTTCAAAACAAGATAAATGTGTTTAGTAAAAGATGCAATTACTGTTGCCTTCCAGTACTGGACAGAGACATAGAAATACACTTAACTGGAACAGCAATGGCATAAGCAACATGCACAAGTTTATGTTCCATTTCAAACAAAGTTGTACACTCCACCTGCCTTCTTTTTCAACTTGCATGCAAAGTTTGTAAGTTACCATATAGCACTGTCCCTTCTTATGACTAAGTGCTCAGAGAGACACACATACACACACAACCCCTTTACCACTTCCTGCCCAATAATCAAGAAACTGACTAAGGGAGAGAAATTACTGCTGTGGTTTTTTTTTTTTTCGTTCATGCAAGATTAAAAAAGAGCCATGTGCTTGGTGGACATTATATATCTAGCAAACCTGTCTCCATAAGTTCCTGTCCAAGCCATTATCCTGAAAGAAACTCTACCACTGCGCCAGTTTGCTAAATACAACTGGTATTTTGCTTCTCCTGGTAATATGTAACATTTTTGGCTTATAGATTAAACAAAAAAGTGTGCACAATACTTACAAGTTTACTTGATATGTGATACACAATACAATCTGTGATTTATGTGATAGTCGGTGTGGCAGTGTGACTAAACAGTTGGACTGTATCCTGTGTGCCACTAAAGGATCTGCCTGCCTGAACTTCCAGGACCCAAAACTGTAAAAATATGGAAGCAATTACTCTATATTATGCTTGTATTTGGGAAGGAGCAGTGTTAATTTTCACAATACATTTTGATTTAGTTTTAGTCTTCTGACTAAATTGCATTTTAGTTTTAGCTAAATTTTAGTCATTTAATTATTGTTAGTTTTAATCAACAAAAAAAAATTTTATTTTAGTCAAGAAAAAGTAAAATTGGTTTTAGTCGACAAAAAGTAAATTAGTCAAAAAATCCAAATCAGATGGATATCTTGTTTAAAATATGAATATGCACAGAATATCCTATACCTCTAAACTATTATACCAACATGTACACTGAAGTGCCAAACCACCTGTAGTGATTATTGAACATAAAATAAAGAGTAGGTATAGAAAGGATTTATTCCCAAAGCTCTTGGTCAGATAAATGCAGCTCTGGTCTGCCATCACAGTTTTCTGCTCTTCAACATGCCTTACTTATGCTGCTATAAGATTTTTACCAAAAGCAACACACATTTAATCTCAGCATAGGGTTTATAAAGAATGAGATCAGCATGGACTATCTGATTTATCTGACCACGTGCACATTTATAATTTATTCTGTGATATTTTTCTCCAGCAACTGAAATATACTGCATAAAATAATACCAAAATTAAAAATTCAAACATTACTATACCAGTAATGGCACACTACATGTGAGTACACTTGACTTGACCATTCCTAGTTCTCATCCTCTTTCTCTGTACGTTTATCATTCATTTGCTCAGTGGTTGATGCGCTTGCTGCTTCCTGAGCAGCTCTTCTTTTCTCCACCCTAGCAGCCCGCTTCTTCCCTTCTTCCGTCGGCATCTTTTCGCGTTAAAACTGATTAACTCAGTGTTTGTGTTGCAATTACTTAGTACGTTTTCTTTAATTTTTCACTTAAGCTGGCACTTAAGTCTTCAATCTGCCTTAAGAATGATTTAAGATATGAAGAAGTAGGAGAAGTGACGGCGAAGGTGGTAGGGATGAGAACGGCACCCATACACATGCACCGCACGGTCACTGCCAAGAGTCGATTGTACAATAAAATAAAATAAAAATAAAAAGAGGAATAACCTTGGAGGTCAATCATCACCCTGAAAGCGGATAATAGACGTCACATAGTATATGTGTGCCAAATTTCAGATCAATAGTTCAAACAGTTTGCGAGCTACAGGTGATTTAAAATCCTGGACAGACAAACGGACAGCCACAGTAGCATATTATATAAGAAGATCTGTACTGCTGAATTCTAAAATAATTTAGGATACTTACATTTAAACATACCCTTAAAAGCTGTTTTTGTAACAAATACTTTTAAAACCTGGTTTGTCAGAGAACCACTCAGGTTTGCAACATTTGCTATTGTAAGATTTGTATTCACACAATTAGCTTGTTAAAAACACACTAAAAAGTAACATTTGACTGATGAGTCATATTTTTACATGACATTTTTTCCCAATACTTTAGAACTCTTGTAAAAGAGTCTTTGCCGTGCTGTTTCCAAAGTGTCTGACATGAGTGATCAGATTTTGTTACTGCTTAGCCTGTGTGCAAATCCACAATTACAAAAGTTATTTGTAGTCAATTAACCATAACTGAGAGACTGCATTACACTCATTAACGTACAATTCTAATATATGACACAAGTGCTTTTACTACGTTCTTTACATTTTAGGGGTTATGCTCATAAACATTAGTTTACCCATGAAAACCAAACAAATAATACAAAGTTAGTGTCTTCAGAATCGTATTCAGCAATGAAGCAGTGCAGTTTTGCTGTACTGGCCGTGTACATATCATAGTAATTGGGAGATGTGCTTCAAGGACTGAAATCCTAAATACATTTTAGGTTAGGTTAGGTTAGGTTTCTTTATTTAGTCATGTTTACACAGGAAAACATGAAATTTGCCTTCTCAGTTGCATCTAATAACAGGTAACAGACAGAATGAAATAAAACAGACAAATAGAAATAAGAAAGGTTAAGGTAAGGCAGTTAGATAAAACATATTTATACCAAAAAAAAAAAAAAAAGAAAAAGGTAACAGGATATATTTCAAAACCTTAAACATTATCTCCGATATTTCTTATTGAAAAGTCGTATGGCACTAGGAAGAAAGGAGTTTCTGGAGCGATTTGTGTGGGTTTTCAAAGCAACTATCCTTCCTGATTTACTGAAGTTTAGTTCTACATGTAATGGATGTCTGTCATCAGTTGAGATGATTTCCAGTTTCTTTAGCATTGCCCTCTGACACACACTAGTCAAATCATCTACATCAGCCCCAATAACTTTAGCTGCATACTTCGTAATCTGCTGGAGCTTTTTTTTATAGTTTTGGTTTGTCAGACTATTAAACCAGGCAATGAAACTGAAAGTGATCACGGACTGGATCATACTACGATAGAAGGACAACATGAGGTCCTTGTCTACTTTAAATAGTTTGAGTTTATGGAGGAGAAATAAGCGCTGGTTGCATTTAGAAAATAATTTTTTTGTATTTGTATTCCAGTTAAGATTGTTATCTAGGTAAGTTCCTAAGTATTTATATTCATTCACTATTTCTACCTCCTCTCCCAGAACTACAATAGGTGAACATACAGATTTCTGTCTCTTAAAATCAAATATCATTTCTTTGGTCTTTTTTACATTCAGAGTGAGAGAGATTTTATTGCACCAGTTTACCATACAGTCCACTTGATTTAGATAGTGGCTTTCATCCTCCCCAGATATGCATCCTATGATCATGGTGTCATCCGCATACTTAATAATGGAGCAGTGGTCATTGTTCTGTCTCAGGTCACTTGTGTACAGAGTAAACAGTAATGGTGATAAGACACACCCCTGTGGACTTCCTGTGTTTGAATGAAGAGCTTTTGAAAAAGTGTCCTGAACTTTAACTGTCTGTGAACGATTTAAAAGAAAGTTCTGAATCCATAGTGTGATAAATGGGTTTACATTCATACTGTTTAATTTCCCAATCAGTATATGAGGCTGTATAGTATTGAACGCTGAAGAAAAATCCAAAAATAGTGCTCTGACATATGAACCAGGCTGATCAAGAAAGGTATAGATTTGATGTAAGATAACAAGCAGAGCATCTTCCACACTTCTGTTTGCACAATAAGCAAATTGATTGTTGTCTTGAAAAGACTTTGTCTCCGTCATTAAAATGTTTTTCACCAAGTGTTCAAAGCATTTCATTGGAATAGATGTAAGTGCCACTGGTCTGTAATCATTTAAACAGCTTGGCCTAGAAACCTTAGATACAGGGGTAATGATTGATGATTTTACACTAGTATTAACAAATGGAGCAGCTGCATTTCTTTGGTGATGTAAATAAGCCAAATAGACACTTCGTTTGAAACTTGCCTCGATGTTTAATTGCTACAACTGGTGTTGTCACTGCCACTGTGACCCGCACGTGTATGTGAAGGCGTGTGAGGTGGTTTCACCCGCAACCCTGAACTGTATCAACCAGTTACAAAATGGATGTTATGCGCAGAGAAAAAGGTACAGATGTGCTCATTACAATCAAAGAGCGATTGCAAAGCATCTGTTCCTTTATCGGTACTGTGTAGGACACTGTATTAAAAGCGATTAACCCCCCCCCCGTAACTTCATCTGCTGTAACCAAAGAGTAACACTACAAGCTGAAGAGTTATATCTCCCATCTGAGAGTGAACATATCTGATTGCGCTCTCAGAGCTGCACAAATTTGTTCCTTAAGTAACTCGTAAAAGGGATAAAACTTGCAATAACAAAATTCTGTGTGTCTGTCTGTGTGTTGGCTTTTTTCTTTTCATTACTATGCATGTTTTCCCCATTCGCACTTGATGCATTTGTATTAGCAGGTTGAACAAGAGCCAGAGGTAACAGTACTGGTGTCTGGCAAGTCGCCACCAAGATAAGGTTACATACCTTGGCATGAATCTCAGGGTGGCGTGCCTCTAGACGACTCTTCAGGTTTATGATGTTCTTTCCCGTGAGCGTCATTCCACGTGACTTACATCGAGTTTTATTTTCATCAGTGTTGTAATTAAAGTCGGTCCATATGTCTGACTGCTTTTTTCACCTGAGAATCACATTGGCTGTCATAGCACAGCGGAGTGGAGCAGCATTCTGGCTGACGTGATGATTTCCTGATGGCGCCTAAACTTAGTGTTATCCAATTACAAGTGTGCTTCCACAATTTTAAAATTGCACCACTGCATTCATGCTCATTATTTGTTGTGTAATGTCATGAGTAACAGAGATGTGCAAAGACCTTCACATTGCTCACTGTCCAGTTGTCTGTCTGTAACATTTTCATTTTGCTTAGTTTAGTCAACAATTATATTAAAAGAATTCATTAAAAGGTACATTTTTTTTAGTTTTCATTCCATTTTTAACACTGAAAAAAAATTTTTTAGCAACATAATTAACATTGGGAAGGAGTTTATTACAAAAACAGGGACAATGGAAAGAGACAAAAGAAGACAGTCAGGAGGATAGTGGAGAGGTGAACAGTCGGGCGGAAACTAGATGGCAGCAGCAAGCATGGAGGAGACGAAACCAGGTGACCAGGCCCCAAGAGCAAGAATGAAGTGAATGGTGTTCTATGGTGTGTCCCCGTTGAACAGTGTCCATGCAGGGACATGGAACAAACCTCCCTGGGGTCCCACTAGCGCCATTGCTGATGTATGGGATGACGGAGGTCTGGCTGTGTGCATGCTGGTCAAGGTGGTCATAGCTCTCAGTGTCTCTGCCACTCGGAAGACCTGCTGGACGTCAGTTGGGGAGATTTGGAGTTAAAGATGCTCTGGGCTGGCTGAGGAATAACTTGGTGCCGGGATGATTTTATCTTAATTTGGATGACTGTTTTATTCAGATTTTAGATTTGTTACTTTACATATTTTTTTTGAAAATGCGCTGCACTTTAGGACACTGTTCAAAATAAAAGCACTTAAGCACCTGCACCTACCGTACCTCTTGCTGACTCTGTGTGTGTCCTAATTTGCCCGGCACATCCCTGTTACGTTATCGACGGTTCCAGGTTTCAGCTGCAAGGGACCATGGAGCCAACCAGGTGCATCACGTGGTGTATAAAGTTTATACACTTTTGATATTCTTAATACAATCAATACAAATAACACTGAACTGAAAATTAATATATCTTAAACAATTAAAATATAAATCAGATGCAGTTGTCCATTACCTGTAGATGCTACATCAGCCTTCAAACTCACATTTATTGTCATGTCTACAGAAAACAAAACAATTCTTATTTACATGTCTGTGTACGATACAACAATTCATAACACTGTAGTTTACACTCACAGTTCTGCTGCAGAATTTACACACACTGTGCCCGATACTTGCTGAGATAGGCTCCAGCTTCCCTGCAACCCTGATCAGGATAAAGCGGATCTAGAAAATTGACGGATGGATGGATGGACGTAATATCCAACCAAGTTAAAGTAGATGATACCCTGTAGCACGGAAAACCAGCAAAACCCTTAATCTGCAATATTTCTGCAATGTAGGTGACCACACTTGAGTTATAGTTAGATTCTATGTCTTTACCAGCCTATAATGAGGGAGAGAGACAGAGGATGCTACTAGTGCTTGTCTCACACTTTGTCTCTGTATTTGCATGAAGACAAAGCAATTAAATAGACTATAAGAATACATGAAAGTTAAAAGGACACTTCATTGTAGAAGCCATCTTTTTACTAAAATGGGGATCGGACAGGGCCAACTGTGCAAACTTAAAACCACAGTAACTGCAGGTCTACTGTACTTGAGCACAAAAGTATTAGGTCTAACTATAAGAGGGCTTCAGCTTTTCACTTAGGACCAAACTCTTAATCAGAGACTGGTTCCTATCCATGATTAACCAAACAGTAAAATTTACTTGCTCTTCATTAGTTTCTGGGATACTCCAGTGTCCTGAAATTTGCACTTTTATTTTCTACTCAAATATGGGGAACACAATACAAAGTTTTAATTCTGAATGCCTGAAAAAAAAAAAAAAAAAAAACAAGGCAGCCTGCAACCCTGCACTGGATTAATAGAGTTATTATCATGACAGTGTTACAAAACCATTAGGTCATGATAGGAGTTCTTGTTAAGTTTACTTTGTTTCAAATTCTTCTGGAACAGATGTGAGAGTTTAGATATAGAGTATCCATATTACTAACCGAGAATAAACCGGATATGGACGCAGGTACACGGCGATGGGACCATGAGACATACTGCCTCAGCGCGCGTCTCATAAACAGCAAGCGAAGTCGTATCCACCACGAACGAAGGAGTCACGGCCCAAAAACAAAAGAATTCAACTAACGTGAATGAGAAATGAAGCAACAACGCGCCCATAGCTAGCGACTAACGACACAGCCACACAAAAAAGAGGATTTTGCGCTGCACCCCAGAGTCAAACAGAAGAGACTACGGAGGCCCCACAGGTCCACAAAGATAGTACGGAAGGCGCGGGAAAGTACGAAAGGCGCAGGCGCCGACAATAATCTCTTTCAAATCTATTTCGGGTTACCCAAGACCAGGGGTTGGCGAGCAGGGGGCGGAGCCCCCTAGTAGAATAGATAACACAGAACATTACTTTACTTTCTCCCCAGGGGGAAATATGGCTTTTTACAGAAGCACAATAAAAATAAATATGATAAACAACAAATCCCTCTCAAATACACATGAGAATAGCTAAAAAGCAAGAACGCGTTTGACTTTGTTAAAGTTAAAAAGAGCAATCACAGTCCCAGTAAGGCACTATACAGGCGTATTGCCTTTGGTATGAAGGATCCCCAGTTGTGCTTCTTGACACATTACTGCTGAAATATTTTTTGGCTAAAAGTCCTCGGTATTGGTGTATCAGAGAGAAATTGTGCAGCTTTGTTCATAATGGCACTCAGATTGGGCTTCATTTTCTCATTTGCTACTAACTCCAGGGTAGTATCCCATAACTGAGCTTGCCCTTTTAATTAGTCTGTTGATGCAGTGGGCCATTCCTGAAGTGATGTTACCGGCCCAGCACACTACAGCGCTGAACAGCACACTGGCCATCTCAGGGTTGTAGAAAATGTATAGGATGTCACTTACCACATTAAAGGAACACAGTCTCCTTAGAAAAAGGAGTCTGTGCTGCCCTTTCTTATATAGTTCCTCTGTGCTATGAGACCAATCCAGTCTGTCATTGATGTGAACCCCCAAGTACCTGTAGGAGCGAACCCCCTCTACTTCCACTTCATGAATACTGACTGGGCATTAAGCCTCTCTGGTGTGGCAAAAGTCAAAAAGCAGTTTGCAAATATTAAGTTGCAGATAATTCATTCTGCACCAATGAATCGTATAGGTCACTCAGGAAGCTGTTTACTATCATGGACAATGACTCCTACCCACTGTACGATTAATTGGCTAAATAAACAGAAGAGCACCTTCAGTAACACAGACTGAAACAACTGTGGTGCTGCAAGGAGCACCATGGGAGGCCAGTCCTACCCGCTGCTGTCAATGCTGAGGTGGTCTTTTTCTCTTTGTGCTAAATGGTACTGAGCTGGTCTAGCAGTCACCTTAACGTAAAATAACCTTATGTGCAATCATCTGAGCCAATGACTGACATCCAATACTGTAAAACTCTAACTTATAAGTAAGTGCAATTTTAAATCACTTTACACTTAGTAAATACCTAAACTTTGTTAATTTCCACCCATCCATTCATTCATTCATTTTCTGTCACTTATCCTGGTCTGGGTCACAGGGGCAGCAGTCTGAGCCAACAAGCTCAAATATTCCTCCTCCCACCTCCTCTGGGGGGATACCAAGGTGTATCCAGGCCAGCTGACAGATATAATCTCTCCAGCATGCCCCAAAGTCATCTCCTTGTTAGACATTCCCAAAACACCTCCCCAGGAAGGCTTCCAGGAGGCCTCCTAATCAGATGCCCAAACCACCTCACTTGGCTCCTTTCAGTGAGGAGAAGTAGAAGCTCTGTTTTGAGTTGCTCCTGAATGTTTGCTCTCCTCACCCATATCTTGAAGGCTGAGCTCAGACACCCTGTAAAAGAAGCTCATTTCTACTATCTAGTTCTATTGGTCATTACCCAAAGCTTATGGCCGTAGGTTAGAGCAGAAACGTAGATCAGCCAGTAAATCGAGAGCTTTCCCTTTCAGCTTAACTCTCTCTTCATCACAAGTGACCAGTACTTCCAGTGCCAATAATTACTTATAGATCATTTTTCTTATACTGTATGTGTATTTGTACCTTGTTAGCATACTTATAATTATGATTCTTGTTATACTGTATGTATATTTATGCCTTTATCTGCTGCTGTAACAGTGCACTTTGTTGCATGACTAATAAAGTTTCCATCAATCTAAACTCCGTCTCATCCTCCATGTCTATCAATACACCTCATAACGTGCAGAATCATCAGCAAATTTCTGCAAGTGACATGACCTGCTGTTAAGGTTTATAATGCGAGGTGTACAGAGTGAAGAGTAAAGGACACAGGACTATCTCTTGTGGTGCTCCAGAGTTGCTCACACCCATATCAGAGACACAGTCCTTGAGCTTCACAAACTGCATGACAGGTAGTCCATTATGCAGGACACCACAGACTCATCCAACTCTATCTCCTGACAGGCAGAAGGATATTGTTTTCACATTTGACAACAAATATTTACAAGCCCATTTTGGGAGAAAAAAAAAAAACAGAAATTACATTAGATGTTAAATACACCTCTGCATGCAAAGAGACAGGACGTTACGTTAAATTGGATACTACAGATCAATTCTGTATCCAGACAACTTGCAGATAAATGGAAGCAGTATAATAAAGCCAAATTTTTCCTTTAAATGCAAGAATTGGCTCTGCATCAAGCGCCTGCAATAAAAACCTAAAGCCTCCACAACCCTGATCTGTGTTACTCTGATTAGATAAATTTTCTACAGACTTCCTTCAGTTATATAAACGGCGTTATTTATGAATTGTTTAGCAATGTTTGTACTGCAGATTATTAGCCTTTATATATTCTCCACTATTCACATTGATGACTGGGTCTCATATCTCACCTTAACAATAAAAATAATTTTTATTCATAAAGTGATTTACCATTCTCAAAGTGCTTCATAGAAATTTTAAATGAACAACAGGGCATATACAACATAAAATAACATCCACATTAAACACTAAATAAAGATAAATACAGGATATACTAAGCTTTGCAATAGACAGAACACAATAAATCATAAAAAAGTACAAAAGCACAAACACCACAAGAAAACCCTAAATAAACCACATCATTTGTGATACAAATGCAAATCATCCTGAGCATCTGGATGGAGAGGTAAACTAAAAGAGGGCTCAGAATGTCAGGGTAAGTTGAATGCCTTCCTGAACAAATGGGTTTTAAGTTGCCTTTTAAAAGAATGAACTGAGACGACTGATCTTGTTAATGTAGGGAGTTCATTTGAAAGTCAGGGGGCTACAGAGTGGAATGCTCTGTCACCCATAGAGCAGAGGCTTGTTTGGGGCACAACAAGATTGCCAGAGTCAGTGGGCCTTAGTGGACAGACAGGGGCACAGTGACAGAGGAGGTTACTGATGTAGTCTGGTGCAAGGCCATTTATAGGTTAGGAAATGGAATTTTATACTCAATCCTGTACAGTAAAGGGAGTCAGTGAGGGTGGAGCGGGATGGCCATAATGTGCTCAGTGTTGCAGGTCTGTGTATGGACTCTTGCAGCAGAGTTTTGAACCAACTGTTCTTGCCAGTAGGAAGTTACAGTAGTCGATGCTGGATTTAATAGAAACAGACAAGTTTCCTAGCATTAAAAAAGCAGAGGAATGAGAGAACACAAGATATGTTTTGGAGGGGGAAGTAAGAAAGTTTCTTAATGTGATTTATGTGGGTAGAATAAGAAAGAGAGGGATCAAAAATGACACCAAGGTTCCTAGCAGAAGAAGGAGGTCTGATGATATCATCTTCCAAGAGTGACAGAGAAGAAGCTCATTTTCTTAAGCTAACCTTTAGTGCCAATTATCAGGACTTCAGTTTTACTGCAGTTAAAATCCATCCAGGTTTCTCTGAGGCAAGTTGTGGGCTGTGAGAGTGCTTTGATGTACTTTCACTTTTAACTCTGATTTAGATCTGCGTATCATCCTCATTAGAATGAAAACTCAATCCAAAGCTACATATGGACAAGGGGGAGCATGTAGATGGAGAACAGCAGAGAGCCTTGAGTGACTCCTTGTGTGACTGGTGCTGAACTGGACCTGGTGTTGCCTAACAAACTCTTGGCTATCAGTCCGATAGGACCCAAATCACTGGATGGCAGTGCCAGAGATACCCAATGAACTGGATCTGGTGTTGCCTAACAAACTCTTGGCTATCAGTCCAATAGGACCCAAATCACTGGATGGCAGTGCCAGAGATATCCAAGATGGTGGTCTTCATTTTAGACAGTAGAATATCATGCTTTACAGTATCTAATGCTGTACTGTGCTCTGACAGAATTAATATCCTGGTTTACCCAGCGTCTGCAGCCATTAGCAAATCAATTGCAAAAGCAAGTTTTATTTTATGCTTGAAATTTTACTTTTTTGTGCGTCGTTTACTACTTTCTTAAGATATTGCTGTTATCTTCTAAAAGTTTGCATGAGATCTCATTTGACTCTACTCAATGGGCAGCCTCACAAGCCCACTCCCTTCATGCAAACTTCGTTCAAAAACCACAAGTGTACGTAATTCGCTTGGAACGGCCACCTAAAGTAGGAGGGTGACACAAACTATTCGGCTTTGGATCAACAGACGTACACCTAAAACAAAATCAGCATTTGTTCTCGGTGTTTTGATACTGCAGCGGCTCACATTCAAGCCAACCCCCTGATTTGGTGGCCGATTTCAGCCACTTGAGAACAAAGCAGTAACAGAATCCCGGGTCACTGTGCAGACGTCATTCGAGATTTCTTTTTTTTTTCTCGTCCACACGCTGAATGACAACTCCACGCAAATCCACCCGCGTTAAGACAGGTCGCATCAGCGCCGCGCACACGAACGCGCACGAGTCGCTCCCGGCCGCGCTCCGCGGGAATGAAACGCATCTCACTCACCTCGGCGCCGTCGTTTCGCGGGCCGTGCATTCTTCCTCCAAGACCCTCGGGGGTTCTTCGTACCTTCGCCGAGATCCTTCTATTTATTTTATTTTTTTTAATCCCTTTCTCTCGTTCCCTGCCTCCAGAAAGGCCCGATCGGCCCCAGCTTCGGCCTCAGCCCAGCTTTCCTAAAGGACCACTTTTAGCCCGCCCTCCCGGCGGTGCCGCCCTCTGCTGAGCACCGGTTCGCGGATCTCCTTTTTTCTTCGTTGCAGGGCTTTGATGCGACTCAAAGGCCGTCCCTGGTGACTGTACCGTTTGAGGTTTGAGGGTACGGATCCGGGGTATGTGTTTAGGTAGAGAGTGTGTATCTGTTAGAGGGAATCAACTGGGGAGGGGTGAAGGGGAAGTGAAAGGAACTGCTTCCGGATTGCACTGCAACCAAATCGCTCCCCACTTGCTCCCGCCTGTTTTCATCCTCGCTTTAAAGAAATAAGTAGCCGTCTACTTAGAGAATGGCGTTTAAAATCTTCTGCACATCCAGATAGTATGAATTACAGTTATTATTATTGTAATTAATATTGTGATTCTTATTTCGCCGCAGGTGGATTATTTTAGCCCGAATACGTTGAATATTGTAGTTATTTTGTTTTATTTAAATGTACTTGTATATAAGCAAAACCGTTAGCACGCTAGAGTGCCAGCTGATGGACTGGTGCCCGAGGTTAAACTGAGACCTAACCTGGGGAGGAGCAGGGTTACTAGGTACCATAGTCAATATCAGCAATATTAATATGACATATATAAATATGCTGCGGTGGGTTGGCACCCTGCCCAGGGATTTGTTCCTGCCTTGTGCCCTGTGTTGGCAGGGATTGGCTCCAGCAGACCCCCGTGACACTGTGTTCGGATTCAGCGGGTTGTAAAATGGATGGATATATTAATATGACATATATTAATAAAGGTATTCCGCCTGCGGTGGGTTGGCACCCTGCCCAGGATTGGTTCCTGCCTTGTGCCCTGTGTTGGCTGGGATTGGCTCCAGAAGACCCCCGTGACCCTGTGTTCAGATTCAGCGGGTTGGAAAATGGATGGATGGTATTCCGCATAAACACTGAAATATTGTAAAGAAAGGTCTTGTCACATGTACAAGTAAATTCTGTTGCCGAGCTGGTTAACTATCTAGCTCAGGCTACAGTTGTGAAGAAAAAAAAAAAGATTACTACGTTGAAAAATTATTTCCAGCTTTCATATGCATTATTGTATGCCATCTGCAAACCAGGGCATGTTTTTGTACTGCATAGAGCAGGGGTCCTCAATCACGGTTCTGGAGGGCCGCAGTGGCTATGGGTTTTCATTCCAGCCAGTGGCCTAATTAGCACTCAGTCCTTTCTGATAATGAAAGTTGGTGTTTAATTCTATGCCTTGTTAGTGCCTTTATTCATCAAAGACAAATTTTAGTTACTTTGTAGATCAGAGATCCTCAATTACAGTCCTGGAGGTCAGCTATCGCTGCAGGTTTTCACTTTAGCCAATTTCCTAATTAGAACCCTTTTATTTACTACTACAGCAATACTTTTTTTAGGCTTAATTTTAGTTCTCTTGCCAGTTACCATTCAGAGGCCTTAATTGCCTGTTTTAGATTTTAGCGGCTGCATTTAAGTTTTAATTGTTGCCTGTTTTCTTAATCAGACATTAATTAATAATGAGATGCAGATAATCAATAAACCTGCAGCTCTCCAGCTAACGTGCTTACCATGAAGTATCTCTGATAAAAATATTTAGAAATGAATGAGAGGGGAATTGGAAGGACCATTAAGTTTAAATCTATTCTGGTCCACAAAACACATGGATAATGTTCTCACAGAAGGAAACTCTACAGTGTAATTAAAATTGCTCTTGGATAAATGCAAGCATCTGCGGTGGGCTGGCGCCCTGCCCGGGGTTTGTTTCCTGCCTTGCGCCCTGTGTTGGCTGGAATTGGCTCCGGCAGACCCCCGTGACCCTGTAGTTAGGATATAGCGGGTTGGATAATGGATGGATGGATAAATGCAAGCATTAACAAGCTAAATAGTTCAATACCAAGTTTCATTATCAGCACGGACTGTCTTCTAATTTGGAAACTAGTTGGAATAAAAACCTGCAGCCACTGCGGCCCTCCAGGGCCGTGATTGAGGACCCCTGGCATAGAGGATATTCCAAAATGATGGGCAACATTTGTTATCCGTGCTTATCTCTTCCCTTGAGAAAGCCGGAATTAGCGGTTCTTTTTTTGGACTGGTTCAGGTCCTAACTCTCGGGCCGATCCTTTTGTGTCTCCTGCTCTTTACTCCTCATCTTTTTGACATAAACTTTCCACAGGTGTGCCTCAAAGATCAGTGTTGGGTACGCTTCCCTTTTCTCTCTACGTTCACTCCTTAGGTAATGTTATTTCGTTGCACCACCTCTTTGCTGATGATCCACAGATCTATGTCTCATTTCCCTCTTACAACCCATAGGTTTTGGCACAGATCTCCAATTGTCTCTCTGTCATCTCATCACTGATGAGTGATCATTACCTTAAATTGAACCTTTCAAAGGCAGATATCCTGTATATTTGCCTTCTGCTTCTCTTTCCTCAGATTTGACTCCAAGCATCACACTTGAAGATATCAACCGTTCACCATCTATCATGATCAGGAATGCTGGGGCCCAAGGTTTCTCAGCAGAATGTTCATTTCCCAGACCATCACACCTTCTCCACTGGTGTGCCCTCTTCCCATAGTACAACCTGCCGCCATGTCTTCCCAGATAAATGATGCCCACATACAGTGCATCCAGAAAGTATTCACAGCACATCACTTTTTCCACATTTTGGTATGTTACAGCCTTATTCCAAAATGGATTAAATTAATTTTTTTCCTCAGAATTCTGCACACAACACCCCATAATGACAATGTGAAAAAAGTTTACTTGAGGTTTTTGCAAATTTATTAAAAATAAAAAAACTGAGAAATCCCATGTACATAAGTATTCACAGCCTTTGTTCAATACTTTGTTGATGCACCTTTGGCAGCAATTACAGCCTCAAGTCTTTTTGAATATGATGCCACAAGCTTGGCACACCTATCCTTGGCCAGTTTGGCCCATTCCTCTTTGCAGCACCTCTCAAGCTCCATCAGGTTGGATGGGAAGCGTCGGTGCACAGCCATTTTAAGATCTCTCCAGAGATGTTCAATCGGATTCAAGTCTGGGCTCTGGCTGGGCCACTCAAGGATATTCACAGAGTTGTCCTGAAGCCACTCCTTTGATATCTTGGCTGTGTGCTTAGGGTCGTTGTCCTGCTGAAAGATGAACCGTCACCTCAGTCTGAGGTCAAGAGCGCTCTGGAGCAGGTTTTCATCCAGGATGTCTCTGTACATTGCTGCAGTCATCTTTCCCTTTATCCTGACTAGTCTCCCAGTCCCTGCCGCTGAAAAACATCCCCACAGCATGATGCTGCCACCACCATGCTCCACTGTAGGGATGGTGCCAGGTTTCCTCTAAACGTGACGCCTGGCATTCACACCAAAGAGTTCAATCTTTGTCTCATCAGACCAGAGAATTTTCTTTCTCATGGTCTGAGAGTCCTTCAGGTGCCTTTTGGCAAACTCCAGGCGGGCTGCCATGTGCCTTTTACTAAGGAGTGGCTTCCGTCTGGCCACTCTACTATACAGGCCTGATTGGTGGATTGCTGCAGAGATGGTTGTCCTTCTGGAAGGTTCTCCTCTCTCCACAGAGGACCTCTGGAGCTCTGACAGAGTGACTATCGGGTTCTTGGTCACCTCCCTGACTAAGGCCCTTCTCCCCCGATCGCTCAGTTTAGATGGCTGGCCCGCTCTAGGAAGAGTCCTGGTGGTTTCGAACTTCTTCCACTTACAGATGATGGAGGCCACTGTGCTCATTGGGACCTTCAAAGCAGCAGAAATTTTTCTGTAACCTTCCCCAGATTTGTGCCTCGAGACAATCCTGTCTCAAAGGTCTACAGACAATTCCTTTGACTTCATACTTGGTTTGTGCTCTGACATGAACTGTCAACCGTGGGACCTTATATAGACAGGTGTGTGCCTTTCCAAATCATGTCCAATCAACTGAATTTACCACAGGTGGACTCCAATGAAGCTGCAGAAACATCTCAAGGATGATCAGGGGAAACAGGATGCACCTGAGCTCAATTTGAGCTTCATGGCAAAGGCTGTGAATACTTAAGTACATGTGCTTTCTCAATTTTTTTATTTTTAATAAATTTGCAAAAACCTCAAGTAAACTTTTTTCACGTTGTCATTATGGGGTGTTGTGTGTAGAATTCTGAGGAAAAAAATGAATTTAATCCATTTTGGAATAAGGCTGTAACATAACAAAATGTGGAAAAAGTGATGGGCTGGGAATACTTTCCGGATGTACTGTATTGCAGTTCTCTCCTGGTGGGGCTTTCTTTAACTGCTGTCCGACCTCTCCAGCTCCTCCAGATGTTCTCTGTTCCTCATTTCATTCCTACTACTCCTCTACTTCTGTCTCTCCATTGGCTTCCTGTTTCTGCAAAGATCCCATTCAAAACTCTTGTCTTGACCTACAGTTCTCTGAACAGTTCTGCTCCTCAGTATCTCCTGTCTTTGGTGTCTCCTTAATGTCTTTTGAAGGAGTCTGTTGCGCCTCTGCCTGTCTGCTGACCATCCCTCCTATTGCCAGGCGTGGCCAAGGCTGGACAGTGTTTCACTGTTCTTGCTCCAAAGCTGCGGAATGACTTCCTTTCATCTGTTCAGACTGTTATCAGTTTACTCCTGTTTAGGCATCTTTTAAAAAAGCACCTTTTCATTAATTATTTTGGATTTGCTTAGCTTCTCTCCTACAGGACAGCTGCTGTTACACTGACAAGAGTATAGGATACGCTTTTTTTTTTTTTATCTTAGTCTAGTCTCTTCTTTTTCTTTCTGCCATGTCACCTTCTCAAGAAAGATGTGAGCCTGATAATCTAGTGAAGGTTGCCGCTAGGCACATTATTTGCCTCACCAGTGTGTATCATGTCATAAGATTGATTGAGACCAAGATCATGGCTGTAGCCCCAGTGGTTTGTGAATAATCGCCTGACAGTCAGACACAACCCTTGGGACATTCCAGCATGTTTCCCTTAATAGAGACCCTTTTAAATGGTGTTACAATGGAATGTTTACCAACAAACACATGACAAATGTCTGTGTGTGGTGTGTGCGTGTTCTCTCTATTTATACATTTGTTTTGCAGTAGATATTCCGATTTTCTACCGAAATCCCTAAAGACATGTGTGTTCTGTTAATTTGTAGCTATAAACTGACCCTGGTGTTTGTGTGAGTGGGCCCTGGATATAATTTCCAAGCTTTTATTTACTCAGGCAATGAAGCATTAACCTTTAGCAAATTCATCAACAATAGAATAATTAATTGGGTAAAAGCAGAAAAGATGGTAAGTCTGTAATGGAAATCATACAAATATTGAACCAAGGGCTGTAGCAAACTGAAAATGTTGGAAACTATAAGGTCATTTATTTTAGATGTGGTAAATACTTTATATGCACCAATGTATTCTGCAGTAACTTTACCAATATCTGTGGATTCAAAAATACCTGTTTACTAATTGCAGGGTAAATTTAGGAATAATGAGACCATTTGAGAAAAGAAGACAACACAAATATAATTTAAGGTGGGTAAATCCAAGAAAATGGTTCTGTTTCATATGCTTCTTCTCATGAAATTGTGCCAGAATTTATTCTGGAGGAATGCACTTTTCACATGCTTCTTCTGAAATGGTGGAATCAAGTGAAAGAATATTTGGGATGGTAGGAAACTTACATTTACTTATTGGGCTGACACCTTTATCCAAGGTGACTTACAACATTTATGATGCAATTGGTTCCATTTCTTTTGGTTTTCCAGTTGGAGTACAGGTAGGTCAGGTGACTTGCTCAGGGTCACACAGTGACAGTAGTGGGATTTGAACCCAGAGCCTCAGGGTTTGAAATCCAAAGCCTTAACCACTGCAGTACACTGCCTCTCTGAGAGGAGATAATAATGTAATACAGATACCTCCAATGGAATTGAAAGATTGAGTCATTTAGAATATTTATTTCTTTGAGAGTACCAGCATCTTTCTAAACCAAGTTTAATGGCTATGCACGTTAATCTGTGTCCAGCCCTGCAAGCAGGTCCTCCTACCTACAGGTAGGTACCAAAGTGAATGTAATTTCTTAAAATTAGTATTTTTTTGCACATCAAATATTGAACCAGTTGAATAATCTACCTTAATAAAGGATAAGTGGCTGTAATAAGTCGCTATATCTCTGTCTCTGTGATGTCTCTGGCACATCACAAACATTAGCACTGCTTTTGTGTATCCCATACCAAATGGTTTATAACAGAGACATAGCAACTGCACAGACAAACTAGCCTGAGAATAAAAACACTGAATATATCCAACAGAGAGTAGCTGCTGGACAGACAGAAAGCAGTTTATCGACATTAATAAAAGGACAAGTATTTGTGTGTGTGTGTGTGTGTCTGTATATCTGTGTGTCTGTTCAGTTGCTGTGTCTCTGTCATTCCAACAGATGGAACATCAGAAACATTTGTAGTAATGAAATGCATTACAACAAATGTTTGTGCCATACCATCTGTTGGAATGACAAATACAATGCATTCCAAAATAGATGGTGCGCATTAAAGCTGAGTTCTATGTTGATTCTTGTGCTTTCGGCAGCTCCCGTTAGGGGTCTCCACAGCAGATCATCTTTTTCCATCTCTTCCTGTCCTCTACATCTTGCTTTGTCACACCTATCACCTGCATGTCTTCTCTCACCACATCCATAATCCTCCTCTTAGGCCTTCCTTTTTTCCTCCTGCCTGGCAGCTCTATCCTTAGAATTCTTCTCCCAATATACCCAGCATCTCTCCTCTGCACATGTCCAAACCAACACAATCTCACCTCTCTGACTTTGTCTCCAAACTTATCCAACCAGAGTTGACACTCTAATGTACTCATTTCTAATCCTGTCCAGCCTTGTGATTACTTAGATATAAATCTGTCTTAGACAAGTAGCAAAGATAGTTACTCCTATAATTGGAAATATAATATTGATAAGATGAATAAAGCCTGGTTTATATGACCAGTATGACCAAATTTAAAAGAAAATGCAGTCTCCACAAACTGCAAGATTTACCTCTGCTCATACAGTGGATTCAGAAAGTATTCAGACCCCATCACTTTCTGCACACGTTGTTGTGGTGTAGATTTAATTTTAAATGCATATATTTGCTATTTTTGCCCATCAATCTACAAGCAATAACCCATAATGGCAAAGTGAAAACATGTTTTCACAAAGGTTTGCAAATGTATTACAAATCAAAAACTGAAATCTGTCATTTCTTTTAAGTATTCAAACCCTTTATTCAGTGCTTGGTAGAAGCCCCTTTGGCAGCAGTTCCAGCTTTGGGTCTTTTTTGGACAAGTCTCTAGTTTGACCACATTGTGCCTGGCAGATCCTCTTAAGGCCTGTTAGACTGTATGGAAAGTGTCTGTAAACTGCCAACTTCAGGTCTCTCCATGACCATGTTTTGTGGGCTTTAAAGCCGGGGTTTTACTCAAGTTACAGTAACCACCCTTTCCTATGGTAGATTATATTTGCCAAAATGAAATGCTGTCAAATATGTTAACTACATTGCAGTGTAAGGCAAATGCATGTGGTACACTTAATTTTGTCAAAGTTTTATTATGCCACAATTAAAACAATATCAATCAAATGATTGAGTGCTTTTCACTATACATGATTTGCATGATAGTTTAAAATGCAATACAAAAGCATATCACATATTAAATTGTGGCCATACTATATGTCACATGTAATAACTAAAAACAAAGCAAACATATTGCATTTTGCTTTGTGTCTTCTGCAAGTGAATTGCATTCCGATTTAATACCACACATTAATCATACCAAAACTGAACGTAGTCAATCAGCATCAAAAGGTGGGTCAAGGGGCACCAACAGTTGGGGCACCCAGCACTAAATATGGTGAACTGGGAGTTGATAAGGCAAGGGATTTTCCTTCTCACTGAATAGATGGAAGCTGACGATGCATTGATGAATTCATTCTCTACCGCATCAACTTGGTTGCCGAAAAGAGACAGTGTATTATAAGCAGCAAACGGGAGAACTTCCAACTGCTACAGTAACAGGATTATCCTAAGGACGCATTGAAGAGCTATTGTCCTGAAGAGCTGCAGCATACGATTACACAGATCCTCAACTTGGGTGTCCGTACACCGATATTCCCTTAAATTTGGTTTGTAAACACCCGCAGATGGGGATGACAGTATCGACTGTTACTAAACTTCTTGACATACATTATCATTCAGAACTATAAGAATGGAACGATATGCTACAAGGCCAGCATAACACACTATTTAGACAACATAAGAGTAATGCATTTCAGCGACACTTAAAACAGACTTCTCACCCTTTCGCTTAATCACTCAACAGTCCACATAAGCTTGTTGCCAGCGGTGGAATGTCTCCTACCCCAATTGGTGACGCCCCTTTCCCCACCTCTTGACGCTGATTGGCCATTTGATTACATTCATTTTTAGCATAATTAACACGTGATTTAGAATCAAAATGCAATACACCCAGAGCAGCCACTAAGCGAAATGCAATAAGTTTGATTTGCCATTTGTTATGACATGCGATCAATGGACGCGAGTTAAAATGCATGACGCCTTTGTATTACATTTTAAACTGACAAAAAAATTGTGTGCCGTAGCAAAAAGCAATCGATCGATTGGTTTACTGTTTATTGTTTTAATTATGCAACAATATAAATATTCCAAAATTAAATGCACGTGCATTGCATTGCAATGTAGTTAACACAATGGGATTGCATTAAATTTTACTACGAGTAATCCTTCATAATTTACAAAGCACTTTCAAAATAAAAAAAAAGAATACTATTCAAAAAAAGAAATATAGTTTTGCATAATTAAACCAATGTTGGTTCCCATCCAGTGGCGTCAGAAGAGAGGGGCTTTATAGGCTTAAAGCTCCTTATATATTAGTAGCGTAGCCAGACATTTGTTGGTGGGTGGATATATATGAAACTAGGTGGGCTAGTAAAATTTCACCCAGATAAGATGGTTTATACACCTTGACCATCAGCGGCCGAACGAGAGGCATCCTCTAATAAAACCCTGCTCAATAATACACACAACTTTGGAAAGCACAAATTCAAAAACCGAGCCGTTAAAAATAAAAATCTGTAATACTAACATAAATATCAAAACTCTTTTATATAAAATGTATATTACATATATGTAATATTTCAATTTGAAAACTGAATGGATGGACGATCACCCATCCACGCCCACCTTTGTCTACACAACGGTTATATACTGTTCCTAGCCCCTTATCTTTTTGTCTGGTTTTTGTGTATTTATCCAGTTTTGAGGCAGCTCAGACCCCTTCTTCAGGCAACATTACATCTTGATGCCTCGAAAGCTTGCATATTGTAATCTTTTTAGTTAGCCAATAAAAGGTGTAATTTCTCTTGACTTCTCGTTGCATCCATAATGGCTAACATAGTACAACACCCTAGTACTCCTGCGAACTTGAACCCCCCTAAGGGCGGGGCCACCTCTTTGAGTCTGTCTCAACACCGTTCCTAAACTGGATCAGTTGTTAGGAACATTGATAGATTCACAGATGTATACCAAAAGGAAACGAACATAATGCAGAGATGCTAGTAACTGCATGCAGTAACTTCGTACCCTCAAACGTATATTGGTTTTTTGTTTGTTTTGCTAAGTTGATTTAGGTAAGGGGCAGCTAGTACGTACATACAGTGGTGTGAAAAACTATTTGCCCCCTTCCTGATTTCTTATTCTTTTGCATGTTTGTCGCACAAAATGTTTCTGATCATCAAACACATTTAACCATTAGATAGATAGATAGATAGATAGATAGATAGATAGATAGATAGATAGATAGATAGATAGATAGATACTTAGTCAAATATAACACAAGTAAACACAAAATGCAGTTTGTAAATGGTGGTTTTTATTATTTAGGGAGAAAAAAAAATCCAAACCTACATGGCCCTGTGTGAAAAAGTAATTGCCCCCTTGTTAAAAAATAACCTAACTGTGGTGTATCACACCTGAGTTCAATTTCCGTAGCCACCCCCAGGCCTGATTACTGCCACACCTGTTTCAATCAAGAAATCACTTAAACAGGAGCTGCCTGACACAGAGAAGTAGACCAAAAGCACCTCAAAAGCTAGACATCATGCCAAGATCCAAAGAAATTCAGGAACAAATGAGAACAGAAGTAATTGAGATCTATCAGTCTGGTAAAGGTTATAAAGCCATTTCTAAAGCTTTGGGACTCCAGCGAACCACAGTGAGAGCCATTATCCACAAATGGCAAAAACATGGAACAGTGGTGAACCTTCCCAGGAGTGGCCGGCCGACCAAAATTACCCCAGGAGCGCACAGACGACTCATCCGAGATGTCACAAAAGACCCCAGGACAACGTCTAAAGAACTGCAGGCCTCGCTTGCCTCAATTAAGGTCAGTGTTCACGACTCCACCATAAGAAAGAGACTGGGCAAAAACGGCCTGCATGGCAGATTTCCAAGACGCAAACCACTGTTAAGCAAAAAGAACATTAGGGCTCGTCTCAATTTTGCTAAGAAACATCTCAATGATTGCCAAGACTTTTGGGAAAATACCTTGTGGACTGATGAGACAAAAGTTGAACTTTTTGGAAGGCAAATGTCCCGTTACATCTGGCGTAAAAGGAACACAGCATTTCAGAAAAAGAACATCATACCAACAGTAAAATATGGTGGTGGTAGTGTGATGGTCTGGGGTTGTTTTGCTGCTTCAGGACCTGGAAGGCTTGCTGTGATAGATGGAACCATGAATTCTACTGTCTACCAAAAAATCCTGAAGGAGAATGTCCGGCCATCTGTTCGTCAACTCAAGCTGAAGTGATCTTGGGTGCTGCAACAGGACAATGACCCAAAACACACCAGCAAATCCACCTCTGAATGGCTGAAGAAAAACAAAATGAAGACTTTGGAGTGGCCTAGTCAAAGTCCTGACCTGAATCCAATTGAGATGCTATGGCATGACCTTAAAAAGGCGGTTCATGCTAGAAAACACTCAAATAAAGCTGAATTACAACAATTTTGCAAAGACGAGTGGGCCAAAATTCCTCCAGAGCGCTGTAAAAGACTCATTGCAAGTTATCGCAAACCCTTGATTGCAGTTATTGCTGCTAAGGGTGGCCCAACCAGTTATTAGGTTCAGGGGGCAATTACTTTTTCACACAGGGCCATGTAGGTTTGGATTTTTTTTTCTCCCTAAATAATAAAAACCACCATTTACAAACTGCATTTTGTGTTTACTTGTGTTATATTTGACTAATGGTTAAATGTGTTTGATGATCAGAAACATTTTGTGTGACAAACATGCAAAAGAATAAGAAATCAGGAAGGGGGCAAATAGTTTTTCACACCACTGTATATAGAACCCCCAAAAGAGAATAAAATGATCAATGAGACAGGCAAATTAATACGTAAATACAGTCATTATGCATAAGCAGATCGGTGCAGTGCATTTAGATATCTCAAGCAAGTCGAAATATCGTGCAAATGACTTCTACAATATTTATACAGCGAACTTCTCCGCCACGAAAAGAAGGTGCCACTCAATATGGCGGCGCTGCCTCGCACGGACGGACCGCAAAGCGGGGCGGAAGTAGCCGCTCTACAGTTTGTAGTCGGCTCGATGGTGCTTTGGGAGGCCAAAGAAACGGTCTGGGGCCGCGGTTTGGAAAAAGACTTAAAAAAGGTAAAAAAAAAAATGTTTCCTGGTTTCTGCATTTGTACGCCGAAGCAAAGTTGCATTTAGTTCATTGTGCTTCGACTAAGAAGCTTCTTCCCGAGTTGGTCGCTTTGGTGGACACCGTTGGCTGTGTTTTCATTTGCTTACTAGTGGAGACACAAAAGGCACAGACCGCACTGGGCGGACCGACTCGGACGGGGCCCGGCATGGCCTTGGGCTTCGTTCACGGCTGGCAGGCAGCATAACTCGCTCGTCGGATGCAGTTTTCACTTCTTATTCCCCGCCCTTTTCTGCTTCGTCGCTTTGAGTTTTCAGATGTACCTTATAATAAACGCCATGAACAATGTCGGGGCTGCTTTTGGATAGAAACTCCTGGCAAAATAGATCAGTAATTATTTCGGTGTGAGTGGGGTAAACGTAACCGGTTACAGCTAAGTAGCAATGGCCGTACATGTCATTACTGCTCGGTCTCCGTTACTGACTGATGTAAAGGTGACGGGGGTTGGAGCGCGTCCCAGTACTTACTGGTTTATTTGTGGGGAGGTGGGACAGGTCACACCTCTTTACTGAAGAGTGTGCGTCTCACAGGCGTGGGAGTGACAGACTGGAATGTTAGTGGAGAAGATTTTCTGGGGTCTTTACAGTTTTGCACTGAGGGTGTACTTCATATCACTGACTGGAATGTTAATACTGTAGGTGCCGTAGAAGAGGATATGCTGTAAGGGGGGACGATTACACTCAAATGTTAACTGGAGCCAGAGTCGGGTAAAGCCCAGAACTGACTGGAGATTTATTGATGACGTTGAGGTTGGTTACATGCCTGTCTCGCTGTTACCCAGAATAGCTGGGCTGGGATCAGATAAGGGAGGTCGTGGTGTATTCTATCTATCTATTCCTCAGTATTGAGTAATGTAGGACTCACTGGTGTGAGAGTGAAGTAGGTGTCCGCTCTGACTGGAGTGTTAGTAGAGAAGATGGGAGTCTTTAGAGCTTTATCTCCCATTACAGTCTATAAAATAGAAAAGTACATGCTGAAAATGATTAAAGGGTTTGCTGCTAAGGAGAGATGATGGTGCTCAGGAGTCAGAATCGGATAAAACCTTGAATTCACTGGAGATTTAAGGATGAGGTAGAGGCTGGTTACATGCCTTCACTAAGTGGGTCTCACTGGTATGGGAAGGGAGTTGAACAGACTGGTTATGCTTCAGTACTGAAATATGTGCATTTCACTGGCGTGCAAGTGAGGTAGATGGCCGTCCTCACTGGAGGGTTGTTAAATGAAACTGGAAGTCTTTAGAGCCCTGCACTCAGAGGTTGACCTCCTATTACTGTCTATAAAATAGAAAAAAATATGCTGAAAATGATTAAAAGGTTTGCTCCAAATAAGCAGGTTTGAAGATGGATGGATGAGCTCACTGGAGAAGAGAGATGATGATGCTTAAGTGTTGATTGAAGTCAGAATGGGGTAAAACCAATTCAGTGGAGATTTATAGATGAGGTGGAGGCCGGTTACCACCTCCCTAAGTCTGTCTCACTGTTGCCCAGAATTGTGTGTGTGTTGGTTTGGGGGTGTACAGACTAGTTATGCCTTAGTACTGAGTAGTGTGCATCTCACTGGTGTGAGAGTGAGGTAGATGGTGTGGACGAAGACTCAGACAAGACTGCAGGTGTGGTTATATAGCAGCTTTATTCTTCAGAGTCACAGTGAGCAGAGTTTCAGAAAGCAGGCAATCAATATTACTTGACAGCGTCAGGGCTCTTCTGAACCCTGTCTGTCGGGTGGGGCAAAGTTTTATACCCCTAGAAAGCGTGATTTAATATCATCATGGAATGCAACAGTCATCTCTCAAGGTTGAAGTTTTAAGCAGCTTCATTTCTAAAACGATGATCTGCTTAGCCTTCTCCAAGTACACCGTGTCCTTGACTGAATTTTTTAAGCTTTGCAGCAAAGATATTGGTGGCTTGCAGCTGCAAAGAGAAAAATAATAAAGTAGGCAGGTGCAGGCTTTTCATGATAAGAGGAAACGGGGATAAGGCAGACTCATGTGAAGAATGCTTAGATCTTGAGTCCCTTGGACAAATATTTTTCTGTTTGCTCATCAAAGCATGCTTTTACATAATGTATGGTTTTGTAAAGCTTACTTCTGCTTAACTTCTCAGACATGGATTAGTACAAGGGAACGAAGAGAACATTCGTCTTCCACATTGGCCATCTTCACTGGAGTGTTAGGGGAGTAGATGGGATTCTTTATTCCCCATGTATATTCAGAGCAATGATGAATAAAACAATTAGAAGACATCGACGGTCATCAAAGCAGTATGCAAAAATAGAAAAAGTAATAGAAATAAAAAGAATTAGGACTTGATTTTAGAGTTAGAATTGGAAGCAATTAGGAGATGGTAAAAATGTACCAACTCTGACTAAATGTAAATTGCAGTACTGTATGTGTTAATTTGTAATTATTTGAGTAAACTATTTTTTTTCTTCTTGCCTTTAGATACAAATATAGCTTCTCTTTTAATTTTGTAAGTTTTGGCTTATTTTTATTGCTGCTCAATGTTTGTAATTTCTTTGATAAACAATATAATAAAGCCACAATAGCATCGCTACAGTCTTTAAAACCCAAACTTTAACAAGGTAGGGTGCCAAAAAGTGTATTAGTCTAATTACAAATTGAGGAATAGGAGTCGGAGGTTTTGTGTACCAACTGCACAGCACTGCTCAGAGGTGTACCACACATTGCTGTCTTGAATGTTAATAGGTGCAGTAGAAAAGTTTATGCTGATAACGATTAAAGGGCTTGAAAATGGATGGATGGGTGGGTGGGTTTGCTGGTGTGAAGGGATGATTACACTAGGTTAAAACCCAGAAAAGACTGGGGATGTATTAATGAGGTGTAGGCTGGTTACTCGTGTCTGGAGCAGTCTGGTTTTACATTTAAGAAGTCTATCATCAACCACATCCTGGCACTGAGGGTTATCATTGAGTGCAAATGCGAATATTGGCAGAGTTTCTTTGCAGCCTTTGTCGATTTTCGTAAAGCGTTCGACTCAGTTGATCGAGCTGCCCTGTGGGATATCCTGAGACTTCATGGAATCCCCCCGAAGTTGCTGGATATCATGGCTGACCTGTACACTGGTACTTTGAGTGCTGTTCAGAGTGGAGGCAGAACCTCCATCTTTTGGTGAAGAAAGATTCATGGATCTTGACTTTATTGACTATGCTGTGATCTTCATAGAGTCAATGGAGGGTCTGATTGGAGCTCTCGAGAGACTGAGTGAGGAGTCAGAGTGTCTGGGCTTGTGAATGTCCTAACAAAAACCAAAGATCAGGCCTTTAATGAGCTCTTAGGCATGGCCATTAGCAGTGTATCTGTCTGCGGAGAGAGTGTCAACCTCATTGAGAGGTTTACTTACCTCAGCAGTGACATTCATGTCTTTGGTTACTTTTTTCCTATGTAGTCAGTAGACTGATTGGGAGACCACGGGGGTCATGAGTTTGCGGGAAAGGAGTGTGTGGCGCTTCCAATATCTTTGCAAAAGGACAAAGGTCCAAGACTTTAGAGTCCTGGGGCCTCATGTATAAATGGTGCGTACGCACAGAAATGTTGCGTACGAACGTTTCCATGCTCAAATCGCGATGTATAAAACCTAAACTTGGCGTAAAGCCACTCACTTTGCCATGGTACCTCATACCTTGGCATACGCAATTTCTCTGCTCGGTTTTGCAGACTGCCGGCACCCAGCGTCAAAGCAGTGCTACTGTTCCTGTGTGGTCACGCTTTCTTTCTTAGACCCACATTCCTGACGCGGCTTTATAAATACACTGAAACTAACTGCATATTGTTTATTAGTGTAATGCATCTGATTGTAATTAACCTGCAGCAATATAATGGTCCTGGGGATAGCCATAGTATTCCAAATACCATAACTGCTTTAGCGTGGTTACTCTCAATGCATCTTCTTCTTCTTTCAGCTGCTCCCGTTAAGGGTTGCCACAGCAGATCATCTTTTTCCATATTACTCTCACTGCACCACTCGGAGTGTTTATATCACTGTGTCTGAGTGGGGAATCACAGCAGCAGCTGATCGGAAAGAAAATTATCGGTATACAGCATGAAGCAGACGGTGACTCAGCCACGGCAAAACGTTTCAGAGACTTCCCTGTACAGACTTCTCGGTTTAGAAAAAGTTTCATCCCAAGAACTATAAACGCACTAAATCAGTCCATCAAGTGTTCCTTGTAGAACTGTTTGGACTTATAAGTTCAATCACCTCACTGTAAACTTGGGATACAGTTATAATATTGCACAACCTGCGCCACTTTATAAAGCGCGTATTTACATATGATGACGATATCATTTTTAAGATGAAATGCAGCAAAATATGTTGATTATATTATACAGATAAAACTTTAACTTCATTTAAATAATCTGTATTGTTAATAATTAAACATGTGAGGACACGGTGCCGCAGCGCTAGCTAGTTCATGGATTGTTCCTGCATTGCGTTGTATTCTTGCTCGTGCTGACGCGACACTGGAAGGATAGACGGATAGAATAATTAAACATGTACTACGAAGATATTTCAATGTTCCTTAAAAGTTTTGAAGAATCGGCGTTCTAAGCTTACAGATGGCTTCACGTCTATTACAGAGCTGATTGTGTGGCGATTGGGTATTTGGAGAAAGAAAAGTAAGGACAGGAATTGGAGGTTAGTAAGTTTGAAAGAGACAGTACTGCTGTGATAAATTATTTCATCGAAGGTCGCGCATGGCGCAGCAAGCCTCTTGCGTGAGACATGAACAAGCACTGCGCCACCGTGTTCCCATCGTTTAATAACATGCTTTAACTCCTATCATCATGAAAAAGATATCACGTATACATCTCAGTATTTTAATTATTCAGAGAGCTGTAATATTACGAATGTAATGGATTCTGTGTCCTGTCGGAGAAAAAGAAAGCCTGTTTAAGAAGCAGGTAGTGATTCACACACAGAGCACATAGAAGATCAAATACAGAACAAAGCATTTAATGTGCTACTTTAGTTACAATGGGATTTGAGAAACTAGTAAATTAAACGATTTTAAGATGAAGTTTATGATGTTCTACTTTAATGGCAAAATAAACTACGTGATTAAAGTGGAAATTTCGAGATTAAAGTTGACATTTCGTGCTTTTTTCCCCACTGTGTGCCTATTTTTTTTTGTCTGTACCCTAATAAGCTTTCATATGACACTCAGACGGTGGGCTACGACTTGCCTTTTCACAGCGACTTTGATAAGTGATTTCTTTTTTATTTCGGGCACTGTGCAACTTTGTGAACTTGAGCTTTCGAGTTTCTCCGACACTGTCACTTGATCAACTTCATTTTGTTGATTATACCACTGTTTAAACCAACAAATAGTACGTTTTTCCTTTGCCTCCATTTGGTATTTGCTGAAATTCTTATATTTTCCCCCGTGCTTTTCCCATTGTCTTTTCACAGAAGGCTGAGCTTAAGGGCTATTTATATTGATTTGCATATTCAAATTCTGGGAGGAGTTGGGGTGGGACAGAAGGCACATGCACGTGCACGTGCGTTACTTTTCACGCTGATCGGAATTTATGTAGCGGAAGAACGTGGAAGTTTGCGTACGTACAGATTCCTGCATCTGGATTTTTCTGTGCGTACACACATTCCTGCTTTTGTGCTTACGCCATGTTATAGTGTGAGTTCTACGCACGGCATTATGCATGAGGCCCCTGGTGTTTCCTGTTTTGCTATATGGTTCCAAGACATGGACACTATCCAGTGTCCTGAGACAAAGTCTGGACTCCTTCAGTGCTGTGTCTCTGTGGAGAATCCTTGGGTACCGCTGGTTTGACTTTTATATTGCTCATGGAGTCCCAAATGAAGCACATTACCTGCATCGAGAGGGACCAGTCACTTACGGCAGTACAGCCATGTGGTGCGATTCCCTAAAAGAGGATCTGGCTTGCAGGATCCTCGTTGATGACCCGAGCAGCTGGACCAGGCCAAAGGGACATCTGCTTAACATCTGACTGCAGCAGATAGGTGGTCATTTCCGGAGAGTGGGACTAGACAGAATGTCTGTCTGGAAGTTTGCCAACCAGGATCCCGAGCTGTTTCGTCATGTGGTGGGTGTGACAACATGCTGTACCAGTGCATGCTCCCCAACCTGACCTGTAGAGGCTGGTTATACACCTAAATTAAGCGTGTCTCACTATTGTCCAGAACGGTGTGTGATGTAGTGAAATGGGATGGGGAAAGGGTGGTGGTCTACAGACTGGTTATGCCTCAATACTGAGTGATGTACCCATGCTAGAGTGGTGTATGTGGCACTGCTGACTGGTGCCTTCATTGAAAAAGTAGGACTTGTTGCACCTCAGCACTGTGGTGCACTGATGTAGGATTGGGGCTTAACCACTAAAGGTTAAAGTGTGATGTACTGTAATTGAAGGGAAAGGTTCATCCCAGTGTGCAGTGGTGAATTAGTGTTGGGGTGAGGGAGATCCCAGTGTACTGTACTTGCAGGAGTATGAGTGGCGGGGGACTGATTATACCCAAGTAATGAGAGGTAGAAGTGAGCTGCTTCTCATTACTACCTGGAGTGTTAGTGGGGAACATACATGCAGGTCATGCTTCATTAACACGTTCTGAGTTGATACTAGAGAGTGGGATTTGTTTACCGGAGTCTTAGCATGGTGGGACTAGTTTCATGTCAGCAGTATGTTGGGTATTTCACAATAAAGACTGAAGTGTTTGTTGGGGGTGAGGTAGATCACAGTACATTGTAGTGTCTTAAGGCTGTGTCACATTATACGACTTTTCCAGTGGTTTCCAGTCATAGCTTTACACAATGTTTTTAAAGATTACATCTGAGTCAGAGGCAGTCACCTAATATGACATACCTAGCGACTCAATCCAACTGGTCTGCGACTCGCCCTGATAAAATCAAGCAGGTTTTATGTTGTCTTTAGTCTGACTTGGGGTCGGCTCTGTGTGCCTGAGAGCTGACAACCAGTGAAGGCTCAACTGGAAGTACAATGCATGTAATTTAGTGACCATGAATAAGGAACACGGGTGTTTTGGACCTCAGCAACAGAAAAGAAGATTGTCTGTCTGTCTGATGTCTCATGTTTTATGTACCACAATAGGATAGAAAAAAAAGAGTAAAAAAGGACCGACACAGCGCAGAACTTGCCTTACCCTTTAAGCAGCCACGGCTCCATCAGGTAGCATACCGTTGGATGTCAGATAAAGGGGTGAGCAGGACTCTGACTAGAAAGTTGGCACCAGTGCTGACACGTTAAAAGCAACTTGCGCTCTGTTGCCAGAGTACTTTTTGAAGTAACGAGTAACATAATGCAATACTTATGTTATTGAAGTAAAAATATGCATTATTGCTTATTCCTTACACTGCCAAAAAATTACTTATTTTGCAGAAGCATTGCCTTTATTCAGCATCATCGTGCATGTATGTGCTCTGGCTGTCTGGTGACAGTTAGTGAGGAAGAGGTTAAGCATGTGTGTAATGTGCAATCAAGTTAAAAGAACTGAACAAAACTTATTTAATCCTGCATGCACTGTGGAGAAAATTTAGTTGGCCCAGTTTACGGTCATGGGAAGCCAGTGATTATCTCAGCACCACTGGGTGGCTAGCTGTGCAGACTGTATGCAGGTCCTTTTTCAGGGCTCAGTCACACAGCCAGGCAGAAACGAGTAAGCAGTTCAGACACAGAATCCTTTAAACAGAGTATGGGTTTAGTGTTCATCCAGCTATTTGCTCTAGATATGCTGAAATGGTGTGATCTGGAGGCACAGTTTTCAGGAGTCGTAGTCGAGGTGTCCGAATCAGAGACAATTTTGGGTACCTGGAGTCGGAGTCGGCAAAAATGTACCGACTTACACTCCTAATAAATTTAAATTGTAATGAAAAAAAAAGATACAGCAAGTTCAAATGTCCTATTTCACAAACAATAGTCACAATTAAGTACTTCTCTGATGTAAGAATAAAGCCCAGTACATAGTTGTGTTACTACTAGTGTGAAGTTCAGCTGAGCGATTATACGATCTCGCATATTGTAATCTGGATTATGGTACATTACAAAAAGTGTTTTCATTTTATTTCAGAGACAATTTGTTTAACAATTTCATTTGAGTGTAAACAAGTGTAATGATGTGGTGTGTGCTATGGCCCGATGTGTGTTCAGGGGTTCTTGTCTTTTGTTTAAACTGGCCAATACGGTAAAGAGTCAGCTTCCTAGCCAGTAGTTCTGTGGTTAAATGGCGTGTATGTTGCCTTCCTTCAATCAACATGGAAAATATATTAGCATATTAAATACAGAGGAGTCTGAGTCAGAAGTACCAGAAAGTAAGGAGTTGGTGATGAAGGATTTATCTACTAACTCCACAGCCCTGGTTTTCACCCCTCAGATCTTGGGGGTCTTGCTAAGGGAATGAATGTTATTTACTTTACAGCAAATGAAGGACTTAACGTATTTATAAAACAGAAGAAAATGATCATATTTGGTTTTGTTTCAGGTCGGTTTCATGAAGGGCTATTTATGGGTTTGGGATTTAAAATCAAATGTTGGCCAGTGTATGTTTTTTCTACAAAAAAAGAAAAAAGTGAAGCAGTGTTTGTAACACATTACATTTTATAATAAGTATGTAACATATTTAGTTGCTTTTGTTGCGAGTAATCAGTAACGTTAAGTAAATTAGTTTTAAAATTAACATTCCACTACACTAGTTGGCACTCCGTACCTAAATGTGACATGGGCAGCGATTTTCAGTCGTTTAAACTGACACGGTCCAGCAATGAGATCAGCAACTGCTGTTGGCAAATCTGACATAACCAGTGAGTTGAAGTCGTGGTATTGACTTTAGTATGGGATATGGAGCTGGTTGCTTCCCACGACAGAGTTAAGTGTTAATGGTGGTGGTGAAGGGATAGTGGTTCTGCTTACAGAGTGGCATGCCTTTACAAGCGTGGGATGTACCTCATGGTTTAATAAATTGAATATTTAAACTGCACTACTGGCTTGGATTGTTGGTGAGAAAGGTAGTGAGAAATTACAGCCCGGTACTGAGCGGGGCACTTGTTCATTGATTCCCTGCTCGCACCGGAGTGTTGTTAGAAAAGGCAGATGCTAATTATATCCCAGTAGTAAATGGTGTACTATGCTGGTTTAGAAATAGGTAAATTCATAATTGAATTGATGTGGCCCAGAAGGTGTCGGGTGTGGATTTATGTGGCAAGTGGAGAACTAAGCATCCTGGCTAGCATTGGCTCATTAAGCCGACTCTTTTAATAGTGACTTTAACAACCTGTACTGTCACAAGGCACTTTACAGAGTTAACAAGATACCACATTTAACAATTAAACACTTCAACACTTAAAGTAACACACATGATGTTTATTCAAGAGTCCAGCTTGTCCACGCTCCTGTCAGTACAGTCTGTGGATCCTCCTAGCCCCATGCTGAATTACGTCGGTTTAAGGAAAAAAAGATGGGTGGATGCATCATACAGTAAATACATACAGTAATGCTGAGTGGGAAAGATGCCAGTCTGTTTCCATGGAATCCATAAAGTCAGTGGTGTGTAGGTGCAGTAGTGACTGGAATATTTAGTCCCAGTTTGTGTGTCATTATAATTATAGATCTCGTCGAGGCCCAGCTCACTGCTTTATAGGTGAAGAGTTACAGTCAAGCCCAGTAATAACTGGTGCGTTAGTGGGGGGAGACAGAGGATGGCTACACCCCATTAATGAGTAAGGTAAATCCTTTCTACTGTTCAGAGTATTCATTAATCACTCATATGGAAATAAAAGAGATGTCAGTTCTGACCAGTTTATTAGAGGAGAAGACGAAGACTGGGCTAAAATTCAGTATTTATTGCTTATCCACCTGCTACGGGAGATCAGAACATGAAAAAGTCTGGATGACATCATAGCTTAGTAAATTGGGGGGACAACATTATCTCAGAATTTTACAAATAGCAGATACCACTTTGAAGGAGGTTTAGGCGAAGTTTCCAAATGGCATGTGGTGTTTGTGTTGACATTAGAAATCAGTCCTTATTGGCAATTAAGTGCAGAAATGGAACACATCCCAGGACTTGATTTGTGAGTTAAGTGGACATGGCAGAGGTCAGCTACAGGCCACTTCCTTTTGATATTTCTTTGTTTTTATGGATCCAGTAGAGTAGTGATGTTGTGTTATCGGAAAAGCCATAGATCTGCTTACCTGTTTATTCTAAATGGTGCACTAGTATAGGACAGAACAGTGACAAATCCAAACATGGCAGTGTGTTGGAGGGGGATTGTGTGCTGATTTGATATATAAGCAGAGACTGGTTACACTTTGGTTTGTATATTTGCAGAGAATTAACTGGCTTGTTTAAGATTTTGGTAATTGTTTTACTTAGCCTGAAATAGTCTGCATTCTAGTACTGAAAGGTGTGTTACTGAAGAAGATTGTGGGTTCGCTTCCCGGTTCCTCCCTGTGTGGATAGTGCTTTGAGTACTGAGAAAAGCGCTATATAAATTTAATGAATTGTTATTATTATTACTATGGCCCTGTCCACACTACTATGTTTTTATTTAAAAACACAGATTTTAGTCTGTTTTTGCCTTTCATCCATGCTGTCCTGGCATTTTCAACCCTCAAGAACAGAGAATCTTGAAAATGGTTTCCAGAGTTGTATACTTCTGAAAATGCAGCCATTTAGTGTGGCTGGTATGGATGGGCAAAAATGTAGACACTGAGCATGCTTTAAATTTGTGAATATTGCATAGCCCATCCAAAGTTGGAATTTGTTCATTACTTTGTCTCATTCCCTGATTGGTTACCCTTCATGGGGGGGAAAAAACCATTGTAGGACTAAGTGGGCATTTCCCATTCTTACTGGACTTTAGTGGCACACCAGACCTGTTAAGGCAGCAGATTTAACAGACACCCAGCTGCACAAAACCCCCCACTTACGGTTAAGTCCATAAATATTTGAACAGAGACAACTTTTTTCTAATTTTGGTTCTGTACATTACCACAATGAATTTTAAATGAAACATCTCAGATGCTGTTGAAGTGCAGACTTTCAGCTTTAATTCAGTGGGGTGAACAAAACGATTGCATAAAAATGTGAGGCAACTAAAGTATTTTTTGAACACAATCCCTTCATTTCAGGGGCTCAAAAGTAATTGGACAATTGACTCAAAGGCTATTTCATGGGCAGGTGTGGTCAAGTCCGTCGTTATGTCATTATCAATTAAGCAGATAAAAGGCCTGGAGTTGATCTGAGGTGTGGTGCTTGCATGTGGAAGATTTTGCTGTGAACAGACAACATGCGGTCAAAGGAGCTCTCCATGCAGGTGAAAGAAGCCATCCTTGAGCTGCGAAAACAGAAAAAACCCATCCAAGAAATTGCTACAATATTACGAGTGGCAAAATCTACAGTTTGGCACATCCTGAGAAAGAAAGCAAGCACTGGTGAACTCAGCAACGCAAAAAGACCTGGACGTCCACGGAAGACAACAGTGGTGGATGATCGCAGAATCATTTCCATGGTGAAGAGAAACCCCTTCACAACAGCCAACCAAGTGAACAACACTCTCCAGGGGGTCGGCGTATCGATATCCAAGTCTACCATAAAGAGAAGACTGCATGAAAGTAAATACAGGGTGCACTGCAAGGTGCAAGACACTCATAAGCCTCAAGAATAGAAAGGCTAGATTGGACTTTGCTAAAGAACATCTAAAAAAGCCAGCACAGTTCTGGAAAAACATTCTTTGGACAGATGAAGCCAAGATCAACCTCTACCAGAATGATGGCAAGAAAAAAGTATGGAGAAGGCGTGGAACAGCTCATTATCCAAAGCATAGCACATCATCTGTAAAACACGGTGGAGGCAGTGTGATGGCTTGGGGATGCATGGCTGCCAGTGGCACTGGGACACTAGTGTTTATTAATGATGTGACACAGGACAGAAGCAGCCGAATGAATCCTGAGGTGTTCAGAGACGTACTGTCTGCTCAGATCCAGCTAAATGCAGTCCAATTGATTCATGATACAGATGGACAATGACCCAAAACATACAGCCAAAGCAACCCAGGAGTTTATTAAAGCAAAGAAGTGGAAAATTCTTGAATGGCCAAGTCAGTCACCTGATCCTAACCCAATTGAGCAGGCATTTCACTTGTTAAAGACTAAACTTCAGACAGAAAGGCCCACAAACAAACAGCAGCTGCAGTAAAGGCCTGGCAGAGCATTAAAAAGGAGGAAACCCAGCATCTGGTGATGTCCAGGAGTTCAAGACTTCAGGCTGTCATTGCCAGCAAAGGGTTTTCAATCAAGTATTAGAAATGAACATTTTATTTCCAGTTATTTAATTTGTCCAATTACTTTTGAGCCCCTGAAATGAAGGGATTGTGTTCAAAAAATACTTTAGTTGCCTCACATTTTTATGCAATCGTTTTGTTCACCCCACTGAATTAAAGCTGAAAGTCTGCACTTCAACTGCATCTGAGTTGTTTCATTTCAAATTCATTATGGTAATGTACAGAACCAAAATTAGAAAAACGTTGTCTTTGTCCAAATATTTATGGACCTAACTGTATATTCCAGTGTCCATGATTGAACTCTGCCTTGTACCAGGATATATTTGGACTTCATCTGGTAACGAAATTGTAAATTAGAGGCCTCTCTGCAGACTCAAGCAAGAACAAAGAGCTATAAATCAGTGAATGGGAACTCAGATGGACAGAAGAACTTGCTTTTGAGGACAGTGATTTTGCAACTGGAAGTAACTTTTAATCACAAGACGTTTTTACATTCCACTGAAACTCGCTATACCATCTTGAAAATTCTCTCTTGCTCTCTGAAGTGGCTCTTTCAAGGGAACTCTGAGGAAACTCTCAGGGGATTCCCTGGGGCACTGTGCCCTGGGTCACTCCTGAGCACACTCTACAAAAACGACTGAAAATCTCTAAAACAAAACAACCTTTCTCTCTCTGACACTTAAAGCTGCTGAACCATTCTCTTTCTCTCTTTGGGGAACTGAAACCAATAATCTAAAACTCTTGTGCCTAACTGAAGAAAGCACTGCATACCACAAACAAAGAAAAAGAGGGCACTCCAATGCAAGAAGAATCCTTCACTTGAACCTGGTGCAGCAACAAAGCAACAACTTCACACAGCATTGGATATCACCTTTAAGGACTTCGCATTGTTAAACTATTTATCTGTGCCAGGATCAATTAGAACTCTAAACAGCATGTAAACAGGATGCAGACAGACAAATGTGTAACTGGCTGTCCTATATATCAATATATATGCAGCTGAACTGGTGAATTCTTTAAAACTCACTCTATAACCCCACCACAGATTTTATACTAACAAACTATAAATTTTGCATATTGTTTAAGACATCGATTTTGTGCAGGGCAAAAGTAATTTTTTCCAACAACGTTCACAAAATCTGTGTAGGGGTTATAGAGTGAGTTTTAAAGAATTCACACTAAGTTTATGTAAATGTCTGATTTCAGCTGTACACCGTTATCATCATATTTGTATAATCTTTGTGTTTATTAATAAATTGTATTATCCTGTTTCTTTAAACGAGTGGGCTTCAGTTACCTTGATATAAATCTAACAGTTGGAGACCCACCTCCTACAACAGAGAAAAGTAAGGTGAATAAAGTTACTGAATTATTTAACCAGTTAACCAGCTTGCCAAGGGCAAGATTGATTAACTGAGGTAAATCTCTCCTCCTTTCCACATTATCATCACTATCCCTGGGTGGACAAGTTAAACTTCATTTTCCATTCCTACACTGCATTCCGACATAGTAGACATAGAGGAGTTGATTTCCATGGTTCCTGTTGTGTTGCTTTTTTTATGCATTTAAATTGCGTTTTGTAAACTTTGAATGCTGCATTCATGTGCAAAAGACAGTTTTGAGATGAATCCCATGGCTGGTGATCCTTCAAGTACTTTTTTTTTTCTCTGATAGATGCATGCCCTGTTTAGGTGACTGTCTACCTCACATTCTTTTTTGGACATTTTCTCTTGGACAGAGATACTTTCATAAATGATATGAAAACATTTAGTGTAGATGGAGATCGATTTTTGTTTACGTGATATTCGGTATTCACCGTCCATCAGTTGTATTTTGCGGAAACAGAAGGGGCCATTGGCCACAAGTTTGTGGGAGGTGTTTACTGATGATGTTTTGTAGTACACTGTAAACTAGGGCTTAGAGAGTTAACTTTAAGTCACGAGGATGCAGTTTCAGTTCATACCAATAACTCATGCAATGTTGAGCAAGTTTCTTGACCTATCAATGCTGACTACAAAAAAAAATCACTTTGGGTAAAACTATCAGGTAAATAAATGTTAATATGTAGAAGTCAATAGGTTCTACTCTACATCCTTTTATTCATGCATCATTTTAAACTATTTTTGTAGTTAGGGTGCTGTCCTTAAAACCCAAATCTCAGCACCATTGGGTACAAGCCAAGAACCAACCTTAAAGGACTCTTTCCTGCCAGTCTGTCTCAGACTGCAAGAATTACCGGCTTGTTACTGTTGATGTATACAGTTTTTGTCACAGTTGATGTAGCACTCATTCATTCATTTTTTTTCTCCAACCATCTGTACCTATTCAGGATCACGAGGAACCCATCTTGAATATAATATTTATAAACTACAGAGATAATTCTACAAACAATAGGGGAACTACAGACTTTTCTCACAATATTTTTTTAACAAATGGTAGTTTTGCACATTGCATTCAGTGCTGTGACCCTTAAATGGATTAAACTTTTTGGAGAATGTACAGATGTGTGTGTGTGTATATATAATGAAAAAGTTTGGGAACCCCTCTTAATTCTTTGGATTTTTGTTTCTCATTGGCTGAGCTTTCAAAGTAGCAACTTCCTTTTGATATATGACATGCGTTATGGAAACAGTAGTATTTCAGCAGTGACATTAAGTTTATTGGATTAACAGAAAATATGCAATATGCATCATAACAAAATTAGACAGGTGCATAAATGTGGGCACCCAACAGAGATATAACATCAATACTTAATTGAGCCTCCTGTTTAAAATCTAACAGCCTCTAGACATTGTCCTCCTATAGCCTTTGATGAATGTCTGGATTCTGGTTGGAGGTATTTTTGACCATTCTTCATACAAAATCTCTCCAGTTCTGTTCAGTTTAATGGCTGACGAGTATGGACAGCCTGCTTCAAATCATCCCATAGATTTTCGATGATATTCAAGTCAGGGGACTGTGACGGCCATTCCAGAACATTGTACTTCTTCCTCTGCATGAATGCCTTTGTAGATTTCCAACTGTGTTTTGGGTCATTGTCTTGTTAGAATATCCAACTCCTGCATAACTTCAACTTTGTGACTGATGCTTGATCATTATCCTGAAGAATTTGTTGACATTGGGTTGAATTCATCCAACCCTCGACTTTAACAAGGGCCCCAGTCCCTGAACTGGCCACACAGCCCCACAGCATGATGGAAACTCCACCACATTTGACAGTAGGTAGCAGGTGTTTTTCTTGGAATGCGGTGTTCTTCTTCCGCCATGCAAAGCGCTTTTTGTTATGACCAAATAACTCAATTTTTGTCTCATCAGTCCAAAGCACTTTGTTCCCAAATGAATCTGGTTTGTCTAAATGAGCATTGGCATACAACAAACGACTCTGTTTGTGGCGAGAGTGCAGAAAGGGCTTCTTTCTCATCACCCTGCCATACAGATGTTCTTTGTGCAAATTGTGCTGAATTGTAGAACGATGTACAGATACACCATCTGCAGCAAGATGTTCTTGCAGATCTTTGGAGGTGATCTGTGGGTTGTCTGTCACCATTCTCACAATCCTGCACATATGCCGCTCCTGTATTTTTCTTGGCCTGCCAGACCTGTTGGGTTTAACAGCAACTGTGCCTGTGGCCTTCCATTTCCTATTCCTTACAGTTGAAACTGACAGTTTAAACCTCTGAGGTAGCTTTTTGTAGCCTTCCCCTAAAACATCAGACTGAACAATCTTTGTTTTCAGGTCTTTGGAGAGTTGCTTTGAGGATCCCATGCTGTCATCTTTCAGAGGAGAGTCAAAAGGAAGCACAAATTGCAATTTACCACCTTAAATACCTTTATATCTTATGATTGGACACACCTGTCTATGAAGTTCAAGGCTTAACAAGCTCATCACACCAAGTAATCAGCATTGAGCAGTAACAGGCATTCAAATCAGCAAAATTACAAGGGGACACACATTTTTGCACAGCCAGTTTTTCACATTTGATTTAATTTTATACAACTAAATACTGCTTCACTAAAAATCTTTGTTTGGAAAACACCCCAGTTGAATGCAGAGTAAATTATCATGCAGGCTGAGAGGGGTTCCCAAACTTTTTCATATGACTGTGTATATATTGTGGAAAACGTTCTTCTTTATAAATAAAAAGGAGCGTCACAAAAAGAAGTTTTGTGGACCATCCCTGTATATTGTCTTGCGGACAAGAAAAAAACCACAAAAGAAATGTTTTGGTGATCAAAAACAAATTGTATAAAGCAGTTGATGAGTTACAGTGGTAAAGTGGCGTTTTTATACAGTAAAAGACATTGAAAACGGGAAATGGTTGTCAGGATCTGACATCGATGCGGTGAGACGGAAGCGACGTCATCTAACAAAAAACCGGAAGTGATGTCATCTGAAGTTGCCGGAAGTGACGTCCCGGCGACCATTTTGGAACCCGGAAGTAGCTTTCTTATTTCTCCTCGGTTTTCCTCCTAAGAAGAATGAGAGATTTAGGTAAGTACCATGTGACAACCCCTTGTCTTGCAATGTTTCACTCACCTTTGGGCTTTTTGACTGCCTCCTAAACGCACGTGTGTGACATATACTGTATATATATTTTTTTTAAATAAACAATGGTTATTTCCCTTCAACATGTGTGTATAAATTGTTGATTCATTTGTGTTTCATACTTGGTGCAACCCCAAGAGAGTGCAAATCCTTTACCTTTTACCTTTGTTTAATGAGTTCAGATAGCAAACTGGAAGAGATTTTGATCTAATTGTTTTTTTTTTCAGAAATTTGAGCTCTTTGATGCTGTTATGTTTGTGTCTGTGCATAGTCGGCTTAAATTCAGACCATAGGCTTCCATTAGGCTTGACTAAAGGCCCTGAGATGGCCAGTTTAATTTTGTTTTCTACCAGCTATTTCATTGTTCGTTTTGAACACCATTCAAAGCTATTATCAAGCTGGAAGGTCACAGTGACAAAGTTAGACGGTTCTTTGATGTTATCAAAATCCGCAAAGCCAGTGGCGGCAAAACAGTCCCACAACATCGACAATCTACTTCCATATTTCAGGATTGATAGGAAGTTCTTTTTTTTGCATCCCACTAACATCAGTATTACAACCAGAAAGTTGTTTTTGGCTCACTTAACCATAGCACTCAGTTCCAACTGTCTTATATTTTCTTTGCTGCTACTGAGGGCCTTTTTTTTTTCGGTAGCACTATCAAAGTCTTTTGCTGTAAGAGTCCCATCTGATGGTTGATCTGAAGGTAAAGTAATGCCATGTTGCAGCCACAAACTACAGTTTTCCATCTATGAAACATGGATTTCTTTTTTGCCATCACAGTCCTTGCTGTGTATTGGGAGAAGATCCCCTTACATTCTCTCACTTATAAATAAAGTTCCAATTTGACTGAATCGGAACTTCTTTATTATCCTCCTGACCGTGTCGAGTGGAATATTTAACTTTTGTATTTTCTTCACCTTATCTGTGAATATCAATGATTTGTCTTTTTAATTTGATAGTTCTTTGCTTTACCCCAAGGTGATGATGAAAATTTTCTCTGTGTGACGCATTTTTGATATGCCCTGATTAAAATAAATTCTAGAATAATTTTCCGGAAGATTTTGTTTTAGTTTATGTGAAGAATTCCATTTCAGTCAGTCAGTCATATTGTTTTAATTTTCTAAAAAATGCAGATCTAATTTTTTTTAATAGGTAAGCATTTTAAAAAGGAAAGCACTCCACAGGGTCGTCGGGACAGCAGAGAGAACAATTGGCTGTTCCCTCCCCACTCTGGAACAAATCTACACCTACACCTCCCGATGCCACAAAAAAGCAATGGACAGTTCACAGGATTCATCACATCCTGGTCATTGCCTTTTCCAGCTTTTGCCATCGGGCAAAAGATACAGAGCAATGAAAACCAGGACAAACAGTTTTTATCCAAAAGCAATCATGGCCCTGAACTCAAATAAAACTGCTCCATATCATTCTCTAAATGTGCAATATAGTCCTTAAGTCAACCAGTGCAATTTGTATATATTTTATTACTTTTCCTTTTCTTGTTTTTTAACTCTTATGCCTTACACTGAGTCGACAGCACCTTCAATTTCGTTGTTCTTTTGTAAAAGTGACAATGACAACAAAGGTTTATCTATCTAAAAAGGTTTTCAAATTGTTGCATTTGTATGCATCTGTAGTGTTCCTATTTGTTGTCCAAAGTATAGTTCATTATATGGTCTTTTTATGTGGGTTTTTGTTTACCAAATAATTGTGTGTGTTTGCCAAGAGTGTTAGTAGTTCTTAAGCCCACTCTGTGTGTGTACGTCTGTGTTGGGAGGCCAGGTTCTCCGTCAAGCCTAGTAATGACAAGTGCTCTCAAAAACACTGTATCAAGATGTGACCATGTTTGGGAAGTGAAGGCTATAGTTGGACAGAAGGTATAGTTGGTCTAATGTGAAGTACCCATCCATTCTCCCAATGTCCCCCGCTACCCCGGGGCTTCATTCTAAAATTAAAGTTAGTCCACTGGTAAATGATGCTCTTGAGGTTTGCAATTCAAACTGAGACTTCTTCATTTGAGTTAGGTGGAAAAATATCACACAAGGTCTTGTGCCTTTCACTTTTGACCTGTCTGCATTTGGATGTACTCTTCACCCGATTTGTGGTTTCACTTAACACTCTGATTATGGTTTTATTCTTCAGTACGGCCTTGCTAACAACCTAAGACTGGGAGCTGCTTTACCAGTAAGAATCCAGCTCATTGTACGTCTACAGTGGCGTCACTTCCCTAAAGAAAACAGAACTAGGTGGACAAAGGATTAACAGTGTGTTGCATATTTTAAATGCTATTTTGTAGAGCTGTGCCAGTTACCTTTGAACAAGATTAAAAGCCGCTTCTCTTGGAGGATTATATCAAGAACTGGACGAAGTACCATATTTTGATTAAACTTGACTTTGAGGTCAAATCATCTTCACAGCATTTTTTGAAGAAAATTCTAGAAACTGCAGAGGTGGCTGAAAGTACAGAGAAATGACTTTTAGCTATTTGGATCTCGCTTCAACTATATACAGATGAGAAACATCTTAATGATAGCTCGTTCATTCTGCACAGGAAATTGCATTTAGAAGGCAGAAGATTGCAAACATATGTGTACGAGTTTTCTTTCGCATCTTTAAGAATGAGACTGTCCTGGTCTCACCCAAACAACTTTAATTAAAATAAAAAGAGGAATTCAGTGTAGAGCCACCTGTGGGTCTTTTTATCAGGAAACCCTCAAGAATGATGATGTAAGCAATTTGAAAATGGTAAACTCAAGTACATACTGTAATGTAGGTTTAACACCTATTTTAAAATATATTTTCTGTTCAAAAGTAATTTCTTGCATGTCTAGCTGTCATAGTGCCCTGTCTAAATCTGCCCAGCCATAGTGTTAATCCAGTGTAATAGTGCATTTTCACTGTAGCAATTGAGCAATCCAAAGTTATGGACCCAGTCCTCCACTGTGGTTTGTGTGCCTAATTAAATACAGCATGTGGTACCCGGATGGGGGTGGTACCCAGCCGGCACACCCAAGAAGACTGGAGGATGGCTTGTGCCTCCTCCAGACCACGAGGGGGCGACTGCCCTGGTTCCTTTGGGGGCCCACGGGTACAGAGCTGGGAAGTTCAACCCTGTAGGGTCTCATGGTCACCGCCAGGGGGCACCCCAATACCTGGAGGACCCTGGACCTCGGCACTTCCGCCACACCCGGAAGTGCTGGGGGGAAGACGAGCAGGGACATCCGGAGTGCTTCCGGGGATGCAGCCCGCACTTCTGCCACACTGGGGCGTGTTGGTGGGAGATTGCCGGGACACACCTGGAGCACACTTGAGTCGGGAGAGAAAAGAGGACGAGGTCTCTGGAGGAGAGAAGGAGGCGGCCTGAAGAAAAGGCATTGTGTTGGCCAGAACTTTGGGGTATTGGGGTTGTGAGCTGAATTATTGTAAAGATGGAAGACCACAATAAACGTGTGTGGGGTAATTTAAACGTGTCTGCCTGTCTGTGTCCGGGTCAAGTTCCACAAGCATAACAACCCAGACTTTGTTCAGAGTGAGTATTTGTATGCAAGTTACTCTGTGGCCTGCAGTGAAGATCAGAGGCTCAATTGTGTCTGTGATTATCTTCCTTAACTAAATTCTGGCTTAATGTGATGCGTTATTTTTTTGGGGGTTATCTAAGAAATATTCACATAAATTTGTCATTTTGTTGTGTTACCGTCTTTGGGCTCTTTCAGTCAACACCTTTGTAAGTGGTTTTGTTAAAGTTGTAATTGCTCATGATAAACTTTTAATTAGTATCTGTCATTAACATTGCTGTCTAGATATCAGAAGTGGCCTACCTTCTCCTAAGAAGAAGCCTGGCAAGAACCGATCAGAACAAATGCCGTTATGGTCTCTTAAGCCGATGTTGCATTATGCAACTTCATGTCATGGAGTATGTCAGATTTGTCATCCCCAGTTGTTGAAGTTGTCAGCGGACCGTGTCATTTTAAATGACCGAACAACGCTGGACATGTCTGCATGCTGACTTTCCAAAACGGTCAAACTCGGCCCTTTTTGTGTGAAGAGCATGCTGCCTGATGGAGCTGGCGCTGTACAAAGGTTGAACAATACACCAAGCTCAGCTGCAATCTTGGCTGTTTTACTCTTTTTTTTCCCATTCTGTTATGGTATGTAAAACATAAGACATGAGAAAGTCGAGCTTCTCCTCTGTTTGTGAGGTCCAAAAGAACCCATGTTGCTGCATTCTGTGCTTTTGTTTCCAGATGAGGATTCATTGGTTGTTAGCCATCACACACACACACAGTCTGCCTCTACGAATAAAGGCAAAATCAGACTAGATGGACTGAGTTGGTGAGCATGTCCCATCAAGTGATGTACATCACGAGAGTGCGCCGCTGACTGCCTTCAACTCGCTAAGATTATGTAAATGATGGCTGCAACTGAGATTGCTGGAAAAGATGCATAATGTGACATAGCCTTTAGAAATGGCATAAATCTACATTGCTAGTTTGACAGATGATTGTCAATGCAAAGATATGTAAACAACCAAATAAAGAATTCAAGAAGTTCCCTTTCTGACTCGAATCAGCACAGACCTTCAGCTATTATAAACCGAATGTGAACAATATCTCCTCAAATCCAGTAACCCAAAAGTAATAAAATAGCTTGCAGACTCAGTCTTGGGGGCACCTCTTTAACTGCATTTTTTTTATTTTAACCAACTTTTCTATTCAAAAGCCACTTTCAACTTAATTAGCAACTATTTCTGATAGTCAGTAATAGATCTTAACCTGTGGTGAATGTTCTGCAAAATCAGTATACCGATTATTATAACCTTTCTAATTTTGAAAAGTATTTGGTATTCCAGAGGATTCATAGCATATAGGAGCCACTTTCAAATGCTAGCAAAGAGAAGTTCATTGACATTAAAATATTATCCTACTGAGCAAGACTGAAGACTTCACATGTGGGTAACTCCATGTCAAATCATCACACTTTCAGACCTCATCATCACAGATTTTAACAAAACTTGGCATGCTGATTTGGTAATATAAGTAACCCATGGAACTGTAATTGCATGTGTCTTGGATCAATATTAAGGGAGATTTAAGCTAACGAGGTTTGAACTTATATGGGGGATTATGACTTTGACTGACTATAACTACCTAAATATAAGCTGCATAGAAACGGTTCCCATATTTTTTTAAAGCATTTTGTCCCATCTCTGAATTGTTTAAACACAATGCTAACCCCAAAATGAAAAGTTACCATGTAATGAGTGATTATATTAATTAAAATTGAATAGTGAAAAAAACCTGTATTATAACATTGGGTCTATTTTTCTTTTTTCTTCTCCTCTAAAGCTCGCCTGTAATGTCTTGAAAATCTCCAGAAAATTTCATCTTTGGTTTTTTGAGTCGTTGCTGAGCTATCATTACTTGTAGGCAGCATCACTTGGTTTCATATCACTAATGGGCCTTTTTCATAGCAAGCCATATTGACATGAAACAGTATTGCAAGCACGTGTGTAAGTAATTACATTAATTAAGGTTCCAATTATGATACACTGAAATTGAACCAAAGCTTCATTAGTGACACTGGTGCTTGCCATGCTATTTCATGTGAAAATGGCAGGTGTGAAAAGAGCCCATTCCAATGTGGCTAATAAATACCAATGCTGTGCCCTGCATTCATCAGAGGGGAGTGAGGTGTGCAAATCAGCCAGGTGTAATCGGTCAATAGCAGATTCAGTCAATTACCTGATGGACATAAAAGCATTGCCTTTGCTGCAGCAACATACATTTTCACAAGACTCAATCAGAAATCTTGTTGTGACCCTTTCAAATGCCATCTGAAGAAGATAACCTGTGCTTTAAGGATGTGCCTGAGACAGCAAAACAGGATCACCCAAGTCTCAATTTAAGGTCAGGTCAGCACATGTGCAGAAATTCACACCCAAGAACAAACTATTCTGTCAGTTTGACTCTTCCAGTAGTGACTTAGAAGACCTTCCCGATCCTGAACTTATGGCTGGTCCCTGAACATCTGGAGATGAAGGTACATGGCTAGGATGTGTTGAAGAAACGTATGCCTAGCACTGGAGGGCCATAGTGTTAATCTAATATATAGTGCATTTTCTCTGTAGCAATTGACCAATCCTGAGACTTTAATTTATGAACCCAGTCCTCCATTGTGGTTTGTGTGCCTAAGTAAATACAGTATAATAACTGTTTCAGTTTATTTAGTTTTTGTGTTAGTTTTTCAGGTTTGTGAGGAAAAGCTTGATCTGTAATTTCTGAAAACATACAATGAATGAGTGCATGATCTCAAATATGATTTACTTAATTCAAGGCCCTTTTTAGTAGCCCAGTGTCTCAAGAAGTCAAAAGTGTGAACTGAAGAGAAAAACTAAAACTATTCTGATGTTGCCATTAATTCTATTTTGTTTTAGTTACTTTGGTGTTATTGTATTTTTTTGGTAATTTTTAACTATAATTGGCATTTTTATTTCAATTAAAATTATATTTCCACTGCTAGTTCTGACTTTAGTCTTAGTTTTCATGAACTCTAATAACTCTGTACCATTCACTGATCACTAATTGCTATTCAACAGCATTGTAAGGAATTGTGGTTTTGATGCACACTTCAGATAAGTAGTGATAGTTTAGCAATGACTCAAAAACCAAAGACCGAATTCTCTGGAGATGTTTGTGACATTATAAGGTAGCTTTAGTAAAAAAATTGACCAATTTTAAAATATTGTTTTTTTTTGGTTTTTTTTTCCCCCGCTATTTAACTTTTAATATTATAATCGCTCATAACATGGTAAATTTTCATCTTGGGGATAGCATATTATTTAAGCAATATATAGAGGTGGAAAGGAGCTTTAAAGCGATATTAGAACCATTTCCATGCAACTTATATTTAGGGAGTGTCACAAAAAACAGACGCAGGAGTCATAAAAAGGTTTGGGACTGCCACCCGTATAATATTTTCTGGCTGCAAAAGGAAAAATTGTTCACACTGATGTGCTCAGAACAGAGTCCAAAACAGAACTGATGAGTTAGGGTGAATATGGCGGCTTTAAAGGCCAGCAAGGGAAGTGAGGTCATTCAGGGCGGAAGCAGAAGGGTCCTCTTCCATAGGTTTGGACCTGGATGTGACGTCATCAAAAGGGTCGGAACCGGGAAGGCTTTTCGTTCATAGGTTCCACACCGGAAGTGACATCATCAGGGCCAGGCGGGATTTCCTGTGAACTGTCTGCAGGAAAGTGAGAAAAAAGGTCCGCGCACTCTGCCACCCCCTTGTCTTGCATGGAATTACTCTCATTTAGACCCTTTAGCTGCCTCCCATGCACACGTGTGTGACAGGAGATAAAGCCAGTTAAAGTCATAACCCCACACACACCCAGTAGGTTCAAACTTTATCTTAACAATCCCTTAATACTGATCAGACACATGCAATTTCAGTTCCATGGGTTACTCATATGACCAAATCAGCATGCCAAGTTTCGTTAAAAATCTGTGACAATGAGGTCCAAACGTGTAATGATTTGACATGAAATTACCCATACACCCTGTTTTAGTGTACATTTATAGTAATTTGGGCTGGGAGCTGTAAATAAAAGAGAAAATACAGAAATTACCTTCTGTCTTACATTTTTATGTAAATGTGTTCAGTTAAAATGTGTCCTAAGCAGTATCTGCTCGATTATTTTCAACTCTCATCTTTGTGCTCGTAATGAAGCAGCAAGTGGCTATTTTAATAACAGACAGTCTGGCCTAATCATAAGCAATATCCTCCCTTAGTGACTAGGGTATTGGAGTACAAAGGACAAGGTTGGTTGGTTCAGTCTCCCTACTGACTGACCATATTGTACTGAGTGAGATACTTAAACCTCCAAGCTATCATTGTAAAATTAAGCAAGGAATTGTAGTCTTCCTGTATAATGCTGCAGAAAATCAATACTGAATGTTCATTTACTGCCACTGACTCCTGGTGTTCTCCTCAGACGGTCACTTAACCTCCCAGTGCTGTCATGTTGTAGACATTTATAAACGATTACACTGTGATTTACAAATCTATTTGGATAAAAGTGTCTGCTAAACAGTCAGGACAAATGTACTCTGTGTTTCTCAAACACAAGGTCAAAATAAAGAGCAAACTTAAAGATTCTTTAGTTTAGTTAGCTTAGTTTGGAGAAAGCACTTTCTTAATGAACAGCCATTTTTTAAAGAATTATGGGAAGAGAATCTTAAACTTGAAGAACAAATCTATTTCTGTGAATAAATTACATGGGTCTTTGCACAGTTTCTTAGAAAAATTTTTTAGTTAGCCAATAAAAGGTGTCATTTTGCTTGGCTTTTCTCTACATTAGAATAATGAAAATTGCTTTTAAAGCACGTCATTTTGATGGAAGAAATTAGCAATAAGAATTTGCTTGTAATTGAACCTATTTGAAACATAAACCTGCTGCCATAGGATTTATTTAGGAGAAAGTTTAAGCTTCTGAACTGGTGTACTGTATTCTTAAAATGTTTTTTGTTTGTGTTTATTTTTCTACAGTTTTCTATGACTAATATATTTTTGTGTCTAATTTTGACAGCAAAATATGTGAAAAAAGAAAAGACTTCCAGAATTCAGAAGACTCCATCTTCCGTTCTAGTGAGTAAGCTGATGATGATATGTTGCTGATATTCTTTGCCACTGGTGAGTGCATACAGTGAATTCAGAAAGTATTGAGACCCCTTCACTTTCTGCACACTTTATTATAGTGTTGTAGCTTCAATTTTAAATGGATACATTTGCCATTTTTGCCCCTCAGTCTACCCTCCGTGACCCATAATGACAAAGTGAAAACATGTTTTCTGATAGGATTTCAAATTTATGAAAAATTAAAAAGCTGAAATCTCTCATTCATAGAAGTATTCTGACTCTTAATTCAGTACATTGTAGATTCTCTTTGGCAGTAATTGTAGTTTTGAGTCTTCTTGGGTAAGTTTTGCACAAATAGATTTATGCGGTTTGTCCCATTCTTACTATTGGAAGATTCTCTCAAGCTCTGTTAGATTGGATGGGAAGCATCTGAAAAACTGCCATCTTCAGGTCTCTCAACAGGTGTTTTATTTATGCAAGTCTGGGCTTTGGCTTGTCCACTCAGAGACACTCCAACATTGTCATGGCTGCATGCTTTGGTTCAGTGTTGTGCTGAAAGGTGAATGGTCTCCCCAGTCTGAGGTGACCTGCTTTCTGGAGCAGGTCTTCTTTAAGTTCTTCTCTCTTTTTGGCTACATTGATCCTTCCCTCAATTCTGACCAGTCTCCTTGTGCTTTTCACTGAGAAGCATCCCAAGAACATGATACTGACACCGTGTTTCACTGTATGGATGGCATTAGCCAGGCAATGAGGTGGAAAAGAAAATTTCCCTTTTGGGGATCAATAGTTTATCTCTCTTTGTACCAGGCAAATAACTGAGCATCAGTCTGGCATATAATGCCTTTCATAATGTATCATTGTTTGTGATCTTTATTTTTGTCTGAGGAATACACACACACACATGTACATAACATAGTAGAAGAAATTCTGTCATACAATGCCTTTCATATCTATAATCAATTGTTGACTTCCTTGTGTTTGTCACACACATACATAACATGATTTAAGGAACTATTTTTAGGTTTTTCTTTGTGCTCTCTCCCCTAAACCCCATCCATCAACATAGTTGCTCTCTGCATATTCTCACTCAAGTCATGTCCTCTGCTATCACCTCTATCCATATAATTTTTGACTTTCCTTTCGGACTCATCTTAATCAAGTTGTACAATTTTACCCAATTTCCCTGCACCTTCAGTTATGCACAAACAAATCTGTACTACGTTTTTTTTCCTCCAATGCATAGTTTTCTCCTCCATTTTAATTCTTTCCATTACCCCATCACTCATCTTTTCATCACTGAAGCTCCTCGTAGCTGCTTGTTTGATATCCACTGATTACTTAACTTTCTTTGCTTCATTTTCTGGCTTTATCTGTTAAGACTGTTCTCCACACACCATTCTATTTTAGAGGTTGTATAAATATCTTCACTACCCTCGAGTCATAGGGGTCACCACCACCTGTCACTTTCCTATTATTTTCAGAGGAAGCTGAGGAAATGGATTGAAACATTTATTATACATTAGATCAATCTTGACAAGAAAAGGCCATTTAGTGCACACAACATGCTCACCAATCATATCCCTGTAATTTCTCCAATATAATATCTGTTGATTCTCAGATTCTGGTTCTAGTTGCTGTTAGCGAAATCTTCAAGAACAACACAATCTCACCACTTGCTGCTCTCCCTCACCGCTCTTAACTGTACCTCTGAGTGAACCTTAAAATGCACAGCTAGTTACAGAAGAGTCTGTTTCTTTGCATGAAATCTGTTGTTAATGGCACTTAGCAGCATATTTCTATTACCTTTATTTTAAAGAAATGTCCAGTATATACAACACATTTTTTAATCATCTGTTGACTTTCCCTTGAAAAAATATAGTTTGGCATGATATAAAATTCATGACAATACATAAGTGTAAACAAGTGACCTTGAGCATTTGTATGTCCACTGGAAATCAAAACTATCCATGTAGACGACTTTCAAAATCATCTTTTATTCAACCTAAAAGTGGAGCAAAAGCTTAAAGAGTGCTTACTGTCACAAGGGTAGTAAATGCTTAAATAGTACTTTTGGTCTTAAGTAAATCTGAAAAAGTGAAGTGCTGTTCAGCTGGCATTCCTATTGACTATAAAATTGCAAGCAGGTTTGACTGAATCTGCTAGATAGATTTAATCATTTATGCACATAGTAAATAACAATATTTTAAACTAAAATAACACCCTCAAACCAGCTTAATCCAATCCCAGGGTGTTGGAGGGTGGCGGCATTGTAAACAAGGCAGGAAGCAGCCCTGGACATGGCATCAGTCCATCACAGGCCCACTCATGCACTCACCTATTCTTGTAAGAGGTCATTTCAGAAGCACCAGTTAACCTGACGCCTGCCTTTGAGAATGAGAGAGAAAATCCCTGTACATGAGATTGGAACTCGGGGCTCGGAATCTGTTAGACTACAGTGGTAACCACTACACTAAAGTTTATAAAAGAAAATTTTTCATGACACTTTAACATATTTTGCTAATTTTATATATGCAGTCAGAATGATATATACTGTATATACACAAAGAGGGGCTATCTGTTAAATGCCAATCAGTGTCACAAATCCTTGGAAATTAACATTTTTTTATGTGTGGTCTTTTTATGCAGTGCCTTGCACAGCATGCACTATCACAAAATGTCATGGAAAAATGTCAGTTGTTTTTACAGCTTATTGTTATTACGCACATGTAATAAAATCCTAAATTTAATTAATGTTAAGATCAAAATACATGCATAATTTCACACATTTTCAAAGGACTTAATCCAGTTCATGATCGCAGGGTGTAGGGGCATATCTGAGAACACTAGGCATAAAGCAGGAACCAACCCTGGACAGGGTGCCATTCCATTGCACGGGACACACACAACTGAACACCTGTTACACACTTTCAGTTTACAGTCACCAGTTAGTCTAACTTGCAAGTCTTTCGGGGTGAACACATAGACTTTTGAAAATGCAGACTTTAAACACACAGTAATTTGTTTGTGTTTATTATGTAGCCCTTTCCTGATTGGATACTGATGATTATGTCTCATTTCCTGATTGGTCATCCTTCAAAGAAAACTATATTCCAGCATAGTGGATGTAGTGGAGTTGCTTCCCGTGGCTGTGCTCACTTGCTTACCTGTTTGCAAATAAATTTAATTTTTGTACAGTTTAAATGCTGCTTACATACACAAAAGGCAAATAATTTATCGGCAGCTACAGTTTTGTTAAAAATCCCACAGATGGTGGGGTTCAAGGATTTTGCTGCCAATGTGCTCATGCCCAATGTAGGCGATCGTCAATGTCATATACATTTTTGGTCATTTTAATGCGGACGGAGATACTTTCGTACACAATGTGGATGGAAGTAGTTTTTGTTTAAAAATGCCATTTTTAAATGAGAACATAGCAGTGTGGATGTAGTTTAGCCTTTCAGAATCAGACATTACCTTTAGTCCAGAGATGCTCTTCTCTGCACAGCTTATAGATAGATACTTTATTAATCCCAAGGGGAAATTCACTTCTAAGTCTTTTTTTTTTTTTGTGGCATGATAACCAGCACCGAGTTTGACAGATGTGGTCCTCATATATAGTCAGAGCATAACTCCTTCTGATTTATATTCAGCAGTTTTTAAAATATTATCTAGCTTTGTTTCCTGTTTTAATTGATTCAGCATATTGTCAACTGTTGCCTACCTTTTTTTAATTGCCACAGCACATTGCTTACTGTTGTTATTCAATATGTGCCATTGAATCCCAAATTGAATTAATGCAAGGGTCAAAATATCTTAAAAAGAAAGTTAGGCGAAATGTAATTAAAGATAATAGCACAGATCACTCAGGTCTGACAATGTAATATAATTCTGGTAGCTGAGACATTGAAAAGCACTTTAATAAAAGAAAAATATACTCTTATAAAACTCTCTTCCTTTTTCTTTTTTCTTTGTTTTTTGAAAACCTGATTTGCATCATCCACTCAAATATACAGAGCAGAAAAAAACATCAAATTTGGCAGACATTACCCAGTAACCCATCAGCTTGTAAAGCTAATAGAACCAGTAGCAGTAGTAGTAAATAGGTTTAGATGAATGATATTAGGTGACCGGGGACACTTTGTCTGTTAGAGAAGACGATTCTCGTACCATTCAACATATTGTCAGTACTGGACTAATGTCATAGTTGATTTGTAGATGTAGCCGGACTTTGCAGCATGTTGTCTAGACATAGTGCAATATCGCTATTGTGTGAACTATCCATCTGATATGATGGATTGCCAATTTTGTCATTTTAACTTGATGTAAGAATGAAAGCATTTATTTTCTAAATGATCGAATCAAGTTTAATTTGTCACATGCAATTATACACAGTACACAATGTAGTGAAATGCTTAGTTATTGAACTCCAAGTCTGTGCATTAGAAGAATATAAAAAGTACACAACAAATGTCATACATTTTTTACTTTGTTTTTAATGATGTGTCAGAACTGTTTTTATTCCTAGATTTTTAACATATAGAGAATAATTTGACTCGATTACAGACAGGATATGAATATGACAAAATAAGAAATGAGACAATCAGAGGTACAACAGAAGTGGAAGAAATGACTAAGAAAATACAGGAAAGTAGATGGAAGTGGTATGAACATGTAGTAAGGAGAGTCAATGAATATGCGGTCAAAAGAGTGATGGGAATGGAAGTACATGGGAAGAGAAAGAGAGGGAGGCCAAAGTGGAGGTGGATGGATAAAGTAAAAGAAGATCTGAAGGAAAAGGGGGGACAAGGGTCAGGACCAACCTGTGTGGAGAAGGTTGATCAAGCACATCGACCCCACATAGAAGTGGGAAAAGATGAAGAGAAAGAAGAAGGTGATGGTAAATTGACTCCCAGAGTTATTGTTCTTTCTCCAACTATTTATCTTTGCCCTGAACTCCAAAACAGGCTGTAAAATATATGGATATGATTTTTTTTGATGATCTGGATATGATGAGATTGAACAACAACAACAACATTTATTTAAATAGCACGTATTCATACAAATAATGTAGCTCAAAGTGCTTTACATAATGAAGAAAAGAGAACTAAGACAAAGTAAGAATTAGAATAAGAACACTAATTAACATAGAATAAGAGTAAGGTCCGATGGCCAGGGAGGACAGAAAAATTAGGCTTAGGGGTAATTAGAATTAGGCTTCGGGGTATTTATACACTACAGAACATGGGAATCTTAGGTTGATACATTGACCAAAAATACTATCAGTCAAATAGCTTGTACATCACTAAAAGATCGTACCTCACTTGGAAAAATACTGAAATTATTTAAGGTTCAAGTGCCCCTTGAGTCACAGTATAGAATGTACATTGTCAAAAACTTCTAATATGCTCACACAACAATATATTTAACCCTTTAGCCATGAAAATAATACATTTATAGCTAGGTATCTCACAATGCATGAATAGAGCTTCTAGCTGACTCTTTTTATAGCATATGCTGTACTTTAAATAGCATAGAAATAATTTCACTTTCCAAAGGTAGGATTAAATATTGCTGAACCAAAAGGCAGAAGTTGATCAGGATTGGATATTTCTGCATTTCACGTGTTTTATTTTCCTTTCACTTGATTTGCAGCCACCCTGACCAAGCATGATACTTCTGTAAGCATCTTGTTGCACATTTACTGTAGTAATTTGGTCATCAGGAGAGCTGCAAAACACTGTTCCAAGAATAATTGACTTGCTGGACTCAGTTTAATGACATTAGCCTACTGACTTCACATTGCACATTAAGATCTAACTTTCCACTACTACAGTATGTGTAAATTTAACTGAATGCATTTTGTGCAGTTCTTCCCTCCCTAGAGAATGCAAAAAGTGTGATCCTATCAGAGACTGGATCTGTAATATTCCTTGAGAAGGAATCATCTTCTTCTTTCGGCTGCTCCTGTTAGGGGTCGCCAGAGCAGATCATCTTTTTCCATATCTTCCTGTTCTCGTTCTCTTGCTCTGTTACACCCACCACCTGCATGTCTTCTCTCACCACATCCATAAACCTCCTCTTAGGCCATCCACTTTTCCTCTTTCCTGGCAGCTTCATCCTTAACATCCTTCTCCCAATATTCTCATCACCTCTCCTCAGCACATGTCCTAACTAACACAATCTCACCTCTCTGACTTTGTCTCCAAACCGTCCAACCTGAGCTGACCCTCTAATGTCCTCATTTCTAATCTTGTCCATCCTCATCACACCCAATGCAAATCTTAACGTCTTTAATCTCTGCCACCTATACAGGATATAATCTGCTTGTGTGCATCTTCCTCCACTCTTGTACGTCAGCCCTATGTTCCTCCCTTTTCTCAAAATACATATTCACTGCAGCTATGCCCATCCTTTCTGCACAATTCACTACCATCATACCTTCAGCATTCCTCTTCTTGACATCATACCTACCCTTCATCTGCTCTGTTCCTTTCACCAACATTGAAAATCCATTGAAATCCGCTGCAATCCCCACTCTTTCACCCTTGGGTACACTCTCTACCACTTCATCCAACTCACTCCAGAAACCTTCTTTCTCATCCATCGCATACCTAACTTGTGGGGCATATGCACTAACAACATTCGTCATCACACCTTCAATTTCCAGCATCATAATCATTACTCTGTCTGACACTCTTTTCACCTCCCAAACACTCTTGACATACTGTTCCTTCAGAATATTTCTTCTCCCATCCACACCATGATAGAACAATTTGAACCCACCTCCGATCCACCTGTCCTTACTTCCCTTCCATTTAGTCTCTTGCATGCACAATATATCAACATTCTCTCCATCATATCGGCTAACTCTCTCCCCTTACCAGTCATATTGCCAACATTCAAAGTTCCTACCCTCACTTCCACTCTCTTTACCTTCCTCCTTTCCTCCTGCCTCCGAACACGCCTTCCCCCTCTTCTTCTCCTCTTCGGCCAACAGTAGCCCAATTTCCACCAGCACCCTGTTGGCTAACAGAACTGGTGGCGGCCGTTGTTAACCCGGGCCTCGACCAATGCAGTATGGAAATCTGTATTGTTGTCCTCATATTGATCTTGCAAAATTTTACACATGAATGCCCTTCCTGATGTAACTCTCTGCATTTATCTGGGCTTCGGACCAGCACGAAGAAACACACTGGTTTGTGCATCCCCTGTGACTATCCCCTGTGAATATTCTCAACAAAATTTTATTAAATGTAAACATGTACACTTCAATTAGATTTGGTATTAAGATGACAAAACTAACCAAACCTGTTGTAGCTGGGCTAAGGTTGTTGAACACACGTGCCAAATCCAGCATCCTCTGCAATAATGGATAATCATCAAATGAAGTCACTTCAATTATTTTCCCCAAATAATAGATTTTGCTTTAAGGTTGACATAATTTTTGTCAAATACCTGCTCTGTCGACAATGGAGAAGCAGGCTAGGCTTTGTTTTTTTTTTTTTTTTTTGCGTTAAGGTTTAAGGTAGACTTTCATTTTTATCTGCTTTTTCTATATTCTTTTATTTTGGAATTTGACTGAATTTATTGCATTCAATTTATTATTTCAGGAAAGGTACAGCATGTGTTGAAGATTGTTCTGGTGTTGCCACTAGCGTGCATGGTAAAAAAAATAAGTCTACATATGCATACTTGGTAATCCTGCATATTTTACATTGTTGGGCAAACAGTAAATTGATTGTGTCTCTTGCTTCACTGACATTCTGCTCTGTCTGTTTGGGTTTTTAGTTTTCTCCCATATTTGATAATGTGTAGTGTAGGTTGGTTGGCCAGGTGTTAAAATGTGCCCTGCAAAGGACTGGCGTCTCCTCCAGGGGATGATTCTTTGCATGTGTCTGATGATTTAAGGATCGCCCCTCACCCTTGTTTCAGTCCTGGAAGTATCTGATTAAAAAAGTGAAGAAATTAATGCATCTCAGTTCTTTTGACACATAATGCCACATATATACTGTATTTTTCCACCATACCTGAAAAACGTTGGTTTCATCATAAATAATAAATAAATAAATATTTAAATATAAATAAATAAATTAGTTTTGGCCGATACCACTAGAGCGATTGATTTATTTTACATCACATACTGTATATACTTGCGGTTAAGTCGGGGCTTGTTTTTACTATATAATTTCCGGTATTTTATAATGTCGGTCATATAAGTCGAATGCGGGAAACTCACCTTTTGGTACAAGTGATTTTTATATGCTAATGCCCACCTGAGAGAGTAACCACTGAGGACACTGCCTTTTTTTTCTATGTATTGTGCCTACATGACCACACTGTAATACCCAAACTATTCCGAAGCGATGTTTGCACTGTTTTGTGTTTTTTGTATCTCACACCCTCATTCACCTTTATTGTAAGAGCATCCCTTATCTGTGATGGAGCATTCGATAAGAAGAAAATATGAAGCTGGTTTTAAATTAAAAGTTGTTGAAGTGGCAGCGAAATATGATGTGTCTGAGAAACTGATGAGAGATTGGAGGAAGCAAGAAGACATTAAAAAAATAGGAAGGGTCGCATTTTTGAACGGGCATATGAGTTAGGATCGACTTTTCAGGTTTCAAGACCCGACTTATACCCGAGTATATATGGTAATTCAACTTAAGGGTAAAGTTGGCTATAATGGTGTTCATTTGAAAGATTAACTGTGTGAGTCATTTTTTTTTCTTCTGCCCTTATGCTGAAATAAATGTTTTCGGATCTGCTGTCACATTCTGAGCAGTAAAAAGTCTAACCTGCTGTTTCATGCTTGTGTTTTATGTCAGGCTTTGTAGAGATCCTCAATGCAGCCTTCAGCCTTTTCTGAGCCATTTCCCCAAGAGGACACTCCAAATTTCAAAAGGAAGGAGTATAGAATGTCCACTGAGAAAAACCAGGATGGTAAGTGGAAGTTGTGTCAGCTTTCTTTGTGTCCTGGTAGCCAAAGAATTTATGAAGCAGAACACTCCAACTGATATAATGTGTGTGTGTATATACAAAATACACGCACGGTATTTATACTTAAAGTTGACATCATGAGCAGTTCACCTGTGGGAAGCATGCCCGTTGTTGTTTCTACACTTAGGACTGTTACAAACACAAGGAAAGCAAAATCAATTTGTGTGTTTACCCCAGACAGTTACATACTGATCTCTCTGTAGTGACGCAAGCTATACTACCAATGTCTAAATGTGAAAACATGACAGAACAAAATGACCAGATTTATTTGGGCAAACTCCAAATTCATCAAATTGCCAAGTGGCAAACTGAGAGCTAGTTTGCTTCCCACTGGTGGCACTTATGAAACATGTCTTTCAATAAGATCTGTAGACTGTATATAAGAAAGGAATTTAGTAGGATTTTCTTTCACACATAACCAGGATGACACAGTGGTTTTCTGGGTTGATACCATTAATGTGAATCAAGGATTATAATTAACAAGGGTTTTTTTTTTTCCTTTTAAGTAAAATTTTGATCAATAGCAATGCCTGAGTATTGCATTTGTTCTGTTAATTTATTTTGCCATACATTTGTATTATTAAGCAATAATAGGGACATATCACAGAAATACAGTATCACAAAGGTTTGAAATTATAAACAGAGGGAAACCAGTTTAGATGCATATAAAAGTAGCCCCCATCAGTGCCCATTCCCCAACTCACAGTTTCTCAGGCCTGGAAAAAGTATGATGTTTGACATAGCGGGAGGAGAGATATTCCACCCCACAGAATCTCAAAGAGCTTGGAGATTAGTTATGAGAGAAGAAATGGCATCTGTGCATGGACCAACCGTTACCAGCTCTTACCACTTAGCAATACTGGGTCCAGATGATGATTTAATCTCTGTGGCTGAGAGTTCAAGCAAGTTCAGGTCGAAAAGGAAGACTTCCAAAGGTGAGTGGGTAGTTTAGCTGCAGATTTCAATCGGGAGGTTAAAACCTGCTTTGCAGGAATGGTACCTATGGAGAATAAGCTCCTCTGGAATAGATTAACAGTTAAACATGAGAGGTCTAAGTGTAGGAATATATGAGGCAAAAGTACAACAACAACAACAACAACAACATTTATTTATATAGCACATTTTCATACAAAAAGTAGCTCAAAGTGCTTTACATAATGAAGAAAAAAAGAATAAAAGACAAAAAAGAAATTAAAATAAGACAGCCTTAGTTAACATAATAAGGAGTAAGGTCCGATGGCCAGGGTGGACAGAAAAAACAAAAAAAAACTCCAGAAAGCTGGAGAAAAAAATAAAATCTGTAGGGGTTCCAGGCCACGAGACCGCCCAGTCCCCTTTGGGCATTCTACCTAACATAAATGAAATAGTCCTCTTTGTAGTTAGGGTTCTCACGGAGTCACTTGATGCTGATGGTTATACAGACTTCTGGCTTTTAATCCATCCATCATTGTTGGAACATCATGGTGCTTTGGGTAGATGGTGGTGGCCACCACCAATAGGACACCGGAAAAGGAAACAGAAGTAAGGTATTGATGGCTAGAATATATGATAGAAGGTTTGAAATTTTGCACCAGATTGCAAGTACTGATAGAAAAATCCCGAAACATATTTAAAAATGTAACAGAGGGTTTGACCTGGCAGAATGTTTATTTAGCATTTTTTATTACTGGGTACAATACACAAGGATGCCTTTGAAATGTAGCACTGTTGACATAAAATTTTAAAACTCAAGGGCAACATACAAGGCAAGTGTATGAAGAAAAATGTTACTGGACTTTAACTGGCCAGGAAAGATGGTTAGGTTCAGTGCAGACTCATAGGATAGCCTGCATTTGTGAAAGAGTTGTTAGTCTGCTAATGCTTGATTTGTATAAATATTAAAACTATTATATAGTGTAGATAAAACCACTCTGAGTGATATTTATGATGAAGGACAGATATAATATGCAATTTTAACCCTTGAAGGTAGTAAGAGCTTCATTTCTTCATTAAAATTAGTTAATTAGCTTGTGGCTTATTGCTACCTAGTTAAGCATTTGGTTAGTCTGATTTGTTTTGAACTTGCATGGCATGGTATGTTTTTTATTTCAAAGTTTATTACAACACTTTCATGTCATTTTGTGTTACCATTGTATTGATTTTCTTTCCCTGTTGGCGATTGTTAATTTCTATCTATAGAGAAGTTCACATCTGTATATGACACAGAGTTGGGAGTGACTGTTTACTTCTCATAGGATGAGCCAACATGATTGTCATTCTCATCTGTTAATATGATACTCCATCCAGAATTGATGAATTTTTTTATCTGTTACTTTCTCCCTGTGGTTAGTAGTAATGTGATGGTTAAGAAAAATGTTTAATCTCATGTTTTCATGCAGAATGGAGACAACAAATTGAGTTTATAATATAACTAACCATGCTACCTATCAAAGACAGATAATAGAATAATAGCACTTAGCACTAATAGTATTTTAAGCATCTTTCCTCTGTATTCGCATGTGTCTGAGCGTCTCTTGACTGGCGCTCGGCATCTCAGCCATGTTCTCGTAAAACCTGCTTCTCAGGCTCTGTCGTTATTTTCAAGGCGCCCTTTTCACCTCCTGTCTGCTTTTATACTGTCTGTCTCTGAGTGCAGCACTCTCAGCGTGTACTTGTACTGCTCCTTGTACATCTCACACATTTCTTCTTTCATCGCATCACCGAAGCCAAACTGAAGAATCTGGTTACTCTGAGGAACTGGACACCCAGACCTTAGTTGTTTATTACTATAGTAGATAGGGTATAGCAAACAATGTCAAATAGTCCAAGGAAAACATTTCCTGTTACACAATCCACATGTTAAGTCATCCATTTGCATGCTCACAATGTCCCAAACACCTGTATTTTTGGTAAAATATTGGTAAGTAAACCACAAAATTGAATCACTCAGATGCAGCAGGAGTCCAGCCCAGTAATAGCTTATTCATTGGCTTGTAGTAGTACTATTTAAAATGTCCTACATCTCCCAGCGGCCCTGGCAGTATAGCACTGTTGGATAGCTTGGGGGGTGCAGGGGCTTTTGGGAAGAAGATTGAGCAGGTGGGTCCTTTAAAAAGAAACCTAAAAGATGTTGGGGGGAGGTGATCATCCTTCTGTTTGTTAATATGGCTCACACACACATTTGGATTACGACTTGACCACCTTGGATTACAGTTTCTGTCTGGATGTATGTTCTGTCCTGTGCCTGCCTGTTTGTTTGAGTTTGTACCGATCAGATACATCTCCTTCTGCGGGAACATTCCCAATCACTTCAAACCCCACACTGCATCAGGAACCTGGTAGGATAAAACTTTATATTGCTTTCAGAAAGCTGTTCACAGGGTATTTCAATCACATATCCATCATCAGCCGCCCCACTATACTGAACTGCTTTGGACATTGTTGTTAGTGTTTATTGTTGGCCTTTGCGCACGTGGCTTTGGTTATATTGTTAATTATCTATTCATTGTACTACTAACAGCGTCTCTGTGTATGAGTGTGTGCATGCCAGGTCAAGGCTGGGTATGTTCCGGGGGTCCCCACAATAAAACAAACGTCACTGTCTTCGGACGGTGTGAATCTTAACATCTCCAAGACCGGTAAAGGCTAACATTGCTCTTTATGTGATATCAACAAAAAGTGACAAGACATGGAAAATCAAACATTTCAAGTTAAAATAAAGCATTATCAGGAAGAGGCTATTCCTCAGAATTGTACATATCCATGATTCCTCAGCAAGCAGGGAGTCATTTCACTCACATGTTTCCACACACCGCTGTTAAATTATTCTTAGGTACTCCTGTTGTGGATGTGAATTTAACTGTAACAATGGGACGCAGGTTTACAATTCAAATGCTCATTCACGTCTGAGCACATTCCTTTTTCGTTCATTTTCTGCAAGTGGTTGACTTAATAGTAAATATGCGTTTCAAATGTTGTGAGCGTGTGACTGGACAGCTTCATGTGGATTATGCAACACAAGTAATGCTAGTTTTTTTTTTTTTTTATGTATTAGTTGCTGTTTTTCTATGTTGTTCACCATGGGAACTCATTATATCAGATACTTTATCTCCACACGGCTCGAAAGTATGATATTACATTTTTTTTCGACCATCACTACAAACTACATGGAGTAAGTAACATATCATTTTTGAGTGGAGTATTCCTTTAAGGGCTGTCTCAGAATTGATTAGCTAGTTCTGGTAAAGGAGTGTGAAACAAATGACTAGCCTGAACTGGCAGAGGCTAAATACTACTCTGCCATGTAGAATGCTTGAAAAAAATGATACAAATGTTCACAAGTAGTTATAGAAATGCTCATTTCACACAGTCTGAGAGCAGCGACTTACAAAATGAGGTCATGATGAGCAGACAGTTAAAACTTGCAGCCTGTATGCTGTGAAAAGAGACATCTGATTAGTAGTAAGAATAACAAAACATAGTCTTTATTTTTGTCTTCTAGAGCTGGCTTTGAAGAGATCTAAAATGCATCCCCCAGCTTCTCCTGAGCTAACCACACAAAAAGATTGTCCCAGTTTCTTAAAACAAGAGGGCAGAGTGTCTACTGATGAAGAGGAGGAGCAAGAGGAGAGAATACGCAGGTACAGGCCATCACTGCTGCCAAAAAGACAGATGAAAAAACGAGCCATCCATGCAGTTACTAAAGAGGATAGGTGGGTGAACAAAGAGCAAAAAGAAAGGAGCAAATTGGTCAAAACTGAAGATAAGAGTGATCATTCTGATGACACAGAGGAGCGGCACCTCTCCACCAAGCTGCCTGACCAGTTTGCTAATCAGCACGTCTCCAAAAGTGGTTCTCATTCAGAGACTGATGACATGGTCTGTTCCAAGGATGTTCTAGTAAACCGGTCTAAGCAGCGCAGTCGGCACTTATTATTGAGTGATAAAAAGAAACGTTTGACCAGCAAACTAAAGACTGATATGTTCTGCAAAGAAAACTCTACACAGGCAGAAACAGAAGAGAAAAGGCCTTCCTCGCTTGTCAGCAGACCTGGAGTAAACATATCCCAGGGTAACAATCCCAGGATTCTGATTCCAGGGACAGGTATAAAATTGTCAGAATTAGGCCTAGAGTCTGAGTCTTCTGATCCTTCAGATCCAGATCCGGCTGAGTTGGACGATCTAGAAGAAGATTTGGGTGAAGATGAACCTGAAACAGGACTTTATGGTGAAAAATACATTGATGAATTTGGACAGAACTGCTATGGCAAATCACCTCGCAAGTCAGCAGATTACTTTAGCAGCTTCATCACAAAGGGACAGAGCAAATACAGTGGATCTTTCCACCCCACTCAAGGTGTTTTCAAAAAGATGAAGTCAAGCTGTCAAGCTGAAAATGAAGGAACTCCAAATGCCAACTATTCTGAAAAGGCACAAGACATGGGAGATGTTGGAGAGACAGCGGAGGGGACCTGCTTCATTGATGAATTTGGAATTGAACACTCCTCTGTGACACAGGATGATGCAAAGCCATTGACCCTCAGGGAGGATAACCATCGAAATGTAAAATCCGAGGCGGAAACAACCTTGCATACCAGCATAAAAAAGAAGCCTAACACAGAGGAGGTTGGAAATGTTGAAAATCTGTACCCACTTCGCCACCGGGTTACATCTCTTCACAAGAAAGCAAAAAAGATGAGTAGCCAGACAGACCCTAAGGTTTCTTGTAATAATAAAAAAGATAAAAAAGCTGACCCAAGCCGCAATGTGGACATGGAGACCTCTTTGAAAAGTGAAGTGGTTAGCAAAAAGATGGTTGAACCTGAAGCAAGTGAGGAAAATATCTCTTACTGTGAAGAGGATCTGCAGGTCAAAGTGATTGAGGATGATGAGGAAGAGGAGGATGAAGATGGAGATAATTCTGATGATGACAAAGTTAATTTTGAAGAAGAGAAGAAGAAGAAGAAAGACAACAAAAAATATACACAGAGCACAAAAGCTCTCCGTTCTAGAGTGTTTATCAATGAAATGGGCCAGGAGCAGAACAAGGTTGTGGAAGAAGAGGAGGATTTTGATGAACAGGAGGTAGCTGATGAGGACGACGAAGAGGAGGAAGCTGATGAAGAAGATGATGTAAGCAGTGATGAGACATATGCCAAAGAAAAGAGGCCTCGCAGACGGAAAGCTGTCTCCTCCATATCGTCATCATCATCATCCTCGTCTTCATCACCACACAGAAAGCAGAAAAGCCGTGGCCTTCAGGGTGAATCCAAATCCAAGGAAGAGCTTTTCCACTGCAGTGTGTGCGACCAGACTTTCCGCTTCAAGTCTGGGCTGAAGCGACACTTTGCACGTCACACTGGGGCAAAGCCCTACCCCTGTCCTCATTGCCCTAAAACATTTAAGCATTCGTTCAACTTATCATCTCACTTACGCACTCACACTGGAGAGAAGCCTTATCTTTGCCCCATATGCAACAAGGGTTTTAGAGACTCAACGGGCTTGCTCCATCACCATGTAGTGCACACTGGGGAGAGGGCACACCAGTGTCCTGTATGCAACAGCCGCTTTTCACTCCGGAGCAACCTGCAGCGGCATCTGCGTCGTATGCACAAGGGGTGGACACCACCTGCAGGTTCAAACGGCCAAGAAAACTCAGAGGCGGCTTTGTCTTCAGAGGGAGCAGAAGCATCCACAACACATTCCTGCAGGGACTGTCCAAAAGTTTTCACCTCTGCTGTAAAACTAAAGAAACATCGGGCTATCATTCATGGTGACTGGCCTGAGCCTCCAAAGCCTCTTCCTTGCGACATCTGTGGCAAGATCTTTCGCCAGCAGTGGGAGCTTGAGCGACATTTTATGCTGCACGCGGGAGAGCGTCCCCATGGCTGCTCTGAGTGCGGAAAGAACTTTGCAACCAAAAGTGCCCTGGCCCGCCACCAGATCACACATCGAGAAGAAAGGCCATTTCCCTGTCAGCTGTGTGGCAAGACCTTTGGCACCCCTCGCTATCTGAAAGCTCACTTGGAGACGCACGTGGAGGGCACACCATATGAGTGTGATGTCTGCCACCGCCGCTATAGTCTAGCGTCTAGCTTACGCAAGCACAAACGGCGACATCAACGAGAGATGAGATTGGAGGAGACTATCAAAAAAACTGACTCTGGCCCCCTTGTGTGCCCTGACTGCGGTTTGCGGTTTCCTGAGGGTGCCGCCGAGAAGCTAAGGCTTCATTCCTGCCCTCGGCCTAAGAAACCCAAGGACCCAAATGAGGTTTACATTTGCAGTGAATGCGGCAAGACCTTCTCTAGCTCCTCAACACTTCGACGGCACTTCACCATTCACACCGGTGAAAAACCATTCCAGTGTGAATCCTGTTCCAAGCGCTTCCGTACAGCCTGTCTTCTAAGACTGCATCGACGCATACATAGCGAGGACCGACCTTTTGTCTGTGAGGTTTGTACCAAGACCTTTCGTTTTCAGGGTGCTCTCCAACGTCACCGTCTGGTCCACGAGAGGCGGAAACATGTCCCCGAACCTGAACCTGACCCCAGGAAGCGTCATATCTGCCCTGAGTGCCCAAAACGGTTCCGCAGCCCACGAGAGCTACGCCGTCACCTACTGGTGCACACTGGGGAAAAACCATATGAATGTGAGCTCTGCAGTAAGCGGTTCAAGCAGGAATCCTACCTTAAATACCACCGCCTGCTGCATGCAGAAGAGAAGCCTTTCCATTGTGGAGAATGTGAGAAGAGCTTCATATCGCCTTACCACCTGACACGGCACATCCGGGATGTGCATAAGATTAAAGGCTGAGAGGTAGTATGACACGGAGGGGGCAAATCAACACCAGCAGCCATGAGACTGAATCACCCTCCTGTTTTTTCCTCAAATATTTCATAATGTCCCTGCAAGCAGACATGTGGCATCCATGGTAACTTCATGAACTATCATTTATAAACATTGATGGATATTCACACATACAGACACTCCAGAGGTATTTGTTAAAAATACTCCTCATGTGTACACATGCGTGTGTGTTTGCACTGGCTACCTTGCACCACAGTCTGACATTCTTGGTGATATGAAGGTAATGGTTTGTGCAAGTGAAGGCTCCAAGCCCATGTTAGGGGGGGGAACAAAAGATAAAAAGACTGAATGTGCCGTGGCAAAATTTTACACACACAAGAAAAAACTGTTTCTCAATCCTGTAAGACTTTAGTTCACAGTTTGTCATTTCTTATATTTATATATAATATATACGCAGTGTGTATGTGTATGTATATGTTTATGAATATATACTTGTACGTACATGTATGCATGTTTGTGTATATATATATATAAATTAAAAAATAAAAACATGCATATCTTTTTATGTTGTATGTTTTTTAAATATACAGTAAGCCCTACAGCTGCTACTTTGCCTCTGCTGTTGTTAAATGATACTGACTCTACCTTTTTTTTTTTTTTTTTTTTTTTCCCCCCCAGTCTGATCTGTCATTTACCCTTCCTTGTGTCCAACAGCTGGGCCAGTTGTTCGGCCTGTGATTTCATTTTTTTTTTCAGCGGCGTAGCTTGGGTTGTTCTTCCTCTGGTACCCAGTTTCACTGAAGTACAGTTAGGTCCATAAATATTTGGACAGAGACAACTTTTTTCTAATTTTGGTTCTGTACATTACCACAATGAATTTTAAATGAAACAACTCAGATGCAGTTGAAGTGCAGACTTTCAGCTTTAATTCAGTGGGGTGAACAAAACGATTGCATAAAAATGTGAGGCAACTAAAGCATTTTTTGAACACAATCCCTTCATTTCAGGGGCTCAAAAGTAATTGGACAAATTAAATAACTGGAAATCAAATGTTCATTTCTAATACTTGGTTGAAAACCCTTTGCTGGCAAAGACAGCCTGAAGTCTTGAACTCATGGACATCACCAGGTGCTGGGTTCGCTCCTTTTTAATGCTCTGCCAGGCCTTTACTGCAGCGACTTTCAGCTGCTGTTTGTTTGTGGGCCTTTCTGTCTGAAGTTTAGTCTTCAACAAGTGAAATGCCTGCTCAGTTGGGTTAAGATCAGGTGACTGACTTGGCCATTCAAGAATTTTCCACTTCTTTGCTTTAATAAACTCCTGGGTTGCTTTGGCTGTATGTTTTGGGTCATTGTCCATCTGTATCATGAATCAATTTGACTGTATTTAGTTGGATTTGAGCAGACAGTATGTCTCTGAACACCTCAGAATTCATTCGGCTGCTTCTGTCCTGTGTCACATCAAAAATAAACACTAGTGTCCCAGTGCCACTGGCAGCCATGCACACCCAAGCCATCACACTGCCTCCCTCCACCGTGTTTTACAGATGATGTGCTATGCTTTGGATAATGAGCTGTTCCACGCCTTCTCCATACTTTTTTCTTGCCACCATTCTGGTAGAGGTTGATCTTGGTTTCATCTGTCCAAAGAATGTTTTTCCAGAACTGTGCTGGCTTTTTTAGATGTTCTTTAGCAAAGTCCAATCTAACCTTTCTATTCTTGAGGCTTATGAGTGGCTTGCACCTTGCAGTGCACCCTCTGTATTTACTTTCATGCAGTCTTCTCTTTATGGTAGACTTGGATATCGATACGCCTATCCCCTGGAGAGTGTTGTTCACTTGGTTGGCTGTTGTGAAGGGGTTTCTCTTCACCATGGAAATGATTCTGCAATCATCCACCACTGTTGTCTTCCGTGGACGTCCAGGTCTTTTTGCGTTGCTGAGTTCACCAGTGCTTGCTTTCTTTCTCAGGATGTACCAAACTGTAGATTTTGCCGCTCATGATATTGTAGCAATTTCTTGGACGGGTTTTTTCTGTTTTCGCAGCTTAAGGATGGCTTCTTTCACCTGCATGGAGAGCTCCTTTGACCGCATGTTGTCTGTTCACAGCAAAATCTTCCACATGCAAGCACCACACCTCAGATCAACTCCAGGCCTTTAATCTGCTTAATTGATAATGACATAACGACGGACTTGCCCACACCTGAACATGAAATAGCCTTTGAGTCAATTGTCCAATTGCTTTTGAGCCCCTGAAATGAAGGGATTGTGTTTCTATGTTAACTAATGTTGTCTTATTTTAATTTCTTATTTGTCTTTTATTCTTCTTTTCTTCATTATGTAAAGCACTTTGAGCTACTTTTTGTATGAAAATGTGCTATATAAATAAATGTTGTTGTTGTTGTTGTTGTGTTAAAAAAAAAATGCTTTAGTTGCCTCACATTTTTATGCAATCGTTTTGTTCACCCCACTGAATTAAAGCTGAAAGTCTGCACTTCAACTGCATCTGAGTTGTTTCATTTAAAATTCATTGTGGTAATGTACAGAACCAAAATTAGAAAAAAGTTGTGTCTGTCCAAATATTTATAGACCTAACTGTATATCTGCTATAGGTGGGGTTTCCACATTATAATGGTGAGAGAGAGCTATAGACCTAAGTATGCCAGTGGACTGTGGCGGTGGGCCGAAGAGGGTTGATGGTAAGGGGACTCCGCTGTCACTTTAGTAACGTGACAGCATTTGCTTGTTCATTGCTATTGGAAGATGAGTTGGTCGGACAGCTTAGCTTAGCTTGTTTAGATGTGGTGGATTAGGGGTGAAGCATAATGAGAGGAGTTTCCGATTCAGCATCCACTTGAGGTTAATAAAATGATCATTCCATCTGGTAGATGTTTGGTGTTGAGTGTTCAAGCTGCTGCAGCCGTTATAAGAGCAGTTTCTTGATAGATGAGTTGGTTGGACATCCTGCCATGATGTTTAGATGTGTTACTTTTTCAGTATCCATGCTGACCTGGTGAATTAGGGGTGAAGCATAATAAGAAGAGTTTCCAGTTCAGCATCCACTCTTAACAAGCTGATCATTCAGTCCAGGGTTGTACTTGGTAGATGTTTTAATATTTAGTGTCCACCCTGCTGTAGCTGAGCTGATTGGGCCAGTATAAGCCATTCTAAGAGCAGTTTCTTGTTGCTGTTTTTTGACTGCCATAATGGAGATGTCCAGTCTTCTGTTGCTCTAATTAAGAAGCATTTCCTTGTTTGCTGTCAGTTATACTGCAGCATATTAGATCAGATTGGATCTCCGGCATGTGATGGAGAGCCATTTCTTGTCCAGCATTCATTATAACTGGTAGTCCTAGACTTCTGCTTAAAGAGATCAGAAGTTCTCATTCACCATTCACTTTGGCTGAGAAAGCTGCAGATAAAGAAGTCTACTGTGAACTGTAATTTATACATTTTGCAGTTTGTGTCAAAGAAGAAGTTCTCTGCTGCAGTCCTCAAGTCATAGTTTCACTGGCTCACTTTGTACCCCACTCAGAGTATTAATTTTAGGTAATTTAGAACTGAATTACATGTTACACTCTGATGAAGATAAAGATGTTTCCTTAATTGCTTTTTTATTCATTCAATAATTACTTAATGGCCTTCCTGCACATTTGACCAAAAAATAAAAAAGATTTTTTTTGGCTCTTTTAATAGTAAAGCCTCATATTTACATGCTGTTGGGAAATTGGATTTTAAATTTGAATCATTGATTTAAAAAGTGTATGTGATGCCAACTGTAAAAAAAAAAAAAAGAAAGGAAAAATACAAGTCAGTCTTTCTTTTGCCTTATACTAATGATTTATATTTGATGCAGTGCCCCATCCAGAACTGGTCTCCACTTTGACATAGTGATGTTGGGAGAGGGTCCAGCTCCCTGCAACCCTGAATTGAATTAGCACTGCGGTGTCAAACTCCAGGCCTGGAGGGCGATCGCAATGGCTGCAGGTTTTCATTCTAACCCTTTTCCTAATCAGTAACCAGTTTTCAATGCTAATTAATTTCTTTTCCCTTCATTTTAGTAGCCCTGTTTCTAAGGATTTAGTCCTTTTGAATTTTCTTCATTAAATGACAGCCAAACAGAAGTGAGACGTGAAACACGCCAACAGATGGCAAGCTAAATTAGAGCTTCAAACTCCAACCAGTTTCTTAATGAGAAGCTAATTCTTGCTGTTAATTAAACCCGTTTTTTAATTTCGTGGTCTGTTGCTGCTCTCATTCTGCCACAGCAGACATTTCCAAAACTGTTGATTTTTCTGTTTTTTCTAAAAACACCATCAAGATGTTTTGGTGACCTGAGAGATCAACATTACTGAGACCTTCACCTTTCTTTATTTTCAGATATTGTGTGATGGGCACAGGTGAGCTGGTCGTGTGGTGGCTTGTTTTGTGTCTCATTATTGTTAGGTTGCTAATTAAAGAAAAAGAAACAACTAAGGGGCCTGAGTCAATTTAATCAAAACTACAGAAAAAGAAGTTAATTAGCAGCAAAAACTGGTCACTAATTAAGAAGATGGCTAGAACCAGCAGCCCTCCAGGACTGGAGTTCGACATCCCTGGATTAGCAGATCAGTAAAAGGATTTCAGAATGAAAATACAAATAGGACAGTCATTATTGTAGAAGATTGCTGTAGTGAATATTAAGGAGGCATTCTCTGTATCAGGCCCTACTGCCATGTAAGTGGACATTTTCAGCTTTGTGTAACTCGACACATTTGGTTGTCCATCTTCTAAGTTGGAGTCCAAGTCTGGCTTTGAGTTGTGCCTCTTTCAGTTTGAGAAGAAGTGCAGAGTAATCTTTATTAACGTTTGCTACTAAATTAAATTTAGCTCAGTTTCGTTGATACAATATCTAGTGTATGCAGTGAACCCAATAACTCTGTGTGTAGAGTGCACCTCCACATTTTACGTCATTTTGTTTTGCTATTAATTGCACACCTTCACAACTAAAGTGAATAAAACTGTTTAAGACAATACTGCAAGTTGGACAAATAAACACAGATGTACCGCAGTGTACTGTATGTGTATGAGGCAGACTCCTCAAGGGCTGGTCAAACGAAGCACAGTTTGCAGATATCTGTTATGTTTTTGTTATCATTAGGTATAAAATGTTTAACAATATTTGCTCCAGCAGACCTCCGTGACCCTGTAGTTAGGATATAGCGGGTTGGATAATGGATGTGAGAATTACAGGTTTAGTTCTTAGTGTGTGTACTTAACTGAAGACTCTGCTCTGGCCCGATCTATAAACGCGTGTGTGATATATAAGGTACAGTACATTAGAGTGTTTGTAACAAACTATGTATGTGTGTACACTATGGCAAGCCATCCATGATACTTGTGCAGTATTTGTAGGCACACTTGTGTTATACACACACATGCTCATTTATGTTGGATCAAAGGTTTACAAGTACCAAGGATTTAACAAAAAGTTATGTCTTCAAATAGAAATTTGGCATAATTTCTGTTTTTTATGCAGCACACTAATATTAAGAAGTCTAAAATTCTTTCCCTGCATAAAACATTTACACATACAGTATCTATCTATCTATCTATCTATCTATCTATCTATCTATCTATCTATCTGTCTATCTATGTTATCCTGCCTACTATACTAAAATTAAGATCTATCATATACTACCTATCAATCTATCAATCATATACTGTCTATCTATCTATCTATCTATCTATCTATCTATCTATCTATCTATCTATCTATCTATCTATCTATCCTGTATGTACACATATTGCACATGTGTGTATTGTGGATGAGTGAAGAATTGCAAGTCCAGAGCAAATGAGTGTTGGGACACCAAAATTGGTCATTCCTGTTTACATCTTCCAAATAATAACAAAAATACAGGCACAAAGGCAACAAAATAATACCAACAAATTGGCCTCAGACAGGCTTAAGTCATGGTCATGGTCAAGTTCAGGTTACGAACATAGATGTGCTCAGCTCGCAGATAGCCGTCTCCTTCTGCCAGCTTGCAGTGTATCACAGAAAAACCAGAAGAGGCGGAGTCCGTTGCCCTCCGGGGTGGGGATGGGGGAAGTTTTGGGTATGTGGGTGTCCCTTTGGTGTTTCTGGAGGAAAAGGAGATGACATGGTTAGCGACAGTGCCCCCTCTCACCCTGAGGTGGTAGTACATTCCTTAGAGGCACTCTAAGGATGATCCACAGATGCAAATGACAGTATGTATATGTATTTATGTGCATATATATATATATATATATATATATGTGTGTATATATATATGTGTATAATATATAATATATATATATACTTGCATATAGTATATATACTTAGATATATATAATGTATACCTGCAAATAAATAAAGGCATAGGCAGAGTGAATCAGGTGATTATTAAGCTGGCCACATAGGCGCTTGCCCCATAATTTGTTGAGCAGGTCTTTTAAACCTTAAGAACTGTCAGTGCTTCCAGGTGAGTGCTTGTGCAGTTACACTTCATTGTCACAGATATCAGAAAGTGGTCCTCATGCCATTGTAAGGCTGAATGGAAAAAGAAGCACAGTATGAAAGGTATTTATATTGTATTCCATGAGGTAAACCTATTTTTATGTTGTGGATATGTAATGTATTTATGTATGATTCATAATATTCTTTTTTTTATGTGTTATTATTACAGTGTTAGTTAATTAGGATAGCTGGGTTTAAAAAAATAATTTTTTTTTTTAATCATTCAGGACTGTTATCTTCCTTTTAGCGCCATGTTCAGTTTCTCCCTCCAACCAACCCCATCCCCTTCCAAACCAGCCATCTTTGGCGTCACTAAGGTCGAAGGCCAGTCTTTAGGGTCATTTGGCATAACATTTTAGTTTGGCTGTGAGGAACTTCTCTTTTGTCACTCTTACATTTTGGTATTTCTATAAGGCTACGGCCCAGCATTTTATTCTTTGTGGCCTGTCTGACACTGTTTGTGTTTTTTGTGCACATTTTATTGGGTTGCTCCGGACAGAAGTGTTTTTGGCCGTCGTCACATTGGTGCACCCTTCACGACCGAGCGTTTCGAATTGATCCCGGTTCTAATTGGACTCATTTTAAGGTTTTCCTAAAGGACTTGTTGTATAAAGAAGTGGTGGTGCAGCATAATCTGTTCACATTAGTTGGCACTTCAGTTTTTCCCTGTACTACAGTAGTGGGTACGTTCGTCATTTTCAGAGAAATATAATTATTTTTTCCACCACCGTTGTCAGCTATTAAGAGCCTCCTTTGTATCTCCTGCTACAGAGGATCTGCTCTGTTTTTCCAGCTCTGGCTCGGTAGCAGCTGTAAAGTCTTATTTACAGTATTATTTGTGGATGTCTTGTTTTTCTGCGTTTTTTTTTTTTAGTTGTTCCCCAATTCACTGGTAGAATTGTAAATCATTCTTATTTTTCTGTAACTGTGTTGATAAAAATTGGAAACCTTTGCAGGTTCCTACCAGGTAACTAAAAAGAAATTCATTGTTTTTTTGTTTTTTTTTCTTTTACAATAAATATTGGATACGCTTCCAAAATGTCTGTCTCATTGATTTGGAGGAGAAGCTGCAAGGATTACTCGACATCCCGAGGTCGCCTCACTCACTCGCTCCCTGCTCATTTCCATCCAAAGGCCAGGCTTAATACGCTGTGTAATTACAGCACTGCTGGCCAGAGGACACAGAGTGCCAATTAGATATGCCAGTGTAGTGCCAATTAGATATGCCAATATCAAAATTAGATTCATCTCTACACGTGCCAAGTTAGTTATGTCTGTAGCACCACATAGCGTAGTGAAATGTTCTGAAGGGGGCACAGGGTGTGATGATCCCTCTATGGAGACGACGCCTTCCCAAAGTAAGTTGATTTTTGATACTTTAATGAAGATCAAATCTTGACATGTCCACATGCACCAGTGAGCCAACATTAAAACCCACCTGCCGAATCGCGTGTAGGTACCCCCCCTGTGCTGTCCTGTTGAGACATGGACTCCATGAGGCCTCAAAGTGTTAGCAGCAAATCCTTTTAAGTCCTGTAAGTTGTGAGGTGGGGGCCTCCATGGGTCTGACTTATTTTCTTTCTCCAGGACATCCCATAGATACTCCATCAGATTTTGATCTGGGGAATTTGGAGGCCAAGTCAACACCTTCAGCTCTTTGTCACGTTCCTCAAACCATTCCTGAACAGTATTGTGCAGTGTGACAGGGTGCATTATGCTCCTGAAAGAGGCCACTGCCATCAGGGTATATGGTTGCAATGAAGGGTTGTCCGTGGTCTGCAACCATTTTTAGGTGGGTGGTACGTGTCAAAGTAACATCCACATGAATGCTGGGGCCCAAGGTTTCTCAGCAGAATGTTCATTTCCCAGACCATCACACCTTCTCCACTGGTGTGCCCTCTTCCCATAGTACAACCTGCCGCCATGTCTTCCCAGATAAATGATGCCCACATACAGTGCATCCAGAAAGTATTCACAGCGCATCACTGTTTCCACATTTTGTTATGTTACAGCCTTATTCAAAAATGGATTAAATTCATTTTTTTCCTCAGAATTCTACACACAACACCCCATAATGACAACTTGAAAAAAGTTTACCTGAGATATTTGCAAATTTATTAAAAATAAAAAAACTGAGAAATCCCATGTCCATAAGTATTCACAGCCTTTGCTCAATACTTTGTCGATGCCCCTTTGGCAGCAATTCCAGCCTCAAGTCTTTTTGAATATGATGCCACAAGCTTGGCACACCTATCCTTGGCCAGTTTGGCCCATTCCTCTTTGCAGCACCTCTCAAGCTCCATCAGGTTGGATGGGAAGCGTCGGTGTACAGCCATTTTAAGATCTCTCCAGAGATGTTCAATCAGATTCAAGTCTAGGCTCTGGCTGGGCCACTCAAGGACATTCACAGAGTTGTCCTGAAGCCACTCCTTTGATATCTTGGCTGTGTGCTTAGGGTCGTTGTCCTGCTGAAAGATGAACCGTCTCCCCAAGAGCGCTTTGGAGCAGGTTTTCATCCAGGATGTCTCTGTACATTGCTGCAGTCATCTTTCCCTTTATCCTGACTAGTCTCCCAGTCCCTGCCGCTGAAAAACGTCCCCACAGCATGATGCTGCCACCACCATGCTTCACTGTAGGGATGGTATTGGCCTGGTGATGAACGGTGCCTGGTTTCCTCCAAACGTGACGCCTGGTATTCACACCAAAGAGTTCAATCTTTGTCTCATCAGACCAGAGAATTTTCTTTCTCATGGTCTGAGAGTCCTTCAGGTGCCTTTTGACAAACTCCAGGCGGGCTGCCATGTGCCTTTTACTAAGGAGTGGCTTCCGTCTGGCCACTCTACCATACAGGCCTGATTGGTGGATTGCTGTAGAGATGGTTGTCCTTCTGGAAGGTTCTCCTCTCTCCACAGAGGACCTCTGCAGCTCTGACAGAGTGACCATCGAGTTCTTGGTCACCTCCCTGACTAAGGCCCTTCTCCCCCGATCGCTCAGTTTAGATGGCCAGCCAGCTCTAGGAAGAGTCCTGGTGGTTTCAAACTTCTTCCACTTACAGATGATGGAGGCCACTGTGCTAATTGGGACCTTCAAAGCAGCAGAAATTTTTCTGTAACCTTCCCCAGATTTGTACCTGGAGACAATCCTGTCTTGGAGGTCTACAGACAATTCCTTTGACTTCATGCTTGGTTTGTGCTCTGACATGAACTGTCAACTGTGGGACCTTATATAGACAGGTGTGTGCCTTTCCAAATCATGTCCAGTCAACTGAATTTACCACAGGTGGACTCCAATGAAGCTGCAGAAACATCTCAAGGATGATCAGGGGAAACAGGATGCACCTGAGCTCAATTCTGAGCTTCATGGCAAAGGCTGTGAATACTTAAGTACATGTGCTTTCTCAATTTTTTTATTTTTAATAAATTTGCAAAAACCTCAAGTAAACTTTTTTCACGTTGTCATTATGGGGTGTTGTGTGTAGAATTCTGAGGAAAAAAATGAATTTAATCCATTTTGGAATAAGGCTGTAACATAACAAAATGTGGAAAAAGTGATGCGCTGTGAATACTTTCCGGATGCACTGTATCTATCTATCTATCTATTATATAGTGTCCAGATATACTTTCCGGATGCACTGTACCTAGCCGGCCACCACTGGTCCACTTCTAATGTTCACATGTCCACTGTGGATGGCACATTCATTGGTAGCACTGCTGCCTCGTAGTAAAGAGACCCTGGTCCTCCCTGTGTGGAGTTTCATGTGGTCTGTATGGGTGGTCATTCTTCAGAGTGTCCAAAGACATGGAGGTTCGGTGAATGGATGGCACTAAATTAGCCTTCGGGTGTGTTTGCCCTGTGATGGACCGGCGCCCTGTGCTAGCTGGGATAGTCTCTATGCCCCAGCGACCCTGGTCTCGATCAAGTGGGTTAGAAAATAACATGACATACCCATTGTAGGCTCTTTTGGTGGTGGACTGGGGTCAGCATAGACTCTGTGAGTGGTCTGTGGCTACTTGGCAAGCTTTGATGCACTGTGTGTTCTGACACCTTTCTGTAAAGGCCAGATTTCAATTCTGTGGGATCAGGCTAGCCTTTGCTGCCCTCGTGCAGCGTTGACTGCCCAGGAACCACATCATACTGGGAACACCCTATGAGACCTACCAGTTTTGGAGATGTTTTGACTCAGTCATCCAGCCATCACAATTTGGCCCTTGTTCACTCAGTTCCTTAAGCTTGTCCATTTTTAAGGCTCCCAACACATCACCTTCAACAACCGACTGTTCACTTGCTGGCCTAACATATCCCACCCCTTGACAGGTGCCATTGTCACCAGAGGTAGTCACTTCACTAGTCAGTGGCTGGTCAAGAAAAACCAAAAGGGTGTACTTACTTTTTCACAGGATTGTCTTTTGGAGTGAACTCGAGGCACCTCGAAGGAGTAAGGATTAACATTCCCCAGTTTTAATTCGGCACTGAGCGTCTTCGTCAGTTCTTATCAAGTTTTCCACTCGTCTTCTGAAATCAATCTCAGTCGTTCGAGCTAGCAAAGCGAGCGCACGTCAGGATACTCATTTTCCATTACGCTGGAGGACAAAAGCCTATCAAACTGGAGGATGATGATGATTATTATTATTACCATTATGAGAGAAGTAGGACGGCGGCCAACAACTGTCATTACTTGTCCCCCTCATTCCGGGATTTTCAATCCTCCCCGGCGCGTCTCGCTACCGCACGCCGAGTGCCGGACGACGCAGGGCGCCGGGTGGCCTCATTAGAGAGCAGGCCGAGAGCTCTGGGAATAAATGAGAGCGAAATCACAGCCGTCATTCATCTTTACGGCACCGGCGTGAGATCGCCAGAGAGGTTAATTGATTGTTTATTGTTTCGTTTCGATTTCCAAGGGCGTTCATATTGATCACGGATCTGGAATTAATTGAATTGCAATGCGGGAGGAAGAAAATTGTAAGATTGATTTCTGTTGTAAATTTCAGATTGAATGTATCAAGGCAATATGAAGAAGCAATTTAAAAAGCAAACAAACTACCAAATTACACAGCCTAAGCCCGGAATGAGAAATGAAAACAAAGCACTGCCGCGAATGTATAATTCTTAGGATCCTTTTTTTTTTCTTGTGTTTTAGTTTAGGTCACCACTGGAGAACAAAAGGCAGATACAAGACCGCCCAGTTCAACCCACAGTACTTAGGGAGTGCCGTGAAGCAGAAGAGAGTCCGGCCGATGTCCTGAACTACTGGAACTGTTCTGGAGGAAAAAAAAAATGAAATGGTATGTCTCGACTTCCATGATGTTCCACCAGATGGCGCTAGCGGTGCTAATCCAGCGCAGTCCGTGTGCAGAGGCTGCATTCTGACATCTCAAAGGTTAATCCTTGCTTGTAGGGGGACTCCATATTTAGTCAGACTTTCGGTTTACCTGTTTCAGCAGTCCATTCCATAAATTTTATAAACCTACAGATTCTAAAATATGGTCATTTTTGGGTGGCTGGAGTATATTCTGGCAGCATTGGGCACAGAGAAAAAGCCCAACCTGGATTGGGGATCTGTGCAAAAGAAAGGAGCATCCAGTGGACTCAGAAAATATTCGAACCCCTTCACATTCTGCACACTTAATGGTGTTGTAGATTTCATTTTAAATGAATACATTTGTCATTTTCCCCATCAGTCTTAAATAATAGGATGGCATGGTGGCACAGTGTTAGTGCTTCTGCTTCACAGTAAGGAGACTAGGCTTCATGCCTCGGGTCCTTCCTATGAGGGTTTTGCACATTCCTCATGTGTCTGCATGGGTTTCCATGAAGTGTCCAAAGACATAAAGTACAGGTTAGGTGAATTGGTGACACTAAATTGGCCTGTGTATGTGTTTGTCCTGTGATGGACTGGTGCCCTGTCCAGGGTTTACTCCTTTCTTGTACTCTGTATTACTTGGGATAGGCTCCAGACTATGAGTCTGGTCTGGAGGAAATGACAGGTAGTAATAAAATACATCACGTTTGCCATTCCAACAGGTGGCACATCACAAACATTTGTAGTAATGCATGTTATTACTAAAAAATTTTGTGATGTGCCCCCTGTTGGAATGATAAATGCAATCCATTTTATTGCTACATGAATTACAAAATACATTCCAATAGATGGTGCACTGCAAACATTAATGCTGAGGTCTGCGTTGATGTACTTAAGATTTCAGCTCATCTTAGATGGGTAGCACTGCTAGTCTTAGTTAATAAAACAACAACCTCCGTGTTTGTGTATCCATCTGGTTGCTGTGTCTCTGTTATTATGCCATCTTATATGGGATTCGTAAAAGCAGTGTGTGTAATGCACCATTTGTTGGAATGACAAATGCAATGCATTTTATTACTCCAAATGTTTGTGATGCACCATCTGTTGGAGCAACAGATGCAATGCATTTTATTACTCCAAATGTTTGTGATGCACCATCTATTGGAAAGACAGATGCAATGCATTTTATTACTAGAAATGTATGTGATGCACGCTCTGTTGGAATGAAAAATGCAATGCATTTTATTACAAATGTTTGTGACGCACCATCTGTTGGAATGAAAAATGCAATGCATTTTATTACTCCAAATGTTTGTGATGCACCATCTATTGGAAAGACAGATGCAATGCATTTTATTACTCCAAACGTTTGTGATGCACCATCTATTGGAAAGACAGATGCAATGCATTTTATTACTAGAAATGTATGTGACACACCATCTGTTGGAATGAAAAATGCAATGCATTTTATTACTCCAAATGTTTGTGATGCACCATCTGTTGGAGCAACAGATGCAATGCATTTTATTACTCCAAATGTTTGTGATGCACCATCTGTTGGAGCAACAGATGCAATGCATTTTATTACTCCAAATGTTTGTGATGCACCATCTGTTGGAATGAAAAATGTAATGCATTTTATTACTCCAAATGTTTGTGATGCACCATCTGTTGGAGCAACAGATGCAATGCATTTTATTACTCCAAATGTTTGTGATGCACCATCTGTTGGAATGAAAAATGTAATGCATTTTATTACTACAAATGTTTGTGACGCACCATCTGTTGGAATGAAAAATGCAATGCATTTTATTACTACAAATGTTTGTGACGCACCATCTGTTGGAATGAAAAATGCAATGCATTTTATTACTCCAAATGTTTGTGATGCACCATCTGTTGGAGCAACAGATGCAATGCATTTTATTACTCCAAATGTTTGTGATGCACCATCTATTGGAAAGACAGATGCAATGCATTTAATTACTAGAAATGTATGTGATGCACGCTCTGTTGGAATGAAAAATGCAATGCATTTTATTACTGCAAATGTTTGTGACCCACCATCTGTTGGAATGAAAAATGCAATGCATTTTATTACTACAAATGTTTGTGACGCACCATCTGTTGGAATGAAAAATGCAATGCATTTTATTACTACAAATGTTTGTGACACACCATCTGTTGGAATGAAAAATGCAATGCATTTTATTACTCCAAATGTTTTTGATGCACCATCTGTTGGAAAGACAGATGCAATGCATTTTATTACAACATGCATTACAGAATATGTTTCAGTAGGTGGTGTACTGCGGATGATAATGCTGATTACTTAGCACTTACTAGCATTATGTTGATTTTAGATGGGTAGCATAGCTAGTATAAATACATATTGGATATCATTACTGTATCAAAATGCCTGGACCCCTGTCCGTTTCCTCACTTGGGTGTCTTCCATTTGATTCGGCATGCTTTGCCCACTTTCATCATAGCATTACTGCCTTTCAACACCAGCAGCCTGGGTTCACCCCGTCTGCTCTTACAGGGTGTGGTGTTTGCACATTCTGCCCATTCCTGTGTCTTTTTGCCCCATTTGTCCTTCACATGCCAAAGAGGTACAAGTGATGTCAGCTGGCAACTAAACGGGCACAGTATGACCGAGTGCATGAGTGTGTGAGTGTGTGCAATGGACTGACATCCCACCAGGCTTCATTATGCAATGTGTTCATGGCTAACTGAAAAGAAAATGAGTTCAAACAATGGAAGATTGAGCTTTCTGATCTACACATAATATTAATAGTCAATCACACTTATATAGCGCTTTACATAGACAATAGGGAACCACCTTGACCACCGCCCAGTGTGTAGATGATGTAACAGTAGCCATTCTTGTGCCAGTCTCCTCAACACCCATTAGCTAATAGTAAGAGACAGTTAGCCAGTAAGGGACAGGGGATGATTAGGGGTCCATAATCACCAGGCTGTGGTGGACACGTTAGCCAGGACATCAAGGAACACCTTGCTTTTCTTGATAGATGCCCAGGGATCTTTAATGACCAGAGAGAATCGGCACCTTGAGTTTACTACATAAATAAAATGTATTAAAAATACTAATAATTATTATTAGTATAATATTTTAAATCTTAACTGAAGGATGGTCCCATTTTTTAACAGCACAGTGTCCCTGTCACTGCACTGGGACATTGGAATTCATACACAGACCATGAGGTGAGTGCCCCCTGCTGGCCTCACCAACACCTCTTCCGGCACCAACCCAAGCTTTTCCTGGTTGGTCTTCCCTCCATATACTGGCCAGGCCTGAAGATGCTTAGCTTTAGGTGGGTGACCTCTTCTGAGGTGCAGCTGGTATGGCTGCTGGCTAGTAAAGCAATAAAATGGAGGGTGTTGTGGAACCATTTGCTTCCAAGGTTATGTTGTTTTGATTTTTGCATAAGTTCTAGAATATAAAATGGAAGATTTTTAAACTTGAAGAAGGTCCTGATTTACGACCTTAAGGATGCTGAGAAAGGCAACTTAATGGCGTATTGATTGGCACAGCAGCTGCCCAGCTCCTGGAGTCTGGCTTTGAATCAACTAAGAATATAACAAACAGAGCAAGTAAACAGACGCTAAAAGTGCTATATTAAATACATGATATAACATGTGAACACTAGTTTTAAACATACATACAAAATGTATATGTATCTCTCTGTTATTATAATAAAAAGAAAAAGATCTTGGGAGACGACATGTGACTTTCAGAGAGACTTTTTGGAGTGAAGTCCCGTGAGACGGAGACTTTTAACATGCGATTCTTTCAAGTCACGCCATACTTACAGCCATTTCCAAACAAGACAACGCTCATCTAACCTCAGTCGTGTGAATGCTTTTGGCAGACACACTTCCTGCGCTCTCAGCTCTTATAAATTTTAACAGGACAATAATTTTACACATTCTAGATGATATGTCAACGACTTAAGTGAAGAAGAAAGAGCATGGACAAACATTCGAAAAAGCCGGTTTATTAGAGAGAAAGAAATGATATTCACTCACAGGCAGCTATACGTTGCGCTGTCACGATATTAAGTCCAAACATGGAATCAAAAAGTTAGAAGAAAAATTAATTCTAAATATTGTTTTTACTAAAGTTTTAAAGTAAAAGTGAAAATATTGCATATGTAACAATTCCCGTGAAAATAACAATCTCTTTTTAAATTGAATATCTGGTTAACCAAACCTGGGGGTGGGCGAGTGACGCGAGCAAAGGGCGAAGCCCCCTAGTTTTTATACAAGAAATAAACAATCTAGATCCACTAGTTACAGATGTTTTATCATATAACACAAGTTGTATAACATATATACTGTATATATAACAACAAAAGACATATACCACCCAATATGGAAGAATCCTATACTGTAGTGGTTACATAAACCAGGGGACATGATACAACATACATACCAGTCAACAAAACCATGTACAGAATCAAGAACATCTTCACCAAAATAAATGTGACCAACAAGATCGCCAAGCAGCTGACAAGAGTCAACAACAGTTAAATAAACAGTGTGAGCCACGTTAGCTCTAATAAACCTATAATAATAAAGATATATTGATACGGCCGATGCGTTTCGAGGAATCCCCTCTTCTTCAGGGCCCAGTAACCAAGAAGGAAACTATGATAGTAAACACTGTAGGATTGTTTCATATTGGGTGTTATATGTCTTTGGTTGTTACATACGAGGGATGTTCTTAGAAGGCTGGTGTTCTTCAACATCTGCAATAAGATGCTGCAGATGTTCTATCAGACGGTTGTGGCGAGCGCCCTCTTCTACACGGTGGTGTGCTGGGGAGGGCAGCATAAAGAAGAGGAACGCCTCATGCCTGGACAAACTGGTGAGGAAGGCAGGGTCTATTGTAGGCACGGAGCTGGACAGTCTGACATCTGTGGCAGAGCGATGGGCGCTGAGCAGAACTTCTGTCAATCATGGAGAATCCACTGCATCCACTGAACAGGATCATCTCCAGACAGAGGAGCAGCTTCAGCGACAGTCTGCTGTCACCGTCCTGCTCCACTGACAGACTGAGGAGATCGTTCCTCCTCCACACTATGTGACTCTTCAAATCCACCTGGGGGGTAAACCTTAACATTATACAAAGATATTGTCTGTTATACCTGCATTGTTATCCATACATCCATTTTCCAACCTATTTTTATTACTCTTTTTAATTTAATATTGTTCTTTATCAGTATGCTGCTGCTGGAGTATGTGAATTTCCCCTTGGGATTAATAAAGTATCTATCTATCTATCTATCTATCTATCTATCTATCTATCTATCTATCTATCTATCTATCATATAGTGCCTTTCATATCTATCTATCTATCTATCTATCTATCTATCTATCTATCTATCTATCTATCATATAGTGCCTTTCATATCTATCTATCTATCTATCTATCTATCTATCTATCTATCTATCTATCTATCTATCTATCTATCTATCATATAGTGCCTTTCATATCTATCTATCTATCTATCTATCTATCTATCTATCTATCTATCTATCTATCATATAGTGCCTTTCATATCTATCTATCTATCTATCTATCTATCTATCTATCTATCTATCTATCATATAGTGCCTTTCATATCTATCTATCTATCTATCTATCTATCTATCTATCTATCTATCTATCTATCTATCTATCATATAGTGCCTTTCATATATCTATCTATCTATCTATCTATCTATCTATCTATCTATCTATCTATCTATCTATCTATCTATCTATCTATCTATCTATCTATCTATCATATAGTGCCTTTCATATATCTATCTATCTATCTATCTATCTATCTATCTATCTATCTATCTATCTATCTATCTATCTATCTATCTATCATATAGTGCCTTTCATCCATCTATCTATCTATCTATCTATCTATCTATCTATCTATCTATCTATCTATCTATCTATCTATCTATCTATCTATCTATCTATCTATCATATAGTGCCTTTCCTATCTATCTATCTATCTATCTATCTATCTATCTATCTATCTATCTATCTATCTATCTATCTATCTATCTATCTATCATATAGTGCCTTTCATATCTATCTATCTATCTATCTATCTATCTATCTATCTATCTATCTATCTATCTATCTATCTATCTATCTATCTATCTATCATATAGTGCCTTTCATATATCTATCTATCTATCTATCTATCTATCTATCTATCTATCTATCTATCTATCTATCTATCTATCTATCTATCTATCTATCTATCTATCTTTCATATAGTTCCTTTCCTATCTATCTATCTATCTATCTATCTATCTATCTATCTATCTATCTATCTATCTATCTATCTATCTATCTATCTATCTATCATATAGTGCCTTTCATATCTATCTATCTATCTATCTATCTATCTATCTATCTATCTATCTATCTATCTATCTATCTATCTATCTATCTATCTATCTATCTATCTGTTTCCGCACTTTTATATTTTTGTTGGAAACGGTGAAGGCAGAAGGAGTAGTGATTGGCATGGCCGGATTACGGTGGGTGCTATTGATGCGGCAGCATTAGGCTTCGCGATGGTCATCTTCTCGAGAGCGGTGGGTGGAAGAGAGTTGGTAACGGCGCCCCCCTGTCATTCCAGAGCAGGTGACCCCCCCTCCCCAAAGCACACATATGTGACCTCATGTTCTCCCCGCATTTGCATGGGACTCCTCTGCTTTTCCACTTACAGTGAATCCTAAATAGGTGCAAATCCACATTATGCTGTTGTGACAGGTGTGTGGCTGGTTGTGCCCTGCAGTGATTTGGCACTCGGCCCAATCCTTCCTCGTGCCTGAATGCTGCTGGGAATGGACAATGTGGGTAGAGACAGTGGACGGACGTTAGAGTGTTGGAACAACTGTGATGAGAACAAGCCCTTGAACCCAACAGGCTCGTCCATCCTTTTCACTCAGATTATCAAAAATAACATGGAGTTAAATTAAAGGTCCCTAAAGTCCTGCTCTCCACCACCCTACCATGTAAGATGGACAGATCGAATGTTCTCAAGGGAGGGAACAGTGAGGAACACCATACAAACCAACTGAAATCAATGTGTACATCTTTCAAAGTATACACAAATATTGGATTTTAAAAGATGCTCTGCTTCCCTTTAGGAACACGACAAGCGTCACCCAACTATCCATCCATTCCATTTATTTCACTGCTGGGTGGTGAACAGTGGGAGGCCATCTTGGCAGCATTAAGGGCAGAACTAGAATTACCTTGGGCACATAGCCTCAGAAGGTAGAGTTTAAAATGAACCTAACCCAAAGTCGTGAGGGGAGCTAAAGAATCAGTGGACAAAGCCAATGGACAACTACACCAGCACGGTGACTGGGTGGGAATTTGCATCCAGGTCTTGGGGTTGTGAGGCAGCATTGCTAACCTCTGCCTTTCCAATCCATATATTTACATTTATATTTACTTGCTTAGCAGACACTTTTGTATTAACGGACTTACAAACGATGTCAACATAATCGATTAAACATCTGTCTGGGAACAAGTGTGACATCACAAGTGAAGAGCTGAGAACAAAATACAAGCGAGTTACACTTCCTACAGACACTCACAGAACAAGAGAGTCTTCAGACGCTTCTTAAACACGTTGAGGGAGTCGGCAGTTCAGATGGAGGTGGGCAGCTCTGTAGCAGAGGACCTCACAAGTGTCTCCATATACATAGTTGCTATCTCATCGACTACTCCATAGGCAAGCATCAAGAATTTGAACTTCATACGTACCACTACAGGAAGTCGGTGGAGTGATCTGAAGAGAGGAGTGACATGTGCCCACCTCGGCTGACTAAACACAAGAGTAGACGTGCCATTACGGTTTGAATCCGCTGCACTGGCTTGGTGACACTTAACTCCTGCCAGTAGAGAAGTTGCAGTAGTCCAGGAGTGACAAGGCCAAAGCCTGGACCAGGTGTTGTGCTGCTGACTGTGATGGAGATATTAATTTGTTAAATCAGCAAGACTGAGAGACTATAGCAACATTGTCCCCGAAGGACATCTTGTCATCAATCACCAACCCAAGGGTGTGTACCAGTTTGGTTGGTGTTGGCAATCATGAGTTGAGTTGAACAAGGAAGGGGTGCTGAACAGACTAATGAGATAACAAGAAGGTCCATCTTTGCCAGGCTGAGCTGGAGATGGTGTTCCTTCATCAAGGTTGATATAATGGTGAGACATGCAAAGATTCCAGCTGATACTGCATGGTCCTCTGGAAGGAATGATAGGTACAGCTGTGTTTTGTCAGCATTGCACCGATGGGAGAAACCATGGGTCTGGATGATAGGGTCCAGTGAGGAGGTGTATAGAAAGAAGAGGACAGGAGAGGGCCCAGCACTGATCCTTGGGGGCACCCCTGTGCTCGCCTGGTGTACCCTTGACATATCTTCATGCCAGGACACATGGGCTAAGATCTGGCAACGGGGTAGTCCTCAAACCACCTGAGGGCACTCCCAGAGATGGTAGCCAGGAGAATCAGGTGGTCAACTGTGACAAAATCAGAGAAGAGAGATCTAGCAGGATGAGCACAGGTGAGATGTTAGGAAGCTCTGTCCTGCCCAAATCTGTCGACAGTGGTGAGTAGAATCATCTCGGTGGAATGTCCCTTCTTGAATCCTGATTGATTAAGATTAAGACTAAGATCCTGATTGTTCTGCAGAATAAAGGAAGATACTTGGTTAAAGACTGCACCTTCCAGTGTTTTGGACAGAAAGGAGAGGAGAGACGCTGGTCTGTAATGACCTACATGAGGTGGGCCGAGAATGGGCTTCTTGAGCAGAGGAGTTAGAAGGGCCTGTGCTAATGTGTGTAATTGCAGAAATGAGCGAGGGAGAGACAGACTGATGGAGATGAGGTCAAGCGGACAGGTGCTGTGGCGACTACAGAAGAGGTTGGAAATGTCAGTGGTGGAGAGACGAGAGAAAGTGAAGAAAGTTCAGGGGTCTTCAGGAAGAAGCCGGCTGGCCAGAGGGGATGAGGAGAATTGACTGCTAAAGACTAACACATTTTTCCAGAAATACTTACAAAAATACCTTTACTATATCTCATTTCACATTTTCACCCCTTATAGTATTCACAACGCAAACCCCCTAGCAGTGATGCGAAAGCAATGTGTTCTACCTGAATTAATAGTAGCCTCTTGCTAGATGCCTTTCAAAATGAATAATTGTGTAATAATCTGAACAGAATTCAAAATCAAAGAGTTATTTTTGCCACCACACGAAATGCTTTCAAGTTAAATGAGACAAATTAGGCGAGCTGCAGCCATCCGTCACACGCCAGCTATTTGAGGTTACCCGATACACGAGCGCCACCTGCCGGTCGTCATTGACTCTTCGAGAATTCCGAAATCCTGTTCAAAATGTCGGTCCATGTTGACCCCATTGGCGCGGCAATATGGTGATATTTATTTATTCCGTGGTTAAGTTTTCCACTTTAAATCTACTTTTGTTGTGGTTCAATATGTTGAAAATGGCACGACTGTCACTTAAAACGTACAACCAGAAGAACGCGTGCAAGAAATCCGTTACCATGACAGCAACCTAGCGTCACGGTCGTGTTTATACGTCACATCCGGTTTTGCCACACAGAGCCAACATGGCGGTAGTTTCTCAGGATGTCAAGTGTGAGGTTCGTAGCTACAAGCGTTTTGCGCTGACGATTTCACAATTTTGTTAACACATACCAGTTTTTGGTTTAATATGTTATTTAGTATTATAAACAAATGTAACACAAAGTACTGGTTAAAAGTGAGTAACTATGACCACCATAAGGTCATTTTTAATTCTTGGGGTAGGTCCAGTAAACGTCTGGTGGTCACAAACTTTTGCGTAATGAATAACATAAAACTGTAAAACCTGAAAGAGAGCAATAGCATCGTTGCTGTCTTGTTGAACTTTCAGTTAAAGCAGTGCTGTTTACTGTTGCTTTGCTTCGCGATGCTAAAAGCTTTTCATGGCAGGGCAGGAGCTCATTGAACGAACTTGTCGGGTCCGATTTGTTTTCCTGCTTAGCTTACCCGGGCGTGGAACTGCGGAGGAATACTTAGGACAAAATAAAACGCATAAATAAAGAAATAAATACAAGTACTGGGAAATGTGACAACAAAAGAAGAAAACCAATATGAAATGTGCGCGTAAAATAAATGAACGTGTCACGGATTATGTTTCGTTGCTTATTTATCTATTTAACTTTCTCCAAACGCAACATGAAATACGACTTGAGAATAAAAGTCAATTTGACACATCAAAGGTGACGGATCATACCCCACACTATGCGACTCTTCAGTTCCACCCGGGGGGGTAAACGTTAACATTATACAAAGTTACTGTTTGTTATACCTGCATTGTTATCACTTTTTAATTTAATGTTTTTTTATCAGTATGCTGCTGCTGGAGTAGGGGAATTTCCCCTTGGGATTAATAAAGTATCTATCTATCTATCTATCTATCTATCTATCTATCTATCTATCTATCTATCTATCTATCTATCTATCTATATTTTATTGTTCCTTTCATATCTATATCTATATTATAAAGTGCTATCTATCTATCTACAATGCATCCAGAAAGTATTCACAGCGCACACTCTTTCCACATTTTGTTATGTTACAGCCTTATTCCAAAATGGATTCAATTCATTTTTTTCCTCAGAATTCTACACACAACACCCCATAATGACAACATGAAAAATGTTTACTTGAGGTTTTTGCAAATTTATTAAAAATAAAAAAACTGAGAAATCCCATGTCCATAAGTATTCACAGCCTTTGCTCAATACTTTGTCGATGCACCTTTGGCAGCAATTCCAGCCTCAAGTCTTGTTGAATATGATGCCACAAGCTTGGCACACCTATCCTTGGCCAGTTTGGCCCATTCCTCTTTGCAGCACCTCTCAAGCTCCATCAGGTTGGATGGGAAGCGTCGGTGCACAGCCATTTTAAGATCTCTCCAGATATGTTCAATCGGATTCAAGTCTGGGCTCTGGCTGGGCCACTCAAGGACATTCACAGAGTTGTCCTGAAGCCACTCCTTTGATATCTTGGCTGTGTGCTTAGGGTCGTTGTCCTGCTGAAAGATGAACCGTCGCCCCAGTCTGAGGTCAAGAGCGCTCTGGAGCAGGTTTTCATCCAGGATGTCTCTGTACATTGCTGCAGTCATCTTTCCCTTTATCCTGACTAGTCTCCCAGTCCCTGCCGCTGAAAAACATCCCCACAGCATGATGCTGCCACCACCATGCTTCACTGTAGGGATGGTATTGGCCTGGTGATGAGCGGTGCCTGGTTTCCTCCAAACGTGACGCCTGACATTCACACCAAAGAGTTCAATCTTTGTCTCATCAGACCAGAGAATTTTCTTTCTCATGGTCTGAGAGTCCTTCAGGTGCCTTTTGCCAAACTCCATGTGCCTTTTACTAAGGAGTGGCTTCCGTCTGGCCACTCTACCATACAGGCCTGATTGGTGGATTGCTGCAGAGATGGTTGTCCTTCTGGAAGGTTCTCCTCTCTCCACAGAGGACCATCGGGTTCTTGGTCACCTAACTGACTAAGGCCCTTCTCCCCCGATCGCTCAGTTTAGATGGCCGGCCAGCTCTAAGAAGAGTCCTGGTGGTTTCGAACTTCTTCCACTTATGGATGATGGAGGCCATTGTGCTCATTGGGACCTTCAAAGCAGCAGACATTTTTCTGTAACCTTCCCCAGATTTGTGCCTGGAGACAATCCTGTCTCGGAGGTCTACAGACAATTCCTTTGACTTCATGCTTGGTTTGTGCTCTGACATGAACTGTCAACTGTGGGACCTTATATAGACAGGTGTGTGCCTTTCCAAGTCATGTCCAGTCAACTGAATTTACCACAGGTGGACTCCAATGAAGCTGCAGAAACATCTCAAGGATGATCATCCCTCATGAAGTTCTGATCACGTGAAGGCATGTACTTTTGTTTTGTGAAGTCCATGAAACTGACATTTTTCCACAGCTGCATTAGCAACTGTCATCAGGGGATTGAGAGACAATTTACTTTCGGTCCTGAAAATCCTGAAATGCTGTACCATTTTAAAATTTGGGTGTTTCAGTACTTTTCCAATACTGGCATATCTTACATCCCTACCTGCATGTCTTTGGACTGAGGATGGAAAACCAGGCACCTCATTTGCTGAACATACCATAGAGAAATGAACAAAACGTTTTGGCTGATCTAGTTATCACTTGTAGTCAGTGCTGTTGTGGAATTTCTAGTTGTCTGTTAAGTTTTCGCTATGCAAAAGACCAAGTTTGCCTACTAACCCTGCCTTGTCTTGAAGCCATCATGTGTGTCTTGAAGCCCTGTGTTCGTGTTCTTAATGACAGATTGGCTTTGGACCTGTCTGTTAACTATCTTTTCTGCCCTATACATTTTGATTCAGTCCAAGATTCTGGTGTTTTCCTAATTTTGATAGTCCTCCGCCATTTTCTTAATTTTTAATAAAGTTTTGGTCATGTTCCAGATCCCCATTGAGCAGTGCCAAATGCTTTTTTGTTCTTCAGTATCTGTAGCTAAGCTCTGAATGTTAGACTTTAACATTGGTGGTTCAAGTGAAAGACAGACTGTAGGCCATTGTTGTAGGTGGAAAGCCTGTCATTTAGAGATGACGAATGATAAATCTGTCTGTAGCAAGAAAAGCATATTGAACACGAGCATATGTGTCATTTGACTTTTTTAAAATATTTTTTAATGTAAAACATTAAATATTTAAAATATTTTTTAATGTAAAACTAATAAGCTCAGATGAACAGCAGCTTCTCCTGCCTGAACTGCGCATGGCATAAAAGAAAGCCTGTAGGATTAAGCCTGCTGGGTCGGGTTGCAGGTCTACAGGGCATTTCAACAACTGACCAAATATTAATATTATTTTAGGAGTTCTGTTTTATTATTTGTTCCTCAGTAAAAGCAAACTGATGCATATTTTGTTTTGTTTTTTACATTCTGGTGACTGGAAAATACTCGAAATCTTGGAGTGCAATGAATGTTAAAAAGTATTGCGATAACTTTTGGCAGACATGCTTTGTATTGCTTGAGTTTTGTGATGGTGGTAAATTGTGCTGAAAAGAAGAAGAAAGTATGGAAATACAGGGGAAGGAGGCAAAAAAAAAAAAAAAAGAAGCCAACTGGTCTTGCTTTTGTTATGGGCGCACAAGTCTTCAAAACTTCCAAATATGCCCACTAGAGGGAGATTATTACTTGTCTAACCCCAGCTAGTAATAAGTGCAAACACAGGATCTTTATAAAATAAAAATTTATTTTTCAAAATTTTGCTCTGTATCAAAATGTAAGCTCTGTGGAGCACAGAATGACAAAGGGGTGTGGCCTGACGCAATGAAAGCAAACCAAATTCCCAATATGAAAGTTAAAAAACAGAGCACAGGTCCAAAATGTCCAAAAAATCACAAAGCATAGAAAAGCCACAATAAACACTCCTCACACCCAAGTGCATTCGAATGAACCACAAGGGACTGCGGCTTGGCCCCGCCTTTAGAGGACTGAGGGCAGTTCTTTGTGTCAGTGGGCAGGGAGGGCTCCGCCTCTTGGGGAACCACCCACATAACACAAGCATAAGAACATAAATTACACTAATAACACAAGATTAACAGAAGTCAAAGACTCAACAAGGAACAAAAAAGACATAAAACAAGAATAGGATCCCCGACTGAAATACAACAACCTCAGCTTAGCTTTAAATAAGTTTAATTTACTACTTTTAGAAGTTTTAAGAACTTAAATAACTGTGAACATAAAAAATGGATATGCAGATATGTACAGTTTTGAATGCTGTGTGTTTCATTGTAATTTTGTTATATTTGCAGATGTCTGGACTACTCTGAAGCGATCTGTTTTAGAGGGCTATAGGTAAGAAAAAAAAATGAAATGAACTGAACATGCTACTGTACTTACGTTTTCTGAACAATGCAGTTATTTTTTTAATTATGTTACTTGTAACCTTAGAATATGTCTGTGTTCAGTGGTTAAACTAACTTTTCCAAAGTTGATGTTAAGTTTCCAAATCTCGTCCTCTGTTTTACCTCCCTGTTGCCTACAAGATTGGGGACTCCCCAGTTTGGCAAGCCTAGGGTCTAAGATACATTAATGCTACTACTATCTAGACCTGGGGTCTGCAGAGTCGGTCCTGGAGGGCCGTAGTGGAGGCTTCTGTTCCCCACCCAAGTACTTAATGAGAAGTCCATTACTGCTGTTGATGAGATTTGATTAGATAAACTTAACTAATCTCATGGGGGAATGAGGCACATTACCTGCATTGTGAGGGAGCGTCAGTTACGGCACTACGGCCACATGGCGCGTTTCCCCGAGGTTGATCCAACTTGTAAGATCCTCATTGTTGGGGACCCGAGTGGCTGGACCAGGCCAAGGGGTCGCCCATGTAACACCTGGCCGTGGCAGATAGAGGGTCATTTCTGGAGGGTGTGGACTGGTGGACCGTGTGTCTGCCAGGGGGGTTGCCAACTGGGATCCCGAGTTGTTTCATCGTGTAGTGGGTGCGACAACACACTGTACCATTGCATGCTCCCCAACCTGACCTGACTGGAATTCAAATGCATACAGTAGTAGAAACATAAAAAAAAAACCAAGAATACAGACTTACAGAACAGAAAATCCATCCAACCAATCAATCAATCGATAAATCAACAAAACGTCAATAAATCAATAAATAAAAGTAAACTTAGCGAGTACATTGGGAGGAAACATTGAATTGCCTGATAGCAGTGGGCATGAAAGATGCGCTTCTTAACACAATGTGGTGGAATGAGCCTGTGGTGACGGTGCTCCCATTGAATGCCTCTTGGAGGGGTTGGAAGGAATTTTTCATGATGGCATCCAATATTGCCCCCATCCTCTTTTCCACAACAGCTTCCAGTTTGTCCAAGGTTCTCATTGTGATGGATCAGGCTTTCCTGATAAGTATATTCGGGCATTGTGCTTCTTTTCTGCTCAGGTTGCTTCCCCAGGAGGCCACAGCATGGAACACCACACTGGTTACTATGGACTGGTAGAACATTTCCAGCAGCTTGCTGCACACATCAAAAGACCTGAATCTCCTTGAAAAGTCCAGTCAGCTCTGACCCTTCTTGTCCAGCGCCACTGTGTTGTCAGACCAGTCTAGTTTGTTGTATATGTGAACAACCAGGTACTTGTAGCTCTTCATCACTTCCATGTCATCCCCTGAATAGTGACTGGTCTCAGAGGGTAATTGGCCCGCTGGAAGCCCACCACCAGCCTCCTTTGTCTTGCTGATATTGAGTTGCAGGTTGTTGTCCCTGCACCACAAGACGACGACCTCCACAGTCTTCCTATACTCTGTCTCATCTCCATTATTATGGACTGGTCATCTGAAAATTTCTGTAGATGCCAAGCACTGGTATTATACTGGAGGTCTGTTGTGTGAAGGATAAACAGGGCGGGAGACACAACATTTCTCTGGGGTGCTCCAGTATTACACTCCACCTCACAAACTGTTGCTCAGGTAGTCTAAGGTCCAGGAGATTGTGGGGGCATCAAGATTCAAAGCCTTGAGCTTTTTCCTCAGCCAGTGAGGCAGAATGGTGTTAAAGGCACTGGAAAAAAACATTACCCTCGTCTCACTTGTTAAGATTAATTAACCTTTAGTGGTTTATTTTCGTCCTAAAGACTGCATTCCCTATTTTTAAAGGCTTCTTACTAGCAATAAGACACAAATAACAAAGGAACCGAAAAGGCAGCTCTCCAACTTACAGTACTTGTTTCCATTTCCACTTATGTGTGTATTCATTGTGAACTGTCTAGTTGAATAAAGTATTTGTAAGTAAAATGAAGGACTGAGAATTACAAGTCCACATCAGGCTACAAATCGTTTGGATGATATCCTTGGAAAGGAAAAAAAATCTACACTATAAGAATGAGCTGACATTGCAGAATAAAAACACTAACAAACCGATACAAGATGTGTTATTGGCATGGATTCGTTTCTCATTAAGCAGTCAGATTGGATTAAAAACATGCAGCTGCTGAAGTTCTCTGGGACCAACTTTGCAGTCTCCTGATCTAGAAGAACGATTTCGTAAAAATCAAAATGAATGGATTATTTTTGCACAAGTAATTAGGGATAGTCATTAGTATTTGAATTTAAACGCATGATTTGAGCTTCATTGGTTTTTCCCACATCCTGACAAGCAGTGTTTAATTGCAGCCATGGTGGCCAGCATCATTCCATTGTCATGGCTGTACAGTCGACATGCATCACAATACATCGGACTCGTAACCCAGCCTCAAAAAATCGAACTATTGATGAACATGTTATTAAGATATTCTTGTGCTGTAGGGACTATAATCATCACAATTGGTCCCAATTCAGTTACCAGTTTTGTTACATTGAGACTGGTGCATGGCTGTGTAGTGGCAGTTGTGATTATAAGAGATGTTAAAATGTAAATTAATTGGATACCCGACTGTGCTGATGCTTTATCACAGCTACTCATAATTTGACTCCCTTTTTTGTTGATAATTACAACACTTGCTTCCTTCTGTTATAAATACAACACTGCTTTATATCTCACCATGCTACACCTAATCAGGGGCTTACTACTAAGGTGCCTAGTAAGACCACTTGGCTTTGGTGTTTCAATCCATAAATGCTAGCAGTTAATAGAATCCATTTTGACATAAACTGATATTTTATTAGAGACCAAAGATACCTGCAGGAATACATGGGGGATATGCTAAAGGGATCTCATACTCTATATTTCAATAGAAAAAAAATGCAGACTAGAAAGGTATCAGAGCTGATTAATGAGATTTCTATAAGCGATCAAGAACAGGAAACAACGCCAAGTGATGTTGTTGCCGCAATCAGAATTTTACAATTTGGCTGTAAATCCAACAGAGCAACTCATTTTCAAGTCACACCATCATTGTTATGAACATGAAAAAAGCCAATTAGATCTTCGCACAACAAATAGAGATTAACAGAACAGAGGGAATGAAATTCAGCAAGCAGAAGAAATAATCAGCATATTTATGGAATACTGTAAGTCTTTATATGATATACAATTATCTATATATTAAGGGGTGCCAAACAGGCAAATAGAATAATTTTCTAAATATATAAAGTCAGCGTTGGAATGTATAAAATCATTCCCAATTATATAAAGTTAGGACAATTCACAAATAAAATGGTCAACTTCCATTATGAGAAGCCACTCAGAGTCGATCAAGCCTGTGAGGTTTGTCCAAAAATGCGCCCATACAAAAAGAATAAATAAATATAGTGTTCAAAATGCCAGGCACATACATCATTTTGAAAACATTAACTGAACAGTGTTTTTTTTATAATATTTTTTTAAATATAAGTTTTTTGTTAATTTATTTCATTAAGTTGTATTAGGAACTCATTGAGTTTACTAAAAATGTGCCTGAGTTGTTTCATTCAATATATTTTGACATTGATTTTATATATTCAGGAATAACTTTATATGTAATCTGACTTTAAATTTATATATTCAGGAATGAGTTTATATACTCTGACACTGACTTTATATAATCAGGAATTACTTTATATATTCTGGAATTATTTTATATATTCAAATTCTGACTTTATATATGTAGAAAATCATTGTATTTGCCTGTTTGGCACCCAATAATATATATATATATATATATATATATATATATATATATATATATATATATATATATATATATATTGTAACAGATAGAGGCACTGTCGACCCCTTGAACCCTCAGACCAGACATCAGACACCAGATAAAAGTCCAATGTGACTTTATTTTATAATAATTATGGGCACCATGCACACTCCACTCCACTATACTCATAAATAACACAATAATAAATCAATAATCAATCAATCCTCCACTCCCAGACGCGTTGCCACCCTTTCACCCAGCTCAGCTCAACATCTGGGATTTCCCACAGTCCTTTTATAGTCCTTGACCCGGAAGTGTTTCACCTCTCTCTGTCCATGTGACTGTGAACACTTCCGGGTCAGATAAAAGCTCCTTTTCTTCAACCCGGAAGTGTGTCATTCGCTCTGTCGTCATGACTAAGACGCACTTCCGGGTTATAGGTGAAACAAAAGTCTCTGGGCCTCCCTGCAGCGTCCCCTGGAGGTTCCCATGGTATCCAGCAGGGCTGTGATGAAAAACTCCACTGTCCATGATGTCCTGCTGGAACTCGGGGCACCTCTATGTTGCAGGCAGGGCTCCACTTGGCGGCTTGGGGTATTGGCCGGGATGAACGGCTGGCCATATTCAACAATATATACTGTATATATATATATATATATATATACAGTATATAATATATTTAATATATATATTTAATATATATATAAAAAAATTTTTTGGAGTGTAACAAAAGAGAGGTTCAAGCCCATGGGTACCTACATGAAAATAACATTCTAAATAACAACCGGCATGGGTTTATGACAGGAAGATCTTGGCAAACCAGTCTTTTATATTTTTTTGAGAAGGGTACCGCAGTAGTTGACAAAAGCAAATTATGTGACATCAAAAACCCTTTGATTCAGTCATCCCACACCGAAGATTAGTTCAGAAACTAGAAGTTGTTGGCATCAGATGTAACCTACAAAACTGGATCTCAAGTTGATTACCAGCAAGAAACAAAGAGTACAGATAAGAGGAGAAAGGGGTCATCCGTGGAGTGTCTGTCCTGGGAAGATGACTTCTTTAATTAAGAAAAGCGTTAGAATGAAAACCTGCGGCCCTCCAGGACTGGAGGTTAAGAACCCTGGCTTAGACTATATAATGCACTAGTGAGACTGCAACTGGAGAATTGTGTGCAGTTCTGGTCACCACTCTACAAGTAAGACATTTCCTACTGTGACAGACTCTGAGAAGTAAACCTGTTTAGTCTCAAGCTAAGGAGACTGTGTAGGCACCTCATCCAGGTCTTCAAAATCCTCACAGGCACTGGTAAAGGAGATCCAGCAGAATTCTTTCAACTTAATGGTGAATCACAAACTGGAGGATATCACTGGAAATTAAGGGGAAGTGCATCTAAAAACTGAAGCCAGGAAGCACTTCTTTATGCAAAGAGTTGTGGGAAGAGGGACAAACTCCCAGGACATGGAGATGAAGGAGAAACTTTGAGAACCTTTAAGAAGATTCTTGATGAGATATTGGGACAGTTTAGTTACTAGCTAAGCAGACGAGCTTGATGGACTGAATGGTCTCCTCTCATTTGTCAAATTTCTTATCTTCTTAAGATTTGTTCGATAAAGTAAGAATGCCACAGCTTGGTGCCCTTTGTAAAAGAGCTAAACCAACTTTAGAGGATCTGTGAAATTCAAAATGGTTTAAAATCGCTGCAAATCAGAAAATCTGCAGTTCAGGAATTTAGCCATTGGAGCTTTATAGAAGTAGCTACAATAATGTTGGCAGTGGTTGAGGAAGCTAGACAGTAAGGCATTCTGCTAAATACACTAAGCCCGACGTCAGTCGTCGTATTTCCAAAAAAACACTGCAGACTTGCTTCGCTGTGTATCCTCCAGACCAGTTTCTATTCTGATTATGATGCTTAGAAGTTCTGTCTAAAAGAAATTGAGACTTTCTATGATGTCATGAAATCAACCTGGATTTGTTAAAAGCATAAATATAGTATCTGATATATTATAATTGTTTAATGTGTTCCACCACTGGACATTTAGAGATCTTTGTACAGGTAATGGTTATAAGTCATAAATGTCGTCTTCAAAGAGCACTCTGTATTTTTTTTGTTTTTCTTTTCCTTATGCAAGTTAGAAACGGTCACCAAAAGTAACCTAACCTGCCCAGCTTCCCTCTTGTTCCAACAGTATCTATCCCTGTAGCGACAGTGGCCAGTTTTGATAAAAGAAATGCTTGTTAGGTCATAAGCACGCTACACTTAAACCCTTTTGGGTTAAAATGTTTGCATGTATCTTGAATAGTCTTGGATCTAAAATCATGCCCAGTCCTCTAACAGCAGTATTCGGAGTAACACCAGATGGGAAGATATTATGCAATGAAAAATCTGTTCTGATATCCTCCACTACACTGCTTGCGTGAAAACTTATTTTGCTTAACTGAAAAATTCTGATACCACCTCCCATAACTCTGTGCTGAAAGTGATGTGCTCTGCTATGTTAACCTGGAAAAAAACCAAGCTCTGTTTGTAAGGAATGCTTTAAGATTTTAGAATTGGAAAAGAATATATTACTGTTATTCTAAAAATAAGCAGGTAGGGCCCTATTATACAATTTCTGTGGTCTTAATATACAGCACTAGTATTTAGCCCATGCTATGCGTGGAAATGTTGGGGGAAAAATGAAGTAAAATCACGTTTTGTTGGGGGGAAAAAAAGAATTATTGAGAATATATACTGCTCAAAAAATTAAAGGAACACTTTGTAAACACATCGGATCTCAATGAGAAAAAAATCCTGCCGGATATCTACAGTATATGGATAGGGACTGGGTAATGTGTTAGGAACGAAAGGATGCCACATCGTTTGATGGAAATGAAAGTTATCAACCTACAGAGAGCTGAATTTAAAGACACTCCGAAAATCAAAGGGAAAAAATGATGCGGCAGGCAAGTCTATTTTACAGAAATTTAATTGCAGTAGCTCCACATCATACTCAGTAGTTTGTATGGCCCCCATGTGCTTGTATACATGCCTGACAATGTCGCAGGAAGGGCCTTCTCCTAATGAGACGACGGATGATGTCCTGGGGGATCTCTTCCCAGATCTGGACCAGGACATCACTGAGATCTTGGACAGTCTGAGGTGCAATCTGGCAGCATCGCATGGACCGAAACATAACGTCCCAGAGGTGTTCTATTAGATTTCGGTCAGGCGAGCATGGGGGCCAGTGAAAGTAATCAATTCCTTCATCCTCCAGGAGCTCCCTGCATACACTCGCCTCAGAGGCCAGGCACTGTCGTGCACCAGGAGGAACCCAGGACCCACTGCACCAGCATAGGGTCTGACAATGGGTCCAAGGATTTCATCACAATACCTAATGGAAGTCAATGTGCCGTTGTCTAGCCTGTAGAGGTCTGTGTGTCCCTCCATGGATATGCCTCCCCAGACCATCACTTGCCCACCACCAAACCGCTCATGCTGAACAATGTTGCAGGCAGCATAACATTCTCCACGGCTTCTCCGTACCCTTTCACGTCTGTCACATGTGCTCAGGGTGAACCTGCTCTCATCTGTGAAAAGCACAGGGCGCCGGTGGTGGACCTGCCAATTCTGGTATTCTATGGCAAATGCCAATCGAGCTCCACGGTGCCGGGCAGTGACCACAAGGCCCACTAGAGGACATCGGGCCCTCAGGCCACCCTCAGGAAGTCTGTTTCTGATTGTTTGGTCAGAGACATTCACACCAGTGGCCTGCCTGCCTGCTGGAGGTCATTTTGTAGGCTCTGCCAGTGCTCATCCTGTTCCTCTTTGCCCAAAGGAGCAGATATCGGACCTGCTGATGGGTTAAGGACCTTCTATGGCCTTGTCCAGCTCTCCTAGAGTAACTGCCTGTCTCCTGGAATCTCCTCCATGCCCTTGAGACTGTGCTGGGAGACACCGCAAACCTTCTGGCAATGACACGTATTGATGTGCCTGCCATCCTGGAGAAGATGGACTACCTGTGCCAGCTCTGTAGGGTCCAGGTATGGCGTCTTGCTACCAGTAGTGATGACAGACTCTATCAAGCATGTGGATGTCTTGACCTACGTAGTCTGCCATCTTTCGTTGCCACGCTGAAAGGATTTTCACCAGACGGAAGACATAATCTTTCGCCCGACAGGCTTCAAAGTGTGTTGGCCGTAGGTCCATCCTTATATTCTGGTTGCTCCATGTGCAGGCTCCTTCTATGGATCCAAACAAGGACAGGAAAGGACTCAAACCCCACCTTCAAAAATACAGGAATAGCACAATGCCTACATGCAGTTCTCATTCTCCCAACAAGGAAAGAGGATGGTGTGCTGACAGAAGACAGAAATATACTAGTCTGTCTTTAGGCTGACTATTCAATTCTCCAGTTGTCTTTGGCTCTCTAGTCCTGTGCTTGGCTCGGCAATTCTAAATGCTGATGCTGTGCCCCTGTGTACCATATTTGGTCTGCCTGTATGAATGAGTCCATAACAGTGGGCACAGAGAACAGTGACATTAAACTTAATAACAAAACATATTATAACAATGGGTTAAGGACCTTCTCTGGCCCTGTCCAGCTGTCCTCGAGTAACTGCCTATCTCCTGTAATCTCCTCCATGCCCTTGAGAATGTGCTGGGAGACACAGCACTGGCAATAGAACATATTGATAATAATAATAATAATGCATTTTATTTATAGGGGCACTTTACATTAGCAGTAAATCTCAAAGTGTTGATGTACCATCCTGGAGAAGTTGGACTACCTGTGCAACCTCTGTAGGGTCCAGGTATGGTCTCATGCTACCCATAGTGACACTGACCATAGCCAAATGCAGAACAAGTGACAAAACAGATGAGGAGGGAAAAATGTCAGTGGCCTCCCTCCACCTGTTAAACCATTCCTGTTTTGGGGGTCATCTCATTATTGCCCCTCTAGTGCACTAAAACAGCTGAAACTGATGAACAAGCCCCTCTGCCACTTCACTGACCAGATCAATAGCCCAGAAGTTTCATTGACTTGATGCTATACTCGGATTAAAAAGTGTGCCTTTAATTTTTTAGAGCAGTTTAACCCAAAAAAAATGAAATGAATATCTCCGACCCTATAAGGACTAGGGACTTGGGGGCTACCCTTCATCGATTCAACAGGTGTCTGGCTATGCGCCCCTAAGATTTCATTCACTCATCTAAAAATGTGGTTTTTCAAATGGCTGCCATTTTGAAAGTGGAAGGGGTCAGACCCTTTTATGGTTCTTTCTGAATCGCAGAGATGATCAAACACTTTACAGTAATCCCTCGCTATATCGCCCTTCGCCTTTCGCGGCTTCACTCCATCGCGGAATTTATATGTAAGCATATTTAAATATATATCGCGGATTTTTTGCTGGTTCGCGGATTTCTGCGGACAATGGGTCTTTTAATTTCTGGTACATGCTTCCTCAGTTGGTTTGCCCAGTTGATTTCATACAAGGGACGCTATTGGCAGATGGCTGAGAAGCTACCCAACTTACTTTTCTCTCTCTCTTGCGCTGACTTTCTCTGATCCTGGCGTAGGGGGATTGAGCAGGGGGGCTGTTCGCACACCTAGACGATACAGACGCTCGTCTAAAAATGCTGAAAGATTATCTTCACGTTGCTACCTTCTGTGCAGCTGCTTCCTGAAATGACATGCTGCACAGTGCTTCACATACTTAAAAGCACGAAGGGCACGTATTGATTTTCGATTGTTTGTTTTTCTCTGTCTCTGTCTCTCTCTCTCGCTCTCTCTGCTCCTGACGGAGGGGGTGTGAGCTACCGCCTTCAACAGCTTTGTGCCGCGGTGCTTCGCATACTTAAAAGCCAAACAGCCCTATTGATTTGTTTGCTTTTCTCTATCTCTCTGACATGCTCTGCTCCTGACGCGCACTCCTTTGAAGAGGAAGATATGTTTGCATTCTTTTAATTGTGAGACGGAACTGTCATCTCTGTCTTGTCATGGAGCACAGTTTAAACTTTTGAAAAAGAGACAAATGTTTTGTTTGCAGTGTTTGAATAACGTTCCTGTTTCTCTACAACCTTCTGTGTTTCTGCGCAAATCTGTGACCCAAGCATGACAATATAAAAATAACCATATAAACATATGGTTTCTACTTCGCGGATTTTCTTATTCCGTGGGTGGCTCTGGAACGCAACCCCCGCGATGGAGGAGGGATTACTGTATTGATGTTCAACCAAGTGCTACCAAGACCCAATGAAGTTTTTGTTAAGGTCTTGTTACATAATAGGAAATGAGTAATACATTTTGCAGTAGTTTAACTAAACTGTTGCCAGAAGTGTAGGCTATGTGGCCCATGAATGCGACGCCACACAGAACTGTTAGGAGTCTCTAGGGCAGCAGAATCTGCAGGGACTCCACCATTTACATTAGGGATTCCCAAACTGTCCTGTGGTATCATAGGCCCTTGTTTTCACGCTGACCATTTTCTTGATCTGTAATTAGACTGCAGCTCAACTGGAAAACTGCTATTAGTTTTTGTTGTTTGTCCATTTAGTGAACAAGTTTCAAGCTTCGCTGTCACCGTTTGCTTTATTTTAATAAGAAATTCAGCAAAACTTTGTATGTTTTATTCATAGAAGTGTATTTGATTTTTTTCCAGAGATTACTTTTAAGGTTTTTCTCTCACTTCTTTTGCGATGTTTGTTTATGAAGAAGTCATTTGATTAGGTGGACAAAAGCTTCCATACATGTAAATTAACATCTCATGTTTTAGAACCCAGTGCTTGCTAGTTGTTAATTGTCATTTTCAAGGAAGCTATTTAGAAGCAATTAAGAGAAAACAATAAGCAGGCGAATTCATACTATGAAAAAAGTAATTGTATGCAGTTCATAAAGGGAGCCTGTTGTGCTAAAAGCATTAGCAACGGTATTTTCATCCTTTTATTTTCTATACCTGCTGATCCTAGTCAGGGAAGTGGAACAGCAACAGTCATGCAGCATTCTAACGTTCATACAAAGCTGAGTCACATTCTGTGGAATGACAGAGGAAACAAGGAAATATTAAATATGACCTGAACTAAACACGGGGTCTAGCACCAAATTAATTTTTTGGGAGAAACACCGTAATCCATAGCGGTACATTTTGGACTGTTATTGAGAACCATTGCTTTCCTTCATGAATGTGAGCTGATAATGAGCTAAAAAATGCAAGCTGCTGTTTGTGCTTTTAATTTTAAATTTGTGCTTTTTTTTTTTTTTAATGTTGCTTTATGTATTATAAAAGTCAGTGGTGTCCTCGCAGCACTTCTCCTCACTCGTAATGAAGTCAGGGAGTCATAAATATCTAAAATGGTGTGCCTGAAACTACTCAAGGGGTAGACCATGTAGAAGGGAGAGCACAGAGAGTGAGTAAAATGTTGCTAACTGTCTGTATCTACCCACACATGAATGTGAAACCCTTCTTATTGCTTGTTGTGGCTGAGCGACTTGTTCTACTCTATATCCAGAATATTTTTGCTTCCCATCTCCCACCTGTATTTGGATGGTTTGGTGGGAGATTTTACTCCAGCCCCTCTCCTGACTTACAAAATCAATTTTCATTCTGGCCTTTCTTTGTCCATAGAGACATCAGAATAGAATTCCCTCAGCAGCCATGGTGTCCTTGTGCCTGAATCCTCAGTGGTTGTTAAATGGCCAGGTCTCTGTGACAACATGTGAGGTTGAGACTTGAAGTTCTGTATAGTACTGCTGTCTGCCTCACTACTAGATTATTTATTCCATGTATCTGTGGTTCTTTGTGTGAAGAAAAATGTTCTAACATTTGTGTGAAACCTGTCCTTAGCCAGTTTCCAGCCATGTCCCTTTGTTTTTGTTGAATTCTTTTTAAAGTAGCAACACACTATACTAATTCCTTTTGTCATTTTAAATACTTCAGTCATGTCTACTCTTATTCTCTGTTTACTTCAACTGAAAAGGTTAATCTCCTTCAATCTTTCTTCATAGCTCATCCCTTGCAGTACTGGAATTGGCCTAATTGCTCTTCTCTGGACTTTCTCTGGTGCTGTGATGTCTTTTTTGGATTATGGAGATCAAAACTGAACACAGTACTCCAGGTGAGGCCACACTAGTGTGTTATGTACCTTAAGCAAAACGTCCCTTGACTTGTACTCCACACATCTTGATGCATAACCTAACACCCTGTTAGCTTTCTTCATTACTTCTACACACTATCTGAATGTAGATAGTGTTTAGTCTACCATGACTGCTATGTCCTTCTCATGAGGTGTACTTTCAAGTTTCAGACCTCCTAGTGTGTGTCCCCAATTCTAACATTTATGCTTAATAAATGTAATACTTTGCCTTTTAGTTACATTGAACTTCTTCTGCCACAAAAATGTCCGAGTCCCTGTGTAAAAGTTTAGCTGATTCTCTCTTATCTGCCCTTCCACCTAGTTTGGCATCATCCGCAAACTTAACCAGCTTATCTTCATATATACTACACTACTTTGGCTGTTCGTTTGTCTGTCCAGGATTTTAAATCATCTGTAGGTCGCAAACCGTTTTGACCTATTGACCTGAAATGTGGTACACATATACTACATGACGTCTACTAACCGCTTTCAGGGTGATGATTGACCTCCAAAGTTAGTCCTCTTTTTATTTTTATTTTATTGTATTGTACAATCAAGTCTTGGCAGTGGCCAGCAGCGCAGCCATGCAGCGCATGTGTATGGGTGCCGTTCTCATCCCAACCACCTTCGCCATCACTTCCCTACCTCTTCATATCTTAAATCATTCTTGAGGCAGATTGAAGAGTTAAGTGCCAGCTTAAGTGAAAAATTAAGGAAAACGTACTAAGAAATTGCAACTCGAACACTGACTTAATCAGTTTTAACGCGAAAAGATGCCGACAAAAGAAGAGAAGAAGCAGGCCGCTAGGGTGGAGAAAAGAGGAGCTGCTCAGGAAGGAGCAAGAGCATCAACCTCTGAGCAAACGAATGGTAAACTTACAGAGAAAGAGGAGGAAAACTGTGAACTTCCCCTTGGGATTAATAAAGTATCTATCTATCTATCTGTCTGTCTGTCTGTCTGTCTATCTATCTATCTATCTATCTATCTATCTATCTATCTATCTATCTATCTATCTATCTATCTATCTATCATATAGTGCCTTTTTCATCTATCTATCTATCTATCTATCTATCTATCTATCTATCTATCTATCTATCTATCTATCTATCTATCTATCTGAAAACTAGGAATGATCAAGTCAACTGTATTCACTGCACATTATTGTGCAGTGCTCCGTTATTGGTTGATTATATTTTTGTCCACAGAGCTGGTCAGTTCATTAGGCAGCATAGGTAGCTGCCCAGGGTGCCATCAGCTGAAGTGCACGCACTCTGGGATCCTAACTACCCAGCTGCACCATTGACACCGAGGTTGGGGGGGGGGACACCCCCCTGCCTAGGGTTTTATATGGTCTTCGACCGACACTACTTATCCACATTATTTATACATGTTAAAAATAACAGCAATCTTAGCACTGATCCCTGGGGGTGCCACTCTTAACGTCACCTATTTCTGAAAAAGCTCCCCTCATCATTACCCTTCGCTGCTTGTGTTTGAGCCAATTTTGTACCTACCTACAGACGGTGCCCTTAATTCCCACTTCAGTTTCAGTTTGATCACTAACCTCTCATATGGTGCCTTATCCATTGTCTTCTGAAATAATATTATATGCACTTCTCATATTGTATGCTTTTGTTGTTTCTTCATAGAATACCGGTGTGTTAGTGAAACAGGACCTTCCTCATCAGACCTCATATTAAATATTTCCTGTCCTGCACTCCTGTTCTTGACATGTGCTGCCTGATTTTTTTCCTTAATATTAATTTACCTGTGCTGCATGTCAGGCTTACTGGCCTATAGTTACTCAGATCAGCCTGCTCTCCATTTTTATACAGTGGGATAAGATTTGCTAGCTTCCAATCCTTTGGAATTTCCCCTGCAGTGTGCAGAGATTTTTGAAAAATATGCACCAAGGGCTTATATTTGTACTCACTAACTTCTTTAAGCACTGGAGAGTAAACGTTATGTGGTCCTGGTGATTTGATTTCAGCCTCTTTATTTTAAGCAGTATCGTCCCTCAACAACTTCCGAGTCACAGGTTTATCCTAGCAACCCTAAGCTGGACGACTTGTGGCCCCATGCTGATCCTCGCTGGCCTCACTTCCTGCCTACAAGTGATGGTCTGAACCCTAGAAACCAGCTGCCAGGCTGCCTTCTTATTGATACCATTTCTGGCTTTCTTTAGTACTAGGGTGTTGTACTGTGTTAGCCATTATGAATGTAGAGAAAAGCCAAGCAAAATGACACCTTTTATTGGCTAACTAAAAAGATTACAATATGCAAGCTTTCGAGGCAACTCAGGCCCCTTCTTCAGGCAAAGATGTAATATACATAATAAAAATATATATTGCCCAGGATTATTTCCTGCCTTGTGCCCTGTGTTGGCTGGGATTGGCTCCAGCAGACCCCCGTGACCCTGTGTTCGGATTCAGCGGGTTGGAAAATGGATGGATAATAATATATATATATTACTAAGGGGCTCCGCCCCCTGCTCGCTTCGCTCGCCAACCCCTGGTCTTGGGTAACCTGAAATAGATTTGAAAGAGATTATTGTCGGCGTAACCCGAAATACATTGATGAATGTATGCAATATGTGCCTGCATTGCTTGCGGCATTTCAGACGTGCGCTGTAGGCGTCTGCGTCAGTTGTGGTCTTTCGTTTTGAACCCGTGCCTGCTTTGCTTCCGCAGTTTCTGACGCGCGTTGTAGGCGTCTATGTACATTGTATTTGTTCATGCGGAGCTGTTTGGTTTTGGAGCCGAGACAGTTTTGCTTCCGCGGTTTCAGACGCACGTTGTAGGCGCCTACGTCTATTGTTTTTATCCATGCGGGCTCGCTTTTGTAGCTCCGGTAGTTGAGCTGGATCGTTTTGGAGCCGTGACCGTGACTCCATTAGTTTATCCATTGTCTACCGTTAGTAATATGGATAATTGCACTTACTATTAATACGGAGTGTTTTCTGTGGTTGTACCGTTAATAATGCATCACTGTAATGTGATTCACATATGCTATATGGTTAGGACGTGTGAGGATGCCGTACATTTAATACGGAGAGTTCGTGGCGCGTTGTTGCTTCATGTCCTATTCAGAAGCGCGTTTTGGACGCCTGCGCCTTTCATACTTTCCCGCGCCTTCCGTACTATCTTTGTGGACCTGTGGGACCTCCGTAGCCTCTTCCGTTTGACTCTGGGGTGCAGCGCAGAATCCTCTTTTTTGTGTGGCTGTGTCGTTAGTCGTTAGCTATGGGCGCGTTGTTGCTTCATTTCTCATTCAAGTTAGTTGAGCTCTTTCGTTTTTGGGCCGTGACTCCTTCGTTCGCGGTGGATAAGACTTCGCTTGCGGTTTATGGGACGCGCGCTGTAGGCGCCTGCGCAGTACGTCTCATGGTCCCATCACCGTGTACTTGCGTCCATATCCGGTTTATTCTCGGTTAGTAATATGGATAATTCTATAATAATATATAATTATATACATTCACAAATAATAATAATACAGCTAATGTGTTGATTCTTAATGTTCTAGACACCCATGCCTATATTAGGATGGTCCACAAACCAATGCAAAGAGTTAATGTTTGTAAAATCATTTCTCCACAAGGCTTATTCTTGTCCTTTAGGGATGGATAGCTTGTTTACCTATGAAATTTTGGCCTGATGGTAAAACATTTAGGGGTCGCTCCATTCTGAAAATTGTATTTGTATTGTTACTATGTATATAGTCTTGCATGGGGTCCTTAACTAGCTAAGTTATTAGTAAACAATTTAAAAAAAAATGAAACAGAGAACATTCTAGTACTTAAGTGGAGTCCCCAGAATGGAAGTTTCCAGAACATTCTAGCATCAAGTAAAAGTTCCAAGAACATTCTAACAGTAAGTGGAAGTATTTTAGCCATTGATGGTGACAGAATCTCAGTGGAAACAAAGCAAAAGATGTTGCAAAGCATGCAGCGGCCACCGTTACCAGACATTCCTTGACGTCTTAAGCCGACAAATGAACAGCTGAAGTTGGAGGATTTGGTAACAGAAAGAACAGCATCCATCTCTGATGTCCTTATGGGAAAAGGAAAAGAAAATTATCAGTTGTTTCTCAAGAAACCAATAGAACTGTGAAGAGATGATCCAAACTTCAATGGATTTTGTGAACTGTCGGCACATGTGATGGTAGTAAACAAGGCAGTTGAAAGATGAGGAAGTCTCTTTGAAAAGAACAATGATATACTGACCAAAGGACAAGGGATAGAAACATTTAATTCTTCGACTGGTCTCAAGCAATCACAAGAACTTTCCAGCTTTGTCAAAGACAGTGCTGATTGTTGAAGAGCTACATGTGTGCAACAGTTGTCTGCTGTTCAGTTCAGATGACATAAAAACTGCCAAATGGAGTGACCTCGAAGTGTTATTTTCATTAAAATTCTGTGTTTTTATAAATGTGATAAAGAAAAAGACTAGCCTTGTGGAGATTTAATTTGTTGGACCAGCCGAGTGTACACATCTCCATTCAAATTGTATTTTTAAAGAAGAAATCAATTGCTGGCTTTTAGAGGAATGTGACATTTATCGGTAATTCGGCGACTTGTTCATTTGTCATTTGCCTTGTTTGAAATTCCTGTCTTGGCTTATTTACTTACTTTTCTAAAAAAAAAAATACGGATTGGCACTCCAAATATCTCAACTTTTTCACCCCTTATTTCAAAGTTTTTTATTTAAAAACACATCATTTATGAATGAGCAAACATATTCTTCAACAAGTTCAACTACACTGGCTTCCTGTCTGGTATTAAAAGATTTCCAGAACTCCATTGGCTTATCATCAAAGCTCTGCATTTCAAGACGTGTGAACTGCAGATTTATGTCAAGAGCGTTATTGAGGTTTGAGGTTCCACTTCTGTTACTTCAGTTACTTCTTATTTGGCTGACACTTTTATCCAAGGCAACTTGCAACATGGGCGGCACGGTGGCGCAGTGATAGTGCTGCTGCCTTGCAGTAAGGAGACCTGGGGTTCGCTTCCCGGGTCCTCCCTGCGTGGAGTTTGCATGTTCTCCCCGTGTCTGCGTGGGTTCCTCCCACAGTCCAAAGACATGCAGGTTAGGTGCCTTGGCGATCCGAAATTGTCCCTAGTGTGTGTGCTTGGTGTGTGGGTGTGCGTGTTCCTGCCTTGCGCCCTGTGCTGGCTGGGATTGGCTCCAGCCGACCCCCGTGACCCTGTGTTAGGATATAGCGGGTTGGAGAATGACTGTCTGAACTTCCAACATTTGAGAGATACGACTGGTTACACGTCTTTAGTTTTTCCAGTTGGAGCACAGGCAGGTGAAGTGACTTGCTCAGGGTCACACAGTGTCACTAGTGGGATTTGAACCCTTGCCCAGTACGCCACACAGCCTGCAGTTCTCCAGACGCCTGTCCCCTAAGTCAATTTGTGAGGCTGTATTGGTGTTAACAGTCAACTTGCACCTGAATCTTCTGCTGTGTCTCTTTTGCATTTTAGACGGGCTACGTGCGTCTTTTATTTTATCTTCTGACTGACCCTCATCTTGATGCTCACTCTGCTGTGCTGTTTACGTATTCTTACTATCAATTCACTCTTATGTACATTCAATTTATTAGAATCTTCCCAATATTTATTTCACTATGATTTTTTAATTTGCTTTTTTAATTATTTTGTGTTGCAAGTCCAACTCCTCCTTTAAGACTGCTCAGTTAATTCTTGCCAAGAACTCAGTTGTGTTAAAAAAAAAAAAAAAAAAAAACTTAGCAGGATATTCCATCTGTCCATGTTTATGTATTCATTTCTTTCTGGTCAGAGTGGAACCCTGACAATGTCCATCTTAGAAACTCTGAGTGAGTGAAAGACAGAAATCAGAGCAGGACATGGCACAAGCCCGTTTTTGACTTCCTCATGCCTATTGGTCACCTCTGTGGATTGGTCCTTGATAAGAAGTGACACAGAGCAGAGAATCCAGCGTGGCTAATTACCTCAGGTCAGGCTGAAGATCTGTAGATATGCCAAGAGTTAGGTGCAAAGCACAAGCTTACCACCGACCTTACACGATGTGCAGCTGCCAGCGTTTTAGAAAGCCGCATGTGATAAACCCGTCTTGTACTCTTGGTGTCAGTTCAGGACATCCTGAGGGGCACAAGGTTTTCTCTTCTTAAATGAACTGTGAGTGAAGAGCCTGAAGAAGCGGCCGCTGGGAAGCAGAGCTCTTGGCATAGTTGGTCATCTTTCTCTCTTGAATCGAGAAGACACAGTGCTTATTTGTAGAAGCTGATGAAATCAGAGAAGGCGGTGAGATTTAAAAAGACCCTCATAAATAACCCAGGATTGTAGTGTGTTTTTTGTAATGGTATTTTATTGGTAATTGAATCCACATCAATCCCTCAAAGCCCGGGAGGGTGCTACACAGAGTAATAAAATAGTATGCACCAGTTGTCAGTGCCTTGGACAGGCAAATGTGCTACAAGGGGTACAAACCCAGTCAAAAAAGAAACAAACAAAAGGCCGCTTTTGTCTGCAAACTTTCAACATTTTCTGTCTTTTGCTTTCTTACATTTTTCAACCTCTCTATCCATTTCTTCCATCTACCAGTAACCTATTGTCCTAAATGCCCTTTCTCTGTGTTTTAGGTACAGTAATCCCTCGCTATATCGCGCTTCGCCTTTCACGGCTTCACTCCATCGCGGATTTTATATGTAAGCATATTTAAATATATATCGCGGATTTTTTGCTGGTTCGCGGATTTCTGCGGACAATGGATCTTTTAATTTCTTGTACATGCTTCCTCAGTTGGTTTGCCCAGTTGATTTCATACAAGGGACGCTATTGGCAGATGGCTGAGAAGCTACCCAACTTACTTTTCTCCCTCTCTTGCGCTGAGTTTCTCTGATCCTGACGTAGGGGGATTGAGCAGGGGGGCTGTTCGCAAACCTAGACGATACGGACGCTCATCTAAAAATGCTGAAAGATTATCTTCACATTGCTACCTTCTGTGCAAGCTGCTTCCTGAAACGACATGCTGCACGGTGCTTCACATACTTAAAAGCTCAAAGGGCACGTATTGATTTTTCACTGTTTTTTTTTCTCTGTCTCTCTCTCTCTCTCTCTCTCTCTCCCTGCTCCTGACGGAGGGGGTGTGAGCTGCCGCCTTCAACAGCTTTGTGCCGCGGTGCTTCGCATACTTAAAAGCCAAACAGCCCTATTGATTTGTTTGCTTTTGTCTTTCTCTCTCTGACATGCTCTGCTCCTGACTCGCACTCCTTTGAAGAGGAAGATATGTTTGCATTCTTTTAATTGTGAGACGGAACTGTCATCTCTGTCTTGTCATGGAGCACAGTTTAAACTTTTGAAAAAGAGACAAATGTTTGTTTGCAGTGTTTGAATAACGTTCCTGTCTCTCTACAATCTCTTGTGTTTCTGCGCAAATCTGTGACCCAAGCATGACAATATAAAAAATAACCATATAAACATATGGTTTCTACATCGCGGATTTTCTTATTTCGTGGGTGGCTCTGGAACGCAACCCCCGCGATGGAGGAGGGATTACTGTATAACCCCTGCTGCATCCAGGGTTGTTTTATAGTATACGGTCCTGTAGTATCCCGTTTTATACTCTTTTTATTGTGTGGACCTTAATAACATGTTGTCACAGACTCGCACAAGAGCCATAGCAAGGTTTGGGGCAGCCTCCTGTATATTGTTTTCTTGGCTGCTAAATTGCAAAACAAATGATAGCACTGATGTGTACAAACCAGAGTCTAAAACAGAACTGAGGGAATAGGGAAAAGGTGGAGGCTTTTAAAGGTCAGGGCAGGAAGTGACGTCAAAGGGGGCCGGTACCTGGAAAGGTCTTCATCCATAGGTTCAGACCCTGAAGTGATGTCAACAGGGCCAGGCGGAATTTCCCGTGAATGGTCTGCAGGAACTCGAGAAAAAGAATCCGTGCACTCTGCCACATCCCGGTCTGATTCGGAATTGCCCTCATTTAAGCCCTTTAGCTGCCTCCCATGCGCATGTGTGTGACAATGTCTAAAATCCCATATACACTTACAACTCTGTGATCAGGTACTTTAGCACTTCCTCCCCACTTCCCTTCTATACCTGTAACCTCAGGCAATTAGAGAGAGTAAAGAAACAGGCAGGGGTTAAGTTACACATTTATGTGTTATTAATAAAATACCCCAAAATATTAAGGAAGCAGAATACAATGTGAATATCAGCAAACCAAACCACACCATTATAGCCTAAGTAGCCGTGCATCTTGTGTCCATAGGCGGCTCTCGGCTTACCTTCAGTGTACATGGCCTTTGAATGGAGTGTTGAAACAGGCCTCATGCACATCTCAATATGACTGCCGAGATAGAGTTGTCTTCATCATGGCCAGAGGTAAAGGTAAGGTGACAAACTTTATACCATTCTTCACTCAAAACACAAACCAATAGGACATTGTGGTACAGAATGGTCTCTGACTCATAAGCAGCCATATCTGTAGACCAATAGAATTAGTCTATCTGTTACCAATGAAAGCGCTCAGGTACAACTCGTCCCCTAGTTGCTTTGTTTAGGCCGTTCATGGCCTTCTTGTGGTGGATGGCTTAAAGGCTCCGAGTCCAAACACAGTTACCGTTGTCAAAGTGAGTTTAATGCTCCATCCGCCTCACCATAAATTTCACATCCTGTGTCAGTCCTAAAGACTCAGGTATGGGAGAGTTAGTTAAGTAAATATCAAAGCACCATTGTTCTCATCAATGAAGTGAAACATGCCTCCCCAAACGCCATCTGATATTACATTTGCTTTGTCTAGCTGGCATATATTATACAGTATTTATCAACTTCATTCATCCATCCATTATCCAACCCGCTATATCCTAACTACAGGGTCACGGGGGTCTGCTGGAGCCAATCCCAGCCAACACAGGGCACAAGGTAGGAAACAAACCCCGGGTAGGGTGCCAACCCACCGCAGTATTTATCAGCTTATATGCTGGAAATCACTCCACTACAAGGGATATTCCAAACAAACAGCCTGTGACATCCAAGAGGGGAGCCTTTGCAAGCCTGAGCTCAACATTGAACTTATTCAGGTTGGTCTTACAGAATTTGACCTGAACTGCTTGCCTTGCACTTTTTTGCGAAGAAGCCCACCTCTACCATCAGTCTCTACTAGACATCCCTCATTTTGGGGTAGTTTGCATTTTGTGGTGAAACTGCCCTTTTGATGTCTGATCCACAGACTGTTTGGTGTTACACTCCATTAAGGACACATCCTCAGGGTGGTTACCTTCCCGTGACAGTGTATCTCTCCTGAAGCCCGGAGTCACCCTACAGTGTATTACGGATATCCCACGGACTTTCTATTTCCCTGTTAGGGGTTTTGCACTCTGTCTCTAGTCCTTATCCTCACTCAGGGGCTCTACTCATGATGCTTGTTTTTAATGGTTAGCCAATCAGCCATCTGTTTCATAAATCTGGTCAAGGTCACGAGAGGCACAATCTAGAAGATCATAAAATTAATCCATCTATCCATTTACTGAACCTGCTTATTCCAATGCAGAGCTACAAGAAGATAGCCAAGGTCAAAAGCAACCTGTAAGATGAACTTCAGACTTGTGCCCCCTGGAGTGGTGTTCACTAAAATCAGCTTCAATAATAATAATAATACATTTTATTTATATAATGCCTTCCCCATGCTCCAGTCACTTATTTAAACAGCTAGGTATATGTAACATTGGTTACAAATATTTCTGCATGCAACACAAAGGAGACACAAAGCATTAAACCAGAGTAAAATACTAAAAGAAAAGCCAAACAAATAACATAATGTGTGATATAACATGCATACACAAATTATCCTGAGCACCTGGACAGAGAGATAAACGGAAAGAAGGGGCAGAATGTCAGGTTAAGTTAGACGCCTTCCTGAACAGATGAGCTTTAAGTTGTTTTTAAAAAGAATGAATGGAGTCAGCCGATCTCATTAATTTCAGGCGGTCATTCCACAGTCAGGACGCTATACAGCTGAAGGCCCTGCTGTCACCCATAGAGTGCAGGGTAGTGTGGGGCACAGCAAGACAGCCACAATCAGAGGACCTAAGTGGGCAAACAGGAGCAGAGCGATGGAGAAGGTCACTGACGTAGTCCAGTATGAGCCCATTTAAAGCATTGTAGGTTATTAACAGAATTCTATACTCGATCCTGCCAGACACAAGGAGCCCGTGAAAGTGACGCAGGATGGCTGTGATATGCTCGCTGTTACTGGTTCATGTTAGGACTCTTGCAGCAAGGCGGAGTGGTGGCTCTGAGGATAGGGATCTGCACTGGCAATCGGAAGGTTGCCGGTTCAAATCCCATAAATGCCAATAGAGACTCTGCTCTGTTGGGCCCTTAAGCAAGGCCCTTAACCTGCAATTGCTGAGCGCTTTGAGTAGTGAGAAAAGCGCTATATAAATGTAAAGAATTATTATTATTATAACTGGAGCTGTGATAGAAGATTAGAAGGGACAGAACTGTATAGGGTTATACCCTTGAACCCTTTTAATGTGTATTCCCATAAAAAAGACAGAACAGACAAAATCTTGCCCTCTGATTATTTACATATTTTGCCTTTCTGGTTCTCATATTTTTTCTAACAATAATTATTTGCATTTTGTAATATTTAGCCATAAACTGGCCTGCATTCCTTTTGACAGCACGCTGTGCTTTCCATTTCCTTGTATACAGGCTGGTGTCTGTAGTGTTGTGTGTAGGAAGGATACCAAACGAGACGGCTGGGTGTTATGTTTCAGCTAGGCTTCCTCCCCAGGCTGGGGTTCAGATGCCATGTTCATATCTGTCTTGTTTATTTTTGATTCCTTTGTTTGTTTATGTTAATATTGTTGATTATGTAGTGTCTTTATGTTTCAGTATCTTGTCCGTTGTCCCCTGTGTTTTGTGAGGGGTGGGGTCCCCTAGAGGCTGAACCACCTAGCTCATCACCGCAGAGGACTGCCTCATAAAGGCGGGACCGACCAACAGTCCCTTGCGGTTCATTCACATGCACTTGAGAGTTGGTGAGTGTTTCATTGGGATTTTGCTGGATTTGAGACCTCTCTGCTCTGTGTTTCGACCACTCTTTGGATTACTGATTGGATCTTTGTTTGCCATGGATTGCCTTTGCCTTTTTAGGTGACTCCTTTTTGCCTTTTGTACTCCACAGAGCTTACTTTTTGTTCAGAGCATTTCTGAAGAATAAATCTTTTGTTTTATTAAGATCATGTGTTTTTGCTGTTGTTACTAGCAGGGTGTTGACGGTTTGCACCTCTACTGGGCATTTAGAGTAATGTTGGGTCTTTGTTTGCTTTGCAAACTTTCCAAGTTCATAACAATGTGAATGACAAAAGAGCCACAAAAAGGTTTGTGGCCATCTCCCGTATACCTAAACCTGGCTGCAAAAGGTGGATAATTAGATAGGACAGTTGTGTACAGATTGGAGTCCAAAACAGAACTGCTTGGGTGAGGTAAAGATGGCGGCTTTAAAGCAAGGCAGAGGAAGTGAGGTCATCGGGGCCGGGACCGGAAGTGACGTCATCAGGGCCAGGCGGAATTTCCCGTAACTGGTCTGCAGTGGAAAGAGAGAAAGGATTAGCTCACTCTGCCACCCCCTGGTGTGGCTTAGAATTACCCTCATTTGAGCCCTTTAGCTGCCTCCTATGTGCACATGTGTGACAGTGTATCAATCACATCATCAACATTATGAGCCCTATTTCATAGGCGCCTACACAGCATAGTGAAACCCGACATAGTACGGAAGGCGCAGGCGTCACCGCCATATTGTAAGTGGCACTACTGCAGAGTGAAGGCGAGGGCATCACCGGCTTATTGTGAGTGGCACTACTGCGGAGTGAAGTTAGGAGTAATGTGCTGCTTGGGATTGTACAAACCGCTGAACGCTTTACACCAAATTCAAACACAATACAGCTCAACGATACAAACGCGAGCTCCCCTGGATAACATCAATGAACGCAGGCGCCTACAACACGCGTCTGAAACTGCGGAGGCAAAGCAGGCATGGGTTCAAAACGAACGAGCACGACTGACGGATATACAAACACGAGCCCGCCTGGATAAAACATCAATGAACGCAGGCGCCTACAACACGCGTCTGTAATGCCGCGGGCAAAGCGGGCGAGGCTCCACAACGAACGAGCTCGACTAATTTATTTCAGAATACTCAACGCCGGGGATAGGCGAGCGAAGCGAGCAGGGGGCGAAGCCCCCTTGTTTCATATAGACAATGATTATTGGGAAGTAATGTTTTTCATTTTTATTTTATTGATATTATTTTTCAATAAATATGATTAGGGCGGCACGGTGGTGCAGTGGGTAGCACTGCTGCCTCACACTCCTGCGTGGAGTTTGCATGTTCTCCCCGTCTGCGTGGGTTTCCTCCCACAGTCCAAAGACATGCAGGTTAGGTGCATTGCCGATTCTAAATTGTCCCAATTGTGTGTGTGTGTGTGTGTGCGCCCTGCCCAGGGTTTGTTTGCTGCCTTGCAACCTGTGTTAGCTGGGATTGGTTCCAGCAGACCCCCATGACCCTGTAGTTAGGTTATAGCGGGTTGGATAATGGATGGATGGATAAATATGATTAAGTTTTTATTACTGTTTATTATTAAGTACTACTAACAGTTATGAAAAATAGAAAGAGCCAAACAAAGTCACACATAAATGAAGAAAAAAAGCAAAAACAAACAGCTTTCATTTTATATAGTATCCTTCTATAACAGAGACCATCCCAAGACACTCTACAGTAGAGTTCTACAAATGCTTTCACACATTTATTTCCACAGTTTAAGTCCAAACAGGTTAAGCGACCAGCTCAAGGGGGCTCTAACTGGACTACCAGGCTTTTGGTTTAGAGTTCTATTCCTTAGCCAGTACACCACAAGTACAAAAAAATCCCGACTGTTAGGAGATGAAGCAATGCATGCAATACAGTAGTCACTCCTGCAGGTGGCGCCATTCAGAACTGGATTTAGCAGATCTAAGAGAGGAAGGCCTAAGACAGGGGTCGGCAACCCGCGGCTCTGGAGCCACATGCGGCTCTTCAGCCTCCTTGTAGTGGCTCCCTTTGGCCTTGACAAAAAAATAAAAACCATGAAAATGAATAATGGCAATTTCTTAATTTAACTTGTATTTATATATATATATATATATATGTTTATTTACTACTACTACTACTGTTATACATTTTAACATCTAATTTAGAGAGTTTAGTTCTGCGTGGACAGAAGCATTTGCCTTCACCGCCAACGACGCTGGCTTACCGGTGTGCTTAATATGTGGCGATAAATTATCGAACAACAAAAAATGTAACGTTGAAAGACATTTTCAAAACAAGCTCTCAGCATTCACTGAAAAATACCCAAGTGAAGATAAGCGAAAGAGAGCAATTTCGGAACTGCAACGGAAAGCTGAACAGAGCAAACATACTTTCAAAAAGTGGATCACTTCTACACAGTCAACTACAGCCGCTAGTTTTGTGGCAGCTCAAGAGATCGTAAGGAGGGGTAAGCCGTTCACAGACGGAGAATACATGAAAGAATCGTTCATAAAAATATCAGAGCATCTATTCTCCGACTTTAAAAACAAACGGGAAATTGTTCAGAAAATGCAAGCTGCATTTAGAGAAAGATTCAGTGAGTTCAGAAAGGAAAAACACACACTCTCTCCTTCCCTGTCACACCCCTGGACATCGACCCATCCCTGCTGAACACATCCGCATTCACAGGAGTAAGCCCGATCTAGAAATTTAACTGGACGACATAGCAGATAAAGATTAATGGGTGTCCAAGTTCAAATGACTGACAGCGGATCTTGAAGAAGTCACCCGTCAGAAGGCTACTCTCGCTAAAGAGCACAAATGGAGTGATATTTAAAACCTCCCCAAACCCGACAAATTTGTTTTCGACACATGGAGTGCCATTCCCGAAACGTATATGAACATGAAAAAATATGCATTTGGAGTCCTGTCCATCTTTGGCTCAACATACTTAAGTGAGCAAGTTTTCTCAAGCATGAACTTCATAAAGTCCAAATATCGCTCCCGCCTCACACATGAGAGCCTGCAGTCCTGTGTGAAGGTCAAAGTCACATCGTACAGCCCTGACATAGAGATGATCAGCAGCGAACTTCAGAAACAGAAGTCACTTTAAACAGGTGACAACAATAGCATTTAATAAGCTATTATTTTTCAGAAAAACAAAACACATTCATTTCGGACCCGGAGCTGATGTAGGTTTTTTTGTATGTTCAGGTGCTTCAGTTGATTCAGCACACTGAAATGGAAGTTAATGTTTACTTTTTTAAAGCTGCTAAGCTACAGCTAAATGTTTTATTTATATTAAAGTGGGCTAGTTTTTATTTTAATTTTACACAGGTATAGGAAGGACCCAAATAGGCCTGCATAGTTCAGTTTAATTTATTTCAAAGTAGCCCTACACATGCACACTGCACTTCTGTTTGTTGTATTCCGTGGTTGTAACATGTAAAATCTTAAAAAAGATTAAAACTTTTAAAAGTTTATCAGCTGTGTTACGTTTTGCGGCTCCAGACTATTTTTCTTTGGAGGAAGAGGGGGCAAAATGGCTCTTTTCATAGTGAAGGTTGCAGACCCCTGGCCTAAGAGGAGGTTAATGAAGGTGGTGAGAGGGGACGTGCAGGTGGTGGGTGTGACAGAGCAAGATGCAGAGGACAGGAAAGTATGGAAAAAGGTGATCCGCTGTGGCCACCCCTGACAGGAGCAGCCGAAAGAAGAAGTGTGTTTCTTTATACATGACAGCAGATAATTAATTACATTTATATAGCATTTTTCTAAACTACTCATAGCACTTTACATAGACTATAGGGAACACTTCAGCCACCACCAATATGTGGCATCCACCTGGATTATGTGATGGTAGCCTTTCTTGTGCTAGTACACTCGCCACACATTAGATATTTGGTGGTGAAGGAGTGAGAGAGATAGTTGGCCAATAAGAAACAGGGGATAATTAGAGGCCAGAAAGGACAAGGCCAAGTTGGCCAGGACATCAGGAAACACCCTAGTTTTTTTCAAAAGATGCCCAAAGAACTTTTATGAGTGTCAGTACGTCGTCTTTAGATCTCATCTGAAGAACAGTGACAGATTTTTACAGCACGGTGTCCCTGTCACTGCACTGGGGCTTTGGAATCCACACTCAGACCACAGGATAAGTGACCCCTGATGGCCTCACCAGCACCTCTTCCAGCAATTTGGGGTAAATTTGCTCAAACAATCCGAAGTCAAGTAGGAAATGTGAAGTAGGCCTACTTTGTGAAATAGCATTATAGCATTATTATGTGTCAGTCAGTCATTTTCTAACCCGCTTAGGTCTTGAATAGGGTCACGGGGGTCTGCTAAAGTCTATCCCAGCTAGCATAGGGCACAAGGCAGGAACAGATCTTGTGCAGGGTGCCAGTCCATCACAGTGCGAACATACACACACACACGCACCACTTACACCCCAATAAGACTATTACCAGTTTAGGAAATTGGGATTTAGGAAATCAATTAAAAAGAGTGGATAAATTAAAATATGTAGGATCAGTGGTAGCCAAAGATAGACAATTGGATGTAGAGATAACCGCAGAGAGTCATGTGGATGGAACAATTGGAAGACGGTAGCAGGAGTATTGTGTGATTATAAGAATTAAGGTGAGGGTTAAAGGTAAGGTTTTTAAGACAGAGTGTGTTTACATGTGCTTTAATAACTCGGTTATTCATAGGAAACCTAGTTTCTAAAATCTCATGTAGTGAAAAATCAAGCAGAATGACACCTTTTATTGGCTAACTAAAAAGATTACAATATGCAAGCTTTCGAGGCAACTCAGGCCCCTTCTTTAGGCAAGATGTAATCAAAATGCCATGTAAACCCTTATTCCAGTTAGAGAAACCTAGTTAGCAGACATAGATTTCTCCGCATGTAAACCCTTAACTGGGTCACAGCTTGGGATTTTGTAGCCTGCACATGTCTGCTGCACTTTGAAGTCCACAAGATAAATTTCCGCATGCAAATGCTCTGGCAATTATAATTATTGCTTTTCCTGTTTGAAATAATTTCAATATTTCAAAATTGCTAGATTTATGTTGAAGAGCTGAATGCACAGTGCACAGCCTCAGTAGCAGTGTTGGGCTGTAACACCTTAAACTTAACATGCATTATGTAGCCCAATTACTTTATAAGGCAGTGAGTAACCTAATGTAATACTTATCGAAGTACTAGCTGTGCTACTCCTCTAAGACCTCAGCATTAACGTTTGAAGTGCACCATCCATTACAGCTTGTAATACATGTAGTAAAACAAGCATTACATTTTCATTCCAACAGATGGCGCACCACAAACCTTTGTAGAAATAAAATACATTACTACAAATGTTTGTGCTGGAATAATATATATAGTGCATGTTATTACTTATAAAGACATAGCAATCGGATAGACCCTCATAGGAGATCGTTCCTCCCCCAAACTATGCGACTCCTTAATTCCATCCGGGGGGGGGTAAACGTTAACATTTAACATTATACATAGTTATTGTCTGTTTTTCACCTGCATTATTATCATTCTTTAATTTAATATTATTTATTGTATCAGTATGCTGCAGCTGGAGAATGTGAATTTCCCATTGGGATTAATAAAGTATCTATCTATCTATCTATCTATCTATCTATCTATCTATCTATCTATCTATCTATCTATCCTATCTATCTATCTATCTATCTATCTATCTATCTATCTATCTATCTATCTATCTATACACAGACACACCAACACTTATCCTTTTATTAAGGTGGAAAAATAACCTGCGTTGTTATTGCCCAAGCAACACTGGGTGTAATGCAAGAAACAGACATACCAGTACATTGCTTCTTTGCGGGACTCAGTCACACGACCAAGCCGAGCTGCATGCAATCCGAACATATTAATAAAATGCCAATTTAGTTTTCAGCCAGCTACAGTGCATCCGGAAAGTATTCACAGCCCATCACTTTTTCCACATTTTGTTATGTCACAGCCTTATTCCAAAATGGATTAAATTCATTTTTTTCCTCAGAATTCTGCACACAACACCCCATAATGACAACGTGAAAAAAGTTTACTTGAGTTTTTTGCAAATTTATTAAAAAATAAAAAAACTGAGAAATCCCATGTCCATAAGTATTCACAGCCTTTGCTCAATACTTTGTCGATGCACCTTTGGCAGCAATGCCAGCCTCAAGTCTTTTTGAATATGATGCCACAAGCTTGGCACACCTATCCTTGGCCAGTTTGGCCCATTCCTCTTTGCAGCACTTCTCAAGCTCCATCAGATTGGATGGGAAGCGTCGGTGCACAGCCATTTTAAGATCTCTCCAGAGATGTTCAATCGGATTCAAGTCTGGGCTCTGGCTGGGCCACTCAAGGACATTCACAGAGTTGTCCTGAAGCCACTCCTTTGATATCTTGGCTGTGTGCTTAGGGTCGTTGTCCTGCTGAAAGATGAACCGTCGCCCCAGTCTGAGGTCAGGAGCACTCTGGAGCAGGTTTTCATCCAGGATGTCTCTGTACATTGCTGCAGTCATCTTTCCCTTTATCCTGACTAGTCTCCCAGTTCCCCACAGCATGATGCTGCCACCACCATGCTTCACTGTAGGGATGGTATTGGGCTGGTGATGAGCGGTGCCTGGTTTCCTCCAAACGTGACGCCTGGCATTCACACCAAAGAGTTCAATCTTTGTCTCATCAGACCAGAGAATTTTCTTTCTCATGGTCTGAGAGTCCTTCAGGTGCCTTTTGGCAAACTCCAGGCGGGCTGCCATGTGCCTTTTACTAAGGAGTGACTTCCGTCTGGCCACTCTACCATACAGGCCTGATTGGTGGATTGTTGCAGAGATGGTTGTCCTTCTGGAAGGTTCTCCTTTCTCCACAGAGGACCTCTGGAGCTCTGACAGAGTGACCATCAGGTTCTTGGTCACCTCCCTGACTAAGTGCCCTTCTCCCCCGATCGCTCAGGTTAGATGGCCAGCCAGCTCTAGGAAGAGTCCTGGTGGTTTCGAACTTCTTCCACTTACGGATGATGGAGGTCACTGTGCTCATTGGGACTTTCAAAGCAGCAGAATTTTTTCTGTAACCTTCTCCAGATTTGTGCCTGGAGACAATCCTGTCTCTGAGGTCTACAGACAATTCCTTTGACTTCATACTTGGTTTGTGCTCTGACATGAACTGTCAGCTGTGGGACCTCATATAGACAGGTGTGTGCCTTTCCAAATCATGTCCAGTCAACTGAGTTTACCACAGGTGGACTCCAATGAAGCTGCAGAAACATCTCAAGGATGATCAGGGGAAACAGGATGCACCTGAGCTCAATTTTGAGCTTCATGGCAAAGGCTGTGAATACTTATGTACATGTGCTTTCTCAATTTTTTTATTTTTAATAAATTTGTAAAAATCTCAAGTAAACTTTTTTCACGTTGTCATTATGGGGTGTTGTGAATTTAATCAATTTTGGAATAAGGCTGTAACATAACAAAATGTGGAAAAAGTGATGCGCTGTGAATACTTTCCGGATGCACTGTATTTACTGTAGATATGTTGAAACAGTGTGATCGAGTGACACAGTGGACAGTGTTCATACCACGAATCATTGGTGCCTCAGGTTGATTGAAGATGTTAAAAGGGGATGAATGTTATTTACTTCATTGCACATGAAGGACTAATCGTATTTATAAAATGCAAGAAAATGATCACAGGCTTCATTTTTGCATTCGGATTTAATGAGGCCAATGATGAAATGTAATCCCTTTTTGTTGCACAGATTACTAGAACATCGGGGAAATGGAGGAACTCCAGAAGTGTACTTGTTCATGTAAACACAGATTTTTAAGAAACCAAGTTTCTGCCTTAATCGAGTTACTCACCTTATACCGGTTTTGTGTGTACATAGGGACCACAAGGGACAAGATCCAGTGGGGACAATCGGTTTTATTTGTTTGAAACTCTCTCACACGCACACACACACGTTTCCCAGACTGACAAACTAAAAATCAAATTTGCAGCCATTCTTGTGTCTCTCCTCTGCTCCTACAGGTAAGCTTTGTTTTCCTCCTCCCAACTCTGGCTTCCTGTATTGACGCTTTTAATCAAAACCCAGGAGTACTTATGGTGTCCTGAGACTGTGGCTCAGGAGTACTTCTGGGTACGTTTGAAGCCCCACATATTCAGGCTCACTAATCCCCACAGACCCTAACAGGACTGACCCAAAGAACTCCCATGATGCTTCATGGGTATCTTCAGGGGCACCGTAGCCCAAGGACACTGCCACCTAGCATGTGGGGAGGAGACAATGACCTCAATAGATTACCTTCCCCAGTCACTCCATGATACTGCTGTTAGCACTGTCAGTGCGTTTACATGCTGCGAGAGACATCACGCTGGGACTGGCGTCTCAGCCAGGTAAGGATCCCAGTTCAACTCCAGCTGGGATGCCAGTCTCTTAAGGCAAGTAAACGCACTGATAGTGCTAAGAGCAGCAAAAGGGACTGCAGGAGAAGAAGTTAGATGTGCTAAAAATGAGAATGCTAAGATGGATGTGTGGAGTTAACAAAAGTAGGAAAGAAATCTAAGAAAGGACAGGACAACATTTATTTCTATAGAACACATATGGGATGTAACTCAAAGTGCTATACAAGCTATACAAGTTACAAGCAATGAAAAACAAATTCAAATTAGATAATAATAAGTAACATGCAAAAAATAAATAATACACACTTAAATAGAAATATAATTAATAGAAAAGTAGAGTCGTTATATGTACTGTAGATCGTTTCTTTAAAGTCTCTATCAAGGAGTCCAATGATAAGGTCAGATGGCCAGGGTGGAGGAAAAAAAAGAAGTCCAGATAATCCATCCATCCATTATCCAACCATGCTATATCCTAACACAGGGTCACGGGGGTCTGCTGGAGCCAATCCCAGCCAACACAGGGCACAAGGCAGGAAACAAACCCCAGGCAGGGTGCCAGCCCACCACAGGGCACACACACACACACCAAGCACAAACTAGGGACAATTTAGGATCACCAATGCACCTAATCTGCATGTCTTTGGACTGTGGGAGGAAACCCACGTAGACACGGGGAGAATAGCTGGTGAAAATAAAAAATCGTTGGGGCTCAAAATACAACCCAGGCCTTCAACAGGCAAAGGTATGTCAATTGAAGTGGCATGATTCCTTAGAAGACTGGCATCCTTCAACATCTGCAATAAGATGCTGCAGATGTTCTATCAGACGGTTGTGGCGAGCGCCCACTTCTACGCGGTGGTGTGCTGGGGAGGCAGCATTAAGAAGAAGGATGCCTCACGCCTGGACAAACTGGTGAGGAAAGCAGGCTCTATTGTAGGCATGGAGCTGGACAGTTTGACATCTGTGGCAGAGTGACAGGCGCTGAGCAGACCCCTGTCAATCATGGAGAATCCACTGCATCCACTGAACAGGATCATCTCCAGACAGAGGAGCAGCTTCAGCGACAGACTGCTGTCACCGTCCTGCTCCACTGACAGACTGAGGAGATCGTTCCTCCACCACACTATGCAACTCTTCAATTCCACCTGGGTAAACGTTAACATTATTCAAAGTTATTGTCTGTTTTTACCTGCATTTTTATTACTCTTTAATATTGTTTGTTGTATCAGTATGCTGCTGCTGGAGTTTGTGAATTTCCCCTTGGGATTAATAAAATTTCTGTCTATGAACATGTGATGAGGACAGGCAAAGGAGTGATGGGAATGGAATTATAGGTGAAGAGAAGAGCAGAGGTAGATGGATAAAGTAAAAAAAAAAATATTTGAGGGAAAAGGTCCGACTGCTGCGGTGGGTTGGCACCCTGCCCAGGATTGGTTCCTGCCTTGTGCCCTGTGTTGGCTGGGATTGGCTCCAGCAGACCCCGTGACCCTGTGTTCGGATTCAGCGGGTTGGAAAATGGATGGATGGAAAAGGTCTGACTGGTGAGAAGGAGCAGGGCCGAGCTGTTAGGAGAAGGTTGATCAGGCAACATCGTTGCCACATAGAAGTGGGAAAAGATGAAGTCATTTTGATTGTGCGAGCAAAATGAGAATGAATTTTTATAAAGATGTAACCATTAACAGCCTAGAAGAGTGCAGCTCGAGTGGAGTGGACCTGCCTGCCGTACACGTTGAAGTCAGTGCACCCTTGGGAGTTGACCTTGCCTGTTCCTAACATCCCCCCCCCACCCCCCCGGGCTGACAGCCGGCATTTGGCTGTATAATATTAATCAGACCCTCCACAGGCCTGCTTCAGTGGTAGGCTGTGTGGGTGTGCAAAGCTGTTATCTATGGCATGCGCTGTGCTAACAAGCCACTTGAGTGGTCTGCCTAGCATTCTATCCGCACCTTCTAGATGTATCCATTCCTCTTTTGTATTTCCATCGATTGGGCTCAAACGCGCCCGCACACACAAGGCACCATTATGAGCAGACATGCTGCAGATCGCGTGTACCTCGCTGCACAGAACGACGCAGCAGGCCGAATCCTGCATCGCGTGCACGCGTACGCGTGTGTGTGTGAGTGTGAGAAAGAGAGAGTGCGCGCGCGTTTCCGTGACTACACTGCCAGCCCGCTACCCTGTGTCCGCACGCAGTGCCGCGCTTTTCTCTGTTGTTTTTCTCTCACTCTCACGTGGCACTAGCATGGGGATGAAAAGGGGAGGGGGGACCGCCACAGTGACCTACTTTGAGCCAATGGGAAGCGGCAGGGGGACGGGGCCTGACCTACTTTGAGCCAATAGCAGCGAGGAAGCGTGGTTCGGGAGGCTGGACCACGTGTGTTAGGGACATGTGCGCGGGTGAGCACCCGCCTTAAAGGGGCCGCAGCTCCATCTGGCGGCTTAGAGCCGCGCAGGTCACGTTTTCCAAAGCGCTAAAGGCAATCCAGGCAGGCAGTCACATTTCTGAAATTATGAGCGGTAAACCCTAGGGCGTGTGGGGGGCGGGGGTGCTGGGAGCTGTTTTGGTGTTCTTTCTTATGAGGCAGGTGTGCGCTACTTTGTTATTTTTTTTCCTGTCACTTTGCTCTTTCGAATTCATGCAAAACAAATAAAAGTTAAATCTGACAGTCAGGATATGTTTTATACCTACAGCCCAACTGCTGTAGTGTTGTCAATTTGCATTATATCTGAAGAGACTGCGTTTTCGATCTCGTGTTCCATTGCAAGCAGATGAATTGATTAAATACGTAGAAAAAAAATAAACAGCAATCTAAAGATACCAAACACTCCAGACTCGTTTACAGCATTAATAATAATGATAAGTTTGTTGTATGTCACTGCGCAGTATTTCAGTGTGTTTTAAAAGCTTTAGTCTAAAAAAAAATGGAGGTGAATTATATTGTAAAAAACAAGAGGTAGAAGGTGTCATGTAACGTTTAAAATGAGCCATAAAGTTTGATAAAACGTGAATCGATTATTAAAGATTCACAATGCATACATTTATTTATATAGCACATTTTCATATATAGGATGTAGCTTAAGGTACTTTACAAGATGTCAAAGAAACAGTTATAAGCAAATAAAAGTTATATAAGAATAATAATGAATAAATAACATTTGAATATAATGCACATGTATGATTAATAGGGAATTTGAATCCTTTAAATATAGAAGTCTCTAAAGATGAGTCCAGTGTTAAGGTCAGAGGGGCAGGATGGCAGAAGATAAACGCAGCATTTAGGAAATTTCACAAATAAGAGGACACCATTCCGTCCATCACGCCCCTTCATTTAGCTAACAGCTAAGCTGTCCCAATATCTCATCCTGATTTCTTCTTAAAGGTTCTCAAAGTTTCTGCTTCAACTCCAAATCTTGGTAGTTTGTTCCAGATTCCCACAAGCTTCCTGGCTTCAGTCCTAAATGCAGTTCCCCCATAATTTCCACTGGTGTCTTCCTTAAACTGGAATAATTCTGTTGGATCTACTTTATCGTTGGATTTGAGAATTTTGAAGACCTGGATTAGGTCCCCACACAGCCCCCTCTCCTTGAGACTACACAGGTTTAATTGTTTGATTCTGTCCAGTAGGACATATCCTTAAGTCCCGTGATGCACCTAGTTGCTCTCCTCTGCACAGCTTCAAGTGTTGCTATGTCTTTCTTGTACCGTGGTGACCAGAACTGCACACAACACTCGGAAAGTGACCTCATTAGTGCATGATATACTCTGAACATCCATCAATTTATATTCAGCAGTCCTAAATGCATTTTCTCTTAATTTCCACTGGTGTCCTTGACTATGTGACTCACTTTTAAGTTGAAAGAATTCTGAAGGATCTACTTTGGGACAAAACAGCAGTGACACTACCACCCATCAGTTTTAACAGCAGTCAGGAGGAGAGGGTGGACAGTTTCAGATACCTTGGTGCTCACATCACTGGGGACCAGACCTAGAAAGGCACAACAATGTCTGTACCACCTCAGGGATTTCAGGTTGCTCTCTGAATTACTAAAGAACTTCTGCAAATCCACCATCGAAAGTATCCTGACAGGAAGTATGACATGTCTAGTTTGGGAACTGCACACAGTGGCTCTTCAGAGAGTGGTGTGGTCAGCTAAACTTGTTGCTGGTTGTGCACTTTCTAACCTCCAGGACATCTACACCAAACGATGTCAGACAAGGGCAAAGAAAATTATAAGTGATATCAGCTGTCCCCAACAATGGCCTCTTTTCTGTGCTGCTGTCAGGAAAACTGTTCGACTACCTGAAGACCAGTTCAGAGAGACTGATGGGGAGCTTCTTTCCACAGTCCATCCGCTTCTTGAATGAGGAAAGCGTTAGGATGTACAAGGTGCCCTGTTGTTAACTCCCTTATATTAAGTTGTTTATTTAGTTTTTATTATTTATCACCTATCTAATAACTCGTATTATAATGCATACCATTTCCCTCATTTAACATAACGATTTGTATGACATCTATAAAATCATGTATTATTATTGTCCTTATACATATTGTACTGTTATGTATAATTTATATGTGACAAGTAAGATTCAACTTGACTTTCCCCACGGCTTTAAGAATTATGAAGACCTGGATTAGGATCCCACGCAGTCTCCTATGCTTAAGGTGATAGACATTTAAATCTGTGAGTCTGTCACAGTAGGACATGACCTCAAGTCCCATGATGCTCATGGTTGCTCTCCACTGCACTACTTCGAGGGCTGCTCTCCCTTTCGTGTCACGTGGTGAACACAACACTGCAGATGTGGTGCCACTAGTGTGTTATATAGTCTAAGACTTGGACTAAGTTGAAATTAGGCACATAGTATGGCATAGTGGTTAAGGCTTTGAACTTAAAGACTTGAGGTTGTGGGTTCAAATCCCACTACTGATGCTGTGTGTGTGACCCTGAGCAAGTCACTTTACTTGTCTGTGCTCCAATTGGAAAAACAAAAAGAAACGTGACTAATTGCGCCTCAAATGTTTTAAGTCATCTTGGACGAAGGCATCAGCCAAATAAGTAATAATAAATCATAATACTAATGTCCCTTGATTTATATTCAGCAGTTTTTACAATATAACCTAACATTTTATTTGTCCTTTTAATAACTTCTGTGCATTGCTGAGACAATAAAAATGTTGTGTCAACATAAGAAAACCTGTTCAGAGGATACCTAACCCTAACCCTAACCCTAACTGCTGTTGGCATGGAGCTGGACAGTTTAACATCTGTGGCAGAGCGAAGGGCGCTCAGCAGGCTCCTATCAATTATGGAGAATCCACTGCATCCACTTAACAGGATCATCTCCAGACAGAGGAGCAGCTTCAGCGACAGACTGCTGTCACTGTCCTGCTCCACAGACAGATTGAGGAGATCGTTCCTCCCCCAAACTATGCGACTCTTTAATTCCACCCGGGGGGGTAAACGTTAATATTTAACATTATACATAGTTATTGTCTGTTTTTTTCACTGCATTATTATCATTCTTTAATTTAATATTATTTATTGTATCAGTATGCTGCTGCTGAAGAATGTGAATTTCCCATTGGGATTAATAAAGTATCTATCTATCTATCTATCTATCTATCTATCTATCTATCTATCTATCTATCTATCTATCTATCTATCTATCTATCTATCTATCTACCTCTTGTAGGCCAGAATCTCCCACCTTGTGTTTATAGTTGACGTTCCTTTTGCCCACGTGTAGCACTTTGCACTTTTCTGTATTGTTAGAAAAAAAAATAGAGGGTTTACGCTTTAAGTATTTTCCAGCCAACTTTTTTGTTTTCATAGAAAATACAATTACATAATTCAGCTGATAATATAATTAATATAGTTCAGGCTCATACAATAAATGTGGAGACACTTGGCAGAATGGCATCCAGTAATTTGCAATACGTCCATCAAGGTGTCTGCTGGAATGGCAGCACACATCTCCTCAACTGCTTGACTTTGCAGCTCTCTAAGGTTTTACAGCACATGCTGCATCTTTCAGGTATCCCTGTTTTTTTGTGTTTATGTGTGTAACCGTATGCGCGGTATACAGGTATAAAATGTATTATTATTATTATTATTGTGTGTTTTTTCCAACACAAGTTACAAGGTCAGGATGATGCATTGTGATACGCTGCCATCGTTTACAGGTTTCTTGTAAAACTGGACCACAGAGAGGTCTAAGAGGGTCGGAGACAGATAGCCCTGAGGTTTATGGTCAAGGGCCTTCTCTGTATCTGTAGTCATACATACTTTCATCCATTATCTGAACTTGAGCCTTTCCAGTATGAGGTAGTGTAAATGGCACTTTGGCAACACTGGGCAGGAGCCAGGAGGTAGCCCTGGACAAAGCTCTGGTGTAATGCATGATTACCGGGTTCATTTAGAGTTGGTAGTAAACCTAACATACATGTAATGTAACGTGCACATACAGTTATTAAGGCTTAGATACAAAGAAGTATTCTTTGTGTATTTTTTACTGAATGCTTATAGTGATGGCGAAAGTGACACACCATGTAGAATATGTTTTGTGATGAACGTGGCAGTGTTTTACTTTTTCAATAAAGGCATTTTCAGTGTAACCACAATTATGTATTAACCTCTGGATTTATACTGTAATAGAGTTAAAGGTGTGAATTTATTGTCAGGAGTGGAGTAACGTTACCGTGCTAATAATGAGGAACTGGAGCTGCTCAGTTTGCAGGAGTATTCCTTTAGCCCAACAGGGGAAGTCGCTCATCTTTCTACTCCGTCACTGCACAGATACAAGTCCACGAAGGACACCAATGTGCCTTAAATATAAAAATGAACCTTTTGCATTGTCTAGTATAAGCTAATCTATTTAACCAATAATTCAAACAAAATTTTTGTGTGGGTCACATTACAGAATCAAGTAACGTGCTGGTTGGAGTTTCCTCCTGTATCACACACACACACACACACACACACATGCAAGTTATGTTGATTGGTGATTCCGGGACAAAGCTACAGGGGGGCTTTTCTGGCCCAGCACCCCCCCCCCCCCCCTTCAGATGCCAGCCCCCAATGTTTCTGTTTGATTTCTGTTAATCATCAGTTGTTAATCATTTGAGCAGCTCGCCTCCAAGGGGACCCCCGAACCTTACGTCAGTCGTGGATAATCGGAACTTCAAGGGGAATACGGAACAAAAAATTTTAGTATTTAATAAGAGTGACTTGCCCACCCAGTTGTTCCCAGCCCCACCAAACCTCCTTCCCCCTTCCAACCTACTTTGCAATTTCTGGCTTTGCTGCTGGATGATTCTAAATTGGCTTTAAATGGGAAAGTGTGGGAGTTTCATTTAAAGTGCCCTTTGATTGGCTGGAGTTCCATCCAATATTTAGAGGTGACAGGTGACTTTGTTTGTAATCAACTGTTTATTGAACATTTGACAAATGGAACTATGAAAAGAACAGTGCAGTAAAGGTGTAATAATCCCTAAGCTCATCTCAACCCCACCACCATCCCGACTCAGCAGACAAGTAATCAGTAGCTACGGGGTAACCTAGGAAAGGGAGCAATGGTGTAACTGCAGGCACCCCAACAGGCTAATGGAAGGATAAAGCAGAACAGAAGAAACAGAAAGGGCACCATCAGAGAGCAGCAGACAGCCCGCAGGTAATCCAGTCCTTGATTGCCTAAGTGGATGCTCCTTTGATTCGAGATGCAGGATGTTGCATTTGTAGCATGTTGTAAAATAAAGATTACCGTTTATTTATCAGCTATGACTAGCGCAGGGGACAAACAGCACAAATCAGCAAGGAATTGTAGCAGCCTGGACAGAAAAGGTTGGACCGGTGTGAAGTAAGATGATGGGATGACCAATTTAAAAAAAAGTAAGTGCATGGCATGGCAGTGGAATAGTGATAGAAAAACAAGGTAACAAAGAGCAGGATATGAAAGTAGAGAAAATAACAGTAGGAGAAGAGAGGCACAACGGGTAAAGCGAAATCAGAGGGACACGCAAGGCACAAACACGACATAGTGAATTGAGCTCCAGTTCCATCAAAAGGCACTTGAAGCGTGATGGGATAGGTAGGGAGGGTGCGCTGATTACAGCACATTGCCGCACCCACCACATTACGAATCACCCGGATTGGGACCCGAAAGCAGCCATGCAATGGGTGACACCTCAGCACCACACTGGAACAGTGCGAGGTTTTTTTTTTTTTTTTTACGGTGGCTGGAGTGCCAATCCTACCACAAACTCCCAGGTTTTCCCTGCAAGATGGGGGACCTGCTTGCTGGACTGGACGCAGGTTAACGTCATACCCAGGACGAAACAATTGCAGGTTAAGGGCCTTGCTCAAGGGCCCAATGGAGTAGAGTCACATCTGGCGTTTGTGGGATTCAAACCGGTACCTTCCTGCCGATGCAGATCTCTAGCCTCAGCGCCACCACTCCTCTCAAGGGGATAGCCTTTGACAGAATTTTATTTGGGTTGTTAATTAGGATTTCTAGAGAAAAATGTTGACATCACTGAAAATGGTATCCCAGGCAAGAGAGGCAGGGAAAGGATAGAGGCCTTTGAGCTAAAGTGAGGCTCGAGAGAGCCGTTTATGAACAAGTTAAACTTTCCAGTCTTGTCCACTAGCATTTCACAGACGTGTGTAGCTTGATTAAGTATGTACGATTCAAAGACCAGTTATATGGACAGTTGTAACTTGTACTCTAGGAAATCAGCTAATGAGAAGGGTCCGTAGTGCCTGGCCCTTAATATTATACAGTTTTAAGAATGGCCTCTGCATGAAATGTTAAGTGCCCCTTGTTCTTCCTCATTGGTACAAAGATTCCTGAAGATTCATAGATTATCTATGAAGCTTAATGAACACACACATTCTTCTCCAGTTTTGTTACCTTTACAGAGCCCTCACAATAACTTGATGTGTGGACACTTTTCTTATAATGCTGTACCTGGCAATAAGGCCCAGGGTGATGTGCACTAGAAATACACTTAAATGTGTGGCCATGTTTGATGTATATAAAATAATAACATTCTCAAACCTGCTTAATCCAACTGAGGGACCAAAGCCTATTCTGACAACACTAGGCATGAGGTGGGAAACAACCCCTTGGTTAAAAAAATAAAATAAAGATTTTACACTTTCTAATTTGTTGGAGCACTATCCTTTGAGCATGGGAAAGGCAGTGTATAAATAAAATGTATTATTATTATTTATAACTATTATATATTTTGCACCAGTACCCTAAGAACTTCTTCATCTTTTCATACTTCTCATATGTCCGGTCGATGTGCTTGATCAGCCTTCTCCATGCAGCCTGGTCCTACACCTCCTCCCCAGTCAGACCCTTTTCCTTCAGATCTTCTTTTACTTTATCCATCTGCCTCCACTTTGGCCTCCCTCACTTTCTCTTCCCTTGGACTTCCATCCCCATCACTCTTTTGCCCACATATTCATACCACTTCAACCTACTGTACGTTCCCGTACTTTCTTAGATTTCTCTTCAATTTTTCTTGTACCTCTGATTGCCCCATTTCTTATTCTGTCCTTCTTTTAACTTCATACCTCCATCTCCACATTCTCATTTCTGCCACATCTAACTTCTCCTGAGCTCCCATGTACTGCCCATGTCTCAGCTCCATAAGAGCCTGAATCGAAAATGAGGTATGACAATTATGGCAGAGTTCATATCAATAGTAACATTGCACAGAATAGTACAATGTGAGATGTACTGGCAAGAAGCAGACCTCCAAGGTTGGCTCCTGCTTTGCACTCAGTCGTGCCAGGAAAGGCTGCAGTTCCCTAGTATTGGGTGCAATTAAAGAAACAGCACTGGAGCCCGTTCATGCCCACAATGTTAATTCGCCATCGACAATTAACCGAACATTCACGCCTTTAGGAATGTGGGCGGAAGATCTACGTAGATACTGGAAGAACTTGCAAGCTCGAGAGGATGGGGTGCGGGTTTCGAGCAGAGAACGCTGGATCCGTGAGGAGGAAGGGCTACTCAGTGCACTAATCTTTGTAAAATGTATTAGTAAAATAATTGTCCTCAAACTTTTGCTTTTTAACGTATAGTTCAGCCAGTAAATAGATATTCGGTTTTTATTAAAATGGCACTTATTGGTTAGGGGTTAATTCCTCGATACTCGTGGAAACTAGCGTGTGTGTGAGCGTGTTCCTAGCTGAGCGGCTGAGTGGGTGGGGATATGTTAATAAAGCCAATGGGTATTGGGTTACCGATACGGTGTGTGGGCGGGATCACTCAGGATAACTGAGGCGTGGCCAATTGGCCGGCAGCTTCTCATGAATAATAAGCAGCCCCTTGGCGCCGACGTCACCGCACGGGCCCGTGTTCTGTGCAGCTGACAGCCTCTGCTGATCCATAAGCGAACTTGGCGATCTCAGGAATTGGGAAGAGAAGAAGCGTCCTGCTTAGTTTTCATCTTTTATTTCTCGTCATATTCTGTTCGCATTTTCTTGGTTCCAGTGCGATTAACATTTCATTCCATTTCTGATTGATTTTTTTTAACTTTTTTTTTTTAACTGTCGCGGGATTGCATTTTATTTTTTACATTTGTGAAGGAAACGAGGAAGCGCCTTTCATTTCAGTTTCCAAGTGGCGACTTTTCAATTTCTTTGCTTATTATTTTTGCAGTTTTACGGCTCTTCGTCGCGTGAACTTTTCTCATTACACAGAATCCTTACCATTTCAGTGATTTTTTTTTCTTTTTTTTTTGCTCATTTTCCCAGTCACCTTGCAATCCAGGGAATTTAAAGGATCTTCAACGAGGCCAGTAGATGCTACACACACCGTGTCATTTGTGGTGAAACGAACCCTCGGACTTCCTTCGCCTCACAACCAGCCTGAACTGATTTGTTGGTGTTGTGACATTTAAATATCATCGCGACTGAAGATGGCTCGCCCCATGTCTCAGCTCATACCTCCCGACCTGCCGGGCTCCAGCCCCCAGTATGGTACCGGCGGACAAGCAGGCGCACCTCAGGGGGGCCACTCGAGCTCCATGGCCAGTCTCAAGTCCCTGCTGCAACTGCCTATAAAACAAGGTGTCGAATTCAGGAGTAAAGAGCTCAACGGCGACAGCAAAGGTGAGCGGACCGAGATCGCGGCATGTTCTGCCCTTTGCCTGCGTGTGCGCGCTAATTTGTGCGCGCGCACCTGACTCAGCGTTCCGTGACACGTCTCTGAAGAAGCACCTGGCAGGTGTGCGGCTCGGGCACTTGCAGAGGCTACCTGCGAGGCGCGGTAACATAACTGCTGTGTCTTTGGTAATTATTGTTCTAAACGAAAGGGAATGTCATGTTCTTTTAGCGCCGCCGGTGGTAACAGTACGTACATGCAGCTGTACTTGTTCTGTTGGAACGAAGTGTTCTGAACTTGCAATAGAGACGCACATGCGCAGTAATGCAAACTCAAGCACCGTTTGAATACATTGATGTAAATAGTACTGACACACACACACACACACATACACACACTTGAGATGATCTGTCTTCGTGCACTGACACCGGCACACGTGCAGCATTCGAATTCAAACTTAAAAATATTTCTTCCCTCAGTATCACTTTTCATTGTAAATCATGCTATAGACATCCACTGGGTAGTTAAATATTTGGCTGTACAAAAAAAAAAAATCTTTTCAGGATGCCACTCAAATGGCTGTGCACCTGATTTGTTTGAAATATTCACAAGAATTGTCAATTGTGCCTTTTGTGGTCAGCTCTAGCCTGTAAAACTTGACATATAAAGTATGGCTATCTTACATTTGAAGCAAAAGCTGGACACTTAACTGGCATTTAATTCTACCATCCTTCCATAAAATGTTCACACAGACTCAGTCCTTTGTATTTCTATTTGAATTTTCTAAATTGCTATGTGAAAGTGCTCTCTGTGAAAAGTGCTTCATCGGGGTTGATTGACTTAAAAGCAGTGACATTCGCTCGCACCCACCCGCCCACCATATCTCTGGCTTATCATGCATGCAAACAGCAATCCTTTGGGTGCGCTACCTTTGACACACAGCAACCTGAACACTGTAGCTTAAGGCAAAAACAAAATACTGACAGCCTGCTTATACAGCCATACATAAGCCCATAATATCACATCCTGACAGACATGACCAGTGGATAAATGTAGGCGGTTAATCACCTGGGCATGCGGACACATCTGTGTGCTTGTGATCACACGGTCATGGTGACTTGAGCAGAGGGTTACTTGGAAAATGGCAGTCATTTATACTTGGCCATATCGATGCAGATGTGACAGTTAACAGGATGTGATTTTATGTGCCGTATACACATTCATAAACTGTCACCTTGGCACTTAACATAAAACGCTATGACTTGGATATGTTACACAGTGCCAGTCTTGGCACATTGGCACGTGCCCAGTCACATGTTCACAAAGCACTAATATATGCCACTAAGTTGGATATATACAGTAAGCAGGCAACCACACACACAATCAAACAGACACACCAATGACCACAAGGATATCGACTTATAGTTACAATTCTTTTGAATAAATTTATAAAATAGCACATACAAGCACACAGAATTACTTGTACATACATACCAGGCAGAATATTTTGGTAAAGATGCACTGGCACAATCTGTTGGGCATACTGGTGCATTCACAGCTACGTGCATTTACTTATAAAAACTGGGCATTCATGTTGACAAGCACATGAAACCCATCTTTTGAACACTCAGACAGAACACACTGGTGCACCCTGGCATGCAATATAACCGAGTAGGCAGGCATACAAGAACTTGAACTCACAGTGCTTACATGTACTCAGTCGCCATTACACACTAATACACACAAACCTGTTAGACCTTGCACATCATTTCACACAAAGAGACATCCGAGTTCTCTCTAAATTCTGGCTCAAAGTACTGCATCAGAATTATCAATACCTACTGCAGGAATAACACAAAACTGAATAATTGTATGCATCCCCAAAAATTATTGTTACAAATCATTTAAATATCTGGTCAGACCATACAATTGGTGTTATTGCCTTCACAGACAGGTAAGAAATAACACAAAACTAAACAACTGTATGCATCCCCAAAAAAGTGTTGCAAATCATTTTAATCCCTGGTCGATCCCATAAACTTGGCATTAAGCGTTTTAGCAGACCAGTAAGACATCCATGGTAAGAAACTGTGCACACCTACTGCAGTTGTGTAGTTATTTGTATGGACATGCGCAAAGTCAGCAGCTACACTCACAACTGATGTACACAATTTTCACAAAATCGGCATCAAGAAAGTTTCTTGCTTTATTGTCATTCCAGTGTGTGCGTATTTATTTATTTAAAGAGCTTCTATTAAAAGCCAAATTTCACTTTGGTGACAAATAAAGTTCTATCTATCTATCATATAGTGTCTTTCATATCTATCTATCTATCTATCTATCTATCTATCTATCTATCTATCTATCTATCTATCATATAGTGACTTTCATATCTATCTGTTATATAGTGCCTTTCTATCTATCTATCTATCTATCTATCTATCTATCTATCTATCTATCTATCTATCTATCTATCTATCTATCTATCTATCTATCTATCATATAGTGACTTTCATATCTATCTATCTGTTATATAGTGCCTTTCTATCTATCTATCTATCTATCTATCTATCTATCTATCTATCTATCTATCATATAGTGACTTTCATATCTATCTATCTGTTATATAGTGCCTTTCTATCTATCTATCTATCTATCTATCTATCTATCTATCTATCTATCTATCTATCTATCTATCTATCTATCTATCTATCTATCTATCTATCTATCTATCTTATTCACACGACTGGAGTGCACCCTTCCACTGATATTCCACCCTTCCTGACTTCATTTCCTACCCTGCTCTCACTGTTTTGTGAATATGACGTCCCAGCATAGCCGCATTATCAATGTTCTGGGCCATCCCGTGAATTCTGGCCACTGTGTCATTAAAGGGCCTGAGCAGGAAAATCTCCTTGTAAACGACACTCGCTATTAAATTGTTTTATATTTGGATTTTTAATGGAAATGGAGTTATGGCAGCCCTTGTTTAGAATTTTTCTTTTCACACTTGTAGGTGTTTGTTTGCATGTGGTGCCCCATATGAGCTTATCAGTCCTTGCTTCTTATATATATATATATCATTTTTTTTTTTTTTTTTTTTTAGTTTAGCTCAGCTGATTCACGTGTGCTGCCACACGTGCTTTAGACAAGAGACGAGCTTCAGCAGATCACCCAGCATTGTGCCCTGCAGGCCTTGTTGACCATAAGCTGGTCCCTTTCACAAATGACACACTTTACTAAACTCCCTTCTCCTTGTGCATCTGCTGCCTTGCCTGGTAAGGGCTGATGCGGACCTGTTAGAAGATCCATTAGGCACCAGCCATAGGTGTCAGAAGAAGCTTGAGCTCTACTGCCTTTGTGCTCTGCTCCTGCCATGTAGTTTTAGACGAGTAGAATGTATTCTTCAGTCTTGTTCTCAGTAGATGCTGATAGACAGTATCGAGTGCCATCTCCTGTCATTTTGCTTTCCAACCCATCTCATACAATGCAATACAATTTATTTTTGTGTAGCCCAAAATCACACAAGGAGTGCTGCAATGGGCTTTAACAGGCCCTGCCTTTTGACAGCCCCCCCAGCCTTGACTCTCTAAGAAGACAAGGAAAAATTCCCAAAAAAAACCCTTTTAGGAAAAATAAAAATGGAAGAAACCATGGGAAAGGCAGATCAAAGCGAGACCCCTTTCCAGGTAGGTTGGGCGTGCAGTGGGTGTCAAAAAAAGGGGATAAATATAATACAATACACAGAACAAAGCACAAGTAATCCTTAATACAATATAATAGTGCAATCGAAATATTACAAGTACTCATCTGATGTTGCTTGCTGTTTCTTTCTAGTCTTGGAAAAGGAGAAGCTTGATCCAGATGATGACTGTTTGTTAAGCTGCGGCATACGCTCCTCGCAGTCAGCGTTCCTTGTACCCCTGCTGTGGGAGAAAACCCTTCCCTGTGATGGGGGGCTTTTCCAGCTGCAGTACATGGACCTGGAAGAATTCCTCACGGAGAATGGGATGGGACCATCGACGGGTGGAGCTGAAGCGCAGGTCCCGAGCCAGAGGAATCCGACTTCGCCTTCATCAGCTTCCCTACCCAGCCAGTCTGGTCAATCTCAGAGTCAGATGGGTAACCCTCATCACAGTCCTCTGCATGGCCATCAATCCCAGTTGTCCCAGCTTCCACAGATTGCACAGTCGCCATCCCCTACAGCTTCGATGACTCCAGGAAACAATGGCAGCCCCACCATGGAGACTGCAGCCCAGCAGCAAGGCATTATAGGAAACTGCATGCACGGGCCTGCTCTTCAAGGTAAGAAAGCAGCTCCTCCTGGGGTTGAGTGTGTTTTTTGATGTGTATGTGTGTATAAGTGGTCTGTGACGTGGCTATTAAAGTCTCTAACCTGTGTTCTGTCTAGCCATTTCTCAATATTCTTTATTCTTATTTGTCCTCATCTTGGTTTTGGGAAGTAGCAGTATTGGGTGCCAGAAGAGTTGCACAGATGCTAGCAGTTGCTTATGCTGGGGCAATTTCGAACTGTGTTTTTGACCAGTGAGGTGGATGAAACACACATGAACATGAGAAGAAGATAAAGTCCACACGGGAAGAACTATAGAGTGATTCGTAGGTCCAAGTACTGTGAACGGGCGGTGCTCTCCCGTGTTTCCAGTTCCAGTCCGTGATATCCTCATTTTACTGTGGATGTTTGGTCAGCCTTTCCGTCGTACTGGCACCCAGATACTAAACTACTTGTGAAGGCAGAGCACTAATCACCAAAAGGCTCGCATCTCCTTTAGCTGCAGGGGTTTTCAACGGCTGCATCTTTACTGCATGATATAAAATTATTCTTGACCTGGCAGTGCAACCTGGTAGCTAAGAAAATGGACCTTAGAGAAAGAGTAGAAGGTTCAGCGCCCGCCTCTGGTTCATTGTGTGACCTTAAACGAGGCACTTAGCCTGCGTTACTTGCATTCAGATATGGAGGCCATTGTATCGAATCCATACTGCGCCTTAGTGAACGTTGGAGCTCACGTAGGAAGGCGACCAATAAAATCAAATGGTCTCAGGCTGAGTTCCAACCATTGTCGGACCATGTGACCTTGAGAGAGTCTGCAGACCTGTCGGTGGTCAAATTGTATAAATGAAGACATTTTTATATTGTAGCCATAATATACATTGGCATGATGAGCATTGTACAAAATGGAGAAATTTTACATAAACTTCACAAGGCATTGTAGTTTAGCGGAGACGTTATTAAAGTGTAAAACCACAAAGACGCTAGCTCAGTATCTGTAATTTAACAAATGCACAGCAGCTCGTTTTCTGAAAAACACAATAGAAAGACCTAAGTAGGTTTGTCCAGGTTTAAAAATGGAAGTCAAGAATAACTAACAATTCTAAAGGCTCCTGACCCAAGTGTAATGGAAAATGTTTCTGAGTGACAGGGTCCGCTTACTTTTGCGGCTTTAGAAAAATCAGTCGAGCGCCTTTCCCTGCAAAAAAAAACCACATTGCAAATCGAGTGAAGAAGTGGGGACAATGCTTTGGTTTGGTGGCCTTTGTGCCTCTGTGTATTGTTCCTTTATGCCTTTGTTTACCACAATGATCGGTAAAACTCGAGGAATTCGGTTGTGTTCACAGATTTCTTTCCTACAAAACAAACAGAAAGGGGTCTGCTTTGCTGCGAGTCTCCAAGTAAAGGCCAAGGCTGAAAAATAGGAATTGGGAAAAAAATAAACAACTGAACAACATTGAGGGGGCCAGGCAGGTACATGTGGGCCTATCAGATGGCCTAGTGGGGTTGGCATGTGTTCCACTTCCATGCAGGTCAAGGTTGACATGGTGGGTAGCGTGTCTGTACTTGGGTGGTACGAAGCCTCTGGACACCGGGAGTCCAAATGAGTAATCGAGAGGAGGCCATTCAGCTCCACATAGTTTGTCGTGGGCAGAGTGGTGGCTCTGAGGCGTAGGAACAGTGCGGGTATCCAGAAGGTTGCTGATTCGAATCGCCGTTACTGCCAAAGGGGATCCTACTCTACTGGGCCCTTGAGCAAGGCCCTTAACCTTCAATTTCTAAAGGGGTGCTGTAAAATGGCTGACCCTGCACTCTGACCCCAAGGGGTAGGTGAAAATGAACAAATTCCTAATGCAAGAAATTGTCTGAGGTGAAATAAAGAACAAACAAAATCCCATTCTACCCAAGTCAAGATATGAAGGTTCTCAAAGTACTGCTGCCCACCTCACTACTTGGTAACTTATTGCATGCGTTTGTGGAACCCATGGAGAAGAGACGCTTTTAACGTTTTTATGAAATTTACCATTAACTAGCTTCCATTTGAAACTATGCTTTAGTTACAGTAAGTTTAGTTAAGCTGGCATCTACCCCACCTTTTGCAATATTTAAACCTTTTTATTTAAACATTTCCATCTAGTTGACTCATATTTTGCTTAAACTGAAAAAATGTGGTGCTTTCCATCATTTCTCACAGCTTGTAAGTTGCAGTCGTGTTGCAAGTCCAGTAGTTTTTTGTGGACTTTCTCTGGCACTTAGTGTGTGACATATGGAGGCCAAACCTACACACACTGTTGAAGATGACTCCTCCCAAGTAAACTGTATTTATTAAGAAGACAACTGACTTCATCTCTTATGTGCATGAATGGATGTGAACAGTGACGAGTCCACTATGACTATGAAGTTTTACATCGACTGTTCTTAAATCAGTGCAATATGTTGACTCTTAAAACCTAATATTTGATCCCAAGTGTCCAGCTTCACTCATGTAACCCAATGGGGCAGGATTTTAGTTCAGAGAGGTGTGAGGTCATCTAACAACACAAAATGTCCAGAATATTGTCTATCATGTAAAGCCCAGTAACTAGTAACCCTTCTTGGAAGAATCAGTGGAGCCCAATGTGTGGGCTTATAGATGCCAGTAAGTGATGTGGAAGACAGCAGGGCCTGCCTACCATCTCTTTTTGAATTAGTCTGTGATCATCTATATATATATATATATATATATATATATATATATATATATATATATATATATATATATTATATAATATATATATATATTTTTTTTTGTTCGTTATTTTGTCTTATATAATTTCTTGTATTAGGAAATTGTTAGTTTTCACATACCCCTTAGGGTCAGAGCACAGGGTCGGCCATTGTACAGCATACCCTGGAGCAGGTGCAGGTTAAGGGTCTTACTCAAGGGCCCAGCAGAGTAGGATCTCTTTTGGCAGTAACAGGGATTCGAACCGGCAACCTTCTGGATACCCGCGCAGATCCTTAGCTTCAGAGCAGCCACTCCACCCCATATAACCCACAAGGTCCAGTTTGTTGGTATAGAGGAGCCTCCAGTCATGTAACCTCTAGCTGTGCAGTAATTCTGTTCATGGAGGCCAGCAGGACTTGATGTTCATGTAGCCTGAATCTGATCTTGTCAGTGCCAAATGAATGGCTCAAAAATCTTGAAACGTTTATGATGTCTTTTGTGCACTGAGTGGCGGCACACACTCCATAGTAGGGCATTTGTGCCATATAAATTGGAGTAGAAAGATGACCCATAGTTAGGGTATACCTAACTAGCTTTTGGTGAGACAACATGAGAAATGGGGTGAGATGGTATTCCTATAGTCAAGGATCTGCCCCTGTCCGTGTTCCTACTTCAGAAGGACATAATCTCTAGTGAATTTTCCCAGGCATGGAAGTAAGATGATCATACATTGTGCGCAGACGAGCATCTAAGTACAGACAAAATGTGCGTCCTGTGTTATAATCTCAGGGCAGTCTTTGAATCAAGCATTGAAAGACGCATGAGGCTACATGTTAGTTTAGGTAACATTTGTTCACTCCTCTTCTTCTTTTGGCTCGAACACAAAGCTGACCACACTCCCATCCTGCATATTACCTTTGTCCTCTTAGAAAACCCCAGAAACATATGTTGTTCTGGAAAAAGGTGTCTGCCTTTATTAACTGCTGTGTGTTCTGTTTGTATGAAGGTATGCAAAATATTCTTAAAGTAAGACACTTTATATAATGTGATATTGATCTGCTTCTCGCAACTGAGAGGACGTGGTGGACGTTTGCCAACTGGCCAACTAACCACAAGCGTTACCTGGTAGATAACCATCCAATTAATCAGACTGCGTTTCGGACCTAAGAATGTAATACTCTGATCTTCACCCTGTCAAATAAGCGAACCAGCCACCATGCTGCAACGTCAGAGGCTTTGCTTCAGGTGCAAAAGTGTGTACACCTGATGAGCCCCAATAAAGGCGAAACGCATGTCATGTAGGCAGTGGTGGCTCTGAGGCTAGAGATCTGCACTGGCAATCGGAAGGTTGCCGGTTCGAATCCCATAGATGCCAAAAGGGACTCTGCTCTGTTGGGCCCTTGAGCAAGGCCCTTAACCTGCAATTGCTTAGCGCTTTGAGTAGTGAGAAAAGTGCTATATAAATACAAATTATTATACAGTATAACATATCTATGAGATGCTTCTCACAGCTGAGAGGACGACAGCTGAGAGGACGACTGGCCAACAAATCACAAGTGTTACCTGGTAGGTAACCATCCAAATAATCAGATTGCGATTTAGACCTAAGTGGGTTGGCACCTTGCCCAGGATTGGTTCCTGCCTTGTGCCCTGTGTTGGCTGGGATTGGCTCCAGCAGACCCCCGTGACCCTGTGTTAGGATTCAGCGGGATGGAAGATGGATGGATGGATGGATTTAGACCTATGAATATATATATATAAAATAGTGGAACTTAAAGTTGGAAAATATTGAACTCTGATTACTATGTTTGCCTCTTTAAAAGTCAAGTTTCAGAATTTCTTTCCTCTTTATTACTTTTGAGCCAATTAGTTGTGTTGCTACCTGGGTATAAATATCATTGCTTGATAGAAGGTCTTTGTTTCTAGCTTTGGTAGTCCATAATATGACAGTAACAGCTCAATTTAGTAAAGAGAAATGACAATCCACCAATACATTAGGAAGTTAAGGTAAGTCCACCTGAAAATTGCAAGATCTTTAAAGTGTAGTTTCAAAAACCATCAAGTTCTATGATGAAGCCAGCTTTCTAGTGACTGCCACAGCAAAGGAACACCACGAGTTACCTCTGCTGCACATTAAAAGTTTATCAAACTCACCAGCTTTCAAAGTTTCCAGTTTACTGCACCTCAGATTATTTCCCAAATTAATGCTCCAGAGAGTTCAAGCAGCAGATGCATGACACTCTCTGCTCAGAGGTGGAGGTTGTGTGAGTCACATCTTCATGGTAGAATTGCTACAATGAAACCACCGCTGAAGGAAACAAGAGGAAGAGCCTTGGTGGGCTTGGAAACATAAGGCAGTGGGCACCAGACCAGTGGAAATCTGTCTTTTGGTATGATGAGTCCAAGTTTGAGATTTTTGGTTCCAAAGGTGGTGTCTTCACAAGATGCAGAGAAAGTGACTGACTGATGTCTGGATGTGCGATTCTCACTGTGAAGCATGGGGTAAGAGGTGGGATAGTATGGGGGGACTTTAGCTGTACTGGCAATTTCTTTCGAAGAAAAGGCACATTTTAAACAGCATGGCTACCATGGTGATATGCCATCCCATCTGGTTTGTGCTTAGTTGGACTGTCATTTGTTTATCAACAAGGCAACGACTCAAAACACCTCCCAGCTTGTGTAAGAGTTCCACGTTAGAGGAACTGAATGATGGGGCGCTGCAGCAGATGATCTGGCCACCACAGTCACCTGCTACTTCAATACTGTTAGGAAAGTGGCACAGGTGGCTTTGAACCTCATCAGGCTGGTTGGGAGAAGTCAAAGAATGCGTGAAGTTGTCATGGTGGCTACTTTGAAGGATCTAAAATAGAAGAGAGTTTGGATTTGTTAACAATTGTTTGGTCACTACACAGAAAGTAGGAAGAACTCTTTAATGATTATCTATCTATCTATCTCTATCTATCTATCTATCTATCTATCTATCTATCTATCTATCTATCTATCTATCTATCTATCTATCTATTATATAGTGCCTTTCATATCTATCTATCTATTATATAGTGCCTTTCACATCTATCTATCTATTATATAGTGCCTTTCACATCTATCTATCATATAGTGCCTTTCACATCTATCTATCTATCTATCTATCTATCTATCTATCTATCTATCTATCTATTATATAGTGCCTTTCATATCTATCTATCTATTATATAGTGCCTTTCCTATCTATCTATATATCATATAGTGCCTTTCACATCTATCTATCTATCTATCTATCTATCTATCTATCTATCTATCTATCTATCTATCTATCTATCTATCTATCTATCTATTATATAGTGCCTTTCCTATCTATCTATCTATCTATCATATAGTGCCTTTCACATCTATCTATCTATCTATCTATCTATCTATCTATCTATCTATCTATCTATCTATCTATCTATCTATCTATCTATCTATCTATCTATCTAGTAATGTTGCAGTTACTGCTGATTTTTGATGGGCTGTAGTTCTGTAATGTCCTGTTCTCTTGACCCTATAGAGACCCTCACACTGGAGCCCTTTTGTTTCTTCATTCAACCGCCCAGTTGTCGTGTAGTTTTTGAAGTCCTTCTTAGTTTGTTCCTCACCAGGTCATCTTCGTTAAGTTATTGCTCATTGGTAGCCTGTCAAGCCAGATTAATCTTTTTGTTCTTTTACTGGACTAACATGTTAAGATGTTGTGTGCCCCTGGTTCAGGGCCGGTTCAGGGTCTTGGCTTAGTGTGTCCACTTATATTCTCGGCTCAGATACATGACAGGAGTTCATTATTTTAGCATTCCTCTTGGTAGTTGGAAATATTTTCTCCAAAAACAACAGAGGCTTTTATGTGGAGAGCAGAGGTCTCCATTTACAACACTGATGAGATCTGGTTTGCAGTGATCCAACAAGTAAGTGCAGGTTCAGTCTAAGACACGGGAGCTTTCTTTTTACAGAAATCTTTAAAAGTTTAAAACACTGTTGCCTTTCATGAATTTGGACCCATCAGCAGCCAAACTACCCAATGAGTTAATACCAGGCTTTGCAAACAGGGATTGGGGGAGGAGGAGGAGGAGGAGGAGGAGGTTGAAGGCATGTGTGATAAGGACAGGGCGAGAGAGAGAGAGAGAGAGAGAGAGAGAGAGAGAGAGAGAGAGAGTGTGGCTGGTTGTTAACCGGATTGAGGCTCACACGCCACCGCCATGTGCTGGAGTCACATGCATAAGCTACAGGGAAGGAGGGAGGAGAGAGGGATGAAAAAGGCTTTAAACAAGTCAGAGCAAATCAGTCAGTGCAACTCTTGATGGCCATTCTTATTAAAGAATAACACTGAAGACTGGTAAAGCCACAGTTGCAGGAGTTCTTCTTAGGCGTCATTGCGGCCATAGATGATTCTCTTTAAATGCCTGCTTATTATAACCTGAGGCATACAAGCTAATATGTGCTCTTTACTCTCTTCACACTACAGACATGTTTAGCTCCATTTTTAGACTTGTTACCCCTCATTTTTTTTAGCACATTTGTTCTCTCAGCTTCCTTTTTGGCCCTAAACTTTTTCTTTGATCATAAAGCATTTTAGTTTTAAATTAATGAACTTGTGCAGCAGTACTCCAGACTGACAGAACGGCTTCTCCATCTGCAGGCCAGATGTTATAACTGCAGGTCATATTTCATCCCTTGGAGCCTCCTCACGTTAGCTGCCGGAGCTTATCGCCAGCCTGGCATTACCCAGCCGTGCACACTTTAGGGTGAACCCTGCCATCAGCTGGTAATATTATGTAATAACATGTAGCACAAAGCTTACATTGACACAACTTTATTGCTGCACAAAGGGAGGAAGGTCTTGATTTTTGTAGAAGAATGTGCTGTGAGAGCAAAGCTAAAGGAACTCCGTACACTTGCGCTTTGGCCTTTTTCTCTTGGTCAGGGGGGTCCCAAGTTCAGTCCTGGAGCACCACTGTGGCTCCAGGCTTTCATTCTAACCAGTATCACAAACCAGTGGGTCACTCTTGTGCCTCGTCAATCTAATTGTTAAGTTGGCCTTTTTTGTTTTCTTATTCTGCATTCAGAAAAGTGCTCTGGTATGATGTTTGCATTTAGAAGAAATTCAGAATTGTGTTTTCTTTGTCATTGTTTTAAACACATAACTTTCTTTCACCATTTTTTATTTCAATTCCTCTTATTTCTGTGGAGTTTGCTCCGGAAATTGTATCCAAATGCTGACAGTTGGCATTGAGCAGTACAGACACGGGTGCAAATGACCCTGAATGTTAAAGAAGAGCGGCAACTTCAATGTTACATTCATGTGTGTGGGCCTAACTAGGTGGTCCTCAAGGTCAGTCCTGAGGACCACCATAACTGCAGGTGTCCCTCCCAACCATCTCCTTCTTTTAATTGAACTCCTGCCTTTATTAAACAAGCTATTATTTTCCAGTTTCTGCCTCCTTTATGTCATTCCATAAATTACAGAGTGGATTTGCTAAAGGGGCGGCACGGTGGCGCAGTGGGTAGCGCTGCTGCCTCGCAGTTGGGAGATCTGGGGACCTGGGTTCGCTTCCCGGGTCCTCCCTGCGTGGAGTTTGCATGTTCTCCCTGTGTCTGCGTGGGTTTCCTCCAGGCGCTCCAGTTTCCTCCCACAGTCCAAAGACATGCTGGTTAGGTGGATTGGCGATTCTGAATTGGCCCCAGTGTGTGCTTGGTGTTTGTGTGTGTCCTGCGGTGGGTTGGCACCCTGCCCGGGATTGGTTCCTGCCTTGTGCCCTGTGTTGGCTGGGATTGGCTCCAGCAGACCCCCGTGACCCTGTGTTCGGATTCAGCGGGTTCAAAAATGGATGGATGGATGGATTTGCTAAAGTTTTAGGGGAATGTAGCAAGTGTGTGTGTGACTGACATTAATTATTGTTTTTTCATGCTTTTTAAGATTTGCTCTTTTTATGTTCTGGCCATTTAAGCTTTTTCTTATTAATTAGCCTACTATTGACTTTTAGACTGAAGTGGCTTCCTCATTTTATTATTATTTTTATTGACTATTTAGTGTCATTTGCACACATGGCTGTACAGCACAATACTAGCAGTCAGTATTTGGATGCAACTAACTGGACAGTAAAACTCCACAGGAGAAGGTGAATTTAAAAGAATACAGAAAAAGTAAGTTAACATTTAAAAATGGGGCAAAATATGCACTATTCTGAATTTTGTTTGCATGTAAATATAATAGCACAATAAGAGAAGAAAAAGCCTAATTAAACAACTAGATTGTTTAGAAGTAAGAATGAAACATTTATTTGTGAAACTGTTTGAAATGAAAACATGCAGCCACTCGGGTATCCCTGGACTGAACTTGGGATCCCCTGCTCAAGGTCAAGTAAAAATAAAATCAGTAAATAAATACGATCACATTAAATGCACATTTTTCACCAATGCATTCTATAATTGTGTCTGAAATTAACTAATGTCTAACCTTGCCTATAAAGTTGTTTTTCCGTACTAGCTGTGCGGGTCTTGTTCAGAAAGCGGACGCCACTTGAGACGGCCTTCCCCTCGCCCAAACACTAACCTTAAGGTCAATAAAATAGGTCCCTGATGTTAAGTCACTATTGTAGGGCTAAAATGATAACAGAAATGTCAAACCTACTTATATACCTAATCTTAATTATTGTGAAACAACCAAGTGGCGTCCGCTTTCTGAACAAGAGCCGCTGTGCTACCCGTCTAAGACGGGTTGATATCTAAGTATTCAGCGTAGATATCAGCGTATTCAGAGTTAACGTTTGCAGTGCACCATCTATTGGAATGTATTTTGCATTGCATGTAATAATAAAATGCATCACATCTTTTATTCCAACTGATGGTGCATGACAAACATTAGCACTGCTTTTTCGATTCCCATACCAAATGACATATAAGAGACACAGCATCTAGATGGGCACACACACAGACACGTATGCAGACACTTGTTTCTTTTACTACGGTGGATAAGCTGATTTCTTTCCGTCCGGCAGTTATTCTCAGTTGGACGAATTCAGTGTTAATTAACATTTGCAGCGCAGCATCTCTGGGAATGTATTTTGTAATGTATGTAGTAATAAAATGCATCACATCTTTAATTCCAACAGATGGCGCATGACAAACATTAGCAATGCTTTTTTGAATCTTATACCAAACGGCATATAATAGAGACACAGCAACTAACAGACACACACCCACAAAGGCAGACATGCACACAGACCCCTGTCCTTTTTATTAGCGTGGATGATCTGATTTCTATCCTTCCAGCGCTTTCTCTCTGTTGGATATATTCAGTGCAGTGCACTGTCTATTGTAATGCATATAGTAATAAAATGCATTGAATTTTTTATTCCAACAGATAGCACATGACAAACGGTAGCACTGCTTCTTCAAATCCCTTACCAAATTGCATATTACAGAGACATAGTAACTAGCTGAACACACAGATCTACAGACACCTATCATTTTATTAAGATAGATGAGCTGATTTCTGTCCATCCGTCAGTTATTCTCTGTCGGACATATTCAGTGTTAATGTTTACATTGCACCATCTATTGAAGTATATTTTGTAAAGTATGTAGTAACATGATGCATTGCATTTTCCATTCCAACAGATGGTGCATCACCAGCATTACCACGGCTTTTATGAATCCCATACCAAATGGCACACAACAGAGATACAGCAATTGTAGGAACACACAGATACACAGACACACAGATGTTTCTCCCTTTATTAAGATGAATATTGCTGTCACCTTTGGTTGTTTACAGTTTCATCTGTTTACAGTCATATGGAAAAGTTTGGGAACCCCTCTTAATTCTTTGGATTTTTGTTTATCATTGGCTGAGCTTTCAAAGTAGCAACTTCCTTTTAATATCTGACATGCCTTATGGTCACAGTAGTATTTCAGCAGTGACATTAAGTTTATTGAATTAAGAGAAAATATGCAATATGCATCATAACAAAATAAATTTGGGCACCCAACAGAGATATGACATCAATACTTAGTTGAGCCTCCTTTTGTAAATCTAACAGCCTCTAGACGCTGTCCTCCTATAGTCTTTGATGAGTGTCTGGATTCTGGATGGAGGTATTTTTGACCATTCTTCCAAACAAAATCTCTCCAGTTCAGTTCAATTTGATGGACAGCCTGCTTCAAATCATCCCATAGATTTTCAATGATATTCAAGTCAGGGGACTGTGACGGCCATTCCAGAACATTGTACTTCTCCCTCTGCATGAATGCCTTTGTAGATTTCCAACTGTGTTTTGGGTCATTGTCTTGTTGGAATATCCAACTCCTGCGTAACTTCAACTTTGTGACTGATACTTGAACATTATCCTGAAGAATTTGTTGATATTGGGTTGAATTCATCCGACCCTCGACTTTAACAAGGGCCCCAGTCCCTGAACTAGCCACACAGCCCCACCAAATTTGACAGTAGGTAGCAGGTGTTTTTCTTGGAATGCGGTGTTCTTCTTCCGCCATGCAAAGCGCTTTTTGTTCTGACCAAAGAACTCCATTTTTGTCTCATCAGTCCAAAGCACTTTGTTCCAAAATGAATCTGGCTTGTCTAAATGAGCATTGGCATACAACAAGCGACTCTGTTTGTGGCGTGATTGCAGAAAGGGCTTCTTGCTCATCACCCTGCCATACAGATGTTCTTTGTGCAAATTGCTCTGAATTGCAGAACGATGTACAGATACACCATCTGCAGCTAGATGTTCTTGCAGGTCTTTGGAGGTGATCTGTGGGTTGTCTGTAACCATTCTCACAATCCTGCTCATATGCCGCTCCTGTATTTTACTTGGCCTGCCAGACCTGCTGGGTTTAACAGCAACTGTGCCTGTGGCCTTCCATTTCCTGATTCCATTCCTTACAGTTGAAACTGACAGTTTAAACCTCTGAGATGGCTTTTTGTAGCCTTCCCCTAAACCAGGAGACTCAACAATCTTTGTTTCCAGGTCTTTGGAGAGTTGCTTTGAGGATCCCATGCTGTCACTCTTCAGAGGAGAATCAAAGGGAAGGAAGCACGACTTGTAATTGACCACCTTAAATACCTTTATATCTCATGATGGACACACCTGTCTGTGAAGTTCAAGGCTTAACGAGCTCATCACACCAAGTAATCAGCATTGAGCAGTGACAGGCATTCAAATCAGCACAATGACAAGGGGACCCACATTTTTGCACAGCCAGTTTTTCACATTTGATTTAATTTCATACAACTAAATACTGCGTCACTAAAAATCTTTGTTCGGAAAACACCGCAGTACTCAGATGTTCCTAGGAAATGAAAGACAGACCACTGTTATCTTTATTGTTGAGAGTCAATTATTATGCAGGCTGAGAGGGGGGTCCCAAACTTTTTCATATGCCTGTATATATTTGGTTGATGCTTTTATGTAAAGCCACTTATACGTCACTAGAACATTAGAACACTCTGGATGAGAACAGGCCATTCAGCCTACCAAAGCTCGCCAGTCCTATCCACTTACTTCTTCCAAAATAACGTCAAGTCGAGTTTTGAAAGTCCCTAAAGTCTTGCTGTCTACCACACTACTTTGTCGCTTATTCCAAGTGTCTATTATTCTTTGTGTAAAGAAAAACTTCCTAATATTTGTGCGAAATTTACCCTTCACAAGTTTCCAACTGTGTCCCCGTGTTCTCGATGAACTCATTTTAAAGTCACCGTCTAGGACCATCTGGTCTAATTCCCTTCATAACTTTAAACACTTCAGTCAGGTCTCCTCTTAATCTTCTTTTGATTAAGTGCTGCTGTTTCCATGTTCCCGTAGTTGGACTGATACCTCAGGGTCACACGGTAAGAAACTGTATGAGGGTTGAACTGGGATCCTTCTGCTTTAAAAGCTTTCATCGTTTCCCCCTCTCCCCATGTCTGTGGCCACCTTAACTGGTTAGAATTGACACACTGGCACAGGGACAGTATTTCTTTATATTAGTATGTCATCATTCTTTGTCTTTCACTTATTTAATAGTTTTCACTTAGTCTTCTGCTGTTTTGCTTTATGTTTTTATTTTCTGTGTTGCTGCTGGAGCAAGTGAATTTGCCCTTGGGGAGCAATAAAGTGTCTAACTATTTATCAATCTATCTATCTGCATTAACCACCTGGGTTACATATTCCCCAAACAGGTTTGATTTAAATGGGAAGTTTTAATATATATCTTCTTTTGACTTTAATCACTATTTTATATTCCATTTTCCCATACAGTAAAGTGACATAAAAGATTTTGCTAAGTTGGCCTTGAGTGGCCGAGTTACTAGACGTCCTTTCCAGGATTCGGTTTTGCTTTATATTCATTTGTTCTGACTTCCTGTGTTTCCTTTGCTCTTTGTTTCACTAGGCCAGGTTGCGTCCCCCGACCCCTCTAACTGCCCACAGATGGATGGCACTGATGTTATGGTGAACTTTGATCCCGACCCCGCAGATCTCGCTCTGTCGAGTGTACCAGGACAGGAGGCCTTCGATCCACGGAGACACCGGTTTAGTGATGAGGAACTCAAACCCCAGCCAATGATCAAGAAGGCCAGGAAGATGTTGGTCCCAGATGAGCAGAAGGTGAGGGTCTGGATGACTTTTTTTTAGGAAGAGTGATAAAGCACGATGAAGTTTACGTTTAGTCCAGCTTGTTCGTTAGGGTTGTTTCTAGATGTCTGGTCCAGCGTCAGAGTTTTAAATTTAGGTGTCCGGGGAATGGCTGCTGGTTTACATCCCAAAAAAATGTGATTTCTGCTTTCAATTCAGATCTTTTTGAATAAACCCAATGTATGTGTTTAAATCTAAGTTTCAGATTTCAAATTCCCAATTGTGTATTTTCCTCTTAAGACTGTTTTGTAATCTATGTATTTCTGTGAAAGTATTTTTGAGGATTTTGCTCTTTTATATTCTGGTCATTTAAGACTTTTCTTATTAATTAGCCCACAAGTGATGGCATGTCTTCCTTTTTTCTTCATTTATTTCAGTTTCATATTTTTTTTTTTGGATCATTTCAATTACAATATCACTCAGAGACGGGGGAAAATAATAATTCTTTCTACATCAGCGATGAATTGTGCTGATTGGTTGACCACCAGTTCTTCTGAATTCATTTCAGTTGACTTGCTCTTGAAGACTTGGACCCCTCAGTTGTTTCTTTTTCCTTAATTTGCAGCCAAACAATCTATATATATATAAAATTTTTTTCGTGTTTGAAATGGAAATTACGTATGACCACGTGATATGGAAATTACATATGAAATGGAAATTACGTATGACCACGTGATATGGAAAATACGTATGAAACGGAAATTACGTATGACCACACAATATGGAAATTACATATGAAACGGAAATTACGTATGACCACGTGATATGGAAATTACGTATAAAACGGAAATTACGTATAAAACGGAAATTACGTATGACCACATGATATGGAAATTACATATGAAATGGAAATTACGTATGACCACGTGATATGGAAATTACGTATGAAACGGAAATTATGTATGACCACACAATATGGAAATTACATATGAAACGGAAATTACGTATGACCACGTGATATGGAAATTACGTATAAAACGGAAATTACGTATAAAACGGAAATTACGTATGAACACGTGATATGGAAATTACGTATAAAACGGAAATTACGTATAAAACGGAAATTACGTATGACCACATGATATGGAAATTACATATGAAATGGAAATTACGTATGACCACGTGATATGGAAATTACGTATGAAACGGAAATTACGTATGACCACACAATATGGAAATTACCTATGAAACGGAAATTACGTATGACCACGTGATATGGAAATTACGTATAAAACGGAAATTACGTATAAAACGGAAATTACGTATGAACACGTGATATGGAAATTATATATGAAATGGAAATTACGTATGACCACGTGATATGGAAATTACATATGAAATGGAAATTACGTATGACCACGTGATATGGAAAGTACGTATGAAACGGAAATTACGTATGACCACACAATATGGAAATTACATATGAAACGGAAATTACGTATGACCACGTGATATGGAAATTACGTATAAAACGGAAATTACGTATGACCACGTGATATGGAAATTACATATGAAATGGAAATTACGTATGACCACGTGATATGGAAATTACATATGAAATGGAAATTACGTATGACCACAAGATATGGAAATTACTTATGAAACGGAAATTACGTATGACCACGTGATATGGAAATTACGTATAAAACGGAAATTACGTATGACCACGTGATATGGAAATTACATATGAAATGGAAATTACGTATGACCACACGATATGGAAATTACATATAAAATGGAAATTACGTATGACCACGTGATATGGAAATTACATATGAAACGGAAATTACGTATGACCACGCATCCTTTTCAGAGATACTGTGGCAAGGTGTCCTCGGAATTTAATGGATGTTCCTTCTGTGCCATCCATTCCAGCTCTCACCACATTTGGAATCCTTAGATTTATACTTAATATCACTTTCATGATGAAATGCATTAAAATATGTATGTTACATTTTACAGATTAACTTTATTTAAATAATGAATACTGTTAATAGTTACACATATAATGGTGGCAGAGTGGCAGTGCTGTTGGCTCACAGAGAGCCACGTCCCTTGTGTTCCCTGCCTGGAGTTTGCATATTTTTCCTAGTGGGTTTCCACAGTGGGCTCAGTTTTCCATCCAAAGACATGAAGGTTTGGGAATTTGGTGCTGCTAAAATGACGCCAGTGTATGTGTGTGCTTGTGTTCTCCTTGCAATGAGCTGATGCCCCGTCCAGGGATTTTGTTTCTGTCTTGCGCCCGATGCTGGCTGGAATGGGCGCATCCCCAAATTGAAGGTAATCATCCATCCATCCATCCATTTTCCAACCCGCTGAATCCAAACACAGGGTCACGGGGGTCTGGTGGAGCCAATCCCAGCCAACACAGGGCACAAGGCAGGAATCAATCCCGGGCAGGGTGCCAACCCACCGCAGGACACACACAAACACACCCACACACCAAGCACACACTAGGGCCAATTTAGAATCGCCAATCCACCTAACCTGCATGTCTTTGGACTGTGGGAGGAAACCGGAGCGCCCGGAGGAAACCCACGCAGACACGGGGAGAACATGCAAACTCCACGCAGGGAGGACCCGGGAAGCGAACCCAGGTCCCCAGGTCTCCCAACTGCGAGGCAGCAGCGCTACCCACTGCACCACCGTGCCGCCCGAAGGTAATCATTAAACATCCTTTTCAGAGATTTTGTGGCAAGGTGTCCTCGGAATTTAATGGATGTTTTGGGCCCACGCGTCACATCTTGTGAAGTATAAACCTGGCGTTAGGCGCCTTACGTTTCAGCTGACGGTCTTGACTGGGGCTTGTATCACAGAGCAGCCTGAAAATCATGCTAGGGCTTATTTTCGGAGTAGGTCTTATTTTTCAGGGAAACGTGGTATTGCTCTGTAAAGGGATGGCAGCTATGGCGGTATCTGCTGCTGATCACTTATATGCTGTTAAAGCTGTTCAGTTTTAGGTTGGCATTGCCGTGTTTCAGATATGTGTAATGGTAATGCTGTACATCTGTTCTGGCGCATCACACGACTCTTTTCTGCGAATTTATGCAACTTTTATATTCATGTCAAAAAACTTGTAAGTGATAAGTCAATTCAATTGTATCTTTCTTTCAATAATGCCAGCACTGAGTGAGCCAGAAAATGCACTGAAGAGCGCCTTTACAGTCCAGCCACTTTGCTCATCTCACCTGGCTTCTAATCACAATGCTGTTTTTCCAACACATGATTTGTCTTTTCTCTTGTTCCTGTCAGGACGAGAAGTACTGGAGCCGACGGTACAAGAATAATGAGGCGGCCAAGCGCTCCCGGGATGCGAGGCGACTGAAGGAAAACCAGATCTCCGTCCGCGCCGCCTTTCTTGAGAAGGAGAACGCCGCCCTGCGGCAAGAGGTGGCCGAGATGCGCAAGGAGCTCGGGCGCTGCCGTAATGTACTCACCAAGTATGAAAGCCGGCATGGAAACTTGTGAAGTGCTGCGTGTGAAAGGCAAACAGACTGGAAACTTTACAACAAGTGGCAGTGTTTGAGCCATTGGGAGGAGGAGGAGGAGGACACATTCTCTCTCACACGAGTGAAAACGGATAGTTAGGGTACTCTTTGACGTGACATAAGCCACAAATAAAGGTGCTGGTTGACCTCGCCCCTCACTCCAGGGGTGTTCTTCTGAATAAGCTAGGACTAGGACTAGAGGTGCTGCTGTCCGTAAGGTCTTTCAGGGAATGAGCTGTTCCTTCGGGTTGGGTTGCAGGGGTGAGCAACAAGACAGATATGTTTTTCCTCTTGCGGACCACAGGTGATGGAGTTCTACATTGGCCTTCAGACAAAAAGAAATTAAACTCGCTGGCTGTTGGAACAGAGTTACATTTCTGCCACTTGTTGTAAAGAATATCTGTCAACGCAAATCATTCGTTTCTTATTGTGAAGCTGCAAGAAGAGGAGGAAAAAGAAAACAAAACAAAAGGCATTGGTTTCTGGGTTTAATGTTGCGATACCATTAATGGTAAGAGCGGACCTTGGGACTGGTCATCCTGGGTGGGCGACAGAAAGACGTCTTGAGAAGGAAGCTTTCTTAGAGCCAGCTTCGTATCTTCGTAGAGTTTAACCCACGCTGCCCTGTGAACCTCCGACCTGCGATTTTGCTCACCAACGAGTAGCACTTAATGAATTTAGTCCTTTCCTTGTAAATAATTGTTTATATTTAAACAAACGGGGACAGAAAAAATGATTTGAATATGACTTTACCGAACAATCTCTGGGCTTCACTACTAAATCCCTGTTGCAATCCGTTTGTCCTTGAAGTCGTCAAGCAATCTGTTTACAAAGAGCTTTTTCAAGTCAGCCTCGCCCTGCCGCCCTCCTCTCCGTCTGCCATCCACGCCAACTTCGGAGGAGAGCCACAAGTCTGAACTTTGCTTGATTTGAGACAAAAACAAAAAGGCTTTCGTTTTGATGACCCTTGACTGTTTTTTACTTCCTCCTTTATGTGAAAGTATTTTCGATTTGAAATAGCGGCACAGTGATCAAACGCACAAAAATGGCCTGAAAGATCTTTTTTTTTTTTTTTAAGAATTTTCTTTTTTGTTCCCCCTTTTGCACTCGGAGGAATACAAAACGGCAACTATGCAATATTTATGGGGGTCGGGAAGGGGAGGTCGGGGAGAACCTCAGTCAGTACCTCTTTGCTAAGCTGTAGGAGACGCCTGTCGTTGACTTAGCGCGTGGAACGATAGCGCGGCCAGCAAGTCCTCTCCGAGTTAACTTATCATGCGAGTCTTCGATGGAAAGCTCCATTTTAGTGTCGCGCACTTTGTGTTAATTTGAGGTGAGAATGGTTGAAAATCTATAAAGGAAGCATTCATTGAGCCTTAATGACATGATAAGTCAGCACCCGATTCATTTGTTGGCTCCAGTGTTTCTCAGGTTGTTCCTACAATGACAGCTACACGGCAAAAAAACGTGGCGGGCGATGAGGACCGCATCCGACGTGAAGCAAGCAAAAAAAAAAATGCATTTTCTTAAAAGAAAGGGGTCTCTCCCCCCCCCCAAAAAAAAACAGTTCTTAAAGAATATCGTAAGTGTGTATAGACGAGAGCTTCCAAGAAGCCTGTGGAGACCCCGCAATTCGAGACCTCTGGCGATCACAAATATCTTTTTAAAAATGTAAGCAATCAGTATGGCCAGCTGGACACGAGTTCTTTAGGGAGCTGAGGGTGGGCTTGAAAACGGGTGAAGGCACGGACCACCTGGAGAGTTTCTGGGCATTTTTTTTGGTCAAGAACACATTCAATCATCAGACGTCGGCTTATCTTTCCCTCTTTGACTTCCCAGCCTTTCAGCAACACAATCTCTTGATTCCAGTTTCTTTTTTTTTTGGCTTTGATAAACTTTCCTTTGGAATTTTTTTTCACTTTTTTGTTTTTTGTCAAAATTTGAGGCAGAGTACGCCCGACGTTAAGACTATTTTTAATGAAACGAAGTTTGGTTTTGTGAACAGTAATCCACTGACTTTGTAAAGAAATTCTATTTGTGTAAATATCTCGACACAGAAAGCTTTCATTTTTGCTTTGAAAGCCTTCCTCTCTCTTTCTTCTCACGGCCTCCCTGCTCCTCTTTCTTTTTGCCCCTCTCGTCTGGTTTTCTTCTTTGTTTTTTTTTTTTTTTCGAATGAAATTTGTCAAATTAATTTCTTGCGCGGTATAGGACTTTTAAAATGTATTTGAGTAAAGAAGAAATGTCTATATATATATATATATATATATTCTTTTGTGTTATAAGCTGAATCTGGTGGTCTTTTATTAAGCTGTGATGACACAGTGTGCTGAGAAAAAATGTGTTGGTGTGTTGCGCTTTATAAGTCAAGCTGAAAACTCAGGGAATCACATGTGCCTACTTGGTTTAATAAGCGACAAACAAGATCTTAACGCAGTCGCCATCATCGGAGCGTTCATAGGTCTTGACAGAGGTCTCTTTCGACTTTCTACACTCTCCATGACGGTGGGCACTCTTGATTAACTTCTTTGAGGGCTGAATATCTTTTCCAAAAAACTCAAGTTTTCTGAAAGGCACACAAAGCAATGGTTTCACACAGAAGTCAACATAAAACGCTGCTGTAGGCGCATCAGCTACACGGAAGTTTTCAGTGCCACGATCAGCTGGCGGCCGATCAGATGACGCCGGTACCTCACTTTCATTTCTGATATCCATCTCCAGATCACTTGCATCAAACTCGGAGTCCGACAAGTCAGAGTCCTATTCAACGAAATTACGTAAAACGTCCATGGAGTATTTTGCTTTGCACATTCGCTTTGGTCGATGCCATTTTAGAGGTTATTTGCTCTTCGCTACTCATGCACGCGTATAGAATTGAGGTGAAATCAACAAACTGTATCCTAACACAGGGTCTACTGGAGCCAATCCCAGCCAACACAGGGCACAAGGCAGGAACAAATCCCGGGCAGGGCACACACACACCCACTAGGGACAATTTAGGACAGCCAATGCACCTAACCTGCATATCTTTGGACTGTGGGAGGAAACCCACGCAGACACGGGGAGAACATGCAAACTCCGCACAGGGAGGACCTGGGAAGCGAACCCAGGAGATCTTACTGCGAGACAGCAGCACTACCACTACGCCACCGTGCCACCGGAATGTTCCCTCAAGTCGGATTTTCAACTCGGATACTCGGGGCTGTTCTGTCAAATCTGAGTCTGTCCAACTTCAGACGCCAACCCAAAATGGCGACGTACACCGCAAACTTTTGTGAAATGCCGTCGTATTCTACTGTCTGCTTGTGCGACTCATTAAATCAGTCGCACAGCTTCTATCCGTGGTGCGCAAAATAGCAGTAAGAACCACAAAGGTTTTCCTGGATGCGTCCATATTGGTTTTCCGAATGTTGCGCCAGAACACGGTGAATTCATGTGTGACGTCATTCCCAGCTCCGACTTCCGAGGTAAATGGAAAGCAGCCAACACGTTCAACATGTTACTCAGTAAGGAATATTCGCAACCAAAATAATCCACCTCAGGGTCAGGGGGGGTGAGGTTATCCTGGCACCAGTCCTGAATAGGGTCTCACTCACTCACTCGCTCGCACTCACAGAGGGCATTTGGAATTGCTAATTGACCCTTCAAGGATGTGGGAGGACTGGGTATGGGATTCAAAGCCAAGGTGCTGGATAATCTGCTCCATCTTAGATCTCTGAATGTCTTACACCTTACACACCAAATCGTAACCTTGGATCTTCAAATGACGGTCTGCTTAGAAGTCCAAGAGCTAAATGTAAAAGAAGTGGTGAGGCGGGCGGCCTTCAGCTGTCAGGCACCTAAAATCTGGAATACGAGCTGACCGATAGGAATTCACCGGGCTGATACGGTGGAGCACTTAAAACACCTAACCTGCATGTCTTTGGACTCTGGGAGGAAACCCACGCAGACACGGCGAGAACATGCAAACTCCACGTAGGGAGGACCCGGGAAGCGAACCCAGGTCTCCCAGCGCTACCACTGTGCCACCGTGCCCTTTTATTATCAAAATACCATTATATTGATTTTAAAATATAGCCAAGACCTAACTAGTGTTGCTAACGGCAGTTACCGCTTGAAACGACGGATTTTTAATTTATTATACAAGTATGGCTGTGATTCCCTCGGTTCAGCAGCCATTCCTTCCGTGTCCTCATGGCCAACTCCCTTAGCTCCTCCTTCATTAGTCCCGTTTACATGTTAATTGGTTATTCGAGAAACCTCTGGAATTGTAATCCCACCGCTGACACCTGTTACTCTGTTCACTTTGGGTGGCTGGCATTCCTAAAGTTCACTTCTGGGTTCAAGAATGGCCAAAGTGAAACCGCTTTCTCGAGAAATGTGTCTGTCTATTTGCAAAATGAAGGTTATTCCATGTGACATATTGCCAGGAAACTGAAGATTTTGTGCGAAGATGTCTGTTACTTTCTTGAGAGAAGAGGGCAGATTCCATCTGACAAGGACAAAAAGAGAAGGAGAAGGCCCCAAATTGACAACGGCATGGAGGATAAAGACACCAGAGAGTGTAGTGTGGGAAACAAACACCTCAAGGACCTCAGTTGATGGCCTCTTCTTTAAATACACGCCAAACAGCAGCGTCAACTGTCTCCGAGGAAAGACAAGTCCAGGATTCTGACCTTAGATGCAGAGCTTCAAAGAAGAAGCCGAATGTGAAACTGGCAGATAAAAAGAAAACGTTAAAATGGACAAAAGAGCACAGACAACTGGAAACGCATACAATAGTCGCCATCGTGTAATCATTGGACGGCATTGACGTTTGAAGTTTATTTAAGGAAGAAGCCAACTCAGGACAACACCTCACACTCTGGTGTTCTTCTTGTTTTATGCGGTTGTCCATCTGGGCCTTCCCCTTCATTTTCTATCCTGGTCTGATCCAGTTTGCCATCTTCTCTTAAGATTGATTAAATTGATTTAGTTTCATGGTACCGTCATAAAAAAAGTATCCATTTCTATGAAAAGTATGGACCCTTATGGCCTTGTCCAGACTTTTGAATGGTTGTGCTTAGATATTTACATGTTTATGTATAAAACCCACACTTCATTCAGGAATCACTTACACTGAGCTGAATACCCTGCTGCAAAAATGACAACCGTCCAGCTCCTCAAATTAAAGGTGCCAAGGTGGTTCCTCAGAGCAGTGCCATAGGGCAGGGGTGCCCAACTCCCCTCCTGGTGGGCCGCAGTGACTGCAGGTTTTCATTCTCACCATTTTTCCTAATCAGTGAGCAGTTTTCGCTGCTAATTAACTCCTTTTCCGTTCATTTTAATAGCCCTGTTTTTTATGGGTTCAGTCCTCTGATTTGATTCGTCTCTTCATTAAATGGCAGCCAATCAGAAAAGAGACGTGAAACGAGCCGACAGATGGAACGTCAAACTCCAGCCAGTTTCTTAATGAGAAGCCGATTCTTGCTCTTCATTATTGAATATCCCGACTTGTTGCTGCTCTCGTTCGGCCACAGCAGGCTGCTGATTTTTCAGTTTTTTCTGAGATGTTTCGGTGACCTGAGCAGACCGACATGACCGAGACCTTCACCTTTCTCTGTTTTCAGGTGAGCAGGTCATGTTTTGTGTCTCATTATTGTTTGGCTGCTCGTTAGGGAAAACTAAACAACTAAGGGGTCCGAGTCACGTCAATTAAAACTGAAGGCAAAAGAAGTTCATCAGCAGCAAAAAACGGCTCACTGATTAAGAAGTTGGTTAGAATGAAAACCTGCAGGCACTGCGGCCCACCGGGAGCGGAGTTGGACACTCCTGCCATAGGGGAACCGTTTTTGGTTCCATTCCCAAACGAAGCAGCTACATGACGGTACCTGAAAGCGCGTTCACGTGTTTAGATATGAAGAGCCTCCTGATTTTAAGAGGACCCTCAGGCAGTCTGGTTAATGTGCAATTTCATGTTTAGCTCCCCACCATTCATGATGACACTTCTGTTCTTTAACTCTGCCTCGGCCTGTGACGCTAAGGAATCGAGTTTATTTTTGAAGTTCTCATTATTTCCATTTCTGTTCAGGTTTTCCTGATGTGTTAGGTGGCCTACTAGACTTCAGAGATTTCTGTTTTCCTATTAGGAACTTTTTCAAAGAGACAACTTGATGTGCCCAAGCACCCTGCACAAGATGAAATGGATCTCCTGCAGGCCATGGCTCTGTGGGGAAATGCACAAGCCAGTCCAGAGCCATTTTTGAAGCTTTATTTGTAAGAGTTTGGGTTAGTCGGTGTGAGCGTTCAAGAGATGCAAATGTATTTTTTTTTATCAAATAACAAGCTAGTCTAACTGGCACATTTAAGATAGAAAACCTCATCTGAAAGGAGTGGTGGCGGTGGGTCGTGGGCGCGATGCCAAGCGGGTGTGCTCACGGTGAGTGACCCCTGTGGACAGTGCGGACTTGTTGTTCTTACTCTTACCCTCTTGGGCTCTTTGCAAATGCTGCCATCTTACCTGAGGTGACACTGGAAGATGCACTTAACTGACATTTGGTTAAGAGTTCTTAACACAGTTGTCATCTGTGTTGTAATGCTGGTTTATTAATGACTTTGCTGCATATCTATAAATAATATTATTATGCAGGACATTACATTACATTCTAACACTCTAATAAAATATATATTGTGAAAGTCCTGGGCCTGTACAGCGGACACAGACAGGCAGAGAGACGAGTTTGGCACTAAACACCCGCTTTATTTACAGGTGGCAGCACCAACACCGTCCCCCCGCCTCCACTCCTCTTCAGGCTTTGTCCTCTTCCTCCCTACTCTGGCATCCTGAATGGTGGGGACTGATCCCCCCCCCCCCCCCCCCTTTTTTCCAGGTGCCCAATGAGCTTCTTCCGGCAGCAGTTTCGGATGTGGTTGAAGTGCTGCCAAATAGGGCCCTGTAAAAGTCCAGGCGCCCCCTGGTGGTGACCACAAGCCCAAGCACGGTTGAGCTTCCATGCTCTCAATATGTGGCCCTGCTGGAAACCAAACCTCTGCTGGTCCAGGGGAGAAACTGTCCTGAAAAATACTCCACCACAATATATAATAGTGGCGTTGTTAGTGGGGGCTTCCTGGGGTGTTGCCCCAATCTTCAAAAGCCCAATGCATGTATGCACACTTTCGATAGGCTAGCCCTCTGATAATGGCAGCCGACAGCGCAACTTCAAGGGAAACCCACGGGGTGGGAACAACATGAAACTTCCAACACCCCACCAGACATCAGGCAGCTAACGATATTAATGTACATCTCTCTGTCCATGACGCTGCCTCCCTGCACATCCAACAACAACATTCATTTCTAGAGCACATTTTCATACAAATAAGTGCCTTACAGGATGAAGAAAGAGAAAAAAAGACAAAATCAATAAGAAAATAGAATTCGGGAACACAAAAGTAAGGTCCGATGGCCAGAGAAGACAGAAAAAAACAAAACTCCAGATGGGCGGAGAAAAAAATAAAATCTGCAGGGGTCCCAAGGCCATGAGACCACCCAGTCCCCTCTAGGCATTCTACCTGACATCAATGAGCTCAATCAGTCCTCATGGTATTCATGGTTCTCATGGAAGGACTTGATGATCAGGGTCATGGGGACTTCTGGCCTTTAATCCATCAATGATGGGACATCACGGTGGTTTGATCAGGTGGAGGGGGCACAGATCAACACCCCAGAAAACCGGAAAAGGAACAGCAGAGAAAGTAGGGGTGAGTACGGATTATGGAGCCACCAGGAATTGTGTATATAATTAATTAAATATACAGAGAGAGAGAAGAGGTTGGATGATGTGGAGATAGTGAATCAGGAAGTGCAACGGATTAGCAAGAAGGAAGTAAGGACAGCTATGAAGAGGATGAAGAATGGAAAGGCCGTTGGTCCAGATGACATACCTGTGGAAACATGGAGGTGTTTAGGAGAGATGGCAGTGGAGTTTTTAACCAGATTGTTTAATGGAATCTTGGAAAGTGAGAGGATGCCTGAGGAGTGGAGAAGAAGTGTACTGGTGGGCCGATATTTAATAATAAGGGGGATATGCAGGACTGCAGTAACCACAGGGGAATAAAATTGATGAGCCACAGCATGAAGTTATGGGAAAGAGTAGTGGAAGCTCAGTTAAGAAGTGAGGTAATGATTAGTGAGCAGCAGTATGGTTTCATGCCAAGAAAGAGCACCACTGATGTGATGTTTGCTCTGAGGATGTTGATGGAGAAGTTTAGAGAAAAACAGAAGGAGTTGCATTGCATCTTTGTGGACCTGGAGAAAGCATATGACAGGGTGACTGAGAGGAGCTGAGAGATTGGACACTAAGGAGGGAGAAAAGGACCAGTGGGCTAGACAGAGGGACCGAGCTGGGAAAGATGTGCAGCAGGTTAGGGTGATAAAGGATAAAGATGGAAACGTACTCACAAATGAGGAGAGTGTGTTGAGCAGATGGAAAGAGTACTTTGAAAGGCTTATGAATGAAGAGAATGAGAGAGAGAAGAGGTTGGATGATGTGGAGATAGTGAATCAGGAAGTGCAACAGATTAGCAAGGAGGAAGTAAGGACAGCTATGAAGAGGATGAAGAATGGAAAAGCAGTTGGTCCAGATGACATACCTGTGTAAGCATGGTGGTGTTTAGGAGAGATGACAGTGGAGTTTTTAACCAGATTGTTTAATGGAATCTTAGAAAGTGAGAGGATACCTGAAGAGTGGAGAAGAAGTGTACTGGTGGGCCGATATTTAAGAATAAGGGGGATGTGCAGGACTCAGTAACAACAGGGGAATAAAATTGATGAGCCACAGCATGAAGTTATGGGAAAGAGTAGTGGAAGTCCAGTTAAGAAGTGAGGTGATGATTAGTGAGCAGCAGGATGATTTCCAAGATGGATGCCAAGAAAGAGCCCCACAGATATGATGTTTGCTCTGAAGATGTTGATGGAGAAGTTTAGAGAAGGACAGAAGGAGTTGCATTGCGTCTTTGTGGACCTGGAGAAAGCATATGACAGGGTGAGGAGAGAGGAGCTGTGGTATTGTACGAGGAAGTCAGGAGTGGCAGAGAAGTACGTAAGAGTTGTACAGGATATATACGAGGGAAGTGTGACAGTGGTGGGGTCTGCGGTAGGAGTGACGGAGATGGGATTACATCAGGGATCGGCTCTGAGCCCTTTCTAATTTGCAATGGTGATGGACAGGTTGACAGACGAGACTAGACAGGAGTCCCCGTGGACTGTGATGTTTGCTGATGACATTGTGATCTGTAGTGATAGTAGGGAGCAGGTTGAGGAGACCCTGGAGAGATGGAGATATGCTCTAGAAAGGAGAGGAATGAAGCTCTGTAGGAACAAAACAGAATACATCTGTGTGAATGAAAGGGAGGTCAGTGGAATGAGGGGAGTAGAGTTGGCGAAGGTGGATGAGTTTAAATACTTGTGATCAACAGTACAGAGTAATGGGGATTGTGGAAGAGAAGTGAAGAAGAGAGTGCAGGCGGGGTGGAGTGGGTGGAGAAGAGTGTCAGGAGTGACTTGTGACAGATGGGTACAGCAAGAGTGAAAGGGAAGGTCTACAGGACGGTAGTGAGACCAGCTATGTTATATGGGCTGGAGACGGTGGCACTGACCAGAAAGCAGGAGACAGAGCTGGAGGTGACAGTTAAAGATGTTAAGATTTGCATTGGGTGTGACGAGGATGGACAGGATTAGAAATGAGGACATTAGAGGGTCAGCTCAAGTTGGACCATTGGGAGACAAAGTCAGAGAGGCGAGATTGCATTGGTTTGGACATGGCAGAGGAGAGATGCTGGGTATATTGGGAGAAGGATACTAAGGATAGAGCTGCCAGGTAAGAGGAGAAGAGGAAGGCCTAAGAAAAGGAATATGGATGTGGTGAGAGAGGACATGCAGGTGATGGGAGTAACAGAACAAGATGACGAGGACAGAAAGATATGGAAGAAGATGATCCGCTGTGGTGTCCTCTAACGGGAGTAGCTGAAAGAACAAGAAGAAGAAGAATTAAATATACAGAGCATCGGGATTAAACTAAAATAAAGCTCTGAGAAAGCCATTTTAAAGTGATGTGTTTTCAGCAGTGTTTTAAGTGCTCCACTGTATCAGCCCGGTGAATTCCTATCGGTCAGCTTGTATTCCAGATTTTAGGTGCCAAACAGCAGAAGGCCGCCCGCCTCACCACTTCTTTTAAGTTTAGCTCTTGGAATTCTAAGCAGACCCTCATTTGAAGATCTAAGGTTACGATATGGAGTGTAAGGTGTAAGACATTCAGAGATCTAAGATGGAGCAGATTATCCAGCACCTTGGCTTTGAATCCCATACCCAGTCCTCCCACATCCTTGAAGGGTCAATTAGCAATTCCAAATGCCCTCTGTGAGTGCGAGCGAGTGAGTGAGACCCTATTCAGGACTGGTGCCAGGATAACCTCACACCCCCCCACGACCCTGAGGTGGATTATTTTTGTTGTGAATATTCCATACTGAGAAACATGTTGAACGTGTTGGCTGCTTTCCATTTACCTCGGAAGTCGGAGCTGGGAATGACGTCACACCTGAACTGACCGCATTCTGGCGCAACATTCGGACAACCAATATGGACGCATCCAGGAAAACCTTTGTGGTTCTTACTGCCATTTTGCGCATCCAAACACTGTGGCACGGATAGAAGATGTGCGACTGATTTAATGAGTCGCACAAGCAGACAGTAGAATACGACGGCACTTCACTAAAGTTCGCGGTGTACGTCGCCATTTTGGGTTAGCGTCTGAAGTCGGACAGACTCAGATTTGACAGAGCAGCCCCAAGTATCCGAGATGAAAATCCGACTTGAGGGAACATTCTGGTGGCACGGTGGCGCAGTGGTAGCGCTGTTGCCTTGCAGTAAGGACTCCTGGGTTTGCTTCCCGGGTCCTCCCTGCGTGGAGTTTGCATGTTCTCCCCGTGTCTGTGTGGGTTTCCTCCCACAGTCCAAAGACATGCAGGTTAGGTGCATTGGCGATTCTAAATTGTCCCTGGTGTGTGTGTGCTTGGTGTGTGGGTGTGCTGGCACCCTGCCCGGGATTTGTTTCCTGCCTTGTGCCCTGTGTTGGCTGGGATTGGCTCCAGCAGACCCCCGTGACCCGTGGGAACATTCCTGTTGAAGATTCCAATTAGGAACTCAGAAATTCTGACTTCCCACTTAAGATGGAACGCAGCACTAGAAATCCCGATTGTTGGATGGAGTGAGGTGGAGGAGCTGAACTGGGACCGCTGTGTGTGCTGGGATGACGCGTGCACAGTAGAACGGTGAATGTTCGGCCAACTTGACGCCACGTGACGTGGGAGCTTCTGTTGAGGCGACATTGTCATCCTGCTGGGAATGCACAGAAGTAATTAACTTGTTAGGTTACCCCGGAAAAAGAAGATAAATGAGTAACGTTAAACGCAAAGTGCCACAATGCATGAGGGAGACCACATCAGGAGTGCTGGCACATGCCAAGGACGGGTGGTCTGCTTTGGCACAGGCTTTAGCTCCTTTTAAATCGCTTAATATTCAGCCTAAGTTTTGTAAAGTTTGGCCTGCTGTGCTCGCTTGTTGAATGAGAGGGTGGGTGGCTGGGTGTGTTGCTGGGGGGTTTCTTTCCTGATACTGCAGCCTGAGATCGTCTTGTTTTTTTTTTTTTTCTCCTACTGGGTGAAAGTTCACAAATGAGGGAAAGTGCAAGAATTCCTGCCTCGCAGTGCCAGACTCCCCCCACCACGAGAGATGGCATCCAGATGTTGACATGCTCCTGTGGAGCCCCCCTTCTCCCCACCCACTTCTTTGTATTCTTCCCTGCTGTTGAGTTGAGTTCATTCCACTGTTGTTGTTGCTGCCGCTGCCACCGCTCCTTGGAGAAGTCAGAATGGCGCGTCAACATTTGCTAGTCATCCTCAGCCTGTCGGCCTGGTGGTCCGGAGCCCTGCTGGCTGTCGAAGGTGAGTGTCTCTCCGCCGTTCTTGAGTAGCGTTTCCATCGTGCCGTCTCGCCGGGGCTTCCAACCGGACACATGCCTGTTGTTTGGATTGAGCACTGGCGGATGTTCTTATAGTCACGAGACCCCAGCAGAAGATGATTGCCTTGGAAGCGTTTGGAAAAAGTTATGTTCTGCTGGAGATGGAGACATTTATAAGATTACAGTCACATTGATTAACCGGTTAATGGAACGACGTGAAGTGCCCACCTTAACATTGTAACAGGATAAAAGCACAAGAAGGATGCAAACATCCTTTTCTTTTTAGGAGCATACACGTTTAAATTTTTCATGATATAATCTGTGTCCTCATCCATTTTTTTTAACCCCCCTGACACCCCCCCCGGGGGGTTTCTTAAGTCCATCCAAAGCAGTGGCATCTCACAGGGTAGCGCCAGAGGGGGATTACAGTGTCGGGGACCAAACACGTTAGTTCAGATGCTCTTCATCATCATCAGCGGGCCGTGACGCTGGACATTCAGTGCCATCTTGTGATTCCAGCACAGGTTTGTAGAATTTGGAACGAAGTTCACCTCCGTAATTCCGTAAGTCGCTAGGAAAAGAACGCCAGCAACACAGGATGTGTCATAAAGGTCAGTCCGAGGAAAACTGCTGGCGTCCTTTGATTCTGCCACGGCGGGGAAAAATCAAAGACTATGCTGCACTTGGTGTGAAGGACTTTTTGGATATTGAAAGTGTTGCTCCTTAAGGATCACTACCAGGACCCCCTACTCTTTAATTTACATAAATAATCTAGTGTGGCGGACGGTCGGGACCCATGCTCGGCCGGGACGCTCCTTTGACACTGAGTCCAAGGGAGCAGCCATGGGATGCACACTACGTCCCCTGGAATGCATGGGTTGCATCGGGGCCACAGGCGTGGGACTTCAGGGCTCAGCCTTGTTGGGCTCCGTGATCACCACCAGGAGGAGCTGCACGGCTTGACGAGCCCCCGTGGGCGGGAATGCAGGCCCACCCGAAAGTGCAGCCTAAATTAGGTTAATTATCACCTGAAGCACTTCTGGGTGGGCTACAAGAAGAGCCAGCAGCCACGACACCAGGCGCCAGAGTCGGGAGGAGGAGGAGGATGAGGATGACAACAAAGCTGCCTGGGAGGAGTGAAGGAAGAAGAGAGTGATTTTTTTTCAGTTGTGTGTTTTGGGACTGTGTAGGGTCTGTGCTGCCCCACAGCTGAAGAAAAATTAATCTTTTGTTTTTATTTTCACGTGCCTGCAGTGTCAGGTTGGCGCCAACCAAGCGCTTCCACCACACTGGCGTAGTCGGCAGGATTCATGAACGTCCTTGAGGCAGAGAGAGAGGTTAGGAGGCGCATTGCCGCACCCACCACATGACAAACCAACTCAGGATCCCAGATTAGGACCCAAGTGCGGCCATGCAACTGGTGACACCTCAGCACCACACCAGTTCAGATGGAGCAGAACCAGTGTGAGGTTTATTATGGTGGCTGAAGTGGTTGAGGCAGAGACCTGCATATTTTTTTGTGACGGGTCGGCGCCAACCAAGTGCTTCTGCCACGCTAGATAAAGAGTACATTTATTACTATAGCACATTTTCTTCCAGAGAGCGAACCCCAAAGTGCCTTACGAGATGCCTTTCTTTTCTTGTAACAATTTGGGGGACAAGTTCAATTAGGCAAGAATAATAATGAATAAGAAACGAAAAAATAAATCAATATGAGCTTACATAACAGAGATATATACCGTATATACTCGCCGATAAGTTCTCCTGCAGGCTTGATTTTACCGTATAATTTCTGGTATTTCATAATGTCGGTCATATAAGTCGAAGGTGGAAAACTCATGCTATTGGTCCAAGGGATTACGATATGCTAACGCCCACCTGAGAGAGTCACCACGCAGCACACGGCCTTTGTTTTCTATGTATTGTGCCTACGTGACCACACGGTAAGACCCGAGCGATTCTGAAGCGACGATGGCACTGTTTTGTGTTTTTTGTATCTCACACCCTCATACTCCTTTATCGTAAGAGCATCCCTTATCTACGATGGAGCGTTCAATCCAAACACAATATGGAGCTGGTTTTAAATTAAAAGTCGTTGAAGTAATGAGAGAAATTGGTAACTGCGCTGCTGCAACAAAATTCGATGCGTCTGTGAAACTGATGAGAGATTGGAGGAGGGACGAAAAAGAAATTAAGTGTCGCATTTTTGAACGGGCGGGGTCTGATTTTATGATCGATTTTTTAGGTTTCAAGACCCGACTTATACGCGAGTATATACGGTAATTAGTGCAAAAGTAGAGTCCAATATGTAATAACTAGCTGTGTAAGGCCGTGCTGTAAAAAGCCCGGGGTCCTAGAAACTATTGAAATTGTCAGACAAAGAATTGAAGTGTAGAGATGTCCGGTCATGGAAAGGAACTACTCTGGGGGTCTCTCTCCTAGGAGGATTCATTTTGCCGATGTGCTCGCCTCGCTTGTGTATTAGCAGCGGGAGGAAAAGTAAAAGGGATATCGATAGCCGATGTTAGCAGCTCAGCGACTTTGTCTTTCTTCGGAGGTTTCGTTTTGCCGATGTGCTCGCCTCGCTTGTGTTATTAGCGGCTAAGCGACTTTTCTGTTTCTTTACCCCGACTCCACCTCTCACTTCCGGGCCAGACAGACAGACAGACAGACTGACTGACTGACTGACTGACTGACTGACGGACAGACTTCCACGCATAGACGTTTATATATAAGATATCATATTCTAAGATCTGAAGGGGTTCAAGGCTAGAAGACCACCCGGACCCCACTGGGTATTCTGCCTAACACAGATGTCCTTAAGTCACTCCTCGTTGTTTATCAGGTTTTGTCACCCGCCTTCATTTGGGCATCACAGCTGCCTCGGTTGGGTGGTGGTGGTGACGTTTTAATCGGAAAAGCAAATTAATGAAGATCGCTAATCCCTGAAGAATATGATCATTCTGTGCCTGTACAGTCTGTTAGGAGTACAACTAAAAAGTAGCTGCGAGAAAGACAAATTAAAAAAGTGGGTTTTTAGGGTTCTTTTTTTATTCATTTGTATTAGCCTGAGGTATTTCAATTCGTAACATAATCCAAATTTTGGGAGCATAACAGCAGATGTCTGCCTCACGACTTCTTTTATGCTTCGCTCTTGGAATCATAAGCAGACCACCATTAGAAGATCTAAGGTGACGACTTGGAAAGTTGGGGGTCAGAGACTCCAAATTATAGGAAGGGCAAGGCTTTATGTTAATAGTATCTTAAAGTCAATTCTAATTCTAAACAACACGGGTAACCAGTGTAACGATGCTAGGACTGGTGTGATGTGCTCAGATTTTTTTTTTTCCGGTTGAGATTCTTGCTGCTGCATTCTGTGAACAAGCAGTGGGGGGCACAGAAGGACTCAAGAAACGTTCAAAATTCAACATGAGGTCATTTTGGAAGATTGAGGGGGATAGGACTGGTGAGCTTTGCTGGGCTGAATGACCCGTTCTCGTCAAATGTTTTTCTCATGTTCTAACTGAATGGACTCACCTAAGCTGGACAAGCCAGTCCAACTTTAAAGAAGAAGCATCATTTTATATTTATAACACTAGTTTAAATCTGAACTGGAGAATAAACCTGCCCAGTTACACCTTAGACTGTCCAGCCCTGTGACGACACATGGAAGGGGACTTGGAGAAGTCGTGCCTTTCAGTGGCTGCTGGTCCAGTCTGTCTAGTTAATGCCATACAGGAGTGAAGTTAATTTACACAGTAGCTACACTGACCTCTCAAGCTCCATGGAATTGACCTGACATGAAATCCCTCCTTACCTCTTAGCTATGCAGACCAGCTATGGAATTCCAGCCAGTCACCGCAGTTTATCTGTGTACCACTGAAAAGAAGAGCAAAGTTCCCTCGTCCAGAGTGACCTCAAGAAGAAGCTCATCCCATCCATCCATCCATCCATTTTCCAACCCGCTGAATCCGAACACAGGGTCACGGGGGTCTGCTGGAGCCAATCCCAGCCAACACAAGGCACAAGGCAGGAACCAATCCTGGGCAGGGTGCCAACCCACCGCAGGAAGCGCATCCCAGTTGGCCAAAAGTTAAAGAAAAAGACGACCCATCAGTGAAAGATAGGGAGTGATGCTGTGACGTCTGCAAGGATAGTGGATTATCGGGGGGATTTGTGAGACTTTACAAGTGTGTTACTAGTTTGGCCAACTCCTGTGACTTAGGATTACCACACACACACACACACACACAGGTCCTATTTACACAGTGTCACAGACGGCCGGGGTCTTTGTCGGACCGGGACGCCTCTTCACTGAGAGGACCGGGAGAGCAAGCGTAGGCAGAACAGTACCTCCCTCGGAACGCTAGATGCCAGCACCCCGGGTTGCAGCGGTGCCTCAGACTCCCACAGGGCTTCATGGGAGATGGAGTTGGATACAGCCCTGTTGGGATCCGAGGGCATTGCCAGGGGGTGTCGCAGCTGCTGCTGAGCCTTCTGGTGTTGCTGAGCTCACCAGTGTGTTCCTTATCTTTAAGAATCTACCAAATGGTGGACTTGACCACTCCTGGTGTTTCTGCTTCTCTCTGATGGGTTTGTTTTGTTTTCTCAGCCTAATGATGGCCTGTTTTTACTTGCGTGGACAGATCTTAAGACCTCATAGTTAGAGTTCACACACAGTGACAACTTCTAAAAGCAAATTCCGCACTTGGAATCAACTCCAGACCTTCTACCTGCTTAATAGTTAATGAAATAATGAGGGACCTGCGCACGCCTGGCTGTGGAACAGCATGTCAGTCAATTGTCCAAACACTTTTGAGCCCTTGGAAATGAGAGGACCATGTATAAAAATGGCTGTCATTCCTAAACGGCTCATATGGTATTTTCTGGTAAACCCCTTATCTTAAAGCTGAATGTCTACACTTCAATCATGTAATGATTGCTTTATTTCAACTCCTTTGTGGTGGCGTACAGAGCCAAAATTATGAAAAATTGTGTCACTGTTCAAATACTTATGGACCTAACTGTGACTGAATTGAAATGAAACACAAAACACGATTAATTGCATTGAAGAAACCTCTTTTCAGACGAGACTCTTGATATTTTCCTGCATTCATGTTACACTCACAAGCCTTCCAGGACCTGCTGCAGAGAAACATCCCCAAAGCCTGACACTGCCCACCACCATACCTCCAAGCTGTATGGAAATAAAATGAAATAGAAACAAAAAGGTACAACCGCAGCCTAACGAAACAAGTCCAGCACTATGGAAGTTGATTTGGATAGCTTCTGCTGGGCTGATCAATGAAGTGGAAAAGAAAGATTCCCAGTTAAAGCTCAGCCTGAAATGAAGAGAAGAAACACCTTTGCCGCGCTCACCATCTTGGCTATGGGGAGGTGAGTTGGATGAGAAGTCCCTCAGTCAGAATGACCTGCTCCATTATATAAAGAAGAAGCTGCACCTCATCTGGACAGGCTGGGATGAAACGGAAGAGGAGGAATATCTTCTAGGAATGCCCAATAAAACTGCTCAAAAAATGAGAGGAACCCTTTTTAATGAGAGTACAGCATCAAGTCAATGAAACTTCTGGGCTATTGATCTGGTCAGTGAAGTAGCAGAGGGGCTTGTTCATCAGTTTCAGCTGCTTTGGTGCACTAGAGGGGCAACAATGAGACGACCCTCAAAACACAAATTAATGGTTTAACAGGTGGATGGAGGACACTGACATTTTTCCCTCCTCCTCTGTTTTTTCACTCGTTTTGCATTGGTGTCACTACTGGTAGCAAGACGCCATACCTGGACCCTACAGAGCTGGCATAGGTAGTCCATCTTCTCCAGGATGGCAGGCACATCAATACGTGTCATTTCCAGAAGGTTTGCGGTGTCTCCCAGCACAGTCTCAAGGGCATGGAGGAGATTCCAGGAGACAGGCAGTTACTCTAGGAGAGCTGGACAAGGCCATAGAATGTCCTTAACCCATCAGCAGGTTCGGTATCTGCTCCTTTGGGCAAAGAGGAACAGGATGAGCACTGGCAGAGCCTACAAAATGACCTCCAGCAGGCAGGCAGGCCACTGGTGTGAATGTCTCTGACCAAACAATCAGAAACAGACTTCATGAGGGTGGCCTGAGGGCCTAGTCGTCCTCTAGTGGGCCCTGTGCTCACTGCCCGCCCGGCACCGTGGAGCTCGATTGGCATTTGCCATTGAATACCAGAATTGGCAGGTCCACCACTGGTGCCCTGTGCTTTTCACAGAGGAGAGCAGGTTCACCCTGAGCATGTGTGACAGACGTGAAAGGGTCTGGAGAAGCCGTGGAGAACGTTAGGCTGCCTGTAACATCGTTCAGCATGACCGGTCTGGTGGTGAGTCAGTGATGGTCTGGGGAGGCATGGAGGGACACACAGACCTCTAAGGCTAGACAACAGCACCTTGACTGCCATTAGGTATTGGGATGAAATCCTTGGACCTGTCGTCAGATCCTATGCTGGTGCAGTGGCTCCTGGGTTCCTCCTGGTGTACAACAATGCCGGCCTCATGTGGCGAGAGTATGCAGGCAGTTACTGGAGGATGAAGGTATTGATACCATTGACTGACCCCCACACTCACTCGCCTGACCTCAATCCAATAGAACACCTCTGGGTGGGACATTATGTTTGGGTCCATCTGATGCCTCAGACTATCCAGGAGCTCAGTGATGCCCTGGTCCAGATCTGGGAGGAGATCCCCCAGGATACCATCCATCGTCTCATTAGGAGCATGCACACCCGAACATTGTCAGACATGCTTACAAGCACGTGGGGGCCACACAAACTACTGATTATGATTTGGAGTTGCTGCAATGACATTTTGGCACAATGGACTCGCCTGCCTGCCTGCCACATCATTTTTTTCCCCCTTTGATTTCCGGGGTGTCTTTGAATTCCGCCCTCTGTACGTTGATCATTTTCATTTCCATCAAACAATGTGCCATCCTTTCGTTCCTAACACATCACCAGTCCACATCAGTAGAGACAGCTAGCAGGATTTTTTTCCCATTGAGATCTGATGTGTTTTCAAAGTGTGCCTTTAATTTTTTTGATCAGTTTATAAAGAAGAAGCTGCACCTCATCTGGACAGGCTGGGATGAAACGAAAAAGGAGGAATATCTCCCTGGAATATCCAATCAATAAAAATTCTTCACATTTATATTGCTCTTTTCTCATTACTCAAAGCGCTCTGCATGAGAACCCAAGAAGCAAACCCACGATCTCCTTACTGCATAGCTACCACTGCGCCACTGTGGTGTTATGGGTGCACAGCTCTTCCAGCAAAGGCCGTTTTGTTTTAAATAAATAATCGCCGCGCTCGCGGCTTAGCGAGGGGGCGTGGTGACTGTAGCGAGCCGCAGGGCGATCTGCGGTGTGGGCGTTTCTCACCTAAGTGCACAGGTGAGAGACTGCCCGCATCTGTGATCGTTCCTGTGGCTAATGGGCTGCAGCTGCCATGTCCTCTCCGCATATTTACAGAAGCGCGAGCCGGTTGAGGGTAGAGACAAGTAAAAGAGAAGGAAACGGAGGTGGCAGAAGGAAGGAAGCAGAAAGGAAGGCGGCAAGAAGGAGAAAGCCGGCGCGGATGAGCGCAGCTGTGTGGAAGCCTGGGTGTTAGGCCGACACCCAGGAGTCGTAGTAGTGGTCGCTCCCGCTGCGTGAACAAGTAGCGGGGGTGACCAGTGAAGGGCGACTGGCCGCGTAAGGCCAAGAAGGCAGCGGTAGTCGGGAGGCTTGGATGGAGGAGTCCCAGTGTGAGCGTCCTGGCCCATGGGTTAAAGCCAAGTCTCAATCGGGAGAGCGCAGGCCCGGCCTTAGGCATAGGCGAAATAGGCGACTGCCTAGGGCCCCGGATCGACGGCTGCCAGGCCCCCGGCCCGCCCCTCCCCTCGCAATGCATTCCAAAAGTTTCAAATATCCCAAAAAAGAAAAAATACAAAAAAACTAAGCTGGGCTTAGCTACATACCGCCACGTGGTGCCCAGTGGAAACAGTTCAAACTGGCTAAATTGTTGCAGCTAACTACTCCGGGCGAAAAAGGGACGCAGGGTGATGACCTCGTAACGTTACAAGAAAACGTCTCCTTGGTCTAATTTTCACGCATTTCACAGAGCTTCCAGGGGGGCCCTGCCCCCCTCAGGGGGCCCCTGGACCCCCCTTTCGCCTCGGGCCCCATAATACCCATACCATCCATCCATCCATTTTCCAACCCGCTGAATCTGAACACAGGGTCACGGGGGTCCGCTGGAGCCAATCCCAGCCAACACAGGGCACAAGGCAGGGAACCAATCCTGGGCAGGGTGCCAACCCACCGCAGGACACACACAAACACACCCACACACCAAGCACACACTAGGGCCAATTTAGAATCGCCAATCCACCTAACCTGCATGTCTTTGGACTGTGGGAGGAAACCGGAGCGCCCGGAGGAAACCCACGCAGACACGGGGAGAACATGCAAACTCCACGCAGGGCGGACCCGGGAAGCGAACCCAGGTCCCCAGATCTCCCAACTGCGAGGCAGCAGCGCTACCCACTGCGCCACCGTGCCGCCCTACCCATACCCCATACCATATTTATTTGTTGAGCGCTTAAAAACACAGCATTACAACTGACCAAAGCGCTGTACAATTAAAACAAGTGAGACTAAGAGCAAAAAGTTAAAAACAAACATTAAGAGAGAATTAGAACAGAGACTACTAAAAACAGGTCAGGGGACCCAATAAAATAAAGAAATGGCAAAAGGTAAGTGGAAAATGAAACAGGTTAAGAATTAAAAGCCAATGTGAAGAAGTGCGTTTTTAGGCGTGATTTGAAAGTGGCGACTGAAGCGGCTTGCCTAACCACGAAGGGTAGGGAGTTCCAGAGCCTGGGTGCACCGACGGAAAAAGCCCTTTCACCACGAGCTTTAAAACGTACCTTGGGAACGGTTAGGAGCAGCTGATCTGTGGATCTAAGAACACGAGGGGGATTGTGACGATGGAGCAAGACACTCAAGTAGGCAGGGGCTAGACCATTTAGTGCCTTATAGGTTAAGAGGAGTATCTTAAAATCGATTCTGAATCTAACCGGCAGCCAGTGTAGGGTTTTTAAAATCGGTGTAATGTGTTTGCTTCTGCTGCTTCCAGTTAGAAGCCTTGCAGCTGCATTTTGAACCAGTTGGAGTCTAGAAAGAGTGGCTTTAGTGATACCTTAGAGTAGTCAAGCCAGGACGTAATGAATGCATGGATTACTGATTCCAGGAGGTGGTTTGACAGAATAGGCTTGAGTTTGGCGATTCGCCTAAGATGGAAAAAGCAGGATTTTACTGTGCTGTTGACTTGAGCATCCATTTTCAGGAACAAATCCATTTTGGATTTTGGAAACAGACAAAGTTACTGGAGTGGGAAGAGAATCGAGGCCAAGGGGTGGAATCTGTTTGCAGTCAGGACTAAAAACAATGACCTCGGTTTTTGAATCGTTCAGGTGAAGGAAGTTTACAGCCAGCCAGTCCTTAATGTCCGATAGGCAGTCGAGAAGAGGTTGGAGTCAGTTGGCTTGAGGGAGAAATAAATTTGGCAGTCGTCAGCATATAGGTGATATGAAATTGCATCCATCCATCCATTCTCCAACCCGCTGAATCCGAACACAGGGTCACGGGGGCCGCTGGAGCCAATCCCAGCCAACACAGGGCACAAGGCAGGAACCAATCCTGGGCAGGGTGCCAACCCACCGCAGGACACACACAAACACACCCACACACCAAGCACACACTAGGGCCAATTTAGAATCACCAATCCACCTAACCTGCATGTCTTTGGACTGTGGGAGGAAACCGGAGTGCCCGGAGGAAACCCACGCAGACACGGGGAGAACATGCAAACTCCACGCAGGGAGGACCCGGGAAGCGAACCCAGGTCCCCAGGTCTCCCAACTGCGAGGCAGCAGCGCTACCCACTGTGCCACCGTGCCACCATGAAATTGCATGTTTTCTAAAAATTGCACCTAAAGGCAGGATGTAGATTGAAAAAAGTAGTGGCGCAAAAATGGAACCCTGGGGGACCCCACATGGGAGTGGGACTGATTCAGATGAAAAATCGTCTAACATGACTCTGAGAGTCCATAATACCTAAGACCGGGCCTGGAGAGCAGAACCGAAGCCAGGGGTCGGGGAGCATCCAGATCAGTCATGTGGAGAGAAGGCCAGCTGCAGAAAGGGCGACTCTCCTGTTGCGTGGCCCAGATGGGAGAAGCAGGAGAGCTGCCAGGTAAAAGACACCGGGCTTTAGATTGATTTTAAGGAGACTGCCTTCAGCATTGTTTTGTTTTAACTTCGTTTTAAAGGATTGTTCTAATTAATGAATTTAACCTCCACAACGTTTCTTTAATGGATTATTTATTTATTGAACTATGAACCCTTCACTGTTGCACTTTGGATTTGTTGTAAATAAAAGCACTTTTAAACCATCCCCTTGCTCATTGTTATTGCCTCACTGTCTAGTTCATCGGTGACATTACCGACGGTGTTGGGTTCAAGGGTTCCCTAACAGAAGAGGGAAGCATGGAGCCGAACCCGCATCGTCACAGCCACCTGCACAGAATACCTCAGCTTTAGTTCATGATGTCTTTATTTTCTTTCACACCTTTAGATTCAGAAGCCCAGCCGTGTCCAGAAAGGGTGCTGACCGATAGCAGGGAACGCCTGTGTCTAAAAGCCTGCACCCAAGATAGCGACTGTCCCAACAGGAGGAAATGTCTGTGTGACGGTGAATGTGGGCTCAGCTGCGTGGCTCCAGGTACATGTTTGGTTTTTCTCTTAGTTGGTTGGGAGCAGGCGCTGGTTTTACAGCCCGTTGCTGCACTCACCACACGACGAACCACCGGATTGGGACCCCAACTTCAGCCAATGACACTGGAACAGTGTGAGGTGTTTTTTTTTTTTTTTACGGTGGTCCTCTTATCAAATGTTCATAAATGTCATCTTCATCGTGACCTCTGTTCTTTTTCTTTTCTTTAGGACGGACCTGCCACTGGCCCCTCTCTATACCCCACGCCACCTCGAGCCTCCTCTCCAAGTTTCCGTCGTTCTCCGCCCAAGCAGAGGTGCGCTGTAACCCGGGCTTCAAGACAGCAGAGGGCGGGGCTCAGCTCATTATGCGTTGCCAAGGGGACCGCAAATGGAGCGTCCTGGAGCCGTACTGCCTAGGTGGGTGTGGCCTGACGGGCGCAGGACAAGCTGGGCTCACTGCTGGGTGCTGACTTGAAGTGTTAGCACAGCTGGGTGGGGAAGCCTGCTGCTCTTGTGTGCTTTTCCTTTTGTTATTTATTTATTTTTTTAACATTTTATTGAATTTATTAAAATCAAACAACATTCCATAAAAGCAAGTCAAATTTTACAAAACTAGGTTCAAGTCAAGTTGAACCCCACCCATGAGAAAGAGAAGTGAAACTTTAATAGTAGAAAAGATAAGTAAGTAAATCCTTTTGTTATTAATACTCGCTGAAGTGCCTGGCACTGCCCGGCTGTACAGTATTTGTAGAACAGGTTAAGGGGAAAAAAGCAAAGGTTTAGCTGCTTTTTAAAATGGTGGCCCTGTTGTTACTGCTAGCCATCATATCCGTCACCCACAATTCCTCCTTTTCAATGTCTCAGCTCTCGTGAGTCAAGAATTTGTGCTTTTTGGTTTCAATTGGATTCCAGCATCGCGGTAACTTCCTTGCTGGGTTGTAACCACAAACGCTGTCATGTCAAGTCTGACTTCCATTTTAGTTGAAGGTCAGGGCTGCTTAGAAATAGCATAGTGCTGGGGAGGCAGCATAAAGAAGAGGGACACCTCATGCCTGGACAAACTGGTGAGGAAGGCAGGCACGGAGCTGGATAGTTTGACATCCATGGCAGAGCGATGGGCGCTGAGCAGACTCCTGTCAATCATGGAGAATCCACTGCATCCACTGAACAGGATCATCTCCAGACAGAGGAGCAGCTTCAGCGACAGACTGCTGTCAATGTCCTGCTCCACTGACCAGTGGCATAGCTAGAGTTTGCGCCACTCGGGGCGGGGCTTCAATTTGCCACCCTCCAACGTATCTGAATATGTTAACTTATTTAAATAGAAAATTAAAATGACGTGGGTGGCACGGTGGCGCAGTGGGTAGCGCTGCTGCCTCGCAGTTGGGAGACATGGGGACCTGGGTTCGCTTCCCGGGTCCTCCCTGCGTGGAGTTTGCATGTTCTCCCCGTGTCTGCGTGGGTTTCCTCCGGGTGCTCCGGTTTCCTCCCACAGTCCAAAGACATGCAGGTTAGGTGGATTGGCGATTCTAAATTGGCCCTAGTGTGTGCTTGATGTGTGGGTGTGTTTGTGTGTGTCCTGCGGTGGGTTGGCACCCTGCCCGGGATTGGTTCCCTGCCTTGTGCCCTGTGTTGGCTGGGATTGGCTCCAGCAGACCCCCGTGACCCTGTGTTCGGATTCAGCGGGTTGGAAAATGGATGGATGGATTAAAATGACGTACAGAGAAAAATTAAGATACATTTTGCATAGATTTATTTATATACAGAGAAACAGCAATATTTTTTTCACATATAATTATTTATAAGCATCAACTAGACAAGAATATAGTACAGACGCACTGATAAGTTGTGTTCTGATTATTAGTTTAATATAATTACGCTGCGAAAACCAGAACCGGTGTGGTGTACAAGTGATAGGTGGGGATGAGCAAGAACTCATTCGGATTGATAACGAAATGAAATTATACATTGTGAATTAGTTGTTTATCTTCCTAGAAATTATTATCGGTGTAATGTTTCTGTTTATTTTTGTTATTGCCTCATAAATTTCATCTGGCGTGTCTGATGCCGTCACAGAAGGACCGTCTGAAAATGATTTTTGAAGCATTTGTCGATGAAAATCAGAGAATTTGACTTTTTTTCATTCATGAGTGATATTTTTCCGAACCCTGCTGCTTACACGTGAAGTGTTCTGAGCCTTTTGGCCAATAATGCCACCCCCCAAAAATGTGCTGCCCGGGGTGGACCGCCCCCTCCACCCGCCCCTAGCTACACCACTGCCACTGACAGACTGAGGAGATCGTTCCTCCCCCACACTATGCGACTCTTCAATTCCACCCGGGGGGGGGGGGTAAACGTTAACATTATTCAAAGTTATTGTCTGTTATACCTGCATTGTTATCACTCTTTAATTTAATATTGTCTTTATCAGTATGCTGCTGCTGGAGTAGGGGAATTTCCCCTTGGGATTAATAAAGTATCTATCTATCTATCTATCTATCTATCTATCTATCTATCTATCTATCTATCTATCTATCTATCTATCTATCTATCTATCTATCTATCTATCTATCTATCTATCTATCTATCTATCTATCTATCTATCTATCTATCTAATAGTGTCCTTCATATCTATCTATCTATCGGTCGGTGGTGTCGATAGCAAAGAATTTGGATACATAAAATCGAAGGACCCCCCAACCCCTTCCTGGACATATTTCAGAGTGGTAGAATTGGTAGAACATCATCACACAACTTCCCCTTTGGAAATTTTACAATGATAAAGTATGCATGGAAGTGTAAATAGCAGGGAAAAGGGAGCCTCTTCTTCACTAATAATGTGAGAAACAGCACAAAATAGTGTGATAAATTTTAAATGTAGCCCAAAAAACCACAACCATTTTTTTTTCTGGCAAATACTGATTAAAACAGGGATGGGCAATGTCAGGCCTGGAGGGCCGCAGTGGCTGCAGGTTTTCATTCCAACCCAATTGCTTAATTAGAAACCAATGCTGATCTCAGACCTTATTTAATGTTATGGCTTGTTAGTCTGCAACGTGTTCTTAGATCGTAGATTTTTTCCTTTCCAAGGTCATCATTGAAATGATTTGAAGCCTAAAATGGATCATTTTCAGTCTGTCACATTTTTCTCTTAAGTTTTTTTATTAAACCAAAAAGTTTAAACAAGTTAGATGAAGAACTGCCGGCTCCTTTGTCGTTCACATCTTACTGCTAATAAGGAGCCTTTAAAAACAGTGAATGAAGCTCTTAAGACTGAAATAAGCCATTAAGTGTGAGGAACCTTAACAAGTGAGACCACTAAATTGAAGCATCAAAATCTTACTTGAGCAATAAGAGCTTTATTAGCGATAAACAGAAACCTGCAGCCACAGCAGGCCCTCCATGACCGACACTGCCCACCCCTGGTTTAAAAACAGCCCAAATAGGTGGGAAAAACCACGGAGCTGGCAATATTGTTCAAGGTGGACAGTTTGTAATTGGATTTTTCACTTGCAGGGCTCTCACTAGGACTCCCAGGGTCACAATTTTCCATTCTAAAGTAGTCTATCTGTCTGTATGGTCCTAGACAGCAATTGGGCAAAATTTGTTCCAGATTGACCAAAAGGTGTAAGATTGTATAGGAGACAGACAAACAGACGTACATTCTGTATATCACTCTATTATAAAATAAAATCCTAAGATGATAGATAGATATGAAAGGCACTATATGATAGATAGATAGATAGATAGATAGATAGATAGATAGATAGATAGATAGATAGATAGATAGATAGATAGATAGATAGATAGATAGATAGATAGATAGATAGATAGATAGATAGGAAAGGCTCTATATGATAGATAGCAGTGGCGGGCCATCAGGTCCTGCAAGGCCTTCTCTGCTGGCCTAAAAAAATATCTGAATCACAAACTGATGTTAATTATATTTTGTCCATGAATACTTTTTAAATAATTCCAAATAGTCTGTCTGCTTCCTTTCATAGCTTTTCCGATGGTTGTGCTGCGCCTGCTTCCAGACATGTATTTTCGTATTAAAGCATTTAACCAATCACATTTCAGCCATCATTTGTTGCCAGGCAGGGTCAAAGTCAAAGAAGTCTGCCAGGAGGCCTTCACAATCCGTTCTGCAGGCCCTCTAACACAAAATAGATGTCGATTAAACCGTTGCTTCAACCAATCAGATTTTGAGATGGTTTCACTAGGGCCCTCTAGCAGGCGTACGGCAACGTCACCGTATTCAGACCCGTTGATTGGATAGGATGGAGTAATATAAAAATCTGAATGAGAGCATCATGGGGCAGCTGTACACATTGGTATGTTCGGCGGTGACCATTCCCGTGTCCACTGCTTCTGTCGAGCGGACATTTTCAGCCCTAAAGCGAATTAAAACTTATGCCAGAAATACGACAGGGCAGGTTCGACTTTCAGCATTAGCTTGGATGCCTTAGAAAGTTGGGAGTTGGGACCTACCAGTAGCACTTCAGTTTTATTGGCATTAAGTTTGAGAAAGTGATTTTCCATCCATTGCTTAAGATCAGTGATGCAGTCTGAGTGTGCTGTGAGGTGAATCTGTAGTGGAGTCTGCACTAAGATATAACTGGATATCGTCTGCATAACAGTGGAAGTTAAGGATGTATCTGTGAATAATCTGACCCAATGGAAGGATATACAGTAAAGTAGAAAAAGTAATGGCCCAAGGACTGAACCCTGAGGGGCACCACGCGACACGGGTGAGGTGAAGGATTTCTATCGGCTGAGTGTGACAAACTGGTGCCTATTAGAAAGATACGATGTGAGCCATTGAAGGGCTAAGCCAGAGATGCCTACAGCAGAGAGACGTGACAGGAGGATTTCAGGTTTAACAGTCTCAAATGCTGCACTTAAGTCAAGAAGGAGGAGAATATTAAGGGAACTGCAATCTGCAGACTGGAGAAGATCATTGACTACACGGAGAAGAGCTGTCTGTGTGCTGTGCTGTGCACGAAAGCCAGACTGAAAAGCCTCATAGAGTGTACTGTCTAGAAGAAAAGCATGGAGTTGTGTAGCAACCACGCGTTCCATCACCTTAGCCAAAAAAACCCATCTTAGCCAACTGAAATGCAGATGGGAGTTTGCTTCTGGGTAAGAGATCAGCCTTGGCGAGGAGGGCAGGCCAGACGGTTAGAGATTTATTGGCCAGGTGAGCGGAGGGTGAAATATGAGGCTGCCAGCTACTAACTCCACTCATTCAACAACCCCAAGCTGTAAAAAATAAAATACAAGATATACTTCAATTGTTGTGCTGCATTTGCTCGTTATGGAAAGTCGTGATATGAATTAACTATATAAATGTAATGAATTATTATTATTATTATTATTATTAATTGTCGTTTATTTGTTCCCAATACAGCAGAAGCAACGATTCCATCTATCAGCTGCCCAAACCCGGGCCGACTGGAGCACGGCTACATCAGCGGCAGTCTTCTTACTGTGGGTGCCGTCATCCAGTATTCCTGCAACCCTGGGTAAGAGTGACCCTGAGAGGAACAATGGGGGGCTCCAAGTGTCTGTGTGAGGAGTGACATCACAAGCTTCTGTCTTTACAGGTATCAGCTGGAGGGCACCTCAGAAAACGTCTGCCTAGAAAATGGCACCTGGAAGTGGGAGCCGCCACAGTGCCTACGTGAGACTGTGTTTGTAACGCTTCACCCTGAAACCCCCCCCCACTCCTCGCTCATAGTCTGATGCTGCCTGTCCCCTCTCTCCCCCAGAGGTCTACTGTCCGCCCCCTCTGGAGATTTCTCAGGGCTACTTGGTCGCAGTTCAGAAAAGGCAGTACGAAGCTGGCGAGGTCATCTATTATCTGTGCAAGAAGGGATTTCTTCTGGATGGTCCCAACAGAGTAACATGCCAGCTAAACGGCAACTGGAGTCAGACGCCTTTTTGTAGAGGTAAGGGGAAGTCCGGTGGGGGTCTTCATTACTTGTGTGACAGATAGTGGCTTCGTCCACCTCTTGAACCCTCAGGTACCACTCTGAACACCAGGTAAAAGTATAAATATTCTTTATTTTATAAGAATACCGTGCACAAAGCACTCTCCACACCACACTCATAAACACAATAATTCTCTCACTAACCAATCCTGCTTGCCCAGACACTTTGCCACCCTACCTCCCAGCTTAGCTCAGTGTACTGGGCTTCCCAGAGTCCTTTTATACACCCTGACCCGGAGGTGTTCCCGTTCAACAGTCCACAGTTCCTTTTCCCTTCCGGGTCAGGGTAAACAGTCCTTTTCTTCAACCCGGGGGCACGTCGTTTCTTCCTGTCACGTGACCGTGATGTACTCCCGGGTTATAGGGCACATGCGAGCCTACGAGCCCCCCTACAGCGACGCCTGGTGGCCCCCACGGTATCTAGCAGGGCTGTGTATAAAAACTACATAGTCCATGAGGCCCTGTTGGAACTTGGGGCATGTCCATGCTGCTGGGAGAGCTCCTCCTGGCGGCCTGGGGGTGAGGGCCGGAGAAAGAAGCCGGCAATCCACCACACTTGTTTACTGGTCAGCGTACTGGGACTGCCTGCACCGTACAGTGGTTTCAGAAAGTATTCAGACCCCTCCACTTATAGCACACTGTCTCGTGTGGTAGAAGTAATTTTAAATATATAGATTTGCCATTTTGCCCGAAAACACGTTTTTAGAAAGACTTGCAAATGTATTAATAATCAAAAACTGAAATGTCCTCTTCTTATAAGTACTTTGGAGAAGCCCCTTTGGCAGTAGTTCTGGCTTTGCTGGTTCTCTCTCGGCTGGACTATTGTAGCTCCGTCCCGGTGGGGCTATCAGGCCTCTCCAGCTGCTCCACGTGTTCTCTGTTCCTCCTTTCACTTTTACTGCTTTGGTTTAAGTTTAGGTTTATTTGTCATATATAGGTTAACACAGGGTCAACATACAATGAAATGTGTATGACGAGAAAAACAAGTCACTCGGCCTAGATCTAATAAAGCTAAAAAAATAATTAAAAAAATTACAAGTTAAAAATAGACAAGCCATATAAAATTAAATATGTACGTTTTAAAAGAAGTTATAGAGCAATATGAGTTGAATGAGCAGCAAGTACAAATGACAGTTATTGCACAGATAATGTTTTATAAGTACAGATGCATATTCCATAAAGTGCAGATGCAAGTTCCAGTCAGTATTCCGAGTGTGTGCAGGTACAGTTTGTGTGTGAGTAGTGCAATGTAGATGTAATGTAATGTAGGTGTCATGTAAGTGTATGTAAGTGTTCAGGTGTTGCTGTTGAGGAGTCGAATGGCCTGGTGGTAAAAGCTGTTCTTAAGTCTTGTAGTCCGAGCAGCCAGACTCCTGTATCGTCTGCCAGACGGTAACAAGGAAAACAGCTGGCGTGCTGGATGGCTGTGGTCCTTTATGATGCTGCTTGTCTTACGCAAGCACCGATGGAGGTAAATGTCTTCAATGGCAGGAAGACTCTTGCCCGTGATGTGCTCTGCTGCCTTCACCACTCTCTGTTGTGATTTCCGGCTGCTGGCAGAGCAGCTCCCATACCAGATGGTAATGCAGCCCGTCAGCAGACTCTCGACCAAACTCCTGTAAAAGTTTGAGGTGATGTTGGCATTCATGCCAAATTTCCTCAGCCTCCTCAGGAAGTAGAGCCGCTGGCGAGCTTTCTTAACCACAGTGTCTATGTGAAGGGTCCACAAGAGATCCTCGGTGATGTTTACTCCGAGGAACTTGAAGCTGTTAGCCCTTTCAACTTCTACACCGCTGATGTAGATGGCCTGGTGTTCTCTGCCTTGCTGTTTCCGATAGTCCACGATCATCTCCTTGGTTTTGCTGACGTTAAGAGACAAGTTGTTATCCAGGCACCAATTACTCAGTGCCAGCGCCTCCTCTCTGTAGGCCGTCTCATCGTTGTCAGTGATGAGGCCTATGATGGTTGTGTCGTCTGCAAACTTGATGATGGTGTTTGTGCCGTGTTTTGCAACACAGTTATGGGTGAACAAGGAATACAAGAGGGGGCTAAGCACACAGCCCTGCGGAGCTCCTGTGTTTAAAATGAGTGTTGAAGACGTGTGTTTGCCGACTCTCACCACTTGGGGCCTGTTTGTGAGGAAAGAGAAAATCCATCTGCAGATGGTCGTCCCCAACCCAAGGTCGTCAAGCTTGGTTGTCTGGTTGCCATGCTGCAGATTAAAACCCTTGTTCTGACGTACGGTTCTCTGACTGGTTCTGCAGCTCAGTATTTCCAGGCTTTGGTCTCTCCATATGTCCCTTCCAGAAGTTTCCATTCTGCCTCTGCCTCTCTGCTGGCCATCCTTCTTCTTGCTGGACGTACTGAGGCTGTTCAGTGCTTCTCCCTTTTTACACTAAAGCTGTTAAAAGTTCTGCTTTTGTTTCTTCAAACTGCACCCAGTTTCCTTATGTTTAGGTGTCTTTTATATTCTGTGACCTATAGGGGGCATAGCAGTGCCCCAAACCCCCCAAACACAAGTACACCACACAATCCCAGGTGCAAACAGGCCCTTAACCTGCATTTGCTCTGTCCTGGGTATGACGTTAATTTGCACCCAGTCCCACAAGCAGGTCCTCCAATTCACAGGGAAAATTCTGGGGTTGGTGGCAGGATTGGCGCTCCAACTACCATAAAAAAAAAAAAAATTCACACTGTCCCATTGTGGTGCTGAGGTGTCACTTGCTGCACTCGTGTCCCAATCCTCCCCACAAAAGTACAATACAGAATATCTTCTTGTCTCCTTTCACACTTCCCATGCGGTCTCATCCGCTCTCCTCCCGACTCTGAGGCCTCGTCCACACGTACCCGGGTGTTTTTTAAAACGGGTGTTTACCTCCTTCGTTTTTTAAGAAAATCCCGTCCAAATGCACGCTGATGGTTATAAAATCTTCATCCACATGAAAATGCAAAAATCCTCCGTCAAGAGTATGGATAACACAGCACAGATAACAAAGGAAAGTCATTTAGATTAATGGCCATCACCCTCTTCAACATGGAATTTACAAAAATATGGGCGTCATGAACCCTACCCGGCCGTTTCACTAAATGAACACTTGTAATCACAGGTGGCCTGTATGTTAAGAGAAAACGTCTCCTTTCTGTTCAAATAATCCATGGAATTTGTGGATGGCTGCTGTTTTGTCTTGGCAGTGTAATATTTTACTCTCCTTTCCCCTTTTATATTATTAATATGTAGCTTTTGTCAGAATGCCTCAAATCTCACAGACTTAGCACTCTTTATAAGGTATTGTACTTTAGAACTTCTCTCCACCTTCCCTTCTACAGTTATAACCTCAGGCAATTACAGAGAGTAAAAGACAAGCAGGACTTAAGTTACAACTTTAAATAATGTATTATTGATAATATTCATAAATAATAACAATAAGCAAAGTACATCTGAACACTGGCAACCATACAACCTGATAAATGCTGATGTGTAGTTTCAGGTGGCACACAGACTTGTTAGTTACTTTAAATGTCTCCAGTTAAGGCCTCATTTTTGGTCATCTTTCTCCCGGACAGGCCGCATGCCTGTCTCAATATGACTGCCGAGCTTTGCTCTCCATTGTGTTGTCCTTTTCAGTTCATGGTGTGTGAGATGCTCCTTCATCAGCTGGTGAGATAGAGAGGGGTAAAGTAAGCAAATTTGCAGATTCTCTGTCCAAACCCTACAACTAATAGGGTGTCATGGTACTTAAAGACTTCAGGCAACTTCAGACCAATGGGGGCACACAATACCTTTCACACCTGCCCCCAAAATCATTTGTTGAGCGGATGCTTGCCAGGTAGGTCATTTGGCTTTCCTGTGGGGGTTGATTGAGAGAGCCCTGCAGAGAATCACTGGCCACACTGGTTTGAGGTGCTTCTCCCAAACCAAAGAGGCTCAGTCCTAAAAGGGGGTGGGGGTACCTAAGCATACAAATAAAGACATACAAAATATTTATCAACTTATATGCAAAAGTTCACACCACAACAGCTGCTTTACAGGTGCTGGTCATAAAATTAGAATATCATGACAAAGTTGATTTATTTCAGTAATTCCATTCAAAAAGTGAAACTTGTATATTAGATTCATTCATTACACACAGACTGATGTATTTCAAATGTTTATTTCTTTTAATGTTGATGATTATAACTGACAACTAATGAAAGTCCCAAATTCAGTATCTCGGAAAATTAGAATATCAATTAAGACCAATGCAAAAAAAGGATTTTTAGAAATGTTGGCCAACTGAAAGGTATGAACATGAAAAGTATGAGCATGTAGAGCACTCAATATTTAGTTGGGGCTCCTTTGGCCTGGATTACTGCAGCAATGCGGCGTGGCATGGAGTCGATCAGTCTGTGGCACTGCTCAGGTGTTATGAGAGCCCATGTTGCTCTGATAGTGGCCTTCAGCTCTTCTGAATTGCTGGCTCTGGTGTATTGCATCTTCCTCTTCACAATACCCCATAGATTTTCTATGGGGTTAAGGTCAGGCGAGTTTGCTGGCCAATCAAGAACAGGGATACCATGGTCCTTAAACCAGGTACTGGTAGCTTTGGCACTGTGTGCAGGTGCCAGGTCCTGTTGGAAAATGAAATCTGCATCTCCATAAAGTTCGTCAGCAGCAGGAAGCATGAAGTGCTCTAAAACTTCCTGGTAGACGGCTGCGTTGACCTTGGACCTCAGAAAACACAATGGACCAACACCAGCAGATGACATGGCACCCCAAACCATCACTGACTGTGGAAACTTTACACTGGACCTCACGCAACGTGGATTCTGTGCCTCTCCTCTCTTCCTCCAGACTCTGGGACCTTGATTTCCAAAGGAAATGCAAAATTTACTTTCATCAGAGAACATAACTTTGGACCACTCAGCAGCAGTCCAAAGGCGAGACACTTCTGACGCTGTCTCTTGTTCAAGAGTGGCTTGACACAAGGAATGCGACAGCTGAAACCCATGTCTTGCACACGTCTGTGCCTGGTGGTTCTTGAAGCACTGACTCCAGCTGCAGTCCACTCTTTGTGAATCTCCCCCACATTTTTGAATGGGTTTTGTTTCCCAGTCCTCTCCAGGGTGCGGTTATCCCTATTGCTTGTCCACTTTTTTCTACCACATCTTGTCCTTCCCTTCGCCTCTCTATTAATGTGCTTGGACACAGAGCTCTGTGAACAGCCAGCCTCTTTAGCAATGACCTTTTGTGTCTTGCCCTCCTTGTGCAAGGTGTCAATGGTCATCTTTTGGACAACTGTCCACTCAGCAGTCTTCCCCATGATTGTGTAGCCTACAGAACTCGACTGAGAGGCCATTTAAAGGCTTTTGAGTTAATTAGCTGATTAGAGTGTGGCACCAGGTGTCTTCAATATTGAACCTTTACACAATATTCTAATTTTCCGAGATACTGAATTTGGGACTTTCATTAGTTGTCAGTTATAATCATCAACATTAAAAGAAATAAACATTTGAAATACATCAGTCTGTGTGTAATGAATGAATCTAATATACAAGTTTCACTTTTTGAATGGAATTACTGAAATAAATCAACTTTGTCATGATATTCTAATTTTATGACCAGCACCTGTACTTCTACGTGAGCCCATATCCATGGCACAGATGAACTGAGGGAGGCCATGGGCTTGGTGAAACCATCCTCTGCTTTGGACTCAGTGATTGTACGTACACAGGGGGCCCAAGTAGGCTGTAGTTGCTTCACATGCTCACCTTACTATTTTAAAAAGCACCTGTCTTGACAACCCAAAGGTGTTTGCTGTCTTGTGCAATCTCCTCTCGTCTGCTAAATAGTAGGGTGTGTCGGCAACTCTTTTGACTGGCGACCTCATTACGGTGGTCTTTCCTTGGGTGTGCGGGTGAAGCAGCTCACTTGAAGACAACAGTGATGTCCTTGACAAACGAAAATTCTCTTGTCATTCTTCATTCTCAAAGTTGTCCCACCAACTAGAGTCTTGTCCAAAGCTGGCAACACTGGTGGCTGGCTCTGTGTCGTTGGAGTGTTCGATGTAGCAGAGACGTAACGCATTGTGATGCCTCTGTTGATCAAAATAGTCAGTCAGTCATTTTCCAACCCGCTATATCCTAACTACAGGGTTTGCTGGAGCCAATCCCAGGGCACAAGACAGGAACAAACCCCGGGCAGGGTGCCAGCCCACCGCAGGGCACACACACACCAAGCACACACACTAGGGACAAGTTAGGATCGCCAATGCACCTAACCTGCATGTCTTTGGACTGTGGGAGGAAACCCAGGCAGACACGGGGAGAACATGCAAACTCCACGCAGGGAGGACCTGGGAAGAGAACCCAGGTCTCTGTACTGTGAAGCAGCAGTGCTACCACTGCACCACCGTGCCGCCGTGCTCAAAATAGTGATAAAGTAATTGTATGTTTCAGTATAAATATGTATAAAGTCCCATTAACAAAGTTAACACAAGCACTACTATCACTACGCCCGCCATTGCACAAAGATGCCGCATGTAAACAAAGCAGATAATGGTGGATACACTGATGCTACAAGGCAAAAACTCAATCTTCATTGTTTACACGTAATCTACACCCTGGCAGGAGTTACTCACAAAGTACCTAAAATGGTGTTTGCGTGTGGACGAAAGACCAAACCTCATACAAAAAGCAACATTTTAAAAGATACCTGGGTACATATGGACTGTACCCGACTCCCCATACAGGGACCCGGGGGTAGATCCAGTGCCACCACATCACATCCAGGAAGCGCTTTTGCATCAGGAGGAAATTCTTTAAACTGGGGGCGGTTTGTTCCTGCAGCTCCCCCTGGTGGCAACCATGATTTACAACAGGGCTGTCTCACTGGACTACAATTCCCAGCCTGCCCTGCAGTTATCCATGCAGGCACCGTAGCCCAGGAAGACTGCCACCTATTGTATCAGGGGAGTAAATAGCCCATGTGATTTGTCTCCACCTGTCCTTCCCTTAACCTTGGAACCTTGGTCCATCCTGACCGGAATGCCAGCCCATGCCAGGTGTCCATGACAATTCATTTAATATTTCGGGAACTGCTTAGCGTCTCCTACAGGACAGCTGCTGTTGCACTGATAAAGGCTTTAGGACACTGATTTGTGTGTATATCCAGCTGCACGTTTAATGATATGGTTGAAGGTGGACTCCCTCTTGTTCATTTCTTTTTATCTTTTCTCGGTTGCTTTTGATGCTTGCACCTTCTATTCACTTGTGCATGTATCATAACTTTCTTTGTAATTCACCTTTTAACAACAACTTGGAAGATGTGATGCGCTGAGCTGTGTAGATCTATGCGAGAGAACACTCATACATGTGGAGAGTCCATCTTGTCTTTATCTGGACATGCAGTGCTCATGGCAGTCAGATTGTAATGCCAGGTGTAAATGTAATCCAGCTAAACTATATATGGATACACTCAAGATAGGAAACACGCTTTAAAAGGGGGGTCTTTGAGAAAACTACACGTCATTGCAGGCCTTATGTAACAAGTTTTTTATATTGAGAAAGTGGGCCATAAGTTTGATGACTTGGAGCCCCCAAGCTCTAAAGATCTCCAAGGCATGTAATCCCTAAAATGCCCACTAGAGGGGGAAAGCTAAGAAACTTTATACAGTGTATAAAAATATTTATTCTTCATAAGAAAAAATGATCTGTAGCAGCTATAAAGCTCCAAAGTGCACAAAAGGCATTCAATTCCCGTTAAAGGCAAATCCAAAAGCAAACAAACTTCCAATACGAAATCCCAGGAATAGTCGGGGATTGGGGGGAAACCAAACAAACAGTAAATCACTAAGCACAAGCAAAACACAAGAGCTCACCACTCTCAAGTACATTTAAAATGAACCGCCAGGAACTGTGGGAGACCCTCTGGATTTATAGGGAGGAGAGCAGGTGATTGGCAGGTGGCCCCGCCTCTTGGGGGACCTCCCACAAAACACACAGGACATAACACAGATTAAGAAAGTCCAACATACAATTAACAGAAGTCACTTTAACTTAATAAAGGGCATGACGCATGGATCTGAACCCCAGTTTAGTGATTTAAGTATTTTGTCAGAATTTTGTAATTATTTTCAGTCATCTTGCGACTCCCCTGGAAGTTTACAGGCGTCTCTATTAGGGCGCAGCCCCCAGTGGTTCTCCTACTCCATCCTGGGGACCCCATCTCACTGCAGGTGTTTGTTCCAGCCAGCTTCTGTTTTTGATTGGACCCCCAGAGTAATTAAGTTATTTTAGGGTCAATGAAGTAATTATAAAACTTAGTTTGGTACATTCTTACTGGAATGTACTAAGCATTTGTGTATGTTGGGGGTAATTTAGTGTTTTTTTTTAATCTTGGCTTTTAAGATTTCCATAATCATAATTTTCATTCTGTGTTTCCTGGTGTCCTTGTTATTGCTTTGCAACCCCCATCCATTACCCCACACACCATTACCTTTCTTCTATAGATTCGTCAAAAATTTCGATTTCCGGTTTTTGACGGATCTCAACATTTTATGGTACCCTATTATGGAAAACATTGATATCTCGATGATGGGTGTGTGTCTGTCTCTGTGTGTGTCACAGTTTCTTGAGGACAGTCTAGAGCTAAAACGACTAGATGGAAAAATCCCAAACTTGAAACTTAAGCCTGTTATGAGATGATGTTATGCTGATCAGTTTTTGAGGCAAGTCGTGTAAGCGAAAGAGACACTCGAGAGGAACCCTCAAATACTGTAATTTTGAAGTTAATTATGAATTCTTCTCGTCAACTGCTATAGTAATGACCTATTTTATGATCAGAAAGATCAGGATCAGAGTGGTAAATAATTACTGAAATGTTATAGAATAGTCAGATAACTTGGATCCTAGTGCACAAAGCCTCCTGATGCTCACATTTGAATATTTTTTTCTGTTATTTACTAATGAGCATGTTGGCGGGCCTGTAGCCTTTCATCATTCATCGTCATTTGCCGGGTATCTGCCTTGCTTGTTGTTAATTGTCATTATTAGGATAGAATTAAGGGCGTGAATTACACAAAATATGGCAAGTTATTAAGAAAACAACACAAAGAGAGATATGCACTTAAACCTATGGCAAAAATACAAATACCTGTAAATGTCTACTGCACTTTTCTGAATGCAGAATAAGAGAAAAGAATAAAAATGAAAATGAACTGAGAACGGCTCACCGATTGCCAAACTGGTTTGGCACAGGGGGTCTCCAGGACTGAGTTTGAGAAGCACTCCACTAGACCAATGTGGCTCGGTGTAGAAACAGAGAAAATCTCCAAAAGTGACTCCTCAGTTTCATGAAACAGGACCACATTGTATAGAAGAAATAAGGATTTTAAAAATTTTGTGTGAACAGCTTTGGGTAGATGCTACCAATTATCCAACTTCAGTCACTGGTCTTTCACAGGGTGACACTCAAGGGAACTGATGACACACCCCACAAGATCTATCCATTCATCCATTTTCTGCCACTTACCTGGTTCCAGATCATGAGGGCAGCAGTCTAAGCAATGAAACTCCGACATCCATTTTCCACTGCACCTCCTCCAACTCCTCTGGGGGGATACTGAGGTGTTTCCAAGCCAGAATCTCTTCCTCATGTTCTGGGTCATCTCCGTGGTCTCCTCCCAGTTGGACATTCCCAAAGCACAACACCAAGGAGGCGTCCTCATCAGATACCTGAACCACCTCAACTGGCTCCTTTCGATGTGAAGGAGCAGCAGCTCTTCTCTGCGCTCCTCTAGAATGTCTATGATTCCCACCCAATCTCTATGGCTGAGTCCAGACACCCTGCGAAGGAAGCTCATTTCTGCCTCTTGTATCTGTGATCTAATTCTTTCAGTCACTGCCCAAATCTCGTGACCATAGTTGAGGGTATGAACACCGATCAACTGGTAAATCAAGAGGTTTGCTATTTTGAATCAGCTCCGTTTTCACCACGACGACTGATCGGTACAACATCCACATGACTGCGGACGCCACTCCAATCCTATTGTTCATCTCCCTCTCCCAACATACTGAGATACTTAAACTTCTTTGCTTGAGGCATCACCCCATCCCCAACCCAAAAGGGCACTCCACCCTTTTCCAACTGAGAACCATAACCTTAGACTTAGAGGGGCTGATCCTAATCCTGGCCATTTTTACACTCAGCCACAAATTGCCCCAGTGTGGGTCTAATGTCACACCCTGTAACAACCAACAGGACCACATTGTTCACATAAACCAGGGATGTGATACTGAGGCCACCGAAATGGGCTCCTTCCACTCCTTGGCTTTACCTAGAATTTCTCTCTATAAAAATTATTAACCGAATCGGTGACAAAGGGCAGCCCTGGCGAAGTCCCACACCCTCTGCCTTACTGCCGGCAATGCAAGCCAAGTGTTTGCTCCAGTTGTGCAGGAACCAAAGAGCCAACAACAGCTGGCCTAGACGGTACCTCTCTATCGCCACTTAAGTGACCATTTTTGCTCATCCAAGACCACTTTTGCCTACAATTGATGAAGGGGACCCCCAACCTCCAATGGATAACTGCATCCAGTAGATGTCCATGTAAAAAGTCCTAGCAGTGATATCACTATTGAACTATCCACCATGGAGAGATCTGATCTTCACCTCAACACTCTAAGACATGTAAAGCCATTAAGGGCTAGCCTACCCATCTCACAGTCATGTCTAACATATTGTCTCCTTTTCTCTCACTTCCTCTTTCTTCAGCCCGGTGCCCAATTCCAGCATATCGTAGCAGAGTCCTGTACGGTGGACAGAAAGTCTGGATCGTCGACATCCCTGAAGGTCTGGTCTCTCATGGAGAAACGGTGTCCTTCTTCTGCCGCAAAAAGCCAGAAGAGTGCAGCTACCCCATACAGTCTGAGTGCTTTGATGGAAACCTGACTCTCCCGTCTTGCTATGAAGGTGCTGTAATAATCATATTAATTATATTCCTGATAATAACCATAATATTAGCATTACATTTTATTCAGGGCAGCACCATAGATGACAATGCTGCCTTGTGCACCCAGCATTCTGTGTTCAAATCCCAGGCCTGGTCATTGTCTGTGTGGAGTTTCAGCGTTCTCCATGTGATTGTTTAGATCCCAAACACTTTGTGATGGGTCAATTGGTGATTCTGAAGGGGCCATGGGTGAGTGAGAGGGCACTGTGATGGACCTGAGAACTTCTCACAGCACTCTGCATCAGCACTCAGTGAAGTGCGCTACAGAAAAATGAACTAAATTGAATAGACTTGGCTTCCATCAACGGTTTGTTCCTTCCTTGTTCCTGATAGGTTCCAGTCTCCTGTGACCCTCAACTGGATTAAACAGGTTTAAGTAATTGCTTTTCTTTTTAAACAGAAATTTGTAACCACAAACTTCAGTGTCTTTGACTTAGTGATTACCTGACAGTCAGGGCTTTTTGAAGTAAGTGAGATGCTATAAGGAACGTCATCTTTTTTATTTGTGTTGGTCAAGAAGTTTGCGTACCTCGGCAGTGTCATTCATGTCTCTGGTGACTCTTCCTATGAAGTCAGTAGACAGATTGGGAGAGCTTGGGGGGTGATGAGGTCACTATGAAGGGGTGTGTGGCGCTCCAAATATCTCTGCAAAAGGACAAAGGTCCAAGTCTTTAAAGTCCTGGGGCTTCCTGTCTTGCTATATGGTTGTGAGACACGGACGCTATCCAGTGACCTGAGACAAACGCTGGACTCCTTCAGTACTGCGTCTGTTTGGAGAGTCCTTGGGTACTGTTGGTTTGACTTTGTGTTGAATGAGTGGTTGCTAATGGAGTTCCAAATGAGGCACATTACCTGCATAGTGAGGGACCGTCAGTTATGGCACTACGGCCATGTGGTGTGATTCCCCGTCGGTGATCCCACTCGCAGGACTCTCATTGTTGAGGACCCAAGTGGATGGACCAGGCCAAGGGGACACCCACGTAACACTTGGCTGTGACAGATAGATGGTCATTTCTGGTGGGTGGGACTGGACCATGTGTCTCCCTGACGGGTTGCCAACTACAATCTCAAGCTGTTTCATTGTATGCTCTCAGCCCAGTCTGTTGCTTGATAGAGAAGTTCCTGGAATCCAGTCTTGATTTGTTTGCACGTGATATCACATTGGGCCTCATCCAGTGTGAGCTGATCTCAGTCTCAAGGCCTGTTTTTGCCAGCTGCGTTGAGTGGGTGGGGAGGTCAGCCTTGAGACAGGTGGACAACATCCGTTGAAGGCTGTGCTGTGGCTGGCATTCCCGTCCAGTGGCGGGCCCACATTTTAGGGGCCCTGATGTTTGAACTTGGTAAACAGGACCAGGGTCTGGGTAGCCATTACTGTCTTCTTCAGTGGGGTTGCTCCAAGCCAGATCACCACAACATTTTGAGTAAAAATGATGTAGTAGTGAATATACACTGTATTATTAATATCCATCCATCCATTTTCCAACCCGCTGAATCCGAACACAGGGTCACGGGGATCTGCTGGAGCCAATCCCAGCCAACACATGGCACAAGGCAGGAACCAATCCCGGGCAGGGTGCCAACCCACCGCAGGTATTATTAATATTATTTTTTAAAACCCCCTTCTCATACAGTAGACACTTCAGGTCTTGATGGAGTTCTAGATTACTCTGCTTTCCCCTTTTGTATTCTTTATTGTGTAGCCTTTTATCAGAATGCCTCAAATCCCATAGACTTACCACTTTTTAATAAGGTACTGTACTTTATAACTTCTCCCCACCTTCCCTTCTCTATCTATAACCTCAGGCAATTACATAGAGTAAAAGGCAAGCAGGAGTTAAGTTACACTTTAAATAATGTATTATTGCTAATACAGTAGAGTCTCCCTTATCCTACCTTCGCTTATTCGACATTCCGTATTATCTGACGTCTCACTGCAAAAAAAGACAAAAAAAAAACGCATCAATCGGTAACAAGAACTGCAAGTTCCAAGCGTGAGCGTAGTCTATTTTTTGTTGCTCCCGACTCTACCGCAGCTAATTACAGTGGAACCTCGGTTTGCGAGCATAATTTGTTCTGGAAATGCGCTCGCAGTACAAAGCACTGATATATCAAAGTGAATTTCCCCATAAAAAATAATGGAAACTTAGACGATTCGTTCCACAACCCAAAACTATCCACATAAAAATGATTAATACAAAATATAAAGTAAAAATACATAAAACAAATTAACCTGCACTTTACCTTTTGAAAAGAATCATGGCTGGTTTGAGTGAGTTTCTAAACTCTTGTGGGATTCCACCCAATGGGACGACACGTGGAAGAGCGTCCCAAAGCAATCGCAGTCTCCCAGCGCTGTAGCAGTTCGTCGTAAAAACGAATCCGAAAAGATCGCGGACATGCTATAAGCGCCTGCCGTCGATGGGTGATACAAGGAACAAGGAACATTATAAACGCACAGTACTACTTGGCCACGACGCTGCCTGACTGCTGTGTCTGTGTATAGGAGAGCGGCAGATCCCGCTACAATAAATAACCGCACTGCTGCTGTTTCAAGCTGAATAAAGCTGGTGTTGCTAAAGTACTGATACTCAGCTTTGTGTTTCGGGTGCAAGACGGGGACTCACACGTCACAGCACACACACACAGTCACAATGCTGTAGTAAACATTATACGCTCGTATGGATGTTGATTAAATGAGTGACGGAGTTAAGGCTCTAGAAACTGCAATTAAATACATTGAGCAACAAGAAGAAGCTACAGGAATCGACATAATGATGCTGCAAAGATGGCGAGACTTGACAGCGAAGAAACGGCACTCGTCAGGAAAGCAGACTGCTATCAAAAATTTCTTTAAATCTTCACAGGACTGAACTTTTTAAGTACAGTACATACTGTATTTAACTTCAGACAACTCTGTAACTGTAAGTTCATTTTTTCAGTTAATTTTTTCTGTTGTTTTTTTGTAAAACATGATTATTAGGTTCGTAATGTATAAAATTATAACATAGTTTGACGTCTAATAGGCTTTTTCTTAACACCTCCCATTAATCCGACATTTTTGCTTATCCGATGTTCTGCCGGCCCGTTTATGTCAGATAAGCGAGACTCTACTGCATTAATAAATAATAACAATAAGCAAAATACAAGTGAATGCTGTCAACCATACAACCTGATAAATGCTGATGTGTAATTTCAGGCGGCACACAGACTTGTAGTTACTTTAAATGTCTCTAGTTAAGTCATCATTTTTAGTCGGCTTTCTTCAGAACAGGCCGCATGCCTGTCTCAATATGGCTGCTGAGCTGTGCTTCTCCATGTGGTCTTTTCAATCCATTGTATGTGAGATGCTCCTTCATCGTGATGGTGTGAGAGAAAGAGGGAGGGATACAGCCAGCAAATTTATACATTCTTTGTAATGAGAAGTCAAGGAAGATGACACCTTTTATTGACTTTTCACTACATTCACAATGGCTAACACGGTCTAACACCCTAGTACTACATACATTCTTTGTCCAAATCCTTATACCAATAGGGTGCCGTGCTACAGAATGGCCTCTGATTCAAACCAATCCCAAACGGCCATACTTCAGACCAATGGGGACACACAATACCTTTCACACCTGCCCCCAATACCATTTGTTGAGCTGCCAGCTAGGCAATTTGGCTTTCCTGTGGGGGTTGATGGAGAGAGTCCTGCAGAGAATCACTTGCCAGACTGGTTTTAGGAACTTTCCCAGACCCCATCATAAAATTCACTATCCTGACTCGGTCCTAAAGGAGGTGGTAGTTAAACATCATTGCATGAATTGCTGTTCTTATCATTTATATAACACTAATATACAAAAAAGACATACACAATATTTATCAACTTATATGCAACATTTCACACCACAAAAACACCCAACATTTTTAAACAATGTGGAGTAAAGTTGTTTACGGGACCCCTCTGGGATTACAGGCCCAGAAGTTTATGCTCCATTAGTTTCATGGTAGATCTGCTCCTGCTGCTACCGGCTTAAAACAGAAAAAGGAGGCCACAGTGAGCACCAAATGTCAATGGCGGATGACTGGAAAATTGTTTTTTAATCTGACAAATCTCAGTATCTGCTGTGACCTGCAGAATTAGTTGTAAAGAGCGTGAATTCGTTGGTAGATCTGGTGCTGGCAGTGTAATAATGAGAGGAGAGCTTTCTTGGCACACATTAGGCCTCATAATACAAACTCGGTGACACTTGAATGCCACTGCATGCAGTGCCTAAGCACCATGTGCACCCCATTTGTGGCCACAGTCTTGGCCAATGTCGGCAGGGTAAAGGAGTACAAAGCTGCCATCACCTCAGGCTGACTACCTGAACATGACAGGGTCTTCAATTGACTCCAATGGCCAGCTATTCCCCAGGTGTCAATTCAGTAAAGGCACTTTTGGAAAAAGGAGGTTTGCAGTGTGAATGTGTGGTGTAACCACAAGGGGGCACCAGAGAGCCACAAACCACAGACATTATAATACAGCTCACGTTTACAGGAAGAAAATAAAAGATTTTGTTCACACAAAGCACATTTCTAAAATCACCTCCCTAAAGACCAGTTGCACAAGCATCATGAATTCACACAATTAAACAATAAATCTTCCTCCCTCCGTCCTCCGCTGAGTGTTGCCTGCTGCCTCGTTCCTTTAATCTAATCCCCGGGAGTGCTTCCAGTGATTTGATGCTGCAGCTCCGAAGCACTTCCAGGAGAAGTTGGATTGCTATGGATTAGGGACTTCCAAATCCTGCAGCTTCCCTTGGTGGCCCATAAAAGACCCAACAGGGCTGTATTCCAGGACTACAATTCCCAGCATGCCTTGTGGGCACCCATGCAGGGATCCGAGCCTGGGCTCACTGCCATCTAACGTCCTGGGGGAGACAAAACCCTGTGTAAGCTATTTCTCCCTGTCATTCCATCATGAGGGCGTCCTGACAGGGTGAGGACACCAGCCATCGTTCACAATGGGCAAAAAAATCTGCATAGACGCACTAAGTCTAAATTAATAAGATCAACAGGGAGAATTTAATATAACGAGTTATATTAAACAGATTATATAAATAAAACACTACAATAAATACAGAACGACAAGGTGGCACAGTGGCAGATCTGCAGCCTCACAGTAAGTAGACCAGGGTTCACATCCCGGTCCTGTGATTGAGAGGGTTGGCTCCACATTCCCTGTCACGTTCAGGGAGCTTCTTGAACCCGCAGCCATCGATAGTCATAACCGAGATGAGCCGGGCAAATAAGGCCACACTTACATGCAGCAAGGGTTAGGTGAAACCAGTGCTCAGTGCAGTGCGTCAGATCTTCCATAAATAAATAATCCAATGAAAGAAGTCCTTGCACAAGTGGAGGTTGAAAATCAAGTTCAATAAAATCGAGGTTAAAATCTTAAGGCAGGAAACTTTTCTTAAAATCTCAGTCTCCGGTGCATCCCTTTAAAACGATGTCCCCTCTGCTTCAGCAGGCACAGCCAACCTTTTCCCACAGGCTTGGGTCCCTGCTGTCCATGGTTCCCACCCAGCAGGACTTGTAATCTGAGCCTCATGTCGCCCCGTCCATCTCCCGCTGCCTCTCACCGGACTTACATGCATGCCCCTACGAGCGAGCATTGGTGCCACTCCAGGTCCCTGGCATTATACTCAGTCAGGTGGCCCTCTTCAGCCCCTGAGTGTCGGCCTTAAGCTCCTGTGAGGGGGCTCTCCTCCCAGCTGCCTTCCTCCTCTCCTCCACATCCTGGCATCTTCCGGTCCTTTCTATTTTTATTTTTAACCTCCATCTCTCCTTCTCTGTTCTTTCCTATCTACCGTGGAGGCTCCTCTTGTACTCGGCCTTCCTAATTGGGCACAGGTGTGTTGCGCCGCTCCCTCCGAGGCAATAATGAGGCACCTGGCTGACGCTCACATTGGCACATGTATACGCAATCAGCCAGGCAAAACAACCATCTCTGGAGCGAAGCACGTTCTCACGCCCAGTTGGAGCCTTTTCACATTTCACTTATCACAGTGTCTTCTTGCATGGAGTTTGCATGTTCTCCCTGTGTCTTAGTGGGGCTCCTCTGGGTGCTCTGAAGGCAAGCAGGTTAGGTGACTTGGCAATACTAAATTGTGTGTGTGTGTGTGTGTGTGTTTGTGTTCGGCCCTGCGATGAACTGACACCCTGTCCTGGGTTTATAGTTGCCTTGTGCCCTATGATAACTGGGATAGGCTACAGCAGACCCCCATAACCCTTTTCAGGACCAAGAGGATTAGAAATAGACTTTCTGACTATACAGAGCAGCATGGTGGAGTAGTGATCACTGCATGGCGTTTGCGCGTTCTAGGTGGGTTTCCTCTTGGTGGTCTGCTTTCCTCCCACTGTCCAAAGACATGCGGGTTAGGTGAATTGATGACACTAAACTGGCCCGAGTGTGTGTTTGGTATGTGAATGTGTGTGTGTGTGTTCACTCTGCGATGGACTGGTGCCCTGTCCAGCTATGCTAGCTGGGATGGGCTCCAGCCCCCTGTGACCCTGGTGGGGACTAAGCGGGTTAGAAAATGACATGACATGAAAATAAATACACCATTTGCATAGAAGAGAGAAAAACAATAGTAATAGAATAAATTACATTTTAAAAATGAAAATTAGTGAAAAAGCAAATAATGATAGGGTGTGTATAGTAATAAAAAACAAATACAAATTGCACATTGTAATATTTCAGAAGTAAAGTAAACAAGCACATAATAGAATTTATTTTTATTGCTCATAAGGATTTTGTCGTAACTTTGAAAATTGCTGTGCAAGATCAACCTAAAATGTTCAAGCAAGTTATAGAAAAAAACCTGATATAAATCCGTTAGGTAGTTCTCTCATGGAAAGCAGACAGACAGACATACAGACAGAGAGACGTTAGATCTTATAGATATACCAGTAATGGCACACTGCTATAACGATAACGTGCAGTGAATCCACTTGACATGAGCGTTCCTAGTTTTCATCCTCTTTCTCTGTACGTTTATCATTCGTTTGCTCAGAGGTTGATGCGCTTGCTGCTTCCTGAGCAGCTCTTCTTCTCTCCACCCTAGTGTCCCGCTTCTTCTCTTCTTCCGTCGGCATCTTTTTGCGTTAAAACTGATTAAGTCAGTGTTTGTGTTGCAAGTACGTTTTCCTTAATTTTTCACTTAAGCTGGCACTTAAGTCTTCAATCTGCCTCAAGAATAATTAAAGATATGAAGAGGTAGGGGAAGAGACAGCGAAGGTGGTAGGGATGAGAACGGCGCCCGTATGCATGCGCTGCCCTGCTGGCCACTGCCAAGAGTTGATTCTACTTATTCATTTTCTTCTATTTTCAGCTGCTCCCGTTAGGGGTCACCACAGCAGATCATCTTTTTCCATATCTTTCTGTCCTCGTCATCTTGTTCTGTTACACCCATCACCTGCATGTCCTCTCTCACCACATCCATAAACCTTCTCTTAGGCCTTCCTCTTTCCTCTTTCCTGGCAGCTCTATCCTTAGTACCCTTCTGTCAGTATACTCAGCATCTCTCCTCTGCACATGTCCAAACCAACGCAATCTCACCTCTCTGACTTTGTCTCCTAACCTTCCAACCTGAGCTGTCCTTGATTCTACAATAAAATAAATATAAAAAGAGGAATAACCTTGGAGGTCAATCATCACCCCGAAAGTGGATAGTAGACATCATGTAGTATATGTGTACCAAATTTCAGGTGAATAGGTCCAACGGTTTGCGAGCTACAGGTGATTTAAACTCCTGGACCAACAAACAAACAGCCATGGTAGCATTATATATTGTGACAGTTTAAAGGCACTGTCGACCCCTTGAACCCTCAGACCAGACGTCAGACACCACATAAAAGTCCAAAATGAATATTTATTATAAATAAGTGTGCAAAGCACCCTCCTCTCCACAATACTTAACCCTTTAACCGCCAACTCCCTAAATATTCCCCACGCCAGGCGAAATCTGAACAATTTTCGTTTTTTTACTTTTTTACATTTATTCAAGCAGTATTGACCACTAAATGTTGTGCAAGTTCTAGAAATGGGCAAACACATACAACTGGAGTACCAGTTATCCATCCAAATGGTGTACCCATTGTCCAATAGTGGTAGGCCAAGGTACACAACAATTTTCTCTGAAAGTCCAAAGTCCTTACATTCATCTGGCAACACTGCTGAAATACTACTCATAGGATCCTCTTTGCCAGTGTATACACGAAATCTATAAATGTAACCTGAATTCTCAGCTAAGCAAAACATCTTGATACCAAACCGTGCCCTTTTCAATGGTAGATACTGTCGAAACTGTAAGCGGCCCTTCCACAACAATAAACTTTCATCAACTGCAACTGACAGTCCTGGCATGTAGGGCAACTGAAATGTTTCAAATAAATGGTCAATCAAAGGACGTAGCTTGAACAAGCGGTCGCGGTTTGGATCTTTCTTATCTGGCTCATTTCTGTTGTCATTCAAATGAAAGAATTTCAGCAGCAAAGAGAATCGGTTACGTGTCATGATAGCTGCAAAAATATGTGTTGCATACATAGGATCTGTAGACCAGTACATCTCAATATCTGGTTTTCTGATTATTCCCATCAACATCAAAATCCCAATGAATTTTTTCATTTCGTTTTCATCAGTGTCTACCCAAGCACGAACACGGGAATGTGGAGGTAAATTGGGATTTTTCTCAATAAACTGTGCTGCATACAGATTTGTCTGATGAACAAAATGTCTGATCAAATCAGGTGACACAAACAGCTCATAAAACTGCTCAGCAGTGTAATTGTTTACATCAACAGTAAAGCCACACGTTGCCTCAAATGGATGCAGAAAAGGTAGTTCACCACGGGCAGCAGTCCAGTTGAGATGCTGGGGATACACCCACTCATCGCCGTCATCCGATGCGCCGTCATTCACAGTATCATGCAGCGCACGTTGCTGCTCATCATTGTCGCTAAAATCTTCTTCAGAACTGCTACAATCATGATCAGAATTGTCCAAAATCACCTGCAAAGCCTCACTTGAAGTCAGTTTACGTTTCGCCATATTCACAGCTGTCACTTCCGAATCACGTCACATAACCGGCCAAAACAACCATAGAGTTGTCGAAATACAATGTAGTAATAATACCCACGCCAAACCGTCAGTTATACTACGTGCCAGGCATTCATATAACCATAGGCAAATGTGCCGGATAATTCCGGCAGTATGGCGTTAGCAATAAAACAACCATGCCGGATATATCCGGCAGAGGGCGGTTAAGGGGTTAATAAATCAATAACCACTACAATAAACAATACTCAATCCTCCACTCCCAGACGCTTAGCCACCCTGCCTCCCAACTCAGCTCAGCGTCTGGGATTTCCCATCATCCTTTTATATCCCCTGACCCGGAAGTGGTTCCAATCCTACAGTCCATGATTCCCGATCACTTCCGGGTCAGATTAAAAGTCCTTTTCTTCAACCTGGAAGCACATCGTTCCTTCCGTTCATGTCATCATGACACACTTCCGGGTTATAGGGCACGTAACACTCTCTAAGCCTCTCTACAGCGGCTCCTGGTGGTCCCCATGGTATCCAGCAGGGTTGTTTATAAAAACTACACTGTCCATAATGCCCTGCTGGAATTTGGGGACCTTCCATGCTGCTGGGAGGACTCCATCTAGCGGGCTGGGGTTCTGGACCGGAATATTTGGCCGTCCATCCCTCACAATTTATATACACAATGGATTTTGGAAAAAGCTTATGAAGAATATCAAGGATTGGCTGTTGTCCTGGGACGGCTTTTCATTTAGTGATTGGAGTTATTTATAAGACACTTTCATTGACTTTCAGATGACACAGTCACACATGTCTCGGCCTCCTCTTCTGACATCTCCTTCTCCCTCTCATGTTGTCCTTTTCTTTATTGCTGTTTCTTTTTATTCCTGTTTTGGTCCCTCGGACAAGCCATATTTGTGTTAAAATTTCAGATGGGACTTTGCGACATGTGGTATTACATACATTTGATTGGCTGACTGTACGTTTGATGGTTGTCTTTGCTCAGAGTTTTTGATCTTTTAATGCATCTTCATTTCCTGAGTCATAAAGCAATCAACAAGCCATCACAGCTGTTCCCTGGTCTTCTGCTTCGATTACACAGATGTTTTAAAGTTATAAATTACTGGTACAAATCAGAAAAGGAAGATGCTTTGATGTCAATTGCCCCTGTAAATTTAGTTCATCTTGCTTGTCTGAGCAAGTAATAATTAAAATTGAAGTGTCTATTATTTAAAAAAAATTAATTTCTGGTAACCCAGGACAGTTATGTAATAACACCTTCATCAACAGTAGAAGGAGCAAGCAAGAAACACACCACAAATTAGCACCTTGTAGAACATCCATGAAGATCTTAGAAAAGACATTCGAATAAGGTGATGTGTCTATACCTACAAAGATCAGAACCATGCAAGCCAGAGTATTCCCTGTGACAATCTATGGAAGTGAAAGTTGGACTACAAAGAAGCAGGATAGGAAGTCTGGTGTTGGAGGAGACTCCTGAGAATACTGTGAACAGCCAAGAAAACAAACCAACGGATCATCGAACAAATCAATCCAGAGTTCGCACTCAAGGCACAGATAACCAGGCTCAAACTATCCTAACTTTTAGATGCATTATGTGAAGACTCCTCTCTTTGGAAAAGGTTCTAATGCTGCGAAAAGTAGAAGAAATGAGAAAAAGAGGACAACCAATAACCAGGTGGATGGATTCAGTTATAGAGTCAAAGAGTGTACTGTTGAGAGACTTGAAAGAGCAGGCTAATGATAGATCGTCTCGGAGAAGATAAATCGAAGCAGTTGCTAGGAGTTGAAAAGGACTTGATGGGACATAACCAATTAACAAGACCTTCACAAAGGCTTCATTTGGTGTTAATAACACTTGCAAAGCATCAACAATATGGTTATTTATCTCTGCAATGTGTCCAACTAAAATAACTTGACTTTAGAATGGTCAGAGTTGGCTTTCTTATAATATTTCTTCTAATATTGCATTCCTCTGTATAAGACCAGTAAATCCTTCATATTCACAAATAACTTTAGCAGATTTGTTGTGGTAGGGTTCTTAGATAACTGTATTCCCCATCAAAAAACTTCTTATTATGTAGACCCAAATCCCACACTCTTACCATAGTGTCAGAGCTAACTGCTAAACGTCCCCCACTTTTTTTACATCTGTAACCCCGGCAATCACATAGAGCACAAGAAAAGGTAGGAGAAAACTAACACATTTATTCATTATGTATTATAGATTACTAGACATTATACCCGTTACAATAATGGGTGCTAGAACAGTAGTGCATAAACAATATTAGGAACTGTCTATATTAAATGGCAAGGGACCTTGACCTCATTCTGTTTCTTGTAAGACAGTAATACTGGCTTTGATGTCCGTAATATGCCTTTAATTTTCTGTCACAACAGTGGGCAATCAGCAGAGTCTCCCCAGCAACTGATGTAATGTGTGGCGTGCAGCTGATAATCGTGCCTGTGGCGTCTCCCCAGCAAGTACTGTGCAGTTCCCCAGCACGTATTTTAATCTGTGCTGGCGTGCAGCTCATTATTGTATGTGTGGTGTCTCCCCAGCAACGGATTTTATGTGTGCGGCCGCGACTACCCAATCAGCACTCTCCCCAGCAATGATGTCCTTTATTTGCTTATTATGCGCAGTCGCGGCTCGGCCATTCACTGTGTGCCCAGCTTCCAGTGTGTGTGCGTCCACAGTGCCGTGCGCGGGGCACGGTGCGATGCGTGGCACGGCCCCGCACATGCGCACTTCACCAGAAGACACACACACACACGGACACCCTGGATGCACACAGGGGTTTTATTAAAGAGGAAATGCCCAATGTAGGGCGGTGCGGTGTTAGCGCTGCCGCCTCCCAGTAAGGAGACCTGGGTTCACTTCCCTGGTCCTCCCTGCGTGGAGTTTGCATGTTCTCCCCGTGTCTGCATGGGTTTCCTCCCACAGTCCAAAGACATGCAGGTTAGGCGCATTGGCGATCCTAAATTGTCCCTAGTGTGTGCTTGGTGTGTGTGTGTGTGTGTGTGTGTGCCCTGTGGTGGGCTGGCGCCCTGCCCGGGAATTTGTTCCTGCCTTGCACCCTGTGCTGGCTGGGATTGGCTCCAGCAGATCCCTGTGACCCTGTGTTAGGATATAGCGGGTTGGGTAATGTAAGCAGAGTACAAAAGTGAATGATGGCAAAATAATTCAACCTAAAAAATAGACTACCAGGTGGCTCTTTGTCTTATTACGTTGATTACTTCGGGTCTGACTCAGGAATGGGGCAGAAACAGGCAACAGAATGGAAAATGGCAGAGAGAGGGTAAGCCTCTGTGTCAGCCTTAATTTAATCTTGCTGAAACCAGACATATAAAATATACATCTAGGGACAAACATGAGTGAATTTTACATAAAAGTGGGCTGGAACAATTAGACAGCTCACATTTCTAAACCAATCCAATTGCCTCATGAAGGCGGTTCTCAAGGTAGTTGTCTCTTTTTCCTTAATTAGCAGCCAAACAATAATGAGACACAAAACGAGCCAAAACATTACCAGCTAACCACAGTATCTGAAAATAAAGGTGAAGGTCTCAGTAAGGCTGATCTCTCAGGTCACCAAAACATTTTGAGGTGTTCTTAGAAAAAAAAAAAAAAAACAGAAAATCAACAGTTTTGGGAAATGTCTGCTGTGGCAGAAAGAGAGCAGCAACGAGCCATGAAATTAAATAACGGGTTTAATTAACAGCAGGAATCGGCTTCTCATTAAGAAAGTGGTTGGAGTGAAATTGGTAGAAATTTGAAGCCCCGATTTAGCTGGTCATCTGTCGTCTCATTTCTGTTTGGCTGTCATTTAATGAAGAAAGGAATCGATTCAGAGGACTGAATCCTTAAAAACAGGGCTATTAAAATGAAGGGAAAAGAAGTTAACTAGCAGTGGAAACTGGTCACTGATTAGGAAAAGGGTTAGAATGAAAACCTGCAGCCACTGCGGCCCACCAGGACCGGACTTTGACACCCCTGGTATAAGGTATACAGAGTGAAATACTAATCCCCCATTGTGTTTGTCTCTAAACAGAAAACTAATGACCATGTCTTTCTTTTTATTTCTCCCCCCTTCTTCATTTCCGCAGAGCCCACTTGGCTGCAGTACAAGCTGTTTCCCAAACGAGTCGTATCAGAAATTCCTGCCTGCTGACCGCTACTCAAGCCATTCCCATGATCTTCTGCACCATCCTTGATTTTTGAACTGTCACAGGGCTGAAGGCGCCGAGCAGGATGAGGCGTTTGGACGTCTTCAAGGTCTCATTACTGACGTTCTGCACTTCTTTGGATATACTGCACAACACGCTGTTTGAAATCCTTTGGCATGCTTGTTTGCAATTGAAAGCATTGGATGTGGACCCCTGTAAAGACCGGGACGTCCCAGTGGTGGCACTTGCTTTATCTAGCCTACGGTCATTTTGAAGCTCTGTCTGCCTTATAAACAAACAAGAGGGGTGTTCTTTGACTTACAGGGGCTTGGGCTTTCTTACTGGCCTTGGTGCCCCGTTGGATGTTGGGTACATTAGGTGCTGTGCTGCTAAATACGTTTCACAGGCACATGTGTGGCTGTAAGCATTTGGATTTTACTCCTGCTCCTACCATGAAAACAATCATACCTACAAATTCAATAAAAAATGTTTATGAAACTACAGACTCTAAGAAGTTCATCAGCTTTTGCTCTACTTACAGTCCTAAAATACGAGGGTGAAACAAAAACTAAAGACATTTTGAAAATTATGCAGTAACCACAAAGAATGGAAGCTGACACAGTACAGCAAGTTTGCAATGGGTTATGGGTAGTTTGAACATGCACAGTGCAGCACTCTGCCATTAGTCTACTTGAAACCAAGGTCAAATGAACACAGACGCTCCACTGCAAGTTTGCCCCATTGTTGAACAACATGCAGTAGTGACAGGAGTGAAATCGGCTAAGAATTTAGATAGATAGATAGATAGATAGATAGATAGATAGATAGATAGATAGATAGATAGATAGATAGATAGATAGATAGATAGATAGATACTTTATTAATCCCAGGGGGAAATTCACATACTCTAGCAGCAAAAAATATTAAATTAAAGAGTAATAAAAAAAAAATGCAGCTAAAAAACAGACAATAACTTGAATAATGTTAAAATAAAGTGATAGGAGTGATCAATAAATAAAAATAGAAAAATAAAAGTAGAAAAATACACATACACATATAGTCCTACACGGAGCTGCTGAAAAGGCTGCTGTGCCCATTCAGCCATTTGTGAGGTCAGGTAGTGATGCTGGACGAGAAGACCTGCCTCACAGTCATCACGGTAGGGTTGACATCAGGGCTCTGCGCAGGCCACTCAACTTCCTTCATGTACTTATGGGCCAGGGGCACAAAACACAAAAGGTCCTTCCCCAAACTGTTGCCACAATGTTGTAAATGCAAAATTGTCTAAAATGTCTTTGTCTTCTGCAGCATTAACAAGACCCTTGACTGGAACCAAGGGACTGAGCCCAAACCCTGCCATTATCCCCTCTCCACTAACCTATAGAAAAAACACTAGGTAGTCCAGAAGGTAGTGTTCTCCTGGCATCTGCCAAACCCTGTTTCATCTATCAGAATGCCAGGTAGTAAAGCGGGATTCTTCACTCCAGACAATACATGTCCACTGCTCCAGAGTCCAAAGGTGGCCTACCTGCTTTCCAGCTGGCACTTGGCATGGGCATAATGATCTCAGGTTTGTGTACAGCTGCTCGTCCATGGAAACCCATGAAGCTCAAAATGCCCAATTCTGGTGCTGATGTTGCTTCCAGAGACAATTTGAAACTCTGCTGTAAGTGATGCCTCAGAGGGCAGGCCATTTTTAAGTGCCCTAACACTCAGTGGCCATGCTTAATGTGTTTGCGTGGTCTACCACTTTGTGGCTGAGCTGCTGTTTCTCTGCAACTCTTCCACTTCACAATAGCAGCACTTACAGCTGACCAGGCAGATCCCGCAGAGCAGAAATTTCACCTACTGACTTGAGGCAAATGACAGCACCACGTGTAAAGTCACTGAGCTCTTCAGTAGAATCCATTCTGTCTGTCAATGGAGACTGCATGGCTAAACAATGTAACATCTGAACTGAAGCATCTGGGGAACTGTCCACATACCTTTAGCCATATAATTCTGCTTTAATTACCTGGTGTGGCTTGTGGGGGGCATCTAAGTACCCTAAACTCCCCTGACACAACTTCATCACGCAGTCCTGGATTGAATAAAAGGCATTTATTCAACAGCACCTTCACAACGCTTCCAGTTTCCTTACTTCAATATATGCAACAGGCATTAAGTTTCTCCTCCTTCAGCTCCCACGAAGTCTCATCCACTTCCTCCTGATTCTGACCCCAAGTTGAGTGGAGGGCTTGGTTTTAACTCCAGATCCAGGACTACATCTGGTGCTCATTCCATTATCCTGGGAAGCACTTCTGGGTCTGGCAGGACCCCAATGGTCCTTGTGCCGTCAGTATTCCAGAGGCCCCCCTTGGTGACCCTCGCAGAAACTGGCAGGACAGACTCTTGGGACCACAACTCCCATGCTGCCCTATGAGTGTCCATACTGGGGTCCTCCAGACATGATGCTGCCATCCCGTGTAAAGGGAGGGGATACTGCCCATAGTAGGCCGTTGCCCACTGTGCAACCGGTCCTCAGTCCATCCTGGGTGTTGCTCCATGGTTGCTAGGATGCCAAACCTGGAGTAACTGCTGCTTCAGCCTCTTCCTGCAGCCTTGTCCTGTCACAGCCAGGAGAATATCACTGTAGCCCAGCTGTGCTTCACATCCCAAGTAAGGGAGCAGGACCCACCTCGGCAGGGACCCACTTGTTGGTCCCTCACACCAGTTATTCACAGAAGCCTGATTTCTAAAATGCAAATGTAAACCCTTATTTCAGGTAGAGAAACCTGGCCAACAGACATAGATTTCTCCACAAGTAACTCAGCTATTAACTAAGTTATACTTAAGAACTTTGTAGTCTGCGCATGTCCGCTGCACTCTGATCACCTGCTTAGCTTTGAACACATTTTCAGCAGCCACGGGAAGAAGCGTCTGCAAGACAAAATTCCTGAGGCAAATGCTCGACCAATTACAATAATTCCCTTTAATTGGCATTTAAACAGGACTAATTAAGGATATGATAGGTGAGTTGACTAAGAGGACACCGAAGGAATGGCTGGTGAACATGGGGCTTTGTCGTAATATGCAAATAAAAAATTTAAACTTAGTAATTTAAAGCAGTAACAACTATTAGGAACACTAGTAATGACTGTATATTAGTATAATGGTATCTTAATAAAAAAAAGGATCAATTTCTATGCCCAAACTTTTAAATGCTAGTCTTCTGGGCCAGCAGCAGGGATGCCTACAAGAACAGACATCCTGCAGTGCTGCAAACAGAGTTCCATCTAGCGTGGCAATGGTGAGCAATCCTTTTAAGGATAGCAACTTGCCTAAAAGCCCCATGTAAAGAGCAAAAGGGAGTCTATTCTGGCACTTGCCATTGGTGTTAGCAGTGGGATAAAAAGAAGACCTGCCTTATGATTTAGCAATTGTCGAGTGCAGCAAAGGCTGCAATAGTCCTGTTTGGCTCTTCTGTGGAGTTGCAGGAGCGTCTTGAGGTTGAGATCTGGAATCTGGAGTGCTGACAAGGTAGCTCTTCTGTGTTGTGCCATCCACTTTGCCAGTGGTTGTTTGGTTTCCCCGATGTAACAAACAACCAAACAACCACTGGCGAAGCGGATGGCACAACACAGAAGAGCTACCTCGTCAGACCAGGACTCCACAGTCTATTTACACCTACAGGATAGTGGTCACTCTTTTAGTGATGAAGATGATGCACATCCTGGACAGGGAGAAATGCTGGTTTGAGCGAGGAGTCAAGGAGGCCATTTATGTGAAAAAGGAACGACCATCTCTGAACCGAGGAGGGGGCCTAAGGGTACATCTTTCACCATCTTACAATGCTGTGATTGCAGCCATTCCCCAACTCTCTGTGAATGGTACTCATGGCCATTGATCAATGGACAATTTGCATATCATCGATCACACGGTCCATAGTTAGTCACTGGCGCTAGTTTTGGTCATTATGCAAACGTTGAAGAAACCTGCAGTCAACTGAGACTGAGGAAGTCACTTGGATGACTGATGTAACGTATCTCCCTGGAAAAGAACTATGTCCAGATGAACTGAATCAACTTTCTAGAGTATCTCTGCAGATCCACCACCACTTATCCATCTGCTAAAGTGCATCAGCCTGAGGATAGCAGGGGAGCTTTGGTCTCATAGAGCTGGGAAAAAGTGTGGCAGATTGAGTTGCCACTGACCCCCAGGGTGAGTTGTGTGAAGCAGGGCTGGTGGTAAAACTGTGCAGGCACATGATGAGGCAGATCACAGAAGGGCTACAGAGTGGCAATGGAGGGAGCATATCAAAGCTGAGATCCAGGCCTGAAACGGAGTTTGCAGTCCATTCAATGAAGAATAAACAAGCAAGAGACCGGCACTTGTGCAGCTTCACACTAGGAGGATCACCTGCTCACTTGTAAATGACAGATCACCACACAGAAGTGCAGTGTTAAACACCTCTGATGCACCGCAGGACAGCACAACACTTAGCATCCATGCTGCACCATCCGACATCAAGGTGCTCAACATCCATGCCAATGTGCTCTTGCCACCAGCTGCACAACCGCAGCAAAAATGAAGACCATCTTGGTGGTTTGAAGAGTTGTGCGCCATTTCAAGAAGCTGGAAGTGGTCACTGGGGAAGGCAACTTCAAAGTGAGGGCTACCTAATGACTCTGACAAGTTGGGATGAATCACCCACAGCATGAACTGGCATTCCATCACCAGTGGCAGGGGTGCCTGTAAGAACGGCAAACTTGCAGTGCTGCAAACAGAATTCCATTCAGTGCAGCAATGGCAAGCTTTCATTTGTAAGGATAGTGAGCAACCTTAAAGAGCTGTGTAAAGAGCAAAAGGAAATATATATACCTAGAGAGAATGTCACCATCATGAAAATGCATACGTTTACCTGGTGGTTTAAATAGATATCTATAGAAACCGAACTACAGTTTTAGGAATAGTTTAAATATAACAGTCTTAACTTACTTTAAATAAATATTGAAAATAAAAAATACATTTTATTAATAAAACTTACTTTATGAAATGAAAACCCTCAGTGATGATTCCTCTCAAAGCAAAGGGGGTTGTGGGGTGACATTTATAACATCGCCTAGGACAGCAAAACTCTTAGCTCTGCTCTGAATGATAGTTATATTTGATATACAAAGTCTTTAGAAGCTACCTCCAAATGTATACTTTTTATCATTAACATTATTATTATTATTATTATTATTATTAGTGGTAGTAATAGTATTTCTGTGAAAGATACAGCAATTTTATTCATCGGCACATTAAAGCTTACTGGACAATTTTTTGGCAGTTCTTCCAACGCGCAGTATGTAATAGTCATTGGCCTCCTTAACGCGTGGTGGCGCTAGTTGAGCAATGCAACACGCGGGGTGTGTAGGGAGCGCGCAGAAGCCGCGATGCTCCTCTCTTCAGTCTCGACTTCGTCGGCGGCGCGCGGAGGGTTTTGTTTCCACCGGCGGCGGCGCGAGCGAGCTGAGCGTGTTGGGCCTTTTCGAGACGTCGCGGAGGAAGACAAAACGCTGCGAGTTACGGAGGGAAACGTGTAGTAACCAAGCAAAGCACAAAAGAAGAGAAAAATAATAAAAGATAAGGCCAAGTATATTGGACTGAAGGAAAGAATAAATTGGGGGCAGGGTACGGGCGTGGAACACGCACTTTGAGTTATCGGCGGCACGCACTTTTACACATTTATTTTAATTGGTGCAGCACGATTCGCGGCCGCCAGGGCCAAGATGTCGGATTTCGACGAGTTTGAACGGCAGCTGAACGAGAACAAACAAGGTGAGCCAACTGGGACGACGAAAAGGGAGGGACAGTAGTGATAAAAAAATGGCCGGGGTTGAGTGTGGTTTTGGCAGCGTGGGGTAGATGCCTGGGCCGCGAGTACGGATTATCCGCACAGGGTGTTGCTCTTTTTGCTTAGGCCATGCTGGTGCTCCGTACTCACCTCGGGTACAATGGCTGTAGCATTCTAAGCGCATCGGCTCATCAGAAGTGACACCGTAACGGTATGCATGGCCGAAAACTCGAAGTAATACTGCTTTTTAAGATGGTCGAGTTTCGGCTGTAGCCGTACATGCCGTGCACGTGGGCTTCTGTGCGCTTTTATTCGTTAAACGGCTCTCGGGCCTGCTCTGGAGGCTTGCGCGGCGCTCCGCGCCATATACAATGCATGTCATTTCAAACCAGGATTCGTCCATCGACTTCGTAGAGCAGGGACTGGACGTTTAAAGGCTACCATCCCGACTCTTGTGCATTTTTTTTAAATGAGTTCTCATGTTTAAGTCAGAAACCGTCAGGATTAGCACATCCAGCTTTATTTCCGCTTAATGACCAAATCTGCATTATTCTCGAGCGCCTTTCACCAAGCGGGAAGTTGCCGTGGCTTACGGGAGGGGGGTGGGGATGGGGTTCGGGAGTTTTGCATTTAATTGTTTAGCTGGCGACCTAAATGTATCAAGATCTCGTTTAGTCGAGTCCTTTAGTTACTGTAATAAAATGAGAGATTTGTTTATTTTTCCCTCGCTTTCAGTCAGTCCTTAAAAATTAAGTGAGAACTCATTGTGGCTCAGATGTTTATGCTTCACGTTATACTGTTAACGTGTTCCAGAAAATGGATAAATGAAAACCTTTTGGAAGAACGACCCACACATGCAACCCCCCAATAGTGGGGCATCCGAGACTCAGTCCTGGGGTTGCACTGTGGCTGCGGGTTTTCACTCCGACCAGTTTCACAAATAAATGATTCAGCCTTAATTGTGAATGATCCATTTGTTTAGTTAGTCGTTTTCTCACCTTGTTTTGCGTCCAGAAGTAAATGCTAGTATATTTACATGAAAAACAAAGAAATTTTAACTTTTTGTTATGCATGTAAATGTTCCTTTTATCGTACTCTTTAATTCGCCTTTGCTTGTGGGGTTTACTGTCTTAATTGTATCCAGATACTAATGATTAGTGATGAGCAGTAAAGACACTGGTGCAAATGACTCCAAGTACTAAAAGCAAGCAGCCACTTAAGTATGAATTTCACTTATGGGCACATAAAATACTTAAATGAGCAGAACATATATTCCCCTAAAAATGTGGCAAACCCATTTTGTACTTTCTGGCAGAAACTGTGAAATAAAGGCAGGAGTCCAGTTAAAAACAGAAGGTGTTTGGGATGAGATGTTAAGGTGGTCCGCATGACTGAACTTGGCCTGCTTGGTATAGCTTTTTATGATTTACTAGCTGTGCTACTCAGCTTTGTCTGGGAAATTTCTTAGGTCAACTGGCCTTTGGTATAGTGCTATATACTGTATAAGATGAAGGTCTAATATTTTTTCATGGGGGGGGTCCTTACTCTTGAATATGCTACATACAATTGCCCACAAGTAAAACATGCTGCAGATGATTTCATGCTTTTCCTAGTTACTGATCTTAGCTTTGTTTTAATGGTCATTGGAAAACACAATTTTCCAGGAAACTGTATTCTTCTTAATTTAAATAATGGGAATTTTGTGGTAAAAGTATTTCATCCTGTAGCATATTCTGTAAAAATCTTCAGTCAGATTTGAATTTAATAATTTATTAGATAGAACTTTATTTGTCCCATGGGGAAGTCAGGCACATTTAACTTGGAATATATTTATACACACTATGCCAGAATGACTAAAAAGAAAGAAAACTTCTGAATTGGTAGTTAAAGTGAGGCACTATACAGGCATATCGCTGCTGGTATGAAGGAGCCTCTGTGCTGAATAACTCATTGGCTGAAAGTCCTCAGTTTTGGAATACCAGAGAGAGGATGTGCTGCATTCTTCATAGTGATACTCAGTTTTGTTTTCATTCTCTCATACTCTGCTAACCGGCAAAAGGTTTGGAGTATATTCCAAAATTTAGCTTACTCTTTTAATTAGTTGATTTGGTGGGCTTCTGTTGAGGTGATGTTACCAGCCCAGCACACCACAATGTAGTAAATTGCACTGGCCATCACAGAGTTGTAGGAGATGTGAAAGATATCTGTACTCACATTAAAGGAATGCAGTCTCCTAAGAGAGTCTACTTTGCCTTTTCTTATATAGTTATTCTGTGTTTCGAGACCAAGACAGCCTGTCATTTATGTGGACCCCCAAGTACTTGTAGCAATGCACCACTCCTGCATGTACTCCCTGAATAGTAACTGGGTGTAGAGGCTCTTTGGTGCAGCAAAAGACGGTGACATGAAGACCAATCTCCCCGTCATTCGTCAAGTTGTCTTCAATATAGTCTCTCCCTTGAGTCATTTGGTTTCCATACATGCTGATGATTCTGTAAGTACTATTTAATAATAGGAAAAAAAGCATTTATTTTGCACATTTTGAGAAAGTGATTGGATAACAGATGTAGATTATATGAGACCGGTAATGCAAGATGTTTTTTCAATAGATGTGCAGCATTGGTCACTATCGGCTTATATTATGTCAAACGTATTTTTCAGCATGAACACATAAAATAAAAAAAATTGGGCTATTATTCTAAAATATTTTAGACAAATAACTTGTACCAAAAATCATTGTTGGGTTGAGTATTCCTTTAAGGAGCAAACTCCTCAGAGATATGGTGAGTTGAACTAATAACAGTCAAATAAATGTAAGTCTTTAAAACTACAACAAAGAAAGCACATTTCTGAATTTTCTCTAAAAGCAAATACATTAAAGCACTTTCATGAATAGAAAATATGAAACGGGGGGAAGGGGGGGTAGCTAAACAATTAGATCAATGAGACATAAGAGTGACTGGTTTCTGATACTGGTTGGAATGAAAGTCTGTAGCCACAGTGATATTACAGAAGTGAACTTCAGAGTCTCCCTGATCTACAGGGTTCTAGTTTTAAAATATACCAACCTCTTCCTATTTGTATTTTACTTTGAGTTAGATTTTCTCTCCCATCAGTTAATTTATAATCTGCTTTAGCACTTCATACATTCCAGTTTAATTTGCTGCCTTTATGGTCTGGAGTGATTTACATATCCCAAGTGAATAGATTTGTTTCCGTATTTTGATATTTGGAGCATTATCTAGGGCAACGTGGTGGTACAATAATTTGGGATACTGTGAAGCAGCAGCACCAGATTTTTATTTGCATCCAGGCATGAGAATTATTTGTGTCTTTTGAGGTTTTCTTCCTTGTTTTCCTCCCAAATTCCAATGATGTGCATTTGAGGTTCGTTAATGAGTTTTGGGTGTGTGTGTGTGTGTGGCTGTGCTCCTAAGTTGAACTGATGCCATGTCCAAGATTAATATGTTAAATTATAAAGCCGTAATTTACATTAAAGAGAAAATGTGTTTCTGGGTGAAAAAGTCATCTCCTTGTATTTCTTTAACCAGAGATTTATGTGTTTGTGTCTTGGTTGTGTTATGGGTTAATAACTGTGTAGCTGGACTTAAGACCTCTTTGTTATAGATTTAAATGTTAAATCAGTATTCTGATTGTATGTTAACTAGAGTCTCTTGTCTAGGGATGGAATTCAATATGGAAGGTCTTGTGTAACGTCAAGTCTATTCCTGAGCTAACTTGCTTCCTAGAAACAGGTTTAGGGAACCTTGGCGTGAATGAATCGTGTCTTCCCTGAAAGAATACTTACACTGTGCTGCTTTCCCCTGGCACCAGACCATTTTGTTTCCATTAGTTTCTTTTCCCTGAAGAATGTTGCAGCCAAACATGAACTTTTCCAGCTTGATTAGTTCTTGCTCCATATGTAGATGTCCATTTTAACCTAGGAAGCCTGATTTCGGCCAGTGTTATCATGCAAAGCTTTACTCTTGGGCATTATTGCTGTACAAGTCATTTTAAAGTGCCCATTTCAGTTTTTTTTTAATTTTTTTGTGAAGTGGAATAATAAATGTAATGAAGTTCAGTATCTTACTGAGGATGTTAAATTTGATTTATTTTTTTGGCTGTTCCCGTTACGGGTCACCATGTCCAAACCAACGCAATCTCGCCTCTCTGACTTTGTCTCCCAACTGTCCAACCTGAGTATGGAGGCAAAAAACTTAGGTAAAATGGACATCATGTGCAGTATAAAACAAATCAGAGTAATTTTAAATTTAAAAAAAAAAAAAACATACACTATATATAATACTGTATATGCCATAAAATAAACAATAAGTAAATGTAGGGCCGAATGTTTGGCATGGTAGTTAACATTAAATAAACATAAACATAGAAATAAATAGAAACATATAAATAAATAGAATTGCACATTCTGTTTGTGTTTACATAGGATTTTCTCCTGGAAGCATTTTTTTCTTTTTTTTTTTTTTTAATACATCCTAAAGACGCTTATTGATTCCTACCTCATGTATATTTTTACTAGCATAGGCTCCAGACTCCAGAATTGAGCAGTTTTAAGAATTTTATATTACGGTCATTAATGTCACGTGCATAGTGAAATGCTTACTTGAGTGTAGTTAATATATAAATAGCTGTAATTCAGCAAAATGCACCTACTGTCCATTCTACAATTATTGACACCTCTGGCAAAAATGTGCAAAAAGAGTTGTTTAAAAAAAAAAAAAAAAAAAAAAGTTTTGGTGAATTGCCTTAATCTTGCACTGCAAAAAATGAGTATTCCATCCTTTATTTGAAGTATTTAGATGGGAAGCCATCTAAGAAAAGCTTGGGTTGCTGCTGGAAGAGGTGTTGGCGAGGCCAGCAGGGTGCTTACCCTGTGGTCTGTTGGTGCATCCCAATGCCCCTCCGTGCAGTAATGGGGTCATTGTGCTGTTTCAGATGAGATGTAAAACTAAGGTCCCGACCCTCAGTGGTCATGAAAGATCCCTGGGTATCTTCCATATAGAGTAGGATGTATCCCAATATTCTGGCTAAATTGTCCACCACGGCCTAGTTATTATGGTTCCATAATCACTTCCTCTCTGTAACTGGCTATCTCTCCCATCACTTCACCACCTAACAGCTAATTTGTGGAGAGTGTACTGGCGTTAAAATGGCTGTTGTCGCATCATCCATGTGCTGTACATTAGTGGTGATTGAAGTGGCTCCCCACTCGCTGAACCATTTTGAGTAGTGAGAAAGGTGCTATATAAATGTAAAGAATTATTAAAATTATTCTGTGAAAAAATTGTCCCCCATCAAGAAATTATTTTTAACAAAACATATGACACAATTATTTTGTCTGACTTAAGTTGATGAGTGTTTAGAAACTTTAAAGCAATTATCCATGACTTTGTTTCACTGAGGGCCAAATTCCATTATTCATTCATAAGAGAGCATAAAATTCAAATGAGAGAACATTATGTGGATCTTCATAAGTTGGGGAATGGCTATGCAAAAATTTGTACTTGCCTGAAAATGTCCATATCTACAGTTAGCGGAATAATTTAAAAGTTTGTCTCAACTAGAACTGTTACCACACACACACACACAGGGAACAGGAAGGTAAGAGAGAGTAAAAAAAATCCACATAGATTACTTTTGGAAAAATACAAGAAAAGTATCAAAAGATGCGGATTCTCCACTGTCAAAAATGGTGGACGTTCTGTGATGTTATGGGTCTGTTTTTTTCTCCAAATGCCTCTTGGAACCTTATTGGGGTGCATGGCATCATGGACCCCATTAAACATCAGAAGATTTTAAATTCAGATGTAGCTACCTCTGCCAAGAAACTCAAACGGGGTTGTCGTATCTTCTAGCAGCACAGTGATCCACAACACATGTCCACATCAACACAAAATGATTAAAGGAACATGAAATCAGGCTTCTGCCGTGGCCATGTCAGTCCCCACACCAATTTTAAAAAATCTTTGAAAACCTGTGGGGTGAGCTGAAGAGGAGAGGGCACAAGAGAGGATCTGGGACCCTGGATGATATGGAGTGTTTGTAAAGATGAATGGTCTGATTTTCTGCTCTATATTCTTCCAGCTTTAAGACGTTATAGAAGACCCCATAATGTTTCATTGGCCCCATTGGTTTGGGGGTGAGTGGGTTTGGTTGTACAAAGTATTAAATGCAGGAGTGCCAATAATCACGGTGTATCATTTTGTTAAAAATTATTTGAGTAGTTTTTCATAGAATAAATTTACTTAAGTAGAAGCTTGGATTTCTTTTTTTTTCCAGTTTGAGATATTTCAGCAACAGTTGATTAATAATTTTTTTTTGTATAGCTTTTTTTTTCTTTTACTGCTCTGTACTGAGGTACCAATAATTGTGGAGGACGTCTGCATTTCACAAGGCCTGAGAGGTGAATGTTTCATGGTTAATATTGCAGGGATATGTAACAGTAGCCATCCCAACTCTTCAACATCACTTAGAGTATTTTTTCAGTAATTCAGTTGCATTTCCAAGTTTTGCCTAGAAAGTTGTTTTTACACTAGTTGTAAACTAGTATATATTTTTTTATAATTTAACACGATTTATTATGTGCTTATACTGTTATTCATTTAAGTGAATGCCTAAACCAAAAATATGTTGTTACTCGAGAAAAACTGTTAATTGTCAGTTTCTTCAGCATTTAAAATACCACACATTTTCATAAGCAACCATTTTAAAGGTAACAACAGAAACTGAACATAGCAATCATTCCCCATCATGACCCAACATAGGACAGCCATTATAAAATGTGACCTTCTGTCTGGAGGTCACTTGAAAAGTTCCACAAGTCTTCAAAACCATATGTATTATGCTTCCCAATGATATACCTCAGATTAACATGCATCACCATAAGTAATCTCTCTGAATTTAAAACGATATTGTATTACAGCTTATTAACCTCAACATGAACACTGCTATACTGTTTAGACTTTTTAAGTTGTAGTTTTTGGGTTGTCCTTTCCTAAGTAAATGCTTTGGTTAATGTAGCGTACTCGTGACACTCTACCTTATAACCTGTTGTTTCTATAGTACTCATGATTTAGTGTTTTCAACTCGTTTGGAGTCCATTCTACTTCAGTTATAACTGACTGATGTTTGCCATTAGCCTACTATGAACATACTGGAAAAAATGTGATGTTAATGGCAAGTCTAAAAAAAACTTTTAAGCGCAGTTACTTACCTTGGCTAGTATCATACTTGCCACCTTTACAAAATGGCCTCCACCTGTTTTCTGGCCCACCTGTTCTTGGTTAAGGTCAAAGGAGAGCTGATGCCTATCCCAGTTGCATTAGGCACAAGTTAGGTTACATTAAATATTTGTAAACATTCAGTCTTAACCCTCACCTGAAGATTTTACCTTTTTGGGAGTTAGCCTAGGATTGTTTGTGTTGGAGGCAGGTTTTTTGGCTTTTCTGTATGTGTAATTCTCTTTTGGCATGGTTCTCGTTTGAATGTTACATTAGAAGAATGTTCATTTTATCTTGCACAAAGAAACACACTTCAGTCACCCATAGTATACATACATTCCATGCATTTCAATTAGCTTTTACTGGATCTTTAGCTGGTGGGTCAAGACCATCCCACCTTTTGCCTTTCTCACTGTATTATTTTGCAAATGTTTATGACATTGAATATACTCTACTATTCTCACCCATTATATTCACTTCACCAAAAAGGTGATTTCTAAAAGAGATTGAACTAAAATATAAAAGAATGAAGTAACACATGCTTTAGAATGCAATAGTGATATAGGCTAATACACTACAAGTAAATGGGTTGAGAATTGCTTGGATTGCATGTGCAATTCCAGTAGGACGTTTCAAGAGCAACTGTCCTTTTCTGCCTTTTAATGAATGTGTGTCACTCAGTCTGCGTAAAATGTTTTTTTAACTGTAAAATTGTGGTACATTTGGTTATTAAATTTTATTGCCCATTGTACACTGAGGTAATTTATTGAACAGATTATGATCCTTACTGTACACCTAGCAACACAGCCCCTCTTACTTTAAGCTTGATTTCTTTTCCTTTGTGCATACATGCGAAGTGTATTTACAAATATATCCTTCCTATTTCCAGTGGTAGTCATTTTTGTTTTAACCAGATAACATATTACTCAATGGTTTAGTTTTGTGAATCAGACAAATCTGTGATCCTGGCTTTTCAGTTGTCATTAGCATTATGCTAAACTAAGGTCAGACCATTATTGTGCAAATATATGAAAGTTAATTACAAGTAAAATTAAACATTTTGGAACCAGGGCTGTATTTTTTTATGACGGGGTTGTTTTTTTTATTGTTGGCTTTTGACACATAAGTGATACTGGCTTTTCAGTTATCATTAGACACCAATGTTAAAGGGGCATGCTGAACTGAGGTCAGACCATTTTTGTAGTAATATATGAAAGTTAATTACAATTTAAATAAAGAATTTCTGATGCAGGGCTATTATTTTCTATTTTGAGCATGTCATAAACAAGCACTTTTCAAAAACACGTTATTTTTAAATAGGTAATGGTGGCAAGGTGTCCTCAAATATCTGACTTGATTTAAGACTAGTAATCAATTTTGTTTCCCAGTGTCTTTTTGACATTAGGTAATGTTTCTATAGTAATGGTGGCAGTACATAACCAAATACTCAATTACCTTTCTTATTGGAGGACTGTGTGACAGATGTTCCTTTCTCACTGAAGCCTTGTATAGCTTCCAGTATTGAGTAGAAATTGATCACTGCAGTGTCAAAAAAGATAAACACCATACCAAAACAAGGACATATTGTTACTGTATTTTTTATTGTTCTTACCTGGACCATATCTAGATTTTTTAAAACTTCGGTTTGTGCCCAGACCTGCAAAAGTAAAGTTTTAAGATCACAAGACACACAACTCTCTTATGGTGTCAGGGACTACTTGTAACTACTTTTTTGTCTCATGTATCTTTATACATATGTGTAGCCCTCCGTCCTGTTCCATATAGTTTCTATACTTTTGGTTTTGCATGGCCAAATAAAAAGTAATGAGCTTCTGTAAATTCTTCGGATTCCTTGTTACAGTTCCTCGGTACAAGCCTGGTTTGTTTTTGCAGTCGGTTAGCGTTAGATTTTTTAATGTGCATACTTATTTTGTGTTGGAGATGTAAACCTTTGGGAAAGATGTGGCACTGAGAGATGAATACAATAGAGCTTTCCATTATGTTGTCTTAGTCTGTGGCAAACAGGAGAGCAGCAGCAGCAAGGTGGCTTGTAAAATTAACCTAGGGGGCCATGTCCAGCTAAAATGTTCTAGGGAGAACAATGGGGGTCTTTAACGGTATCAGTAAAATTTGTTGTGGTTGCTTTTTTTAAATATAATGCAGTTGTTACATCTTTTGACTCACTACTTCAAAATCTGAACTATGCAGTAGGGCTGCAACAACTAATCAATGTCATCAGTATGATTTGATAATATAAATACTTGATAATCCAATACATTACGTGCCTTGTTACAAATTAGGTACATTACTTCATTTACAAACAATGACATTAATCACATTTTGAGGTAAAAATGATGAAGGGTTAAAGAACAGAACATCTTATTTATTTCAGCTTCTCATCTGGTAAGAAATCTGTGCCTTGCAATATCAGTAAAAAGGAGCTCACTGGTATGTAAACAATACCATGATGTGGAAGCACCTAGCAAGAAAAAACATTGGAGTAATGGTGATCCCCTTGTCAGCCATCACACTTGTGTATAATTCAGCTGCCCTCTTAATGTCGCTTCCTTCTGTTCCTTCTGACAGCTCAAAGTCCTACTCTGACAGTGCAGTGCAGGTCATCAAAAATATCCAAAACTTTTTTTGCAGATTGTTTCTTTTAATGATAGTGACAGCTGGTATTTGATGCCATGCTGCAAATAAATGAAAGGCTTTATATTGTTACTAGACAAAGAGTCCGTTTCGACAACGTAAGATGAAACGGGCACGAGTTTATGTCAGCAGTGTAAGAAGAACAAATGATAAGTAACGCAGAAGTTGTTTTGTAATGATAGTAGTCCGCTTTACTCATTACTGTACAGGCTTGTACTGTTAGTTGATGAATTTTCCAGGCCTATTGTATAATAGTGAATGATGAATGTTTCAGTACAATATGGAATAGTAATAGGTATAAGCATCACAAACCTGATATAGGTGTATTGAATGAATGCGTAATTGAATCAGAATGCGTAATTAGGCCTCGAGCTGTAGTCGAAATCGCCTTTCAGGCCTCTAGAGCTTTAATCGAAGTCGCCTTTCTCTTTGAATTTTTGTGGCCGTAAATCCGCCGCCTGCTGCGATGTTGGGGTTGGATGTCGGTCTCGTAAGGTTTTCCGGGCAGTTGTGCAGAAGGTGACTTCGCATTCGGCTTTGGACGTGCGCAGAAGGCGACTATGCATTTGGCTTCGGACGGACGTGAGTGAGGAGGCAGGCGAATTATGTATTAAGATGAGCCCCAGTATCAGGAGATCAGATATGCCACATGATTAATATGTTGGCTGCAAGTTAAGTTTAAAAAAAAAAAAAAAAAAAAAAATGGCTCTGAATCCTGAAAGAGTCAATTAAAACTATGACAAAGCAAGTGTGTTCTGTTTGCAGCAATCATTGGTTAGTTGTTCAAGTGGTTGAAATAAAAACCTACAGCCACTTCAGTCTTCCAGGATTTGAATTTGACAATGCTGTACTAATCTGCTTCAGCACTGATCTTTCCTGCTCCACTGTCATTCACTCCTCTACTCTTGTTCACTTGTTTGGATTGCCTCCTCTCTGTCTCTTGCTCAGCAATTCTTAAAACTCATTAAAGCTGAACTTCAGTGTTCAGTGGTCACATTGCGGGTTTCCCTCTTAAATTCACCTTGTCAGTCTGGGTAAAGTCCACCTTTGGCCACTGCAATACTTTAATTCACTAATTCCATGTGACTGGTCATGTGTGACTTTTCAGCTGCATTAGCCCTGTCAAAAAGCTGCTCTTGTATCATCTTCATAAAGGCTGAAGGGTTGTTATGAATGACTGGCTGAAATCCAGGGTTTTGAAATGTTTTGGATTGGATTTGAATATTTTGGAATATCGTTGGTAAAAAAAATGGGCGGAGTGGTGGCTCTGAGGCTAAGGATCTGTGCTGGTATCCAGAAGGTTGCTGGGTTGAATCCCCGTCACTGCCAAAAGAGATCCTACTCTGCTGGGCCCTTGAGCAAGACCCTTAACCAGTAATTGTTCCAGGGGTGCTGTACAATGGCTGACCCTGTGCTCTGACCCCAAGGGGTGTGCAAATTCCTAATACAATAAATTGTATAAGGTGAAATAAAGAACAAAAAAAAATATTACAGTTAACACAGGTATGTACTGACTGGCAAGCATTAAAAAAAACAAAACACATACACAAAAACATGGGACTCCGAAGATGGAACTTAATAGCAATAACAAGCCAAGGTCATAACTGGGAAGACAGGAAGCAAATAAATGATGGCCAGAATGTGGGACAGGGTAGTAAATAGAGAAATGTATTGGTTATTGACTGTTATTTCACATAGTTTAAGACAAAATAGCTGACATTAACCAAAGTTAAAAGAAAAGAACTGTAATCAGAGAGATTGTTAAAATAATAATGCTGTGGTTTTACGTTTTGATTTATACACAGTTGGACAGACAGCAAGTGTGCCATGATGACCTTTATACCATCATGGTAATGACATCACATGTTGCACTCTCTTGGAAATCCCGCCTATCAGCAGCCTGGTAACCCTGTACCACAAAAATCAGGTTGTAACAGTACCGTAATAAAAACAAAATTGTGTGCCTCAGGAAGAGTGATTACAACATTTACATCTTCAGAACTGACATAAATCAAGAAACCAACTTACCATTAAATTCCTTGACCAATCCCTCAAAATGTTTCCATTATTTCTTTTTTGAGTCCAAAGGTAGGGATGTAAAAATATAAAAGTCCAGATAATGCCTGACTGCCGGTCCATTGTATTTTTGACTTTAGCAAATTGGTCCCTGGTCTGAAATACCACTGATTTTAAATGAAATGTTTGATTCTTTTGATTGAATCAATATACATTGATTTTACTGTTCTGTTGAGGTATTGTGTATAGAATGCTATTGAATTTTAAACAGTGGGGACTAAAAAAAAAAAAGCCCTAACTTCCAATCATCAGTATGGGTATGTGTAAGCACAGTCCTTGTATGCATTGTGTTTATGATGTATCCATTAACTAGTGCACACTTTTATTTATGTTTCAGCACTTCTCTGTTTGCCAGGAAAGTTAACCTGTTAACTCCATCCATTTTGTAACTTAATTTCAGTCCAGGGTCATGTGGTACAACACCTGTACCTACAGCACCAGACAAAATAGAAGGCAACAAGGTGCTATCAAATCACAGGACACACTCCTCCTATGGTGGCAGTTAGAGTTGTATGATTTTTTTTTTAATTAATTGTTTTACCTGTGTTATGGTTTAAATTGTAATAGTTTGTATCTTGCTTCCAGGTGAATGAATCAGGAGAAAGGATGGTAGTTGCTGCATCTATTTATTTTAACATTGCTATTTTAGGAAAATATGACATTTACAACTATTGTTCAACAGTACAATTCAGAAAAAAAATCTTAATGGAGTAATTGCTAAAACCTGAGCCCAAAAGACCTCTTACTGTGCATGGGGTGTGCTCAATCATTTTTTCCAGGTATTGTATATGAATAACTAACAATGAGATCAATAATATCAAATACTTTTTCCATACAGACTGCATAGATTAAAGAAAGTCTTGATGGCACACTAATCTTGTTTCATAAATTTCAGATCTCTTTAAATATTTTACCAATACCTGTAAATGGCAATGCTGACCATACACTACATTACAAGTAAAATGTTTTGATTTTTGTGGAGTCATTTAAGTATGCCTAGAAGGTCGAAGGGCAATGTTTACTATTGCGTGGGTGGGAAGAGGTGGTTCTAACCCTCTTGAAAAGCAAAGGATGTTTGTTTTCAACAATGAAAGAGTACAGAAATATGCTGTGTTCTGCACAGTAACTTATTTGCTGAACATTATAACTTTTATCCTGGAGTATAATTATTTCATTTTTTATGGGTTATGTGTTCGAGTTTATGTGGAGTTTAATTTGCATTAAACATTAACACACACACACACATATATATAATATACACTTCATCTCTCGCTAAATAAAGTATCAAATGTTGACTCAGTCATTTACATATTCAAGCAATTTTAAACCAGCTTTTTGTATTAATTTTTAATTCAGATACTGAAAGCTTGAAAGTTTTACCTATGATCAAGCAATGCTTTTGAATGTTTTTTTTAAATTTGTTTTTAGTATAGTGTGTTACAGATTTTTTTTCACCTGATATGAACCGATGCAGTGGAAAAGGCAGGAAGGGGAATGGAAATGAGTGCATGAGCAGTAGTGTAAAGTGAGCACATTTAGTATTAAAACTAAAATGTGTTATCCTGTCATTGAAATACTGAGTGTGTCCAGTGTTACTGCCTAGGAAGACAAGTTAAATAATCCTGTTTAATGCAGAAGCTGAAATTATTCGCTGTATACTAAAATTCTAATCAATTAATCATTCTGACCTTTGAGTGGTGTTGACTTAAACGGAGGGACATCGGAATGAACTTAAGTTAGAATTTTAGATTTATGAACAAATCAGGCTTGACTTGCTCTATTCAAATTTCAGTGCCTTTAAATGTAAACCTGTAGTACAACAGACCAAATCTTACTCCCACCTATAAGCCTAACGTTGATAGCAACAGAGTGGGGATGAGTTATCCCAGCACAAACAGTGAATTAAATGGTGTACAATAACTTTATTTAGGTATTAAACTTGTTTTCAAAATAAACCTGATCCTGGGTTAAAATCTCAACTTGACCTGTCTGTATGGAGATTGTACATTCTCCCTAAGTGTATTAAGCACTTTATATGGTGTTCCAGTATTCTTTCCAGTTTCCAAAAACATGCATAATTTAGACTTGTGTGTTTGTAAGTGGTGCCCTCTAGAGTGGGACCCATCTGGAGTTAGTTTCAGTCATGTAACTAATGTTGCCAGACTAGGATTTGGCCCTGTGCACTTAAAACTTGATAGTGTTCAGTGATGGATGATCAATGTATATTTCAGTTTACACCAGAAAATGCTTTTTAACTGCACATTTGTCAACGTTCAGCTCCAAAAAGTTATTTTTTTATGTAAATTCAATCTAGTTTATATGTTGTCTGCCAGAGCCGCCTCAGATATTCATAAATGTATAGTATGTTGTTTTTGAGCTTTGCAATTTTAGGCTTTCATCTGATTGCTATAGATTGTTTTTAATTGGACATTGAAACATCAATAACTTAAAGTATTCTAGGCAAAATAAAAATTAATTTTTTTAAACATCTATCTGAATAGTGATTCCCGTCCTGCTCTTATTGTGAATAAGCATATTGATCGATTTTGTTTGACTTTAGTGGCTTTTAAAAATGTAAAAGGCTTAAACTAAATTGTAACAGAAAAAACGGGTCCTGTGTTAAATACTAGGAACAGACAAAAATATTGGTGGCGGCACATCTATTGCAGTATTTTATAAAATAATTGACTACGTAAAAAATTAAGCCTCTTTAGACGTGTATTGGCAGTAAGAAGTCAAGGATTTAAAATAATCCTCATGCTTTCTCTCAAAGGTGGCTGAAATGTGTGTTTTTTAAAAAAACCAAAACAATTACCCAATAACTTAAAATCTTAGGTTTTATGGCATTCAAAGCAAAATTACCATTCTTCTAATACACCAGACTAAAATTGTGAAACACCAGGTTGAGCATATGTCTTTGGGAGCCATTTTGTTATGCTAGTTTCAAGAGACTCCCATTAAAAGGACTTACTGAAGCCAAGGTTTTGCAAAAAACCTCAATGTGGCCATTTGGAAATGTGGCACGTGATGCTTATTTTTATACCAAATGTTCCCTCGGATGTGGCCTGACATTGGATAATGTGATGCATTAAACATGAAGCTATCTTTTATATCTGGAAAAAAAATCTTGTAAAGAGAGGGCATTGGGGTAGGTAGCCTGCTTTCAAATAAAACTTGGCTAATTTTATAAGAGAGTAATTCAAATTTCTCTTGCCTATTTGTCCACCAGCCAGTAGAGCAGCTGATTATCATCTAGAAGCTGCAATAACTAAAAAGAGATTACTTCGTGCAGTGATGGAGTGAAAAATGGTAATGGGATGAAGAGCCTTACTATTTTAATAATTAAGCAAAAATAAATACATATTAAATAAAGCAGCCCAAATAGTATAGGAAGGTTATAATTGTGCCAGTGTTACTCTCTTTGCCTAAATACCATAAAAGTACCATACAAGTATTATTCTCCCATACAAAGTTGTGTGTGTTTTTTTTTATTAAAAACACCATTTCCCTACCCTTCCATTGCACATTTTCCATTGCCTTACAACATTCAGAAAACCATAGAAATGAAATACAAAATACTTCTCTTGCTGTTTGCTTTCATCCTAGAGTTAAAATTGTTTTCTATCTAGTAAACGTCTACCTCAGATGTTCAGCTAATTTTGAGGTTATTTTGGGGACCCTTTTTTTTCTCTTTTTCTTCTTAAGTAGTTATTTAATCTTCTGGCTACGGTATGCAGATGCAATATTGCAGAATACAAAAATATCCTAATGCACATTCTTATCAAATACAAATTGTCTGATTTTATGATTGATTTGTGTGTGCAAGTCTTTACATATTTATTGGTAAAAAAAGTTAATGCTTGTTCACATTAAATTGTGACATTTTGATTTGTGTGAAACATTTAAACGTTTTTTCTGTCATTAGGGTGTGTTTTATTCCACATCAGGTCTATTAAGTTTCAGTATTTCTGACTTTGTTCTCTTGTAATAGAGCGTGACAAAGAGAATCGGCACAGACGTCGCAGTCCCTCTCGTAGCAGAAGCAGGGAAAAGAAAAGGAGGAGCAGAGAGAGGCGGAGTCGAGAAAGGCGAAGTGGTTCCAAAGATAGAAGAAGGAGAAGGTAATTGTTGTGTGTGGGCCCTCTGCATTCTTTTTTTCATCTATATAGAAGCCAGAAACTAAATTGGTGGGTCATGAGGTACTGCAGTTTAAAGTCTTGTATTCTGCTTACAGTAGTCGTTCTCCTCACCGTGATAAAAAGAAGAAAATTCAAAAGTACTGGGATGTGCCTCCTCCAGGTTTTGAACACATCACACCCATGCAGTACAAGGCTATGCAGGGTAAGTTCAGTTTTTTTATCATGCATGTTTTCCCATGTTCCTGTTATGTAGTTCTAGGAATTTTGGTATTTGAATTGTGCTACAGTCTTCATAGTTCAGAGGTTTGAAGATAAAGAACTTGCTCTTTTTTTGTTAAAGCTGCTGGTCAGATTCCAGCCACTGCTCTTCTTCCTACAATGACTCCAGACGGCTTAGCAGTAACTCCAACCCCTGTTCCTGTGGTGGGCAGTCAGATGACGAGGCAAGCTAGGAGGCTGTATGTGGGAAATATTCCATTTGGAATCACAGAGGTAAAAATGTTAAATACATCATGTGCAGTTAACTTCTAGTATTCTTGCACCTAACTATAGACTAGGGCCTTCTTAGTTCATTTAGATTTTATAATCTTCTTTCATCTATTAAGTATACTTTTATTTAATGATACTCTAAATTCCAACAAACGGGTGTGGTGTTTGTGGGGAGCAACTTTTTTTTTATTATTTTAACCATATTACTGTGTGGTTGTAGCTTCTTCTCAATGTTGAAACTAGCTGGGCCTATCGCATTTTAATATCATATGGTTAATTGTTATTCAGTTCATTCTTCGTGTTAGAAATTAAGCACAGTACTTAATTGGTGGTTGTTATGTTGACTTTTGCAGGAGGCCATGATGGATTTCTTCAATGCCCAAATGCGATTGGGAGGCTTGACCCAGGCACCAGGAAACCCAGTGTTGGCTGTGCAAATTAACCAGGACAAAAATTTTGCCTTTCTTGAGGTAGGTCTCGTATAGTCATTATCTTTGTGGTTGTAGTTATAATTGTATAGAAGCAGTTTTGTGTTAATATCACTTACATTTTTTTGGCATAGAGTATTAATAGTTACTTCAGGAAAGCTATTTTATTTGTTCACTGATAGCAAATGTCAAGGAGAGGCACTTCAAATTAAAATGAGACAAGTGGGTGCTGGTAAAGGTAGGTTGTTAAACCTCACCACAAGCCAATAACTAATAGGAAAGGAGAATGTGGTCAGATTAATTTGTCAGATTATTAAAATTTTCTTTGTCTGAAATGCTTTAAATGTGCCTCTAAAATTACTAAAGAGGAGCAGTATTATTATATAGTTAGTGTTGTATGAACAACATGTCTATTTTACTTCAAAGCTACATTTTAGCAGTGTAAATTTTTTCACTGTGTTAAACTTTTTTTTTTTCTTTTAAACATTGTCTATATTTGTTAAGGTTCTTTTAATAGCTTATATATGCCTATGTTAAAATAGCTAAATGACTTGAATAGTTATTTTGAGTAAAATGTTTTCATATTTTAAATGTGGTTACCATTATTTTAGTCCTGTTTTTTAGTACGTTTTCCTTTCAAAAAGTTTCTTAATGTTCCTGAAATTGTACCAGTCTCTATTCTTTGGCATCTATTGCTAATTCATCAACTTCTGATTGACAGTTTCGTTCTGTTGATGAAACTACCCAAGCTATGGCATTTGATGGGATCATCTTCCAAGGTCAGTCACTCAAAATAAGACGTCCTCATGACTATCAGCCTTTACCTGGGATGAGTGAGAATCCATCTGTGTATGTGCCAGGTAAGAACATTTTGGTGTATGTTTTTTCTTACATGCCTGACACAGAGTGCTCTTTGAACCCAGTCATGAATATGTATAAGATTTGTTTTGCACAAAACCATAAGTCCCCAGTAGTTTACCCTCATTGAGATATATATAATGTTTAAAGCTGTAGTAAATCATTTTAAATTTATTTTTTGTTTTTTTTACACTTCACATTCATCTGCTCTTCAAGGGTTGTGTTCTTCATATAAGAAAACTACATGTCACTCCATCAGGCAATAATTATAATGACTTAAATGTTTGTAGGATCCTTTTGGTCACTTCTTCCTTCAAGAGGTGCAGTGCAGTGGGCTAGCTGTATAAACAGTCCAATGATGTTTTATAAGTAAAAAACCTTTTCCCTAATTTATGTTAATATAAATTGTGATGGACTGAACAAATTGTGGTAATGTTATCTGTAGAAACAGCAAAAATATTCCTTGTGGTAAGCTGATTGGTCCATCATGGAAACAGCTGTTTAATCTTTATATTGGATGCTTCATGATGGAAATCTCCCAAGATTGTAACTTGTCAACCTTGGGTTTCATATTAATTTCTTTGTAATTCACTCACAAGTCCTAAAATTAATAATGTGTCATTGAAATAACTCCATCTGTGTTGTGTAGAGTAACAGATAAGGTCCTTGTATCCTGTATACCCTGATTTTTAAATGCTTATTGCTAAATTACCTGGCATTAACCTGGGTGAAAAAAAATGGAAAGGTGAAAGGTAATTAAAATTAGGTAGCACTTTAAGGGTAATAATACTCAGTAATATATAATATACTTGATGCATTTAGTACATATTTTTTAGTATGTGATAGCCTCATTGTGTTAATCTTGTTTTTTTGACAATTTGCCAAGAATTTCCAATTGCAATGTATCTGGTAACCCCACTCAATTATGTGGCTTGGGACCATGACAAAAATGGTGAGGAAAATGCTTAATTGAATTGGATAAAGTTTGTAAAACAAAGTGGTGCAAAAAATGCAGATTGTGGTCTTTAGATAGTAGAGATTGCCTGTGTGCAGGGTTGGTGTATATTTTTATGTTAGGCATCCATAGAATAATAGTTAAGAGCTACGAAATAACATGCAACCACAAGAAGAAAGAAATCCACTGGCTGCAACAGCTGAGACATTACGTGCAGCAGTTAAAAATATTCTGATCCATACAGTCAGCTCAAAACTAAGACAACAATATTACACATCCTAACATACATGACCGGGTAAGAATTTTTTTCAGATATTTTAAAAATTGGCTGCAGTGCTGACTAACAATTTCCTTACATTCTAAAGAAAGATATACCTTAATTTTAAATGCTTTTGTATTCTGTGGAGAACGAACCGAGCTTTGCATTCCTTTGTGCATGCATGCCAGTATTTCTTGGGGAAAATGTTTTTCCAAAGGTAGGGCTTTTTTGTTTTGAAGTATATTTAGTAATTGGGTATTTTGTAGCTAATGCCAGCAGACCAGTAAGGACACTTTCATTTATGAAGTGAAATTATGAACCGTGCGAAAACAGTCTTGGAGATTGACCTACCTGTGGTTTGTAGAGTATTAACCAGCAGGGTAGGTTTGTAGGTAACTTTCTTTTTGGTATTATTTGTGGTGTGTGTTAGTTAGGTGGACCGCCTTCAATGTATAATAACATAACATTGTACTTCTTACTGTGCCTAGGGGTTGTATCGACTGTTGTGCCGGACTCTGCCCATAAACTGTTTATAGGAGGACTGCCTAATTATCTGAATGATGATCAGGTGAGTTTGATTGGTTTCCCTGTAAAGGGATAATAAGTATGTAAAGAAGACCCTCAGTGATAATATGAGTAGGTTAGTTAATATCTATGTATGTGCATTTACATATGTATAATTTAAAATATGGTAAGCAAACGGTACTAAATAACTTTGGTAAAAAATTTCTTGCGCCAATTAACACAAGCCATTTCATATTTTTCAACCAGAAAGCCAGTTTTAGATTAAAGAGTCTTGGATATTATGTTTAGGAATCTCAAAGTGCATGATAACATTTTGATCTCTGTAAGTTGTCAGTAGTAGAAACAAAATATAGATGACTATATTGCGTTGACACAATTGGATTTTGATTTTTAGCATCCGTTCACTATTAGAATCCTATCCAATTTACCAGTTTTTAAAGTGTAAATTGAGCCTGCAAAACAAGATTATCTAGGGACAATTTCTAGTTGTGTGTGTGTTTGTGGTTAGTATTTTGATTTGGCTCAGGTTTTCAGTCTTTGTTTACTCTGGAATATGTCCGTTTGTTTTATAGCATTTGCTGTTTTATGTAGTTTACTGGTATTGTTTCTTTGCAAATGGCTATTATGAGTTGCTGTTTGTCCTAGTGTGTAATACACAAAACTTTATGCAGTTTTAGTGGTTATGTTGTATTGCATTGAGTATATTGATATTTTAAAAGGAAGATGTTTTCTGGGAGTTTTGACACAATGTAAGAGTGTGCTGCATCACTGCCTTTTCTTGTAGCCTAAATGAATCGCTAATGCTGCTTTGTTGCTTAGTCTCTGAAACTTTATTTCCATTTCAATAGGTTACTGACATTTTCAGAACATAGCTTGACATGCATTTAGTTGATCATTGTGATTTTAATTTGCTTATTTTTAACTGCTGATGATGGCATAGTCAGTTTTTACCACAGGGTCATGGATGAATTAGTCTACATTAAGAAATCTTACAATGTTTTGGTGTCTTACTGAAATTTTATTTTCAGTTGCTTTAGATTGTTTCTTCTCAGTTCATGTCCATGGTGTTTGAAACAAAAAGATTTTATTTGTGCAGTGTTCTTGAGCAGAGATTTTATTAAAATGATCAGGCTTAAATTAATAGGACAAACCTGTAAGAATCGTGGTTAATACTGGAGTATCTAATTTCCCTGTTAAATCCTCTGCAAAAATCGTGATTTCTCATGTAGGTTTGAGCAGGCTTTAATGTCTTACAGGCATCCACTTGCTAAAATTAAGTTCTTCTGCATGGTGCAAATGATTGATAGCAATCAGAGCAGTAATGATATATAAATGTGGTAAGAAATAAATGCAATAAAAGCTATTGATGTAGCCTATCAAATCACTTGAGCTTCAGAAAGAACAATCTATTAGTGTTTCCTCGTATAGTTTCCCAGATAAATAAGCATCTCCGTTTGCTAACTTGTAACACACCAGTTCATCACTAATTACCCACTTCAGTATTGTCTCCCTTTTTGTGGAAGGGTATGTACTGCGGATACAGCTGAAGGTAGCAGTATGGCTGGATGATTTTGCCGAAAGCCGAGTTGCAACTGTCTGAAATGGGCAGGGGGAATGATTACAGGTTTGTGCCCTTGCCTTGTTACTGGTCAAACTGTTTGCTCACATTTGGCTGAACTTTCACATTGGGACCAGAGTTTGGCCTTTAATAAAAGTGAAACTTGTAATTTTCCGTGCGGGGCTACACTTTAATATGTTTATATAACATTTTGAAGATTAAAGTATTAATTGATTTATTCAACTTCAACATTTAAAACTTTCATTTTGCTTATCTCTGTCAATTCCTGCCTTTTTGTTTTCAAGTATAAATAGTATGGTCGATCATTTTCTGGTCCTGTTTTTGCATACTCTTACTGAGATCTATTTGCTGAGCACTCTCATCATCTGACACCAAATTTGGGAGAGTGCAGTTTTATCTTTGTGAATGGAGTTGAAGAGCACTGTTTAAAGTCTTTGTTTAACACAACTTTTATCTTCTTTAAATTAGGTGAAGGAACTTTTAACATCATTTGGTCCTCTGAAGGCCTTCAACTTGGTCAAAGACAGTGCCACTGGCCTTTCTAAGGGTTATGCCTTCTGCGAGTATGTTGATGTCAATGTCACAGACCAGGTAACTGTTCAGCGTTGACAAAAGCCTTTTAACCTCAATCATTGTCGGTTTTCTTTCTATTGATAGAATGTATGACTATTTTTAAGTGTGCAATTCTTTGGAAAAGTGTGTTTTTTTTTGTTTGTTTGTTTTTTTTGTTTTTTTTTTACCGTTTTACAAACAATACCCACCTTCTGATTTTTTCCAATCCTTTTTGGATTGGTGCTTATGTGTAGCAGCAGTGCTGATTACTTGGAGTTTCTTTAAATTCTGGCAGTCTTCCTCAAGGGTTATTGTTGGATGCTGTGTTTAGCCCTCTGCTTGCTTCTAAGCACTGTGCAGGTGGAAGCCTGCAGGGCAGGTAAATACTTTTTGGTTCTACTTTGGACATTTTTAACACTTTGCAGGTGAGCATTGTTGTCTGAAAGGCTTACATGAGACTGTATTTCAGTTGTCAGTTGTGAGCTGCAGGACAGTTTTATTTGTCAAATACTCTGCTCCCAGCCTTCAGATGCTGCTGTTACTAATATTGTTCTGTAAGCCTGCATAATGAATGTATAATAACTAGCTGTCTTGATGTTAAACCCTTCAAGGCTCACTGTTCCCTCTCACAGGCGATTGCGGGCCTTAACGGGATGCAGCTTGGTGACAAGAAGCTTCTTGTGCAACGGGCCAGCGTGGGAGCCAAGAATGCAACTCTGGTGAGCCTGAACTGGGTGTAGTGACCTGTCACTCTACAAAACAATTTTAACATAACACATTACTGATTTACTGATTTCCCAATACACTGGCTAGAGATGTAAGTATTGTTCTAAATATTTGCTGATATAGTTGCTCTATTTAAACTTACACATTTGTTGAATTTCACATATACTGACATATTCATCTCAAGTTCACTGCAAGAAAGTAGGCCTGTTGAAGCTTACCTTAAAATCATATTTAAGCATTTTACAAATTAACATTTATTTCTATAGCACATTTTCATACAAGGAATGTAGCTCAAAGTGCTTTACACAATATGAGTTACAAGAGAGAATTTTAGTGAGGGGATTGATAGATTTCACAGAATATGTAAGGAAACATTTTTCTCCAGTGTGTTGTGGTATTGATTTTTGTTTTTAAAGCAATATCAGATCATACAGTGTCTGTACTTGAGACATTTGGTAATATTTTAGCCTTAAGATTTAGAAGCAAGACTTATCAGGCTACTTATTTTTCAGTAATTTGTTCTTGGTTCTAACCACTCTTATCTCAGAGAACCTAAGGATCCTACAAATTAGCAGTCCTTTAGTGAAACCCCTTAAAGGGTGAAGAGCTTAGACTGCAGTATTGGCCTGTAAAGCTTGTGGGTTTTTGTTCAGTGCTTAACACGGACTACCTTTGGGATGTTGACTTATAGTACAGTTCTGTAAATGACTGTAGTTTACTCAATTTGGGAAAGGGTCATCTAAGGAAAAGGTACATTTTTCAGTAGCACTTTTTTGGTGCCCCTTAAGCCTTTTCATTGATGTCTGTTACCCAAAGAAAATTCTTTCAAATTATTCTCTTAAGGTGTTGTAAATGTGATACAGGAACATCAACCATTTATGGTGGTCTTACATCCTCCCTCCCTTCCTTCCTTCCAATGCAGACAAGCATAAACCAGACGCCAGTGACTTTGCAGGTGCCGGGTCTTATGTCAACACAAGTGGTTCAGATGGGTGGCTTGCCCACAGAAATACTTTGTCTTATGAACATGGTTGCACCAGAAGAACTTTTGGACGATGAAGAATATGAGGAGATAGTAGAAGATGTGAGGGATGAATGCAGTAAATATGGTGCGGTCAAGTCAATTGAAATCCCAAGGCCAGTTGATGGACTTGAGGTACCTGGATGTGGAAAGGTATGAACTCAAGGGGTTGCTTAATATGACTTTTAAGTTGAACTTGAAATGTTCTGTGTAAAAGGTTTTCGAAGTACTTTCACATGCCGTTTGTAAAATTGCATTCTCTCTCTCTCTCTCTCCCTCTCTCCTACAGATCTTTGTAGAATTTGTATCTGTGTTTGATTGCCAGAAGGCTATGCAGGGGCTAACAGGGCGCAAGTTTGCAAACAGAGTTGTGGTGACCAAATATTGTGACCCTGATGCCTATCACCGTCGCGACTTCTGGTAGAGGGAGCCACATGATGGAGTTGGTTTTGTGGATAACAAAGAGCAAAGTGAATGCAGTGGCAGAAGAGAAAGGGGAAGCGGGAGCACTGAAACATTCTTCAAAGCCACCATGTGCTGTTAACATTGCTCATCAGACACTTTTTTTTTTTTTTTTTGTCTTTGTTTAGAGCAGTTGTGTTTCTGTGTTGTGGGCTTTTCTTTTAATGGCCAAAAAAATGCCTACAAAAAGTTACTTGTACATAAATTGTTAGTAATCCTTAAGACAGACTGATGTCTCAGCCACAAACCCCCAAATTATGCAAGTCCAGTTAGGTGGGGGTCGGGGGTGTTGAGGCAGAGGGAATTTTTGGTTTTGAAAGTTGATCTGACTTTGGGATATTTTGGAAGTATTAATACATTTTTCAGATAAATGTTAATTATTCCCAATGGTCTCTTTCCTTTTGGAAGGAGTACAGCACAGGGTGTTCCTGTATGTCTGTCTTCATTTGTTGATTCAGAAATGTCTTTTTTTTTTTTTTTTTTTTTTATTTAAACAAAAAATTCTTAACATTTAGCTCTCTAAACTAGTGCTTCAATGTGTGTGTGTGCTAGTCCCCCGTCCCCCCCCCCCCCCCCCCGACACTACCCACCCCCAACTCCCCCTAAAAATAGTTACTTTAAGAAGGCCAAGTTCCTCCTCATTGTAAGTGCTATTTACTCAGAACCATCTGCTGGGCACTTGGCAAATGGACTTTCTCTGCTTTATTTGCTGAATCAGCAAGACCGGTGGCACTCGATTCAGTTAATTGGGTAATTTCAGCTCCGATGTAGACTTTCTGTTCATACGAGTTAGCCTGTGTTTATTGTGAAGTGTGGGTCTGATTGTCATCCAATGCACGTAGTCTGTGATGAGGTTGAGGCTCCACCTTGAAATGGACTGGACTTGCGGAAATCTGTTGCATTTGTCAAAATAGCACAGGTAGATCAGTGATGATGATGATGATGATTTGTACAGAATTTGTTTGGGCTCCATTATCTTCTGTCCAACTATTAGACATCTCCTATTTAAGCTGTGAAAGTGTCTTTAAGAGAGTGCCCTGTGCTGTACAATTGACATTTTAAAGCTGTGCAAAAAAGATAAATGCTCAGTTGTTAATTTTCTTTTTTAATCTTTCAAATAAAACAAAAAACCAAATACCCTTTTTTTTTTTTTTTTTCCTGCCTCCGTTTCTTCCCCTTTTTCTCTCTTGCTATTTGAGGACCACAAGCATTGTTTGAAGAGGATGATGGCTCACTTTTTTCGTAAATTTTCGCTAAACCTAAACTTCTTGTGTCAAGTTGAGACAACAAAACACAATAGACTTTTATTTTATTTTTTGTTGTTTTTGCAATCAAATTTACTCATTAAAATTTTGGTGTATTTTACAACTTTTTCCTTCGTGTCAGGTGTTTTTTTTTTTTTTTTTCTTTTTTTTTTTGTTTAATAAGGGTGGTGTTGAATGCTTCTCTTTCGGTACGTCTGTAATGCTGTACTTGATTCAAGTTTTTCTGCTTATTTTTTTTGGGTTCATTCATAGAAGACCAAGTCTGGTTTGGCGTCGTCTTTTTTTGGTATTTTGCTCTGCTCCCTATCCTTATGACTCTGGTTTCTGGTAGGCCATTAAGATTAAACTCGAGTACAATTAAAGTTGTACTTGGCCATAAATTGACCTCCTCTGAAGTTGTACCATCTGCAAGTAAAGCAGAAGAAATTTTTCTTGTAACATTTTTATATTTAAAAAAAAAAAAAAAAAAAAAAGTTCAATTTTCTTCAGGAAGTAAGGATTGCGGCTCATCAGTCAGGGAAGGTTTATAATGTAATTTCCAAACGATGTGAGGATTATTTACAGATAACATTCAAGAGAGCAATCGATCATCTCAGGAGTGGGTGATGTAGACAAAGTACCTGAGAAGCTTCATGATCTGTTCCTGTTCACAACTGCCAGCAGAAAAAGCCCATGTTATAGTATAGTTTTAATGGAGCAGTAGCCAGGTGACACGTCTCTCCAAATAGAACATCCACCCTTTTTCCAACCTACATTTGCTTCTTTTCGCCATGTAAGTGTGGCTTTCCTCCCACGGTCCAAAGACATGGAGGTTGGGTGGATTGGTGATGTGAATTTGGTCTGTGCTTGACCTTGATGGACTGGCACCCTGTCCAGGTAGTACTCCTGCCTTGTGCCCTATACTTGCTAGAATTGGCTTCAGCTCACCTGCAGCAGTCAAAAAGGAAACATGCATTCCTGTAGGTTTAGAGAGGCTGACCTTACAGGCTTTCAAGGCACACTAGGCCTTCTGCGACAGCAGATTTAACGGATTCAGAAATTGAGCTGCACCCCTCACCTGCATTCTTAAGAAAATGTCCCAACTCCAGCTGTAATGTCCATTTAAGCCCCGTGTTTCATCTTTTAACAAAGAGAAGGTGCAATTCAGAGTTGCACTGACGTCTCTGCAGACTCCTTTAGGCATGCAGGTGCCAGCAGTTTGGGGGTTGAGCTGGAATTCAAGGGAGTGAAATAAGGTGCCTGTGAGCAGGTGCAGGTTCTGTAAATGGAAGTGACTTACACAGTGTCTCTCAGATCAGCTGCACCTGTCTCTCTAAAACCTAACCGCTGATGAGCTTCGCTCGCTTTGGGAACCTGAAAGCTGAGAAGCAGCCATTACTTCAAGAGAATTTCTGAGCCGAAGCTCGTGCCACAAACAGTTTTTCCCTGTGAACTTGGTGGTAGACAAGCTAAGAGCCGAACTGAGAAAAGCACGGAACTCTATATAATAAAGGACCACATCTCAAAGAGAGAGTCCACTCCAACGCAAGAAGAATCCTCCCCTTGAACCTGGAGCTGCAACAGCAACAACTCTGCACAACATCAGACATCATCCTTAAAGACCTGGTATCATAAAATTTCATCTGTGCCAAAATCCATTAGAAGTATACACTCACTGGCCCCTTACGTGTATTAAGGCTAAAGAGTCTTTTATTGTGGGGAACTCTTCCCTATAAGTGTTTCCCACCACCACAGCCACAATTTCCATAAAGCATCATGTCACTGGTCTCTGCCTCCTTTTATTTAGCACCCGGGAGTGCTACTGGTGATGTGAAATGGTCCCCACAGAGGAGGGAATTGCAAATTCTGTGGCCCCCATGTGATCCTACAGGGCTGCCCACTGGGACTGCAATACCCGGCATGCCATGTGGGAATCCCAGCCAAGGTTCCTTGCCATCTAGCATTCCAGTGCCCTAAAGAACCTGCCCTTCCATTGCAAGGGTATCTCTCTCAACCTGGTCAACTGCTGGTTAACACCAATCTCTAATCAGCCAATCACATGGCATCAACTTAACACATGTCGGCTTGTAGACTTTGTCAAGACAACTTGCTGAAGTTCAAAATGAGCATCAGAAAGGGGAATGAAGTGGCTTTGAGGGTGGCATGGCTGTTGAAGCTAGATGTGCTGCTCTGACTATTTCAGAAACTGCTGATCTACTGGGATTTTCACACACAACCATATCTAGGGTTGAGAGAGAATGGTCTGAAAAAGGGGAAAATATCCAATGAGCGGCAGTCCTGTGGGTGGAAATGCCTTGTTGATGGCAGAGGACAGAGGAGAATGGCAAGACTGGATTGACTTGATAGAAAAGCTCAAATAAGCACTCGTTACAACCGAGATGTGCAGAAGAGCATCTCTGAACGCACAACACGTCAAACCTTGAAGAAGGTGGGTTATAGCAGTAGGAAACCACACCGGGTGTCACTCCTGTCAGCTAAGAACAGACAACTGAGGCTACAATTCACACAGGCCCACCAACGTTGGACAACAGAAGATTTTGAGAAGTCTGACAAGTCTCGATTTCTGCTGCAGCATTCAGATGGTAGGTCAGACTTTGGCGTCAACAACATGATAGCAGGGATCCATCCTGCCATGCATCAACGGTTCAGGCTGCTGCTGGTATTGGTGTGGTTGATATTTTCTCGGCCCACTTTGGGCCCCTTCAGTACCAACTGAGCGTTGTTTAAATGCCACAGCCTACCTGAGCATTGTTGCTGCCCATGTCCATCCCTTTGTTACCACAGTGTGCGCATCTTCTGATGGCTCCTTCCAGCAGGGTAACGTGCCGTGTCACAAAGCTCAGATCATCTCACACTGGTGTCTTGAACATGACAAGGAGCTCACTGGACTCAAGTGGCCTCCACAGTCAGCAGATCTCAATCCAGCAGAGCACCTTTGGGATGTGGAGGAACGGGAGACTTGCATCACGGACGTAGAGATGACAACTCTGCAGCAACTGTGTGATGCTGTCATGTCCATATGGAGCAAAATAACAGGTATGTTTGTAGCACTGTGTTGAATTATTATTATCTACGCCATGAAGAATTACAGAAAAAAGGGGGTCCAACCGGGTACTAGCGAGGTGTACCTAATAAAGTGACCAGTGAGGGTGAACAGCCAATAAATAGGTGTGTTTGTCTGTCTTGTGTCCGGCCTTCAATGTCAATATATATATATATATGTTGTGGACCACCAGGGGCGCACCACCCCCCAAACCCGACACAGAGGCGTGGGACACAAGTTCAAGGCACACACACTTTTACAGTTTTGCTTTTCCCTCGTGGGAAATGCCTTCCCCGTAAACGCCCCCCCCCCTCCCCCCCGACCCCCCCAGATACAGCACAGCACAAAACTCTTCTTCTTTCTCTTCCTCTTTCCTTCTAGCAAGCCTCTTCTTCTGCCACCCGACTCTGGCTCTCAGAGTAGTGGCTGCCGGCTCCTTTTATAAAAGTCTTCCCGGAGGTGCTCCATGTGCTTGCTGACCCACTTCCAGGTGTGGAGGTAGAGATGCCCATAAGGGCTCAGTAGCAGCTGCAGCACCCCCCTGGCGGTGCCCACGGGACCCAACAGGGAGGTATCACACAGAGCGCTGCGGGAGTCTGAGGCTGCCACCTAGTGGTCTGGGTGTGGTAATGCTCTGGATACACTCTGTCACCCGGTGGTACGCTAGGCTTCGGCTAGTATAATTTATTCTTCTTCGTCTTCTTCCTTAGCATTTCCCATTTTTCTATGGGGTCACCCTACTGATTACCAGTGCAGATCCTTAGCCTCCGTTGAGTGCAGCATATAACTAACGTATTGTTCAGTAACAATAAGTTCAGTCTCATGAATGAGAGCGACATGGCAAACGCAGATATAAAACGTATAGTATAAAATACAAAATGTTAAGATTTTTTGTTCAGTTTGTTTCTGATATATGACACCAAAACAACTGCTTGGGATGCAGAACGGAGATACCTCGATAGTTTAGAAGTTTAATAAAGTGGAGTGCAGGAACTGAAGGGAATTGAAATCGTCACGAGGGGCGTGTAATATGGGCGTTAGTTTACTAGCGAAACAGGGGCGGGGCTCCAGAAGGGGGCATCAATTTATGGACCTCATAGTGTCTGAAGTGCCCGGATCTGTCCGAGGCCTAAAACTGTCCCGACTGCTGCGGGACACTTCTGCCAGTTAAATACAATAAGACCAGAGAGCTGTGCCAGGTTAACTTGGGCGAGTGTATGCGAGTGTGCCCACTGATCGACGGGCACTCCATCAAGGCTCCCTGCACTCCTAGGCTGCATAGGCAGGTTAGAGAACGTTAGGACGCAGGTTTTATCATTTTACTTAAAATTTGCACATACGTGACTAACTGGACGTCCACTCAGGCAGCTGGTCGACCACTCGCCTAACACTAGCGGTGGGCCCTCCGTGTTTGTAGTGAGTGAAAAATCAAAGCCTTAAAGACAAAGCAGACAGCGACGGCGAGAGGCGAGCACAGTGAAGCAGCCGCCTCGTCACGGCAAAGACGAAGGAGAGAAATAAGGGAAGGTAAAGCAGATTGGGGGGCAGCTGTTGAGACGAGGGTCCAGGTGTGCAGAAGTCGTTGCCAAAGTGGCCTTGAAGCCCCTACTGCGTCAAGATCGGTGTCTCCTTTGGCCAAATAAGGACACGTGTAACTTTGATTGGTGCCATTTTCATTCAGTGCACATTCGGAAAGACAGTCAGATGGAGAGAGAGAAAGATAGAGAGAGATACAGTGGTGTGAAAAACTATTTGCCCCCTTCCTGATTTCTTATTCTTTTGCATGTTTGTCACACAAAATGTTTCTGATCATCAAACACATTTAACCATTAGTCAAATATAACACAAGTAAACACAAAATGCAGTTTTTAAATGATGGTTTTTATTATTTAGGGAGAAAAAAAATCCAAACCTACATGGCCCTGTGTGAAAAAGTAATTGCCCCCTTGTTAAAAAATAACCTAACTGTGGTGTATCACACCTGAGGTCAATTTCCGTAGCCACCCCCAGGCCTGATTACTGCCACACCTGTTTCAATCAAGAAATCACTTAAATAGGAGCTGCCTGACACAGAGAAGTAGACCAAAAGCACCTCAAAAGCTAGACATCATGCCAAGATCCAAAGAAATTCAGGAACAAATGAGAACAGAAGTAATTGAGATCTATCAGTCTGGTAAAGGTTATAAAGCCATTTCTAAAGCTTTGGGACTCCAGCAAACCACAGTGAGAGCCATTATCCACAAATGGCAAAAACATGGAACAGTGGTGAACCTTCCCAGGAGTGGCCGGCCGACCAAAATTAGCCCAAGAGCGCAGAGACGACTCATCCGAGAGGTCACAAAAGACCCCAGGACAACGTCTAAAGAACTGCAGGCCTCACTTGCCTCAATTAAGGTCAGTGTTCACGACTCCACCATAAGAAAGAGACTGGGCAAAAACGGCCTGCATGGCAGATTTCCAAGACGCAAACCACTGTTAAGCAAAAAGAACATTAGGGCTCGTCTCAATTTTGCTAAGAAACATCTCAATGATTGCCAAGACTTTTGGGAAAATACCTTGTGGACTGATGAGACAAAAGTTGAACTTTTTGGAAGGCAAATGTCCCGTTACATCTGGCGTAAAAGGAACACAGCATTTCAGAAAAAACATCATACCAACAGTAAAATATGGTGGTGGTAGTGTGATGGTCTGGGGTTGTTTTGCTGCTTCAGGACCTGGAAGGCTTGCTGTGATAGATGGAACCATGAATTCTACTGTCTACCAAAAAATCCTGAAGGAGAATGTCCGGCCATCTGTTCGTCAACTCAAGCTGAAGCGATCTTGGGTGCTGCAACAGGACAATGACCCAAAACACACCAGCAAATCCACCTCTGAATGGCTGAAGAAAAACAAAATGAAGACTTTGGAGTGGCCTAGTCAAAGTCCTGACCTGAATCCAATTGAGATGCTATGGCATGACCTTAAAAAGGCGGTTCATGCTAGAAAACCCTCAAATAAAGCTGAATTACAACAATTTTGCAAAGATGAGTGGGCCAAAATTCCTCCAGAGCGCTGTAAAAGACTCATTGCAAGTTATCGCAAACACTTGATTGCAGTTATTGCTGCTAAGGGTGGCCCAAGCAGTTATTAGGTTCAGGGGGCAATTACTTTTTCACACAGGGCCATGTAGGTTTGGATTTTTTTTTCTCCCTAAATAATAAAAACCACCATTTACAAACTGCATTTTGTGTTTACTTGTGTTATATTTGACTAATGGTTAAATGTGTTTGATGATCAGAAACATTTTGTGTGACAAACATGCAAAAGAATAAGAAATCAGGAAGGGGGCAAATAGTTTTTCACACCACTGTAGATAGATAGATAGATAGATAGATAGATAGAGAGAGAGAGAGAGACCCTGCAAAACGGCGCTATGGTTTAACACAGTTAAGATTTGGGACCCTCACCATCACTTCAATGCGTCACTTAGAGTTTATGGGCTCACCATGATATTTCCTGTTAATTTTTAGCCCTTACACTTAAAAAGGTGACACTTTGCCTTCCATTTCTACTTTCAAAAGCAGGACGGTACATCTTATTAATAATTCTGGTGAAACAAGCAACTGCTGATTGCAATTTTATTTTAATTTACTGTACATCACATTCCAGCTCTTCCTCTCCTGAACTTGAACTCCTGCTCTCTTTGCTATACGCCAGTGGCCACTAGGTGGTGCTGCTTCTCCACACTCATGGAGGAGTTTCCTGCCTTTTTTGAAGTATCCCCCCCCCCCCCCCATTTCCCGTTTATCTTTACATTTGACGTTGTACTTAATCCTCAGTCCCCACACTCTTCATCATGAAGCTGCATTGCCTCTTTCTCCTCATCCTAAACGGTGAGTCTGTCACTCTCTGTCACTATTCCTGTCACACTTTATGACTCTTTGTGTCCAATAGTTTCATTTTGGCCATTAATTAATGCCGTGTTTCCTTTTTTGAAGTGACTGGTCTCATTGCTGTGGTGACAATGTCGACGCCCTCACCGTGGACAGTGTGACATAATGGCTGAGTGTGTAATTAGGGACGAGTGGCCAAAGTTGATCTGTTAGCCGTTGGGGGTGTCGACTTGTTGATTTTAGGTGGATCTGAGGCTTCATGGACACCGGTGGGAGTCCAACTTCATGAACATCGACGTTCATTGATCTGCTTGTTCCTTTTATGTAAAAATACTCACAAATCACGAGGCCAGCGGGTGTTTGTGTCCAGGGGCACTGGGTGGTGAGGCGACTCACTCGGGTCCCGCAGACTGAGCTTCAAGCCCCCATCTTCAAACTCTGACACCTGCACCCTCAAGGCACACGGTGAGATGTGGAGGGTCAGCGGACGGGGGGCTTCAGGCTGAATTTGTGCTATACAGTCCATTGTCTTACCTACAAGGAGGCCACGCTGCTGTAGAACGGGTCTTCCTCCTTCTATATATAAAACGGCGGGCCAGTGCAGGAGTACGGATGTGGTGAGCACCGCTGCCTTCTGCACTGAGGGTCCTTGGTTTCTTATCCCACGCCCAGTTGTTGTCTCAGTTGAGTTTTCATGTTCTTCTCTTGTTTGTCAGTTTTTCATCCCCTAAGACATTGAGATTCAGTCACACAGTAGCAGACCTCTGAGATTGTGGGTGTGCGAGGGTGAGCCCTGGGATGGACTGGCATCATGTCTGGGGGTCCCGCCCTGACAGACTCCCCTCAACTCAGAAATGGAGTAAGCAGGACTGAGGATGTGATGTCAGTCAGTCATTCCTAACCCTCTCAGTCCTGGAGGGGGTCTGCTGGGGCCTGTCTGAGCTAGCATAGGGTGCAAGGCAGGAACGAACCCTGGGGGGGGGGGGGGGGGGCCACAAAACACACACACACACACCACATACCCAGACGCACACCCACACCAAATACACACACCTTAAACTGACACACACACACACACACACACATTCACATACAAACACACATCCCAAACACACACACGCACACACACTCACAAAACACACACGCCCCAAATATACCCCCAACACACACACACACACAGAATCACCGTAAACTGACACACGCACCCCAAACACACACTCACACACACAGCCCCAAATACACACACTAACACACCCGCACCCGAAACACACACACACACACACAACCCCAAATACACACACACACACACACACACCTCAAACACACACACACTCACACACACAGCCCCAAATACACACACACCCCAAAACACACACACTAACACACCCGCACCCGAAACACACTCACACACACATGCCCCAAACACACACACACACAAAACACCCACAGACAGGCCAATTCAGAATGGCCAGTCCACCTAACCTGCATGTCTTAAGACGCGGGGAGAACATGCCAGCCCAATTCTTTTATATAGCGCCTTTCTGCCCCCACCCCCATTTACCGTGCCCACGCAGTTCAGCTCTTTCTTGTGTTCTGTGGCAGGTTAAGCCAGTTACTCGGCTTTGAGTATTTTGTCACTTACCTTACTAACGTCTGCTTTTATATGGTGGCCTGCTTCTGTATTTCAGCTCTTGCTAGTCCTGTGAGGTTAAATGCCCGTTTTGGGGTCATACAGTTAAAAGGTCCAGGGGGCTTCATTCATAAAGCTGGCGTACACACAAAAAGAGGCTCGACATGTCCGTATGCAACACCCCACACAAGTGGTGGGATTTCAAAAAGAAAACTTGAAGCGGAAGCTCGCGTATATTTATGGCAACTCTGTCCCACGTGTACACAACATTTAGAACAAACTGGGAAACATCGACGACCCCCTCGATCAAGTGGGCTCGAATGCAGGCAAAGCAGCTAACTGATGACTCGCACGCTTATTAATTCACATCATCGTGACGTGCGTTGACTCAGAAACGACGAGTACAACGTGCAGATTGTATTACAGCTTCATTTCACGAGGGCCCATGCTGCGTATTTCCACTGAAGAACTTTTGCGTTTTGTCGTCCCTTCATATCGACTACCTGTTGTGATTTCTCAGTTTAAATGGCTGACGGGTGTGGTAGTTACTTTGTCCTGTTGTGGTATTTTGATAGTTGGAATTTCATATCTTAAAGTAATGAAGCACATGTATCAGAGTTCACTATACTGTATAATGTGAAAGTGTTTTTCCAGTAACGCAGGGCAGCTGAGACAGGATGCAAGCGGACCACTTTAGGCTGTCAGCTGGGGGTTTAGGCCGAAAACGGCAAAGCAAACGCGCAATGCAGGAAGCTAATGATCTGTCTGTACGACAATTCTATGTGTTCTCGCTGACCGGGTCACTTATCACTTAGGATGGCTCATTTTGCCCAGTGTCCGGCTAGCAACTGGAGGCAGCCAATAATGATAAGAAACTTTATATGATGTCCATCCATCCATCCATTTTCCAACCCGCTGAATCCGAACACAGGGTCACGGGGGTCTGCCGGAGCCAATCCCAGCCAACACAGGGCACAAGGCAGGAAACAATCCTGGGCAGGGTGCCAACCCACCGCAGCTTTATATGATGTAAGAGATCTAATTTTGTACTTTCTGCTGAAGAACTATCAGTCGTGTATCGCAAACAGGGCGACTTAGCTGCCACGCAATTGGTGGCTTTGAAAGGAAACGCGTGCTCCTAAATTGTCTTTTACTGGAGCGCATACATTTGTTAGTTGTATGTTTCCCACAACTTCAGTAATAAAAAAAATTACATTTATCATATTTTTGTGTAAAGAGATACGACAATATATCTATCAGTCTCTATCGATCTATAAAATAAGGGGTGTGCAAAAGTAGGTTTAAGTTGTGAGTATGCGAGGCCGGCAATTTGAGCACTTAACGAGATTGTACCCGAGTGCACGGTGCCATTGTGACGTTCTTTTGAGTTAATAAAGCTATTTTAATAATCATAACCCGCATGTCTTTTTTTCCATTTGAAAAACTGTAAACCTGCTTTTGCCCATCCCGGGCTCAAAAGAGTTGACCATTTTGTGGCCTCGCGTGATGACGTCTCATTTGTCACCGCGTCACTCGGAGCTGCTGCCGTCACAAAGATGAAGACTGTTAATGAGAGCCTCTTTACTGTTTCTCTGCAGGTCTGGTGAGGACTGTCGAGCCGCAAGGTGAGTGGACTGGAGCTGGACCTCTAAACTGGGAAGGAGGTGGGGGGGTTGTTTGGTTTGAGTGGCAATGTCCTTTCTATTTGAATGATTAGAGATCTAAGGAGGGCATTGAATCAGAGTGGGAATTAATGGAGAGCTGATAATATGAGATTATGATGAGGCCAGTGTCAAGATTTGGTAGTAGTGCGTGTTTCCATGTTTTTAAATATTAAGGATTGAAATTTAGTTTTTCAGTTTCTCAATTTGAGTAAAGTTAAACATGAAATGACATCTCTGCAAGCTGAGCTTCTTCAATCTGTTATCTGATAACCGCCCCTTGACAAAGTCAGTCACTTCTTCTTCTTTTTTTTTTTCATAAATTGTAAATAATTTTTAAGTGTTCACTCTAAACACATCAGCACTTGTCCTAGTTTAGCTCTGGTGTGTCCTTGTCAGATGAGCCTTTGTGTTTCTACTGGGCTTTTTGACCAACAATGGCCATTAGAGTGTTTCAGATCTACAGTGCATCCAGAAAGTATTCACAGCGCATCACTTTTTCTTCATTTTGTTATGTTACAGCCTTATTCCAAAATGGATTAAATTCATTTTTTTCCTCAGAATTCTACACACAACACCCCATAATGACAACATGAAAAAAGCTTACTTGAGGTTTTTGCAAATTTATTAAAAATAAAAAAACTGAGAAATCCCATGTCCATAAGTATTCACAGCCTTTGCTCAATACTTTGTCGATGCCCCCTTTGGCAGCAATTCCAGCCTCAAGTCTTGTTGAATATGATGCCACAAGCTTGGCACACCTATCCTTGGCCAGTTTCGCCCATTCCTCTTTGCAGCACCTCTCAAGCTCCATCAGGTTGGATGGGAAGCGTCGGTGCACAGCCATTTTAAGATCTCTCCAGAGATGTTCAATCGGATTCAAGTCTGGGCTCTGGCTGGGCCACTCAAGGACATTCACAGAGTTGTCCTGAAGCCACTCCTTTGACATCTTGGCTGTGTCCTTAGGGTCGTTGTCCTGCTGAAAGATGAACCGTCGCCCCAGCCTGAGGTCAAGAGCGCTCTGGAGCAGGTTTTCATCCAGGATGTCTCTGTACATTGCTGCAGTCATCTTTCCCTTTATCCTGACTAGTCTCCCAGTCCCTGCCGCTGAAAAAACATCCCCACAGCATGATGCTGCCACCACCATGCTTCACTGTAGGGATGGTATTGGCCTGGTGATGAGCGGTGCCAGGTTTCCTCCAAACGTGACACCTGGCATTCACACCAAAGAGTTCAATCTTTGATTCATCAGACCAGAGAATTTTCTTTCTCATGGTCTGAGAGTCCTTCAGGTGCCTTTTGGCAAACTCCAGGCGGGCTGCCATGTGCCTTTTACTAAGGAGTGGCTTCCATCTGGCCACTCTACCATACAGGCCTGATTGGTGGATTGCTGCAGAGATGGTTGTCCTTCTGGAAGGTTCTCCTCTCTCCACAGAGGACCTCTGGAGCTCTGACAGAGTGACCATCGGGTTCTTGGTCATCTCCCTGACTAAGGCCCTTCTGCCCCGATCGCTCAGTTTAGATGGCCAGCCAGCTATAGGAAGAGTCCTGGTGATTTTGAACTTCTTCCACTAACGGATGATGGAGGCCACTGTGCTCATTGGGACCTTCAAACCAGCAGAAATGTTTCTGTAACCTTCCCCAGATTTGTGCCTTGAGACAATCCTGTCTCGGAGGTCTACAGACAATTCCTTTGACTTCATGCTTGGTTTGTGTTCTGACATGAACTGTCAACTGTGGGACCTTATATAGACAGGTGTGTGCCTTTCCAAATCATGTCCAGTCAACTGAATTTACCACAGGTGGACTCCAATGAAGCTGCAGAAACATCTCAAGGATGATCAGGGGAAGCAGGATACACCTGAGCTCAATTTGAGCTTCATGAATATAAAGAGTAGAAGCCTGCATCTGCTCTTCTGCACACACCTTCACTGTGCTGAAACAATTCTGCTGTTTTCACAATTTATTTGTCAGACTTTTCAAATTCAGAGTTCAGCTCTTCTTGGCTCTCACGTGTTCTTGAAGTTTCCACGTTATTTCCAGCGCCTTTGGTGCGTATGCAGACCCCCTTCCCTTTTCCACGTTTCATTTTGTCTCAGCCTTGTGCTTAAATTGTTTCACTTCATATTTTTCCCTTCATCAAGCAACGGTCAACACCCCAGAATGACAAAACCGAAAACAAAGTTTACAAACGTATTAAAAATCCACAACTGAAATATCCCATCAGCACAAGCATTCCAACCTTTTTCCTCAGCACTTAGTTGAAGCCCCTCTGGAGTAATTTTGGTTTGACACGACAAGCGTCGCCCACCTGGATTTGAGGATTTCCTGCCGTTCTTCTCGGCAGATCCTCAAGTTCTGTCGGCTTGGATGGAGGCCATCTGTGGACGTTCAGGTCACTCTAGAGGTGTTTCAATGGGCTTTGGCTGGGCCGCTCTCAGAGTTGTCTTTACCTTGTGTGCTGTTGGATGATGAACCTTTGGGCCAGTCTGTGGTCCTGAGCGCAGGTTCTCATTAAGGTGATCTCTGGACTTTGCTCTGTTCAGCTTTCCCTCGGCTCCAACTCGTCTCCCAATCCCTGATGCTGCCACCACCATTAGATGGTATTGCACAGGTGGTAAACAGTCCCTGGTTTCCTCCAACCATGATGCTAATCTTGGTTTCATCAGACCAGAGAATTTTGTTTCTCACAGTCTGAGTCCTTCAGGTGTCTTTCTTCAAACTGCATGCAGGCTTCAATCCGTCTTTTGCTAGGAAGAGGATTCCATCTAGTCACTCTGTCCTAAAGCCCAGGTCAGTGGTGTGTTGACATGGTGGTTGTCTTTGTGAAGTCTCTCCTATCTCCTCACAGGTTTTCTGATGCTCAGCCAGCCAAAGGGACCATTAGGTTCTTGGTTGCCTCTTCTTCCTGAGGCCCATCTCCACCACTTGCTCAAGTTTGCTGGGTGGTTGGCTCTAAGAAGAGTTGTGGTTGCTCCAAACTTCTTCCAGTTAAGAATTCAGAAGGCCACTTGAGCTCTTGGGAGCCTTGACTACTACAGGAGTTGTTTGTAGCCCCTTAAGATCTGCACCTCGACTCTGAGCTCTGTGGGCACCGCCTGTGACCTAATGGCTTGGTGTTTGCTCAGCTGTACGACCTTCTGTGTGTCTGTCCTAATCGGTGCAGTCACTTGAATTGAAACGACGAGCAGAGGAAGGTGACACACTTGAGCCAAGCTTCAAGCATCGTGGTCACATTGGGTGGATTGACAGCTCTTTGACAGTTCTTTGTGGGTGTGCGTGTGAGTGGCCGTTGTGACAGACTGGTGTCCCCAGCCAGTGTTGGCTCCTGCCTACTGTCTGGTGCTTCTTTGCAAATCTGCAATAAGAAACTTTTACAAAATGGATGGATTTAAAATCAAAGCATGTTGGGTAGAGAAAAACTGCGGAAGAAGAGGCCGGAGGTAAGACCCTCATACCACTGCAGAGGTACAAGGAGCAGCCCCTCGTTGGCCATCATTGCAGTCTAGTGAGATGCTGGTGGTCAGTTCTGACTGGTGATTGGTTGTTCTCTTGCTGTGAGCTGTCATGTGATGGGGTGACTTGTTGTGACACTCAGCAGTGATGTCACGAGGGTTGGTGTCACCCAGTGTGGTAACCAAGGCTGGATTAAGACCCCCATAGGCCCCAGGGTGACTTGATTAATAGAGGTCCTTAACAAAGAGCTGATCACAGGGTGTGGACACCTGGCCATTTAAATGCAGCGCAGTAATTCCTACTGTGAATGGTGTGTGGACACTCGATCGTATCATCGAGTTCAGGGCCCTTGGAGATCTGCACAAAACTTTTATAGACGGTCATTTAGGTGTCACCCCCTCTGATGGTGTTCTGTACCCCCACTGGGGCTCAGAGCTTGTGTCTGTCAGTAATGTCTCTGACTGAGGTGGTCAGCCAATCAGAGGCAGAGCTTTGAGATAATGCGGCCTACTGTCTGTCCTACAGGCTCACTGAAGAAGCCGGACCTCAGTTTGACGAAGAAGTCACTGCTAACAGGTGGAAGACTCACTGCTCACTGTGGAACAAACATCTCTAATGGTGGAGTAAACTGCAGCCTGTATGTAGGAAACACCTCTGTGATCTCAGAGACGATGACTGGAGACACGTGTGAATTTATGGTGTCCTGGGGTCAACTGGACGGAGACCCGGTCACCTTCAAGATCGTGCAGCTGAGCTGTGATTATCAGATCAACAGAAGCACAGGGGTTCAACACTCGCCCCGCAGTGACCCCAAAGAGCTGCTGCTAGCAGGTAAGAAATGTCACAGTAGTTACATAAAACTGCAAAGCGGTGAGGTGGTCATTCAGACACGGTGAGCCCATCAGTGCCTTCTTTAGTTTTTACAATGCCAGTGGAAAAGTGGGAACCAGATGATGAATTTCGTATTGTGTCCCTTGAGTCCTGGCACCAGTGCTGCCCCCTCTTCTCTGCTGTGAACTTCACCATTGAAATGAGGTGAGGGCAGATAGATAAGATCAACGTCCTCAAAGGTGTGGACGGGTCAGAAAGTTCAACTACGGACCTTGAGGGCACCAGGGTTCAATATGAGGCCCAGGTTCCCAGAGGCCAATCTGAATTCATCAAAGCAGTGGAGTGCTGTGTCACAAAGTGACCTGAGGAGCCCACCAAGTGTCACCAGTGGCCACTGCTTTCTGCTGATGTGTGAGGGTAAGTGACCTGATCAGCTGAGAAGCTGTCCCTGTGCCCCTCCTAGTCACCCTGTGCTTGGTGGCTCAGACTGGACTCCATTAACACAGCACTCTTGTCTTTTCTCGAATTCTTTAGTTCCGTTACAGAAGGCCACCCTACAGGTGACACCGAAATCCATCTCTCTGGCGGAGATGATTCACATCTCCTGTGAAGTGAATGAAAACCACGCTGGAGTGAAGTGCCAGCTGTACGGCAATGAGACCAAACTGGAGGACGGGCAGTGCAGGTGGACGATGACCGGGAGACAGCTGATGGATGGGACTGGACCTGGAATGGTGCTGCTGACCTGCGACTACACGCTGGACGTGTTGCAGAAACATCCAGACGTTAAAGATCAATCTGACAGACGCAGCAACAGAGTGACAGTGACTGTGACAAACCTTAGGACGAGTCCGACCCCACAGATAGGTAAGGACTCATCCCAGTCTCCTCACTCCCTTAATGGCACATCTCCGTCCAAACCAGCTGTAAGTATGGAGGGCACACAGAGCTGTGGTGGGCTACAATTGGAAAACACAGCCCAACGGACTGGCAGAATATCAGTCAGTCTGAGTAACTTGGGGACACTGGCGTCACACGGGGTGAAGCGGGTGGTCACTTTACATCACGCATCTCATCTCAGCCACATTCAGATCTGTGGTTTGGCTGCGGTGCTCCCCTCCATGTTCTGCTCCTGCACATTTCACTTGGCCATCACTTGAAAGCCTCTTGTGTTTATTGTTAACATATTTCTGTTGTAGTTTTGCTTCTACTTGTCTTCATTTATTTCTTCATATGATTTTTCATAGTCTGGTTTTCTTCATGTTCTTGTTCCTGTCACATAAAAAAGTTTAATGTGTTCTAAAATTCACCACACTTGATCAGTTTGTGAAGTAGTGAATGACTGAGTGTCACACAATCCGACGCTGAGAAGACCTTTAATGTGAGTAAATGAAAAATATTAACACACGGGAAGTAGTGATGTGAGATATGAATACACAACGGGAGGTCTGAAAATCGAAAAGTAGAAGGACCTGGGAGTCGTAGTGGACTCGACATTATCAACTGCCGGACAGTGTTGAGAAGCCATTAAGAAGGCTAACAGAATGTCAGGTTATATAGCGCCTTGATGTGAGGAGTACAAGTCACAGGAGGTTCTGCTCAAGTCTTTATAACACACTGGTGAGGCCTCATCTGGAGTACGGTGGGCAGTTTGGGTCTCCAGGATACAAAAAGGACATAGCAGCACAAGAGAAGGTTCAGAGAAGAGCAACCAGGCTGATTCAGGGCTACCGGGGATGAGTTATGAGGAAAGATTAAAAGAGCTGAGCCTTTACAGTTCAAGAAAATGAAGACTAAGAGGAGACCTGACTGAAGGGTTTCAAATGATGAAGGGAATTAGTACAGTGGATCGAGACAGTGACGTTAAAATGAGTTCATCAAGAACACGGGGACACAGTTGGAAACTTGTGAAGGGGAAATTTCACACAAACATCAACCAGTTTTTCTTCACACAGAGAACCACAGACATTTGGAATAAGTGACCAAGTAGTGTGGCAGACAGGAGGACTTTAGGGACTTTCAAAACTCGACTTGATGTGTTTTTGTAGGAATTAATTAGACAGGACTGGTAGCTTTGTTGGGCTGAAGGGCCTGTTCTCGTCTGAATCCTTCAAATGTTTTAATGCAGTGCTCCCCAAACTCGGTCCTGGTGGGGGACCCCCTGTGGCTGCAGGTTTTTGTTCCAATCAGCTTCCCAATCAGTGACAACACCTGATAACGTTGAGCTCATTTAATTCACTGGGATTTATTTTTTCTCCTATTCTACGTTCAGAAAAGCACAGCAGTATGATTTTTACATTTATAAGACATTTAGAAATATTTCTGCTTTTGCTATAGATTTATATGCTTAACTCTCTTTTGTTGATTTCATTATTTTTTGCCCTTTCTCTGTGTAGTTTTTCCCCTTCATTGTATCTTATTAATGAAATTTAAAAACAAGCAGAGCAGACACGCTGGCAAACAACACTGAAGAATCAAAGGCTGCAGCTACTTTAGCGTTAGACCCACTAATTAGAAAATTATGAATTAATTAAACAATTAGAACATCTGGAAAAGTAGAATGAAAATATTGTTAGAAAAAAAAATACATCATTCCCATATAACTGCTTGGTACATTTTTTTTATAACTAAACTTAGTTTTCTAATTGGCACGGTGGCGCAGTGGGTAGCGCTGCTGCCTCACAGTAAGGAGGCCTGAGTTCACTTCCAGGGTCCTCCCTGCGTGGAGTCTGCATGTTCTCCCTGTGTCTGCGTGGGATTCCTCCCACAGTCCAAAGACATGCAGGTTAGGTGCATTGGCGATCCTAAATTGTCCGCTTGGTGTGTGCCCTGCGGTGAGCTGGCGCCCTGCTTGGGGTTTGTTTCCTACCTTGCGCCCTGTGTTGGCTGGCATTGGCTCTAGCAGACCCCGTGACCCTGTAGTTAGGATATAGCAGGTTGGATAATAGATGGATACTTTTCTGATTTCTATATTGTTCCTAAAACACAGAATCTGGGAAATAACAGTCCACTTAATGGGCCCAGGAGTCCAATTAAAAACAGAAGCTGATTGGAACAAAAACCTGCAGCCAGAGGGGGTCCCCCAGATTGAGTTTGGGAAGCCCTCCTCTAATGTGCTCCGAGTTTGATTATCAATCTTCGAGGCTGTTCGACATCTGCTGCTGACTTCTAAAGAGTCTTACTAGGCTTGGCTTCTGATAATGGAGCATCCCAGCCTAAGTACGTAACTCCAAAATGGTGGCACCAATTCTGAAAACAGAGCCCCCAGCCCCCCCGTGGTCACGCCTCTGTTTTCTATGGCTGTGTCATTAGCTAGAAGTCGTTTGCTGACAGTGGCAGATTTGCGTGCTGAAGTGACCATGGCGGCGGATCCGGGGTTGGAAATCTACATTACTAAACGAAGGTTGTATATGCGGTGGTGTGTGCGTTCGCGTTCGGGCGGCGGTTGTATTGTGCACGGCTTCTTTCTGGCCTCTGGCATCCGTACACATATACAACCTGGCGTGCACGCTTCACCTCAAGTTTAGTTTACAGGTTGTGTTGTTTGGGTGCCGCCTACTGACTCTGGGAAGGCGCTGGGTTTGACTCTGTGGCGCTGTGTGCTTGCGCTTTCAGCACGGCTTGCTGGGGCGCTGAGGCGCTGTGCATATATACAACCTTCGTTTAGTAATATAGATATATTTATATTTAGATTCTTAAAAATAAAATTTATTTAATTATGATTATCTCATTGTTCCCTTGATAACTTGTTCAGAACACAGAGGAAGTAGACAGGAAAGGACAGAGCTGGCTCTTTATTCTTAGTAGGCTGCGTTCCTTTAATGTAGGAAGTGACATCCTTCACAACTTCTACTCTGCACTGTGGTGTCCTGGGCTGGTGACATCACTTCAAGAAAGGCCCACCGAACCAACAAGTTCATTAAAAAGGCAGGCTGAATTATAGGAGGCCCTCTGGACACCCTGGAGGTCGTAGCAAAGGAGAGAATGAAACAAAACTGAGTGCTGTTATGAACAACGCTGCACATCCTCTCTGTAAAACACCAGCACTGATGACTTACAGACAACAAATCATTCACGGGGAGTGTGTCAAGAAACATTATCTATCTATCTATCTATCTATCTATCTATCTATCTATCTCTCTATCTATCTATCTATCTATCTATCTATCTATCTATCTATCTATCTATCTATCTATCTATCTATCTATCTATCTATCTATCTATCATATAGTGCCTTTCATATCTATCTTATCTATTATATATTGTTTTTCACATCTATCTATCTATCTATCTATCTATCTATCTATCTATCTATCTATCTATCTATCTATTATATAGTGCCTTTCCTATATCTATCTATCTATCTATCTATCTATCTATCTATCTATCTATCTATCTATCTATCTATCTATCTATCTATCTATCTATCTATCTATTATATATTGTTTTTCACATCTATCTATCTATCTATCTATCTATCTATCTATCTATCTATCTATCTATCTATCTATCTATCTATCTATCTATCTATCTATCTATCTATCTATCTATTATATATTGTTTTTCACATCTATCTATCTATCTATCTATCTATCTATCTATCTATCTATCTATCTATCTATCTATCTATCTATCTATCTATCTATCTATCTATGTAAATCTGTTAAGTATAGGGTAGTCCAGATCTAACTTTTAATGCAATGCAGGAAAACAATGCAAGACAAAAGAATTGTTCGAAATATCTTGTAATAAATGAAAATGGAGTTACATTGAATTAATTCACTGATTTTCCATATAATGTCCCACGTGTCCTCCATTCAGTTGTGAATACTCTATGTAATAAACTTAATAAGTTATAGCGTAATGAAAATTGCATAATTAGATCTGGACCACCACTCAGTTCTCTTGTTAAAACGGACAGACAGACAGACGTTGGATTTTATATAGATATAGGTAGTAATAGCCAGTCATTTTCTAACCTGCTTAGCCCTGAAGGGGTTGTGGGGGGGTGCTGGAGTCTATCCCAGGTAACGGAGAGCACAAGGCAGGGACAAACCGTAGACAGGGTGCCAGTCCACCGCGGGGCACACACACACACACGGGCCAATTTAGTGTCACCAATTCACATAACCTGCATGTCTTTGGACTGTGAGAGGAAACCCACACAGACATGGGGGGACATACATACTCCACACTGGCAGGACGCGGGACACAAACCCCCAGTCTCCTTACTGTGAGGCAGCAGCACCACCACTGCCCCACCATGTTGCCCCTAGGCAGTAATATATTTTTTAAAATGTTATGTATATTTTTGTAAGGGCCTTACCCATTTATTTATTTATTTATTTTTGCTTGCACTTCTTAACAGGCACTCTGAGTCTTACTTCTGCCCCCATAATCCTCCACATTTAACTTATGAATGTGAAGTTTTTTTTCTCTTAGGAGCTCTCCGGGTAATCAAATTCTTCAAAAGTTCACCAAACACAAAGCTGCACGGTCTCTAAGAGGAAGTGGAAATCATTCTTACATTCAGTGCATGTTAAATAACTGACAAGCTCATGATATTCCTTTGTCATAGCAACTTTTTAAAGATAGCATTTCATTTGTATATTTTATAATGTTGTAGTTCCGTATGGAGCATTCATGCAGTTGTAGCAGTGCTACTTTAAATGAACTACAAATCCCAGCAGCCCTGGTTAGTACTTCACCAGCTCAGTTGTTGTCGCCAGGGTTGCTAAGTGAAGTATGGTGTGGCGCTGACGTCAGAGGTGCACCAGAAGGGGCCGACAAGAAACCTCGATTGTCCATCTTTTGTGTCTCACCGCTGCACCCCGATATCGGATTACTGAGGTTTCCTGAGGGTTGCAGTGTTTGTGCCCCGAGCCTGATGTTTGTGTGGTCTGATCAGAGTTGAATGTCTTTGTCTGTGGAGCACTCTCAATGCCTGCTGTTCTTCAGCGTCACAGCAGCAGAGAACTTGACATGTTATCCTGATAGACGTCCATTTGGCACTTCTGATCATTTCTCACCTCCAATCCGCCTCTGCACCTGCACCAGGACCTTCTCTTTTTATATCCATGGTTTTCTTTTCTCATATCCTGCCTACTACGCCACCTAAAATGGTGACCATTAGGCTACTGTTTAGCTTCTAACCTCACTTGTGTAGTTCACACTTCAGCAAAGACTTCAGGGTTCACATTTCCCTTCTTCTTGGCTTCCATTGGTCACTCCTGTCTCCTCCGCTGTCCTTTTTTGCTCGTCCGTATCAATGAGGTCTCCTGTTGTTTTTCAGGTGGATTGTGGATTGCTGCCAGGGTTTCCCTCTCCTTGCTCTTCGTCACCTGGCTGACGACCCTCTACATCTTCGTGTCTCGTGGTGAGTCAGTGATCTGCCTTCCTCCGTTCATAAGTGAATGTCGTTCAAAACCACACTGTCCTTCAAATGTGAAATGTCCTACTAGGCCATCTGTTAGGGAGAAGGTGGGATTCTACGGATTGAGGGCTGACCTCCCCAGCTCCACTCTGTCCTGCTGAATTGTGGGTAATGGTTAAATTTTAACGGTGGTATAGTAGTTAGCGGCCCAGACTCATAACTCCAATATAAATCAAAGTTTTAAATGTTTTTATATTAAGAGAAAAATGGAGGACCACCAAGCCTCAATATTACAAACATGAAACAATCATTCCGTTGAGCACACAGGCTGCCATGTTCTGCACTCAGTTCACATTTTAACAGACTGTTGGCTCAGACACTGGGAGGAGACATTCAGACACCATCTTTGAGCAGAACCCTGTTGACATTTCGGCTTTACACTGCCTGATGCTTGGAGATGGAGCTTATCTTCTGGATTATCGACAATCTCCTGAGCCGTCTACTCGTAGCCCGCATGCTCGACTCGGTAGTTATTTCATATTTGTGATATGGAGGCTGAGTACTTGTTCTTTCTATTTTAATCCAAAGATATTTAAATGGGTGGCATGGTGGCGCAGTCGTAGTGCTGCTGCCTCGCCTGTGTGGTGTTTGCATGTTCTCCCCGTGTCTGTGTGGGTTTCCTCCCACAGTCCAAAAACATGCAGGTCAGGTGGATTGGCGATTCTGAATTGGCCCTAGTGTGTGTGTGCTTGGTGTGTGTGTGTGCCCTGCGGTGGGCTGGCGCCCTGCCTGGGATTAGTTCTGGGATTGGCTCCAGCAGACCTCTGTGACCCTGTGTTCGGATTCAGTGGGTTGGAAAATGGATGGATGGATGAATATTTAAATGATATACAATGGTATTGTTGCTTTGTATTTTGATTTCTGTATAATCTCAGCAGGTCTTGATTTAAGAATGGTGGTTTGACTGAAGTGTCAATAATCAGGCTCCATATTCTCTGCCCCATTGCCGGCTGTGTGGAGTTTGCATGTTCTCCCAGTCTCTTCCAGATTTTGTCGGTGGATGTTCTCTTTTTTTTTTTCCTAACATCTTCCTTTAGTGTTAGCTTGATTTAAAAACTCGAGACTGGCCCCATGCTGGACTGGCATCCAGTGCTGCAAGCGTCTGCCGTGCCCCTGTACTCGCCAAGATGGAGTCAGTAACTGCATAGAGGGATTTCAACTTTTAGTTTGGCTTCCTCTGTTCCAACAGCTCATGATGGACTTCAGAATTACGGCCTTAGATGTCCCAAAGTGTGTCTGTGGAGGACCCAGCTGGCATGTGTCAGGGACACGTCTGAGGGTGGGCAACCACTGAATATCCTGAAGTGGATGAGGATGGAAGGGCATTAAGCCCATCTGTGGCGCAGTTGTGTGGAAGTCTGGTCAAGCGTTGGGCTGCCTTGATAAGTGGCAGTACAGGTCAGATCCTGAATCCCATTGAAACAAAATGTTCTGATTAACGAATACTTTTTGTTGGCCCGGGCTAACGTTCATACAACATCACGTCTAAGAGATTTTGTTTTTACGAAATGTAAATTTCTGTATTAATGAATGTTTTTTCAAGCAAAAATGGCCTCCAAAGACAATGCAAAAGAAGGTGAGGCCGCACCTAGACTTTCACAGAGTCTTGGGAACCTTGCAACAGGCCGTCACTTTCTTCTTAGACCACAAGAAATTGACAATCCATCCATCCATTTTCCAACCTGCTGAATCTGAACACAGGGTCACGGGTGTTTGCTGGAGCCAATCCCAGCCAACACAGGGCACAAGGCAGGAACCAATCGCGGGCAGGGTGCCAACCCACCACAGGACACACACAAACACACCAAGCGCACACAAGGGCCAATTTAGAATCGCCAGTCCACCTAACCTGCATGTCTTTGGGCTGTGGGAGGAAACCCACGCAGACACGGGGAGAACATGCAAACTCCACGCAGGGAGGACCCGAGAAGTGAACCCGGGTCTCCTAACTGCGAGGCAGCAGCACTACCACGGTGCCACCGTGCCAATTAGGTCCAATTGACAATTAGGTCCAAAATTTCGGATCTTGACGAGGCTCGGCACGAGTGTACAGTCAGCGTGACTTCACAGAGGTATAGCTGAATTCTGAGTCCGTGGTCCACCGACTGGCGGAGTGGATAGCTGTGTCATGTGCGGAGACTGTACTGTTTTGAGTTTCATAGTGCTTCTCAAAGTTGTCTTTGCAATGAACAAAAAAAGTGAGAAATGGTGTCAGTTTAGGCCAGGAAAAAAGAAAATGAACAATTGTGGAAAAAGTTGATTCTGGAATTAAGAAAAATGACGTCGTGAAAACATTTGGAATCACATCTTCATCTAATATTCCATTTTCTTTCTAATGTTTAATTTTCAAATTTTCTGTAGTTTAAGAAACATTGTTTTTTTTTTTATACAGGTATTGTCAAGCTTGGGTCACAGAATTGCACGAGAGACAGGAAGGTGAGTCCAAGTTTCCAAAGATAGCACAGGTACTTTATTACTGTATAGAGAAGGCAGGTACAGTCTCGAGGCTTCATTCAAAATAGCAGCAGTTACTTCATTACTCAAGCACGCAAGACAAGAGTCATGTCATGGGGCAATTGTCCTGCTGTAGCTCCCATCTTCAGATTAGAAGAATACCAGCAGCTTTGAATCTCCGCTGTGGCCGACCAGGAGAGTGTGAGGAAGAGCAGGTCTAAGCCCAGTGTTAACTGCTATGAACATTGTGTGACAAGCACGTAAGCATGATCCTGGTTTACTGTTTACCAGACACAGCAGAGCAGCTATGGAGCTGTCCCTTATTCCGCTGCCATTAGAGATGGCAAGTCTCCTGTGACCCCAGTCACAATAATATACATATTTTCCCCATATTCGTTCTAACAAAATTTTTATGGTCCCATAAATTCCATTTTAATGGGTTCTACCTGTATACATCGGCATGTCCCCTCTCTCATTGGTAGACAGACTGTGCTCTACATGATCTGAGACAAGGTGACAGTAGGAGGAGAATCCAAAAGTGACATCAAGTTAAAGAATGGTGACAGCACGTCCCTTTTGGGGTGGGTACTACTTTATACCCAGTGTGACTGGGATAGGCACCAGCTACACGCTAAACTGAACTGAACAGGCAGGTTAGGAAAGGAATTGTTATGACTAGGAATCCCAAAGCACACTTCCAAAAATGAGAAACCAGAGGGGAAATCCCATCCAAAACCCCAGCTAGATGTAAAAAGGGGTCACGTAGATTATTTATAAAACAAAAGACTTATTATGCCCCCTGCAGTGGGCTGGCACCCTGCCCAGGGATTGTTTCCTACCTTGTGCCCTGTGTTTGCTGGGATTGTCTCCAGCAGACCCCCGTGACCCTGTGTTAGGATATAGCGGGTTGGATAACGGATGGACTTATTATGAGAAAAGTACTTCATGTGTAGGGTGGTGCAGTGGTAGCACTCCTGCCTTGTAGTAAGGTGACCAGGGTTCACATCTCAGGTGCAGTTTGCATGTTCTCCCTGCGTCTGTATGGGTTTTTTCCTTTTCCTCCGGGTGCTCTGATTTCCTCTCACAGTCCAATGCCATGCAGGTTAGGTGGATTGGCGATCCTAAATTGACCGAGGTGTGTGGTTGGGGTGAGTGTGTGTGTTTTTTGCCCTGCAATGGACTGGCACCATGTCCAGGATTTTTTCCGGCCTTGCACCCTATGCTAACTGGGATAGGCCCTAGCAGACCCTCACACTCCTGTTCAGGACTAAGGGGGCTACAAAATGACTGATGGGCATCACATTCTCAATCCTGCTTAATCCATTTTTGAGTTGAGTTGAGTCTATCAGGGCAGGACCCCCAGACACGACCTCTTACAAAATAACATGGGACATCATAAACGCAGCTTATACACAAAGAAACCAAACAATTCCTCAAACTAATAAAATATCCACTGTACACTAAACACAAAGACAACGTCAAAGGTTTGGGGGAATCCCCTCGTATACTGTAGATGTCAGCCGAATGAATAACAGAAAATAATTTACAGACTGGGGTTCAAAACAGAACTGATTATAACAGAGAGGAGGTGCTATATATGGTCGGTGGAAGGAAATGACGTCATGAGTATGTGGCATTCTGGAACCGGAAGTGACATCAGGAGGAGGCGGATCTGGTGGACCGAAAGTGATGGTTAGGCTGAAGATTTTTCTGTTGCTCTGTAGAGAGAGGGGGGGAAGAAAGAGTTAGAGCACAGCGCCATCCCCTGGTCAGGAGGGCAAATGCACTTATTAGAGCCTGTAAACTGTCTCCTAATCGCACGTGTATGATAATACATGATATCAAATATCTTGTTCAGCTATCCTCTTCAGCCTATATACATCGGACTTCCAATACAACTCGGAGTTCTGCCACATGCAAAAGTTTGCTGACGACACTGCTATAGTGGGCTGCATCAGGAGTGGGCAGGAGGAGGAGTATAGGGACCTAATCAAGGACTTTGTTAAATAGTGCGAGTCAAACCACCTACACCTGAACACCAGCAAAACCAAGGAGCTGGTGGTGGATTTTAGGAGGCCCAGACCCCTCATAGACCCCGTGATCATCAGAGGTGACTGTGTGCAGATGGTACAGACCTATAAACACCTGGGAGTGCAGCTGGATGATAAATTAGACTGGACTGCCAATACTGCTGCTCTGTGCAAGAGAGGACAGAGCCGACTATACTTCCTTAGAAGGCTGGCGTCCTTCAACATCTGCAATAAGATGCTGCAGATGTTCTATCAGACGGTTGTGGTGAGCGCCCTCTTCTACACAGTGGTGTGCTGGGGAGGCAGCATTAAGAAGAAGGACACCTCACGCCTGGACAAACTGGTGAGGAAGGCAGGCTCTATTGTAGGCACGGAGCTGGACAGTTTAACATCTGTGGCAGAGCGACGGGCGCTGAGCAGACTCCTGTCAATCATGGAGAATCCACTGCATCCACTGAACAGGATCATCTCCAGACAGAGGAGCAGCTTCAGCGACAGACTGCTGTCACCGTCCTGCTCCACTAACAGACTGAGGAGATCGTTCCTCCACCACACTATGTGACTCTTCAATTCCACCCAGGGGGGGTAAACGTTAATATTATACAAAGTTACTGTCTGTTTGTATACCTGCAGTGTCTATCTATCTATCTATCTATCTATCTATCTATCTATCTATCTATCTATCTATCTATCTATCTATCTATCTATCTATCTATCTATCTATCTATCTATCTATCTATCTATCTATCTATCTATCTATCTATCTATCTATCTATCTATCTATCTATCTAACATAATTTATATTAACATAAAAGAATCAAACATCAACACAGAAGACCGAAAACAAAGATCTGATCCCCGAACAGCTGAACTTTCATCACTTTGAGTAACACCGGGGGCACTGCCAGCTTATGTTAGAGACTGCGCTGGGGGGGTCAGGTTAGGCATATCACAATTTAAAACTTCTTACTGTTAACCCCTGCTGTGATTCGGGGGCTTGGAATTCTATGTAAATGCGGTTAAACCCGACTCGAAGTTGCTGCTTTGTAGCGTTAAGCGTAAGAAATGCCCAGGATGGTTTTCTGCTGCCATCTAGCAGATAAAATAACATCACATTGCAGAAAATCCTGAATATTTCAATGTGTTCTGCCACTTTATGGTAATTCGAAGGTAACTCATCAATATTCATGAGTGGGTGGAGCCTTCAACTAAAAACACAACAGCAAATGAGAATCCGTAAGGCCTGCTTTGAAACAAACTGAATGTGACCCATTGCTCAAAGCGAGTGACAAAGATGACGATGTGAGTCGGTCACCAGACGTCGACACGGGCCGTGAAGCTGACGCCTGTTTGGAAGTTTTAGTGATATTCATGTTTGGTGTTGGCTTCGTACCCCTGCAGATAACGCTGAACCTCCTCATTGCCCATTTACAGGTAACCCCAGTCTGACGATGTCCACTGATTAGGATCATCTGGACACTTTAGGGTTTGTCGATGATATGCCGGTGGAGAAAACAGCTGTTGAGATGAACTGCTGTGCCAAGCCGGGTCAGAAAAGTCACAGTAAACACAGTTTGACGTCATGGTCACTGGCAGCCTGTCACTGCAGATGACATGTGGGTTTTTTTCAGTCTCCTGACACTGCAGGAGCTTAGTGGGTGGACCAGTACAGAGATGGTAGTGGTTCCACAAGTTGGGTGTTGCAAACCCCCATTTTCAGTGAAGTAGTGAGTGAGCATCATTATAAAATATTTACGTTTCACTAATGATGAAGACTGTGGTGAAGCCAATGACCCAGCACTGAAACTGTACAAACTATGGGAAGCATATGAGGCAACCATTGAAAATAACATCTGGAATATTGCAACACAGCCTTTCAATGTCTGCTCCAGCTGCTGACAGTTTGAAAACACAGCGCACAAGGCGCATGCGGACGTCAGGCAGAACTCCCCTACTGGGACTATGGCAACGTTTTGGGGTTCACATGTTTCTGTTGCACATGATAACATTTTTTGTTGCTGAATTAAATTCAATGCTTTTGGTTTGTTTTTCTGGGTGTAAACCTACAGTGGTCCTGAAGGGCAAGTGACAAAAAATGTAAAGGCGTGACGTGGACACTTAAGGTAGGGGTGACGACAAGTAAAAGTGTATAGAAAGGTTCGGTACCGTGGCAACTAATGGAAAGCACTGATTGGTGGCAACGGGTTGTATGTCAGTCCACAGGTGAAGTTTGCAGTTAAGTGGTGTGCTGAGCAGTGGCGTAGCTGGGGGGGGTTAGGGGTGGACATCTGTCCCCGGGCGCAGCATCCAGGGGGCGCCAAATTTCCCTTCCCCATTGCATTTTGGCAAACGGGAGGGGGCGCGAAATCTTCAGTTGTCCCCGGGCGCTGAAAACCCTAGCTACGCCTCTGATGCTGAGTGAGAGAAAGTTAATATCACATTCTTTTTTCAATTAAATTCTTGCCCATCACAGTTCCGGATGTACGTACATGATGGTGTACATTAACAGGCTGACATCCATTTAGTTTTTTCCTCATTGAATGTGTGCGTCACCTTTTTTTAATTGTGCGGCACCACATTTAATTCTGCGCGTTTTGAATGTGTGCGTCACACCATTACATTTTTTTTGTCACTTGCCTTTCAGGGCCACCGTATATAAACCTACTGCTAAGGAGGGTACTGTGAGAGGGAACAATGGAGAAGGAGATGTTATGAAAAAAAATATTAAGAAATGAAAAAGTCAAAATGCTTTTCATTATGCAGGCAGTGGTACAGAGAAATAAAAAACGGCACACCTTTGACTATGAAGATTAGTAACAAGACGTCCTGTGGATTTTCTTCTATTAGAAGTGCCTCGGGGGTGAGCAGCCTGCATTCTGCCATCTAGTGGACAACAGACCAAGGTGCAGCTCCTCTCTTAAAAACCAAAGCAACCCAAGAGAGAAAAAATGTCAAATAAAAACTACAGGCGGGTGCCACTGTGCCAACCGCTGATGGCTACAGTTATAACGCCTACTTACTGCCCCCTAGTGGACTCACATAAGATTTAAAGTTTCTGCTCACCGACCCGAGAGATGAGAATTTCTGATTTATCTTTTTGTATTTTTTTTTGTTCCTAGATCTTAAAGCACCATGCCTAGACTTGAGAGCCAGCAGAGAGTAAATGATGGCCCTGAGAAGGATTTGGCTGCTAAGTGCCTGCTTGCTGAATGCTTTCTGTCATGTCAGTCATGGATCATGCCACCCAGCGCTCTGTACCATGATTGCTGCCCACCCTGATGAGTTCCCCATAATGTGCCGTGTGTGCCAGACCAAGGCAGTGGCTGCCAATCTGAAGGCAGGACCCAGCATGAAGTCCACTGAGGGTCCACTTCATTGGCCCACACATCCCAGCAGGCCACATTTGGGAGGAGGAGAATGGAGGAACAATCAAAGAGATTTGATCCACGGATTCATGTCATTTATGTGACTTTTATTGGCATAAAAACATGCAGCAGATGAAGGACTCTCAGCCGTGGCGCTCGTTTTGTGATTTCTGTCCCAGGGCTCTTCCCCTGGCTTGGCTTCGTATTCAACTTTTATGTCTCTTTTGTTCATTTTTGATTTGTTTTTGCGTATTATTCAATACCTGTGTTATGTCTCATGCGTCTGTGGGCGGGGCCACCTGCCAATCACTGCCCTATAAAACCAGAGGGTCTCCCACAGTTCCTGGTGGTTCATTTGGAGATTTGGTGAGTTGCTCTGATTTTTTTTTTTCTGTGCTTAGTGATTTTTGGATATTTTGAACCGGCGCTCTGTTTCAGATCTTTGTATTGGGATTTTGTTTGCATGGATTGCCTTTCTGCTCTTTGGGGCTTCATAGTGTAACAGAACATTTTGTGAATAAAAATTTATACTTTATGAAGACCTTGGGCCTCATGTATAGCGCCGTGCATTGAATTCAAACTAAAACACGGCATATGGACAACAACAGAAATGTGCGTATGCACAAAAAAATCAAGGTGCATTAAACTATGCGTATGCCAAGTTCCATGCACTTCCTCTTTGTAAATCCCAATGAACGTGAAATTTAACGCACCCTGACTCCTCCCATAATTTTACATATTTTTAATAGATAGATAGATAGATAGATAGATACTTTATTAATCTGCAAATCAATATAAATATCACCTTCTGTTCAGTGTTTGGTTAAAAAACAATGGAAAAGAGAGGAAAGAGAGGTAAGGAGCACACGCTGATACAGAGCATTGCTGCACCCACCACATGACACCTCTAGATCCCAGATTAGGACCCGAGTGCAGCCATGCAACAGGTGACACCTCCGCACCACACCAGTTCAGATGGAATTGAAGCAGTGGGAGGTTTTTTTATGGTGGCTGGAGTGCCAATTCTGCCACCAACCCCCAGGATTGTCTCCTGCAGGTTGGACGGCCTACATGCAGGACTGGATGCAGATTAACATCATACCCAGGACCGAACAATTGCAGGTTAAAGGCACTTGCTCTGGGGCCCAATGGAGTAGAGTCTCTTTTGGCATTTTACAAGATTCAACCCGGCAACCTTCCGATTGCCAGCGTAGATCCCTAACCTCAAAGCCACCACTCCACCCTACACAATGGAATAGGCACGTGAAAAAAAGAAGAATTTCAGCAAAAGCGAAGTGAAGGCAAGGAAAAACACACTATTTGTTGGTTTAAGCAGTGGTATAAGCAACAAAAGAATGGCGGAGACACTCGAAAGTTCAAGTTTGGAAAGTCACACGGTGCCCGAAAGAAAAAAAAGTGGTGGTCAGATATCACAGTCAACGTGAAAAGACGAATCGCAGCCCACCGTCTGTTTATTCTGTTTCAAACAATACAATTTTATGTAATTTATTTACCCAAATAAATGCTCCAGAGAGTTCAAGCAGCAGATGCATGACACTCTCTGCTCAGAGGTGGAGGTTGTGTGAGTCACATCTTCATGGTAGAATTGCTACAATGAAACCACCGCTGAAGGAAACAAGAGGAAGAGCCTTGGTGGGCCTGGAAACATAAGGCAGTGGGCACCAGACCAGTGGAAATCTGTCCTTTGGTTTGATGAGTCCAAGTTTGAGATTTTTGGTTCCAAAGGTTCTGTCTTCACAAGATGCAGAGAAAGTGACTGACTGATGTCTGGATGTGCGATTCTCACTGTGAAGCATGGGGTAAGAGGTGGGATAGTGTGGGGGGACTTTAGCTGTATTGGCAATTTCTTTCGAAGAAAAGGCACATTTTAAACAGCATGGCTACCATGGTGATATGCCATCCCATCTGGTTTGTGCTTAGTTGGATTGTCATTTGTTTATCAACAAGGCAACGACTCAAAACACCTCCCAGCTTGTGTAAGAGTTCCACGTTAGAGGAACTGAATGATGGGGCGCTGCAGCAGATGATCTGGCCACCACAGTCACCTGCTACTTCAATACTGTTAGGAAAGTGGCACAGGTGGCTTTGAACCTCATCAGGCTGGTTGGGAGAAGTCCAAGAGTGCGTGAAGTTGTCATGATGGCTACTTTGAAGGATCTAAAATAGAAGAGAGTTTGGATTTGTTAACAATTGTTTGGTCACTACACAGAAAGTAGGAAGAACTCTTTGATGATTATCTATCTATCTATCTATCTATCTATCTATCTATCTATCTATCTATCTATCTATCTATCTATCTATCTATCTATCTATCTATCTATCTATCTATCTATCTATCTATCTATCTATCTATCTATCTATTATATAGTGCCTTTCACATCTATCTATCTATCGTATAGTGCCTTTCACATCTATCTATCTATCTATCTATCTATCTATCTATCTATCTATCTATCTATCTATCTATCTATCTATCTATCTATCTATCTATCATATAGTGCCTTTCCTATCTAACTATCTATCTATCTATTATACTGTATAGTGCCTTTCATGTCTATCTATCTATCTATCTATCTATCTATCTATCTATCTATCTATCTATCTATCTATCTATCTATCTATCTATCTATCTATCTATCTATCTATTATATAGTGCCTTTCACATCTATCTATCTATCATATAGTGCCTTTCACATCTATCTATCTATCTATCTATCTATCTATCTATCTATCTATCTATCTATCTATCTATCTATCTATCTATCTATCTATTATATAGTGCCTTTCACATCTATCTATCTATCATATAGTGCCTTTCACATCTATCTATCTATCTATCTATCTATCTATCTATCTATCTATCTATCTATCTATCTATCTATCTATCTATCTATCTATCTATCTATCTATCTATCTATCTATCATATAGTGCCTTTCCTATCTAACTATCTATCTATCTATTATACTGTATAGTGCCTTTCATGTCTATCTATCTATCTATCTATCTATCTATCTATCTATCTATCTATCTATCTATCTATCTATCTATCTATCTATCTATCTATCTATCTATCCTGTCTTACTGTTACTCTGTGTGTCGATTGCTTTGGTCTGGAGTGGGAGTGGCCTTTGTGCTAGCAGGAGAGTGAGTGTAGCTTTTTCTTTTTTTCCTTTTTTTTCTTTTATTCTTTTTTTTTTTCTAGTCATTTCTCTTAATTTTTAGCTCTGTTATTTGTATATAGTTATTATTTCAAGTTTATATAGTATTTTGTTTTTAAAAAGAAGTGGCTAGGATGGCTGTGTCCCGAGGGATACAGCCAGGCCTTTTGCCACATGGCTTTGAAAATCTTAGCAGAAGAAATGGCATCAAGTTGATTGTTGATCCAGTAGTTTCAGTAGAGAAGTGTGTTACTGAAATTGGAAAAATAATTGGATGTAAAAACATTATTTCTGCTTCACGAATGAATAAGGCAGTTGTGGTATTTCTAAATGAGGAGGCCTTAGTTCACCAACTGGTCCAGGAAGGCCTAGTTATTAATGGAACCCTCATTTCTGTTTTGCCGCTTTCAACTCTTGCAAAGAGGATTATAATCTCTAATGTTCCTCCTTTCTTGAAGAATGAACTGCTACGTAATGAATTGCGCAGGTATGGCGAGATTATTTCTGATATTACTTTGATTCCTTTGGGGTGTAAACAGCCAGAATTAAAGCATGTGGTTTCATTTAGGAGACAGGTTTTTATGCTCCTCAACAGAGGTTACAATGAGTTAGATGTTGCTCTGAAATTCAAAGTTGATGGATGTGATTATATTGTGTTTATATCTTCTGAATCAATGAAATGTTTTAAATGTGGCTGTGCAGGGCACAAAGCAGTTGATTGTAAGAGAACTGATGGAAGTTATTCTATGGGAGGTAACATACATGTAGTGAGGGAGTCAGATGTAGAGGATGAGTCTGAGGACTCCGACTCCGATGCTGAAGATCAGCAGATTGTTATCTGTGAGGTAGCCACAGGTACTCTTAGCTTGACTTCAGGAAGTTCTGAAAATCAGATACCCAGTTGTAGCTCCACAGTTGAAAGGAGTGAAATAAAGAAAGCTGAGACAAAAATGCCTGAAGTGGACGGATTGGCTAAGGCCTAGTTGAAGTCCTCTAATCTAAATATACATCAGGCTGAAGAAAAGGGCCCAGCTGAGGCTGAGGTTGAGGTTATGCAGCTTATCAGAGAAACGTCACCAACTGAGGTGGATGACATTGAAAGTATGAATGCTGCTGCTGCTACTGCCTGTGAGCCATCTAAGGTGGATGAGCGGGCCGAGGCCAGTCCTGAGTCCACAGTCCACAGTGAAGCTGCTCGCCCTCTCTTGAATCTCAAAGCTGTGGCAGAAACTGAACCAGGCACCACTTCAGGTAGTGCAGTTAGGGAAGAAAAAGCTGGAATTGTTGAGGAAATGAATGTTGAAGAAGAATGGACGACACTCCCCAGAAAGAGGAAAGAAACCTCAGACGGTGGAGTTGGTGCAAAGAGAAGTAACAAAATGAACCTGACAGAGGGGGCTGACGTGTCTTTAAAAAATCGCTTTTTAAATACCAGAGAGGTGACAATTAGCCCAGAGTGTGAGGAGAGTCAGCAGGGTGGTGAGGATAGTGACTCTTGCATGTCAAGTGACAATTTAACTGGTACTCTTGGAAAAACGGAGTACAGCACTGAAAGCATTCTGAGCTTTCTGGATTTTCTTGAAGGCAAAAGGAGGGTCAATGTTGTAGAACATTTTCCTGACCTGGAACTTTTTTTGGTTTCAGCCAAGCGTGTTATGCGTAATGCTGTTCCTTTGGGAATGGAAAGAAAAGAATTTAATCGTTTAAAGAATGTTATCAGCAAAGTTAGAAAGTCTCTCACCTCCAGCACATAATGGCTCCACACCAGTTCCTCTTTTTGTCATTAGTTAAAGTTCTTGTTGTCATTGCTGCTCCATTTCTATTCTTTCTAATGCCTGCTCTCTCTTTGGGCTCTTTGAACGTTAACGGCTGCAGAGACTCCTCAAAGAGAGCCGTACTTTTTCAATATTTAGAACAGAAAAAACTTGATGTGATTTTTCTTCAAGAAACTCATACTGACCCAATGAATGAGTCGGAGTGGCAGAGGGACTGGGGTGGCATGACGTTTCTGAGCCACGGCTCCAGTGCCAGCGCAGGGGTGGCAGTGCTCTTCAGTAAAGCAATTCTCCCAGAGTCCATCGACTGTATTGAGCAAGTTAAAGGCCGTCTCATGAAGGTTGTTGTTCATATTCAGGGGAAAAATATTATTTTTATAAATGTCTACGCTCCAAATGAGGGCAAAGAGAGAATTTCTTTTTTTCTTTTGTTAAAAGACGTACTCGCTGAGTGCAGTTCAGAGGATGTCGTGTTCTTAGCTGGTGATTTTAATTGCACTGACAATGCAGTGATGGACAGGAATGGCGCTGAGCCTCACCCGGGGTCAGTCAAGGTGTTGCAGTCGGTCCTTCATCAGCAAGAACTTGTGGATGTGTGGAGGGAGTTAAACCCGACAGCGAGACAGTACACATGGCTCAAGGCCTCCAGTCGCATGTTATCTATGGCACGGCTGGACAGAATTTATACTTTACAGCACAATTTGAACCTCATTTTGGGCTCTTGCCTTCTGCCCACAGGGTTTTCAGACCATAGTTTAGCTCTCACTCGTTTTTCTTTGGGGTCTGAAAGTAATTTTAAATCTTTCTGGCACTTTAACTCTAAACTTCTTAAAGACTCTCTATTTCTTCAACACTTTCATCTCTTTTGGGACAAATGGAGACTCAGCAAAAGTGAATTCTCATCTCTGAAACAATGGTGGGATGTCTCCAAGGTCCAAATTAAACTATTTTGCCAGTTTTATTCTGAACATTCTTCTAGAAAGGTCACCATGGCCATTAAAGAACTGGAAGAGGACATTGGGCTAATTCAAGCCAAACTGGATAGCGGTTTTGATGCCACTTTGCTTGAGTCCCTACAAGACAAAAAAATTCTCTAAGATCCCTGCTGGATGAACAGGTGAAGGGCGCCATTGTCCGGGGGAGATTCCAGAATATTTCTCACATAGACGCCCCTACGCAGTTTTTCTTTTCTTTGGAGAAAAAGGTTGCTCAGGCAAAAATCATTCACTGTCTGAAAACTGCAGATGGGACTGAAATGACGGAGACTGAGGAGATCAAGGAATTTGCCTTAAAATTTTACAAAGACTTATTCTCTGCAGAAACCGTGGACTTGTCTTCAACCACAGAATTTTTCTTTGATGACTTACCACAGTTGACTCCATCCACTAAGGAAGTACTCGACCTGCCACTATCGCTGGAGGAACTCACTAGTGCTCTTGGGAGTCTAAATCAGAACAAAGCCCCTGGGATTGATGGACTTCCCGTCGAATTCTACAAGTCCTTTTGGGATGTCATGGGTAAGGACTTCCTGACTGTGTTCATGGAGAGCATCAGGGATAAAGAACTTCCTGTGAGTTGTCGGAGAGCTGTTTTGACTCTTTTGCCAAAAAAAGGGGATCTTTGCAACATTAAGAACTGGAGACCAATCAGCCTACTATGCTCGGACTACAAAATCTTTTCTAAAGCGTTGGCTCTTCGTCTGAGGACTGTTATGAACTGCTTGGTGGCTTTCGATCAGTCATACTGTGTCCCTGAACGATGTATTTTTGATAACATTTTCTTTGTGCGGGATTTGGTATCTGCATCTGAGATTCTTGGGTTTAAGGCGGGTCTTATCTCATTGGATCAAGAAAAGGCCTTTGACCGGGTAGACCACCAGTATTTATTTAAAGTTCTAGAGAGGTTTGGTTTTGGTGAGACCTTTCTAGGTTATATTAAATTAATGTACACAAATGTGTTTAGTGTTTTAAAAATTAATGGAGGATTGGGAGCCCCATTTTCTGTTACAAGGGGCATTCGTCAGGGGTGTGCACTCTCTGGTATGTTATACTCACTGTCCATAGAGCCCCTGCTCCACAGACTTCGCCAATTACTTCATGGCCTGTCATTGCCTGTGTGTCCCACTGCATCCTTTAAAGTGGTGGCATATGCTGACGATGTCACAGTTGTCATCACTGAACCCAATGATGTTGTCCTGCTGAAGGACTGTTTACAGGTGTTTCAAACGGTGTCATCTGCCAGGGTCAACTGGTCCAAATGTAACGCCTTTCTGATGGGCAAGTGGGACTGTCCTCCCCCAAGCCTCCCAAGTGGTTTAACATGGAATTCTAAGGTGTTTAAACATCTGGGAATTTACATTGGGAAGTCTGGAGCCACAGCTGATAACTGGGAGGGCTTAATTGATCAAATTCAGGGGAGACTGAAGAAATGGAAATGGGTGGTCACCAAGCTCTCTTTTAGGGGTAGAGTGCTGATTATTAATAATTTAATTGCTTCAATGCTTTGGCATAAATTTAGGTGTGCAGATCCTCCACTTTGGCTATTAAAAGAAATTCAGAGAATTTTGCTGGATTTTTTTTGGGACAAAATTCATTGGGTTAAACGCAGTGTGGATGAAGGTGGTCAGGGCTTGGTGGACATTCTGTGCAGAATTGAAGCTTTTAGGCTGACAGATTTACAGCGTCTTTTGTACGCCCCTCAGCCTTTACTGTGGAGGAGTTTGGCGTTCGCTTTTTTTCATAGGGTTGGTAATCTTCTTTTTGATTTGCAACTCCTTTTCATTGACGTCAAGCAATTGGCGCTGTCTGTGCTGCCCGTTTTTTACCGCAATATGTTATTAATTTGGCATACTAAAGCAAGCAGAGTGGGAATTAATCTGGACTCAGTCTTCTGGTTACTTGAAGAACCAGTAGTATGGAATCCAACCTTGGAGTTTGACTCGGTTAGTTTGAACTCCCTGCTTATGAGCAAAGGCTTTTCTAAAGTAGCTGACTTTATTGATCCGGTCAGCAACCAGTGGAAGTCTGAGGCAGCTGTGACACATGAGCTCGGGATTAGGTCTGTCCGCTTTGGGGGGTCGATTATTAACAAACTACAAGTCTCTTTAGTGCAATTGGGTGCAGGTCCCCTGTGTGAGGAGTTTTTCTCTGGTGATCTCATAAAAGAGGCGGAACCTCCTGAATGTGATATTAGAATTAAACCAAATGTAAAGGATTTTATCAGGCCTAAAAACTCAATTTTAAAAATTAATCACATAAATGGAATTTTGTTCCAAGATTTGTCAAAAAAAGAATTGTATGACTGGTGTCTTAAAGTGTCCCATTTTATACATTTGAAGGAAATGACTGATACCCTCTGGAGGAACACTCTGTGTCTGCATGACACGACATCTCCAGCATGGAGGACTTTATATAAACCTCCCATTGAGAAAAGAGTTGGGGACCTGCAGTGGAGGATTCTACATGTAGCACTAGCTACCAATTCATTCTTAAAAACCATTGGCGCCAGCACAACAGATCAGTGTCCATTTTGCCTTCAGAAAGAAACAATTTATCATTTATTCCTGTATTGTACCAGATTACAACCATTGCTGACTTTCCTTGCTTTATTGTTGTTGAATTTGGGGATTGTATTTAATGAACTCATTTATATTTTTGGAATGTCGGTGTCGAGAATTCATAAAAGAGAATGTTTACTTTGTAATTTTTTGTTAGGCCAGGCCAAGATGGCAACTTTAAAAACAAGAAGAAATAGAGATAAAGGTCTGAAAACCACTGACGCCCTATTAATGTTTAAGGTCCTCCTTCAAAGGAGATTGAAGATTGAATTTGCATACTTTAAACTAATTAATCAATTAGATGTATTTAGTGAAATCTGGGCTGTAAATGATGTTTTATGTTCCATGGAAAATGAATGTCTGGTACTAAAGTCTGAGTAGGAAAACTTTACTTTTAAATGTTTTTGAATGTTGGCTGTTAATTTGACTGCAGTTGTGTTATAATTGTTAATAAAGGTCATTTTAAAATTGAAAATTATCTATCTATCTATCTATCTATCTATTATACTGTATAGTGCCTTTCATGTCTATCTATCTATCTATCTATCTATCTATCTATCTATCTATCTATCTATCTATCTATCTATCTATCATATAGTGCCTTTCCTATCTATCTATCTATCTATCTATCTATCTATCTATCTATCTATCTATCTATCTATCTATCTATCTATCTATCTATCTATCTATTATACTGTATAGTGCCTTTCATGTCTATCTATCTATCTATCTATCTATCTATCTATCTATCTATCTATCTATCTATCATATAGTGCCTTTCCCATCTATCTATCTATCTATCTATCTATCTATCTATCTATCTATCTATCTATCTATCTATCTATCTATCTATCTATCTATTATACTGTATAGTGCCTTTCATGTCTATCTATCTATCTATCTATCTATCTATCTATCTATCTATCTATCTATCTATCTATCTATCTATCTATCATATAGTGCCTTTCCTATCTATCTATCTATCTATCTATCTATCTATCTATCTATCTATCTATCTATCTATCTATCTATCTATCTATCTATCTATCTATCTATCTATCTATCTATCTATTATACTGTATAGTGCCTTTCATGTCTATCTATCTATCTATCTATCTATCTATCTATCTATCTATCTATCTATCTATCTATCTATCTATCTATCTATCTATCTATCTATCATATAGTGCCTTTCCTATCTATCTATCTATCTATCTATCTATCTATCTATCTATCTATCTATCTATCTATCTATCTATCTATCTATCTATCTATTATACTGTATAGTGCCTTTCATGTCTATCTATCTATCTATCTATCTATCTATCTATCTATCTATCTATCTATCTATCTATCTATCTATCTATCTATCTATCATATAGTGCCTTTCCTATCTATCTATCTATCTATCTATCTATCTATCTATCTATCTATCTATCTATCTATCTATCTATCTATCTATCTATCTATCTATTATACTGTATAGTGCCTTTCATGTCTATCTATCTATCTATCTATCTATCTATCTATCTATCTATCTATCTATCTATCTATCTATCTATCTATCTATCTATCCAATTCCTCTTCTTTCTCTGGCTTTTTTTTTGCTAAGTGCCAGTTGTCCACTAGATGGTGCTATTTCTCCACTCTTACAACTGAGTTTCCCCTTTTTATGAGACCCTTCCCTCGCTCTTCTCTTTTTCTCTCATTTTCTGCTCCCACTTTCATCATCATGCGGTGTCTCTGCTTGCTTCTCCTCTTCACAATCTGTGAGTATGTCTGTCTGTCTCTGTGCCACAGTGTGGTGATTCTCTTGTGGTCTTTGTCAAATATGGACAGTGGTCCAGCTTTTTCTGCGATTGAAGTAACTTTTGTTGTTTCTGTGGTGAAAGACGTAGTCTGGGTCTCTGAATAGAGGTGAGCCTCCAGAGATGATGTGTTAATGGCAGAAATGCCATAAAATCTCAAAGGCAGAGTGTAAACTTCTAAACGTGTGCAGCTGGAGCCTTTGGAGGTGAAGTGACTCAATTGGTGTCACTGAGTTGCTGAACCCACACCTCGAGTGTTTACAGTCTGGAACCTTTCACTGCAATGCCAAATGGTCTCCCAAATAATGCTTTTTGGATAAGCTGTTGGGTGGCACGGTAGCGCAGTGGTAGACTGGGGTTTGTGTCTCTGGTCCTCCCTGTGTGAAGTTTTCTATGTTCCCCCCGTGTCTGTATGTGGGTCTCCTCTGGGTGCTGTGATTACCTCCCAGAGTCCAAAGACATGCAGGTTAGGTGGATTGGCGATACTAACTTGGACCAGGTGTGTGTGTGTGTGTCGTGTGATGGAGTGGCAACTTGTCCTGGGTTTGGTCCTGCCTTGTGCCCTCTGCTAGCTGGGATTGGCTACAGCACCTCAACAGGTTAGAAAATGACTGACTGACTTTCATCCATATGTTAAAATAGAACTGAAGAGAAATTAACTCATATATATAATATAGTGCCTTTCCTCTCTCAACACATCTCAACTTGCTTTACAGGCGTGATCATTTTGTGAGCAATTTTTCTTGGCATCCCAGAGCCTCCTGTATTCGGCTACTGTCATTCTCCAATGTCAGTGTAGACTTGGACAACTGGAGCTCAGGCAGGTTAAGGTCCTCCTCAGGGTCACACAGTGAGCCACAGATGCGTATCAAACCAGCAACTAAGAGGCTTATTAAGCACAGCCTGCTTCGGGCCCTACCAGCTAAATGACTGGTCCTCACTGGCTGTAGCGTTTGCATTTATATGTCACGACACATCAGTGAATGCTTGCTGGGACTCGAGACTGGAGACCCTGGACTGGGAGTTAATGGTGCCAACTGAAAGTACAAGGAGTTGTTGTAGAGTTCAGCCGGAAGTCGATCCGTTTCATGGAATAGAACCGAATGTCTCACATGGCATCAAACACTCATGTAAGAAAATCCAAACTCAGCAAAGAGTGTAGAAAAGGTCTGTTTATACCCCAGCAGTTTCCTCTTCTGCGTGGCGGTAAGGAAGTGTCCATTTCCTGCACTTCTGTTCAGTTTATTTCTGTATAGCGCCCACGTCCAAGCATTGGCTCAGAGTTCTTCTGCAAATGCATTTGCAATAAATGTTCACATATATGAGCACCATGGCCGGATTACGGTGGGTGCTACTGATGCTGTAGCATTAGGCTCATTCCTGAAACAGGCCCAGATGAAAACAGACGAGAATTTTCCAGAAGCTGAACAGTTTTCGTTTGCTATATTAACCTCAAAATAATTCTTAGAATGAAATTTGGAGTCCGACTTTCGGACGCCTAGACACAGCGTTACTTATTATACAGTTACTATTGTTCTTTGCGCTGTGACGTAACTATAACGTTGTTGTGTTTATTGTTAACCGAAGATTTCAAGTTAATGCTGTCAATTTTACGTTAAACAGTTTACTTAATAATTTAGCTGCGTTTTTTGCAATATCTTGGGGATTCTTGCCACTTTATTATTGTTCGGTAAGTGCCACGTAGTAAATTTTTCACCTTGAAAGTTAGTTGTACAGTAAAAATCGATGGCTATTTAAATGGTTATCTGTAAAGGTGAAACTAAAAGCCGGCCCGATCGAACAATTCGCGCTTGCTAAGGCTCGAAAAACAGCAATATAAGTTAGCTGCACTAACGCAGTAGTTAGGGTGACAATATGCTTAAGTTAAGTTGATCTGGTTTGGCCTCTTCTGCATTAAGTGCACTTTTCAGACAATTGCTATTGAATGTTGATGTTACATAGTTTGATGTTAATCTCGAGTTGTTACGATACTATGTCATTATTATTATTCATGTTCAAGAAAGGCTGGCTGGTTGTGTCGCAAGCAATTAAGGCTCCTTGGTCGGTCTGAGTGCGCATGTATGGTGAGTGTCGAATGTAGATGCACCAATGCCGAGAAAAAATAGGCCTTTTTTGGGCTGCAGCATCAGGCCCAATTTCGTCTTAATCCAGCCCTGATGAACACTCAAACGCTTGGCTAACAAAATCAAAATGTAACAACTACACGCTCAGTCCAGACACGATGAGGCCCGTTGATGCAGTGAATGTCCAGAATTCTTGTAATGAAAAATGACTACAATGAGGCCATCGAGTATCAAAGAGAAGCCACAAGCTTAAGTTCTGAATCTATGAGCCTCTTCTCGAAACTGATAGGACGGGGCAGATGTTTGCCGACTGGCCGACCAACCACCAGTGTTACCTGGTAGGTGACCACCTAAATAATCAGATTGCAGTTCAGAAGTAAGTATGTAATACTGTACTCTAATCTTCACTGTGTCAAATAAGTGAACCAGTCTCCATGGCGCAACATCAGAGGCTTCATCTCAGGTGCTGACATCCAAGGTTCGATCCCCATGAGGGGATGCAAAAGTGCGTACACCTGATGAGCCCCAATAAGGGAGAAACACGGGTCATGTAGTCTTTGTAATATTTGGCAGGTACTGTATCACATTATTAGGTAAAATAAAGAAGGCAAAAAAAAGTTTTAAACAAACCAACATGTACACAAATCCATCCCCGTTTCCCTGTCGGCGATTATTATTTACATACACGATATCGAACAAAACAATACATGCCACTCCATAAGCAATTAACACTAACAGTAAAATGCAAATGCTGTCCAGTGCAGCAAGTGCCCTCTGAATCAAATGTAAAGTTTTGTCCTACCAGGTTCCCAGTGTAGCATTGACGATACGGTGTGATTGGGAACGCTCCCCAGACAAAGACGTATCCATCCATAATGAAATCACACGGACAAGCAGGCGCAGGACAAGAACACACATCCAGAAGAAACTGTAATCCAACAGTGTGTGTAATACGTAGGAACAAATACAGACGGTCGATTGTGATTCCCACTGCGTCTTTTTGGCGCCTTTTTAACGAGCCTGTTTAATTATCCTTCTTCCCAGCAACCCTTGCACCCTCTGAATCTGCTCAATGGTATGATACTGCTGAGAGTTGTAGGCAATTTAAGTAGCGCCGCTACAAGTGGACGGAAATTTTTTAACCGAAGCAAAAACAGGCGACAAGGAGGAAGTGAGGAGGATGGCAAAGGACAACAGAAAAGACGTATCACGAGACTGGAGATGGGTGAATATGAAAACAAAGTGAAAATCAAGGACACGAGTGACTGTGACACTTAAAAAAAAACAAAGATGTGACATTAGCAGCTTCTGAGTGTCTGTGAAATGCAGGAAGCCAGTTTGAACTCCGTGGCTCGAGAAGGACACCAGGAAGCAGTAGAAGCAGGCCGTGTGACAAAGGAAGTGGTCCAGTGCAAGGTGTGACATCTTGTGTGTGATCAGGCCACTTGGGTTTTCTTAAGGCGTTGGTATTATTGCGCAGATATAGAAAGCTAATCCAAACCATCTTCTTGTTTCTTTGCAGCCCGGGTGAAGACTGATGCCACGCAGGGTAAGTTCACCTCGGTTGGGCCTCGATGGTGGTGGTGGTTGGTTATTTAGAATTCGGTGTAAAACCTTTGTACTCACTTTCTGGTTCTGCTATTGGTGACTTATTACAACTTAAACCCCTTGTCACGTCCGCTTCTTCTGTGCTCCTCTCAACAGGGGCTCCATTTCCCAGCATCCTTCAGTAAAGTCTCACAGCTCCCATTATCATTTAATATTCACTTTTTGGTCCTATTTGTGAAATATTATGATGTTGTTTTTTCATATTGCTTATAGTACTAGGGTGTTGTACCATGTTACTCATTATGGATGTAGTGAGAAGTCAAGCAAAATGACTCCTTTGATTGGCTAACTGATTACAATATGCAAGCTTTCGAGGCAACTCAGGCCCCTTCTTCAGGCAGATCTATATTACTAAACCACAGATTAATTTATGCATGGGCGCACCGAAACGCATGCGCACTGTGCCGTGGCGCCCCAGAGTCAAACGCAGCGGCTTCCCACAGTCAGTAGGTGGCGCCCACTTCAGACACACCAGAAGCAAACACGTCACGGCTCCATAATGAAAGAGCTCAACTAACGGAAATACAAAATGAGCCCGTATGGATAAACACAATGAACGAACGCGCCCACAACGCGCTCCGCCCATATGGATAACAACAATGAACGAAGGCGCCCACACAAAGAAACCACTGTAGTACAAATGCGCTGCGGCGCCCCAGAGTCAAACGCAGCGGCTTCCCAGAGTCGGTAGGTGGAGTAACGGAAATACAAAACGAGCCTGTATGGATAAATACAATGAACGAACGCGCCCACACAAAGAAACCGCTGTAGTACAAATACTGTATGTGTAGTTAATTAAATGAAACCTTTAGCATGGCTACGACCTGTGAAATACACCTGAGGTAACATGTGCACGCCAGGTTGTACCAGATGAGTCACAGCTCCAAAAAGAGCCCACTTTACTACAAATATATTTATTTAATTAAATGAACTTTCCCAGGACGCACCCACCCTCCATGATATATCATCCCTCCACATATCGGAGGGAACAACAAGTGATTGCCATTCTTGGATTTGCGATTCTTTCGAGAATCGCGGGCTTGCTGGTGTCATACAGAAACTGGAGTTCCCGGTGTTTATATAGACAGCAGGACAAATAACAACATTGGAAAACCTTTAAGTGAGATATCTTAAATTAAAAAATTAATACATCTCTTCAGGCTAAGATTAATTTAGCAGGAGAGGAGAACAATGTAGGGTGAAGATCTTCTTATTAGATAACTCTCCACCAAAGTCTTTTTGAAGTTTCTGATGTTGTGAGAAGTCAAGCAAAATGACCCCTTTTATTGGCTAACTAAGAAGATTACAATATGCAAACTTCTGAGGCAACTCAGGCCCCTTCTTCAGGTAAAATGTAATACAGAAACTGGAGTTCCTGGTGTTTATATACACACTAGGACAAGAAACAACATTGGAAAACCTTTAAGTGAGACATCTTAGATGGAAAAAATTAATACAGGTAGATCTCTTCAGGCTAAGATTCATTTAGCAAGAGAGGAAACAATGTCTAGTCAAGATCTTTTGATAAGATAACTGTCCAACAAAGTCTTTTGAACTATCTGATGAGTTTTTCTATACAATGTGTGTCTGTAGTCAGGTTGTCAGTCTGAGAGATGCAAACAATCCTCATATCTGGCCATAAAACTCTTGTCTCTGTTTACACCATGTTGTAATGTGTTCAATTTTAGCATCAGTTTAACTTCTCACTCTTTTCTGTCTTGCTGTGTTCTGAAGTTGCCCCTAAGCCCTGTGACTTTAAAGTCTCTCTCACAGTGTCCATGGCTGTTGAAGTGAGCCGCTACTGGAACATCTGTGTTGCCATGCTTGATGTGGCACTTGTGGAAGTTCATTCTCTGGCGGAGTGTTTGACCAGTTTCTCCCACATAGAGTGCAGTGTCAGGACATTTCATACAGAGAATGAGGTGACCACATGAGATGATCTGCAGGAATGATCCCTTTATGTGACGTTCTAGTCGGCAGTGTGGTATAACTATACGGTCTGTATTATAAATGTGAGCACACGTTTTACATCTTTTCTGTAGGCAGGGAGATGTGCCATTTTCTTTTGGTTCACTTAGGGCACTTCGGACTCTTAGTTGCTGCAGGTTTGGTGGTTGTCTGTAAGCTGTGGGGGAGATTCTGGAAATACGTCTTTCAGCGTGTCATCATTATTTAGCATTGGCTGAAGTTCTTTTATAATTTTTTGAAATGCTGCAAGATGTGGTTTGTGGGTGACAACAAGGGGGATGCGGTTCTTGTTTTTATATTCCAGAAGGTTGTCTCTGGGTATGTAAGTAGATCTTCTTATTTGAGTGTCTGTTGTTTTGGGGGTGGGGCGGCATGGTGGCGCAGTGGGTAGCGCTACTGCCTCACAGTTAGGAGACCAGGGTTCGCTTCCAGGGTCCTCCCTGCGTGGAGTCTGCATGTTCTCTCCGTGTCTGCGTGGGTTTCCTCTCATAGTCCAAAGACATGCAGGTTAGGTGGACTGGCGATTCTAAATTGTCCCTAGTGTGTGCTTGGTGTGTGTGTGTGTGTGTGCCCTGCGGTGGGCTGGTGCACTGCCCAGGGTTTGTTTCCTGCCTTGCGCCCTGTGTTGGCTGGGATTGGCTCCAGCAGACCCCCGTGACCCTGTAGTTAGGATATAGCAGGTTGGATAATGGATGGATGGATGTTTTGGGGGTATAACCTTGTCTAATGAGGTCTGTCGGGTCTAAGCAAATACGATTGTAACGTATTGCTTGGCTGAAAATAATGGAGCTCCTTATATGCTTGGGGTGGAAGCTATCACTTCTCAGGTAGGTCCGTCTGTCTGTCGGTTTATGAAAAACAGAAGTTACAAGGGGGTTATCTTTCAGTTGAATGGCCGTGTCAAGGAAGCTGACTTCTATTTTTGAGTAATTCAGCTTCAGCTTTATGTTGGGGTGGAAAGAATTTCATTCGTTATGAAAATGGAGGAGGTCCTCCTCACTGGTGGTCCAGATTATGAAGATGTCAGCTGTGTAACAGAGACACAACGTTGGTTTTAAGGCACACGTTGACATAAAATCTTCCTCCAATTTTGCTGTAAATAATTTTGCATAGTGAGGTTCAAACCAACAGCTCATATTGCTTAGAAGTAGATTTTGTTCCCCCCCAAGTAAATCAAATTTGTCTCGGTTTGCATTTTTGTTAAAGTTATATAAATGAATGATGAAGGATTTTTAATAAATTTGCAAACCTTTGTTATGTGTTATTGAGTGCAGATTTGATGAGTTAAAAAATGACAAATGCATCCATTTAAGATTAAATCTACAACTCAAAGTGTCGACAAAGTGAAGGGGTCGGAGTACCCTCGTACTTTGGGAACAGGTCACTCGTCATTTGACAACAGGTCTGTCAAAATCAAAGACAAACGGCCTTTACGGTGACTTGCCCCTCATGAGAAAATGAGATTTTTGGATCAGGGGTGCAAGTTGTTTGATTATGGCGGGTGTTGCCCCTGTATATCCCAAATACACATACTGAGGGTCACTTTTTTTGAGCTCATAATCTGGAATCTATATATATAAAATTCTTTTCGCGTTTGAAACGGAAATTATGTATGACCACACGATATGGAAATTACGTATGAAACGGAAATTACGTATGACCACACGATATGGAAATTACGTATGAAACGGAAATTACGTATGACCACACGATATGGAAATTACGTATGAAACGGAAATTACGTATGACCACACGATATGGAAATTACGTATGAAACGGAAATTACGTATGACCACACGATATGGAAATTACCTATGACCACAGAACATATTATAATACAGGAACTAATCACTTCGTTTGTGGACGCCATTTTTATATCGTCTTTATGAATTGTTATTATTTGTGTGCGCCCCACGTCGCCTTCTCCCACCCCTCCTGTCTGGACTACAGCGCTGAGCCATCCGCTGCCAGGCGCGTTCTAACAGAGAAGTTTTATTTATTCCTCCACGACTGTCGTAGAAACTGCCACATTGTAACTTTTTTTTAGTTGGCAGTACTTGATAGTAGAAGAGATGAGGAAAACAGCTTTGCGTCTTTTTACTTTTTAACTGCGCCGACCTGTAAACAATGTGAAGACGAGACCACCTTCAGTGGCGAGGGGTCGTGAGAACAAAGTGGATGCTTGAAGTGTCAGAAACAGTGCGTGATGTCGGGCTGCTCCGCCAGGTCGAGAGCTTTGCAGTTTCGGGCAGCGTCCTCTCTTCTCGCACTGTTTCTGACACTTCAAGTGTCCCGTCGGCTCCTGGGAGAGTGAAAATCTTTGCGAATGAGTGTAATCGGCGCCATCGAAGCAGGACTCTGTTTATTAATTGCTCTGCACGACTACTTACTGTCCCTTAAGGTGAGTTCGGGTCACTAAAACCCCACAACATTCAAGGTTGCTTTTGTGATCAATTATTTTAAGAAGATGGAGAGTTTACATCTAATAAGATGTACAGACCTCTTCATGTAAAGTGTTGGACTTGCGAATTGTTTGGACCTTCTGCCTGTTAAGCATGGAAGGGCAGCGTCCACATTTATCAGAATTATTTTTGTCTTAAATCACAGGCACATAGTGCAAGCTTATCAGGCAGAAATTTGGACGTTCACATAGAAAATGTAATTTCTATACCATAGCAGTCGTGTAGCGCCTTTCAAAAGGGATCTACTACCGAGAGATGATCCAAATACATTTTAGCTGCTGTTAGTTCCACTTACCTGTTGTGTTGTAGCGGTCAGGGGCCGCTAAGATTCACACCGTCAAAGATGAGGGTGATTTATTTATTTTAATAGAAGAGATCTCAGGAACGTCCCCAGCCTTGGATCGACCCACACACACTCACAACAGAGACAATAAAGCACACTGGGAAAGGCAAACAATTACAAATATAATGACCCAAAAATAATTAATGAAAACAGTAATACCACCCCTGACCCCTTCGGCGATATTACATTTAACATATAAACACAGACACCACACAGCAAAGTCCATATAAACCAAACCGGATGAAGATGAGTAGTGACAAAGTTAAGTCCAGCGATCTGTATGTTGAAAGGGTGAAAGAAAAATACAGTCCTACCGGTAGTTACTGAAGGGATGAAATCAGATGGATGATTCAGGAGCGCTCCACTCTTCCGGAAAACCAATGAATTCAACACAGTCCTCAGTGCACAGGTAGACAGACGATCCAGACCCCAACAAACGAATACAGTCCAGGACACAATGATTAAAGTTCCAATAACAGCAGGCAGAAACAACAGATAACCGCAGCACACACAAACTTTTCTCTTTTTCCTTTTGCCCTCTGCCCTCCTTTTAACTACCTGTGGCCACCTTTGACCCCAGCAGCCCCAGCCAGGACTGCTTTAAAGTGTAGTCTACCCGAAACCAGTCCAGTAGTGCTCAATGTATCTTTACTTCTTAAAATATTAATGTTTTACTGTAATAACTTATAGACTACATTTTATTTTTTTCCCTTGCACTCAGTGAGCGAAGCCACGGGGTAATCAACTAGTTTTCTATAAGAAACAACTTAATGTATGCATTGATGAACTCTGTGAAGTTGAAAATGTGTGGCTGATGGTGTCACGCCAACGTAAGCTTGGTTAGGGTGAAATTTGAGGATTTGTGTTACTGAACTCGGGGGCAAACCAGCAGTGCCACAGAATAAGGTGGAGACGGACCCCAAGATCACTGCACTGGGCTGGGTGGAAATTGTGGCCATCAAATGTTAAAACAGAGTGAACACGCTGCTTGTAAGAGCCATTTGCTAGTTATTTAAGTCATATATATTAGTGCACAGTCTATTGGAGGTTCTTATAACCCCCACAATCTGAGTTGGACTGGTATATTCTAACTATTTCTTGTCCCTCTGACTACAGATTAGTCTCAGTAAGTGATCTGCCTTGCCATGTGTAAGGCATGGGGGGGGCACACAGTTTTAAATTGTGCCTTAACGTGCCTAATAGCATGACATGCAAGGTGCTCTATTGAATGAGTAGTGCGTACTGATGGTAAAGCATCTTTAAGTATAGAAACTACGGTGGCCCCGAAGGGCAATTGACAAAAAATTTAAGGTGTGCCGTGAACAATTAAAAAAGGAGACGCACACACTTGAGGGCCAGTTCTGTTATTGGGGTGATGTGGTGTGAGGGGCTCAGGGTTTGTGTCTGTCACTGATGTCTCAATTCGTCTAGGAGATGCACAGACTGAGGTGTTAAGCCACCAAGAGGCAGAGCTTTGAGATAACACAGCCTTACTGTCTGTCTGTCTGTCCTACAGCCTCGATGGAGAAGCCCGACTTCATCTTGATTAACAACGTGCTGGCCACAAATAACAGACTCACTGCTCTCTGTGTAATGGACGGCTCTCCCGGTAAAGTAACGTGCACCTTGTACGTGGGAAACACCTCTGTGACCACCGAGACTACGACTGGAAACACGTGTGAGTTTGAGGTGACCAGGAGACAACTGGATGAGGACACAGGCAACTTCAAGACACTGCAGCTGAGCTGCGACTATCAGACCAACCAAGAAACTGGGGGTCAACTCTCGCCCCGCAGTGACCCTAAAGAAGTGCTGCTATTAGGTAAGACACGTCACAATTGTTACACGAAACAACAAAGCCACGAGGTGGACGTTGAGACTTCCTGCTATCTCTCAGCGCCTCATCCTTAATGTCCATAAGGCCAGCATCCAGTGCACAACTGGGAAGCACATTTTTCATTATATTCTGCCCCATGATTCCTGGCACCCATACTACACTCTGCTTGCTGTGGGCCTCACCATAGACGTAGGGTTAGGGCAGGTAAACGAGGACAGTGTCCGCAAGGGAGTGGACGGGTCAGAAAGTTGAGATATGGACCTTGAGAACTCTTAGGCTCAAGAAGAGGCATGGGCTACCAGTGACCAATCAGAATTGATTAAGGCAGTAAGAGAAGTGACAGTGGCTTGCTGAGGAGGCCATCATGTGCCACCAGTGACCTCTACTTTCTGCTTTTGTAAGAACAACTGGTCATATCAGCCCTCCATTTCCCCCCGCTGGCTCAGACTGAACCCCAGTAACGCAGTACACTCTCTCTTTTATACAATCATCAGGTCCTTTAGAGAAAGCCATTCTACGGGTGACACCGAGGTCCACCTCTCTGAAGAAGACGATTCGTGTCTCCTGTGAAGTGAAAGGATCCCACGCTGGAGTGAAGTGCCAGCTGTACGGTGACAAGATCCCACTCAAGGATGGACGGTGCAGCTGGAATATGACCTGGGGGGAGCTGATGAGGTGGACCGGGCCTGGACAGGTGCTGCTGACCTGCGATTACACACTGGATGTGTGGAAAAGATTTCCAGAGGCCGAAGGTCATTTTGAGAGACGCAGTAACTCAGTGACAGTGACTGTGATAAACAGAAGGAAACCGGGACAACAGAGACGAACGACACAGGCAGGTGAGTGCCACCCATTTGGTGAATGGCACCATTTCATTTTATCACTGCTGGTATCCAGGGCATATCGAGCAGGCAGGGAAAGGGAAAATATGGGAGAGGATTAGAGCGTGACGCGGACCACTAACACGTTCTGCTTGTTCTCCTACAGTGAAAGAGAAAAGGCCGGAAGATCTGGGACATGTCATCTAAAGCGCCCCCCCCCCCACCCCACTTCTGTCCACCTGGAAGTCAGCATTCCCCCTTGGACCAGCTTCAGATCCGGATGGCTTTTTTCTTTTCACCCTTTGTTTATGCACGTTTTGTTCCTTTCTTTCTTTTGTCGTCTGGATCCTTTTATTAAATGGGGCATCTTGTGAGACCTCAACTTAACCCCTTTGTCTTTTCTTCTTCATTACAGGTAATGCTTTAATAATTAGAACTACACAGGCTAATTTGCATTTGAGATCAGGGGTATACTGTCATTTTTTTCTCGAAAGAGACGTCTTTAAAATAAAGTCTTTGCATTGTAAGAACGCTAGAGGTCGCTGTTGCCCCTTAAACCCAACAGACGGACTCTCTGGACACGAAAGTATTCTTTTAATTATTTCTTCTTTTCCAGAGCCTCCAAAGCACCACAGCCATAATAACACACAACTCAGCACTAAACACAATATTCGGTCTCCTCCACACCTCCCAGCAAGCGTTGTCCATCTCCTCCCGACTTGCTGGGTCTCCAACAGTTCTTTACAGTGCATCCGGAAAGTATTCACAGCGCATCACTTTTTCCACATTTTGTTATGTTACAGCCTTATTCCAAAATGGATTAAATTCATTTTTTTTCCTCAGAATTCTACACACAACACCCCATAATGACAACGTGAAAAAAGTTTACTTGAGGTTTTTGCAAATTTATTAAAAATAAAAAACTGAGAAAGCACATGTATATAAGTATTCACAGCCTTTGCCATGAAGCTCAAAATTGAGCTCACGTGCATCCTGTTTCCCCTGGTCATCCTTGAGATGTTTCTGCAGCTTCATTGGAGTCCACCTGTGGTAAATTCAGTTGACTGGACATGATTTGGAAAGGCACACACCTGTCTATATAAGGTCCCACAGTTGACAATTCATGTCAGAGCACAAACCAAGCATGAAGTCAAAGGAATTGTCTGTAGACCTCCGAGACAGGATTGTCTCGAGGCACAAATCTGGGAAAGGTTACAGAAAAATTTCTGCTGCTTTGAAGGTCCCAATGAGCACAGTGGCCTCCATCATCCGTAAGTGGAAGAAGTTTGAAACCACCAGGACTCTTCCTAGAGCTGGCCGGCCATCTAAACTGAGCGATCGGGGGAGAAGGGCCTTAGTCAGGGAGGTGACCAAGAACCCAATGATCACTCTGTCAGAGCTCCAGAGGTCCTCTGTGGAGAGAGGAGAACCTTCCAGAAGGACAACCATCTCTGCAGCAGTCCACCAATCAGGCCTGTATGGTAGAGTGGCCAGACAGAAGCCACTCCTTAGTAAAAGGCACATGGCAGCCCGCCTGGAGTTTGCCAAAAGGCACCTGAAGGACTCTCAGACCATGAGAAAGAAAATTCTCTGGTCTGATGAGACAAAGATTGAACTCACGTTTGGAGGAAACCAGGCACCGCTCATCACCAGGCCAATACCATCCCTACAGTGAAGTATGGTGGTGGCAGCATCAGGCTGTGGGGATGTTTTTCAGCGGCAGGGACTGGGAGACTAGTCAGGATAAAGGGAAAGATGACTGCAGCAATGTACAGAGACATCCTGGATGAAAACCTGCTCCAGAGCGCTCTTGACCTCAGACTGGGGCGACGGTTCATCTTTCAGCAGGACAACGACCCTAAGCACACAGCCAAGATATCAAAGGAGTGGCTTCAGGACAACTCTGTGAATGTCCTTGAGTGGCCCAGCCAGAGCCCAGACTTGAATCTGATTGAACATCTCTGGAGAGATCTTAAAATGGCTGTGCACCGACGCTTCCCATCCAACCTGATGGAGCTTGAGAGGTGCTGCAAAGAGGAATGGGCCAAACTGGCCAAGGATAGGTGTGCCAAGCTTGTGGCATCATATTCAACAAGACTTGAGGCTGTAATTGCTGCCAAAGGTGCATTGACAAAGTATTGAGCAAAGGCTGTGAATACTTATGGACATGGGATTTCTCAGTTTTTTTATTTTTAATAAATTTGCAAAAACCTCAAGTAAACTTTCTTCACGTTGTCATTATGGGGTGTTGTGTGTAGAATTCTGAGGAAAAAAATGAATTGAATCCATTTTGGAATAAGACTGTAACATAACAAAATGTGGAAAAAGTGATGCGCTGTGAATACTTTCCGGATGCACTGTAGATAGTCCTTGATCTGGAAGTGCTTCCGCTCTTTTACCCCTGCGACTTGCCAGCACTTCTGGGTCAGATGGAGAATCTTAACTCTTTAATCAGCCCCGGAAGTACTGTGGGGCTTCCATCCTCATGACTTCCTGGCTAGCAAGAGAAGCAGGACTCCCCAAGGTCCTTTCACAGCTCCACCAGTCGGCACCCACGGCACCCAACAGGGCTGAGAAACCGGACTCCAAGTCCCAGGATGCCCTGCGGGAATCCGGGGCACCACTACACACCAGAGGAGAGGCCATCTAGTGTTTTGGGGGTGGCAGTGTCCTGAAAAAGCTGCCTTCCCCCATCCTTTCATCACAGCCGTCACTGCCAGCAGTCCACCACAACATTTAGAAAGGATCAGATGACTCACCTTCAGACCACATGAAGAAGAGAGCAGCAGTGAGACTTCACCATGGTGGGACCGGGCTTCACAATTTTTATTCGTTTCCTCTTTCACAAGATGGAGAGAAAGATAAACAGCTAAGGCTTCGACGACACGAAATTTGACCAAAAATATAAAAAAAAACTGGTCTGCCGACAAGTGCTTGGTGAGATGAACAAGGCACCTGCTGACTCCTCCACTGAAGGCAGCACATTTTCTTACTCGTCCGAAGCCCACTAGGTGGTGCTATTTCTCCAATTTCACAAATCTATTTCCTCTTTTTTTTTTTTAATTATGCCCTTCCCTCATTCATTTCTCCTTTTTATTTCATTTTGTGCTCCTGGCTCAGTCGCCATGCAGTGTCTCTGCTTTCTTCTCCTCGTCACAATCTGTGAGTATGTCTCCTTCTCTCTTTCTGTCTGTTGCTGTTCCACCGTGTTGTGATTTGGTGGTGGTGGTGTTTGTCCTGTGCGGGCAGTGGTCCAGTGACTTGTGTTGTTTCTGTGGTAAAAGACACAGGATGGGTCTCTGAATAGAGGTGAGCCCCACCTCAGAGATAATGTGTTACCAGCTCAGAAGCCATCTTGTTGATTCAGGTCAATTTATGGCTCCTTTTACAGATGGCAATGGCATCTAACTGACTGTAAACTTCTGGAGGTGAAGTCACTCACTCACTCGAGGTCACTTAGGCATTGAATCTGCAGCTTCAGTCTTTACAGTCGGGTATCTTCTGCCAACATGCCAACCTGCCCGCAAAATTTTGCTTTCGGATGAGCACGTCCATCCATATGTGGAATTAGCACTAAAGACAAATGAACTTTTGCGGTGTATAGCGCCTTTCTGACTGAAGCACATCCCAACTTGCTTTTCAGATGCAGAATTGATTCAACTGCAAGTTTACAATTCATAGAATGTATTAGAGTTGTGGACTGGAAACCAACTGGTTTATTCATAAATGGCCTCATTCAGAATTTTAGCCGTATACACGAGATGCAGCGGCCCCTGGGCAATCTAAAACATCAAAGTGTGAACGCCATGGAAAGCCCACAGATATTAGCCAATTAAAAAGGGCGCAGCTGGAGACCATCTAAGATTAGAGGTACACTTTGAAATATACAAGTAATGTCCCATCGTTGTAAAAGGAGGGGGGATTTTAGGTGGGATGGTGGCACGGGCGCTGAGGATCTGTGCTGCCATGTGGAAGGTTCTCAGTTCAAATCCCGCTACTGTCAGAAGGGTTCTTACTTCGTTGGCCCCTTGAGCAAGAGCCTTAACCTGAAATTGCTCCAGGGGCGCTGTAAAACAGCTGACTTTCTGCTCTGATCCCCCCCAAAGGGTCATGCAAAAAGGCAATTCCCACTCAGAGAATAATATAATGTACGAAAAACACTAAAACAGAAAAATTGAAGTTCAAGGCTAGAAAATCTGAGGCGGCAGGTGTAAGTGAAAGCAAACAAAGTGAAAGTCAAGGACACGAGCAACTGTGAGACTTGAGCAACGTGAAGACATGACGTTGGCAGCCTGAGGGTCCGTAGAACAGGGGGTGCCAGCTTAAACACTTAAACTGAAAATGGCCACCGTGTCACGCAGGCAGACTGACAAAAGCCGTGGTGGACAATGAGGTGAGAGGCGTTGTGTGTGTCGGGCCTCTCTGACTTTCTGAAAGGGTTGGTGTCACCAAGCAGAGAATTTTGATGACTGCCATCTTCTTGTTTTCTTTACAGGCCATGTGAGGACTTCTGCTGCGCAGGGTGAGTTCCCCTCAACTGGGCCGCGAGATTGGAGGTGGTGAGGCTTATAATGTCACGGGGTGTAAAGGGGACTGACATGAAGTGGACTGAGATAAGGACTGCAGGGAGTGGAATTGTCTTCTGAAGTTTTATTTGCTAAGGTTCTTTTACTGTTGTGTATTTGCAATGTCTGCCATTGTTATGAATTGTATGTAAAATGTCATTTAACGGTAAGTTAAGGCAGAACGGGACATTTAAAAAGAAAAACTTTTGTGACAAGTAAGCGGATGCTCAAAGTGAACAGCTGTGTTTCTTTCGATTTTACTTCCCCTTCCCCTCAGCGTCTTTCCCACCTGTGGGCTGTGGCAGATTTGCAGGTGGGCCGCGGCCGACCCCGGATCAAACCCCCCCCCCCCCCCCCCCCCCGTCCTCACCACACTAAGGGTCGATTCCCAGAGACAGCAGCACAGGTGGGTCGCGGCCGATCCTGGACGACCTCTCCAAACCAAAAACACACTGACGATGGAGCTCAATTCACCAAGGAGTAGAAGCGTTGGCCTTTGTTCTGCTGCCTGTTCGGTTGTCGTGGTTTAATTTGTCCTTTTCTCAAATTTAAAGTGGCAGAGTAGTTTGCTTACAGTCATATGAACAAATTTGGGAACCCCGCTTAATTCTTTGGATTTTTGTTTATCATTGGCTGAGCTTTCAAAGTAGCAACTTCCTTTTAATATATGACATGCCTTATGGTAACAGTAATATTTCAGCAGTGACATTAAGTTTATGGGATTAACAGAAAATATGCATCATAACAAAATTAGACAGGTGCATAAATATGGGGCACCCAACAGAGATATAACATCAATACTTAGTTGAGCCTCCTTTTGTAAATCTAACAGCCTCTAGACGCTGTCCTCCTATAGCATCTGATGAGTGTCTGATTCTGGATGGAGGTATTTCTGTCCATTCTTCATACAAAATCTCTCCAGTTCAGCTCAATTTGATGGACAGCCTGCTTCAAATCATCCCATAGATTTTCAATGATACAGTTGTGCTTGAAAATTTGTGAACCCTTTAGAGTTGTCTATACTTCTGCATACAGTAAATATGAACTAAAACATCATCAGATTTTCACTCAAGTCCTAAAAGTAGAAACCAGTTAAACAAATGAGACACAAATATTATACTTGGTCGTTTATTTATTAAGGAAAATGATCGAATATTACATATTTGTGAGTGGCAAAAGTATGTGCACCTTTGCTTTCAGTATCTGGTGTGACACCCCTTTGCAGCAATAACTGCAACTAAACGTTTCCAGTAACTGTTGATCAGTCCTGCACACCAGCTTGAAGGAATCTGAGCCCATTCCTCCGTACAGAACAGCTTCAACTCTGGGATGTTGGTGGGTTTCCTCACATTAACTGCTCGCTTCAGGTCCTTCCACAACGTTTCGATTGGATTAAGGTCAGGACTTTGACTTGGCAATTCCAAAACATTAACTTTATTCTTCTTTAGCACATTCTTTGGTAGAACGACTTGTGTGCTTAGGATTGTTGTCTTGCTGAATGACCCACCTTCTCTTGAGTTTCAGTTCATGGACAGATGTCCTGACATTTTCCTTTAGAATTCTCTGATATAATTCAGAATTTATTGTTCCATCAATGAAGGCAAGCCGTCCTGGCCCAGATGCAGCAAAACAGGCCCAAATTATGATACTACCACCACCATGTTTCACAGATGGGATAAGGTTCTTATGCTGGAATGCAGTGTTTTCCTTTCTCCAAACATAACGCTTTTCATTTAAACCAAAAAGTTCTATTTTGGTCTCATCCGTTCACAAAACATTCTTCCAATAGCCTTCTGGTTTGTCCACGTGATCTTTAGCAAACTGCAGACGAGCAGCAATGTTTTTTTAGGAGAGCAGTGGCTTTCTCCTTGCAACCCTGCCATGCACACCATTGTTGTTCAGTGTTCTCCTGATGGTGAACTCATGAACATTAGCCAATGTGAGAGAGGCCATCAGTTGCTTAGAAGTTACCCTGGGGTCCTTTGTGACCTCGCCGACTATTACACGCCTTGCTCTTGGAGTGATCTTTGTTGGTTGACCACTCCTGGGGAGGGTAACAATGGTCTTGAATTTCCTCCATTTGTACACAATCTGACTGTGGATTGGTGGAGTCCAAACTCTTAAGAGATAGTTTTGTAACCTTTTCCAGCCTGATGTGCATCAACAACTCTTTTTGTGAGGTCCTCAGAAATCTCCTTTGTTCGTGCCATGATACACTTCCACAAATCTGTGTTGTGAAGAGCAGACTTTGATAGATCCTGTTCTTTAAATAACACAGGGTGCCCACTCACATCTGATTGTCATCCCATTGATTGAAAACACCGGACTCAAATTTCACCTTCAAACTAACTGCTAATCCTAGAGGTTCACATACTTTTGCCACTCATAAATATGTAATATTCGATCATTTTCCCCAATAAATAAATGACCAAGTATAATATTTTTGTCTCATTTGTTTAACTGGTTTCTCTTTATCTACTTTTAGGACTTTAGTGAAAATCTGATGATGTTTTAGGTCATATTTATGCAGAAATATAGCAAATTCTAAAGGGTTCACAAACTTTTAAGCACAACTGTATTCAAGTCAGGGGACTGTGACGGCCATTCCAGAACATTGTACTTCTCCCTCTGCATGAATGTCTTTGTAGATTTCAAACTGTGTTTTGGGTCATTGTCTTGTTGGAATATCTAACCCCTGCGTAACTTCAACTTTGTGACTGATGCTTGAACATTATCCTGAAGAATTTGTTGATATTGGGTTGAATTCATCTGACCCTTGACTTTAACAAAGGTCCCAGTCCCTGAACTAGCCACACAGTCCAAAGACATGCAGGTCAGGTGCATTGGCGATTCTAAGTTGTCCCTAGTGTGTGCTTGGTGGGTGTGTGTGTGTGTCCTGCAGTGGGCTGGCACCCTGCCCGGGGTTTGTTTCCTGCCTTGCACCCTGTGTTGGCTGGGATTGGCTCCAGCAGACCCCCGTGACCCTGTAGTTAGGATATAGCGGGTTGGATAATGGATGGATGGATATACTGTATGCTAGATATTACCAATTTTTCCCCTCCACTACTTTTAGCCAAATCCTGGTCTGTCGCACACACACATGACCCATTGGCGTTGGCCATCTTTATCTCTCACTGTCCACACGTGTGATGGTGTCAAAGCTTCAGCAGCTGATTAAGTCAGATGACCAGCTGTTGGACTAAATAAAGTGACCACTTGGTACAGATTTGAATTTAACTGCCGGACTGTTTAATATCTGCTACATTACACTTGTCAATCATCATCGACTGGTGACACGATTCGCCTTCTCCTCCCTGTATTCCTTCCTCCCTTTAGTTCCTCATGAACGAGTGTCAGCTCTGTTTGTTTACAAACCCAATTTGTTTCCCTTCTGGACGTTGTCTTTGCACACACAGCCTGTTGGTCACAAGTTTCAGGGCACGAACCTTCCAAGGTCCATAGATATTTGAACCCTGGCTCCTTAATGTGCAGATCTGCTGCAGTCAAGACTCATGCAGGCTCCGCCCTCACAATCTGATTTGTGACTCTCCCTGTCAGTCATGTGTGAGTCAGTCACGGAGAGCTGCCTGCTGAGATTCTGTGTTGGCCATCTGATAGGAGAACCCAAAGTGCAGAAGAATGGAAGGGGCTGAAGTCAGAGGGAGAAGTCTGTGGGGTACTGGACTGAGGGGGAATGTCTACCGTCAGAGAGAGAATGAAAATGAAGAAGAGTGGAGTCTCATATAAAAGTAGAACTCCAGGGTCCGGGGGTCACTCTTTATGTCCCTGAGGACTCCGGTCCTCTCTCTCACATCCCTAAGATGTGTCTTCGGTTGACAGTTCTTAATTGTTCTGGTGTGTGTGAGTGGCCACCATGATAGACTGGGGCTCCTTCCAAGGTTGGTTCCCGCCTTGCGTCTGATGCTTCTGTGAAGGACTCTGGTGAACCCGCAGTTGTTAAATTAGCAGGTTTGAAAAATTAAAGGATTTAAAAACTTGGGGATGTGAGACAGAAATGAACAACTGAAGAACAGGCTGCAAGGTGACGAGACCCTCATTCCACTGCAGCTCCAATGAAACCATTAGAGTAGGCGCACTGGGTGAGTCTTGTGTGATGTCAGCCACTGATGTTGAGGCCAGTGCTGGGCTTCTTGTCTTTTTGGGGTGACATACTGTGGCACTTAGGGCTTGTGTCTGTCACTAATGTCTCGACAGACTGAGGTGGTCAGCCAATCAGAGGCAAAGCTTTGAGATAACGCGGCCTACTGTCTGTCCTACAGGCTCACTGGAGAAACCGGACCTCAGTTTGATGGAGAACTCACTGCAGGTAAATGGAAAACTCACTGCTCACTGTGGAACAAACATCTCTACTGATGGAGTAAACTGCAGCCTGTATGTAGGAAACACCTCTGTGATCTCAGAGACGATGACTGGAGACACGTGTGAATTTATGGTGTCCTGGGGTCAACTGGACGGAGACCCGGTCACCTTCAAGATCGTGCAGCTGAGCTGTGATTATCAGATCAACAGAAGCACAGGGGTTCAACACTCGCCCCGCAGTGACCCCAAAGAGCTGCTGCTATTAGGTAAGAAATGTCACAGTAGTTACATAAAACTGCAAAGCAGTGAGGTGGTCATTCAGACATGATGATTCCTTCAGTGCCCGTTTAGTGTCCACAAATCCAGTGTCTATGGAAAAGTGGAAAACAGCTGATAAATTTCATATTGTGCCCCTTGAGTGCTGGCACCAGTGCTGCCCCCTCTTCTCTGTTGTGAAATGAGGTGAGGGCAGGTAGATAAGAACAACGTCCTCAAAGGTGTGGACGGGTCAGAAAGTTCAGCTACAGACCTTGAGGGCACCAGAGCTCAATTTGAGACCCAGGTGACCTGAGGCCAATCTGAATTCATCAAAGCAGTGGAGTGCTGTGTCACTAAGTGACCTGAGGAGCACACCAAGTGTCACCAGTGGCCACTGCTTTCTGATGATTTGAGAGGGTAAGTGACCTTATCAACCGAGAGGCTGTCCCTGTGCCCCCCCCCCCCCCAATCACCCTGTGCTTGGTGGCTCAGACTGGACTCCATTAACACAGCACTCTTGTCTTCTCTCTAATTCTTTAGTTCCGTTACAGAAGGCCACCCTACAGGTGACACCGACATCCATCACTCTGGAGGAGACGATTCAGATCTCCTGTGAAGTGAATGAAAACCACGCTGGAGTGAAGTGCCAGCTGTACGACAACGAGACCAAACTGGAGGACGGGCAGTGCAGGTGGACAATGACAGGGAGACAGCTGATGAATGGGACTGGGCCTGGAATGGTGCTGCTGACCTGTGACTACACGCTGGATGTGTGGCAGAAATATCCAGATGTTAAAGATCAATCTGACAGACGCAGCAACAGAGTGACAGTGAATGTGACAGACCTGGTGCTGAGTCCGACCCCACCGACAGGTATGTAAATCTATGGAAACATTCACAGTGATTCACTGAGGCAGGGTGTCCCCGCATGGTGGACATGACACAGAGAAGAAGTTACAAGTCCAGTGAGTCCTCAGTTCATGCAGGTGACCCGTCAACACATGACATTCATTTATCAATGCCCTTATTTCACTTTAGGGTTATGGGTACCCGAGGGGCCTGACGATAGGCGTGAGGACAGAGCCATCCATCCATTTTGTAACCCACTTAGAGGAGTACTTGCTCCTGATGGCACTCTTGAATGGGGAGCCAGCCTATCGGCCAGTTTAGTGTCACCAGGTACCGTAACGCTTTCATCTTGAAGATGTTGTTGAGAAACCCACATGGACAGGGGGGGGGCAACACGCAAACTCCACACAGGCTAGGATTCAGAAGCAGAACCCTGGAGGTGTCTGTGAGCCAGCAACATCTAAGCATTGGCACTGCTGCAAAGATTTATAAAGTGGATGCCAGTTGGGTCAAAACGTTGCTTTTCAATATTGGGGTCAAAGCCTCCAGTGTGATTTTTATGTTGTTGTAGAAGTCTCTTCAAGTGTTACCTTGGCTGGTGTTCATTTGGTGTAACCGAACTTAAACTGACTGCAAGATAACAGAACACATTCGGGCAACACCTTTAATACACCACAGGGTTATTGGGGGCAGTTCTTGAATGGGCAGCGCTGGGCACGAAGCAGGAGATCACCCATACGTGCCCACACACCAGGCCACTTTAGAACGGCCATTCAGTCTTTTAGAATGAAGGAAGTGAACAGAAATACCTGAAGGAAAACCCACACAGACACGGGGAGGACGTGTGGACCCCAGAAATGATGAGGCACACCGGGTATGACTGCATTCAGATGGACACCATTTGTACCTATCATGGTTGATGGGCTGCGATGGACTGGCATCCTGTCCAGGGTTTGTTCCTGCCTTGCGCCCTATGCTAGCTGGGATTGGCTCCATCACCCCCAAAGCCCACCCTTCGCTGTTCAGGACTCAGTGGGTTGGAAAATGACTGGATAAAAAATAATGGATGGGATCTGAGTGCGCTACAGAACTATTTGTTCAATTGTTTTTTCATTTTCAGGTGTTACAAACTTTTATCATTGCTTTTATTTAATTTCCTGCACATTTTATTTGTTGTAGGAGATGTAGCTTTGGCTTATTCTTCATTTCGGAAGCCACTGCATTGATTGGAATGGCGCCACATATGATGCCTGGCACCTGTGCCATGTGGGGTTATCACCCACCCTGAGGGTATTTAAGATGGCAGTGCACTTCTCTCAGCATCACCCGAGACTTTGGGTTCAATAACAAATGTGTTCAGTTTGTTAGCTAGTGCAAAAAAAAAAATAAATCTTAATTATGCAGTTTGGGTTTCACGGGCTTTTTGACTTTGAGTTGTGAATGTGTGAAGAAACGCCTCACGATGTGATATTTTAATAATAATAATAATAATAATAATAATAATAATAATAATCATCTTCAAGACACTATATAAAAGCGGTCGGGATTGTCCTTCCGTCCCGTGAGTGCAAAGCGTAGCGGTATTCCGCTTATCACAAACTTACTACTTGCGGTACGAAGCGACGCGATGTGAGCAGAGTTCTGGTACTCCCATCGTTCCCTTGCTTTTGTGCGCGATGCGCTGGAAAAATAGACACAATTATGTCTCTGGAAATAATTAATGTTGATGGAGTACAAATGCCTCACCGCATAGTAAATATCAGGAGAGATGGTGCTTGCTTATTCTCATCTATAGCTTATTTAGTGCATGAAACTCCGTCTTTAGCGGTACAGATTCGGGCTGACATTGTACGACATGTTTTAAGTAATTGGTCAAGGTTTCAGCCATTTACAATGATGCCGTCAGGAATCTCTTATACAAATGAGCTTCAGTATCTCACTGAAATGTCAAAGTCTCAAACTTATGGTACCATTTCTGAGCTAATGGCAGCGGGAGAGTTGTTCCCCTGTGATTTTCAAGTATATTATTATGGAGTCCTACACTCCAAGTTTGGACAGGCACTCGAGGGGATAAAAAAACTTAGGGAGATGTTATGAATGGACACTTTGATGTTCTCATTCCCTACACTTACATGCCTGATGTACACATGGAGCGCACACAAATTAAAGGATAAAAGTCGATCGCCTTAAAAGGCAGGTGAGCCTCGTAATAATAATTATTTGCATTTATATAGCGCATTTCTCACTACTCAATTTTAAAAGCACTTTGCTCCATTTGTATTTAATTCTTTGCAGGTACCCGACCTTATAATAAAAGAAAAATGGGCGCTTGTTCACTTGCCGGTTTGTTCCCCGGATGCGCACGTGAAGCGGCCGCGTGTTGTCGGGCTTGGGGTGGTTGGGATGGCGGATGTTTCCACTCGACGTGCACTCGCGGGTGGAGACGCGTGACTGCTACCCATCGTGCTTCGTCTCGGTGTTTGGGAGTTGTGGAGCGGCACAATAACTGGTATATGACGGTGTGCGGGACAGGTGGGGCGCGTGGTGCTGCGAATAAGTACGTGCGCGCATGTGCGGCGCAATCAGCTTAGATAACGTTTAGGATTGTCACATGACCCCGGGGGGGCGAAGAGAGAGAGAGTGTTTACAAATTTTTTTGAAAAAATATACTTTATTTACATATATGATATACATAAAACAGAATCCAGTACAATTACAATATATAACTGTTTACAAATTCAAATACAAAACGACTGTATTCAGCTATAGTCTGATACAGTCCTACACTACTCCATTACTACTACACCTTATTTACATATACATTGCTCAAATATATGAACAAAAAAAACCCAAAAAAAAACTTTTACAATCTTACAATCCATGATAACATTTGGTTTACAAATTGAATCACAGTTAACATTACATTCAATATACTGTTCCACATTGTATTACTTTTTACAAGTTATTGCAGTCTTGACTTGGTCCCCGTCCTCGAAGGCTTGTCCTCAAAGACGGGACTTTGCCAATGGCTGCCGTAAAATAAAAGTCACATTAATACACCTCTTGGAGGGAGAGGTGCCTTTGCATATCCTCAGTTCTTCAAGGAGTCCAGGATAGAATAGTCTCTGAGGAGGCTGCGGATGTATCTGCAGCAGTCCTGGATTGTCATCCTTTCCCTCCTGAGGACGAGGCGGTTCCTGGCGACCCATAGAGCGTCCTTCACGCAGCACATGAGACGCCATGCCTCCTCGGTGGCTTCCAGCGAGTGGGTACCCGGGAAAAGTCCATAGAGCACCGAATGGTGCGAAAGATTGTCTCTGGGTACCGACTCTTCCAATTCCACTTCTAGGGCGTCAAGGAGTGACTGTGCCACTGGGCATTCCCAGAAGAGGTGCAGTGCGTCTTCTTCCCGCACGATGCACCACGGACAATGTCTGTACCTGCACAGATTCCTGGCGTGCATGAATGAGCGGAGAGGCAGTCCCCCCCGCACGGCCATCCACGCCAGGTCCCTGTGCTTGTTTGTCAGTTCCTTGGAGGCTATGTTCTCCCAGACCACCGTGGCTGTTGCGGATGGTAGGGTTCCGATAGTCTCCGTCGTGTCTTTGGCTCTGATGAGCTTGTAGATGGTCTTCGGCTTCCACAGGTCCGGCTTTACTCCCTGAAGTCCGTGGTCCCTTACGAAGCGGACGACATCCGTGTAGAACCATGGAGTGTCCCAGTTGTAAGGGTAGGAGCTGTCCCACTTGTCCCAGCTGAGCCTCTTCCAGACTGGCAGGAGGAAGAAGCGGGACATGGAGTTTCCAGACGATCCGCTGCTGTACTCCGTCAGTGTCCTGTGGATGCAGTTGCAGGCAAAGAAGGCCCTGAGCAGGGTGGGGATGTCGGGGATGCCTTTCCCACCCTTTTGGGGTTCCTTGTACATGACTGCCCGCTTGACTCTGTCCATCTTGGAGCCCCAGATGAAGTGGAAGACTGCTCTGGTGATGGCTCTGCAGACAGTGGCGAGGGGTGGCCACGCCTGGGCCGGGTACTGCAGGACAGGGAGGATCTCGTTCCGCAGCACCAGCGCTTTGCCTTCCAAGGTGAGGTCCCTGAGGCTCCACAGCCCGATCTTCTGCTACACTTTGGCCAGTCTCTCGTCCCACGTCTTCAGGGCCGCTCCGTCTCCGCCGAACCAGCTGCCCAGGATCTTGATGGAGTCCCGTCTGATTGTGAAGGGGAGGAGGGTGGAGGGCGTCAGGTGCCATTCCCCAAGGAGCATCGCCTCTGACTTCCCACAGTTGACCTTAGCCCCTGATGCTCGTCCGAAGTCTTCGCAGATCTCCGCAAGCGCCGTCATCGATGTCTGGTCCACGCAGATCACGGTGACGTCGTCCATGTAGAGGGAGCATCTGATCTCTCGTCTGTCTGGTCCCGGTGCGGTGATCCCTCTGATCTCTGGTCTTCCTCTGATTCGTTCCGCCAGGAGCTCTATACAACAGACAAAGAGAAGAGGGGAGAGAGGGTAGCCTTGTCTGACCCCGGACAGGACCAGGAAGGGGTCAGTTTTCCAGCCGTTCACCAGCACCGTGCTGGAGATGTCTCGGTACATCAGGCTGATGTACGAACAGAACGTGTCACCCATGCCGAGACCTCGCAGAGCCCCGATCATGAACTCGTGAGACACCCGGTCGAAGGCTTTTTCTTGATCAAGGCTGACCAAGGCCGCGGTGATGCGGCGTTCCTTCACGTAGTGCACCGAGTCCCTAATCATGGCTAAGCTGTCGGCGATCCTGCGTCCGGGGATGCCGCAGGTCTGGTCTGGGTGGACGACCTGTCCGATCACCTTTTTTAGCCGGTTGGCTATCACCTTGGCCAGGATCTTGTAGTCCACGTTCAGGAGGGTGATGGGGCGCCAATTCCTCAGCTCGCATCTCTCTCCCTTCTGTTTGTACAGGATCGTGATTATTCCTTCTCTCAATGACGGGGGCATCCTGCCCTCCGCCAGCATCTCCCGGTAGAGCTCCAGCAGGTCCGGGCCGATGAGGTCCCACAGCGCGACGTACAGCTCGGCCGGTAGTCCGTCACAGCCTGGGGTCCTGCCGGCCCTGAAGGATTTGTCGGCAGAGTGCAGCTCCCCCGGCGTCAAGGGTGCGTTCAGGGCAGACTCACCTGCGGGATCCAAGGTTTTGTTAATACCTGCTAGGAACCGGTCGGTCGCGTCTGCCTCGGTCGTCTTTGGGGAGTAGAGGCCACTGTAGTAGTCCCGGACTACTCCCATCACTGTCTCCTTCCCCGTTTTGACGACCCCTTCCTCGTCTCGAAGTTCTCTCAGGGGTGTGTGCCCGGAGTGGAGTTTCCTAAAGAAAAAGGAGTTACACTTCTCACCCTTCTCCAGGTTCTCCACTTTGGATCGAAAGACGATGCGTTTGGATTCCTCCTCGAAGTGCCTCCTCAGGCTCTCCCTGGTCTCCTCCAACTCACGTCTCACGTCCCCCAGCCGCACTGGTGAAGCTCTTGCAGTGACCCCAGCTCCTTCTGCAGTCTGCAGAATTCCCATTGCCGTTGGCACGCCTGTCGTCTTCCTTTGGCCTGAAAGAAGCTGCGTAGTTTAATTTTTATAAATTCCCACCAATCGCTTACCTTCTGGAAGTGGCGTTTCTCATCCTTCCAAGCGAGGTAAGCGGTCCTTAGCTCTTGCATGACGTCTTCCCTTTCCAGGAGGCTACAATTCAGTTTCCACGACCCCGGGCCATGCGAAAAGTTTTGGCTGAGGGATCCCTGGAAGTGAACCGCCCTGTGGTCTGAGAAGAAGCACGGGACCAATGTGTACTTCTCGGCTGTCACTGCTCTGGAGACGAAGACGAAGTCGATCCGGGAGTGGGTCGAGCCATCGGGCCGGCTCCAGGTGCAGTTGGTCGAGCCCGTCCCGTTAGTCTCTGCCGCGTCCGACAGGGATGCTTCCGTCACCATCTCCCTGAGCAGCCTGGATGTGGTGTCCAGTCTGTCGGATGTGCTGGAGCTGCGCCCGTCCTCCTCCAGGGGGCAGTTGAAGTCCCCGGCCATCACCACCGCCCTGGAAGTGGCGAGTTGGGGCCGCAGGGTCTGGAAAAGCTCCAAGCGCTCGTTCTTCCCAGGGGGGGCGTACACGCAGATGAGCCTGATGGGCTCCCCCGCCCAAGAGCCATCGCCGACCAGCAGTCGGCCGCAGACGAGCTCCCGGACGGAGTCCAGCGTGAAACGGTTCCCCCTGACAAGGACGGCGATCCCCGCTGCCTTGTTGTCGCCACCTCCCGCAGAGAGTGTTTACAGATTGGTCAGGTGATGGATGACCCGGGATAAAAGCCAAGCGGTTCAGTTCAGACCAGAAAAAAGGGACAATCCGCGAAGAGTTATGGCTGCCGTAGGGTGATTTGCAGGTACGGGGATAGACCGATATTCCGATTTGCCAGGCCAAGCCAGCATTCATTTCTTTACATCTTTCCTGATGAAGGGGCCCGAAAGCCTGCATATTGTAATCTTTTAAGTTAGCCAATAAAAGGAGTCATTTTGCTTGACTTCTCATTGTATCCATAATGACTAACACGGTGCAACACCCTTGTACTCCTTTCTTTAGAGAGTGAGAAAGCAGGCTAAGCGTTGTCTTCACTTAAGGGCTGATTCTTTGGAACTCGTTAAAAATGAGATTTTTTTTAAAGGTGCATGCCGAGTAGTGAATATTATTTATTTTTTATTATGAACATTGTTTTCTGTTTTGTTTATTCACCTTTTGTAATGTTTTCACTATGGAACATTTCTTTTTAGTACATATGCATTTTTACTTGTTATATCAGCAATGTCTGACTCTTGGTCCTGATACTTCATGCCCCCCAGTTACTCCTAGAGCCTAAGGTGGCGGCACTGGGGTATGACAGACTGATATGTCAGACTTACAGGTTTTCTGGTTGCTTTAATTTTTTTTTTTGGATTTGACCCCTGCCAGTTTGCCCTGGCATCTGTTTTTTTGTTCTTCTTTTTATTTTTTTAATTTATTTATTTAATTAATTAATTTATTTATTTTCTTCTTTTATCTTTTCCTCTGCCAGGGGTTTATATGCAGCAGCGTGGCATGGTTTGCCCACCTTTTGCTGCGGATAGCTGATGATTTTCTTTGTTATAGTTAGAATTATGTGATTTCAAGCTGTGTGTGAAATACCCCATGGTAGTTGGAGGTCTTTATTAATGCGCATTCATAGCTGAATACTTAAATCTTACCTCTGGCACTATGGAATATAAAACACAGTAAATCAGCCCTGGAGAAGGCTGTTAGGGTCTTTATATCTTTAGTAGGCAAACAGCATCTCACAAGGATACACTCTTCTAACAAAAACTGCACCCCCTTGTACTTGTGACCATCAAGCAGAGTGTCCACATTTCGTGACAAGTCCACACTTCGACGTTGTGCTCCACTCACATTCTTTCCTCCTGACTAATCTCATGCCGAAGGCCTCCCAGCGTATTTCTGCCAGCTTCTGGGAACTGGGGTCCTCTCGGTAAACTCGGTCACAGGTTCACTGCAGTGATGGACTTGTCCCCATTGTGACAGAGTGGGGGCACCACTGAGCCCCAAACCCTGGACACAACCTACACAAAATCAGTCACAGGTTCAAAACAGAAGATTTTATTATACAAATACATCACAAAGGCCTTTTGAAAAGGTTGCTCAAACACAATTACCATTGTGACAGATAGAGGCGCTGTTGACCCCTTGAACCCTCAGATCAGACGTCAGACACCAGATAAAAGTCCAATATGACTTTATTTTATAATAATTATGTGCACCAAGCACACTCCACTCCACTATACTCATAAATAACACAATAATAAATCAATAATCAATCAATCCTCCACTCCCAGACGCGTTGCCACCCTTCCACCCAGCTCAGCTCATCGTCTGGGATTTCCCATAGTCCTTTTATATTCCCTGACCCGGAAGTGTTTCCAATCCCTCAGTCCATGTGATCTCCTATCACTTCCGGGTTAGATAAAAATCCTCTTCTTCATCCCGGAAGCACGTCATTTCCCTTGTCGCTTTGCCTATGACGTACTTCCGGGTTATAGGGCATGTAGAATTCCCTGAGCCTCCCTACAGCGTCTCCTGGAGGTCCCCATGGTATCCAGCAGGGCTGGTTGTAAAAACTACAAGGTCCAAGAGGCCCTGCTGGAATTCGGGGAACCTCTATGCCGTAGGGAGAGCTCCATCTGGCGGCCTGGGGGTGTTGGCCGGGATGACAGGCCGGCCACCCCTCACACCATCAAATTATTCTTCTCTTGTTGTCCAGTCCCTCCAGTATGTCTTTCTTTCTTTCTTTCTTTCTTTCTTTCTTTCTTTCTTTCTTTCTTTCTTTCTTTCTTTCTTTCTTTCTTTCTTTCTTTCTTTCTTTCTTTCTTTCACTGGGCATTGCATAGCCCAGTGGAAGACTTCCAGGTCAAGTGTAAGTCCTAAAATGCCGGGATCGGGTGCTGAATCCCTGCAGCATCCATAGGACCCAGCAGGGCTGACTCATGGCACTACAACTCCCATCACGCCCTGCAGGTGTCTACATGGTTACTGAGGTCCGGGAACGCTGCCATCTAGCAGATGGGGGATAAAATGCTCCAAAGTAGCAGCCTTCCCCCACTGCTTCTTTGTTTGGGACCCTTACCTGGACAGGATACTAGATAATTATACCATACAGAGAGGATCGTATGGTGTACTGCACCAAAGAGCCTCTATGTCACTGTTCAAGGAATGGATGTAGAGGGGGCGCACTCCTCCAAGTACTTGGGGGTCCACATCAATGGCAGTTGTGCTCGATGAAAGCTTTTAAATTGAATAATCGTATGCTTTGCACATATGGAACTCAAGTGAATTCTCCTTTTCTGACATGTTGAGTGAGAGATTCTTCTCCCACTGTACTCTGGGATCTTTGAAAGGAAGGGACTTTAAAATGTTTTTGTATATTATGGAGATGCTGTCTGAGTCCCCAGGACTGATCAATATCTATTTTGGAAAAGAAATAGGTAGGGAGGCGAGGAAAACTGGGTAGATTTCATGTAGCAAAGTCTCTGATTTGGAATTAGTGGAAAAACTGTGTTGATGGGATACTAAATTTGGAGAGTAATTGTTGGTAGGATGCAAAGACGTTATCTTTGTACAAATCTCTCGGTGATTTAATCCCGGATGTTTTCCAAACTTTAAAAAACTATAAATTTGAGAGGTTGGAAAAAGGTGGTTATCATGCAGAGGTACCACAGACAAAAGCTTCTCTAACTTGGAGAGCTTCCTGCATCAGTTCCATATTCTGAGTGAATGAAGGACATCTTTTGGCCATTTTGACAAATGCATCACTATATGAAATAACAACAGCAAACAGAGTTTAGGTAAGCGTTGTGGTCTGTGGATATACAACGTGTTACAATGCTGTGACTATTCTGGTGTGGCAGTTGGCATTAGACGGTAATGTTAACATCTGTTAGTTATACTTTTGAGATGTTGGCTGCTGGTCTGTACAGTCGTGGTTTGAGATCTGCATCTCCTGTGGCTCCTTGTTATCAGCTCCCTTAACGGCAACCTTTTTGACGGAGTTTGACGCATCGTTTACTTCGAATATTTTCACGATTATAGCTGCCGATTCACCCAGCCGTACACTCGGCACCTGTGACACCATATTGTTCACCACTCGTCCACTGATGTCTTCAAGCACCAATGTATGATCTGATTTTACAGGAGGGATGTTCCTCTGTAACAAGTTATGTTGATTGGTCACGCATTGCGTCTTCTCTCCGCACACGTGACACATGTTCATATGATGAATTGGGTCGTTTTAACTGGAGACGGTCCATCGTAATCCGAACCTTGCTGTTCTGTTTGACCGGGTTCATGACAGCAAATCCCTGCCCCTTGCTTTGAGCCCCGCCTTCACAAGGTGTTGGATTGGTTTAGAAATGTGACACTCAGTGAGTCATCTAATTGTTCCCGCCCACTTTTAAGTCCACTGATGTCTTCAAATGCCAATCTATAATCTGATTTTACTGGAAGGTTTGTTCCCCTGTAATGAGTTGTGTTTATTGTTCACCCATGGACGGTGCTCTCCACACACACGACGCACATTTGTGTGCCGAATTGGGGTCTTCTTAAGAGATTTTTGACTGTTCTTCATAATCAGAAGCTTGCTGTCTGTCAGCCCAGGCTAACAAAGCACAACTGAGCTCTGCAGTTCAAAATCCCCGCCCCCTGACTTAAGCCCCGCCTTCACAAGGCATTGGATTGGTTTGGAAATGTGACACTCAGTGAGCCGCCCACTTTTAAACACCTGTCACTCAAGGACACTGTGTGAGAGCAGCTCTGGCCTGGTCCACCATGATGCTTGATTCATCATGGCTGCTCTGAATTGGGCTACAGAGAGAGGTGAAGAGGTGATCTTCTCCTTTGAAACTGATATTTGATATTTGATTTTGAATGTATATTTGTAAAAGTATATTTTCATGATGGCCCACCTCTTGTGGTGGGAAGAGGGGGGGATTCCACCCTCAGAATACAAGGACCATCGCCAGGAGACAAATATACTGTAGTGCAGTAAATGAAGATGCAGGACAAAGTCTTGGGGTGCCAACCAAGCAAAAACCTCATCTGATTAGAACACAAAAATGCAGAAAATGAAACAAAAATTAGGAGCCTTCTTAACGGCCATCGTTGTCCTCCCTAGAACATCTGACGAGCGTCTCTGGCTCATTTCAGCACTGAAGGTGGGTGTTTCTCTACATACACTGGTTTTGCTCCCACATCTGGTAACTTGTCATTGGCTCCATGTGTGTCCAGCATCTGTCCTGCCTGGATAGACTTAACACCCCACCCCTCCAATACCCCCAAAAATCCCAGGTTGAGAACATGAGTAGGTCCGACTGATCGGGCCGAGCCATTAACCACACGGGTGGGCAGCCTGTGCCGACACCTCTAGAGGTCATCGGTCTGAGCCAGCGGCTCCTTGGGTGCACATTCAGTAGCCGTGGTCAGCTCTTTGGACAGACCCCTCTAACCAGGTGGACAAAAGCCTCAACTCGCTTCTTCAAGTCAGCCAGCCGCCTCGTTCGCTTTTCCAGGTGAAGTCCCAGAGCAGCGGACAGTTTCAGGGAGGAGGCGGACTACACCCTGCTGCCACCTCCTCAATCTGTCCAGCCATTGAAGAGCGCTTCTTTGTGACAGGGACAGAAAGAGGAAATGGCTCACAGATTGAGAAAGATATCCAGAAATAGAATGTGACCTGCAGAATTTGTGACTGACTCACTTCTGCTCTGTGAAGAGAAAAATATAAAAAAAGAGGAAGGAAAGAAGAAAATCCAAATGTAGTCTTCACCTAGATAAGCTCTGGCCCAGCCCTTCTTTATTTAATTTTCTGTTCTCTAGTAATAAGAATGGTGGCGCGGTGGTAACGCTACTGGCTCGGAACAAGCAGATCAGGGTACACAGCTCTGTGTGGGGCCGACATGTTCTCATCATGTCCACAGTCCATAGACACGCAGGGTAGGTGGACTGGCATTGTTAAAAGTACCCATGGGTGTGTGTGTGTGTGTGTAGATGTGCAATACACAGCCGCCCTGTCCTGTGATTGTTCCTGTCTTGCTCCCAGTGCATGCTGGGATAGGCTCCAGCTTCCCTGTGACCCTGCCCTTGATAAGCGGGTTAAGAATAAGGAAGGATGGATAATAATAAGACACTGAGGGCCTGACAGCCGCCATGCTTTCTGGGCACCAGTGAATCTGCTGACTTGGGCATCACCCACCCAAAACGGCTGTGCTAAAGATACAAAGAGAAAGCATTTCACTGTGAATATAGCGCCTTGAATGGAATTCCATACTCTGGACTTGTAAGTTCTTGAGACTCGTGTCACTTCTGCCCCAGTAGTGTCCACCTGAGATTGATAGATAGAAAGGCACTATATGATAGATAGATAGATAGATGGAAGTGAAAGGCACTATATAATAGATAGATAGAACTTTATTTGTCTGTGCTCCACAATCTTAGCTCAGGCTGCTGTTGCTGTGTCTACTTTTGGTGCAGCCTTCTGGGATACATGGTGTAGACTTTAGGTGCCTTTTGAGAGTCATGCTAGAAGCCCAAGATCACAAACTAATACAGTCATCCCTCACCTATCGCGGGGGTTACGTTCCAGAGCCCCCCCCGCGATAGGTGAAAATCCGCGAAGTAGCGACCTATATTTATTTTATTATTTATACATATTTTAAGGCTTTATAAACCCTTCCCACACTCTTATAAACCTTTCTCACTCTCTTGTTAACCTTAAACACTTTCTACATTCTTAAACACCACAGACCAACACTGCACACTGCACGCAGCGATCAGACGTCAATGTGTCTGCACTCGCTTTGTCAAGGGGGGCAGCTGAACTCACGCTGAGCAGAAATGGACTTTGTGCTGCTTCTGCCAAAATGCCTGCTTGTCGCTCTGCGCATTCAGAAGGAGGAGGAGTGTGTGTGTGCGTGTGTGAGGGCTGAACGCACGTTCGCTCAAACCCCCCTCCCCGGAGGCACAGTTCGCATTGTCAAGGGGGTGGGGAGCTGAATGAACGCTAAGGAGAAGTGGACTTTGTGCTGGCCTTGTGCTGCTTGTCGCTCTGCCTGTCAATAATTTAAAAGCCTGTACATCACCTATTTTCCTGTCTCACTGTCTTGTCAAAGCGCAGGGTCAGCCAATGTATAGCGCCCCTGGAGCAATTACAGGTTAAGGGTCTTGCTCAAGGGCCCAGCAGAGTAGGATCTCTTTTGGCAGTGACGGGGATTCGAACCGGCAACCTTCTGGATACCAGCACAGATCCTTAGCCTCAGAGCCACCACTGCACCCACTGTGTGTGTGTGTGTGTGTGTGTGTGTGTGTGTGTGTGTGTGTGTGTGTGTGTGTGTGTGTGTGTGTGTGTGTGTGTGTGTGTGTGTGTGTGTGTGTGTGTGTGAGAGAGAGAGAGAGAGAGAGAGAGAGAGAGAGAGGACATACAATGACTGCTCATCCAAAAGTGTGATGAGGAATAAAGAACACTTGGGGGCGTTGGACCTGACAAACAGAAGAGAAGCTCATCTGTTTGATGTCACATGTTATATGTACCCTGATAGAATGGTAAAAAGAAAAAAGGATCGAGACTGTGGCCAAACCGGCAGTACCAGAGAAAGGGACAAATGTGGAACTGTGCTGGAAAGCTGTCACGCAGTCGCATACATTGACGACCCCTGTGACTGGTAATCATGTAAACTGACAGCTCAGGTGATGAACAGATCAGCAATGCAGTCGTTAAGTTTGACATCCCCTTCGTCTAGAAGTCGTGTAGTGTGACACCAGCTTAAGAAATGCAACATTGCAATTCTGAACATTTTTTTGCCCCAAATACATTTTTTTATCCATGCTCTGAGATACTTTTAATGCATTAAAAATCCTGCAGATTCAGAATGTATTATTACTGTTACTTCCAAGTGCTGTGCAAGCAGAAGCTTTTTTACAGAAGCTCTGCATTTCTCACTGTTCTTCTTTTTTTCCTTTACAATATGTATTTATTTATTTAAAGAGCTTCTGTAAAAAGGCAAATTTCCCCTCTGGACAAAATAATGATATCTATCTATCTATCTATCTATCTATCTATCTATCTATCTATCTATCTATCTATCTATCTATCTATCTATCTATCATATAGTGCCTTTCATATCTATCTATCTATCTATCTATCTATCTATCTATCTATCTATCTATCTATCTATCTATCTATCATATAGTGCCTTTCATATCTATCTATCTATCTATCTATCTATCTATCTATCTATCTATCTATCTATCTATCTATCTATCTATCTATCTATCTATCTATCTATCGTGCCTTTCATATCTATCTATCTATCTATCTATCTATCTATCTATCTATCTATCTATCTATCTATCTATCTATCTATCTATTGTGACAGATAGGGGGCGCTATCGTCCCCTTGAACCCACAGACCACTCGTCAGACACCAGATAAAAGTCCAATAATGGCAGAAGCGCTTGGTTGGCGCCAACTTGACACAGACTGACACCGGAGGCACAGGTGAAAATGAAAATTAAGATTTTATTTTTCTTCCGCTTTTGGATCATGTCTTCCCTGTGTCCCTCAGCTACAGCACAGTCCCAAAACACACCAAACGAAAACACCAACACACTTTTCTTCCTCCTCCTCCTCCACCTCCCGACTCTGGCGCCCTGAGTAGTGGCCGCAGGCTTCCTTTATAGCCCACCCGGAAGTGCTTCAGGTGGCAATTAACCTAAATTAGGCTACACTTCCGCGTGTGGCTGCGTTACCGCCCACAGCTCCCCCTGGCGGTGGCCACGGAGCCCAACAGGGATGTGTTCCACCAATGTGGCCCCGATGCAACCCAGGGGGCTGCCACCAAGTGTTCTGGGGGATGTAGCATGGATCCCATGGCTGCTCCCCCGGATCTAGTGTCAAAGGGGCATCCTGGCCAGGCATGGATCTGGGCTGTCTGCCACAGCAAGTATATTATGTCCGGAACCGGATGTGACATCATCGGGCTCGTGACTGGAAGTGATATCATGGGGACCAGGCAGAATTTCCCATAATAGGTCTGCAGTGGATAAAGAAAAAGGATCAGTACACCTTGCGACCCCCTGGTCTGGCGTGGAATGACCTTCCTTCGAGCCCTTCAGCTGCCTCCCATGTGCACATGTGTGTGACAGTAGACACTGGCTGTGCCCAAATGTGTGTCCGTGTCACTCATGAATGTCTCTGTACGGTGACGTCCTCAAGTGTCCTCTCTCCACGTCTGCTCTTCCAGGTTCTCTCCCTCTGTACCTCGGTGCCGGCTTTGCTGTTCTGGCCTTCTTCATCCTAGTGGGGACGACGTTGATCTGCAACAGTGAGTCCCTTAACCAAAAGTTCCATTTGCAATTTTTTTTTATGGTACAATAATTAACAGCAGATCTTTTATTTCCTTATTTTTTTATTTTTCAGGGAGAAGACGGAATTGTAAGAGGTAAGCAAAGCCCCCCAAACCCCCCCATCCACTTTGGTCTGTGTCTGTTTTCGATGTCAACATCTTCCACGTTCAGACTGTCCTTCTGCTGGCTTAATATTCGGGTTTAGAGACAAAGGAAACCACAATAGAAACGTGACAGGGAGAAGTCAAGGTGCTCACTTTGAAATAACGGGTGGGAATGTCACAATCTGACGCAGCGCTGAAGATGCTGCTTTGAAGATCTCTCGCTCGTCTTAATTTGTAGTGCAGCCTTTCGAGCTGCCTCACCCCCGTGGTCTTCATAGCCCGTCCTGCTAGAACAGGGGTGGGTAATGTCGGTCCTGGAGGGGCACAGTGGCTGCAGGTTTTTGTTTCTTAACAAGAAGTCAATTATCGCTGATGAAGCTCTTATTGCTCAAGTGACATTCTGATGCTTCATTTTGGTGGTCTCGCTTGTTAGGGTTCCCCACCCTTAATGGCTTATTTCAGTCTTAACAGCTTCATTCACTGGTTTTAATGGCTTCTTATTAGCAGGAAGATGTGAATAACAAAGGAGCTGCCAAGTCTCTGTCCACATCTGTGTGTAGATTCATCCTGCACTGCTTGGTTTAATAAAACTCTTAGGCGGAAAATGTGACGGACTGAAAATGACCTGTGTGAGGCTTCAAATCATTTAGATGATACAATACAATTTATTTTTGTATTGCCCAAAATCACACAAGGAGTGCCGCAATGGGCTTTAACAGGCCCTGCCTCTTGGCAGCCCCCCAGCCTTGACTCTCTAAGATGACAAAGAAAAACTCCCAAAAAAACCCTAGTAGGGAAAAAATGGAAGAAAACTTGGGAAAGGCAGTTCAAAGTGAGACCCCTTTCCAGGTAGGCTGGGCGTGCAGTGGGTGTCAAAAAAAGGGGGGTCAATACAACACAATACACAGAACAGAACACAAGTAAACCTCAGTACGATATAATAGTACAATAGAAATATTACAAGTACAGAGCAGAATTCAACAGGAGATGATATCACAGAATACGGCTTGGATTTGTTCAGAGTCCTGCTACCTCCCCCTATTGGCCATTCCACAGTTGAGTCAGCACTGGGCCAGCCAATCCGATGACAGGACCCCTCTACTCAACGATCCCTGCGATCCTCCATCAGAGATGACTTTACCTTAGGCAGGCAAGACAACTTGGCAGGTGGGCCGTGGCACCAAGTGCCACATTTGAGTACCGAGAAGAGGAACAGAGTAGGTGAGGGTTAGTAACAAATTCTAACTATCATGTTACTTGTGTTTGTGGTATAGCGGGTCCACAGCTCTTGTCAAAAGGGTCAGTTTTTAAAATAAATAATCGGCGCTCGCGGCTTAGCGAGGGGGTGTGGTGCGTGTGTGTGGCCGAGCAGTTCCCGGGGAGTTTGTGATGCGGGCAGTTCTCACTTACAGGTGCTGGTCATAAAATTAGAATATCATGACAAAGTTGATTTATTTCAGTAATTCCATTCAAAAAGTGAAACTTGTATATTAGATTCATTCATTACACACAGACTGATGTATTTCAAATGTTTATTTCTTTTAATGTTGATGATTATAACTGACAACTAATGAAAGTCCCAAATTCAGTATCTCAGAAAATTAGAATATTGTGAAAAGGTTCAATATTGAAGACACCTGGTGCCACACTCTAATCAGCTAATTAACTCAAAAGCCTTTAAATGGTCTCTCAGTCGAGTTCTGTAGGCTACACAATCATGGGGAAGACTGCTGACTTGACAGTTGTCCAAAAGACGACCATTGACACCTTGCACAAGGAGGGCGAGACACAAAAGGTCATTGCTAAAGAGGCTGGCTGTTCACAGAGCTCTGTGTCCAAGCACATTAATAAAGAGGCGAAGGGAAGGACAAGATGTGGTAGAAAAAAGTGGACAAGCAATAGGGATAACCGCACCCTGGAGAGGATTGGGAAACAAAAGCCATTCAAAAATGTGGGGGAGATTCACAAAGAGTGGACTGCAGCTGGAGTCAGTGCTTCAAGAACCACCACACACAGACGTATGTAAGACATGGGTTTCAGCTGTCGCATTCCTTGTGTCAAGCCACTCTTGAACAAGAGACAGCGTCAGAAGCCTTTGGACTGCTGCTGAGTGGTCCAAAGTTATGTTCTCTGATGAAAGTAAATTTTGCATTTCCTTTGGAAATCAAGGTCCCAGAGTCTGGAGGAAGAGAGGAGAGGCACAGAATCCACGTTGCGTGAGGTCCAGTGTAAAGTTTCCACAGTCAGTGATGGTTTGGGGTGCCATGTCATCTGCTGGTGTTGGTCCATTGTGTTTTCTGAGGTCCAAGGTCAACGCAGCCGTCTACCAGGACGTTTTAGAGCAGTTCATGCTTCCTGCTGCTGACGAACTTTATGGAGATGCAGATTTCATTTTCCAACAGGACCTGGCACCTGCACACAGTGCCAAAGCTACCAGTACCTGGTTTAAGGACCATGGTATCCCTGTTCTTGATTGGCCAGCAAACTCACCTGACCATAACCCCATAGAAAATCTATGGGGTATTGTGAAGAGGAAGATGCAATACGCCAGACCCAACAATTCAGAAGAGCTGAAGGCCACTATCAGAGCAACATGGGCTCTCATAACACCTGAGCAGTGCCACAGACTGATGGACTCCATGCCACGTCACATTGCTGCAGTAATCCAGGCCAAAGGAGCCCCAACTAAATATTGAGTGCTGTACCTGCTCATACTTTTCATGTTCATACCTTTCAGTTGGCCAACAGTTCTAAAAATCCTTTTTTTGCATTGGTCTTAATTGATATTCTAATTTTCCGAGATACTGAATTTGGGACTTTCATTAGTTGTCAGTTATAATCATCAACATTAAAAGAAATAAACATTTGAAATGCATCAGTCTGTGTGTAATGAATGAATCTAATATACAAGTTTCACTTTTTGAATGGAATTACTGAAATAAATCAACTTTGTCATGATATTCTAATTTTATGACCAGCACCTGTAAGTGCACAGGTGAGGAGTCATCCACATCCGTAATTGTTTCCAGGAGCTGCTGATTGCCACAGTTGATCCACGTCTCCATAATAAATAGAAGCGCGAGGCGGCTAGCAAGGGAGATGAAAGAAAAAAATGAAGAAAAGAAAAATGGAGGTTGCAGGGAAGAAGGCAGGAAGCAGTGAGGAGAAAGCCTGTGTGTGTAAGAGAGAGTAAGAGAGAGAGTGTGCAAGAGTGAGCGCAGGCTGGCAGGCAGCTGGACAGTTGAGCCCTAGCGTGGTGTTTGGCCGACACCTAGGGCAGTGGATTGTGGTCGCTCCCGCTGAGCATTCTGTGAGGAGTGGGAGTGACCAGAAGAAGGATGGCTTACCGCGGGAGTCGGGAGGCTTGGGAGATGGATTCTCCAGCGTGAGCGTCCTGGCCGTTGGGGGAACCTAAGTCTCAGTCTGGAGAGTGCGGAACTGAAGCCAGGGATCGGGAAGACTCCAGAACAGAACAGAGAGAGAAGGTCAGCCGCAGGTAGGGCGACTCCCCTGTTGCGAAGCCTGATGGGAGAAACAGGGGAGCTGCCAGGTAGAAAGAAGGCACCAGGCTTTGTTTTTAAAGAGACTGCTTCCAGCAGGATTTATTTATTGTTTTTATCTCCACTTTTCACCTCTGTTTTAACTGGATTATTTATTTATGGATATTTGGAACACTGCACTTATTTATTTGGACACTTTGCTTTTGATCGTTTTGTTGGATTTAAAATAAAAGCACTTGGCACTTTTGCACCATCCCCTTGCTTTATTGTTGTGCCTCACTGCCAAGCTCATCGGTGACATTACCGACGGTGTCGGGTTAAGAGCTCCCAGCAGTCAGATGGGCGCGTGGAGCGAACCGGCATCGTCACAGTGTTTTAGTGCTAATGACTAACAACAGAGATGCAGTCTGTACAGTTAATCAGCAGCTCTAGTCAGGGTGTGCTAAACTCAAGTAGTGAGTCTTCAGCCGGGATGTGAAAGCTGAGACCGAAGGGGCATCTGTTATAGTAGCAGGCAGACCATCCCACAGTTTAGGGGTCCTGTAACTAAAAGCTCGACCTCCTACTGTTATTTTCTTAATCCTTGCAATCATCAGCAGACCGGCATCTTGAGATCTTAATGTGCGCTCTGGTTTGTAAGTCATGATAAGTTCAGATAAGTAAGCCTGACCTTGGCCATTGAAGGCTTTATGTGTTAAAAGGAGGATTATGAAATCTGCCCTAAACTTAACCGGGAGCCAGTGTAAGGATTTAAGAACTGGAGTTATGTGTTCGTGTTTTGTTGATGTCCTTGGAGAGGAAGAAAACCTACGATCTAAGAATCTAACATTGCAGACTAACAAGACGTAACATTAAATAAGGTCTGAGATTGGCAAGGATTGGTTTCTAATGAAGTGAAACCTGCAGCCACTGCGGCCCTCCAGGACCAATGTTGCCCACCCCTGTACTATAAGGTGATGGTGTTTTGATTATTTTTGGTGGTAACCGCTGAGCTAATTTTCCATTCTGTGTCTAAATGGACACTTTGGTTATGAACTGCATGTTAGGTCAGCACAGATATGGTGACTCAGCGATGTATTCAGGGTTCATTAGGGTTCACTGGGTGTACCTCCCTAACCCTAAGTGTCACTCAGGTGACGGAGCTGGGGATGATCAGACCCCCCTGACTTGCATCCCACTCCTGAACCAAAGCCACGTTGAGGCCTTGTGACGATAGAGGCAGGAACCTTCTCGTACGCCACCTCCAAATGGTCCTCCCAGGGCACTGTCACTTCTGTCATGACCAGTTGAGGCTTCTGACAGAATGTGAAAAAGTACAGTAAGTACTTTGACTTTCCCAATGCTTTTGAGCAGACACCCAGTACCTGTAGGTGAAGCCGATATACTCAAACGAAAGCGAAAGGAAAGATACGTTCAAGGTAAGTCGAAAAGTGGAACCTCTCGGCCCAAAATCAGTTCTCCGTGATTATTATGAGCTGACTAAGGTGCTCGTCCAGCAGTCCTGGTGGCACCCAATCGGACGTCACATCGGTAAAGCCATCTCTGCATTGTGTTTGTTGTCACTAAACAGCACGAGAACTCAGCAGGACGGGAGCAGGCGCTGATTACGGCACCCACCACACGGCGAACCACCCAGATTGAGATCAGGGCCATCTTAACAGCATTATAAGCCTCCCGGGCAAAGCAGTGTGCTGGCACCCCTACCTGCACAACCACTCAGCAAGTCACAACATACATAGATTAGCATGGGGCCCCCGGACAACTGCCCAACATGCCCATGCGTTAAGACAGCCCTGATTGAGATCCGAGTGCAGTGGCTGACACCTCAACACCACATCGAACGTGGCTGGATTGCCAATCCTGCCTCCAACCCCCAAGTTTTCCCTGTACAACAGGGCAAAGACTAATCCATCTTTATGTGGACTTTTCCAGGTCATCCTCTATGGCCAACACCACTTATTGTGATGTTCCTGCTGTAGCAAAAAGGTTTGTGTCCTTTGGAGTCCCCGGAGCTCCTCTCTCATTGTCTCTGTCTGCTTCTGCCCGTTCATTTCTCACTCTCTTTATTTCAGGCCTACAGGAGAAATTCAGACCGTCTGTAAGTATGGACCTCAGCCGCTGGAGGACACGTCTGATGTTCTCAACCGCTGCTTTAAAGCCTCACCGACTCTTGTGTCATTATGTGGTTAGGGGGAAAGCCAGATGGGTGCTCTGGGGCAGAGAGGGAAAATGAGAAAAATGGCCGCCTTGTAGTTGGGTGTCAGTGGGAAAGAACTTTGTTATCAGGGTAGATGAAGAGAAAATGCAGTCGATGGGACAAGAATAGAAATATCAGCCATGTTAGTAATAATACAGTGATATCAGTGTGGGTACTGAGCAATGCCAGCGAAGAAGAGTAGCAGGGCAGTGCAGTCACAGTGGAAATGTTCAGTAATGTCAGTACAGGGTGCAGTCAAATTAACACAGAAACACCACAATACTGTAGAGACTGAACACTTAGCAGAGTCTCTGTGCTGCTGGGGCTGACACGCCACCTACACTACGATGGTGATACTCTTGATTATCGCTAAACAGTCCTTGACTTTCACAGCAAATCCCCCCAACTCTCTGCCCTTCAGTTCCTTTCCTCTAACCTCATCTCACTCGAACCTTCAGCAGAGCAGTGCAGCAGATCATCAGGGACCACCATAGAGGAGACACCTGCCGCTGTGCTGTGTGCTTGGGCTGGGGCTCCCTGGGCCATGGCTGGTGTGGCAGTTCCACCTTGATCCTCTGATTTGTTTCTCTGCGTTAACTTCTTGTAGCTTTGGGGCCTTCGTGTGTCTGACGTTCTTCTTTGGCTGGTTTCACGCATATTAAGAACTTTGACCTTTTAGGGAGCTCTGTTACAACGGGGGTCCGGGTGGGCCGTGGCAGAGGAGACGTTTTTTATGCTCATCTTTTTTCATGATTGCAGTGTTGAATTTGTATTGTTGTTAATAATTGATTATTTTACTTTTAAACTAAGTTTAAAAAAATGATCACAAATAAGGAAGAATAGTAACAACACAGTCAGGACAATGAAACCGCTGAGCAATCACTACAGGGGGGTACAGAAATACCAGCAAAAAATGGAAATATCAGCAGTGTGGATGTGTAGTCATAGGAGTAGCTGGGGATACAGTGAGATAGATAGATAGATAGATAGGAGAGGCACTATATAATAGGTAGATAGATAGAAAGGCACTATATAACAGGTAGATAGATAGATACTATATAACAGGTAGATAGATAGATAGATAGATAGATACTATATAGATAGATAGATAGATAGATAGATAGATAGATAGATAGATAGGAGAGGCACTATATAATAGCTAGATAGATAGAAAGGCACTATATAACAGGTAGATAGACAGATAGATAGAAAGGCGCTATATAACAGGTAGATAGACAGATAGAAAGGCACTATATAACAAATAGATAGATACTATAAAACAGATAGATAGATAGATAGAAAGGCACTATATAACAGATAGATAGATAGATAGATGTGAAAGGCGCTATATGATAGATAGATAGATAGATAGATAGATAGATAGATAGAAAGGCGCTATATAACAGGTATATAGATAGATAGATAGATAGAAAGGCGCTATATAACAGGTATATAGATAGATAGAAAGGCACTATATAACAAATAGATACTATAAAACCGATAGATAGATAGAAAGGCACTATATAATAGATAGATAGATAGATAGATAGATAGATAGAAAGGCACTATATAACAGATAGATAGATAGATAGATAGATAGATAGATAGATAGATAGATAGATAGATAGAAAGGCACTATATAACAGATAGATAGATAGATAGAAAGGCACTATATAACAGATAGATAGATAGATAGAAAGGCACTATATAACAGATAGATAGATAGATAGATGTGAAAGGCGCTATATGATAGATAGATAGATAGATAGATAGATAGATAGATAGATAGAAAGGCGCTATATAACAGGTATATAGATAGATAGATAGAAAGGCGCTATATAACAGGTATATAGATAGATAGAAAGGCACTATATAACAAATAGATACTATAAAACAGATAGATAGATAGAAAGGCACTATATAATAGATAGATAGATAGATAGATAGAAAGGCACTATATAACAGATAGATAGATAGATAGATAGATAGATAGATAGATAGATAGATGTGAAAGGCGCTATATGATAGATAGATAGATAGAAAGGAACTACATATCTAACTATCTATCTATATACCTAACAGATAGATAGATAGATAGATAGATGTGAAAGGTGCTATATGATAGATAGATAGATAGATAGATAGATAGATAGATAGATAGAAAGACACTATATAACAGATAGATAGATAGATAGATGTGAAAGGCGCTATATGATAGGTAGTCAATGTAGGAGTCATTTGTATCAGAATATGTAAATGCCTGTATTAAAGTGTTAAGTATCCATTGATTAATTGGCCTTTGTGTATAATAAATCAGTGGTACCCAGTAAAGGCGCCAGCGTTAAATTAACACTTTAAGGTTGGGACCCCATAAACACTTGAAGTGTTCATTTAACTGACTCTGCCAATTATTTCCTGAGGTGGGCACAGAGTGGCATGACAAAGTGACCTCCTACTGCTTACCCTCAAACAGTGTGAGGTGCCAGGGTAAAAGCTGAGCTGGTGACTCTTGTTTCTCCCCACAGATGTGACTGCCACTATTCCAGGTGCTGGCTGCGATGTGGTGGTAAGTTCTGGGCACCTATTTGCCCTCCTTTCATCCTTGACTGTGAAGTTTTATTCAGTTGCCGATTTTGCCAGCAGTCAAGAAGTATGAAGGGACTTGCCAAGTGCGCCCAGCAGCCACTTCACGCTTTATGTGGTGCACGCAGCATGAGCTGAGATTATCTGAGTCTTTTTTATCCCCCCATTTCTGGGTTGTAGAGAGATGTGCCCATCCTGCCATCATTGTGTGAAAGACAGGGACCCATTCTTACTGGGATGCCAGTTCAGCACAGAGCACAACCATCACAAATTCAGTTTAGAGGGGCTGAACAGGCAGCTATTTGGAGAATGTGCAGAAAATTCAAAGATTATTAGACAAAATATCTCATTATTGCATAGAGTCTAAAAAAAATGGAAGAAAAACAGATGAGAAATATGTTCATAACTGAGGAACTCATTGCAGTGGGCACACCCTGGTCACTCAAAAGAGGAGGAGGGTGACGACAGCCAAATGGACAGGTAGAGAACTCCTATATTGAGCTACAGTGATCTTGACAGCCCCCTTCACTTTCTGCACCTTTTATTGTGCTGTACATTTAATTTTAAAATGGATTCATTTGCCACATTTGCTCATCAATCTACACTCAATAACCCATAATGACAACGGGAAAATATCTCTTCAGAAAGCTTTGCAGATGCATTACATATCAAAATTGGAAATCTCTCCTACACATGAGTAGTTAGACCCTTAATTCAGTACTTTGGAGAAGCCCCCTTTGGTAGCAATTCCAGCTTCAAGTAATCTTGGAATATCTTTACAAGTTTGGCACACCTGGATTTGGGCAGCTGATGCCATTCTTCATGGCAGATCCGCTCCAGCTCCATTAGATTGAGTTGAAAGTGTCGGTGAGGTGCCATCGTCACACGGTCTGTGAGGTTTATGACTGGGCCACTCAGGGACACTCCGAGACTTGTCCCAAAGCCACCCCAGCGTTGTCTTGGCTGTATGCTTTGGGTATGCTGAAGGTGAATCGTCACCCCAATCTGAGGTCATGTCCACACTAGAGCAGGTTTTCTTCAAGGCCCTCTCTGTATTTTGCTTCATTCTTCCTTCCCTCATTTCTGAGCGGTGTCCTCGTCTCCATATCATGATGCTGATCACCGCCATACGTGCTTCAGCATGGGGATGGTATTGGGCAGCTGATGAGCAGTGACTGGCCTTCTCCAGACACTTGGAGTTCTGCCTACAGAGTTCACTTGTTGTCTCATCAGACCACAGAATCTTTCTCCTCATACTCTCAAGAGTCCTTTAAACTGTTGTGGTGGATGGCTGGGGCCCTTGGCCGGCTGGGATGCCTTTACTGTGGAAGGACTGGGGGGAAAGAGCTTCCCCCAAGCCCCCCCTGGCTTGTAACAGTACCATGGGTTTAGAGCATGGAAGCTCAACCCTGCTGGGGCCTGTGGCCACCACTAGGGGGTACCTGGAGAATTATTAAGCCCTTGGTTTCACTCGGAAGTGCTGTCCGGAAGAAGGTCAGCAAGCTCCTGGAGCACTTCTGGGTGCCCTATAAAGGAAGTCGGGAGGAGTGGTGGCGGACAGAGAAAGAGAGAGGGAAAACAAGAAGAGTGTTTTGTGCTTTGTGACCATGCTGTGTAGGTGGGAAACAGGGGGGTAAGCGTTTCCCACGAGGAAAAATAAAATTGTGCGTGTTAAACTTGTGTCCTGCGTCTGTCAGTGTCGCTTTTGGGCAGCAGGAGTGCCCTCTGGTGGCCACACTGCATACTCAACAGTGGCTGCCTTCTGACAGTGTGGTGTTGTGGTTAAGGCTTTGGTCGTGGGTTCAAATCCCACTAGTGACACTGTGTGACCCTGAGCAAGTCACCTGACCTGCCTGTGCTCCAATTAGAAAACCAAAAGAAATGCAACCAATGGCATCATAAATGTTGTAAGTCACCTTGGATGAAAGCATCAGCTAAATATGTCAATATAAATCTGGCCACACTGCCATAAAGACCTGATTGATGGAGTACTGCTGAGATGGCTGCCCTTCTTCTGATAGGTTCTTCCATTTCAGCAGAGGACTTCTGAGTTTCTACTGGAGTGACCACTGGGCTCTCAGCCCCCTCCTGAAGGCATGTCTTGCCCCTTTACTCAGTTTGGCCGGATGTCCATCTCTAGGAAGAGTCCTGGTGGTTCCAAACCTCTTCTGTTTCACGATTCTTTAGGCTGCTGTGCTCCCGGGAACACTGAGCACTTTAGAAATAGTTGTATCTCCTTGTCCTGATTTCTACCTCACCACCATTTGATCACGGGGGTCTACAGGAAGCTCCTTAGCCCTCATGATTTGGTTTTTGTCCTGACCTTCTATACACCAGGAGACGTGTGGGCCTTTCTAAATGATGTCCAGTCAATTCAGTTTGCCACAGGTGGTCTCCAGTCAAGTTCTAGAAACATCTCAAGGAGAATTGAAGCAAACAGGAGGCACCACATGGAGGGTCACAGCCAAGGGTCCAAATTGTTAGAGGAAGGTGGGATTTCCAGATTTTGAGTTTTAGTACATTTGCTGACCTTTCTGCCAACATGTCTTCACTTTGTTATTATGGGTTGTTGAGTGCAGACTGAAGGATGCAAGTGGGAAATGCATGCATTGAAAATGAAATCTACCACACCGTACAGCATGAAGGGGTCTCAATGCTTTGTGGGCGACTGTAGAATTTGGGTTTTCAGATATCTCCGGTGTCTCTAGTATTTGATCATTTCCTGACATCTTTCATGCGTCCCTTTCAGCAACTTCAAACTGAGCTGCTTTGCGCTTTCGGCTCCCTGACCTCAATTTGTGGACAACTCGAAAGCGTTTCCTGTAGAGGGGCCTCTTTCTCAGAAGGACTTCCTTTCTATTCTGAAGAAGGTGTTTGAGATCTTAAAGAGACCTTGGAACGGCCACACGATCAGATGGTCTTTGACTTCGGGATGCCTCAAGTGCATGTTGAGACACTCTAAACGTTTGCCCCTGCCACTCTCTCTGGTGGTATTTACAACCTGGTGGTCCCAGCCGCCCCTCGCCGCTGGTTACTTGTGCGTTCTTCAACTGTCGTCCTGCCTCTCATGTGGTTTCTCCACGGGTTGAAACCACCGCAGCGCCTTCCTTTGCGGTGGTGTTTCCAGTAAATAAAACAAACGTGTTTCTTTCTTGCAGAAACTGAACCAACTAGAAGGAGAGGATCCTGAGGGGGCCTACGCTACGATCGACAGCCTGGAAATAGCGGAGCCCACCAAGTGATTACTACAGGACTGGGTGCAGCTCTTGGCTTGGTTACCCTGTGCATGGGTGGTCCCCCGTGTTTTGTAGCTGCCAACTTTAAATGAGTGTGAATGTGTGTGTGTGTGTGAGTGCCATGTGATGGTGGCCTGGCACTCCATCCAGGGTGGGTTACTGCCAGGATAGGCTTCAGCACCCTACAGCCCTAAAATTGGATTCTCCACATTTTCAAGAGATTGTCTTCTTCAGTTCTGTGGTCAACCAGAGCCAGTCATGGGCATGAGGACATATCAAGCTCCACAAGGCACACTTGGTGCCACCAATGGCCACGTCACAATTGACGACTTTTGCAACAATTTACGTCATCATAACAAGTCGGAAGTAGTTGGCAGCCCACTCCCATTAATACTGGTCATCTAGTGTGACATACCCAGCTGCTCAGTCCAACTAGTCCACAATGTGCCCCTCAAACAGGTCTGGTTGTGGTGGGCACTGTATGAATGTGAGCTGACAAGTAATGAATGCTCAGCTGGAAGTGCAATGCATATGATGATGAAGAAGGAACATGGGGGGTCGTGGACCTCACAAACAGAGGAGAACCTCGTCTGTCCGATGGCTCATCTTTTATGTAACACAACAGAATCGAGAAAAGGGCTGAACTCGCCGTACCTGTTAACCCTTCATGCAGCACGTCATTGGCTGTCACAAAACTGTGCTGCACATGCGTCACGCAGTCACTAAATATGACACGCCAGCCACTTTTCACTTGCGTATGTTGAGCCGGTCCAGCGACGAGATCAGCAACTGGCAGTCAGGAAGTCTGTGTAACGGGTACCGGCTTTAGAGCCATGGACGAGTCGCTGGGAGGACGAGCACACAGATGGCAAGGGCAGGGAATTGGGCATCGGGTGATATGAGGCCACAAGTCAATCAGGTGTGCCACCCAACGTATCCCATGCCATGATTGACAGTCTGAAAACGACACTTATGAATATGAGATATTTAAATAATATCCAAAAAATATGCAGGCATATCTTTCAGTATAATGTAAAATATATATAGTTCAAATTATATATATATACTTAAGATTGTATCTGATATATAATAAATTGTAACAAACATTTCCTGTAAACATATTGTGTATAAGACATGCAATATGCTGTGTTTCAGGCCTCACTCATTTCTTATCTCTTTTCCCGGTGACCATCTTGTGTCAAACCCCCTGTAGCCCCCTAAGTGTAATTCCAGCAGGTCGCTCTGTCAGCGTACATTCATTCAGTGTCCAATTTCAGTCCTCATTGTGTTCTTCTACTACTGTAGGTCAACAAAATGTGCCATGTCACAGTGGTAGTCCTCTAGCAATCTCTCGCTATATAAAATCCAACATCTGTCTGTCTGCTTTTCACAAGAGAACTACTTCACGGATTTAGATCAAGATTTTTCTACAATTTGCTTGAACATTCTGGTTCCCTCATCGCACTAAGTATCATAGTCTGATTTATTTGTGTGAGTTCGAGAGATGCAGCAGGCCAAGAGGAGGGTGAGGCAGGGCCTCAGGAATGGGGAGCTGGGCGGGGCCGAGGGTAGGGGGCAGGACCAAGGGGAGGGGGTAGTTGGACTGGGTCCTCCTCACGGACACACCAGCCTCTGTTCAAGTCGGTCTGCCTCTCGCCACGTGTTGGAGCGCACCTTGTCTCCGCTTAGCTTAGTGATACCTGTTTGTTTGATTTTTAAAGTTTGTCCTGTTTCACTACTACGTGGGTGGAGCTGCGGGGGGTGGGGGGGGGGGGGGGGGTGCAACTAGTATCTCAATATAAGGATCTCCTAGGAGATGTCCATTCCATCCATGTTCTGATCCCGGGGCAGGGTTACAGGTAAGCAGGAGCCTATCCCAGCAGGCACAAGGCTGGAATAACATATGGGCAGGGCACCAGTCCATCGCAGGATGAACACACACTCACTCACACACACACACATACACAGAAATTGGGGCCAATTTAGCACCACCAGGCCACCTAACCTGCTTGTCTTTAGACAGAAGAGCAAAACCAGAGCACCTGGAGGAAACCCATAAAGACACTGGGAGAACATGCAAACTCCACACAGGGTAGAACCCGGGTCTCCTCGTCAAGAGGCAGCAGCGCTACCACTGCACCCCCATGAGATATTTATTGGATATGAAGACCCGATGATTTATTTATTTTTTTTTACATTTTTTAATTTTATTAATTTTCATTGTAATCATTCCATACAAATAGATCAATTTATAACCCAACAAAATTGAAGACAAATCAAACCCCACACCTGAGAAGGAGAGCTTAGCTAAAGGAAAATTGTTTAGGGCTTTTTAATAAGGCAACAATAAACAAAAGAAAGGGAGAAATAAATATATATGTAAATAAGAGATGGAGAAGGGAATTAAATCCGGTAATAGTTATTTCTCTTATTCTAAAATAATATCGATTAAATCCTGCCAGGTTCTGAAAAAATTTTGTACAGATCCTCTAACTGAGAATTTGATTTTTTAAAATGATTGCAAGTCAGGTGCACATTACATCAGGTCACTCCTGGTGGGTGTGGCAGAGGGGTGTGGTCACATGTGTGCGGTGGGTGTGGCATGGCAAACTGGGAGTGTTCATTAGTGTAACCGTCGCTTACATATATGGCTAAGGCACACATAGGGCTTGCAACCAAAGAAAGCTTTCTGTAGGGAGAGTGAGGGACAAAAACGGGGACATTTTAAAATTTTGCATTCATGCAAAAACAACATGAGACCACTGCAGAGCTGCAAGGCAACTATAGATATGAGATGAGGTTGGCAGCAAGTGGCAGGTGGGGTGGCCAAGGGCGTGTGTTCATTGTGCTTGTGGCTGGCCAATTGGTTCAACTTTTTTTATTTTTTAACTGTATTGCAAAGGCTTCTTCAGAGCTCCAAGAAATGGGTGGAAACATTGGGGGACTTTTGCTGTATATAATGTACAGTTTGTACCTAGGCAGAACTCAGGGGAGGTGGGGGGGCTTTAGGGTTTGAACCCCCCTGAAATATATTTTATGACATTTTCAACTGATCATAGATAAAAATAGTGTAGATGATGCATGGACTTTGTCATCCCCTCCCTGAAATTGATATGCAAGCCCTCCACCGTACACACGTGTCTCTAAATGTGTCTCACTGTAAATATGTATTTTCTAGCATTGGATTATTATTCTCACACACACATATATATATATATATATATATACTCTTTAATAAAATCCCTATGTGCGTCCAGGTGTCCGTGTGTGGGTGTCTTCTGGTGAAGTGCGCATGCGCGGGGCACGGTGCGATGTGCAATATTACTGTCAGAGAAAGTTAGAGGCATTTTACGGAAATACAAACCAGTTTTACTGCGAGAGGAAATTAAAGGTACACAATACAGTGACGCATATTACAGCCACATACAAGCCAGTATTACTGTCAGAGGAGATTAAAGGCATATTACCGACGCGCACGCCTGTATTACCGCCACAGAAAATTAAAGGTATATTACGGACGTACAAGCCAGCGGACGTACAAGACAGTATTACTGTCACAGAAAATTAAAGACACACAATACACGGCGGCAGCCCATGAAGAACGGTCAGCTCAGCAAGTAAACATCAACAAAAGAAAGGCTGAAAGAAAGAAAAATACGACCAACAAAAAGAATGAAGTCAAAGTCCCTTGCCATTTAATATCGACTGCTCCTACTAATGTTTATGCACTACTGTTCTAGCGCCCGTTATTGTAACGGGCTAAATGACTAGTAAATATATAATAAAAGAAAATCTGGAGACAAGACTATTGCCAAGAGATTTTTTCCAAGTCCCACCCTCCTCTCAACCATTTTCAACCACAGCTACGGTCCTCTCACCTCTCATTCATGTGAACAGAATGAACAGAAGAAATGAGTAGACTGGCAATCAGCAGCAAGAAACAATGAAGTCAAACAAATTAATGTGAAAACTGTCGATTGGTTACATGGCAAAATGATTAAATGTGTATCAATAGACTCTGCTGAAACAGTTGGTGGTGATGGCACGGAAGATGAAAACATCAACTTACAATATCCCGTAGAATATCTACAACCGTTAACACTGTCTGGTCCTCCACTGGCCGAGTTATTGTTGAAAGAAATATGTATCGTAATGTAATTGTATAATTTATGTCTGAGTGATGGGCTATGCAATAGGACAAGATTAGTTGTATTCAAACTTGGTCGAACAATTCTAACATGTAAAATTTTAACAGGTGACAAGAAAGGTAATGTAGTACATCTTCAGGGGATAACATTAGACACCAAAGGAGATCTTGATATGCCATTCGTATTAAAACGTTTACAGTTTCCCGTTAGAAGAGCTTCTGCTATGACAATTAACAAACCAACCACAGGGACAAACTTGCGAAAAAGTCGGTTTATTTATTAGAGAGAAAAACGATATTCACTCACAGGCAGTTATATGTTGCATTGTCACGATGTAACTACAAACACGTAATCAAAATTCAATGCGATATTGATGAAAAATTAATTAAAAAAATTGTATATGTACTGAAGTCTTGCAGTAAAAGTGGAAGTTTAAAGAGTATTTGTGTGTTAATTTCAAATCCAAACAGAACAAAAATGTATATCGCAACAAATACCTGTAACGCAACATGAAACAATTTTATTTCAAATCATTACGTTTTGCTATTTTTATTATGGTTAATTACTCGCTGTAATGTAAAATAGTTACTTCTATTATGCATATGTAACAATTCCCATAAAAATAACAATCTGTTTAAATTGTACATCCGCTTACCCATACGTGAGCGGCAGAGTGGTTGGCGCATAGCGCCCACCCAGGGGTTGCCGAGCGAAACGAGCGGGGGGGGGGGGGCAGAGCCCCCTAGTATACATATATATATGTAAAGCAAGTCTTTCAAAACTCAATTCTGTCTGTCTGTCTCTTTGTAATGCTACTGGCTCTATGGTGCCTATCGTGTCCCAGTGTAAACGAGACAGAGTTTTAAAATTGAGGGAACAGAAGAGGAGACTTAGGGCTACGTTTTCATTTAAAAATGACATTTTCAAGCAAAAATTATCCCCATCCACACAACTGCTTTCACATTGTTTATCTCTGTCTACACTAAAACACACATGACATAGATGTTTGCCTACGTTGGGCACATGCACATCCACAGAAAAATCCTTGAAAGTACGGCAACACTACCTGACATGGTTATGTATTGTTATCACTCTTTAATTTAATATTGTTTTTTATCAGTATGCTGCTGCTGGAGTATGTGAATTTCCCCTTGGGATTAATAAATTATCTATCTATCTATCTATTATATAGTGCCTTTCACATCTATCTATCTATCTATTATATAGTGCCTTTCACATCTATCTATCTATCTATTATATAGTGCCTTTCACATCTATCTATCTATTATATAGTGCCTTTCACATCTATCTATCTATCTATCTATCTATCTATCTATCTATCTATCTATCTATCTATCTATCTATCTATCTATCTATCTATCTATCTATCGCAAAACCATATTAACTGGTAAATTATTCCACGTGGACGCAGCACTCATACCGCACAAAACACAACTTTGATGCCTACAGGTTAAGCGACACAGCGAACACCATAAATAACCCATCTGTGTCCACTAAGTCAGGATGTGGTTTTCTTCCTTGAAGGACGACCAATCAGAGAATAACGAGCAGGGATCCAATCAGGAGAGGGCTACGTCATAAACACAAGCCCATCTACTACAAAAGATCTACTGAAACACCAAGACTGAATTCCAGAAAGTAAAAAAAACCAACCCTTTAATTTATGGTGTAACAAAAACCAAAATATATTTAGAATTTAGATTGAAATCATAAACTACAGGTACTGAAACATATATATAAATGTATACAAAAGAAAAATGTTAGAATAAACTAAAGACAAATTAGTCTTCTTTTCAATAAACAAGGGAATAGTCTCTGTTTTCTTTTAAAAAAATTGGATTGATCTCCACCATCCCATGGAACCTTTTTAGCTTCATCCAATGCTGGTTGTTTTTTTTTTCCAGTAAGCATAACCCATTAAATGAATTTTCTGGAAGAGTCTCCATTCTACATAGAATTTCACAACCATTTTGTGGTCCTTTGTCGTCTTTAATTTCAGTGCCAGCCGCCTGTTTCCCAAGATGGAGGATCTCCTGCTCCCCAGTGGCTTCTTCTTTTTTACCTCTTTTCCAGTTTTTTTTCTACCTTCCTCGTGATGATGGACAGGTTGACAGATGAGATTAGACAGGAGTCCCCGTGGACTGTGATGTTTGCTGATGACATTGTGATCTGTAGCGAGAGTAGGGAGGAGGGTGAGGAGACCTTAGAAGTTGGAGATATGAGAGGAGAGGAATGAAGGTCAGTAGGACCACCACGACTGAAAATGAGAGCTGGTCTCAGTACGACAGGCTGGTGTAAGAAATGCGGGTGAGATAAAGTCCAAACGACAGAAGACACGATCAGATGTCTGGCCACGGGAGGTGCCGCTATTAACTCCACAGCGGTACAACTTTGTTTGTAAATTCCCCTTTCCAATATCGAGGTAAGGATTAATTTCAAACACAATCTGAACTCTGAAAGTACTTTAATTCCTGTTGCTGTGGTCTGTAACCAAAATTAAATACATACACTAAGTTACAACGTTACGTACAAGTACACATTTTAAATACTCTGAACGTGTAAGTTTAACAAACATTTGAACCTCTTTATATCAAATTATCTATGATAAACTTACTTTTCCACAAGGACGCACAGCATTAATGGCTCAAGTGATAGGAGAAAAGGACAAACTATTCTCACAACGTGCAGCAAGTAAACAAAGGAACGAAAGACGTGCAAAGCCTGAACTTTCACCCGGAAATATGTAAGAAAAGTTCTACAAGTGTTTCTAATATTCTGTCATTAGAGGTTGCAATTCAACCTGACAAAGGACTTTCTGACAACGACAGAATACATGTGTCTGAATGAGAGGGAGGTCAGTGGAATGGTGAGGATGAGGGGAGTAGAGGCGAAGGTGGATGAGTTTAAATACTTGGGGTCAACAGTACAGAGTAATGGGGACTGTGGAAGAGAAGTGAAGAAGAGAGTGCAGGCAGGGTGGAGTGGGTGGAGAAGAGTGTCAGGAGTGATTTGTGACAGACGGGTATCAGCAAGAGTGAAAGGGAAGGTCTACAGGATGGTAGTGAGACCAGCTATGTTATATGGGTTGGAGACGGTGGCACTGACCAGAAAGCAGGAGACAGAGCTGGAGGTGGCAGAGTTAAAGATGTTAAGATTTGCATTGGGTGTGACGAGGATGGACAGGATTAGAAATGAGGACATTAGAGGGTCAGCTCAGGTTGGACGGTTGGGAGACAAAGTCAGAGAGGCGAGATTGCGTTGGTTTGGATATGTGCAGAGGAGAGATGCTGGGTATACTGGGAGAAGGATGCTAAGGATAGAGCTGCCAGGGAAGAGGAGAAGAGGAAGGGCTAAGAGAAGGTTTATGGATGTGGTGAGAGAGGACATGAAGGTGATGGGTGTAACAGAACAAGATGACGAGGACAGGAAGATATGGAAGAAGATGATCCACAGTGGCAACCCCTAACGGGAGCAGCGGTAACAAGAAGATGAAGACCACCTTCCTCAGGATGATGAACTTCCTGTTATACTTTGCTTCAATATAAAAGTCATTCCAGTGTTCACATTAGCTCTGGCAGTCTTATCAAAATAAAAGCTTAGCATGGAATTGCAGTTTCAGTAACAACCCCAATGCCTTCTGAATGTAACATTATAGCTCACCGGGCCTTTGTCACAGTAGTAGTAGTAGTAGTGCGGGCGCAGGTACAGTTGACAAACAAGCCCAAGATTCAATGTTAACATCAAGCCTTTCTTTTATCGAAAACTCCAAGTGAAATCAATATCAACAAAGTGAAGCCTTTAATTCATTAAAATGTTTAATTCAAAATGAAGAAAGTGTACAAGCCAAAAAGTTTTTATCCACAATCTCAGATGATGAAAAAGAGCATGGAACTGACTTTAGTATGGTCCTGTAGGTGACGACGCACACCGCGCTTTCCTGGTTTTCCATGTGTAGTGACGCCTCAGCAGGCAAGAACAAAATGGCCACTTGTTGATATTTTTTTTTTGTTTTTTTATATAAATTCTCCTTGACCTCTAAAAAAGATTTCTCCCTTGTTTTTGTTATAATTTGGGATCCTTTTCAATTTCTGTGAAGCTTTCCTGAAGCTACAAACGTCATTTTGTCATTATGGGTTTTTTAACACCCAAAGAATCAAATTCTGCAGTCAGAATTTTCATTGGATCTCTGATTGATTTTTACCGTCTTTTCAGACACCATTGTGTTTTGCCAATTTGTGTTCCAGTTTTGCATGGCTTACGCTGCCTGTCTCCGAGGTAATCTTTCCCATGAGGCACCTGGTTGGCACCACTTAAGACATCATAAGCTGCGTCAGTCTAAAGATCACCCAAGCGGTCATTCTGTATCCGATACTGGACCAAATATCGAAGTCCCGTTTGTCAGTTTTTATTACAGTAGACCCCCGTGAAGTCGCGGTTCAGGGTTTCGCGGACTCAGTCGTTCACAGATTTTTCCTTAGAACCTAACTCTTAATTGTTAGCAGAAAGCGCAAATATCCTCCGCAATTTTTTATGGCTTTTTTCGTGGCAATACTGTGCTGTAGAGAGAACCGTGGCTTGGGATGGTAAAAGTAGCCAATAGAATTTGAAACTGCAACTCCCAGCAGTCCCTGCAGTGGATCTGATTGGTCTTCTGCTGAGAACAGGAAGCAACCGCTGAGGGAAACGCGGTTTGGGATGGTGAAAGCAGCCAATCTGAGAACGTTATTCATTTCTCCTTGCTGCTGATTGATTGCTGCTCTGTGACGCGACTCCAGCTGAGTGTCCTCATGTTTTTCATTTTGTTATTCTGAAACACACAAGATGTCGCCAAATCGCCCTGCACCTTCTAAGGCTTCTGGCACTGAGCCTAAGCGCCAGAAGAAGTTTAAAACACTCCAGGAGAAAGTTGAACTACTGGATTTGCTTCGGTAACTAAAAAGTTATGCTGCAGTAGTGCGCCACTATGGCATTAATGAAAGCATCGCACGCTACATAAAGAAGAACGAGGCAGCGATCAGGAGTACCGTATTTGTAAGTTTCTGTGATAGTGCCAAAAAGGTAACGACCATAAGGAATAAAAATATCGTCAGGATGAAATTTGCCTTGGCATTGTTCATTACCGACTGCAGGAAGAACATTCCCTTGGATGGTAACATCATCCGTGAGAAAGCACGAAAATTGTACCAGCAGTTCACTACAGGAGACAATGTAGCAACTTCCCATCACAATGTTCCTGAAACCTATAAAGAAAAGCCAACATGAAACCCCACCAGAAGAAGACCCGTCCAAAGATACGACTCCTCCTGAAGCACCTGAAGAAGAGGCGCCACCTGAGGAGTTTTAAATCCTGTGCATCGTACTGCACAGCTACTTCATCATCATCATCAATGTCATTCATCATTGGTGAGTACCTGTACATTTTACTGTATTTTAATTAAATGAAGTTATTATGTATTTACTTATAACAAAGAAAACGACAACGCATACCAAAAAAAACGCGCTTGCATGAATTACAGTACGTATAGCGGTAACATCGGTATTTTACATTCTAGCACCGCGGGAGACATACCAGTACAGTACTGTACAGTAGATGGGTTTACCTTTACATTCTGTTTTTAGGTCATGTATTAAGGTAATTTTTTAGATAATGTATTAATGTATTAACCTGAGTTTGCAATGAAATTACAGTGCTTTGGGGTCATACTGTATTTAGGGTTTAAACTATAAAAATAGGCATTTAAAAGGCATTTTTTTAACCACATCCAAAAGTCACGGTTTTTCACAATTCGTGGGTGCTCTAGGAACGTAACCCCCGTGAATTTTGGGGGTGTACTGTATTCGTTTTTGAAACAAATTCTGGTTTTTGAGCTTGATTTTCAGTTCGTCTTTTGGTTTTGACGATCCTCTCTTATGACTTGAAGTTTTGACCCTCGCATTGCTTTCGTAATGCTGTCAATCTGACAAGAGATTTATAGGGCAAACCAGGAGTGAGACACGAAACAGAAAAAGGTGAAAATTACCGAAGAAATAAATAGATGGAGTATGTGAATTTCCCCTTGGGATTAATAAAGTATCTATCTATCTATTATATAGTGCCTTTCATATCTATCTATCTATCTAGTCGAAGAGCTGCAGAGAAATCAAGGTCGGAAGAACAAAGCGAACCTCAAATCAAAAACAAGGAGTTCTCAGGGAAGGTTTAACAAAGGTTTTGCTCTGTACTTGAGAGTTCCAAAGTGTGTAAGCCTCAAACAGTTCCAAAAATGCCCACTAGAGGGGGAAAACCATCAAACCCAGTGAGTAACGAGGACAAAATTAGAATCGTTACAAAAAAAAAAGATTAATCTTCACAAAAATGCTCTGTAATAACAAGAAGGTTTATGGAGTGCAAAAAGCATAAAAGGATTGGCTGAAAAAGGCAAAGGCTATCCAGGATGAACAAAGTCCTAATCTGAAATTCAAGGAGCGTCAAGAAAAGGGCAAAAAGGTAAATAAATAAGCCAATAAATCACAAAAGCACAGACAGAATCACAAGAAACGCTCACCAACTCCCAGGCGCATATGAATGAACCGCAAGGGACTCTGTGTGTTGTCTCTGTCTTTATAAACCTGTGGGCAGTCCCTGGTGGTGGTGGGCAGGTGGTCCCGCCTCTTAGGGAACCACCCACAAAGTACAAGACACATAACACTGGCATAGGGAGTACAGCAAATAATAAAAGGAACATTCACACAAATCAAAGACTCAGAAATGAAGAATGGGAACCCCAGCCGGGGAGGAACCCTGTCTGACTAAAGGATCTGAATACGTGTGTCATTGGGATATTTCAGTTTTTCGTTTTGAATTAATATGCAAAAATTCCTAAAATCCTGTTTTTGGAGTCCTCCTATTGAGTGTTGCTTGATGAGGGGAAAAAAAGTAATTGAAACAATTTTAGCACAACATAACAAAATGTGAAAAATGTGAAGGGGTCTGAATACACACTGAAGGCGCTATATTAAAACCCTACTGAACACACACACACACACACACACACTCAGTGGCTGCTTTAATTGGATTCTTCTTGTTGTTGCCATAAACATCCAATCTCGTTGCTGACACTGTAGACCACACCCACCTGGTCAGCACGTATACGTGTTGTTTAATCAGAATGGACAAAACACGAACCGACTTCGACTCTGACATGATTAATGGCGTCACACGTGGTGGTCCCAGCATCTCACCAGCAGCTGCAATATCTCTGCAATATCTTGAATGGTGCGATAAACCAAAAGCATCCAATGAGTGTCAGTTTGGTGACAAAAGTCACCTCATCAATGAGATTAGCCAGAGGAGAGTGTTGAAGATAACAGATAGGTCACATGCCCTCAGATGACAGCTCTTTACAACAGTAGATTTGCGGAAGGACATCTCTGAACACACAACCTATCAGATCTCGAAGCGGATGGACTACAGCAGCATAAGATCACAATCTGAACCACTTCTGTCGGCTGAGAACAGGAAGACAGGGCTTCAGCGCACACGTGATCGCCAAAATGAGACGCGTGAAGATAGGAAACGTGTCACCTGGTCTGACTGGTGCTTGAAGTGGCCCATACCGGCACTTCCACATTTTGCTTTTTGGAGTAACAGGAGAATTTCTATTCTTACTAGTAGTGTCCCGGGGTACTCACAACCTACCTCTGCTGTGATTCTTTGAACAGGCTGCTATGTCCTGGCAAGGTCAGCAAGAGAGACCCTGTCCACCCCACCCCAGGGTCTTCAAGCATGTAATCTGTACATATGGACACTTCCCCCACACCCTTGTTTTTCAGCTAAAGATGCTAAAACATCTGGACCACCACCTCTTCTTTTATCCTTTTCAAGCACAGGGTCTGACAAATGCTGATTTCTTAAATTTCTCAGATACCCTTTGCCATTTTCAGTTTTGAAAGCACAAATTAATGAAATGCGTGGTAAAGAACTTCAGCATCTAACTTTGGGAGACAGGACTGGACCCCATCGAGATTTAATCTCCAAAACAGAATGCTTGTCTGTATGTTCCTTAAACAGTCCTACAGCCTTGCATACATACGTAGCTGCTCTCTAGGATCATATGGACAAGACAGACTGCTTTGGAATCCAACATTTTGACCCAAAGTGTCCCAATTGTTTTTTTCCTGTGTACTATATTCTGCACACCACTGCCACCTGCTGGCTCGGTGCAAGTGAAACATCTCAACAGGCTGAATCCAGACTAGCAGACAAAAAAAAAAAAAAAATATATATATATATATATATATAAATATAAAAAATGTTTTTTTAAGTAAAATGATTTTATTTACTTTAGTTATAAATGCACTAACAAGCAAAAATATTTTTTTCTTTAACCACAATTTTCATGGTTATATATGACTAAATAAAATCGTGTGGCGTACATAAATTCATTGATTCAAACAATTTTTCAGACTTGTTTAGCATGGTGGGGAATTACAATATTGTTTTTATATTTTATGATGAAAGTAGCTATTCTATTAAGTGATTAAATGAATTAATTTATGTGCGCCCCACGATTTTATTTAGTGACATATAACCACGAAAATTGTGGTTAAAGAAAAAAATATTTTTTGCTTTTAGTTCATTTATAACTAAAGCAAATAAAATTGTTTTACTTAAAAAATGTTATATTTTATTTTTTCCTTTTTACTATTTGAGTATTTTGCAAATGATTTTTCTTTAATCATTTTTCATGAAAGGGGAACTTCTTTAAAAATAATCCAAAACTAGGGGGCCGTGCCCCCCTGCTCGCTCGCCAACCCCCAGCTGTGCCGCTCGCGTATGGGTAAGCGGATGTGCAATTTAAACAGATTGTTATTTTCATGGGAAATGTTACATATGCATAATAGACCTAACTATTTTACATTACAGCGAGTAATTACCCATCGTAAAAAAATAATACAACGTAATAAATTGAAAGAAAATTATGTTTCATGTTGCGTTAGAGGCATTTGTTGCGTTATACGTTTTCGTTCTGTTTGACTTTGAAATTAACACACAAATACTTTTTAAACACACTGGAGGGATTACATCTCCCGGCTGGCCTGGGAACGCCTCGGGGGTCCTCTCAGGAGATGGCCGGGGAGAGGGAGGTCTGGGCTTCCCTGCTTAGGCTGCTGCCCCCTCGTCCCGACCTCGGATAAGTGGTGGATAATGGATGGATGGATGGATAAACCTTCAGTGGCAGTTTATCACTACACTGTAAAAAAAAATAATGTTACAGTTACGGTAAAGTACTGGAAGCTGTGGTTGCCAGAATTTTACCATAAAAATAAGGTGACAAAATTTTTAGGTCTACGGTATAACTTTGTAATGAATAACTGTTTTTTCTTTACAACACATTCCAATAGAAGCAGGGTCGGATTAAGACGAAATTGGGCCCTGATGCTGCAGTGCAAAATGGGCCTATTTTTTCTCGGCATTGGTGCATGTGCATTCAACACTCACCGTCTCCTTTCACCTCTTCTCTCTCCGCTGAACTTTCCCGCTCTTTATTCTCTCTTGCCTCAATGGGTTCATCTTGCTTGGCCTGGTCTTCAGGAGCACTCGAACTGGCAATCGCATCTGACGCAGACGATTGAGACGAAGATGCTCGTATTCTGAAGAATTAACTCAATTTTGGAATTTTCGCCAAAAGCTTTTCTTGTTCTGTTGCTTCTTTCCTTTTCTTTTTCGCTTTATCCCATCCACTGAGTTGAGACGCCATAGCAAGCATGCGCGAAACAGTACAAAAGATATCACGTGACGTCACGTGAAATCCTAACAATGAAATACACAAAATTTCGCAATTCTCTTACGAAACGGAGTAAGAAAAAATGAATTTGCAGAGACATTGGGTTAAAGTGACTCAGTTCTGGCTCTTGAGGGTAAAAATTTGTCCACAATTTAAATTTCATAATAGACCAGAATCCTATCGAGGATTTAAAAAATTCTAAACATCCATGCCGGGCCCGTGGGCCGACTTTTAGTTTTACCTTTACAAATAACCATTTAAATAGCCATCGATTTTTACTGTACAACTAACTTTCAAGGTGAAAAAATTACTACGTGGTACTTTTTTTTCCATCTCCATTTTCCAACCTGCTGAATCCGAACACAGGGTCACGGGGGTCTGCTGGAGCCAATCCCAGCCAACACAGGGCACAAGGCAGGAAACAATCCCGGGCAGGGTGCCAACCCACCGCAGGACACACACAAACACACCAGGGACAATTTAGAATCGCCAATCCACCCAACCTGGGAGGAAACCCGTGCAGACACAGGGAGAACATGCAAACTCCACGCAGGGAGGACCCGGGAAGCGAACCCGGGTCTCCTAACTGCAAGGCAGCAGCGCTACCACTGCGCCACCACGTGGCACTTACCGAACAATAATAAAGTGGCAAGAATTCCCAAGCTATTGCAAAAAATGCAGCCAAATTACTAAGTAAACTGTTTAACGTAAAATTGATAGCATTAACTTGAAATCTTCGGTTAACAATAAACACAACAACGTTATAGTTACGTCACAGCGCAAAGATCAATAGTAACTGTATAATAAGTAACGCTGTGTCTAGGCGTCCAAAAGTCGGACTCTAAATTTCATTCTAAGAATTATTTTGTGGTTAATATAGTAAAGGAAAACTGTTCAGCTTCTGGAAAATTCTCATCTGTTTTCACTTGGGCCTAATGCTGCAGCATCAATAGCACCCAGCTTAATCCAGCCATGAATAGAAGTGAACGTTCAATTGTAACCTGAAATCCATGCGCTGTAATAAATATGCCAATCAATAAACCCTTAGAAAACACTGTCAGGATCAAACAAAAGTACACAGTTTGCTTCAGTAAAGTAACAACAACCAATAGCAAACATGTATCATTTAATTACATATATTGAAAAAAAAATCAATGTTTAAGGAAGTTATGGCACATTGTCTTGGGGAGAAGTAAAGTTTGTTCTACGAGTGTGCCAGCTTATCGAATACAACTCACCCACCATAAATCAGCTTCCATAATCTTAAAAAATCTTCAGCACGCGGGGAAAAATAAGTCGGCTAACTTTGTTTGAGGTTGTTTTCCCTCCTGTGCAAAGGTATGCGGTTCACCAGGAACAATACGGTAAAAAGGGGCGTGTCCTTATGCAAATATCATAAGTTCGGTGTTACTGACGCAGTGCTTTACCGTTACAGTTGTTTACCTTTGCTATTTAACGGTTTTACACTGTAAAATTAACCGAGATTTTTTCAGTGTATATATAATGTATCAGAAAACAGTATGCAGTATATTTTGAAGGTAGAAATATATCGATTTTACAGAACTTGGCTGTAAAAAATAATGAAATAGTATTGTTTAAGATATGCTGGTAATTTTCAGTTGAACATAAGGTAACTTTCCTTTATTTCAGAAAAGATATTTTACTTTCACCATTTACAGTATTTTTACCGGTAAATTTACTGACATTTTGTGTATAATTATGACATGATGATAAGCCATGAAATATTTTGAATACCTCAAGCCTCTTAAATGAACCTTATTTGGAGAGCTTAACTGTGGTAAACCTGTAAAAAAATGACCCACATGGTAAATTCACTTCTAGTAAAATAAAAAATAATTTGACTCTTTTCAATTTAGTTTATTTGCATGTATCTACATCCTTTTATATTTTTCCACTGAAGCTATTTTCCTCAGTATATCTGTTTTTTTTGGATAAATATGAATAGAAATCTTTACACTGCCTGCTACTGGAATTGAATCTTGGGATCATTCGCCCCCTTTAACTGAGTCTGTTTCGAAAACGAGGAGATTTGTTCTTCAAGTGGTCTGTGAACTCGCACTTTCTTTTCGGCATAATGGGTATTCGTTAATTTATCTACATGAAAGAATTATGAAATTATTATTAAATGACTTGAAGAAGTGACTTATTACTTGATCAATCGATAACGAAAAAGACATTGCCATTTATATGACAGAATAAATGTGTGATTTTTATTAATTAACTGAATCTTTAATAGTTGTCTCATTCATTTACAATTATAAATCCATTTTGGAACAACGGGTGGTAATAACAATATCCATCCAGCCATTTTCCAACCCGCTGAATCCAAACACAGGGTCACGGGAGCCAATCCCAGCCAACACAGGGCACAAGGCAGGAACCAATCCCGGGCAGGGTGCCAGCCCACCGCAGGACACACACACACACCCAGCACACACTAGAGACAATTTAGAATCGCCAATCCACCTGACCTGCATGTTTTTGGACTGTGGGATGAAACCCACGCAGACACAGGGAGAACATACAAACTCCATACAGGGAGGACCCGGGAAGTGAACTCAGGTCTCCTAACTGTGAGGCAGCAGCGGTACACACTGTGCCACCATGACGCCCGGTAATAATAATCCATCCATCCATCCATTTTCCAACCCGCTGAATCCGAACACAGGGTCACGGGGGTTTGCTGGAGCCAATCCCAGCCAACACAGGGCACAAGGCAGGAACCAATCCCAGGCAGGGTGCCAACCCACCGCAGCGGTAATAATATTTTCCATTCAAATATTTCAAAGCAGTCCTTACTCGCACTTAAATACGACAGACTGTATGAAATTTCTTGTTTCACCAAGATGCTGAGAGAAGAACCGGAAACAAGATCTCACACACAAAAACGTGAAATTGTAATTTTGAATAAATTCACTTAGTTACGGTGAATTAGGATTACAAATACTTAAGGAAAGGAACAACATTTATAATGAACTGTCTAGACGCCAATTAAAATAAATGAATTCAAAAGACGAAGTGAAAAAGCCAAGTTGGACAGATGTCTACTATTCTCATCGATATCTGCATTGTTTACTACTGGAATGTAAGTGAAGATTCTGGAAAGAAACAAAAATAAGTGTGCGCACGACTATCCGCAAATGCTGATTGGTGGACGGCTTTCAAATTTTTACCAATGATACGGATATGGAAATTTTAGGATGCAAAATTCCGGACGTTTTCAAAATTTTATAAGTTCCTCCCAGACAGTCCATGGCGTGTTAAAAATGACGACATGTCCAGGGAAATGAGGACGGTTGGCAGCCCTAGCTATGCTGCATAAGGATACGAAACAGAAAAAAGCAGGACCCTGAGCGCCTTCTCACTGGTGACAAATTCAAATGTCCAATTCTGGTGATCAGTGTCATAAGCATCACTCTATGACCGTTGAAGCAATCGTCCAATCCTGACACCCACCGAGTGTAACTGAACACCACTGGTTGGCAAGCTGTCGGAGGCCACACCGTCTAAGCCAAGAAACCCTGGGATTGTGCTGCAGCCCTGTGGGCGGCAAATCAAAAATGGAAAGACCAACAACTTAAGACTTTATTTAACTTATCTTATTACAGCTCAATAATCACTTAAATTAAATTGACTAAATAGCCAGTCGTTCAAACTGCAAGCAGTTGGTACCTGGCAATAGAGTCCCTAGATGGTCAGGATGACAAGTGTTTTCTGTCATAGGGCCAAGAACTTCCTGCTGGGTCCCAATGAGTGTCTGTAAGCACACAGCAGGTGGACAGGGAGTGTGCCCAGGCAGGGAGTAGGCGGCATGTGTAGGGTGGTGGGTACCAAAGTTCCTCATGTTTTGTAACTCTACTTTAATGACACAATGGTGATTAGATTGGCAGGGTGAAGGAGCGACTGAGACTCTGACTCATGACAAAGACCCTCAGTGAGGGGTTCTGCCTAAATACACAACAATATATACAATGACCCCTGCCCTCTGCTCTCTGAATCACCACTGCTCAATAATGAGATCTAATACCCTCATTGTGCTAATGTCCGAATCCAGGCCAAAGTCTGTGCTGACAAAAGGTGGCACTGGTGGACTGTTCGGTCGAAGGCCAAAAGTCAGAGCTTCTAGCCAGTCTGCTGGGTCAAAGGTCATTGCTTCTTGGCAGCCCTTGTGGGAGGATAAGATGTCCATCACTGAAGAGGCACTGGGTGGGGAGACCATAGGAGGTGGGGGAGAGTCAGGCAGTTCCAAGGACAAAGAAGGGCAGAGAGGCTCTGTAAGAAAATTGGCATCCTCGTGAAGTGCGGGCTGAGACGGTGGAGGTGGAGGTGAGTGTGCAAGAAGGGGCACAGTGATGAGCTGCGAGGCCTCATGTTCTGCCAGCGATGAGTCTGTAGGTACAAAGGGAGATAAATTTGAAGGAAAACTGGAGTAACAGGGTGAAGAAAGCAGCTGGGACATCTGGGCATCTGGAGCATGGAGTCTATGCCACAGCTTACACACTCACATCACCCAGACAGCCTGGCCACCTCTACTGCAAAGACCATCTGCAGTCTGACCGAACACACACACCTAGCGCAACCCAAACGTCCACAAAGACCTTCAACAAAAGTTTATGTCATTTACCTGAGCAACTAAGGGGCTCATCCAAAATGTCATCAATCGACTGGCTGGGTGCCATCTTTTAAGAGACCATAAGCAAGAGGGGAGAGAAGAAAAGAGCAGCAAATAAGAAAAAGAAAAAGCAGAACATGACAACAACAGTAGGAAGCCACCAGACCCACAGGAAGTCCAAACGTGTAAGAAACATTTAACATCAACATCGTGAGAAGCAAGACAAGGAGACAAAAGTACAGTTGTGGCCAAAAGTTTGAGAATGACACAAATATTACATTTTCACAAAATTTGCTGCCTCAGTTTTTATGATGGCAATTTGCATCAACTCCAGAATGTTCTGAAGAGTGATCAGATGAATTGCAATTAATTACAAAGTCCCTCTTTGCCATGAAAATGAACTCAGCCCTGCCACAGAAGGACCTGCTGACGTCATTTCAGTTAACACAGGTGACAGTGTCGAAGAGGACGAGGCTGAAGATCACTCTGTCATGCTGATTGAGTTACAATAGAGAGAGTCAATTGTGGTGAAGAAGGCTTCAGGACACCCAAGAAAGTCCAGCAAGCACCCGGTTAAAGATTCAGCTGCGGGCATCACCAGGGCAGAGCTGGCTCAGGAATGGCAGCGGGCAGGTGTGAGGGAGGTGAAGACTTTTGGAGGATGGGCTGGTGGGTGTCAAGAAGGGCAGCAAAGAAGCCAAGAAAAACATCAGGGACAGAGTGATATTCTGGGATTGGACTGCTGAGGACTGCGGGGGTAAAGTCATTGTCTCTGATGAATCCCCTTTCCGATTGTTTGGGTCATCCGGAAAAAAGAAAAGGTGAGCAGCGCTACCATCAGTCCTGTGTCACACCAACAGTAAAGCATCCTGAGACCATACACGTCATGTGGGGTTGCTTCTCAGCCAAGGCAGTGGGCTTATTCACAATTTTTCCAAAACATCCTCCAAGAGCAACTTCTCCATTGATCCACAATGTCTTTTCCAGCATGATGGCGCACCGGGCCATAGGATAAAAGTGATAACTAAGTGGCTCGGGGAACAAAACATTGAAATTTTGGGTCCATAGCCAGGAAACTCCCCAGACCTTAATCCCATTGAGAACTTGTGGGTGGACAAATAAAAACCCACCAAATTCTGATAAACTCTTAAGCATAGATGATGCAGGAATGGACTGCCATCAGTCAGGATTTGGCCCAGAAGTTGATTGACAGCCTGCCAGGGGTGAATTGCAGAGGTCTTGAAAAAGAAAGAAGGGCCAACACTGCAAATATCCACTCTGTGCATAAACTTCATGTCATTGTCAATGAAAGCCTTTGAAACTTCTGAAATGCTTGTAATTCTACTTCAGTGGACCATAGAAACATCTGACAAAAGATCTAAAAACACTGAAGCAGCAAACTTTGTGAAAACCAGCACTTGGGTCATTCTCAACACCTTTGGCCAGGACTGTACAAAATTATAAAAAAATTATTCTTCCTTTTTATTATATAGTGCTGTGTATTTTTACCAAAAGAGATCTGGCATCTTTTTCTATTATATAGTGCCTTTCACTATAAACATCGTCAATGTGATTTAGTCCTATTCTATTATATAGTGCCTTTCACTATGCCCACAATATTTGATTTTCATATAAAGTGCCTTTCATTTTGATCAAAATTGCAAAGTGATTTAGCACACTTAATTTGTTCTTCCTAATATATGGGCTTTTTCATTATAAATACTAGAATTTTTCTTTCTTTCTTTCTTTCTTTCTTTCTTTCTTTCTTTCTTTCTTTCTTTCTTATTATGCTTTTAATTTTGATCAATATTACAAAGAGATGTAGTATTATTAGTTTATTCCTTTCTTCCTGCTATATAGCACCTTTCCTTATAAGCATTGTGACAACGTGTATAAAACTATTTTTCTATTATAAAGTGTTAATGACCCCAATCGGAACGTTATTAGCACCATTTTTTCTGCTTGCATTGTATTATAGGGTGCCTTTCACTATAAACAACACTTTAAAGCTAACATTTTTATTTTTTTATTTTTTGTGAACATGGTCTTAAAGTAATTTACTACTATTTTTGAACTATATAGTGTTTTACACACTCAAAGGTTATCTAACACTATTTTTTCTATTCATCCTTTCATTTTGATTAGTGTTAAAAAGTAGTTTAGCATTATTCACAACTCTTTCTTTCACTTTCCAATAAATGATTTTCTTGTTTGTTCTTTCTTTCTTTCTTTCTTTCTTTCTTTCTTTCTTTCTTTCTTTCTTTCTTTCTTTCTTTCTTTCTTTCTTTCTTTCCTTCCTTTTCTGCCTCACCTGCACTCTTTGGATGGCTTCCTGCAGCTCCTCCTCCAATGTGCGTGCTGCCGGGAGTGGCTGTGGTGGGCTAGCCGTGATCTCCATAGGTAATTCGAAATCTTGTCCAATTGGTTCACAGGGCTGGGAACAGAACACCTGTAAGAAGATAGAAAGTGGAACCAGCGAAAAGAAAAATTTTAAAAGTTTCATCACTTTCCGTTGCCACACATATTGACGAGGAACAGCATGCACAAGCTGCCAAGTGTGAGAATTCAGGACGGAAGGAAGCGCAATGACCTTACTTCCTGCTGGGATGGCTCTCACACACGCCGTTTAGATGTGTGGCATATGCAGTGAGTGCAGAGACGTACCTGAGTGGTGTAATGTTCAGTCTGTTGCTCTCCGGCGGGGGCACAATTCCCTCCGACACCACTGCTACTGTCACGCTGCAGGAAAGGATGAAGTCCAGACTCGGTGGTCTGAAGGGCAAGAGGAGGAGAGACTGGCGGAGAGAAAGCACAGCTCGTTGGTGGGACAGGAAGCACTGGTGAATCCTGAGGGCTCTTCTCACCATCTCCCGGCTGGAACTCCAGCTGAATGTGCTGAGTAGCACCAGTGGCCGTGGCAGGCAGCCTGTGCTGAGAGGGTCCGAGTGAGGCCCCACGCTCCCGATGTCGGTTTTTCAGCCGCTGCTGCATCTCCATCTCCACTCGCATGTCCTCTGCCCGCCTCCAGTCCACTGGAATGTCCCAAGAGGGCACGTTGCACTCAGGGAGCTTTCTCTCCTGAGCTATCCGCACTTCCTCTCTAGATGAGCTCTCTGGGGCGGTGGCTGTGGGAGTGGCAGACTGCCCAGTGTCACTGGCAGGGGTCAAGAATGGACCCCTGTCGGTGTGTCCAAGGAATTGGCCACCAAGAGGTGTGCTGGAGCTGCTAGACAGGAATCCACCCTCTGGCTTTACAAACACAGTGGCACCACCTGCTGGAAAAGGATTCTCCTGGTTTAGAAAAGCAGAGGTCACCGCTGTTCCAGACGGGGCTGAAAATTGCCCTCCAGTGGCCTTCAAGTTGGTCTTGACGAGGAAAGTGCTGTTAACAGGTGTGGAGCCATCAGCCGGGGTGATGAAGGTGCTCACTCCAGACTGTGTGGAGTCAATGGGAGAAGTCAGTGTTGCACTTGGCACCAAAATGGGTGCACCCCGCAGGGGAGCTGGAGGAGCACAAGGCCACTGGATCTGATAGGGTTTCAGCCGCTCAAGCAGAGCGGGTTTGGTGCCGGACACAGGGAGGCCACGTTTCCTTAACTGCTGCCGTAGCTCTGAAACCTGGAGGGGGAGATAGCAGCCATTTTCAGTACTGAGCCATGGGAGGTGCTACACAAACAAAGTAATAAGTCGTGTCAGCAGAGGGCACTATTTTTGCCTACCGTAAGGTCATCCAGGTTAGAAGGAAGGAGCTCTGGCTTGTGGGTGGAGCCTGGGGGGCTTGCAGAGCATTTTGGCTTCACTTTCACAGATGGAGGGCTGACGGTGGAAGAAGAACCTGTGAAGCCAAGAACTTGATCCCCACTGAAAACAGAGAGAGAAAGAGAAACATGAGAGGGTGAAGCCTGTGGACCTGGCAGAGAGGCAGCAGTGTGGGTAAAACCAGTGAAATAAGGCCTTAGAATTTTAGAGAGGGGACAACAGGAAGACAATCTGGGGTGAAAGGATGAGGGGAAGACATAAAAGGAAAAAAAAAATCAACAAGACACCAGAAACAGGATAGGGTAGGAAGGAAGAAACGAAAAAAGATGGTGGAATTTGGGGAGAAGCAGCCACTGAGCCAGACTTCACCCTTTGCATCCTCTTACCGGGTGAGGTGTACCACTCAGCTAATGTTAGGGTGATGAACCCGAGGACCTCCTCATTTGTGATCTATATTTGATGGCCACCTGGCTCTAGTCACCGTGGTGGGCAATGCAGTGACCATCTCCTCATTTGTGATCTATATTTGACGGCCACCTGGCTCTAGTCACCGTGGTGGGCATTGCAGTGACCATTGCAGAGGCACCCATTGTTCTGTCCCCAGTTCAGTGTAACTGAAGAAGAATGAGAATTGTGATGCAACATTCATCCAAGCTGGGGAAATCTCAGTGCAAGTCAACCCATCTGCTTTCACTACAAGCTTGGCCTAAAATCCAGCATGACAGACTGTTGTGTAGGATGAGGGCCCGTTGGTTTTCAACTCAGAAATGGCAGCAAGAAATGACACATGCAAGGAATAAAATCAGTCAGTCATTCTCCAACCCGCTACATCCTAACACAGGGTCACGGGGGTCTGCTGGAGCAAATCCCAGCCAGCACAGGGCGCAAGGCAGGAAACAAACCCCGGGCAGGGTGCCAACCTACCACAGGACACACACACGGGACAATTTAGGATCGCCAATGCACCTAACCTGCATGTCTTTGGACTGTGGGAGGAAACCCACGCAGACACGGGGAGAACACGCAAACTCCACGCAGGGAGGACCCGGGAAGAGAACCACAGGTCTCCTAACTGTGAGTCAGCAGCGCTACCCACTGTGCCGCCTGGGTATACAGGTAATCATATTATGGGATATCATCTACTGTTGAATTCTGTTCTGTACTTGTAATTGTTCTATTGCACTATTATATTGTACTGAGGATGACTTGTGTTCTGTTCTGGGTATTGTATTGTATTGACCCCGTGTTTTTTTTTGACACCCACTGCACACCTAACCTACCTGGAAAGGGGTCTCTCTTTGAACTGCCTTTCCCAAGGTTTCTTCCATTTTTTTTCCTTACAAGGGTTTTTTTGGGAGTTTTTCCTGGTCTTCTTAGAGCACGGGTGTCAAACTCCAGGCCTGGAGGGCTGCAGGTTTTCATTCTAACCCTTTTCCTAATCAGTGACCAGTTTTCACTGCTAATTCACTTTTTTCCCCCCCTTATTTTAACAGCCATGTTAGAAGGATTCAGTCCTCTGAATTGATTCGTTTCCTCATTAAATGACAGCCAAACAGAAATGAGATGTGAATGATGAGATTTACCATCCTTTTTCTGACTCTGGTCAAATGCACCCACACATTTGTCCGTATCCATTGCTCTGGTAACCAAACATATACAGTTAGGTCCATAAATATTTGGACAGAGACAACTTTTTTCTAATTTTGGTTCTGTACATTACCACAATGAATTTTAAATGAAACAACTCAGATGCAGTTGAAGTGCAGACTTTCAGCTTTAATTCAGTGGGGTGAACAAAACGATTTCATAAAAATGTGAGGCAACTAAAGCATTTTTTGAACACAATCCCTTCATTTCAGGGGCTCAAAAGTAATTGGACAAATTAAATAACTGGAAATAAAATGTTCATTTCTAATACTTGGTTGAAAACCCTTTGCTGGCAATGACAGCCTGAAGTCTTGAACTCCTGGACGTCACCAGATGTTGGGTTTCCTCCTTTTTAATGCTCTGCCAGGCCTTTACTGCAGCGGCTTTCAGTTGCTGTTTGTTTGTGGGCCTTTCTGTCTGAAGTTTAGTCTTCAACAAGTGAACTGCCTGCTCAATTGGGTTAAGATCAGGTGACTGACTTGGCCATTCAAGAATTTTCCACTTCTTTGCTTTAATAAACTCCTGGGTTGCTTTGGCTGTATGTTTTGGGTCATTGTCCATCTGTATCATGAATCAATTTGACGTCATTTAGCTGGATTTGAGCAGACAGTATGTCTCTGAACACCTCAGAATTCATTCGGCTGCTTCTGTCCTGTGTCACATCATCAATAAACACTAGTGTCCCAGTGCCACTGGCAGCCATGCACGCCCAAGCCATCACACTGCCTCCCTCCACCGTGTTTTACAGATGATGTGCTATGCTTTGGATAATGAGCTGTTCCACGCCTTCTCCATACTTTTTTCTTGCCATCATTCTGGTAGAGGTTGATCGTGGCTTCATCTGTCCAAAGAATGTTTTTCCAGAACTGTGCTGGCTTTTTTAGATGTTCTTTAGCAAAGTCCAATCTAGCCTTTCTATTCTTGAGGCTTATGAGTGTCTTGCACCTTGCAGTGCACCCTCTGGATTTACTTTCATGCAGTCTTCTCTTTATGGTAGACTTGGATATCGATACGCCTACCCCCTGGAGAGTGTTGTTCACTTGGTTGGCTGTTGTGAAGGGGTTTCTCTTCACCATGGAAATGATTCTGCGATCATCCACCACTGTTGTCTTCCGTGGACGTCCAGGTCTTTTTGTGTTGCTGAGTTCACCAGTGCTTGCTTTCTTTCTCAGGATGTACCAAACTGTAGATTTTGCCACTCGTAATATTGTAGTAATTTCTCAGATGGGTTTTTTCTGTTTTCGCAGCTCAAGGATGGCTTCTTTCACCTGCATGGAGAGCTCCTTTGACCGCATGTTGTCTGTTCACAGCAAAATCTTCCTCATGCAAGCACCACACCTCAAATCAACTCCAGGCCTTTTGTCTGCTTAATTGATAAGGACATAACGACGGACTTGAACACACCTGCCCATGAAATAGCCTTTGAGTCAATTATCCAATTACTTTTGAGTCCCTGAAATGAAGGGATTGTGTTCAAAAAATGCTTTAGTTGCCTCACATTTTTTATGCAATCGTTTTGTTCACCCCATTGAATTAAAGCTGAAAGTCTGCACTTCAGTTGCATCGGAGTTGTTTCATTTAAAATTCACTGTAGTAATGTACAGAACCAAAGTTTGAAAAAAGTGGTCTCTGTCCAAATATTTATGGACCTAACTGTAGATGTTCCTACTTGAGATGTTATCCTCTCCTACTGCTTGATCAACATATTTGATGCCAGTTGTGAGTAATTAGGCACTGGTGACCATGACACTGCTTCACACATAAGTCATGTTTTGTCATCATGCACACATGTTTGTGATGATATTCATTTCTAATTTTACAGCTTTGGTCACCATAGCACACCTTAATATGACACTATCTTGCATGTACAGTAAGTCCAGTCCTGCTTTGGTCACCATGGTACATCCTAGTAAAGATGGTAACCTCTGTTATTGCTTGAAATGCTAGATGTTAAGCTGAGGTCACCATATCACACTTTTAGGTGACCCTATCTGTCTATACATCAATCCACTGACCCCATGCTCCCCTCGCCTCTCATATCTCAAACTCCGCTGTGCCCCATGTACCTCCTTACCTGTTGCCAATGCCCTGCACACAAAGCTGTTGCGTGGTGCTCCCTTGCTGCTGTTGTTGGAGGATCTGTAGCTGAAGGAAGACCTGTTGCTGCTGGAGAAGGCGTGAGTAGGCTGGGTCCATAACCAGTGTGGTGGCTGTTTGAGAGTTTCCAGAGGCATTGCCAGCTTCGCTGGAGCTCTTCTGATCAGGGGGGACATACTGATGATACTTTAACCGCCGTACCTTTGGCTTGGACTCCTTTGGTTTCTTGGGCCGAGGTGGCTTGACCTGATTTAAGAGAGATGAGTGTTGGCTGAACTCTACAAAGCAAATGCAAATGCTGGCTATCCCAATGAAAAGCAAGTAGGAAAGGCCTCTGCCCAAGACCAGTTTTTTCCAGTTCTCACAGACAAACAGAAGAAGCTGGCATCAAGCATTGTGAATGGACGGCAAAAGCCTTGAGCTACGTACCTTGGAAAGAAGAGGCACAGGCTGTACAGGCAGAAAGATGCCACCGGTCATCCCTGGCGTTGCTATGGGGTCCGCTTCTGCCACGCTCATTGGGATTGGTTGGCTGCTGATTTCCGTTAGCGGCAATAAGGTTAAACTGCACTGCAAGAGGGATATATAAATAGTCATCACTATCACTGACCACCAAGTACAGACGCAGTCACGTCTCCCACCTGGCTCATAGCAGTGGCTGTTAGAGGACAACATTTTACCTGAAAAGTGGGTGAAGTTGCACTGGAGGAAGTGGACACTGGAGAGATGGATCTCATTGGCTGGTCAGCACTTTGATCCGGAGAAGACGCAAAGCCCAGCGGCTGCTCGGGAGATGAAGCAGGAGAGCTGCTGATTTCATCATCAAAGCTCTCGGTGGACAGTTGGGGCAGCTGAATCCGAGCTATGAAGAGAAGACACAAGGGGGAGTGAAGGAAGGAAGCAAGGAAATGGGAGTCAAAAACAGAGCCTTGGTGTCCTGTATCAACATGAAGTTATGTCTATGTTGTGACCTACTATTGTTTTTGTTTATTTTGAGTGATTATTTTTATGTTATTTTTATTGGTTTTATATGTGACTACATAATGGTGTGCTGTCTCTTTAATGGTGAGTATGGCTTAGGCTCTTTGTGGGAGGAGACCCCTCCCCCAGGAGGCGGGGCTACCTGTTCATCTCTGTTTAGGAACTGACCCAGATAGTTCAGTGGGGATCACTGTGAAGTCTTATGGAGTACAAGTACAGGGTGGGCCATGGAAAAGTAGCCCGTCTCCGGCGATAGTATGAACAAGATGAACGAGCAAGTGGATTGTTTTCATTCACTTACCCACAAGTTACAGCAGACTCTGAAAGTGGTCCCCGTTCACGTTCTTTGGGCACATCGGAGCATGTTGGCTGATACTGCTTGCAGCTCTTCAACAGTGATGCTGCGGAGAGTTTGTGATGTTTTCCTTGAGTTCAAACAGGGTATGTGGATTGTTGGCTTACACTTTCTGCTTTAAATTTTCCCACAGATAAAAAATGCATATGGCCAAGTCCGGGGAACATAACCCCTTGCTCACAGTTTGCTCCAATGTAAACAGTTCATGAACCCGTGCTAGTGAGTTGCGTGAGGTGTGGCATGTTGCCCCATCTTGTTGGAAAAAGCAGTACATTTTTTCTTCTGGTGTTAGTTGGTCATAAAATTGTTCAAAGATGTCCAGGTATTCACAGTTGATTTGAAGAAAATTGGGCCCACTATTCGTGTTCCTGACACCGCGCACCAAACGTCAATTTTCTGGTCGCGAAGTGGCTATGGCCTCCTCCAAAGAGTGTGGCACCGGTATTGGAGGCAGGCTACATTTCTGTGGCCCACCCTGTATTGTGGTTCATGGTTTTCTGCTATTTGTTTAATATTTTACTCTCTCTTAGGATTGTGATTACTGGATTGTGTTTGTTTTTGGACTTGTTCACTGTGAATAGCCTTTAAGTGACCATTTAATGCTCCAGTTTGATCTGTGGAGATTTTGTTACCTTCTTTTGGTACCTTTCACATACATCTCCCTTTCATACAGATTCTTTTGTTAGCCCATCTTTGCACCAACCAAAGTTTGTGATTATCCTCCTCTGGTGGGGCTGCTTGTGCTAATGAAAGACATTACAAGGATATTTTGGGGGCAACGTGCCTTATATGTCTGAAAAGTCTTAGATAAGCCATATGAGTGGGAAATAATCAAGTGAGGTGAGGCCATTCTCAGTTAGGCAAAGGAGGCCTGGCTGGGCCAGTGAAGCTTTTGTGAGGCATTATTGAGGCCTCATGCCTTTTTGCTTTCATGAAAGTGTCAATTCATAACACTTGGTAGGGAAGGTTTAAGTCCACCACAAACTGATTCTTTCCACCGCTGAGCTCTAAGCATGGATGACCTGCTCATTCCTAAGTAAACAATTCTTAATCAGAACCACAGACTCCAGCAAGTCACAAAATATCCTGCTAGAAGGTGATGGTGAGGACACACCTAGACTGGCTAGCTGGTGTGAAGGGAGAGAGAGAGAGTGAGATAAAGAGAAGGAGAGAGAGAGAGAGAGAGGGAGAAAGAGAGAGAGGGAGAGAAAGAGAGAGAGAGTGAGAGAGAGAGAGTGTTGACCATCCGCCAGACATCTGCAATTCTCCCATAGAATCTGGTCACAGACAGGACTCTGCAGACTGAAGAAAATTCTGAAACAACTATGCACCCTTACTTAAAAAGATTCCTATTCATCATCTGTATCCTTCCTGAAAGTATCTTTAAAATAATCTTTTGAAATTTTATTTTCCCACCGTTTCTACTACTGGTTTTACTGTGTTTTGTTAATTTTGTTTTATATATTATATTTCGGGCGGCACGGTGGCACAGTGGTAGCGCTGCTGCCTCGCAGTTAGGAGACCTGGGTTCGCTTCCCTGGTCCTCCCTGTGTGGAGTTTGCATGTTCTCCCCGTGTCTGCGTGGGTTTTCTACCACAGTCCAAAGAGATGCAGGTTAGGTGCATTGGCGATTCTAAATTGTCCCGAGTGTGTGTGCGTAGTTGTGTGTGTGTATGCCCTGCGGTGGGCTGGCGCCCTGCCTGAGGTTTGTTTCCTATCTTGCGTCCTTGTGTTGGCTGGGATTGGCACCAGCAGACCCCTGTGACCCTGTAGTTAGGATATAGTGGGTTGGAAGATGGATGGATATTATATTTTTATATAATTTGCTTGGGTCAAGGTATATTGAGGCAGTGGTGCTGTAAGAATTATGTTTCTAGACTTCTCTAGCGCCTTCAACACCATCCAACCTCTGCTCCTTAGGAACAAGCTGACAGAGATGAGAGTTGATTCATACCTGGTGGCATGGATCATGGACTATCTTACAGACAGACCTCAGTATGTGTGTCTCGGGAACTGCAGGTCTGACATTGTGGTCAGCAACACAGGAGCGCCGCAGGGGACTGTACTTTCTCCAGTCCTGTTCAGCCTATATACTGTACATCGGACTTCCAATACAACTCGGAGTCCTGCCACGTGCAAACGTTCACTGACGACACTGCTATCGTGGGCTGCATCAGGAGTGGGCAGGAGGAGGAGTATAGGAACCTAATCAAGGACTTTGTTAAATGGTGCGACTCAAACCACCTACACCTGAACACCAGCAAAACCAAGGAGCTGGTGGTGGATTTTAGGAGGACCAGGCCCCTCATGGACCCCACGATCATCAGAGGTGACTGTGTGCAGAGGGTGCAGACCTATAAATACCTGGGAGTGCAGCTGGATGATAAACTGGACTGGGCTGCCAATACTGATGCTCTGTGCAAGAGAGGACAGAGCTGACTATACTTCCTTAGAAGGCTGGCGTCCTTCAACATCTGCAATAAGATGTTGCAGATGTTCTATCAGACGGTTGTGGCGAGCGCCCTCTTCTACGCGGTGGTGTACTGGGGAGGCAGCATTAAGAAGAAGGACGCCTCACGACTGGACAAACTGGTGAGGAAGGCAGGCTCTATTGTAGGCACGGAGCTGGACAGTTTGACATCTGTGGCAGAGCGACGGGCGCTGAGCAGACTCTTGTCAATCATGGAGAATCCACTGCATCCACTGAACAGGATCATCTCCAGACAGAGGAGCAGCTTCTGGGACAGACTGCTGTCACCGTCCTGCTCCACTGACAGACTGAGGAGATCGGTCCTCACCCACACTATGTGACTCTTCAATTCCACCCGGGGGGGTAAACGTTAACATTATACAAAGTTATTGTCTGTTATACCTGCATTGTTATCACTCTTTAATTTAATATTGTTCTTTATCAGTATGCTGCTGCTGCAGTATGTGAATTTCCCCTTGGGATTAATAAAGTATCTATCTATCTATCTATCTATCTATCTATCTATCTATCTATCTATCTATCTATCTATCTATCTATCTATCTATCTATCTATCTATCTATCTATCTATCTATCTATCTATCTATCTATCTATCTATCTATCTATCTATCTATCTATCTATCTATCTATCTATCTATCTATCGTTTAAATGAGGATGATTGCCATATTGCTACAGGAGTTTGCACCTGAGGAGGACCTCTTCAAGAAAAAGGTGTAGCTAATGTCTTGAAGACGACCATTTGGTCTGCTTGCACAGAGCTAGGAAGTCTGTTTACTTGAAGCAGCTGTCCACTTGAGGCGCTATAGAGTACATACAACCCAACACTTAAACAAACAACATAGTTAATGGCAACTGCAGCATAGGTGAGCCAAATAACAGACATAGGAACTTCTTTATAAATATACTTAAGGTATAGTGATAAGAGCACCTGGTGTGTGTGACTGCCATATTTCTACAGGACTTAGCAGCTTTGGAAAAGATGTTTTCCTATAGTAGCACTGCGGTGAGCGGGCACCTGCTTTGGTGGTTGGCACAGGTGTAGCTTAAGTCATAAGAAAACTATTTGGCATGCTTATGCCAAGATAGTAAGTCTCTTTGCTTGAAGCAGCTGCCCATATGCAGATAAGGCTGTACACGTGGAGTTCTATAAAGCAGCTATGAAAAGTACAGTTAAAAAGTTCTACAACAATACACATGGGAAGTGCAAAATTGGAAACTGTATTCAGATCAATTCCTGCTGTGAGATTCCAAGAGAATTAGATTCAGATCAGACCTCCACACTTAAATAGCAAGCTCATGCCAAGGAACCGGCATTTGAGAGGTCAGCAGGCAATTGTAGTACACACACAACCAAACTAGCCACCAATCGGCCTGACCCTCAAATTTGGACTGTGGGAACACAAGGAAAATATGGAAAAGAAGTACAACGGCAGCACCCCCGCCTTGAACCGAGCTCAAGTCTAAACAGGAAGTCCAATTCATGACTAGTCACACAGAAATTCCAAGTTGGTCAGATCACAGTTCCCAATCAACCTTGACTTTGGAGTGTAGGAGGAAACATGGGAAGAACATAAAAGCAAGGAATCAAATCTGGCATAACGAGAGCACTGGATGGGATATCAGTATAAAATGGCAGACCAGGACCATCTAAAGTTACCAGTCAACCTGACCAGCTATGTTTGTAAATTTTTGGATGGCATGAACATAGACATATCATAAAAACAGCACATCCATCACATCTGGGGTGCAAATGTGAGCTCTATGGAATATACCAGTATATCAAATGGAGGTGCAAATCAACCAGATCACTTGCCTGCAAAATAAGGAAGGAAAACCATACGAACAAGGGGAGAACATGGACACCTGAGGCAAAACTCAAACAGGGACTCAAACAATAGCTTTTTAGAGCATCTTTCAAAATGTCCAGACAAGTGACAATCTCATGGAGCACTGTCAAAACTCAAAGATCTCAGAACATCCCAGCTGGAATCTCTTAAAGGTCTTGGCAGCAGTAACTGGACGGATGTCCTCAAACAACAGAAGCCTTCTTGTCAGTTGTCTTTGGATTTCTGTTCCATCAGAAGGCCACTTGTCTGGAAATTGTATGTTTATCCGTCCATGCACATACCTGTGACAGCTTCGCTGAGCTCGGTGCTTCCCAGGGGTAGGATGTTCTTCTGCACAAGCTCCAGGGGGCCTGGCCTTTTCAAAATTTTTTCACTGAGGTCTTCGGCGAGCCTGGCTTTCTTCTGTCTCAGCTCCCCATGGTCTGATGGAGGAGATGGGAGAAAAGAGAGAAAGAGTCCAGTCTGGCTGGCTGTCTGTCTACCTGAAAAATGGGAGGTGGACAGGTAGAAGGGGACACTTACCATCTGCTGGGGCCTTATGTGTATTGTCAGGCTGAGGCAGTCTCTGCGCCACCTTATGTCGGAGGAGGTCATCCGTCTGTGAGGAAGATAAAGAGGTGAAGGAAGATCAGTCAACTATTGGTATCACCAACGGTATCTAGATGCACATCTCTAATTTATCCTGGTAGGTCAAGAATACACCAATGTTGCCTAGTCAGGCAGCGCATATAAGACCTGCAACACTTGTCTGATCATTCAAGAAGAAAAAGGCAAGAATGGTATATGTAAAATAATCGAGGTAGCATCCATCATGACAGGTGCCATTTAAAAATAATGCCTTGGAGATTATTAGGTGGTGTGATTTACCAGATCATACGTGGAAATTTAAAACCTGAAGATTATAGCTTCACCAATGACCCCCAGTGATCCATGGGGAGCCATTTATTGTGCTTCTGCTTATAAGAGAATTAACCTGCATGTTTAATGAGGGGGCTGTTCATTGTAAAAAACACTAAATAGAATAGAGCTTGATCTACGGATTATATTCTCTACTCATACCTTAAGTAAAACACACATTTGTTGTCTTACTAGGTGGTGAGTCCTGGTGGCTATGAAATTGGATGCACATTTACAGGTTCTGACTCCCACCAGTTTACTCTGTGTGCACTCTGAAGGATGTCACTTCCATTGTCTGGGCTCAAAATGAAATAAAGTTGAATTTCTGGAACACTGTGCCCGCTGATGAGAGACAGGATGAACTGAATAGTAAACTAGACTTTTGACCTTATAATTGGATTAAGTGGGTTTGATCATATTGATAATATCAGCTTAAAACGTTCACATCCCAACCCACCGCTGTTACTTCAGGTGTGGGGCCTCTTCTTTTTATTATTTACCTTCTTCCCCTTTCGTAAATATAACATTAGCTTCCACTGTTATGCTGATGACACCCAGCTCTACCTTGCTAGTAAACCCACCACTTCCTTTCCACCATCTTCGCTTATTGACTGTATTGCTGAAATTAAATCCTGGTTTTCTTCGAATTTTCTTATAATTAGTCAGTGACAAAACTGAGGCTCTCCTCATTGGCTCAAAATTATCATTATCCAAAGCCGATAATCTTTCTCTTGTTATTGATAAGAGTCTGGGTGTCATCCTCGACAGTCCTCTATCTTTCCAATCTCACATTAATAACATCTCCCGGTCTGCTTACTTCTTCCTACGTAATATTAATCACATCCGCTCCTCTCTCACTCCCCATACCACTGCCATTCTTGTTCACAGTCTTGTCACTTCTCGTCTGGACTACTGCAATTCTCTCTAATAAATCTCTCCATAAGCTTCAGTTAGTCCAGAATTCTGCAGCTTGCATCATTACTCGAACCTCATCTATTCACCATATTACTCCGGTCTTGCAGCAGCTTCATTGGCTCCTGATTAAGTTTTCGAATTGATTTTAAAATTCTGCTATTAACATTTAAGGCCATTCATAACCTCAACCCTCCATATCTGCCCAACCTTCTTCATGTTGCCATTCCCTCCCATAACCTTAGATCCTCTTCCTCCATCCATCTGACCGTCCCTCTCGCCCGTCCAACCATCATGGGGAACGGAGCACTCAGCTATTCTGGAACTCACTACCTACTGAGCTTAAAAAATATCAAATCATTTTCATCCTTCAAATGTAAACTTAAAACGCATCTGTTTAAAATGGCTTTTTCTTTATGATTACAGTGGCTTTGTTTGGTTTTAATTTTTATATCTTCTGATGTTTTAAGTTGTTTATAATGTGTCCATCCATTCATTATCCAACCCGCTATATCCTAACTACAGGGTCACGGGGGTCTGCTGGAGTCAATTCCAGCCAACACAGGGCACAAGGCAGGAATCAATCCCGGGCAGGGTGCCAACCCACCGCAGGACACACACAAACACACACCATGGCCAATTTAGAATCGCCAATCCACCTAACCAGCACGTCTTTGGACTGTTGGAGGAAACCCATGCAGACACGGGGAGAACATGCAAACTCCACGCAGGGAGGACCCGGGAAGCGAACTGCCTGCTACTGGAACTGAATCTTGGGATCATTAGCCCCCTTTAACTGAGTCTGTTTCGAAAACGAGGAGATTTGTTCTTCAAGTGGTCTGTGAACTCGCACTTTCTTTTCGGCATAATGGGTATTTGTTAATTTATCTACATGAAAGAATTATGAAATTATTATTAAATGACTTGAAGAAGTGACTTATTACTTGATCAATCGATAACTAAAAAGACATTGCCATTTATATGACAGAATAAATGTGTGATTTTTATTAATTAACTGAATCTTTAATAGTTGTCTCATTCATTTACAATTATAAATCCATTTTGGAACAACGGGTGGTAATAACAATATCCATCCAGCCATTTTCCAACCCGCTGAATCCAAACACAGGGTCACGGGAGCCAATCCCAGCCAACACAGGGCACAAGGCAGGAACCAATCTCGGGCAGGGTGCCAACCCACCGCAGGACACACACACACACACCCAACACACTAGAGACAATTTAGGATCGCCAATCCACCTGACCTGCATGTCTTTGGACTGTGGGAGGAAACCCACGCAGACACAGGGAGAACATGCAAACTCCATACAGGGAGGACCCGGGAAGCGAACCCAGGTCCCCTAACTGCGAGGCAGCAGCGCTACCCACTGCGCCACCCATAATGTGTCTTTTTATGTATTTATTTATTGTTTGTTCAGTGTCCTTGAGTTCTCAGAAAGGCGCCTTGTATAAATAAAATGTTATTGTTATTATTAATAACAACAACAACATTTATCGCTATAGCACATTTTCATACAAATGATGTCGCTCAAAGTCCTCTACAGGATGAAGAAAGGGAAAATAAAAGACAAAATACAGTGGAACCTCGGTTTGCTAGTAACTTGGTTTACGAGTGTTTTGCAACACGAGCAAAAATTTGTAATAAATTTTGACTTGATAAACGAGCGAGGTCTTGCAGTACGAGTAGTTTGTCTGCTGAGCGTCATATGATCACAACTGAGCTGATGGTTCTTCTCTTTGTGGGTTTGTGGGATTGTGGGTAATCGTCTCCTATTCTCCGTCTGAGTCGGCGTGCCTCACTCATATAGTCAACATCCGTAAGAGTGTATAGTGTTTACTGCAGTATTAGCATTGTGACTGTGTGTGCGCGTGTGTGTGTGTGTGTATGTGTGTGTGTGTGCACGTGCGCTCATGTAGATGGGTATATTTCTCTGATGTCACTGCTTTGTGGACCTGGGCATATCCTCGTGAGTGTGATGATTTTGTTAACAGTGATGTGATGCTGCCTTCAGCAAATGGCACTATATCAAATAAATCTGAATTTGTATTCATTTGAGGCTCTTGACAATGTGCCTGTCGTGTGGTTCCTCTATAGTGCCTTGCACATGGTATAATCACTCTATATTAATTTCTTCTAGTTTACAAGCAAAGTTTTCTTCTTCTACTACCCACTTCATGCCAATCTTCAGCTACTCACCCGGCCTTTCTCTCCATCTCGCTCGCCAGTGAAGCCCGAGTTTGTTTTCATCAGGGCTGGGAAGAGCGAAGAAGAAAAGAGAAGCTAAGAGAGAGAGAAAAGGAGAAGAAGAAGAAGAAGAAGAGGAAGAAGAAGAGGATGGGGAAGAAGATTAAGAGAAAGAAAGAGAGGGTAAAAGAGAGTAAGAAAGTGAGAGAAGGGGGGTGTGAGGGGACACTTGCACACTCACCTGGGTCGGTTACCGGCTCGCCCTGCTGTTGGCGGTGCTGCATCCGGAGCTGTAGGACTGAAAACAGACAGTTGGAGGTGCAAGGTCAGGCAAACATGAGGCACATGGATGGTCAGACAGACGGCCACTGGGAGGAAAGGGTTAATCTAAGGGTGAGGAATTGCCAGCATGCCCCATGTGTGCTGACTGCTGCGTTCTCACTCTCTATTTCTGTCCATCCCTCCCCCTTTCAGCTGTCTCGAATCCCACCCCCCACCCCCCCCCCATGCTAGTCCCATCACTCATTCCTGACTGCTTGGGTCGCAGCTGGTGAGAAAGTAAAGTGAGCCAGCAATGCACTCGTCCTGCCTTGACTGTCAAACTGTACCATGCAGCTGCAAGGCACTATATAATCACAGTGTCTTAAGATTGTCTCAATATAAATGTCTATATAAAGGACAATGTGGCTCAGCTTAGAGTCTAGAAATGTGCAAGTGGCAGAAGGGGAAGAAGAGAACCTACCAGCTTTAATTGAAATTTGCCCCCTGACCAACGGGCAAAAAAACGTAGATTTTTATTACACTGCAATCAAATGAATGATAGCCCAACTCCATCACAGAATCCCAGTATTAACTAAAGATTAAAAACAATGGGCACTTGGAGGGATTCAGGGATGGCATTTATTTAATCAGTGGCAGCAATAAGACAGTGGGCCTCATACAGGCCAGACAAGACTACACCTGACCAGACAGGAAGCCACCCACACACTCACCCGAACGGAACTTGTTCCGGATGAGGATGGATCTCTCAGAGGCCAGGAGCGTCATGGTGCTGGTGAGGCTCTCACTTTGTGGATGATCCTGCAGAAGAGATGGCGTGCCTGGCAGCAATGGGTCAATCGCTCTCTCTTTTCTCGCCTGAAATGGAGGTGGCTGCAGTAACAAAAAAAGAAAAAAAAAATAGTAATGAAAATAGTAACAGAATATGAAATAAGATTTAGATATTTGTGATTTGTTAATGGCTGGCCCTCAAGATCAATCCTTCCCACATACATACCTCAACATGAGGGTGCCATAGTCAGAGACGACCAGACCATGAAGAGAAACTGTTCGGCAGCATTACTCATGGGATGTCAGTTTTACTATTGTCAGCACTTGTAGAGGAACACAGCAGACAATGCCAAGTTGAAAAATATCATGGGTGACTTCCTTCCTTTACCCAATTGCTGCTGGTATCTCTGCTACACATTACCTCAGAAAGCACGCCCAACAAAATGATTTTCCATCCATCCATCCATTTTCCAACCCGCTGAATCTGAACACAGGGTCACGGGGGTCTGCTGGAGCCAATCCCAGCCAACACAGGGCACAAGGCAGGGAACCAATCCCGGGCAGGGCGCCAACCCACCGCAGGACACACACAAACACACCCACACACCAAGCACACACTAGGGCCAATTTAGAATTGCCAATCCACCTAACCTGCCCGGAGGAAACCCACGCAGACACGGGGAGAACATGCAAACTCCATGCAGGAAGGACCCGGGAAGCGAACCCGGGAAGGTCTCCTAACTGCGAGGCAGCAGTGCTACCACTGCGCCACCGTGCCGCCCTACTGATTGTTATTATAACAAACATTAACATAACAGTCAATGCCAAGTTGAACAATGTGCAGGTCGTGAGTTGTCCTATCTAATGAAGTAAATCGAAATTACATCTTAGGCCAGGTGTGGCCCCCGATATCATGCCTGAGTGGAAAGACACTAGGGGGCTGTAGTCTCATCATGTGTAGCTAGCGTCTGTACTGAGAAAATACAATACAGGACAGCACTCTTCAATGAGTGAAGACACTGAGCGCTGTGAACAAATTCTCATTTAAAATACATGTATAACAACATTTATTTCTATTGCATGTTTTCATACAAATTACTAGGGGGCTCTGCCCTTCGTTCACCAATCCCTGGGTGGGCGCTACACACTAGCCACTTTGCGGCTCTGTTTGACCAATTTTGAATACAACTAATCTTGTCCTATTGCGTAGCCCATCACTCATACATAAATTATGCAATAACATTATGATACAGTATATCCTTCTTTCTGCAGCAGAGTCTATTGATATGTATTTAACCAATTTGCCGTTTAACTGATAGACAATTTTCGCGTTCATTTGTTTGCCTTCAACGTTTCACGGTGCTAGGATTGCCCGTGTACTCATTTCTTCTGTTGATAACGCTTCGGGAAGACATTCTTCAATAAGATTTGGACATAATAAGTCTTCTTTTATTGGGAACTTAAAGTGAGGAAAACGTTAAAATGTATAAGAGCTGAGAGCGCAGGAACTGTGTCTGACGAAAGCATTCACACCAATGAGAGGTGAGAGGACTGTGGGCGTGAGCCATTAATGTGAGAGGAGGGCGGGACTAAAGCATTCACACAAATGAGAGGACCGTGGGCGTGGGCCATTAATCTGAGAGAAGGACGGGACTAAAGCATTCACAGGAATGAGAGGTGAGAGGACTGCGGGCGTGAGCCATTAATGTGAGAGGAGGGCGGGACTAAAGTATTCACATGAATGAGAGGACTGTGGGCGTGGGCCATTAATCTGAGAGGAGGGCGGGACTAAAGCATTCACACGAATGAGAGGTGAGAGGACCATGGGCTGTTAATCTGAGAGGAGGGCGGTACTAAAGCATTCACACGAATGAGAGGTGAGAGGACCATGGGCTGTTAATCTGAGAGGAGGGCGGGACTAAAGCATTCACATGAATGAGAGGTGAGAGAACTGTGGGCGTGAGCCATTAATGTGAGAGGAGGGCGGGACTAAAGCATTTACACAAATGAGAGGACCGTTTGCGTGGGCCATTAATCTGAGAGGAGGGCGGGACTAAAGCATTCACAGGAATGAGAGGTGAGAGGACTGCGGGCGTTGGCTGTTAATATGAGAGCAGGGCGGGACTAAAGCATTCACACGAATGAGAGGTGAGAGGACCATGGGCCGTTAATCTGAGAGGAGGGCGGGACTAAAGCATTCACATGAATGAGAGGTGAGAGGACCATGGGCCGTTAATCTGAAAGGAGGGCGGGACTAAAGTATTCACATAAATGAGAGGACTGCGGGTGTGGGCCATTAATCTGAGAGGAGGGCGGGACTAAAGCATACAAACGAATGAGAGGTGAGAGGACCGCGGGCATGGGCCGATAACCTTAAATGTTTGAGAGGAGGGCGGGACTTGAAAAAAATCTCTTGGCAATAGTCTCATCTCGTCTCAAGATTTTCTTTTGTAATAGAGAGATGTAGCGCAAAGTGCTACACAAGATGAAGAAATAAAAAAGAAAAAATATAAAAATAAGATTAGACAACACTAAGTAACAAAAAGTAAAGTAAGGTCCAATGGCCAAGAGGACAGAAAAAACAAAAACAAAAAAAAAAATCTGCAGGGGTTCCAAGGTCACGAGACCACCCAGCCTGCACTGGGCAGTGAATAGATGATACTAATTACTAAACACAGAATGAGCAGATATAACAATACAGATATGTTAAAACACACAGAAAATAAATAATAGAAACAGAAACTAACACTTTTTAATTAACTGATGAACTATGGCCAGTGGAGAACGGAGGAACATTAAAACTGAAAAAGAGGAAGTCGAAAGCAAAGACAAACACAGTGGGTCTTAGTTTTTAAAACGTGTCAAGGGTTTAAATTGTTGTGTTCCTGGGAGTCAAAAGGAGTCATTAGTTCCATTACGTGTAGGAAGTGTTGGTACTGTGGAGGAAAGGTGAGGTCCAGCTCTTTATATAAGTCAAGGATTTATTAGTGTGGTGTTCCCAGATCTCTCTAGGGGGTGATAGTCTCAATGTGGATCTGAACTGTAGAAGCACAGGGCATTCTTAGCACTCGTGCTCGAGGATGTAATGTTGTTGGTGGTCATTAGAATGCACTTTCACATGTAGCTAGGACCTGCACTGTAGATGCAAAGTGGACCTTAGCTCTGAGTTCAAAGGTGCAACCTTCTCAGGGAACAATAGGGGGCAGTAGCTTCATTATATGTAGTCATGGTATGAAGTGGGGTAATGCAATGGGTTTTGGTGCTTTAAGTGGATTAAAGAATCAAACCTGCTCTATTTCTAGAGGCTGTAAAGGGGTCTTAGTCTCATCAAACATACTGTACCTAGAGCATACAGTGGAAAGCACATCGGATGCTTACTGTTTAAATGATTTAGACATTCCAGAGTGTAAAGTTCCCAGCTACCTCTGGGGAGCAGGAGTATCAAATGCACGAAGCACACGGGTAGTAGTGGCAGTATTGCCATGTGTACAGAGTACAGGAAAAAGTCTTACTTACATATCTGACCAACATGCAACACATCACAACTCTGTGCTGCAACAAATGAAGTGATATAAAGAGCTTCATTTGAAGAAAGAGAAATGGGACATCTACCAAAAAAGATTAGCTTTCGCCCCACAGATAAGGAGATTCCCTTAAGTCTAGTGAGCACTTAAAGATGTAATATTCTCAGGCGCCTCTAGGGGGGATTAGCATTTATATGTGAGGCCTAGAACTTGAAGCATACCAAAACACTGTGCCTTTGCTAATGTTCACGATGGATCGCAAGGAATGCTAGTCTTGACTCACAGTATGTAAAATGTTTATTATACTCTAGGAAGCACTAGTCTCAGTTTGGGTCTGAAGTGAAGATGCACAGGACACCCTAATCCTTTAAATGTATTGGGGATTTAATTCCTGAGGCCATTATTATCATTCTTTAATTTAATATTATTTATTGTATCAGTATGCTGCTGCTGAAGAATGTGAATTTCCCACTGGGATTAATAAAGTATCTATCTATCTATCTATCTATCTATCTATCTATCTATCTATCTATCTATCTATCTATCTATCTATCTATCTATCTATCTATCTATCTATCTATCTATCTATCTATTAGAGGGTCATAGTTGTGCTGTGTGTAGTTAGGGTCTAATCTGTGAAAGCACAGAGGATTCTACCCCCTGGAAGTGTATTAGTGGACCAGTGGTGCTGTATTCTAACTGGCCTACAAAATGTCTAACTATATATATGGATAAGGCCATCAGTATGCAAGCTAATTGGACCCGAACACTAAATGCACAGTTTTACAGGTTCAAGGGTGTAATGTTCTCAAGGACCATTAGGAGGCCATAGTCCTGTTCTGTGTGCTTCAGGTGTGTTATATTTCCTGCAGTCTTAAAATGAGTATGTAGAGATACCTGGAGAGCCGCAATGACTACGGGTTTTCATTCCAACCCAATTGCTTAATTAGAAACCAATCCTTGCCAATCTCAGACCTTATCTAATTTTATGGCTTGTTAGTCTGCACGGTGTTAGTTAGGTTCTCATATTGTAGAATTTTTCCTTTCCAAGGATATCAACCAAATGATCTGATGCCGAAAACGGATAATTTTTCTATTAAGTGTTTTATTAAATCAAACGATGAACACACACAGATATAAATGGACACAAGCTAGATGGAGAACTTGCTTTGTCCTTAATAAGGAGCCATTAAAGCACTAAATGCAGCGGTTTAAGATTGAAATAAGCAATTAAGGATGAGGAACCTTAACAAGCGAGACCATCAAAATGAAGCATCAAGATGTCACTTACGCAATAAGTCTTTCATCAGCAATAACTGACTTCTTATTAAGAAACTGGGTGGGAACAAAAATCTGTAGCCAGGGCCGACATTGCCCACCCCTGGCCTAATCAATTGCATGCATTAGGGGGTCTAAGATGTTAAATTTCTACAGGCTTCAAGTGGGCAATGTTGCTCAATGGGGATTTTACTTCTGCGTTGCTATAAACAGGGGTGACCTGATAACAGCATCAGTTTGTAAACCAAATACTAAAACAACCACGGAAATGATTCACAGAGCAGATAGAGGGGCATGTCAGTTACAAAATTCAGAAATGAGAAATGCAAGTGGATGGCTGATGGTGAGAAACGCCACCGGACATGGCCGTCACTCAAAGGAGGAGTGTAAATGGCTAGCAATGTTTCAACTCATAATGCAAGAAAGAATGGAAGGAAGAAGAGTCTGCCGGCGAAGCAGCCATGCTGTAACCAGCTGTTAGAAAGATTTTAAAGACGGTCCTCCATCCACCCACTGGCTTGATCCTGGACAGGAATCCTGATGGCATGTCTTGTTTGGTCAGACCATAGAAAACATGCAAGCCATTTTCATCATTTTCACATATTGTGGTCTGGCGCATTAGCATATAGGATCCTGAACGGTGCCAGTAGGTGGCGCTGTGATAATGCATGAAAAGTCTAAGAAACTGAGCAGCAGGCATCAATAGTAGACAAAATCTACAGACCAGAGAGGGCATGTGGCTTGGCAGCCTTTGATGCCTGGAAATCCCTGCTGGACATGAGTGTGACTGGAGCAGTGACTGCTTCAAGGGTCATAATGAGGGTCAAAGGGCAACAAGGACCTTGATATGGATATTGATAACTAATTGGCTGATGAAAATGAGAGGCTAAGACGGTGCTCTAAAACTGTGAGATTGTCTAAACTTGGTTCAGAATACGTCAGTTTACACAACTGTGAGAGTCTAGTGGTGGACAACAGTCGATAAGAGCATAACAGGGCAGGGCCGTCTTAACGCATGGGCATGCTGGGCAGTTGCCCAGGGGCCCCACGACATTAGGGGCCCCATGCTAATCTATGTATGTTATGACTTGCTGAGTGGTTGTGTAGGTAGGGGCTTCAGTGCACTGCTTTGCCTGGAGGTCTATAATGCTGTTAAGATGGCCCTGTAAGAGGGTAATTTCAGGGGGCATAACCTCCAAGTGTCTACCTGGTTAGCTACCAATCTCCTGGACCAGGAAGGAAGGAAGGAAGGAAGTTATGGAAAAAACTCTGGAGTCCACCCCCCTTCTCGTGTGGCCCAAAACCATGGACACTCTTAATCTTAGAAGGATTTGTGTTCTTCGTTTGATCTTGGTAGGTAATCTTTTAGTTAGGAATGGTCTTGGTCCCTTTGTGGTGCCCTTGCTTCTCTATCTGAGTAATTTGGTAATCTTTTTCTTAGCTCCTTTGTACAGTGTCACTGAGAAACTCACTATATACTCCTTCAATGAAGAATATCTCCTCAAATATCTGTTGTGTGATAACATAATGAATGTGCCTCTAAAACAGCACGTTGTGTACTTAAGATGAAACTGATCCAGTGGGTATACCCACCTCAGTAGACACCTAAGGGTTCGTCAGTTACGTGTTTTTCAGCTCTCACGGCCATTTAAACATTCACATTAGTCAGACTGTATTTGAACCCAACACAAAATGCCCATTCGGCCTCCCATCCAATATTCTGACTTTGAGGTCTAACGATCATGTCCCAGAAGCCCCACTCCTTTTCCTCCTAAATCCTCCAGTTCAGCTTTTATTACATGGAGAGCACCATTTTGTTTTGTATGTCAGGGTTGGTTTTTACTTTAAGCCGGTTGCTGCTGGGCTAGGCTCTGGGCCTGTCTGAATTAAACATGGTAGGCAGAGATAATCGATGGATGGATGGATGGATGGATATTTGACTGCCAGTTACGTGCTAGATCAGGGGTCTCCAACCTTTTTTTCCCTGAGAGCTACTTTAACAAAACAAAAATGGCCGAGAGCTCCTAATTTCTTCTAACGTTTATTCTCATCGCTTATTTCAACCCAAACAAACTGAATACGCTTGTTTTGCCTGAACATTTACAAAATCTTAGATAGATAGATAGATAGATAGATAGATAGATAGATAGATAGATAGATAGATAGATAGATAGATAGATAGATAGATAGATAGATAGATAGATTGAGGCCCTTGCCGTCCTCTTGAACCCTCTGACTCAACTCCAGACACCAGGTAAAAGTCCAATTATTATTTATTAAATAATTATACTGTGCACAAAGCACCCTCCACTCCACAATACTCATAAATCAACAAAAACAATACTCTAATCAATCCTCCACACTCCCAGACACTTTGCCACCCTTCCTCCCAGCTCAGCTCAATGTCTGGGCTTACCCATGAGTCCTTTATACCCCCTGACCCGGAAGTGTTTCTCCCTTCTGTCCATGTGATCATAAACACTTCCGGGTCGGATAAAAAGCTCCTTTCTTCAACCCGGAAGCACGTCGTTTCCTCTTGTCACATGATCATGACGCACCTCCAGGTTATAGGGCAAGTAAGAGTCCGGCAGTCTCCCCACAGCGACTCCTGGTGGTCCCCAAGGTATCCAGCAGGGCTGTGCATATAAACTACAAAGTCCATGAGGCCCTGCTGGAATTCGGGGAACGTCCACGCTGTTGGGAGAGCTCCATCTGGCGGCCTGGGGGTGAGGGCTGGAATATTTAACCGGCCACACACCACAATAGATAGATAGATAGATAGATAGATAGATAGATAGATAGATAGATAGATAGATAGATAGATAGATAGATAGATAGATAGATAGATAGATAGATAGATAGATAGATACTTTATTAATCCCAAGGGGAAATTCACATTCTCCAGCAGCAGCATACTGATACAGTGTGTTAAGTAGCTCCTGGGCTGGGATGTCCGACATCATACTGGAAGTTATTAATGGTGATTAGTTGGTGTCCACAACTCACATTTTGCATTAAAACGTCACAAAAAATATTTAGTTCACCTGCAAGTGCATTTTGTATGTCTGTATGCATTTTCTTGTGTCTCTCACACTATTGAACTAGCAAACGAGAGAACAACTGAATTCAACTTGGTTTGATATCTTTATATATAATCTTCATTTGGATCTTGATCTTTGTTTGTCCGCGAATTCATGTTCCCCTGACACTGCCTTGTGTGGTGTTCCTGCTGTGTTCAGTAGAGGGCAGTAGTGATGGAGGAGAGGAAGTGAGGGGGAGGATCGTTGGATGAGGTTGGAGTGTGGTGATTAAAGAGGATTGAACTAAAGGAGACTACGTGCTGTTTGTACTGGTTAATGCACAACACCTTGGTTGTTACTTTTCTTTACAAACATTGTCGATACCACTCTTTGTGTTTAGATCTGGCGTCGACACCTGTTTCGTTGTCAAGGCTGTGGTTTTTTGTGTTTCTATCCACCGTCGTTGGCAGCACTTCGTCCAAATCGAATGTTCACCCACTTCTTGGAGTCGGCAGTCAGAGTATATAAGTCCGACACACTTCTGTGATTTTCCATCAGTCGGCGTTTGGAGTTCAAGAAAGAAGCATTGGTTCTTCCTTACTCTTTGGATTGCCACAAAGCAACCTGCGAGATTGGAGAAAGGTTGAGAAGAGATCGTGAGAGGAAACGACAGCGTTGTGAAAACGAGACGGACTGTGAACGGAGAGAAGCAGAAATGCTCCTCCACCACCACGTAATTACTATTCGGACAGTGATTCCGAGTAGGCCGTTCCTATCGAATCAATGTCCAAGGGTTTTGTTTTGTAATTTTGTTTCCCCTATAAAAAATCATAATGCTGTGCGACGAAGGGCCCAGTTCATGACTGGCAGCCACGTTTAAACAGGGAGCCCTTCACAGACAACTTTAACACGCGCAACGTAGTTGGGCACACACGGCTAGTTTAAAATAAAGTGTTACTTAGGTCTTGACGAGTTTGAGTCCGGATATTCTCTTAAGTGTACACCACATTGAAAATAGAGAGATTGCAATTCAGATTGTGGATCGTGATATGATTTTTTTGGAAAGATCGCCCACCCCTAATTTGACTAATCCAGTTTTCAAATTTATGTAGGATTTATTAACCCTTTGGTGATCTACTTGGAAAGGGGTTGCGAGCGACGTGTTGGAGACCCCTGTGCTGGATTTTAAGGTCGTTTCCTACAATCCTCAATTTGGAATAAGTACCTTGTGAAATGGACAGAGGATTGGATTAATGGATGTTGGGCCTACACTGTCATTTGGCCAGGTTTCCAACTCCCTGTTATTTTAAAGCTTCCTACTGGAACAAATGCTCAAGGAACATCAGTCCACCGTGCAAAAACACCTACACTCATTCACATCAGCCCAATTTACTGACACAATTTAGCTAAAAACACACCTCAGTTGAATTTAGAGAGAACCCTGTGACCCCAGGTAAAACTGATTTGGACAGAAGAAGTACGTGCAAAGTCTCCGCACAGGAGCCAGAAATCAAAAGCAAGTCCTTGCAGTGGTGAATCGGCACAACAATTTAAGTGTATTAAGCACCTTTGAGTGAACACAAGCCCTACGTGCTTTACAACTACAATACGTACAACCAGTTTAACACTCCTACAATGTCTGCTCTGACACGTGAACTGAATCACTCATGATCACATGGAGTCATCGGTGGGAAATGAACGAGCAAACATTACAGTTTTGGTTTATAGAGTGTCTTTCAGTGAGCAATTGCCTAATAGGATTAACAAATAATTACACGTGAACACTTAGGGAACGCCTAAGCGACTCTATTAAGGTAAGAAAGTTGACCACAGGGCAGGGGCGAAAATAATTGCTAACTGCCTCTTCTCTCTTCCCCATAGACCAGAGGAAGGGTCCCAGGATGGACATTAATCACTTCCAGTATGATGCCAGACATCCCAGCCCAGGAGCTACTTAAACTGCAAAGGCATAAAAAGTCAGTACCCATTCGGTCCGCACTCACACAGCTTTAAGAACTCTGCAATGAAGGAACCTTTCGTAAGTGAAACTCGCAAGGACACAACAAATGCCCTTTTTTTCTTTTCTTTTTGACCTCTTTTATTAAAAGGAGGATCCCGGTTGGTCCCCAACTCTAAGATATTTTGTGGAAAGGAGTAATTGAAATGCCACAACATCTGAAAAAGTAAAAGAGGTGTGGCAGACGACCAAGGACCTTGCTACACCGGGACGCCTGGAGAAGGGAAGGACCGGGAGAGGAGCAATATCTTCCCTGGATTGCATCAAGGCCTCAGATATGGAGATATGGGAAGCTCAACCCTGTGGGGGTCCGTGGCCACTGCCAGGGGGTGCCTGGACAGTTCAAGATCCATGACTGCAGAACGTCTGCCACATCAGGAAGTGCTACAGGAAGATCATCATGGAGCACATCCGGGGCATTATAAAAGGGGCTGCCTCACTCCATTGCAAGAGAGGAGTGGAGGCAGCAAAAAGGAAAAGGAAAAGGACTGAGCCGTGGGAGTTTATTGTGGCTGTGTTGTGCTGTGAAAATAAACGTGTGTCTTTGGACTTCTGGTGGTCTCTGTGTCTGAGCTGGTCATTCACAGAGGTTAAAGATTACTCCCACCTTGTAAAAGAAATTTAAAAATGAAAAAGAAAGAATTTAAAAAGACCTAATGAAGGTGATATAGTTGGAATCTTATGATCGGGTCCTTTTCATAACCTCTTAACCCTTTAGATGTTTGCACAACTGAAGCACTGAAATGTAAAATGTGTTACTCAGTTTGACCCTGTGAGTCAGTGGTAGGTGTCAGTCAGTCAGTCGTTGTCCAACCCGCTATATCCTAACACAGTGGTCTGCTGGAGCCATTCCCAGCCAGCAAGGCAGGGTGCCAGCCCACCGCAGGGCACACACACCCACACACTAAGCACACACACGGGACAATTTAGGATCACCAATGCACCTAACCTGCATGTCTTTGGACTGTGGGAGGAAACCCACACAGACACGGGGAGAACACGGAAACTCCACACAGGGAGGACCTGGGAAGCGAACTCGGGTCTCACTACTGCAAGGCAGCAGCGCTACCCACTGTGCCACCATGCCACCCCAATGGTAGGTTTGCTGAATCAGTTATCATTTTTACAGGTAAAATGGATCTGATTCTACACTTCTACACCTGAAATACCGGCAAGGGATAATAAACAGCTCATTCACGGTCATAATGGGAGCTACAAGGAGAACTGATGAGCAGCCAGCACACTTTTCATTTATGCTGCATCTTTTAATGAGCAACACCACATCCGTTTTTTTTGGTTTTTTTTTTTAAACCAGAATATTAAGTTTATCTCAAAAGCCATGCAAGGTTAATACTAGAAGATGGAATGGCTTTCCGAATGGTGTGTGCTGATTTGGCAACATTATGCATTTATATACCTGTAGTGCCTTTGCGTAACAAACACCATCTCGCTGTGTTTAAAGGCATAGTATAATCATTTTTCCATTTCCATAATGAAAACGACTGTCAGAGGAAGTGGCGCAATGAGTGATGGGTAATGAAAGGGCAACACTGGGCAGTTATACCGTTACATAATGAATATTATCTGAATGAGTGCGTTTACATGCACTCACAGATCCGGATTAAGGTGAAACACCAGGGATGTGCGGCCTCCCCTGTCTGCATAAAAAGTAAAACTAATGAGAACATAAAATAAATTTGTCCACTGGTCTGTGCTATACATTTGTTTTCTGTATGATTCCAATAATCATGATCATTTTATTACCACGCTTATTATTATTATTACTGCGCTTATTTTAACTTCACCTGTTTGTTGTCTGGTACAAATCTTGTAAATCGATATTTAACCCACTTCCTATTGTCCAAATGACTTGAAACTTTGCACACTTACTCACTTCCGATGACAATACATGAATCAATAATCCGTTTCACTAATTAATCAATTAATCCATGTTAATTAAGAAATGAAATTTTCATCTGAAGAATAGTTCAAGATTTCACCAATAGATGGCGCTAGTAACAGATAGAAATATTAACGGAAGTGTTCAAATATTGATTACAAAATTAAACTAAAACAAACCCAAGACTAAAAAGTTGAAAATAATATATATATATAAAAAAAACACTTTTTAAAAAACATGCTTATATTTAGTTAAAAAGTGTACTAAAAAGTAAAAAATAAGTCTCTCATACATCACTCGTAAAATAAAAGGTGGGCGTTCAAAAAACACTTCTTAAAACCTTAGCATAAGTGCCCACCTTTTATTTTACAAGTGATGTGTGAGAGATTATTTTTTACTTTTTAGTACACTTTTTAACTGGGTTTTTGAATAACATTTAAACGCACTGAATGTGCTTTACAGATATATATTTCTATAATATTACTCAGTCTGATTTAAAGACTCATGAAGGGTCTTACAGAATGTTTGAACCAACAGTCTTATTGCAACCAACGGTCTACACTGCGATAGCTCAGACAGTTGAACGACATCTTCTCTTTTTTTAGCAGCCTTTTTTATATTTGTTATACATAATGAAAATTTGTATTCATCCAAAAATCTGACTTGCTCCACCACCAAGGTGTATGTTTTTTTACACCATGGATGTGGCCTCCCAAAAAAAGTGCACTAAACTAAACTTGGGCGGCACGGTGGCGCAGTGGGTAGCGCTGCTGCCTCACAGTTAGGAGACCTGGGTCCGCTTCCCGGGTCCTCCCTGCGTGGAGTTTGCATGTTCTCCCTGTGTCGGTGTAGATTTCCTCCCACAGTCCAAAGACATGCAGGTTAGGTGCGTTGGCGATTCTAAATTGTCCCATGTGTGTGCCCTGCGGTGGGCTGGCACCCTGCCCGGGGTTTGTTTCCTGCCTTGTGCCCTGTGTTGGTTGGGATTGGCTCCAGCAGACCCCCCGTGACCCTGGAGTTAGGATATAGCGGGTTGGATAATGGATGGATGGATAAACTAAACTTAATTTAAGTGCATTTATTGTGTTAAAAGTGTGCTATTTTCAAGCACTAATTTTGTACTAAGTGTGCTAATGTAATATAACTAGTGTAACTAAATACAGTGTATATACTTAAATACAACTTGAATGTGCTATTTTGAGACGCCATTAAGATGTGCTTAAATATACTTAAGTACACTTTTTTTTATTATTTCTGTACTTTCATAAATGAACTTTGTTTCTACTTGGAGTATATTTGAATCCACATTTTAGAGACTTGTAAATGCATTTATAATATATAGGAAATGCATTTATATTTCAATCAAAATGAGAGGATAATACATTGAAAACATGTTTGTGATATACTGTATTTCAAATGCATTTACAACTCAAATATAGCATCATTTTTGTATATTATATTCCAGAAGTGCAGTAAAATACACTTAAAATGAACTTAATAATAGTGTATGAAAGTACATCAAAACTGAACTTATATTTAAAGCATGCATAGCACAGTGTTTCGGTAATGCACTAATAGCACATTTTTATATACTTTAGGGGTAGTATACTTTGTCTGAGTACAGTTAATATCAATTTAAGTATTAGTGCAAATTAGCATATTTAGATTACATACAGGCACGGTGGCGCAGTGGGTAGCGCTGCTGCCTCGCAGTTGGGAGATCTGGGGACCTGGGTTCGCTTCCCGGGTCCGCCCTGCGTGGAGTTTGCATGTTCTCCCCGTGTCTGCGTGGGTTTCCTCCGGGCGCTCCGGTTTCCTCCCACAGTCCAAAGACATGCAGGTTAGGTGGATTGGCAATTCTAAATTGGCCCTAGTGTGTGCTTGGTGTGTGGGTGTGTTTGTGTGTGTCCTGCGGTGGGTTGGCACCCTGCCCAGGATTGGTTCCCTGCCTTGTGCCCTGTGTTGGCTGGGATTGGCTCCAGCAGACCCCCGTGACCCTGTGTTTGGATTCAGCGGGTTGGAAAATGGATGGATGGATGGATTACATACACTGAAGTACTCAAGGTATTTTTAATTTGTACATCCATCCATTTTCCAACCCACTGAATCCGAACACAGGGTCACGGGGGTCTGCTGGAGCCAATCCCAGCCAACACAGGGCACAAGGCAGGAAACAAACCCCGGGCAGGGTGCCAGCCCACCGCAGGGCACACACATGGGACAATTTAGAATCGCCAACGCACCTAACCTGCATGTCTTTGGACTGTGGGAGGAAACCCATGCAGACACGGGGAGAACAAGCAAACTCCACGCTGGGAGGACCCGGGAAGCGAACCCAAGTCTCCTAACTGCGAGGCAGCAGCGGTACCACTGTGCCACCGTGCCGCCCTAATTTGTACATTTGTATTCTATTTTTTTGCACTTATTTTCAGCACACAAAGACAATAATGTGTTAGAAATGTACTTTCTCATATTAAAGTATATTTTTAGTACGATTAAGTGTATTTTATTTTTACCTCGGCTGGCTCACCAGATCTTCATTTTAAAATCTGGCCTGAGCAGACATGACAGTCAAGGGCGGCACAGATTCTTTCCTATTCCCATCCATTGATTTGTCTGATTATCCATCCATCCACTCATCAACTCAATAATCTGGGTCACATTAAGCAGCATCGAGAACAAGTCATGAACAACATCCCGTTCCCGTTGACATTTCAGTTCAAAACGACTTACAAATCGCAAGTGAAGTTGTATATCCTAAGGCGAGGTGTCTCACTCCGGGATCACACACAGAGCGTCAGCCTTGAGGATCAAACTGAAATCCACGTTCCTTACATTTCAAGAACTTGACTACCAGGGGGCGACAATGTTGTGCATTGACTAGAAAAGAAAAGATCACCCGCAGTTACAGAACAGGAAGGGACGTCACCGCCATTTCAGGACTTACTTCGTAAAATGACTTTTGGAAGGTTTCGGCAAGGCCCGGAAAGTAATGTTGGGTCAAGGACCAGTTCAGAAATTAAGCTATAAAAAGGGGAAGGAAAAACAGTACATCAAAACAAATAATACGCATCAGTTTGGAGGGTGTCTGCCATCGTGTCGTGTCATACCTCAAACTAAACAATAGTGAAATACACTCTTAACATTTACGTTGTGTTCGGCTTTGTGGGAACCAGGTAACATGTCGACAAAATTAAAATCATTAAGATTTGTGTTAATTGAAAATAGTTTTTCGTTTACATTCATGAAACGAAATATACAATATAACTATAATGTTTATACCACGTTAGAGTTTAGTAAAAAGTTAATAATAAAAGTGATTTTTTTTTTTTAATGTACAATGCATGTGTGCAATATTGTTCTAAACCAATTTAGACAGATGGTGTAGAATATGTATTGCCGTTTTCTTTACATACATGTTTAAAAATATTAAATTGGCTTAAATGTTCATTCTAAATTGGACGGGTCCTTGACCCAATGTTACTTTCCGGGCTTTGCCGAGATCTGCCAAAACCTTCCAAAAATAATTTTACAAAGTCCTGAAAACGGCGGTGATGTCGATTCCAGGTCTGTAACTACGTGTTTATAACCATAGACATAGAATTACTAGACGCCGCATGACCAGCAGCATCGTACGTCAATGTCGCCGCCATATTGCGAGTGGCACTGCTGTGGAGTGAATTAGTGGATAAAGATGCCTCACGCATGTGCTTCTTGGGATTGTACAAACTGCTGTACGCTCCAAACCAGATTACATTTCATAGGTAAGGCTGAACAATTGTTTTGGTTATGTTTGGCCATTAGAAAATCCCATTTTATAATCTTAACTTTAGCTACGCCAGGCTAAGCTAGCAGAGCTATGCATTCATGTCCTCTACACCAGCAGCAGCAGCAGCAGACGAAGAGCTTCCATCCCCTTTTGCAAATATCCCAGCAATTGTGTGTGACCATAGCTACTTACCAACCCGCTTTGGTAGCCCTTGTTTACATCTCAGGGTTTGTCGTTCGACGGATTTTGAGAAAGCTGTCCTGTGATGTGTGCCATGCTAGTTTGGTAGCAGATGCTGTACTGGCATCATATGATCAAAGCTACCACTTGCTCACATTAAAAAACAAAGGAGGTTTGATGATTCATTCTGAGGGTACAGACAAGGTGGTCAAAATAGCTGAGCGTGTTATCTGACAGTTGACATTAGGGCAACGCTGTCAGCGTATCTTTGATCAATCAGTTTGTTTGGGCTGAGATTGGTTCAGATGATGTGTTTTTTTCTCAAGGAGCGCATTGAGGAAACACAGTTTGAAACTGACAACCATCATTGTATGCTCATGTCTTTAGTTGTGTTAACTAAGGCTGCACCATATTCATCCATCCTGCTATATCCTAACTACAGGGTCACGGGGGTCTGCTGGAGTCAGTCCCAGCCAACATAGGGCGCAAGGCAGGAAACAAAACACACACACACCAAGCACAATTAAGAATCGCCAATGCACCTAACTTGCATGTCTTTGGACTGTGGGAGGAAACCGGAGTACCTGGAGGAAACCCACACAGACACGGGGAGAACATGCAAACTCCACAGAGGGAGGACCCGGGAGATGAACCCGGGTCTCCTGACTGCGAGGCAGCAGCGCTACCCACTGCGCCACCCTGCACCTGCACCCTCTTCTACATGCTGGTGTGCTGGGGAGGCAGCAAAAAGAAGAGGGACGCCTCACACCTGGACAAACTGGTGAGGAAGGCAGACACTATTGTAGGCACGGAGCTGGACAGTCTGACAATCGTGGCAGAGCAACGGGCGCTGAGCAGACTCCTGTCAATCATGGAGAATCCACTGCATCCACTGAACAGGATCATCTCCAGACAGAGGAGCAGCTTCAGAGACAGACTGCTGTCACCGTCCTGCTCCACTAACAGACTGAGGAGATCGTTCCTCCACCACACTATGCAACTCTTCAATTCCACCCGGGGGGGTAAACGTTAACATTATATAAAGTTATTGTCTGTTATACCTGCATTGTTATCACTCTTTAATTTAATATTGTTTTTTGTATCAGTATGCTGCTGCTGGAGTATGGGAATTTCCCCTTGGGATTAATAAAGTATCTATCTATCTATCTATCTATCTATCTATCTATCTATCTATCTATCTATCTATCTATCTATCTATCTATCTATCTATCTATCTATCTATCTATCTATCTATCTATTATATAGTGCCTTTCTTATCTATCTATTATATAATGACTTTTTAGTCTATCTATCTATTATATAGTGCCTTTCCTATCTCTCTATCTATCTATTATATAATGACTTTCTGGTCTATCTATCTATTATATAGTGCCTTTCCTATCTATCTATCTATCTATCTATCTATCTATCTATCTATCTATCTATCTATCTATCTATCTATCTATCTATCTATCTATCTATCTATCTATTATATAGTGCCTTTCCTATCTATCTATTATATAATGACTTTCTAGTCTATCTATTATATAGTGCCTTTCCTATCTATCTATTATATAGTGCCTTTCCTATCTCTCTATCTATCTATTATATAATGACTTTCTGGTCTATCTATCTATTATATAGTGCCTTTCCTATCTATCTATCTATCTATCTATCTATCTATCTATCTATCTATCTATCTATCTATCTATCTATCTATCTATCTATCTATCTATTATATAGTGCCTTTCCTATCTATCTATTATATAATGACTTTCTAGTCTATCTATTATATAGTGCCTTTCCTATCTATCTATTATATAGTGCCTTTCCTATCTCTCTATCTATCTATTATATAATGACTTTCTGGTCTATCTATCTATTATATAGTGCCTTTCCTATCTATCTATCTATCTATCTATCTATCTATCTATCTATCTATCTATCTATCTATCTATCTATCTATCTATCTATCTATCTATCTATCGTATTGCCAGACTGAATACTCTCAAATTACAGAGTGGCAACACACTGAAAAAGCTATGTTAAGACAGTTCTGTTTCATGGATTTTAGATCCTATCCTGTATATATTTAAGTAACCACATTGTGTGTGAGTGAGATTGAGAGAGGAATGAGTGAAATGTTTTCAGAAATTATTAAGCCAATTTGTGTACAATAAAATTGTTTCTTTTTGTCATTGAGTGGATCATTTCACTGTTAAAAGAAAGACTAGACTGCCAGTTGCAGTCTTACTATTTTGACTTTCAGACGTTGGTCAAGTTTTCCTCTCAATAATGGGTTGTATTAAGTTCCATGCATATTACGTCACAATTTGTGTTTAGCGGCCATTTTACCAGGGGATGTCGAAGATGTACGTCGCTCAGTTAGACGCAGACAGTTCAATGCGGTATTACTAGTAAAGTCTAATCACAGACAAGAATGACAAAAATAAAATTCACCTTTCTCTTTTTGGACTCACTAGCTGTAGGGCATTGATTCCTTCTCTTTTGCAGAATACATTGGTTGACTACTAAGTATTGCTGTTTGTGACTCATCAGCATAGCCTAGTTTTAAGTTAGGAACCCAGTCAGTGTTAACTTCATCGTTCATATATATGCTGGTGCTCATGTCAAAAAAGATGCTTTGCTGGGTTACAAGAGAATTTGCTGATTTGGAATTGAAAGCAAATACTTCATATTTAATTAAAAGAAACCCTTTCGATAATACAAATAATCTTTTCAAAATGGATTTACTTAAAGATAAAAACTCACTATGGAGTACAGGATGTTTTTGAGATTTCATCATTACTTATGTCACTTTTATATCCCTATTTTGGATATAACTGTAGACCAGATAGCAGCTATTGATGCTGTCAGTAATCACCATCACAATTTTTTTACTTACCATAGCATTCCCGAAAATAAACTGCAGTTTGAAATATATTTACTGCATTTATAAAAGTAAATTTGTGTGGATCTAACCTACCTGGAAGGAAATGCTCAGAACACACAACGTTCCACCACCCGACAGTATGGTCATTCAAGTTTTTCCGATTGATGGCTTTTAGCCAAGCTTTCCGTCGCCTTTCCGTTACTTCTTCGGTTTCTTTTCCTTGATTTTTACAACCCGAAGGTATACAAAAGAAACGTAGCTTGGGGTTTTTCTTGCTGCTGTTACTACAGCCAAACACACAACAGTCGATAGTCACGGTCGTCCAATTCGTTCCCCGGTAAAATGGTCGCTGCCTAGTTTTCATTTATGCGTGCTTTGATAATGACGTCAGCTTAATACAACCCATTACCAGGGCCGGATTTTCCTATAGGCTAACTAGGCTTCCGCCTAGGGCCTCAAGATCAAGAGGGGCCTACATTCAAATTGTTAGCAAAATTAAAATTACACTATTCTAAAAACAGTGAACTCTAAAACACTGAACCGAAAATAAGGAGAAATTCTACGCATATGACTAATAAACAAACATAAAAATGTATTGGTTAATCACAGTAATGATGTATTTTATTATCTCTCATGTAATTTACAAACTTAAAAATGGAAGGTGAAAGGGCCTCATAAGTGGAATACCCTAGGGCCTCTTTTCATATAAATCCGGCCCTGCCCATTACCATTATTAGTGTATAAATTGATATAAATAATTGCATTTAAACGATTTGCCAAAATCTGTTGCATGTAAACGATACTGTTTTAAACGTTATTGTTTTTTCATCAGAAAACCCGGTTTCCACGTCTACCTGTATTAGTTTAAATGGCACTTTTGCCACTCGCAATATGGCGGACGCGCTGACGTATCGTGTCGATCGGGCAACACAGTGAATGGGCGTCTACCTATATATGTCTGTCTATAACTGCGGTGACGTATGGTGCTGTGGCTCTGCAAGTGGATATTATTGGGGCTGTATCCGTACCGGTGTTCACGGCGAAAACTAAGAGCGCTGACATCTTGAAAGCGAAGTAAAAGAAATCAGATAAACCTGAAACGAAAATTTTGAAAAAAATTTCACTGCCCCCCAATTCAATGGTGACTGGGAGCTTTATATAAGTTACTAGGCAGGCGTTACTAAAAGAACAACCTGCTGATGGCGCTCTACAGCAGCACGCGCTTAATAAGGCGGATTTTCCATTGCGCGTTTTGTAGGAGTGGACGACACACTGCTGAGGTCATGTTTTATCAGTAGTTGCTGTTTGACTGCTGCTCATCCTGGCTTTTAAAAATTGTGTCAGCGCCTTGAGGGCTAGCGGCGAGTCATACCGCTCGGCAGATTGTTCTCGAGTATTTTTATTCTATGGAGTCATTACAAGAGAGGCAGATCAGACGGCAAAAGTAGCGGATTAAGTCATGACGCGTCATACAGTAGACCGAGTGCATATACCGGAGCAGTACAGTGTGAGAATTTACTCTGAAAGGGACGACGCTAGTCTAAAATTGGACACACGCGCACCCTTTCAAAGTAGAGTCACCAAATCAATCTCACATAGCATGTAAACAAAGAGATCTGCGTTAATTTGGAGCCAACGGGTGAATCCCTCAGAAAAATTCCTCCCCAAAGAGGAAATGAGCCAGTGTTCGCCAGTCACCTGATCGAGACTAGCGTTAAATCAAACCAATTTGAAAATAGATGATATTCTTCTCCAAAGAAAGTTCGGCAGAATTATCGTTTCAAATAATTTCAAAAATGCATTTTTATTAAACTAAAAAGCAAATTTTAGAGATTTAAATAGTAAATGACGAATTTTAAGGGCGGCACGGTGGCGCAGTGGGTAGCGCTGCTGCATCGCAGTTGGGAGACCTGGGTTCGTCTCCCGCGTCCTCCCTGCGTGGAGTTTGCATGTTCTCCCCGTGTCTGCGTGGGTTTCCTCCCACAGTCCAAAGACATGCAGGTTAGGTGGATTGGCGATCCTAAATTGGCCTTGGTGTTTGTGTGTGTCCTGCGGTGGGTTGGCACCCTGCTCGGGATTGGTTCCTGCCTTGTGCCCTGTGTTGGCTGGGATTGGCTCCAGCAGACCCCCGTGACCCTGTGTTCGGATTCAGCGGGTTGGAAAATGGATGGATGGATGGTGAATTGGGGGTGTCTGTCCTGACTGCAATGGGCGTAAAGGTGGTACCATTTCTGGGCGGAATGCCAGTCCATCGTAGGAGGCAACTACATTGACCAACAAGCATATAAACAGATGTATGAATGTGCAAGACGTGCCACAGAAAATCCACACGAACTCGAAAAGAAGAATACAGATTCCATACTGGCACCGACCAAATCGAACCCAGATTCTTGTGCCGTCGAGACAGGAGTATCAACGGCGGTGCCAACAGGCCTTTCTTTTTAAGTCTGAACAAAAAATCAAATGTCATTCTTTAAATCATTAGAACTGAAATACGTAACATAACCATCTCAATATAGCTGGTGACCTATAGGCGCAGGGCTGGCTCTAAAATTTAAGCGAACTAGGCGGTCACCTAGGGAGGGAAAATTTGGAGAAGACGTTTTTTAAACAATACGAACACTGTACTATACCTGATATTGTTTGATATTACTTTGGCAAATAGCGACGTTTGATTTTAACGCCTGACGACACAATCCAACAATAACAAGGACATCAATAATAACAATGATGGTATAAATAGTAATTCTCAAACTACAGCATAGAAGACGATGCGGCAAAATAAAATTGCACGATGAAAACGGCAGCAGCTCTTGCATGAAGGCTGATTTCATTCAAACCATAAACATCACCCAAATGGTCTAACATAAAAACATGCGTTTCAAGATGGCAAATATTGTTCCCTGTTGCCCACCACAGTCACTCTATGCCATTCTCTCTTGACACGCTAAAAAAGTTTTCCATAGTCCGCCCCTCAATGAAAAAAAACTATCTGAAGTCGTACATGGATTGGACAGTTATTTTGCAATATTTGCATACAGGAGCATACAGTAAAACGGAATCCTGGGTAAATATTTTAAGATCATAATTGTAATTCAATTTGTATTTGATTTTTTGTGAGTGTATTAGGTTTTCAATTATTTTACTAATTTAAACATTTGTATGTGAAGAAGCTGATTTTTTAGGAGTGTAACTAAACTGTCAGCATCATCATAAAATACTTGTCTGAGTCGTGCTTTAAATATAGACCTATAGTTTAATATTACAGTGTAAATGTTATGCGTGCCATACCTTTAACTTTAGAGAAATAATAAAGAAATAATTCACAAGCTTGCTAATACAACCATTTCCCACGTGTTTTCTTAAATGTCACCTGTCAAGACCGTTTTTTTTTTTTGTTTCCGAGACAGACGTTCCTATAAGAAATCAAACGTCCCCTCAATATTCGCAAACTGTAAATTCACGGTTTTGTTTTCAACCCGTTCATATTTCTCTCTCCGGTCTCGTGTAAAAACACAAATGCTGGGCCGGCCTTGGTGCAAAGCGTAGACGTCGCTATTTTATTTAAAAGAGCATATTAACGCTTGGAGCAACATGGTGGCGCAGCAGATGGAGTCTGCGTGGAGTTTGTACGTTCTCGGTCAAGCTGTTAAAAAGTTTGCAGATAATTCTGGTTCCATAAACAGGTCACACGTGCCTGTGAGGCTCTCACCTCCAACCTTGGGACCTGAATTCAGCTTCCGCTTCGCTCACCGTCGAGTACACGTTTCTAACGAGTTTCCTTCCAAGTCCTAATAACTTGTGAGTACATCCTATGCACCCTGTGTTGGACTGGCGTCCCGTCTAGCGTTTGGTTCCCACCCTGTGCCCTCCTTTTGCTATTAAATAAATACATCCCGTTAATTTGTAACAAATAATATTAATAGCTGGAGATAGGTGGACGCAGCTTTTCAAACTCTTCACATACAGTACATTGACATTATTGCTTAAAACGTGCAGTTTTGGACCACTTTCAACATAATCTAGAATTTCAACGGCACTTATGCTGAGAGGGCCGAGCTTTTTTCTTTGCTGCAGATAAATTAGACATTTTTTTTTCCCGGTATTTTTTCACACACATTATACAATGGCCTGTAATCTTGCCGTTCAGTAACTCACAGAACGTGGCGTTCTTTAAAAGCCATCGTTTCTCACTTTTCATTCTCTTGAGGCGCCGCGCTCGCCGAATGCCAAAGCGCAAAAAAAAAAAAATGGGAGCTGCGCCCGCCTCTGCCTTGCGTGGATGTCACCTTCATTTCACAATGCGGCGGTCCGCCCGTCCGTCCGTCCGTCCGCGTCCCTCCTCAAGACCCCAAAGTGTAAAGGAAGCGCCGGGACACTGACCGGAATCGGGAGTGCTGCGTGGGCTGCGGTCCGCGCCGTCTGGCTGCTCTTCGGAGGGGAGATGGGGGGTGCCTTGTCACTGATCTGGTCCACGGAAGAGTGTCTCCAGCAGGGACGGCCGCCCAATGCTGCCGTGCTACTTACTTGTTGACGGCAGCAGTCCCCCCCTCACCTAAACCTCTCTAAGTTGCTGGCAGAGTAACGTGTGTCTCTGTTTCATAGACAGTGATCCAAGATGACCCCCTCTCTCTCTCTCTTCTCACTGTCAACTGAGACCCCCCGCCCCCCATGAGGACTAGGGAATCCTCCATTAACTTCTACCATCAACCCCCCCATGCCTGTAACTCCACATTTGTGACAAGTGGCTGAGGTCCTGCAACAGGTGCTGTCAGATCCAACCCCCCACTCCCCTTGGTAAGTGGCTTTTACACACATACCCATGCAGAGTCTGGCATGAGGGCACCAAAGCAACAGGGCAAATGAGGAAAAAGACAGTGGAAGAATAAGAAACAGAATGGAGAAGAGGAGAAGTGGAGGGCGTGAGGCGCATGGGGTCAGGTCTGCACTGCAGATGGAAGGAGAGGAGGGGGTGTGTGATGGGGGGGGGGGATTGGGGGGGTGGGGGGTGACATTTACCAGAAGGAAGGTCGATGCAGGTACAACTTTTTATTCAGCCACTAGATCAGAGCTTACTGTGGATAATGTGGATCTAATCTTTAGATTTCATACTTTCATCACATAGCCATACAAACAGGACATAAAGTAGGACTGCATATGACACAATATTTCAATAATGCAAAGCAAACCACAGGCAAATACTGAGATTTGTCATAACCAAAAAGAGGAAAAGGAAGAACCATTTGGTCTGCATGATCGTTCTGAACCAGCGTGCTGGGTTTGGTGTGAGCGTGAACGGAGTGAGTGAGCTTCTGTGTAAACGGAGCATTTTACTCTATAAATACACGTAATAACTAGGAGTGCTTCACAAAACATAAAAAGATCAGCACACAGCAGAAGATGACCGTCGTGCAAATACAACGGAGAAAGGCAGAGGCATCTCACCAGGCTTTTCCAGGAAAGAAACTGAACGCCGTTCATCAGTCAGTCTGAGTCGTCCGGAGTTGTAATTTTGGATGCAGGGGAAAGCTAGTAGTGCTGGTTATGGAGTCCATCAGTGCAGTACCGCCGCTCCCTATACGCAGAGTACGCAGTCTGCGTAGGGCACCAACTCCCAGGGGGGCACCATCCCAGCTGCTCAAAATAATCGTTTTTATATATTATAATAATAAATTAATATTAATAATATACATATACAAATAAACAAAAATATAAACGTATATATTGCATTTTACGGTGAACGCAGAGTAGACTAAGCACACGTGATGACGCGCGCGCCCTCTGTTACGGCTGCCTAACTAATATTTGGGGGAGGGGGCACAAAAGTAAATTTCTGCTTAGGGCACCCATTTGGCCAGCAGCGGCCCTGCATCAGTGTAACCTTCATCAGCAGAGACCCCATCCATTACAGTCCTTTTAATTGCATACAGAGAATATGTGATAAAAAACGGAATGCCTTTCAAAAAGAGTTCTGTTACGAGAAAGTTTACAAAGCACGTAACATTAATGTAGACTCTCAGAAGAGAGTCCAGCTATGGAGGAGGTGCTTGGAACAATATACAGCTATTAATAGTTATTTTAAATAGCACCTTACTCACCAAATCATTACGATTTACAAGACACAGCACAAGATAATAAAGTGTAATAAATCATCATTGTAATCCAACACAGTTTACAATTATTGAAATAAGAAATGCTTAAAGCTCCAAGAGCGCAGGGAAAATAGGTCTGTCTGTAATGGCTTGTTACAGCGGTGTAGCATTACAAGTAGCTCATAATCTACACGTAGGTAAGTGGTTAGTTAGTAAGGGAAGATAAATGTCAGCTTACCCTCTGTGCCAGACGTGTGTAGGTTCATAGGGATATTATACGGGGTTCTACGGAAGTCGAGAGAGGACGTGCGATATCACTGCTCTTTTAATTGCTTTCCTGAGATAACTTTAGATAACTGAGATCATTTTATCGAGCTCTCAAGATAACAAAAAATTTGTTTTCTTGACATAATGGAATCATTTTATTGAGATCTTGAGAAAATGAAATTTCTAATCAACATCACATTTCGTTAAAATGTAAATAAAAGACATGCAAATGTGGTGTCAGCTAACCCAAGACATGGATATTTGATGCCAGGCAGCAATCAGACTCAGGTTTCTGAGAAGTACTTCATATTCCAAAGACAATATTGATTATTATAACTTGAGGGTAAGTGATGGTTTACAGCTTCCTTATTAAGTAAATGTTAAAATATGCACGTAATGTAATATCAATAGTGTTTAACCACAAGATGTGATTGGAGATTGAGGAATGCTATGGGCAATACCTAGCCATTCCTTATTCTTCTATATGGCACCTTTCAAAAGGAGTGCTGTCATTAAACAGTGTTCAAAATAAAGTACTGTCTATCTATCATTATTATATAGTGCCTTTCACATCTATCTATCTATCTATCATTATTATATAGTGCCTTTCACATCTATCTATCTATCTATCTATCTATCTATCTATCTATCTATCTATCTATCTATCTATCTATCTATCATTATTATATAGTGTCTTTCACATCTATCTATCTATCTATCTATCTATCTATCTATCTATCTATCTATCTATCTATCTATCTATCTATCTATCATTATTATATAGTGCCTTCAACATCTATCTATCTATCTATCTATCTATCTATCTATCTATCTATCTATCTATCTATCTATCATTATTATATAGTGCCTTTCACATCTATCTATCTATCTATCTTTCTATCTATCTATCTATCATTATTATATAGTGCCTTTCATATATATCTATCTATCTATTATATAGTGCCTTTCATATCTATCTATTATATAGTGCCTTTCATATCTATCTATCTATCTATCTATCTATCTATCTATCTATCTATCTATCTATCTATCTATCTATTATATAGTGCCTTTCATATCTATCTATCTAATGACACTGTTATATTGAGAAATTGTTATTTATATTGATGTGTTCATGTCTTCTGTTTATTGTGCAAAATAAAGTTTATATTAAAAAAAAATATCTATCTATCTATCTATCTATCTATCTATCTATCTATCTATCTATCTATCTATCTATCTATCTATCTATCTATCTATCTATCATTATTATATAGTGCCTTTCACATCTATCTATCTATCTATCTTTCTATCTATCTATCTATCATTATTATATAGTGCCTTTCATATATATCTATCTATCTATTATATAGTGCCTTTCATATCTATCTATCTATCTATCTATCTATCTATCTATCTATCTATCTATCTATCTATCTATCTATTAAAAGGCATGCAGGAACAGAACACAGTCATGTAGATTAAACAGTAATTCAGAATCAATTTAAATAATAAACATCACAGATACTTTTTCACCTGGGCTTTTCGCCGAGTACAGTGGAATCTGGGTGTCTGTCTGTTAGTTTTATCTTCACCAGCAGAGGGGACACAGCAGGCGCCATCCTTCAGTTGCTAAAAGGAAACTCCATGATGGATAACACATACAGTAACAGTGAATGGCCTAATTCACTCCAGAGTCTGGACTGGACTGGACAGTGCATATTCATTTTAATTTTTATATAGTGCATTTTCAAGAAACAGAAAGTTATTTTTTTGTATTATGCGTCTGTTTTTGACCCAGTATAGTGGAACAGGAAATGTTAACCTGATGAGTGCTGGATAGCTTTTTGTCACCACTGAGCTAAGACTCCATGCATGGGTTGCCTACAGTGGTAAATGTGTACTCATTAATATTTATTTTCTATGGCACCTTTCAGTGTCATAAACTGCTTTTTAAAGATAACAAGGAAATATGAGTGTCAGTCAGTCAGTCAGTCATTTTCTAAGCCACTATATCCCAACTACAGGGTCACGGGGGGTCTGCTGGAACCAATCCCAGCCAACACAGGGTGCCAGCCCACCGCAGGGCACACACACACACACGGGACAATTTAGGATCGCCAATGCACCTAACCTGCATGTCTTTGGACTGTGGGAGGAAACCCACGCAGACACAGAGAGAACATGCAAACTCCATGCCAGGATGACACAGGAAGCGAACCCAGGTCTTCTTACTGCCAGGCAGCATTGCTACCACTGCACCATCGTGCCACCCGGAAATATGAATGTAATAAATAAACAAAAACAAAAAAACAAACAATATGGGGGCATATCATAGAAAACAGGGAAGCAGAAGATGCTTTGGTACTTTTGGTGCTTCTAAACCAGTATACTGGAAGGAGAGGACTGCCATTCTGACCTTTATCAAGAGGAAGAGAGGCTGGCACACTGGGTGTTTTTCCTTACACACTGAGAAAAATGTCAGGTATGAAGGTCCTATTATGGAAAATGCATATTGTTTAACAATTATTTAACCCTCCATATTGATGAAATAATACACTGATCAGCCACAATATTTAAACCACCTCCCTGATCTTGTGTAGTTCCCCCTGTGCTGACCTGACGAGGCATGGGCTCCACAAGACCTCTAAAGGTGCCCTGTGGTCTCTGCACCAAGACGTTAGCAGCAGATCGTTTAAGTCTTGTACGTTGTGAGGTGGTACCTCCATGGACCAGACTTGGTTTTCCAGCACAGCAAAGTTCTTGATTGGATTGAGATCTGGGGACTTTTGGAGGCCAAGTCAACACCTTGAACTTTTTGTCATGTCCGCCATACCATTTTTGAACAATTTGTGCAGTGTCCTGCTAAAAAAGGCCGCTGTCATCAGGGAATGCTGTTATCATGAAGGGCTGTACTGTATGTGGTCCTCAGCCATCTTAATGTAAGTGATACGTGTCAAAGTCCCAAGGTTTCTCAGCAGTTGCCCAGAGCATCACACTGTCTCAACCGGCTTGCCTTCTTCCCATCCTGCATCCTTCTGCCATCTCTTCTCCAGGTGAACGACACACACACACCCAACCGTCCACAAGATCTAAAAGTAAACAGGATTCATCGGAGCAGGCCACCTTCTTCCACTGCGCCAACGCTCATATGATGGTGGTGGTGGACAGTGGTCAATATAGGCACTCTGACCGGTCTGCAGCATCTCACAGGCCCAGGCCCAGCAAAGTGTAATGCCCTGTGTGTTCTGACACCTTTTTTCTCTCATGGCCAGCATTAGGTTTCTCAGCAATTTGCACTCCAGTAGCTATTCTGGTTAATCAGACCAGACAGGGTAGCCTTTGCACCTCACATGCATTAATAAGCCTTGGGCGCCCATGGCCCTGTCACTGGTTCACCAGTTGTCCTTCCTTGAACAACTCTTGGAAGGTACTAACCACAGCATTCTGGGAACACCCTATGAGATTTGCCGTTTTGGGGATGCTCTGACCCAGTGAGTCTGGCCATCACAATTTGTCCCTTGTCAGAGTTGCTCAGATTGTTACGCTTGGCCATTTTTCCGGCTGCCAACGTGTCCCCTTCAAGAACTGACTGTTCTCTTGCTGCCTAATACATCCCACCCTTCGACAGGTGTCACTGTAAGGAGAAAATCAAAGTTATTCACATCACGGGTCAGTGGTTTGAATTTTGTGGCTGATCAGTGTACAGTACTGTTACAAGGCACTTTACAAAGATTATCCATATTACTAACCGAGAATGATAAACCGGATGTGGACGCAGGTACATGGCATGCCCATGGACGCAGGAGACATAGTGCGCAGGCGCTGACAGCGAGCGAAGTCTGATCCACCGAGAACGAAGGAGTCACAGCTCAATAATGAAGGAGCTCAACTGAGCACAGACAATATGGAACCCTAACCGTCCACACTACACAGCATAGTCAAACCCGACCCGACATAGTACGGAAGGTGCATGCGCCTACAATGCGCGTCTAACACACCGCAGGCAGACCCCCGAGATGGTACAGACGCCCCAGAGATACGGACTCCACAGCATATGTGAATCCCATTACAGTAATACAATAATATGAGTACTCACAGACAAAACAAACACAACAGGCTTCGGCGTCCCGCCCCACAATCAAACCGGAGAGAGTACGGCGTCCCCAGACGTCCACAAAACACAGCATAGTCAAACCCGAGATAGTATGGAGGGTGCATGCGCCTACAACGACTACCACATGAAACACACACACGGCACCGGAGGTATAATATTAGCTCAACTAACGTACATAAGTGCCTACAACGCGTCACGGCTCAAAAACAAAGGAGCTCAACTAACGTAAATAAGAAATGAAGCAACGCGTCCATAGGTAACACAAAAAAGAGGATTCAGCCCCCCGCCCCAGAGTGAAACGGGAAAAAAGTACGGAGTCCAACAAAGGTCCACCATACACAGCATAATAGTACGGAAGGCGCGAGTTAGTACGACAGCCGAAGGCGCCTACAACGCGTAATAAGAATAAACAAACGCTCCGTTTTAAGCGTACGTCATCCTCACACGTCCAAACTGTAATAAGAATAAACAAACGCTCCGTATTGAACGTACGTCATCCTCACATGTCCAAACTGTAATAAGAATAAACGAACGCTCCGTATTGAACGTACGTCATCCTCACATGTCCAAACTGTAATAAGAATAAACAAACGCTCCGTTTTAAGTGTACGTCATCCTCACACGTCCAAACTGTAATAAGAATAAACGAACGCTCCGTATTGAACGTACGTCATCCTCACATGTCCAAACTGTAATAAGAATAAACAAACGCTCCGTTTTAAGTGTACGTCATCCTCACACGTCCAAACTGTAATAAGAATAAACGAACGCTCCGTTTTGAACGTACGTCATCCTCACATGTCCAAACTGTAATAAGAATAAACGAACACTCCGTATTGAACGTACGTCATCCTCACATGTCCAAACTGTAATAAGAATAAACAAACGCTCCGTTTTAAGCGTACGTCATCCTCACACGTCCAAACTGTAATAAGAATAAACGAATGCTCCGTATTGAACGTACGTCATCCTCACATGTCCAAACTGTAATAAGAATAAACAAACGCTCCGTTTTAAGTGTACGTCATCCTCACACGTCCAAACTGTAATAAGAATAAACGAACGCTCCGTATTGAACGTACGTCATCCTCACACGTCCAAACTATACAGCATAAGTGAATCACATTACAGTGATGCATTATTAAGAGTACAACCACAGAAAACGCTCCGTATTAACAGTAAGTGCAATTATTCATATTACTAACGGTAAACAACGGAGAACTAATGGAGTCAAACTCATTCAAGGACAACACACCATCTTTACTACAAATGTTGTTCATGAAGACATATTCCAATAAATCTTTGTAATGTGCCATGCTATGGGTTCTTTACTTCCTATGTGCGTCATCTACACCTTTACACTCTGATCTATCTCATACATACATATATTTCAGGATACCCAACACCAGGGGTTGGCGAGCGAAGTAAGCAGGGGGCGGAACCCCCTAGTAATTTAATAAATCAGAAGAAGACGACATGTGAACATCATTAGACAGCTGAAAGACGCCGTGTTTTCTTCCTTTTTTGTGATTTTACAACCAGGGTGGACCTGTTAGTATGATGTTTACAAGCAAGGTCTGGGACACTGAGGGCCAATTGCTGACAATGCATGTGAATGAACCTTTCTTCTACAGTATATAGTGTCTTTCACAGAGAGCACCTGCCAGAATGTGCTTTACAAAGCAACACAAGGCCCCTCATACAGTATACAATAAATTCATTTTTAGCGGTTTTGATCATATATGTTGGAAAGGATTTGGGCAGGTGGTCTGTCAGTATGGCCTTCACCAGCTGGAGGTGGTGCTGTAGGAGCTTTTCTTCAGTCAAAGAGGTGAGACTCCAGGTATGAAGCTTCTGCTGAGGAATAGGCCTTTTATTTTATATAGCGCCATTCACAGAGAGCTCTCTTGTAAAATGCTTTAAATAAAAAACATTTTAAATAATTCAAATATACTGCTAACAAATGAAAGGAACCCTTTTTAATGAGAGTATAGCATCCAGTCAATGAACTTTCTGGGCTATTGATCTGCTCAGGGAAGTAGCAGAGGGGCTTGTTCATCAGTTTCAGCTGCTTTGGTGCACTAGAGGGGCAAAAATGAGAGAGACGACCCCCAAAACAGAAATGAATGGTTTAACAGGTGGAGGCCACTGACATTTTTCCACCCTCATCTGTTTTGTCACTCGTTTTGCATTTGGCTACGGTCAGTGTCACTACTACTGGTAGCATGAGGCCATACCTGGACCCTACAGAGCTGGCACAGGTAGTCCAACTTCTCCAGGATGGCACATCAATACATGCCTCCCATCACCAGAAGGTTTGCTGTGTCTCCCAGCACATTCTCAAGGGCATGGAGGAGATTTCAGGAGACAGGCAGTTACTCTAGGAGAGCTGGACAGGGCCCCTCGTAGAAGGTCCTTAACCCATCAGCTGGACCCACCGGTATCTGCTCCTTTGGTGAAGGAAGAACAAGATGAGCACTGGGAGAGCCTACAAAATGACCTCCAGCAGGCAGGCCACTGGTGTGAATGTCTCTGACCAAACAAACAGAAGCAGACTTCATGAGGGTGGCCTGAGGGCCCAACGTCCTCTAGTGGGCCCTGTGCTCACTGCTCACCCGGCAAGGTGGAGCTCAATTGGCATTTGCCATTGAATACCAGAATTGGCAGGTCCACCACAGGCGCCCTGTGCGTTTCACAGATGAGAGCAGGTTCACCCTGAGCACATGTGACAGACGTGAAAGGGTCTGGAGAAGTCGTGGAGAATGTTAGGCTGCCTGTAACCATCATTCAGCATGACCGGTTTGGTGTTTTGGTCAGTGAGGGTCTGGGGAGGCATATCCATGGAGGTACACACAGACCTCTACAAGATAGACAACGGCACCTTGACTGCCATTAGGTAGCGGGATGAAATCCTTGGACCCATTGTCAGATCCTATGCTGGTGCAGTGGCTCCTGGGTTCCTCCTGGTGCACGACATGTGGCGAGAGTATGCAGGCAGTTCCTGGAGGATGGAGGTATTGATACCATTGTCTGGCCCCCATGCTCACTCACCTGACCTCAATCCAATAGAACACCTCTGAGTGGGACATTATGTTTCGGTCCATCCGACGCCACAGACTGTCCAGGAGCTCAGTGATGCCCTGGTCCAGATCTCTGGAGGAGATCCCCCAGGACACCATCCATCATCTCATTAGGACGTTGTCGGGCATGCATACAAGCACGTGGGGGCCATACAAACAACTGAGCACGATTCTGAGTTGCTGCAATGAAATTTTGGCACAATGGACTCGCCTGCCTGCCTGCCACATCATTTTTTCCCTTTGATTTTCGGGGTGTCTTTGAATTCCGCCCTCTGTACGTTGATCATTTTCATTTCCATCAAACGATGTGCCATCCTTTCATTCCTAACACATTACCAGTCCATATCAGCAGAGACAGCCAGCAGGATTTTTTCCCCATTGAGATCTGATGTGTTTCAAAGCGTTCCTTTAATTTTGTGAGCAGTTTATAACAAATGATAATAAAATATTCAGACTAAAAGATTTTTTTGTGTTTGCATCATTAGTCATCTTCATTCAGAACACTTTCATCATGGGGGTGCTGGTCTGGGGATTTGTGGCTGGTAGTCTGCCAGTCTGACCTTTACCGGAAGGGGGTCAGTGCAAGGAGAGCATTTCTTTAGATTAAGATTTCAGACATTAAAGTCTAGAGAGCAAAGAAATAGCAACCAACGTCTTCACCATTTAATGTTTTAACACCAGGGATAGCAGTGCTGGTGCTCCTAGGGGAGGGGGGGGGGGGGGGGGAGTTCAGTAATGGAGGACAAAAATTAGAAGAGAAGAACAAGCAGAAAGAAGAAAGAGGTGCTAAGAGAAACATGGTGATGGGCACGGCCAGGAGAGTGCCAGAATGTGTGAGTGGAATGGCTGGTAACACGAGCTGAGGGTAATAAGATGGCCGGTGGGGGGAGGGCGGGGGTCCTTTCGGTTATGGACAGTAGAAGACAGGTGCCACCTGTCAGCGGAGGGAGGGGGTCACCCTCACCATGACATCATTGCTGGACGAAAACAGCTGCGTCGACATGAAGCCGTCATGTTTTCAATCAGCACTTTTGCACCTGGGAGCCTCCTAAGTGATGCCAATCTGTGGGGTGAGGTGCGGAGGTTAACACAGATCAGGTTGTCCCTCGTTAAAAAGTCATTATTGTGATCGGTCAGCAGGGAGGATAATTATAACAAGTTTTGTGAACTTAATCCAATTTGTTTGGTGCTTTTAAAACAACATGAAATGCACCCTAAAAAGTGCTCGCTCCTCATCTGATTTTGATTCTGTTGTATTTGGTTTCTCTTAGTTCTGCTACTTTACACCCGGGCTTCTGCCACTCAGACATGCCGAACATGTTGTGCCAGGCACGTAATGAGGTTGCTCAGTGATGTGGGCAATGCAAGTCGGCAAGTTGTTGTCTTCTCCCTAATCTAATGTCTGTCTTCAGCTATGCCATTCATTTCCTCGAGTTATGCTCTGCCATGTGTCTAATTTTCCATACCCTGTGAAGATGGCACGTCCCTCCATCTTGCATGTATATACGGTCTAAACAGGCTGGAAACCCACAAAAAGTATTATGTTTTGTGTTGAGAGTGGCTAGGTTAGCCATACATGTCACACAGAAAGTTTCATGGGCCACCAAACCCACTCAAGTCTGCTGTAGACATGGCTACCCTGTAAAGTACCCCCCCCCCAACACACACACACACACACACACACACACACGTCCCCCCCCTCTCTCTCCAAAGGGTGGGAGGGATTTAAAGTAGGTGGTGTCCAGTGGAGAGACACTAGCAGGACCACCACATGGAACGTGCTTATGTAATTGCTGCCCTCCATCTCAAACTCCAGTCCTGGAGAGCCACAGTGGCTGCAGGTTTTCATTCCAACCCTGTTCTTAAGTGGTGACCAGTTTTGGCTGCTAATTAAATTCTTTTGAATTCATTTTAATTGCCTTGTTTTTTAAGATTTGTTCCCCTGAATTTCTTCATCGTTCCTCTGAATTGTTTCAGTTCTTTCCTTAAGCAGAAACGAAATGTGAAGTGAGTGAGCCAAAGGGACACAAACTCCAACCAATTTCACTCCAACCGGTTAATTAATTAGGCACAGAGTCCTGTCGTTCACTAAACCCGTTCTTTAATTCCATGGCTTGTTGCTGCTCTCGTTGTGCAATAGCAGACATTTCTGAAATTATTGATTTTTCTCTTTTCTAAGAGAACCGTTAAACTGATTTGAGGACCTGAGCAGATCAGCATTCCTGAGACCTCCACCCTTTTAATGTTCAGATATTGTGTGATGGACACCAGATGTTTTGGCTCATTTTGTATCTCATTATTGTTTGGCTGCTAATTAAGGAAAAAGAAACAATGAAGGGGTCTGAGTCTTCAAGATCAACTCAGTTACAATGAATTCAAAAGAAGTTAATTAGCCGCAAGAACAGGTCACTAATTAAGGTCACTGTGGCCCTCCAGGACCAGAGTTTGAGACCACTGGTTCAATTCAGTTTGTGGACAGGCTGCCAGTTTCCATTACAACTTGTCATTATTGTCTGAGGTGAATTCCCATTTGAAGCTGAACTACTTTACCTTTTTTATTAACACAATGCATAAACTTTGAGTTAACTTTCATGAATTCATGCTGTGGACGGCGTGGTGGCGCAGTGGGTAATGCTGCCACCTTACAGTTAGGAGACCTGGGTTCGCTTCCTGGGTCCTCCCTGCATGGAGTTTGCATGTTCTCCCCGTGTCTGCGTGGGTTTCCTCCCACAGTCCAAAGCAGATGCAGGTTAGGTGCATCAGTGATTCTAAATTGTCCCGTGTGTGTATGTCCTGCAGTGGGCTGGTGTCCTGCCCGGGGTTTGTTTCCTGCCTTGTGCCCTTGTGTTGGCTGGGATTGGCTCCAGCAGTCCCGCGTGACCCTGTAGTTAGGATGTAGCAGGTTGGATGATGGATGGATTATTGTTTTGCTGCTAATTAAGGAAAAAGAAACAATTAAGGGGTCTAAGTCTTCAAGAGCAAGTCAATTAGGGTTAGGGTTAGGGAAGCAGCAGAAGCCAACACATTACACCGATTTTAAAAACCCTACACTGGCTGCCAGTTAGATTTAGAATTGATTTTAAGATACTCCTCTTAACCTATAAGGCACTAAATGGTCTAGCCCCTGCCTACTTGAGTGTCTTGCTCCATCGTCACAATCCCCCTCGTGTTCTTAGATCCGCAGATCAGCTGCTCCTAACTGTTCCCAAGGCACATTTTAAAGTTCGTGGTGAAAGGGCTTTTTCCATCTGTGCACCTAGGCTCTGGAACTCCTTACCTTTAGTGGTTAGGCAAGCCGCTTCAGTCGCCACATTCAAATCACACCTAAAAATGCACTTCTTCACATTGGCTTTTAATTCTTAACCTGTCTTATTTCCACTTGCTTTTTGCTATTTCTCTGTTTTATTGGGTCCCCTGACCTGTTTTTAGTGTCTCTGTTTTAATTCTCTCTTAATGTTTGTTTTCAATATTTTGCTTTTAGTCTTGCTTGTTTTAACTGTACAGCGCTTCGGTCAGTTGTAATGCTGTGTTTTTAAGCGCTTAACAAATAAAAATGGTATGGTATGGTATGGTAATTAAAATTAGTTCAAAAGATGTGAATTAGCAGCAAAAACAGGTCACTCATTAAGAAAAGGGTTAGAATGAAAACCTGCTGCCATGGTGGTCCTCCAGGACCGGAGTTGGGGACCCCTGCTGGCCTAAACCAATTTATATCAGTCCCAGATAAACCAATCCATTCCTTAAGATGATTTAAAAGTATATTGTGGTCAACTGTGTCAAATGCAGCACTTAAGTCGAGGAGCACAAGAACAGAAGCATTATTCATTCAGTCCAAAGAGATGCAAGTTAGGTGCATTGGTGATTCTAAATTGTCCCTAGAGTGTGCTTGGTGTGTGTGTGTGTGTGTGTGTATCCTGCAGTGGGCTGGCATCCTGCCCGGGGTTTGTTTCCTGCCTTGCACCCTGTGTTGGCTGGGATTGGCTCCAGCAGACCCCCGTGACCCTGTAGTTAGGATATAGCGGGTTGGATAATAGATGGATGGATGGATGAATTCATGCTGTGCTCCGTTGACTCATAATGGGGGAGCCTACTCTTTAACGGGCTCCATATTCTTTTGCTGTGATTTGCATCTAGTCAAAAGGAAGGTTTGTGTTGAAAGGGTGGTTATGTTATTAGTGCTCATATTTCTTTACTGAATTGCACCTCTTCACCCAGAATTTTAAAAATGTATAACCCTGAAACAGGCCCTTCCATGAACTGAAATTCCATCTGCGCATTTCCTGACTGTAGTTTTGCCTTTTCTACAACTTGCCATTTCAAGGCTATACTGGCAGTCATGGGCTCATAACAGGAAGGAACAAGCTCTATTGACGCAAACGATATCAGCCGTGAGAAAAGTGTCTCTGATTGAGATTTGTTTCACTTTTCTCTTAGTGTTTAGTATTTGGCATATGAAACATCCGATGCTGCTGTCCTTCATGCTTATGGGCACTATAAACCGTTCTTCATTTAATCAGGGTGTGCTGTTGGTTGCTGAGCACAAGGTCAGGAAAACACTTTAAAGGAATACTCCACACAAAAACTTTTTTTTTTATATGCTACCCCTTTGTGATTTGTACTGATGGGTGAGAAAAATTTTGAATCTCATGGTTTCATGGTGAACGGAGATAATAACGGTTCTGACAAAGTGGGAGCCTTTGGTGAATAACACTGTACTCTTAAAGACAGGACTCTTGACCAATAAATGGTGGTGGGGCGGGTCTTCAATTCAAAAGCACGATCCAACGTGCAGGAACTTCCCATTTGTGAAATATTTTTCATTTTTCCAGTGGTATTTATTTAACAATATTTCCCTGAAAAATGCATTCGTTTTGTACATTGTGAGCATATGACTGGATGATTTGACAAGTGCATTAGGCAACATGAATAACAGATTTTTTTTCATGGATATTTTTGTTTGCCGTTGTCCAGCATTTGTCAGCACAGGCTCCCATTTTATCAGAAACATTGTTATCTCTGATAAAAAAAAACAATCTTGGTCATCACTACAAACCACATGGTACAAGCAATATATAAAAAAAACTAGCTGTCCCCCGCGGCTTCGCCCGCGTAGGAGTGAAACAGGACAGTGAGGCGGGACCCCACTCCTGACGTCACGTTTCCCCCTCCCCTCGGCCCGCAGCCTCCGTCTCAGATTAGCGTTAATATACAGTGGTGTGAAAAACTATTTGCCCCCTTCCTGATTTCTTATTCTTTTGCATGTTTGTCACACAAAATGTTTCTGATCATCAAACACATTTAACCATTAGTCAAATATAACACAAGTAAACACAAAATGCAGTTTGTAAATGATGGTTTTTATTATTTAGGGAGAAAAAAAATCCAAACCTACATGGCCCTGTGTGAAAAAGTAATTGCCCCCTTGTTAAAAAATAACCTAACTGTGGTGTATCACACCTGAGTTCAATTTCCGTAGCCACCCCCAGGCCTGATTACTGCCACACCTGTTTCAATCAAGAAATCACTTAAATAGGAGCTGCCTGACACAGAGAAGTAGACCAAAAGCACCTCAAAAGCTAGACATCATGCCAAGATACAAAGAAACTCAGGAACAAATGAGAACAGAAGTAATTGAGATCTATCAGTCTGGTAAAGGTTATAAAGCCATTTCTAAAGCTTTGGGACTCCAGCGAACCACAGTGAGAGCCATTATCCACAAATGGCAAAAACATGGAACAGTGGTGAACCTTCCCAGGAGTGGCCGGCCGACCAAAATTACCCCAAGAGCGCAGAGACGACTCATCCGAGAGGTCACAAAAGACCCCAGGACAACGTCTAAAGAACTGCAGGCCTCACTTGCCTCAATTAAGGTCAGCGTTCACGACTCCACCATAAGAAAGAGACTGGGCAAAAACGGCCTGCATGGCAGATGTCCAAGACGCAAACCACTGTTAAGCAAAAAGAACATTAGGGCTCGTCTCAATTTTGCTAAGAAACATCTCAATGATTGCCAAGACTTTTGGGAAAATACCTTGTGGACTGATGAGACAAAAGTTGAACTTTTTGGAAGGCAAATGTCCCGTTACATCTGGCGTAAAAGGAACACAGCATTTCAGAAAAAGAACATCATACCAACAGTAAAATATGGTGGTGGTAGTGTGATGGTCTGGGGTTGTTTTGCTGCTTCAGGACCTGGAAGGCTTGCTGTGATAGATGGAACCATGAATTCTACTGTCTACCAAAAAATCCTGAAGGAGAATGTCCGGCCATCTGTTCGTCAACTCAAGCTGAAGCGATCTTGGGTGCTGCAACAGGACAATGACCCAAAACACACCAGCAAATCCACCTCTGAATGGTTGAAGAAAAACAAACTGAAGACTTTGGAGTGGCCTAGTCAAAGTCCTGACCTGAATCCAATTGAGATGCTATGGCATGACCTTAAAAAGGCGGTTCATGCTAGAAAACCCTCAAATAAAGCTGAATTACAACAATTTTGCAAAGATGAGTGGGCCAAAATTCCTCCAGAGCGCTGTAATAGACTCATTGCAAGTTATCGCAAACGCTTGATTGCAGTTATTGCTGCTAAGGGTGGTCCAACCAGTTGTTAGGTTCAGGGGGCAATTACTTTTTCACACAGTGCCATGTAGGTTTGGATTTTTTTTTCTCCTTAAATAATAAAAACCACCATTTACAAACTGCATTTTGTGTTTACTTGTGTTATATTTGACTAATGGTTAAATGTGTTTGATGATCAGAAACATTTTGTGTGACAAACATGCAAAAGAATAAGAAATCAGGAAGGGGGCAAATAGTTTTTCACACCACTGTATCACTCCTACAAGCGAACTATGATACTTAATGAGATGAAAGAAGTCGCAAAATCAACCGGAATGTTCAAGCAAATTCTAGAAAAAAAAAACAATCTAAATCCGTTCTCTCATTCGCTAGCTAAGCGGAGGTAAGGTACACACCTCGAAGGCTGGGGCGTGAGTGAGGAGTGCCCTGCCCCTCTCTTGTTGGTGCGCTGCGTCTCTCTCAGCTTTGGCAAATAAATCGGCACTGCAAGACAACTATGATACTTGACACGATGAGAGTTGCAAAAACAACTGGAATGTTCAATCAAATTTTAGAAAAAAAACCGATCTAAATCCGTTAAGCGGACAGACATACAGACATGTGGACGCTGGATTTTATATATACAGTGCATCTGGAAAGTATTCACAGCGCATCACTTTTTCCACATTTTGTTATGTTACAGCCTTATTCCAAAATGGATTAAATTCATTTTTTTCCCTCAGAATTCTACACACAACACCCCATAATGACAACGTGAAAAAAATTTACTTGAGGTTTTTGCAAATTTATTAAAAATAAAAAATTGAGAAAGCACATGTACATAAGTATTCACAGCCTTTGCCATGAAGCTCAAAATTGAGCTCAGGTGCATCCTGTTTCCCCTGATCATCCTTGAGATGTTTCTGCAGCTTCATTGGAGTCCACCTGTGGTCAATTCAGTGGATTGGACATGATTTGGAAAGGCACACACCTGTCTATAGAATGTCCCACAGTTGACAGTTCATGTCAGAGCACAAACCAAGTATGAAGTCAAAGGAATTGTCTGTAGACCTCCGAGACAGGATTGTCTCGAGGCACAAATCTGGGGAAGGTTACAGAAAAATTTCTGCTGCTTTGAAGGTCCCAGTGAGCACAGTGGCCTCCATCATCCATAAGTGGAAGAAGTTCAAAACCACCAGGACTCGTCCTAGAGCTGGCTGGCCATCTAAACTGAGCGATTGGGGAAAAAGGCCTTAGTCAGGGAGGTGACCAAGAACCCGATGGTCACTCTGTCAGAGCTCCAGAGGTCCTCTGTGGAGAGAGGAGAACCTTCCAGAAGGACAACCATCTCTGCAGCAATCCACCAATCAGGCCTGTATGGTACAGTGGCCAGACGGAAGCCACTCCTCAGTAAAAGGCACATGGCAGCCCGCCTGGAGTTTGCCAAAAGGCACCTGAAGGACTCTCAGACCATGAGAAAGAAAATTCTCTGGTCTGATGAGACAAAGATTGAACTCTTTAGTGTGAATGCCAGGCGTCACGTTTGGAGGAAACCAGGCACCGCTCATCACCAGGCCAATACCATCCCTACAGTGAAGCATGGTGGTGGCAGCATCATGCTGTGGGGAACTGGGAGACTAGTCAGGATAAAGGGAAAGATGACTGCAGCAATGTACAGAGACATCCTGGATGAAAACCTGCTCCAGAGCACTCTTGACCTCAGACTGGGGCGACGGTTCATCTTTCAGCAGGACAACGACCCTAAGCACACAGCCAAGATATCAAAGGAGTGGCTTCAGGACAACTCTGTGAATGTCCTTGAGTGGCCCAGCCAGAGCCCAGACTTGAATCTGATTGAACATCTCTGGAGAGATCTTAAAATGGCTGTGCACCGACGCTTCCCATCCAACCTGATGGAGCTTGAGAGGTGCTGCAAAGAGGAATGGGCCAAACTGGCCAAGGATAGGTGTGCCAAGCTTGTGGCATCATATTCAACAAGACGTGAGGCTGGAATTGCTGCCAAAGGTGCATCGACAAAGTATTGAGCAAAGGCTGTGAATACTTATGGACATGGGATTTCTCAGCTTTTTTATTTTTAATAAATTTGCAAAAACCTCAAGTAAACTTTTTTCACGTTGTCATTATGGGGTGTTGTGTGTAGAATTCTGAGGAAAAAAATGAATTTAATCCATTTTGGAATAAGGCTGTAACATAACAAAATGTGGAAACAGTGATGTGCTGTGAATACTTTCTGGATGCACTGTAAATCCGTTAAGCGGACAGACATACAGACATGTGGACGCTGGATTTTATATATATATAGAGATATAATTTCTGGGTGGAGTATCCCTTCAATAAAAAATTCAATAATAGAAGAAGCAAATAAGAAAGACAGCATAAGGACAACATACAGTACAGTTAGTCTGTGCATCTTGGCTTTGTGAAAGTCTAGTGCAGCCCCCTGGTGGATAAGGTGTTGAACTGTGACTCACGATGTTGGTTATTCTATCTGTGATAAAGCCGTTTGGATGAAGAGTTAGCAAATAAACTAACGTAACTATCTGAGTTGAGTGTCTAGCAGGGGGCACTCATCTCCCGTTCACTGAGTTTGCAGAATTCTTTCCAAGTCACCTCTGAATGCCTAGGGCTGCAGTGGTCTCACCTTAGAAAGGCACTTTGGCATTGATCATCTCTTGCCATTTGAAACTGCTTTCATTCTCACCCACATTTCTCTCTGTTCTGACCTACATGATAACACCTTTTGCTCACAACTGATTTTGTCACAGTGATTAAAGACACCAAAATACTACTTTGTAACTTCATAGACTCCATGTTCCAACCAGTCAGGTTGTCTTCTGAGGCAAACACATCATAAGGTGACGTATGTATTGTGGTAACTGGCCCGGGCACAGACAGGCGGACACCGATGGTTCACCCAACACACATTTATTATACATCCAACCTGCTATACCCTAACTACAGGGTCACGGGGGTCTGCTGGAGCCAACACAGGAAACAAACCCCGGGCAGGGCGCCAGCCCACCACAGGGCAAACACACACACCAAGCACACACTAGGGACAATTTAGAATTGCCAATGCACCTAACCTGCATGTCTTTGAACTGTGGGAGGAAACCCATGCAGACACGGGGAGAACATGCAAACTCCATGCAGGGAGGACCCGGGAATCGAACCCAGGTCTCCTAACTGCGAGGCAGCAGCGCTACCCACTGCGCCACTGTGCCATCCTTTGTACAGGATATGTAGGAGGGAAGTGTGACAGGTCTGCGGTAGGAGTGATGGAGGTGGCATTACATCAGGGATCGGCTCTGAGCCCTTTCTTATTTGCAATGGTGATGGACAGGTTGACTGACGAGATTAGACAGGAGTCCCCGTGGACTGTGATGTTTGCTGATGACATTGTGATCTGTAGCGAGAGTAGGGAGCAGGTTGAGGAGACCCTGGAGAGGTGGAGATATGAGAGGAGAGGAATGAAGTTCAGTAGGAATACCACAGAATACATGTGTGTGAATGAGAGGGAGGTCAGTGGAATGGTGAGGATGAGGGGAGTAGAGTTGGCGAAGGTGGATGATTTTAAATACTTGGGATCAACAGTACAGAGTAATGGGGATTGTGGAAGAGAAGTGAAGAAGAGAGTGCAGGCAGGGTGGAATGGGTGGAGAAGAGTGTCAGGAGTGATTTGTGACAGATGGGTATCAGCAAGAGTGAAAGGGAAGGTCTACAGGATGGTAGTGAGACCAGCTGTGTTATATGGGCTGGAGACGGTGGCTCTGACCAGAAAGCAGGAGACAGAGCTGGAGGTGGCAGAGTTGGCAGAGCTGGAGGTGCCTGGCAGGCGTTTCAGCCCCTCTTCTGATCCTGGCCCTCTCATTCAAACCAATGTAGGCGACTCTCTTTCCATTCTGTACCTTGCAGTTATCATTTTGTCTCGAGCCTGGCAGATGACTCTTTTACACCTGGACGGCATCTCCTGGTCAGTATGCCAGCTGTCTATACCAAACAGGGGTCTCTCTCTCTCTCTCTCTCTTTTTTACAACTAGCAAGCAGTTTTGTGTTGTTGTCCACAGTAACAAAAAGACAGGAGCTCAGACAGAGCTGGAGGTGGCAGAGTTAAAGATGTTAAGATTGGCATTGGGTGTGACGAGGATGAACAGGATTAGAAATGAGGACATCAGAGGGTCAGCTCAGGTGGGATGGTTAGGAGACAAAGTCAGAGAGGCGAGATTGGGTTAGTTTGGACATGTGCAGAGGAGAGATGCTGGGTATATTGGGAGAAGGATGCTAAGGATAGAGCTGCTGGGTAAGAGGAGAAGAGGAAAGCCTAAGAGGAGGTTTATGGATGTGGTGAGAGAAGACATGAAGGTGATGGGTGTGACAGAACAAGATGACGAGGACAGAAAGATATGGAAGAAGATGATCCGCTTTGGCAACCCCTAACGGGAGCAGCTGAAAGAAGAAGAAGAAGATCACAATTGAGAGTATCCTCACCTATTGTGAATTTCCCCTTGGGATTAATAAAGTATCTATCTATCTATCTATCTATCTATCTATCTATCTATCTATCTATCTATCTATCTATCTATCTATCTATCTATCTATCTATCTATCTATCTATCTATCTATCTATCTATTCCATCACAGTCTGGTTTGGGAGCAGTACAGCAATGGGATCACAATACAATTTACAACACCATTTATTATTGTATAGCCCAAAATCCCACTAGAAGTGCCACAATGGGTTTTAACAGGCCCTGCCTCTTGACAGCCCCCCAGTCTTGACTCTCTAAGAAGACAAAGAAAAACTCCCAAATAAAAAAAAAATGGAAGAAACCTTGGGAAAGGCAGTTCAAAGCGAGACCCCTTTCCAGGTAGGTTGGGCGTGCAGTGGGTGTCAAAAAGAAGGGGGGGTCAATACAATACAATACAATACACAGAACAGAACACAAGGCTCCACAGCGGGTGATAAAATTGGGGAAGAATATCATTGGAACAACACCGGCTGCCCTACAGGACACCGATAACAGCAGAGTTCTCAGGAGGGCCCAAAATCTTATTAAGAACACAACCCTTCTTCAACATGAACTGTTCATACTGCGACCGTTAGGGAGACGCCACAAGAGCAGAGCAGCGAGAACATCAGGGTTCCCTCATGCCAGCAGGCTTGTATAGTAAACCCTTCGACTGACCCTCTCCTCAGCACTGCAGGCCAGCGCGCGTCTGGAGGATCGAAGGCCATCTTGATACCCCATACCTGCAGAGCTTACATTGAATCAGTTCTTTATTTGCACGTGCACTCTTAACTTCTGTTTGTTTTCTCATTTCGTTTGCACCGGAGTGTTTTTGGTTATTGTTGTCTATTCTTTGTATATTGCTGGAGGACTCTGAATCTTCTGGCTCTGAGGTTAGGGATCTGCACTGGCAATCGGAAGGTTGGCGGTTCGAATCCCGTAAATGCCAAAAAGAGGGACTCTGCTCTGTTGGGCCCTTAACCTGCAATTGCTGAGTGCTTTGAGTAGTGAGAAAAGCGCTATATAAATGCAAAGAATTATTATTATTATTATTATTACTCACAGATTTTATAGAAAAATGTATTCTTGAAATTGGTAATCTCTACGTATTAGAAAAGTATTATAAGCACATGAGTAGTACAGAAGTAGATACTGAATTTCACTAAGCATTAAGATGTAAGAGTTAGGATTTATGCCGACATATTTTTTATTATTCTGTATGAGATAGAAACCACCAATAGTTCATAAGGCTAAGGTTCGATGTGCAGGAGAGCTGGAGAAGGATGGACCCCTCGCTCAGAGCGGGAATGTGAACTCTTTGGCTGTAGATAATGGCAGCCAAGTGAGTAGGGAGTACAGGTAGGCCTTGTCAGACTGACATGATGGACAGAGAGGGGTTTAACACAAGCTGAGAAATAAAGGTGGAATTAAGTGTTGAGGAGTCAGATGAGGATGAATAATGACTTGTGTGATAAGAACTGTAATAAATAGAAGAGCTGTCCATGGTTACTCGCTCATTGCATCGGAGTTGAGTCTGTATGCGCCCTGCGGTGGGGTGGCGCCCTGCCCGGGGTTTGTTTCCTGCCTTGCGCCCCGTGTTGGCTGGGATTGGCTCCGGCAGACCCCTGTAGTTAGGATTTAGCGGGTTGGATAATGGATGGATGGATGAGTCTGTATGTACACCGTACAATAAGGCCTGATTCTGCTGCCTGTCCCGAGACTCTGAGTGACTTCTTTGGGGCTGAGGGTGCCCCGTGCCAATCTGCTCCAACAATTTCCATTGTACTGAGTACTTATGACAATAAAGTTTATAAAATAAAGATCACGTAACTGACTAATACCAAAGAAATGAAATTGTCTGTTTTATATGGGGTCTGTCTCAAGGAACTTGACTGCTATACCATAAAGACACTATATAAGATCAATACTGAGTGTTTAAATAATCTTACACAGCTCCTTTAAATTATAATTATTGCACATTTGTTTACATGCCGCCCCTTGGGTTACTGGAGTTGGCCAGAGCCGCACATTGAGTCCGTGTTGACTACTGAATTGAAAACCTCGAGGTTTACAGGCCAGTGCCAAAGTCTCTAGACCAGAACAAAATAAATGTAAAGTACTCCAATATTAGAATCACCATTAAACACGCTATATAAACCAGACAGATAATAATAATAATAATAATACATTTTATGTATATAGTGCCTTTCCCATGCTCAAGGCACTTACAGAATATAATAAAGAACGGCAGCATATACAGTATATAGCATTGTACAAACCAGATAAATAAATAAAGAAGATTAAGACAGTGAATTCTGAAAAAAAACAGATAACATAATTGATGGTCTCGCACACACATACAGGTTACATGAGCATCTTGACAGAGAAGTAAACTGAGAGAAGGGTAATAAAGTCAAGTAGAGCTAAAAGCCTTCCTGAACAGATGAGTTTTGAGTTGTTTTTTAAAAGAATTCATGGAGTCAGCTGACCTGATTAATTTTGGTAGGTCATTCCAGAGTCTGGGCGCTATACAGTTGAAGGCCCTGTCACCCATGGAGTGTAGATTAGTGAGGGGCACAACAAGATTGCCAGAATCAGATGGCAAATCAGATGGAAAATCAACTTTATTCTGTAGAGCAGGGATGTCAAACTCCGGTCCTGGAGGGCCTCAGTGGTTTCAGGTTTTCATTCTAACCATGTTCTTAATTAGTGACCAGTTTCTGCTGCTAATTAACTTTTTTCTTTAGTTTTAATTAACTTGATTCAGGCCCCTTAGTCGTTTCTTTTTCCTTAATTAGCAACCAAACAATAACGAGACACAAAACAAGCCACCAAATGACCAGCTCACCTGTGCCCATCACACAATATCTGAAAATAAAGAAAGGTGAAGGTCTCGGTGAGGTTGATCTCTCATGTCACCAAAACATCTTGATGGTGTTCTTGGAAAGAACAGAAAATCAGCAGTTTTGGAAATGTCTGCCGTGGTAGAATGAGAGAAGCAACAGGCCAAGGAATTAAATAACAGGTTTAATTAACAGCAAGACTCGTCTTCTCATTAAGAAACTGGTTGAAGTTTGAAGACCCAATTTAGTTGGTCACCTGTTGGCTCGTTTCACATCTCATTACTGTTTGGCTGTCATTTAATGAAGGAAGGAATAAATTCAGAGGACCGAATCCTTAACAACAGGGATACTAAATTGAAAGGCAAAGAAATTAATTAGTAGTGAAAACTGGTCACTGATTAGGAAAATGGTCCGAATGAAAACGTGCAGCCATTGTTGTAGAGCATCTTTCTACAACAGACACCATCTGCAGGTGATTTGCATGGACGGAGTTTACTGTAGGTAATATTGTTCACAATCAGAGTACAGGCAATTGCAGTTATGTGTTCAGGTTAACTCAGCAAGTCGATGGCAAAAACAGAGCCATCATCTTTGTGGTGTAAAATAATAATAATAATAATAGATAATAAATTAATAAATAACGTTTTAATAAAGTTGTTAACGCAATAGTCATATTGAATATCTGGTCGGATAGGGGACACAAGGCATTCGCATACCCATTCTAAGCAAAATGAAGAGATTTCGAGTACAGTACACGAAAGCTGGCAAAACGCAGCGGCAAATTTCGGCAAAAGTTCGGCAACTCGGCACAAGGCGGCTATGCAGTGTCCGCAACGGACGTGGCCATACGCCGTGCATAAGATACCATATTGACACTGGCGGGCGAAGGGGCCACCGATTCTTTCTCTGCCCAGGTCCGCCACGAGCCTAGAGCCGCCCCTGGTGGCAGGATTGGCACTACCTGCTACACTCGGGTCCCAGTCCAGGTGGATCGTCGTGTGGTGGGTGCGGCAACGCGCTCTCTGCGCCTGCTCCTAACCTCTCTCTCTCTCTCTCTCTCTCTCTCTCTTTCTCTCGCTCTCTCTTGCTTGACGATGGCGTTGTGACGAATATCAGGGCAGACAAACTTTTTTGCTTATTTATTAGTGAGAAGTTAAGCAAAATGGCACCTTTCATTGCCTAACGTAAAAGATTATTTTATTAGATATTGAAGTAACAGGGGAATCTGAATAGATAATTCAAAGAATGTGTTAGTATTCTTTCCACCACTAGGTGGCACACTTTATTCAGCTTTGAGCTTCAGTGGTTACAAGCCAGTTGATTTTTTTTTCAGCTAAACAGTTCTAATTTATCGTTCACATTTGTTTTTGCCTAAAGTAGGATGGAGAACATCTCAATCATGGTCTGCAGTGTGATTCAATCCACCAATCCATTTTTAAACTCTTCTCTCCCATACAATAGTGAATACAAATATACAGGAATTCACCTTGAAGGAGACACACTGAGGCTAAGAATCTGGAAGGTTGCACCATTACCCCACCAGCAAGCCTGAACTGCTGATACAAGGCAGAATGGATCCCTGCTTTCATGTTGTTGATGCCAAATTCTGACCCAATCAATCGAATGTCGCAGCAGAAATTGAGACTCATCAGACCAGGCCATGTTTTTCCAGTCTTATATTATCCAATTTTTGGCCTGTATGAATTGTAGCCTCAGTTTTCTGATCTTAGCTGACAGGAGTGTCACCACGTGGGGTCTCCTGCTGCTGTAGCCCACCTGTTTCAAGGTCTGACGTGTTGTGCGTTCAGAGATGCTCTTCTGCACATCTCGGTTGGAACGAGTGATTATTTGAGTTCCTGTTGCCTTTCTATCAGCCTGGCGATTCTCCTCTGACTTCTGGCATCAACAAGGCATTTCCACCCACAGGTCTGCCACTCACTGATATTTTCCATTTTTCAGATCTTTCTCTGTAAACCCCAGAGATGGCTGTGTGTGAAAATCCAAGTAGATCAGCAGTTTTTGAAATACTCAGTCCATCTGGCACCAACAGCCATGCCACCCTCAAAGTCACTTCAGTCCCCTTTCTTCCCCATTCTGATGCTCGGTTTGAACGTCAGCAGGTGGTCTTGTCTACAGGCTGAAATGCTTTGAGGTGGCACCATGTGATTGGCACATTAAAGATTTGCATTAAATACAGTTGAGCAGGTGTACCTAATATAGTGGCCAGTGAGTGTATATAGCAACCATTTTATTCAAAAAGACAGAAAAGTATCATAATCCAGACATTCAGAGATATCTATTACAATGGACAAAAATATTCAGTAGGTGATGATTCACACTAAAAATATGGGCAATGTGTCACAAGAAATGCAGAGGGCCATAAATATGAAAAGAGAGGACATCATGGTGTCACGTAATGACCTGTAGATGCCAATGATGTAAACACAGCAAGCAATAAGTGGAAAGGCTACAAGATGTTCTTCTTTAGCATCATTATTCATTTGTAAGGCTCCATAAAAGGAAGCTAATGGTTTCAGAACACTGAAATAGTTTTTAAAATAGACACCAGGGCAGATATGTCAATAATATCTGAGTCAACACTCTCAAAACTGAAATTTCTGCCTTAATTAAAGAATGCAGGACCAGCTGCAGTGAGTCCAGAAAGGGAAATGCCGCGCCTGGGACAGCTCATTGCTAAAATGTGAGTCAGCGACTTACTAGGCCAGGATGTTGTGACATCATGAGAACACCAAATAGAGGGGGGCTACACTCAGTGGCCACTTTATTAGAGATAAGAGTATCTAGTATCGGGTAGGAACCCTCTTTTTTATTTCCAGGACACCTGAATACTTCAGGGAATGTAAAAAAAGATGATGGAAATATCCCTTTGGTCCCGGGACATTCTCACTTGGTCACATCAAGCACTTCCTGCAGGGTTTTGAGCCACACATTCATAACGCAAATCTGTCAATCCACCTCAGCCTAAAGATATCCTAATGGACTGAGATTTGCAGGTCTTTGGAGTTGACAAAGTCAAGAACATATTTGGGAGATGATGCATACTCCAGGTCATGGTGCATTATCCACCTGAAAGAACGGCAAGGTTAGCAGGTTAGGTGGACTGGCGATTCTAAATTGGCCCTAGTTTGCGTGTGTCCTGCAGTGGGTTGGCACCCTGCCCGGGATTGGTTTCCCGCCTTGCACCCTGTGTTGGCTGGGATTGGCTCCAGCAGACCCCCGTGACCCTGTGTTCGGATTCAGTGGGTTGGAAAATGGATGGATGGATGAAGAACGGCAACGTTAGCAACAACACATATGTCCTGAGGAGTTACGAGGGAAACTTTAAGGAGTTAAACCTTTAAAGTTTAAGCAAATTGAGCTTAACAGGTGACATAACTGCAGTTTTTAAAATTATGGAAGATGTAAGTGCAGTGGTGCCTCGTACTTCAAATTTAATTCATTTCAGGAGGCATTCAGACTTGTTCAAAGTCCGAATCCATTTCCCTAATAGAAATAATGGAAAGTGAATAAATCCGTTCCCAGACCATACACAATACCCATATCGATAAACTTAAACAGCGAATACACATAATTTATGGCCAAAAATGGCACAATTAAATGCATAAAGTAAAACATGAAAACAATAAATATGTAAATACCGTTGTAGCCGCCGAAGTATAAGGCGAGATCGAGCACGGGTAAAACGCGTGCTGAAAGAAATCTCTCAGTCCAAAAGTTTGTTTTAAAATTATTTAGTGAAAGTTAAATGCAAATAATCCACACAAGAATAAAGGAAAAAATAGTTACACACGTAGAATAAAAGGCAAAAACAAAGAAAAAATGTAACTTCTCTAAACTTAGCTTTTCTTGAGAAACTTTAGTTATTTCTGTACTTAAAGGTTCTTTCCTTCTTCTTTCTATACTTAAGGATTCTTAGCTTCTTCTTCTGTACGCTTTAAATGTACGGCACAGTAGTTAAATAAGCGCCGTTTTCTTAAGAGTTATTTCACACACTCAAAAGGCCCGTAGGCCTGTAGGCACGAGAGACACAGTTTAAAACCTTATGTCTTCTACACCTTACACATGGCAAGGCTGGTCACTAACTGAAGAATAACGTTTACTCAAAGCTATTAGAAATGGCAAGAATATACCAATACAATTCTACTTATGGGGGTTTTAAGAACCTCCCACAGATTATGCATTGTCATCTTAGTAAAATATTTATGAATCTTATAGAACTAGGAAAATGGCTCTTACAACCGTATAATAAAATGAAAATTGCTTTTACTGTACCTTCATGCTTCGCAATAAGTACCTTATTCGCCTCAATCGTCGATACTACAACCTTCCTCTTCGGCTTTGTTGCTTCCACACTCTTCTTGGATGCCATGGTTAATAGACAAGGGTTTAAAAAAAAAAAAAAATATATATATATATATATAGTCACGGGCGGCACGGTGGCGCAGTGGGTAGCGCTGCTGCCTCGCAGTTGGGAGATCTGGGGACCTGGGTTCGATTCCCGGGTCCTCCCTGCGTGGAGTTTGCATGTTCTCCCCGTGTCTGCGTGGGTTTCCTGCGGGCGCTCTGGTTTTCTCCCACAGTCCACAGACATGCAGGTTAGGTGGATTGGCGATTCTAAATTGTGCTTGGTGTGTGGGTGTGTTTGTGTGTGTCCTGCGGTGGGTTGGCACCCTGCCCAGGATTGGTTCCTGCCTTGTGCCCTGTGTTGGCTGGGATTGGCTCCGGCAGACCCCCGTGACCCTGTGTTCGGATTCAGCGGGTTGGAATATGGATGGATGGATATATAGTCACACACATGCACATGGAGGAGGAAGAGGTTAGGAGCAGGTGCTGATACAGCGCATTGCCGCACCCATCACATGACAAACCAACTCAGGATCCCAGGTTAGGACTCAAGTGCAGCCATACAACGGGTGACACCTCAGCACCACACTAGTTCAGTTGGAATGGAACGCAGGCAGCTGAAAGCAACAAAACAAGGTAATTCAACGCCAAGCCAGGGGGTGGCGGGGTACAGTAATCCTGTCTCTTTTGTTCCTGAAGACAAAACATGGGAAGTTCTGCCTGGACCCGATGATGTCATTTCCAGTTCCGGCCACGGTGACATCACTTCCTGTTCTGGCACCGATTATGTCACTTCCTGTCCCAGCCTCAGATAGATAGATAGATAGATACTTTATTAATCCCAATGGGAAATTCACAAAAAAGTAAATCAATAGTCTTATTTCCCCGGGTGTTACAGTCCACATACTGGGAGAATGCAGGTAATGTTTTGTCCAGCGTCACATGGTTAAAGTCTCCAGCAATTAGCACAAGCGCCTCTGGGTGCTGCGTTTGTAATTTAGCAACAGCAGAATGGATGATGTCACTCGCTGACTCCACGTCTGCCCGAGTTGGGATGTATACAATAACAACGACGTGTCCAAACTCTCTGGGCAAGTAATAGGGACGTAAACTTACGGCCAACAGTTCGATGTCCCTGCAGCAAGTGGAGATTTTGACGTTAACATGTCCAGAGTTACACCACCGTGTATTAAGGTACTTGCATCTCTGTCCGCTCTAACTGTGCTAAACCCGGGTTTAATTAATTCAATTTAATTTAATTCAATTACATCATTTCTGGTTCTGGCTATGACAACATCACTTCCTGTTCCAACCCCTCTGACATCACTTCCACCCACCTGCCTTAAATACCAGACACTCTTCCGCTTGCGAACTCAGTTCAGTTTTGGACTTTATCTGTACACAACTGTACTACCAATTTTCATTTCTTTGTAGCCTTATTCAAGTATACGGGTGGCTGCCCCAAACCTTTTTCCTGTGTCAAGGCATTTCCTTTCACAATATATACTGTATATATATTGTGAGGGACGGCCGGCATTTCAGTCCAGTCGGGACGTCCCTCAACAAAAGACAGCCTTTTTAGGGCACTACATCCCCCGGGACGCTAGATGGCAGCTTCCATGGATGGAAATGGTTCCTCGGATTCCCACAGGGCAGCATGGAACATGGAGTCCGCCTCTTCAGCCCTGTTGGGTACTATGGGTGCTGCCAGGGGGAGCTCACCAAGAACCAGGGGGATATTATGATGATGTCAACCCGGAAGTACTTCGGAAGCCCGCAATACTTCCGGGATAATTGATAAAGGAAGATGTGCAAGATTACATCTTGCCTGAAGAAGGGGCCTGAGTTGCCTCGAAAGCTTGCATATTGTAATCTTTTTAGTTAGCCAATAAAAGGGGTCATTTTGCTTGGCGTTTCTCTACATTCATAATGGCTAACATGGTACAACACCCTAGTACTATACACAATAATGATACTTACAAGTACATTTTGAGTCAGGGCAGAACTCCTGGCTAAAGCACGACAGCTCATGTAAGGTGTGATATTGAAGCGACACTCAGCTTGGTAATAGGAGGCCTAACATGTGACAGTATGCCCCACACCTACACTCTAGACAGTAGTAACATACATTAATGATGCAGGACAGGATGGCTCTATGGACTCATGGAGTTTATACCAAAATCTGACCCCACCGTCTGCAGCACAAACCGAAATTTGACAGATCAAGGGGCATTACTTTCAGTCTTCAATCACCCAGCTGTGGTAGCTTCCTGTGCTTAATGGATAAGATCTGAACCTCGGCGGAGTTCACTGGTGCATTTAGAGATGGCCTGCTGTGCACCACTTTTATAATGAGCTGCTGTTTGAGTGTTTGTGGCCTTTTTTTGAGCTCAGACATGTCAAGGCCTAGTACATGTAGGCCAGTAGGCTTCTGCTAGGAAAGGACATTTTGATAGATCGGTTATGATGGGCCATTACCCAGCTGGGATGCCAGCTGAATGGAAGGGGAGAAGGCATCTGCAAGGCACTACCTTCCCCAGGACGTTACAGGGCATCCCTCCTGGGCGGCTGTGGCACCATGGATTCCCGCAGGACATGCTGGGAGTTGGAGTTTGGCACAGCCCTGTTGGATTCCGTGTTGGCCACCAGGGGGAGCTGCAGAGCCCTACTTTGTACCTGGAATCACTCCCAGGTGTGGTGAAGGCCCCGTCGACGAGCCACCTGGAACCATCCCAGGGCCAACATAAAAGGAGCCGCCTCACTCCATTCAGGGAGCCGGAGTCGGGAGGAAGAAGGACGAAGGCTTGTGAGGATGGGGTGGAGGCGGAAGGACTGTGAATTGAGCTGTGGTGCTCTATGGACTGTGCTGTACTTTGGGGAGTGAGGTACAGTAGATGCACTTGCTCAGCCGTATATAAACGCGTGCTGTGCTGAACTCGTGTCTCTGCCTGTCTGTGTTGGGTTAGGGCGGCTGTACATGCTCCAGTGGTCCACATAATATTTAGGAGTAACGCACACAAAAGAAAAACTAAATTCCCTGTCTGTCCCCCTGGAGGAAAGTTGTGGCCCCCACTGGTTCTGTGAGTAGATCAAGACCTAGTCATTTGACAGAGTGAGGAGATATTGAGGAGATAAGTAAACTGACTGAGCCGTGTGTCCTTATTGTTCCAGTTGAGCCGTCAGAACATCACAGCATCAGATAGCAGCCATCGCTTGGTGTATTGTGGGAGACTTGGATCCTGCTCCGTTATAAGCGGAGAGAAGAAAGTGACAGTGAGAGAGCTGCTCAAAAACAGCGCAGGAAGAGCAACACGCATCATAATAATAATAATAATTCTTTACATTTATATAGCGCTTTTCTCACTACTCAAAGCGCTCTCCACACAGGGAGGACCTGGGAAGCGAACACACAATCATAAACCGTGTGACTTGGCAATCCACGCAATTGGTTGCTTTAAACGGCATCATACATTTCAAAATTGGCAAATGCAGAGAGCTCATACATTTGCTAGTTGGGTTTTCCACAATCTGAGTAATGAAAAATAAATTTGACATTTTTGTTTTATTTAAGCACGTGTTTAAAAAAAATAAAGTCACCCTCAAAAGATTCCATTCAATTTGGGGGTACGGGGACCCACAGTTCGTTCCAGCTGACCACTGATGAGGCGCGGATACTCTCACCGTCACCCCTACACTCATTCATACTGGAATAATTTAGGGTGATCAAGTGAACATAAGTGTGTTTGGGGTATAAAAGTAAAAGATTACCCAGAGGAGGAGACAAAACAACACATAGATATGAGACGAACACACAGACTGCATGGAGACATGGTGACCGGGCCACTGACTTGGAAATTGGTTCCCTTTTAGTTTTTTCCACAGTAGTGCGATAGATGCACCAAACAAGCACCACGGCACCACACAGCAATGTCATCCACTTTGCCCACAGGACATTTATTTTGGCTAACATTTAAACAGAAGACAGTTTAACAGACGAGCAGCTCATCCAGACAGGGGGCTCTGAAAAAATGAGAGAAGGCCAGTGTCCGCCGAAGGCTTAGTGATCAGCTGCTGAATCTGAAGGGGGGAAAAGGAGAGAGCCAACTTTACATTCACTTTATCCAAGGCGACTTACAACATTTATGACATAACTGGTTACATTTCTTTTGTCCCCCCCCAAACCCCCCAATTGGAGCAAAGGCAGGTGACGTGACTTGCTCAGGGTCACACATTGTGGGATCTGAACCCACAACCTCAGGGTTTGAAGTCTAAAGCCTTAACCACTATACCACACTGCCTTACCAAATTACCAAAGAGGTCTCCTAGCCCGCTGCCAGCGTGGACCCCCACACACATGCAGCCCAGAATTCAGACTCTACTTGTATTAGTGTCCTGGCCCAGCGACGGAGACACTGGGCTTCCAATCCGCTGTGTGATGCTCTGTGAGCCACTTGACCTGAAGGTGCATGAATCCTAAAATTTTGGGTAACAATCGTACTATAGTCCTGTATTTGTAAAGTCTCTTTGGTTGTGATGCTCACTACCATTTTTTGTTTCCAATGTAATCCAATGCCGCCTTTGCAGGGGGCAACACTGAATAGGGCACCAGTCCATTGCAGGGCCCACTCATAAATTCAAGGGGGGAAAATTTAGAGGTTCTAAGCAACCTAATAACGTGTGTCTTTAGGATTTAGGAGGAAACCCAATGCAGTCACATTCAGACCTTGTGATGTGATCCCCTGATGTTGAAGCTATGAGGCAACAGGACTATCAACCATACTATAGAAACGTGCGATATAAAACATTACTTGTGCTTTATGGTTATCTCTGTCCACTTTTATAACACTTGGGATCACCCACTGTACACTTCAGTTCAGTGTTCCTGCACACATACCTCTTTAAAATTGGGGTGAGCCGCGTCCCGCACGAGCTGCAGCATGGCACCCTCGACTGTGGTGAGAAAGGCTCCGTTCTGTTTCAGCATGGTCATGGCGATCATCTGGTCCACCTGACTATGACATAAATTGGAGGTAAGAAAAGCAAGGACCCCAAACCAAGACAGAAGGAAGTTATTACAAGATGGTGTGGGTTGAGTGGGATCTTCAATTGTAGACAGAAAAGGTCAGCAAAGCGCCAGAGTGATCAAATAGACAATCATTACAACATGAGACCATCTACTTGATCCCATAGTGTTCTTAAAGACAACCAGATATCTATAATAAAAGATGGCGAGAAGTCACCCACAATGGTCTTGGATAAACATGTGGGCCTGAGCTGAAATGCAGAAGGCCAACAAACCCAACATTAAAAATGGAGGTCTTACGTTCGTGAGGAACAGGCGTCTGCCACCAGATGGACTTGCAAGCCTCTCTCCATCAGGTCAAGCGCTGTACACTAAAGAAACACAAAGTTAACATTTATGGCAGTGTGACAGGATTGCAGGGTGGCAATCATCTTCTTCTTCTTCTTTTGACTGCTCCCGTTAGGAGTGACTTGTGACAGACGGGGGACCAGCAAGAGTGAAAGAGAAGGTCTGCGGGACGGTAGTGAGACCAGCTATGTTATATGGGTTGGAGACGCTGGCACAGGAGACAGAGCTGGAGATGGCAGAGTTAAAGATGCTAAGATTGGCATTGGGTGTGACGAGGATGGACAGGATTAGAAATGAGGACATTAGAGGGTCAGCTCAGGTTGGACGGTTGGGAGACAAAGTTAGAGAGGCGAGATTGCATTGGTTTGGACATGTGCAGAGGAGAGATGCTGGGCATATTGGGAGAAGGTGGAGCTGCCAGGTAAGAGGAAAAGAGGAAGGCCTAAGAGAAGGTTTATGGATGTGGTGAGAGTGGACATGCAGGTGTAACAGAGTAAGATGATGAGGACAGAAAGATATGGAAGAAGATGATCCGCTGTACCATGTATTCTCCTTAATGATAGGCAGAATGTGAGCCAGAAAGGCTGAGCTACGGAGCAGAGCAGCTTTAGAACAAGGAGCCTGGTAATTGATGTTTGGCGAGATGGCAGATGGGTAAACTATTGGGTGCCTTTAAGGTCAAAGAAGATCAAAAGGGCACAAAGAAGGGGTTGGGAGGAGAGAAAAGCTGAGATGTGTGGCACCAAACTTAAACAGATTTATAGATACCACCTGCAAAATGTGAAGGTACCAAAACAGGACGTTAGCACCCATCTAATTCTTGTTTTGTACACCTGGCAGATGCTGCTTGCCCTCCTTATTGTACCCAACACATTACCCTCTCGTGTAAGGCTGGTTACCCTCTCAGTTTTCTACCTGGCAAACAGCAGCAGCTCTCTTTTCATCCTGGCAGGTGTCTCTCCCAGTTCTCTACCTGACTAGATCTTCTTTTCCCTCCTGCAGTTCCCACTCTTTTTGCTGTACCTAGCAGGTGCTCTCTCTCTCTGTATTTCACCTGACACCTCTCCTTGTCCTATACCCAGAAGGGACCTGTTTCTCCAAGTTCTGTACCCTGAGGGTTACACTCTCGCATTTCCAACAGGCATAATCTCTCTCTCTCGGTCTCACTCTCTCTCAGTTTTTACACCTTTCAGGCAGTTCAGACTCTGTTCTGGTTGGTGTGCCCAATCATTTACACTTGGCAGGTGGCACTCTGTTGTTTACCTTGCAAGCTATCTTTCTTAAACCTGGCAGATGACACTTTTACACTTGGAAAGCATCTCTCTGTTGGTTTTCAACCTGCCAAACATCTCTCAGTTCTGTATCTGGCATGTTGCTCTCTCATTGTTTTCTCCCTGGGAGTCGTCTGACCTCTTTCAGTTCTGTATCTAAAGGATGGCTCTCTTCCTCTTTATACCAGACAGGCATTTTTGTATCCCAGTCTTGCATCTATCAGACAGTGCTGGCTAATGTCACCCTCTCAGTTCTCTGCCTTGCAGGCCTCAGCTTCTCCGTGTTTAACACCTGGCAGCAGGGGCGCATCTACCATTAGGGCATTTTGGGGGTGAACCTAGGAACTCATGATGGCAAGGGGACTTTCTAAAAATCCCCGACCTTATTAATTAAACCCCATACCCATGTGATGAAACGATAGAGCATCACGAGCCAAAGAGAAACCCCACCCTTGCCCGATGAAACGATCAAGAACTAGGGGGACCCCTCGCTGCTGAAATGAACAAGGAGGACCCGATCAAATCCCATGCCGAAATCAAGAATAAGAAATGCCACGCTGCATTATTAAAAGCATGACCAACTCTGTTTAGGAACTAAGTCACTTGGGGGCTTGTGGGAGGTCTTAATCGGGCTCATTGCTCATTCACACCAATGTAGGTGACTCTCTTTCCATTCTGTACCTTGCAGTTATCATTTTATCTTGAGCCTGGCAGATGACTCTTTTACACCTGGACGGCATCTCCTGGTCAGTATGCCAGCTGTCTATACCTAACAGGGGTCTCTCTCTTTTTTACAACTGGCAAGCAGTTTTGTGTTGTTGTCCACAGTAACAAAAAGACAGGAGCTCAGACAGAGCTGGAGGTGGCAGAGTTAAAGATGTTAAGATTGGCATTGGGTGTGACGAGGATGGACAGGATTAGAAATGAGGACATTAGAGGGTCAGCTCAGGTTGGACGGTTGGGAGACAAAGTCAGAGAGGCGAGATTGCGTTGGTTTGGACTTGTGCAGAGGAGAGATTCTGGGTATATTGGGAGAAGGATGTTAAGGATAGAGCTGCCAGGAAAGAGGAGAAGAGGAAGGCCTAAGAGAAGGTTTATGGATGTGGTGAGAGAAGACATGAAGGTGATGGGTGTAACAGAGCAAGATGGAGAGGACAGAAAGATATGGAAGATGATGATCCGTTGTGGCGACCCCCTAACGGGAGCAACCAAAAGATGAAAATGATGATAGATAGGTAGTTTGGAAGAGAGGAGAAGAAGAGACTACACGAAGGGCGGAGTGGCTTCAGAAAGTGTCATATCAGCAAGAGTGAAAGGGAAGGTCAACAGGATGGTAGTGAGACCAGCTATGTTATATGGGCTGGAGACGGTGGCACTGACCAGAAAGCAGGAGACAGATCTGGAGGTGGCAGAGTTAAAGATGTTAAGATTTGCATTGTGTGTGACGAGGATGGACAGGATTAGAAATGAGGACATTAGAGGGTCAGCTCAGGTTGGACGGTTGGGAGACAAAGTCAGAGAGGCGAGATTGCGTTGGTTTGGACATGTGCAGAGGAGAGATGCTGGGTATATTGGGAGAAGGATGCTAAGGATAGAGCTGCCAGGGAAGAGGAGAAGAGGAAGGCCTATAAGGAGGTTTATGGATGTGGTGAGAGAGGACATGCAGGTGATGGGTGTGACAGAACAAGATGACGAGGACAGGAAGATATGGAACAAGATGATCCACAGTGGCAAGAGCAGCAGCTGAAAGACAAAGACAAATGCAGGTTGGTGTCAGTTCGTAACCTGGCTGATAGATTTTTTGATAGCGGCTCTCCTTCTGTTCATTTTTCTGTGTCCTGGCAGCTTACTCTTTCACACTTGGAAGGCATTTCCCGGTCCGTTTTCTACCCGCACCAGTTTTCTGAACCTGGCAGGCAGCTCTCTCATTGTCTTCTACATGGCAAACAGTTCTTTCTCTGCACTGTATCTGGCAGATGCCCTCCGAGTGTTAAAGAATCATCTGTTTGTCGGCTTTCTACCTGCCAGGCTTCTCTCAGTTCTGTACCTGGCATTATAGTCTCTCATTGTTTTCTACTTGGCAGGTGGCCCTCTTTCAGTTCTGTATATGCTGGACAGCTCTCTCTTCATCTCTCTTTATACCAGCTGGGCATTTGTGTTCCAGCTGACGGCTAATGCTGGTTTGTGACCCTCTCTTAGTTTTATACCTGATGGGGACCTCACTCTCCTGGCAAGCAGTTCAGTCTCTTTTCCGATTCTGGTTGGTGGCACTCTCTTTCTATTCTGTATCTTCCAATCATCTCTCTCGCCTTTAAGCCAGTGTCATACGTGTCACAGGGTCACCTTCCAAGTTCCTCACAGGCAGGTGAAATCCTCCCAAGCCGAGAGGGGGCGCTGCCTCAGTTAACTACCTTGTCTTCTCTTTATTCTGCAGCACGCGAAGACCACCCACTGAGGGCAACTAACTCCACCCTTTCTTCTCCCTGGGCTATAAATTCAAGACCATCCTGAGGAAAATGTCAATTACGGAGTAAGCAATCAAGAAGAGCTTCACCAGCTGACTGAGAGCCTTGAGAGACACATTATCTACCCAATCACTGTGGGACAACCTTATTTTGTTTATATGCGTGTTAAATGCCATCAAGCATCGTCTTACTTTGTATAATGGAGACAGCCAGCTTGGCACCCCAAAGAGCTGTGAATTGTATCGACCTGTAATTCCTCGAACCACCGCACCAGACAGTTAGAAGGCACATCCCGGTCAGTTTTCTACCAACAGGAGCCTCCATCTCAATTCTGTACCTAACAGGGGGTCTCTCTCTCTCTCTCATTCTCACGTTTTTACAATTGGCAGGCAGTCTGGTGTCAGTTCTTAACCTGGCTGGTTGCTCTTTGACGGCGGTGGTCTTTCTGTTTGTACCTTGTAGTCATCTCTCTGTGTGTGTCTCTCTCTCTCACATTAACCTGGGGGCAGTTCTCACAAATTGGCAGACAATGGTCAATTGCTTTTCAGTTCTGCACCTGGCTGGCTGCTCTTCTACCAGTGAGGTGGCCGTCTCTCCCTTTTTAGACTGGGAGCAAGGCTCTCCTCCAGTTCTGTATCTATCACGTTTCTTTCTCTTTGTTTTACACCAGGGGTGCAGTTCAGGGTTCCTTAACTGGCTGCTGGTCCTCACCGTGTGCTGTGTTTTATAATTGGCCCTTGTGTTAAACAATCATCTTTAGCTATTCTAAATTCTAAATTATAGCCTTCAGTTAATTTTATGGCCAAAAAAACAAAAACTTCTCTCCCAAATGTCTCCTTTGGTTGTTCAGGAGGTGTCTGTATTGAATACACAGATTGCATATTTACTCAATTCTCTGGAAATTCCTAGTTTGGATTTGTCCAAAGCTAAAGCAAAACATTAAAAGGCTTACTGTACAATCTGCAACAGACTTCTTAACTAGTTGGCTCAGTAAACCTTAGGATTCTTTTTGTTTATGTGTTTAGGATTGTATAGTGCATCCCCTTCCCCAATCCTTATCTTAACCCTTTTCTTTTGAAGGCCCTAATCTTACGATTGTATTTGTAGGACTTTCTTTCACTTTTGTTTCTCTTTTTACCCTATGCATAGGATTAGTTAAGTTATTATATAGGATCTTCAGGAGGTGGCAGAGTTAAAGAGGCTAAGATTTACATTGAGTGTGACAAGGATGGGTACGATTAGAAATGAGGACATTAGAGGGTCAGCTCAGGTTGGACGGTTGGGAGACAAAGTCAGAGAGGCGAGATTATGTCGGTTTGGACATGTGCAGAGGAGAGATGTTGGGTATATTGGGAGAAGGATGTTAAAGATAGAGCTGCCAGGAAATAGGAGAAGAGGAAGGCCTAAAAGAAGGTTCATGGATGTGGTGAGAGAGGACATGCAGGTGATGGGTGTAACAGAAGAAGATGACGAGGACAGGAAGATATGGAAGAAGATGATCTGCTGTGGCGACCCCTAACGGGAGCAACCAAAAGATGAAAATGATGATAGATAGATAGATAGATAGATTGAGTAACAGGTAGTTTGGAAGAGAGGTAAAGTAGCGAGTGCAGACAGGGTGGAGTGGGTGGAGAAGAGTGTCAGGAGTAATTTGTGACAGATGGGTATCAGCAAGAGTGAAAGGGAAGGTCTACAGGACGGTAGTGAGACCAGCTATGTTATATGGGTTGGAGACGGTGGCACTGACCACAAAGCAAGAGACAGAGCTGGAGGTGGCAGAGTTAAAGATACTAAGATTTGCATTGGGTGTGACGAGGATGGACAGGATTAGAAATGAGGACATTAGAGGGTCAGCTCAGGTTGGACGGTTGGGAGACAAAGTCAGAGAGGCGAGATTACGTCGGTTTGGACATGTGCAGAGGAGAGATGTTGGGTATATTGGGAGAAGGATGTTAAAGATAGAGCTGCCAGGAAAGAGGAGAAGAGGAAGGCCTAAGACAGCGGTTCTCAAACTGTGGGGCGTAAATGTTGCCATATGTGGCGTACTTTCACTATTTGTAGGTAAATTTTAAACTTGTAGCAGTGTATCGGCAGCAAAAATATAGGAATAAATTTTATTAGGGTTTCAAAAAAACGTTAGGGGGGCGCGATTAAAACTGTTATGAAAACTTGGGTCGCAAATACTTAAAGGTTGAGAAACGCTGGCCTAAGAGAAGGTTTATGGCTGTGGTGAGAGAAGACATGCAGGTGATGGATGTAACAGAGCAACACGCAGAGGATAGAAAGATATGGAAGAAGATGATCCGCTGTGGCAACCCCTAATGGGAGTGACTGAAAGACGAAAATGATGATAGATAGATAGATAGATGATAGATAGATAGATAGATAGATAGATAGATAGATAGATAGATAGATAGATAGATAGATAGATAGATAGATAGATAGATAGATAGATAGATAGATAGATAGATAGATAGATAGATAGATAGATAGATAGATAGATTAACAGGTAGTTTGTAAGAGAGTTGAAGAAGAGAGTGCGGGCAAGGTGGAGTGGGTGGAGAAGAGTGTCAGGAGTGATTTGTGACAGATGGATATCAGCAAGAGTGAAAGGGAAGGTCTACAGGACGGTGGTGAGACCAGCTATGTTATATGGGCTGGAGACGGTGGCACTGACCAGAAAGCAGGAGACAGAGCTGGAGGTGGCAGAGCTAAAGATGCTAAGATTTACATTGGGTGTGACAAGAATGGACAGGATTAGGAATGAGGAAATTAGAGGGTCAGCTCAAGTTGGACGGTTGGGAGACAAAGTCAGAGAGGCGAGATTGCGTTGGCCTGGACATGTGCAGAGGAGAGATGCTGAGTATATTGGGAGAAGGATGTTAATGATAGAGCTGCCAGGAAAGAGGAGAAGAGGAAGGCCTAAGAGAAGGTTTATGGATGTGGTGAGAGAGGACATGCAGGTGATGGGTGTAACAGAACAAGATGACGAGGACAGGAAGATATGGAACAAGATGATCTGCTGTGGCGACCCCTAACGGGAGCAACCAAAAGATGAAAATGATGATAGATAGATAGATAGATAGATAGATAGATAGATAGATAGATAGATAGATAGATAGATAGATAGATAGATAGATAGATAGATAGATAGATAGATAGATAGAGTAACAGGTAGTTTGGAAGAGAGGTAAAGAAGAGAGTGCAGACAGGGTGGAGTGGGTGGAGAAGAGTGTCAGGAGTGATTTGTGACAGACAGGAATCAGCAAGAGTGAAAGGGAAGGTCTACAGGACGGTAGTGAGACCAGCTATGTTATATGGGATGGAGACGTTGGCACTGACCAGAAAGTAGGAGAAAGAGCTGGAGGTGGCAGAGTTAAAGATGCTAAGATTTGCATTGGGTGTGACGAGGATGGACAGGATTAGAAATGAGGACATTAGAGGGTCAGCTCAAGTTGGACGGTTGGGAGACAGTCAGAGAGGCGAGATTGTGTTGGTTTGGACATGTACAGAGGAGAGATGCTGGGTATATTGGGAGAAGGATGTTAAAGACAGAGCTGCCAGGAAAGAGGAGAAGAGGAAGGCCTGAGAGAAGGTTTATGGATGTGGTGAGAGAGGACATGCAGGTGATGGGTGTAACAGAACAAGATGATGAGGACTGGACGAGATGGAAGAAGATGATCTGCTGTGGCAACCCCTAACGGCAGCAGCCGAAAGAAGAAGAAGAAGAAGAAGATTGTATAGGGTCTTCCCCTCCCATAGTCCTTATCTTAACCAACTTTGTTTTTAGGCCCTAATCTTAAGTAGTTGTCCTTAGGGCTTTTCCTTAACCCTGGCCATTGGGTAACCCTAGTGTTTAGTAAATGTTATGCTATTGTCTAGTGTCTTCTCTTCCTCAGTCCTTAGCTTAACCTTTTTTACTTTTTAGGGCCCTTATGTTAATAATTTATTGATAGGGCTACTTTTTAGTTTTTGCTTTACTTTAACCCCGGTGTCCTCAACCTTATGCACTAGGGCTAATGTATGTATTGTTTTTCTTTGTTAACCCTCACCGCAATGCACGCCTGGGCCTCGATTCCACACAGGATTGCTCTTTTGAGATCTGGAACACGGCTCAACTCTGCTTCAACCTCAGGAGTCAACATTGAGAAAGTGGTCTTGGAGAAAGTCGGAACGCCTTGTGCCCCAAGCTCAGGCACGGTTGGACCAAGACCTCGAGGGTACTGTTCAGTTGCTAGATGAGGAAGCCCCAGTATTCGAAAAGCCTGCAATAGACCCCCCCCCCCAAAAAAAAATGAAGAATTATATCAGTGGTGCATAGGCAGTAAAATAAAAAGAGAGATGGGCAGATTCTCCTACCTGCAGAAGCCTCGCTGCGTTGGACACAATCTCTCCAAAGTGGACAATGTTTGGGCGGAACTTCTCCTGCATATCACAGAGAAGGAGGACGGTACCCCGCATCGAAAGTCTTCCAATCTTTGATGGAGCAGACATGTTTGGCTGAAGTTGTCTTCGCTTTGGGTGTACCGGCCAATAATGTGACAAGCGAACAATGGGTCACCTTATAAAAGTAAATGACATGACATGATAAGAGAAGGCGATTTGCCGATTTCAGTTTGTTCTAACCTGCTTAATCCAGACCAGAATCTGGGGTGGGAGCCTATCACTGGGGGCAAGGCAGGAACAAACCCTGAAGAGGGTGCCAGTCCATCGCACTGCCTGGTCTTTCACGCATTTGGACATATGCCCACCACACTTTAAAATATGTAAGTAAATGGCACAAAGTAAAACGCTCATATAGGCCTCCATCCTTAACTCTTCTTGAATGCAACTTTATGGTGCCCATCCTTAGTCAAATGTCTGACAACGAGGACCAAGAAGCACAACCTAATCTGTAACCCTTCCTTTCTTCTGTCTGTCGGTCTTATCGATTTCAAAGCCACCAGACAATTACTGTGTTTCGATTGGCACTGTCACCCCACTTGCTGTGCCATGTGAAAGAAATAATGAAATAAATGCATCCAAGAGCAAACAGTTCCAGACATGAGGCTTGAAAAAGGTTTGACTTAACACAATAAAATATAAAAGGGTTACTTCAATGAAATGAAACCTGGAAACTTGAAAGAACTGCACCGATTTCCTAAGAACTTGTTTTTTTTTGTAGTACAAGATCTTTGCTCCAGGCATTTTTTTAGTTACCGCATATACTAGCGGATAAGTTCTCCCGTGGATAAGCCGGGGCTTGATTTTACTGTATAATTTCTGGTATTTTATAATGTCAGTCATTTAAGTCGAATGCAGGAAACTCACACTATTGGTCCAAGAGATTCTGATATGCTAACGCCCACCTGAGAGAGTAACCACGGAGCACACGGCCTTTATTTTCTCTGTATTGTGCCTACGTGACCACACGGTAAGACCCGAACTATTCCGAAGCGACGTTTGCACTGATTTGTGTTTTTCGTATCTCACACCCTCATACGCATTTATCGTAAGAGCATCCCTTATCTACGAAGGAGCGTTCGATCAGAAGAAAATATGAACCTGGTTTTAAATTAAAAGTCATTGAAGCGGCGAAAGAAAGTGGTAACTGCGGTTTTGAATGGGCATATAAGTCGGGGTTTGATTTTATGGTCGATTTTTCAGGTTTCAAGACCCGACTTATAATGTGAGTGTATACCAGCGTTTCTCAACCTTTAAGTATTTGCAACCCGAGTTTTCATAACAGTTTTAATCGCGCCCTCCCTAATGTTTTTTTGAAAGGAGCCCACTAATACCAATTTGTTCTTTTTTAATTAATGATATATCATAGATACATATTTTATTATACCTACTTAACTTTTATTGACATTTATCTAACTCTATATTTATTTTTCTAGTATCAGAATGTTGTTTAAGTTAATTTGTTTTGGTTTCAATAGATGTATTTTTCATATTTTTGATTCTTATTTTTCTTTTTATAACATCTTCACGCCCCCCTAGGGGGACCCGCCCCACAGATTGAGAACCACTGGTATATACGGTTACGGTGTTTTGGGTCATTGTCTTGTTGGAATATCCAACCCCTGCGTAACTTCAACTTTGTGACTGATGCTTGAACATTATCCTGAAGAATTTGTTGATATTGGGTTGAATTCATCCGACCCTCGACTTTAACAAGGGCCCCAGTCCCTGAACTAGCCACACAGCTCCACAGCATGATGGAACCTCCTCCAAATTTGACAGTAGGTGGCAGGTGTTTTTCTTGGAATGCAGTGTTCTTCTTCCGCCATGCAAAGCGCTTTTTGTTATGAATAAATAACTCAATTTGTGTCTCATCAGTCCAAAGCAGTTTGTTCCAAAATGAATCTGGCTTGTCTAAATGAGCATTGGCATACAACAAGTGACTCTGTTTGTGGCGTGAGTGCAGAAAGGACTTCTTGCTCATCACCCTGCCATACAGATGTTCTTTGTGCAAATTGCGCTGAATTGTAGAATGATGTCCAGATACACCATCTGCAGCGAGATGTTCTTGCAGGTCTTTGGAGGTGATCTGTGGGTTGTCTGTAACCATTCTCACAATCCTGCTCATATGCCGCTCCTGTATTTTTCTTGGCCTGCCAGACCTGCTGGGTTTAACAGCAACTGTGCCTGTGGCCTTCCATTTCCTGATTCCATTCCTTACAGTTACAGAAACTGACAGTTTAAACCTCTGAGATGGATTTTTGTAGCCTTTCAACAATCTTTGTTTTCAGATCTTTTGAGAGTTGCTTTGAGGATCCCATGCTGTCACTCTTCAGAGGAGAGTCAAAAGGGCAGCACAACTTGTAATTGACCACCTTAAATACCTTTATATCTCATGATTGGACACACCTGTCTATGAAGTTCAAGGCTTAACAAGCTCATAAACCAATTTGGTGTTGTAAGTAATCAGCATTGAGCAGTGACAGGCATTCAAATCAGCACAATGACAAGGGGACCCACATTTGTGCTCAGCCAGTTTTTCACATTTGATTTAATTTCATACAACTAAATACTGCTTGACTAAAAATCTTTGTTCGGAAAACACCGCAGTACTCAGATGTTCCTAGGAAATGAAAGACATACCACTGTTATCTTTATTGTTGAAAGGAGAGTCAATTATTATGCAGGCTGAGAGGAGTTCCCAAACGTTTTCATATGACTGTAAATGTAGAAGAGAAGGTGGGGAGAAGTTCTAAAGTATAATACCTTATAAACAGTGGTAAGTCTGGGAGATTTGAGGCATTCTGACAAAGACTACATATTAATAACACAAAAGGGGAAAGTAGAGTAATATATTTCTCTACCAAGACAAAACACATACGTTGAGTAGCAGCAAGAGAACATCTAAAGAAGCAAAACCGCAGCAGAGCAGCCATAAGGAGTGAAGCTCATTTCTTCCACAGCCTATTTGTTGTAAACCTTTCCAGTCTGCCATTTGGGAGGTGGGAATTTCCCCTTCAGCATTAAGTTGTATTTATTTATTATCCGTATTAAGAACATATACGTATTCCATTCATGATTTGGTGGGGGGGGGGGGGGGGTCCAGTGCTTATCCAAGGTCTGGATGAATAGGACACACTCACTTCCACAAGGCCATTAGAGTTAAAAAGTGAGCAGGAGGTGGAAGCTGAAAAAGAACGCTTGGGGATTTAAATTCCAGCAGCTCAGGGCCTGCCATCGCATTGATTACGACTGCCCTAAATGAATATATAATGAGGTTTATGCTTTATTTCCACACTAATCTGTAAATGACATGCAGAACACTCTTTCAGTTTGAATGAGTCACAGAGTGTGAGGCCCTGCAAGGGACTGGCACCCCGTTACAATGCTGTGGGAATGGACTCTGGTCCTACAACACTTACAGTGGTGTGAAAAACTATTTGCCCCCTTCCTGATTTCTTATTCTTTTGCATGTTTGTCACACAAAATGTTTCTGATCATCAAACACATTTAACCATTAGTCAAATATAACACAAGTAAACACAAAATGCAGTTTGTAAATGGTGGTTTTTATTATTTAGGGAGAAAAAAAAATCCAAACCTACATGGCCCTGTGTGAAAAAGTAATTGCCCCCTGAACCTAATAACTGGTTGGCCACCCTTAGCAGCAATAACTGCAATCAAGCGTTTGCGATAACTTGCAATGAGTCTATTACAGCGCTCTGGAGGAATTTTGGCCCACTCATCTTTGCAAAATTGTTGTAATTCAGCTTTATTTGAGGGTTTTCTAGCATGAACCGCCTTTTTAAGGTCATGCCATAGCATCTCAATTGGATTCAGGTCAGGACTTTGACTAGGCCACTCCAAAGTCTTCATTTTGTTTTTCTTCAGCCATTCAGAGGTGGATTTGCTGGTGTGTTTTGGGTCATTGTCCTGTTGCAGCACCCAAGATCGCTTCAGCTTGAGTTGACGAACAGATGGCCGGACATTCTCCTTCAGGATTTTTTGGTAGACAGTAGAATTCATGGTTCCATCTATCACAGCAAGCCTTCCAGGTCCTGAAGCAGCAAAACAACCCCAGACCATCACACTACCACCACCATATTTTACTGTTGGTATGATGTTCTTTTTCTGAAATGCTGTGTTCCTTTTACGCCAGATGTAACGGGACATTTGCCTTCCAAAAAGTTCAACTTTTGTCTCATCAGTCCACAAGGTATTTTCCCAAAAGTCTTGGCAATCATTGAGATGTTTCTTAGCAAAATTGAGACGAGCCCTAATGTTCTTTTTGCTTAACAGTGGTTTGCGTCTTGGAAATCTGCCATGCAGGCCGTTTTTGCCCAGTCTCTTTCTTATGGTGGAGTCGTGAACACTGACCTTAATTGAGGCAAGTGAGGCCTGCAGTTCTTTAGACGTTGTCCTGGGGTCTTTTGTGACCTCTCGGATGAGTCGTCTCTGCGCTCTTGGGGTAATTTTGGTCGGCCGGCCACTCCTGGGAAGGTTCACCACTGTTCCATGTTTTTGCCATTTGTGGATAATGGCTCTCACTGTGGTTCGCTGGAGTCCCAAAGCTTTAGAAATGGCTTTATAACCTTTACCAGACTGATAGATCTCAATTACTTCTGTTCTCATTTGTTCCTGAATTTCTTTGGATCTTGGCATGATGTCTAGCTTTTGAGGTGCTTTTGGTCTACTTCTCTGTGTCAGGCAGCTCCTATTTAAGTGATTTCTTGATTGAAACAGGTGTGGCAGTAATCAGGCCTGGGGGTGGCTACGGAAATTGAACTCAGGTGTGATACACCACAGTTAGGTTATTTTTTAACAAGGGGGCAATTACTTTTTCACACAGGGCCATGTAGGTTTGGATTTTTTTTCTCCCTAAATAATAAAAACCACCATTTAAAAACTGCATTTTGTGTTTACTTGTGTTATATTTGACTAATGGTTAAATGTGTTTGATGATCAGAAACATTTTGTGTGACAAACATGCAAAAGAATAAGAAATCAGGAAGGGGGCAAATAGTTTTTCACACCACTGTAAGTGGACCAGGAGGGTTCAATGCTCAATACGTAAAAGCGTACGAGGATAAAAAGTGCAAACCATGAAAGTCACCACATATGCACAAGATGGAGTAGTTGTTTAAAACAAACAATTTGAAGGCTTACCCGAGTCAGAAATTCCATGTGCATCTGTTAAACATGACAAATGGTAAGTTCTAGTTTCCCGCCCCCACAGTATCTGCACATTTAATTAATGCAGCAAAATCTGTGAAAAGCTCAAGCAACACATTTTAAGAGATGTCTGGAGACGGCTTTCTAGATGTACAGTAAACTGAACTGCTTACATCTACTGCAATGGACCCCACAGCACCCAGTCCAACATATATATTTTTTTTAGGGTTATATAATAAACATACTCAGTCGGAGTTAGGTGTGCCTGTGATGGTCTGGTGCCCTGTCCAGGGATGGTTCCATCTTGTACCCAGTCATTCTGGGTTAGGCATTGGCTCCCTGCCACTCTGAAATGGATAAACAAGTTAGAAAAGTAGATGGGTGCAGGGTGGGTTGATTGAAGCTTTTTTGGGTTCCTCACTCCCAACATTACCCCTTTTCCTGTGTGTGGGCTGGTGGGGGGAGGGGGTCTTCCACTGATCTGGGCACCCAATGATGTCTTAGCCTACTTATGCTAGGAAATAACTGCAGATGGATGAAATCTAAATGGTCTTATGAAATATAAAGGTATGGGTCGGAGATGAGCACAGGTCCCTTGGGGCTCCCTCCTGTGGCGCCGCTTACGATTCCACGCTGTGTTAAGGGTACTCCAGTAGTGGCCAACAGTTGTGGCAGTGACACAAATGTTGTGTTTTGCAAAATTTGCGGTGTCACACACATGCGATTAGGAAGGCAGTCAAAAAGCCTAAAGGTGAGTGAAACATCACAAGTTGAAGGGTTGTCACATGGTACTTACCGGAATCTCTTCTCTCAACAGAAAAACCAAGGAAAAATAAACATCAACATTTCCAGTTTTCAAAATGGCCACCACGATGCCACTTCCGGTCACATGAGCCGACGTCACTTCCAACATTTACAAAGGACATCACTTCCGGTTTTCATCAAACGATGTTGTTTCCGCTTCCTGTTGCAACGTCACCTCCTGCCAACCATTTCCTATTCCCATAATACAACTGTACAAAAACGCCATTTTGTAATATAAGCATCATCAAATGTTACCTCTTTGGTTTGTTTTGATCATTTATTTTGCTACTTTGTGTCGGGGACGGTCCCCAACACTTTGTGTTGTGAACTCTTCGTTCTTTATTTGAAGATTCTTTCACAGCGGCTTCCGTTTTTGTGGTGGTGATTTACGTTGTTTTTATATTATTGTGCAGAGAGATCAGAGGCATATGGATTCATTGCATAAAAAGTCCACTTTATCACAAAAACCCATTTTTACTTCTTTTGGCCCTGGCACAAAATGATCAGCTAAAAGTGTCCAGTGAGTGCCAGGCTCGTCTCCTCCTGAGAAGTCAGCTACAGAATCAAGTTGCCCACCAAGGCGGAGCTCACTCAGTGTTGGCACCAGGTGGGTGTGAGTGAGGCAAAGACTTTAGGACAATGGCCTTGCGTCAAGAAGGGCATCAAAGAAGCCCCATCAAGGACAGACTGAAATTCTGCAGAAAGTACAAGGACTGGACAGCAGAAGACCGGTGCAAAGTTATTTTTCCGGATGAATCCTCCTTCCGACTCTTTGGGTCATCTGGAGAAGGAAAAGGTGAATGCTACCGTGAGTCTTGTGTCACTGTGCCAACAGTGAAGCATCCTGAGACAATCCATGTGTGGGGCTGCTTCTCATCCAAGGCAGTGAGCCCACTCATAATTCTGCCCAAGAACACTGCCATAAATAAAAAATGGCGTGAAAACGTCCTCTGAGCTCAACTTTTCCTAACAATCCAGGCGTAATTTGGTGACGATGATCTGTGTATTTTCCAGCTTGATGGAGCACCATGTCACAAGACAAAAGTGACAATGAAGTATCTCGGAGATCACAACATTGAAAGTATGGACCTGTGGCCAGGAAACTCCCCAGATCTTAATCCCATTGAGAAACTGTGGTCAGGATGTGGGTGGACAAGCAAAAGCCCTCCAAATTGTGATCAACTCCAAGCACTAAAAAGGCAAGAATGGATCAGCATCAGTCAAGATTTGGTCCAGAAGCCGATATCCAGCATGGCAGAGCGGAGTGTAGAGGTTATGAAGAAGAAGGGTCAGCACTGCCATATTGACTCTTTACATAAATTCGATGTATTTGCCAATAAAAGCCTTTGAAACGTGTAGATTGATAAAAATTGTTCATCAGTATACCATAGAAGCGTAACAAAAAATAATCTTCGGTGGCCATTTTTAAATGTTTGTTATACTGAATTTGCACTTTGTTAAAACAAAACTTATTTAGCATGATGTTGTGAATTTCCCATTGGGATTAATAAAGTATCTATCTATCTATCTATCTATCTATCTATCTATCTATCTATCTATCTATCTATCTATCTATCTATCTATCTATCTATCTATCTATCTATCTATCTATCTATCTATAAACGTTTGTCCAGGCCCATAAAAAGTATTTGTCTTCTTAAAACTTCATTACTTTGGTATTCGTTATTAACGGTATTTGACCCTGTATTTGTAGTTGGAGGTGTACAGAATGAAGAGAAAAGGTATCGTTCAATAAGGGCGCACACAAAAAGGCGAGCTTCAAAAGGGTGACCTCAATTGAGCGCGGCGAATAAAGGCGTTCGTAGATAATTTAGATAATAATAGATAGATAATAATAGTAGATAATAATAAAATATCTACGTGGCATTGCACATACTGTAATCTACAGCTTCAAGTGTAACACAACAATGAGTAAGAGCAGAAAACAACGAAATATAGAGAGCTTTAGAAATAGTTTGTTAGAAGTTCATGCATTAATTAATTGGATGTTTTAATATTCTTGCTTTCGCCTTTTTATACGTGCAGTCATTGCCTTTATCTAATAAATTTTCAGTAATAATTTTGTTGCGTTTGCCTTTATTCGCTGCGCCCAATTGAGGTCGCCCTTTTGAAGCTCGCCTTTTTGTGCGCGCCCTTATTGAACAGAACCAAGAGAAAAGGTCTAGTGCTGCTCACAACCTGCATATCTCCGAGTTTACCCCTTACAGGGGTGACTGGATGATACTGAAGCCACTGGAGAATTCAAATGGTCTCAAACCACCATCAGCACTCCAACCACTCTCCTGTTTAGTTGTTATTGAGGCCCATTAGTTAATTCTCTGGCTTCTTAGTCTTCTCATTCTGCTACACCAGTCACTTGTAAAACTGAGTGTCTTTTTGCAAAAATCACCATTCAAATGTTCTGCTAATCACAGACCTTCACTTTTTTCTTTTCAGGTATTTCATTGAGACATATTGTATAAAAGAAGTACAGCAGTAAATAGGATATACCACCTGCACTTCAGAAGCGGTCATCCACCTGATGCAAAGCATGTTCAGGCCTAATCAAGCTCAATCCTGTGGGGAACTGCGGATGGTTCCAGAGCCATGGACTGCAGCACTTCTGCCACACTAGGAAGTGCTGCTGGAACAGGAACCAGGTGCACTCGGAGTGCTTCTGGGTGCCCATGCAGGAACACGCCAGGAAGTGCTGCAGGAAGGCCATCAGGGAGCACCTGGAGCACATCCGAGTGCAGTAGAAAAGGAGCCGCCTCACTCCATTCAGAGAGCTGGAGTCAGGAGGTGGTGGACACAGCTTGTGTGTGGTGCAGTGAAGGCAGCAAGAAAGAAAGAAAGAAAGAAAGAAAGAAAGAAAGAAAGAAAGAAAGAAAGAAAGAAAGAAAGAAAGAAAGAAAGAAAGAAAGAAAGAAAGAAAGAAATTTGTGCACTGTGCTGTGCATAGGAGAAAAGAAAAATAAAGAGTGTGTGTTCTGGACATTGTGGGTCTGCGTCTCTGTCTGTAGCTGGGCTGATCTTTCCACACTCAATAGGAATACTAGCTTTATTAACTCAATTATTGTAAATAATACAATAAATTCTGTATATACTTGTGTATAAATCGGGTCTTGAAACCCAAAAAATCAATCATAAAATCAGACCCCGACTTCTATGCCCGTTTAAAAATGTGACACTTTTTTCTTTTTTGTTACATCTTCTTGCCTCCTCCAATCTCTCATCAGTTTCTCAGACCCATCAAATTTTGTTGCAGCAGCACAGTTACCAATTTCTTTTGTCACTTCTATGACTTTTAATTTAAAACCAGCTTCATATTTTCTTCTGATCGAATGCTCCATCGTAGATAAGGGATACTCTTACGATAAAGGTGTATGAGGGTGTGAGAAAATATAAACACTGCTGGCCTTCCCCCTTAGGTTCACATGAGAACCTCAGAGATGTTAATACCAAGAAATTTAAAATATCCATCCATCCCGCTATATCTTAACACAGGATCACAGGGGTCTGCTGGAGCCAATCTCATCCAGCACAGGGTGAAAGGCAGAAACAAACCCCAGGCAGGTTGCCAGCCCAACGCAGGGCACATACACACACACCCAGCACACACACACACAATTTAGGATCACCAATGCACTTAACCTGCATATCTTTGGACTGTGGGAGGAAACCCACGCAGACACGAGGAGAACATGCAAACTCCACGCAGGGAGGACCCGAAAAGCGAATCCAGGTCTCCTTACTGCGAGGCAGCAGCACTACCACTGTGCCACCATGCCACCCTCAAGCAGACCTATCAGTTATTATCTGTGCTACCCATCCAAGACAAATTCAAATCTAAACCTGAAAAATCAATCAGAAAATCAGACCCGACTTATACGTCTGTTCAAAAATGCGACACTTAAATTTTTTTTTTTTAACATTATCTTGCTTCTTCCAATCTTGCACCAGTTTCACAGACACATCCAACTTTGTTGGAGCAGTGCAGTTACCAGTTTGTTTTTATTTATTTATTTTTAAAATTTTATTGATTTTATTGTAATTATTCCATACAAATAGATCAATTTTTACAAAAAATAGGATTGAAAACAAATCAACCCCCACCCCTGAGAAAGAGAGCATGGCCAACGGAGTAAAACTTAAAGCTAGTAAAAATAAATAAATTGATGAGTTTAATAGGCGGATAAAGGAAGAGAATCTATTTCCTCAGCGCTTTAAAAGCTTATTCTAAAATATTATTGATCAGATCCTGCCAGGTTTTGAAAAAGTTGTGCACAGATCCTCTAAGTGAGAATTTGATTTTTTCCAATTTCAAATAATATAAAACATCAGTTACCCACTGACTTAAAAGAGGAGAGTTAGGATTCTTCCAGTTTAGCAAAATAAGTCTGCGCACCAATAGTGTAATAATAATAATAATAATAATAATAATAATGCATTTTATTTATAGGGGCACTTTACATTAGCAGTAAATCTTAAAGTGCAAATTAGGGTTAGGGTTAGGGTTAGTGAAGTGAAGGCAATCACAGTTTGTTTGTCCTTCTCCACTGTAAGCCCCTCTGTGAGCCCACCAGTCACAGCTGTTACTGGCTTAAGAGGGATTGGGACACCAAGGGTGACTGAAAGGCGCTTAAAAACTTTGGTCCAGAATGATGTTAATTTGGTGTAGGCCCAAAACATGTGACCCAGTGAGGCTGGGACTTGATTACAGCGTTCGCAGGTTGGATCTCGCCCTGGAAACATTTTGGACAGTTTTAAGCGAGACAGATGTGCTCGATATATAATTTTGAGTTGAATAATTGTATGCTTTGCACATATGGAGCTTGAGTGAAATCTCTGCATTGCTACCTTCCACTCCTGTTCTGATAGGTTGATCAGTTACCAATTTCTTTCGCCGCTTCAACGACTTTTAATTTAAAACCAGCTACATATTTTCTTCTGATCGAACGCTCCATCGTAGATAAGGGATGCTCTTACGATAAAGGTGTATGAGGGTGTGAGATACAAAAAACACAAAACAGTGCAAACGTTGCTTCAGAATAGCTCGGGTATTACCGTGTGGTCAACGTAAGCACAATACATAGAAAATAAAGGCCGTGTGCTCCGTGGTTCCTCTCTCAGGTGGGCGTTAGCATATCGTAATCCCTTGTACCAATAGCGTGAGTTTTCCGCATTCGATTTATACGACCGACATTATAAAATACCAGAAATTATACAGTAAAATCAAGGCCCGACTTATTCGCAGGAGAACTTAAACACGACTATATACAGTACATACACACAAGAATAAACTCTGTGTTTTGCATACTCACAACTGAAAAGCTACTTTTGCCCACCCCTGCGTATGGTTGACACGGCAACAAAAGTCTTTGACTTAACCCTGGCCTTGCTGACATCCCAAGAACCCTGATATTCATGTCTTGTGGATCATCCGTTGACTTTAGTGGCACCCATTTCTGCGGAACTCACTTTCCATCTATCTGTGTGTGAAAACGGTGAAAATGGTCAGCAAGCCTGCACTTTTTAATAATCTTCAGATCGTAAACAGCTGCTTTGATCATTTTCTGCAGGTAATCCTTACCACCCAATGCATATTTCTTTTGGTTATTTGGCCGTTTATGTGATTGACGAATTTATTTTATAACACTGTTTAAGGGCAAGAACCTTACAAGCTGCTACTCGGGGTCCTTGCACGTTACGTCCCGCCGCTCACCGTGAAATGTTACAGCTAACCCTAACCCTAACCTAATGAGAGGCAGACTTCACACTGCCTCAGTGAGTGCTGGTAACTTTGAATGATTGGTACAGTTTTATACAGGCTTTGTTATTTTACAAATATAGAAAGCAAGCAGTAGTAGTTGGGTCATAAGAAGTTAGTTATTCTACTGTATATAAGAAGGTAAAGTAGTAAAAACCACAGATCATGGCAGCGCAGTGTGGCGACGTGTTGTGTGTTCATCAGCACATGCAAGTTAAGAATTTCACTGTACTCTGCATATGGAAAAATTTCCGACTCCATGACCTTATCTCTCTCCCCCCGGGTCTATCTGTAAGACTCCATGAAGTTCCGTCCCCTTTCCATCCCACTCTCCAGGTCCGCTGTGCCCCCATTTCATTCTTTTATAGCCGACTCTTCTGCGCCTACTGTACTAATGCGGACTCTGCTGTGCTCTCCATCAATTCTTACTGCCAGTCAACTCCCACGTATGTTCAGCGCATTATGTTTCTTTCTGATTTCATGTCAGAACATCAGCAGGCTGCACTCCTTATATATGAAATTACTGATGTGGGTTGAATACTTTTTCATGATGTCAGCTTTCTCATGTTCTGAAAGCTCTTGCTATGCAAGTCTCTGCAAATGAATATTCCCCTGACGGCGAAGTCACCCCAAGTCTGTCTATGAACCCCACACATGTCCCTCTTTTGCATTTTTGGCATCTTATTCCATAATAAAAGTATAATTTCAAACCTGTCTTAAACTTGTAGCGGGGGGCACAAGGCTGGAAAAATTGTGGGACTGAGTGCTAGTCTAATTGGTGATGGCTTATTCCTACCTTTAATTCTGCCTGCACAGCCTCAGCCTTGACGGGCAGCTCTGGCCATTCACTCCTTTGTTTTATAGTCTACATTGACATCACATTTGCAGGCACCATCTTGTGTCTCCATATTACCCTGTGTGATGGACGGCCGGCGTTTCAGTCTTGAAACAGAAAGAAGGAGGAAGAGCAGGCTTTTTAGGACACTGCCTCCCCCTGGACACCAGATGGCAGCTCCCCTGGAGGAAAATGGTTCCCCGGATTCCCTCAGGGCATCATGGGACATGGAGTTCGTTTCCTCAGCCCTGTGGCGTGCTGTGGGTGCCGCCAGGGGGAGCTTACAAGGACCCTGGGGACTCTTACTATTATTATGACCCAGAAGTAGTTCGGAGGCACGAGGACGGAAGCCCGCAGTACTTCCGGGCTACTTGAGAAAGGATGATGTGGCGTTTGACCCAGAGAAGGAACACTTCCGGGCCATGAACTATTTAAAGGACTTTGGGAAACCCAGCAGCAGAGCTGGAGCTGCTGGGAGGAGTGGAGGATTGCGATTATTGTATTGATTATTCTTTATTATTATTGTTATTGGAGAATTGTGGAGTGTGCAGAGCTTTGTGCACTTTATTTGAAGAAATTCTTCTTGGTGCTTTTAAACGTGTGTCCTGGACGTCTGTCTGTGGGGTTTCACGGGGCAACAGTGCCTCTAGCGTCCATTCCTGTCATACAAGTTATATTTTATTGTACTCCATAGCTTCATAAGTTCATGTGGTGAGAGTTCGGTGAAATTCTTACTCTCAAGTGCTGATCAACTTGTAACACGTCGCCACTGCCCGGTGCCAAGATCGGCGAGTATGCCAACCTTACCTTGTAACTTCTGCCATTCTTAGCATAAGACTTTGGTCTTCCTAACCTCAAGTACTTTAAAATGTTATTCCTGTTTGCTTTATATAACTCCTTGGCACCATGCTGTGATGAAATGCAGTCAATCTCACACCCACCTAATCCAATTCTTACCTCATCACTACTAAGAGCAAGGCAGAATGCAGTCCAGGAAAGAGCGCCATTTCACTGTAAGGCCCACCTATGGACGCATTCACTTTCACACACACACACAAAGGACAGGACAGGGCAACATGCAAACTCCACACAGATAACAGCTGGGTGTTGGACTCAAACACTAACTGCTATGCCACCGTGTCACTCTGTTTGTGAAAGGCACTACATACAATGATTCTTACAATGTCGTCACCTTAGATGTGGCACTCTTGTTTGTTACACACAGGGTCTTCCAATTTGGCCATCTGACATGTCTTCTCTCCTTTCTTCCTCTTAAGAAAAAAAGTTCAGCGCTTGGCCTGATTTATATAAGTAACAGCCAGAATCAGATGACATCATTTTCTAACCCACTTATTGCTGAACAGGGTTGTGGGGGGTGTTGGAGCCTATCCCAGCTAGCACAGGGTGCAAGGCAGGAGCAAACCCCTGGACAGGGTGCCAGTCCATCACAGGGTGAACTCTCACACACACACACACACACACACACCATCCACAGACTAAGGTCGAGTTCACCTAACTTGCATGTCTTTGGACTGTGGGATGAAAGCGGAGAGAAGCAGGTTTGGGCCCGGCCAGTACTCGGATGGGAGACCAACCAGGAAAAGTTTGGGTTGCTCCTGGAAGAGGTAATAATAATAATAATAATTCATTACATTTATATAGCGCTTTTCTCAGTACTCAAAGCGCTATCCACACAGGGAGGAACCGGGAAGCGAACCCACAATCTTCCACAGTCTCCTTACTGCAAAGCAGCAGCACTACCACTGTGCCACCTGTGAGGTGTTGGTTAGGCCATCAGGGGGCGCTTACCCTGTGGTTTGATTTTTGGATCCTAATGCCCCAGTGAAGTGCAGTGCAGTGCTGTTAAGATGGTGCCATCCTTTAGATGAGACATAAAACTGAGGTCCTGATTCTCTGTGGTCATAAAAAGATCCCTGGACATCCTACATAAAGAGTAGGGTGTATCCTGATGTTCAGGCTAATCTGGTCATTCTGGCCCCCTAATCACCCCCCTGTCTCTAACTGGCTATCTCTCTCTCACCACTTCACCACCTAACAGCTCACGTGTGGCGAGTGTACTGGCACTAAAATGGCTGCCGCCACATCATCACTGCACATGAGTGGTGGTTGAAGTGGCTCCCCACTCACTGAAGCGCTATATAAATGTAAAGAATTATTATTAAAATGTGATATGCTACTGTAAGACTAATTACTGTGCCACCATCCTGTATCTCTAAATACAAAAATGCTCAAACCTAAATTGCTATTTAGAAATTTTAAAAGGTGCTTTTAAAATTGCCTAAGGTGTGCTGTTATCTTGAGCCCAGTCTGGACGAGGAAGGCAAATGGCTACCCATAAACCTGTGCTGGTTAAAGTTAGAAAATGGTTTGAAGGATTTTTTTTTTTTAATTCTGTTCATCCAGATTTTAAAAACATCAGTAACCATCCATTTTCCAATGAGAGCCCCAATGCACCTGATGCTGTGAGCCTCCACTGGGAGCACTGGACCCAAGGTAGGCAGAGAATGGGAAGTCAGTGCGGACTCAGACACTCACAACGTACCCTAACAAATCTAGCACTTGTGGCAGACGACCAGGGACCTTGCCCCACCAGGATGCCCCTGTGATGGAAAGACCAGGGGGAGAGGACAGATTTGGAACAATATGTCCACCAGAACAAGAGAGGACACCACTGGCTCGAGACCACGGGCTTGGAGCTTGGAAGCACAACCCTATTGGGACCCGTGGTCACTGCCAGGGGGCACTTGAATGGTTCTGAAGCCCTGCCGGAGGAGAATCCGTTGTGCACCTGGAATACTTCCGGGTGCCCATGCAGCACTTCCGCCCCACCCGGGAGTGCTGCCAGAACAGGACAGAGCAGCACTTGGAGCACTTCCGGGTGCAATATAAAAGAGGCCGTCTCACTCCATTCAGGAAGCCAGAGTCGGGAAGTGGAGGACAAAGCTTGCAAGGAGAGGAGTGGAGATGGCAGAGAAGAGAGAGAAAGAAAGAGAAAGAAAGAAGGAACTGAGCAATTTGTGGGTGATTTCTAAGCATGAGCCTTCCTGCTTTTCCAGTTTTCAATCATGTATAAATTTGGCATTCTGGGACACAACCTGCAGTTCACTTGACTCCTGCCCTCTTGACTGGACGCACAAGAAGATACCAATCAACACCCGTTTGACTCCACGACAACAGAAACCACCACTGATCTCTCTAATTGTGTTAATTTTACTGGATACTAGCCAGCTTCACACATAGACCTGATCCGGAACAATAAACCATTTCTGAGGTACAGTTTATAGGGCATGCTGGTTCACAAATCCAGGTTCCTGGGGCCTCATGTATAAACGGTGCGGGCGCACAAAAATGTTGCGTAAGAACGTTTCCACATTCAAATTGCGATGTATAAAACTTAAACTTGGCATAAAGCCACGCACATTTCCACGGTAGCTCATACCCTGGCATACGCAAGTTCTCCGCTCAGTTTTGCAGACTGGTGGCATCCAGCGTCAAAGCAGTGCTACTGTTCCTGTGTGGTTACCTTTTCTTTTCTAGATCCACATTCCTGACGCAGCTTTATAAATACACTGAAATGAACCGCATATTGTTTATTAGTTTAATGCATCTGATTGTAATTAACCTGTAACAATATAATGGTCCACAGAATGGTCAAACTATTCCAAATACCATAACTGCTTTAGCGTTGTTACTCTCACTGCACCTTCTTCTTCTTCTTTCAGCTTCTCCCGTTAGGTGTTGCTACAGCGGATCATCTTTTTCCATTTTACTCTCATTGCACCACTCGGAGTATTTATATCACTGTATCTGAGTGTGAATCACAGCTCTACAGCAGCTGACTGGAAAGAGAATTATCGGTATACAGCATCAAGCACACGCTGCCTCAGCCACGCTGTCTATTTGAACTGCTCTCATACAACAAACGCTTCAGAGCCTTTCCTGTACAGACCTCGCGGTTCACAAACAGTTTCATCCCAAGAACTCTAAATGCACTCAATCAGTCCATCAAGTGCTCCTTGTAGGACTGTTTGTACTTATAAGTACAATCACCTCACTGTAAACTTGCGATACAGTTATAATATTGCACAACCTGAGCCACTTTATAAAGCGCGTATTTATATATGATGACGATATCATTTTTAAGATGAAATGCAGCAAAATATGTTTATTATATTATACAGATAAAACTTTAATTTTAAGTATACGGTGCTGCAGCGCTAGCGAGGAGCTGGAGCTCCACTCACGGATTGTTCCTGCATTGCGTTGTATTCTTGCTGTGCCTGGCGCGACACTGGAAGGATAGATGGATAGAATAATTAAACATGTACTACAAAGATATTTCAATGTTCCTTAAAAGTTTTGAAGAATCAGCGTTCTAAGCTTACAGATGGCTTAACGTCTATTACAGAGCTGATTGTGTGGCGATTGGTTACTTGGAGAAAGAAAAGTAAAGACAGGAATTAGGGGTTAGTACGTTTGAAAGAGACAGTACTGCTACAATAAAGTATTTCATCGAAGGTCGCGCATGGCGCAGCAAGCATCTTGCGTGAGATATGAACAATCACTGTGCCATCGTGTTCCCATGTTTAATAACATGCTTTAACTCCTATCATCATGAAAATGATATCACGTATACATCTCAGTATTTTAATTATTCAGAGAGCTGTAATATTATGAATGTAATGGATTCTTTGTCCTGTCAGAGGAAGAGAAAGCCCGTTTAAGAAGCAGGTAGTGATTCACACACATAGAGCACATAGAAGATCACATACAAAACAAAGCATTTAATGTGCTACTTTAGTTACAATGGGATTTGAGAAACTAAACATTAAACGATTTTAAGATAAAGTTTATGATGTTCTACTTTAAAGACAAAATAAACTATGTGATTAAAGTGGAAATTTCGAGATTAAAGTTGACATTTCGTGCTTTTTCCTCCACTGTGCCCCTATTTTTTTTTTCTCTGTACCCTAATAAGCTTTCATGTGACACTCAGACGGTGGGCTACGACTCGCCTTTTCACAGTGACTTTGATATGTGACAGCTCCTTTTTTATTTCGGGCACTGTGCAACTTTGTGAACTTGAGCTTTCGAGTTTCTCCGACACGCTATGTCACTCGATCAACTTCCTTTTATTGTTTATATCACTGTTTAAACCAACAAATGGTATGTTTTTCCTTTGCCTCCACTTGGTATTCGCTCAAATCCTTCTATTTTCCCCCGTGCTTTTCCCATTGTCTTTTCACAGAAGGCTGATCTTAAGGGCTATTTATATTGATTTGCATATTCAAAGAGGCGTAATTCTGGGAGGAGTTGGGGCGGGACAGCAGGTGCGTGCAGGTGCGTTACTTTTCACGCTGACCGGGATTTATGTAGCGGAAGAACGTGGAAGCTGGCGTTCGCACAGATTTATGCATCTGGATTTTTTTGTGTGTAAGCACATTTCCACTTTTGTGCTTACGTCATGTTTTAGTGTGGATTCTACGCAAGGCGTTATGCATGAGGCCACTGGGGGTCAAATCTTACACCAGGCAGTTGTCCATGTGTAGTCTGCACATTCTCTTTGGCGTTCCTCCCACATCCACAAAGAAGTCCTGGTTAAGTTAGGACCCAGTGTGACACGTGTGCGAGTGGGCCCTGCACTGGACTGATGTTCTGTCCAGGGACGTTTCCAGCCTTAAACCCAGTGCTACCAGGGGTAGGTCCACATGACCCCTAAATACATTAAAAGGGTTTATGACTGGGGATCACATGCCGGGTTCTCTCTGCATGAAGTTTGCATGTTGTCTCTGTGTCTGCGTGGGTCTCCTTCCACAGCCAAAAGCACGTAGACTAGGTGAATTACCAATGCTAAACTGGTGTGTGTGTTCAACCTGTGATGGACTGGTGGCCTGTCATAGTTTGTCCTGCCTTGTGCCCTATGATTGCTGGGATATGCTCCGCTGGATGAGCGGGTTAGGAAAATGGATGTCTGTTCTAGATTTGAAATAATTTTTTACTTACATATCACCTGCTCTGCATGCCATATTCGTTGTAATTGGACTGGTAGACGTACACTTAATTAAGGAAATACACATCAAATACCAACATGGAGAACAAAAAAATGTGATCTCAGTGATTTCATGGCATGATTGTTGGCGCCAGATAGGCTGGTTTGAGTGTTTCTGTAACTGCTAATCTCCTGGGATTTGCACATGCAACAGTCTTTAGAGTTTACTCAGATGGGTACGAAAAAACAAAAAACACTCAGTGAGAGGCAAGTTCTGTGGATGGAAACCCCTTGATGATGACAGAGGTCAGGCGAGGATGGCCAGGGTGGTTGAAGCTGACACAAAGGCCACGGTAACTCAGATAAACACTCTGTACCACTGTGGTGAGCAGAAAAGCATCTCAGAATGCACAGCATGTTGGAACTTAAGGTGTTAAGGGCTACAACAACAGAAGACCACGTCTGGGTCCTCTCCTGTCAGCCAAAAACAGAGATGAGGGTGCAGAGGGCACAGGCTCACCAACACTGGACAGTTGAAGACTAGCAAAAATGTAGTCTGGTCTGAAGTATCTCAATTTTTGCTGAGGCACACAGGTGGTGGGGTCAGAATTTGGCCCCAACAGCATGAACCTCTGCATCCAACCTGCCTTGTGTCAACATTCCCAGGATGATGGTGGTGGTGGTGATGGTCATGTGATGGTGTGGGGAATGTGTTCTTGGCACACTTTGGGCCTGTTAATGCTAATCAACAATGCTACAGCCTATTTGAGTATTGTTGCTGACCAAGCGCAGCCCTTCATGGCCACAATTGACCCATCTTCTAATGGCTACTTCCAGCATGACAATACACCATGTCACGAAGCAGAATGGCTTCATGAACATGACAATGAGCTCAGGGTTCCTCCGCAACCTTCCCAGTCACAAGATCTCGATCCAAAAGAACACCTTTGGGTTGTGGTAGAAGAGGAGATGCACAGCATGAACAGGCAGATGACAAATCTCACTTACAATCCTGTCAACATGGACCAGAAAGTCAAAGGAATATCTAGTGGAATCCACGCCAGGAAGAACGGAGGCCGTTTTGAGAGCAAAATGAGGCCCTACCCAGTATAAGTATAGTGTTTGCACAACGAATGCATACATTTTGTGTATACATTCACATTAATACCCATTTAATTTTCTAAATCTGTCATCCAGACCAGGGTCACGGACAATCAGTACTCATCCAAGGTGGAATGTGCCCTGGAAAGGACAGCCCCTAACATGGATCACGCACACCCATAAACCTAAACTCAGCCACACTAAAGCCAGTTTATAGCCGCCTTTATATTGCCAAAAATTGCCTGCAATAAGACCGTGATAACATTACACAGACAGTGTCCAGCCTGGGATTCAATCCCAGCACCCAAGACAAAATACACACTTTAACAAATATTCCTAAAAGGAATGTATATACAAATAGGATTCATAATCATTATAATGATAATAATAAAAACATGAAATACCCGTGCGCAGGCCTGCCTTCTTTTCTCTTTAAAATATCCACAAGTTTAAGGTCAGCGCAAAGGTGGGCCATGCCAATAAATTCTTGGAGCCCTGGCAGTTATTGGTCGTTGCCATAACGACTAGGTTACGCCCCCTCTCGTCGTACCCGCCCATTTCTGTTTATGTCAGCTTGTTGGGAACATTAAAAAAAAAAGTCTGTTGACAGGTTCTGGAGAAAACGTCAAACGATACTTGAGTGCGATGCTGGAACGTAAAACGTAAAACGTCTGCATGTCGAAAACTTAATTCGTGTAACCTACGCGATTACAATTCTTAAAAGCTGAAAACATGAATGCTCATTTCAATGTGACAGTTCGTTTTTTTAGAAATGAAAAAAGGAAAGGGTTACTTCTACGCTGATTAAGAAATAATCTGAGGTAAAGCTACTTTTAATGCTAACACAATTGAAACGCCAGTGCTTCTTTCCATTTTTTAGTGTGGAAATTTTCTTATTTTGCTTTTTGCAGGTGCTAAATAAATAAAACGTTTTAAAAGTAAATGAACCAGTTAACGATTTTTACCAAGAAGTCGCATCATCAACGAACATGAACACCACTTTGAACCCTTGAACGCCAAATACAATACGATCAGTACAACTCAACATGAAGTGAAATGTGTAGTTTTAGAGAATACAGGAAGAAATCAATCCACCCCCTATAGTCTGTAGCCAATAGAAATTACAGCGTTGCTGATAGACAAGTACCGACACCCAATGAAATACCAGAATGTTGTCACGTCCCAGAAGTCGGCTGTACACTTACCCAAGATGTCAGAAAGCGAAGACTGCACTGCAGAGACCGGTCCAGAGGCAGCGCCAGCAGCGACAGAGGACTTGGCCGTTGCTGAAGAGAAGAAGAAAAGTAAGCTGCCTTGATTGTTTCCCAGAATGCGTATCCTCGGAAAACTTTCCAGTAAAAATAAACAGAAGTGGGTTCATCAGAATGCCGCCATAGCTGATAATAGTCAGCATGTAATGACTGACAGTGAAGTTGTCCAATGGGTGAGAGGCGCGTTGGGAACTAGCCAATTGAATTTATCTTATGGTGTAAGGGCGTGTAAAAATTCCGGAAGTGGGTTTTTCAGATTTTTTTCCCGAAGACAAAAATATTATGTGTTTCTTTTTGCTGTAGTTTGTTAAAAAAATAAAGCGTGAAGTAATGTCTGAATGTGTTAAGGCAGATCGTGCTGTTTTATATTTATTACACTTCATGTTCTTTCTCTTTCCTCCATGTGCTCTTCTGGCGCATCCAAGTTGATATCCTCCTCAAGGCTGTAGGAGACACACCGATTATGAAAACTAAAAAATGGTCCGTGGAGCGCAGCCGGACTATCCAGGCTCTTGTGCAGTTTATCAAGAAGTTCCTTAAACTGGATTCAACTGATCAGCTGGTTAGTTTCTTTATCTGCAATGTATCAGTTTTATTTAGTGATCGTCTTCAGTGTTTTATAGCACCGTTAAGATAAATAAGATTACAATACAGTATGAAAATAAACGTAGGAGCTCAACAAGATTAAACCATGTGTAATTTTTCCATGAGATCAATAATGTATGTTTACTATCACTTTGAAAGTAATTTTAACAAACACTAAGGGGTCTGATGTCTAGACGAGTGAAACAATATTATAATGTAGGGGACCCTCAAACAGACTTAAGGAGAGAGGTCCAGTAAAGAAGAGGTATAAAGCTGTGTACGGGTCAATGTAATGAGGCATTGGTAGGGCAAGAAAGGAGATATTGGAAGATCTTTGTTCCCAGGGGTTTATCATGGTTTAGCAGTGTAGACCAGGCATGTCAAACTCACTATCATTGGTGGGCCGCTTCGACTGCCATATGTGCGTCAGCGGGCCGCACTGTAACAAATACTATTATACAAAGTTACTGTAGCTTTCTTTCCAATACTGAAAACTTTAAAAAATGTAACACTTAAAGTTTAAAGAAAAGCAATTTATTTCCATACAATCTCCATACAACAGCGTACAATTAGAGTCTTAGCCTCTTAGCTAGGTCCATATATTATTATATTATATTCATTGCTTATATTGGAGTCTTACAGTGTGAGATCTATTTCTTTTATCCCGACAATTGGCATCTCTTGTTAGTAACCAGTTTGTCAATATCAGGCTTGAAATCTTGTGCAGCTGTAACTTTTATGAGGGATCAAAGGTGCTCGACGGTAAGTCTTGAGCGATGTGGGGTTTTGGTAGCCTTCATTAACGAAAATAATTGCTCACAAAGGTAAGTGCTTCCAAACATAGACAGTACACTCAATGCCAACTTACAGATCTGCACATACGAGGGTGGCAGGTAAGCATACAAGCCTGGCACACCAACTTTGTTGTATTTTGCCTTCAGAATAGAATCTGACTGCACTTCAATCAAATCCATTTGGATATTCTCAGGCGCATTCACAACGTTGTAAGAGTAGGGTGATGTAAACAGCGCAAAGTCCTGTTCGTGTGAACTGAAATTACGAAAACGCTCACTGAATTCATTGCTCAGTAATTCAAGTTGGAAAACAAATCCTCCAAAAATCAAATTTTACTTTACTAAGTTTACTTCCCAGTTTATATTGTAAAATAAGCCGATGTGCAGAAAGCCCCCTGACCTACACTGATTTTTTACAAACTCAAAATCACAAAAATTTGATAATAAACAACTCGCCAACTTGTCACGTCCACTTCAGATCTTCAGCTGTAGTCTGCACTAACTGTTCGTTACAATACTAGCACAAAATTACATAAAACTAGAGCAAAAAAACATGAAAATATGCGAGCTATTACTACTCATGATGGTCAGTTCTGCCCAGTGGAAAGTCTCGGCAGCCCTGCCAGGGGCGGCTCTAGGCTCGTGGCGGCCCCTGGCAGAGAAAGAATCGGTGGCCCCTTTGCCCGCCAATGTCAATATGGTATCTTATGCACAGCAGATGGATGCGAACACTGCATAGCCGCCACGTGCTCATGACATGCTTCTATATGCGCGTTTCTGTAACTTGAAAACCAAGTGGCGGCCCGTGATATTCTCATTACGGCAGAACGTTATAATACTACATATAGCTTACTGCTCCGACTCGAGCGACATTAGTAAATACAGCGTACTAATTAACAAGAAACATAATGTTTTTCGGCCACATTGCCGTCAACTGTGTCGTTATTTTCTCTTTCTGTTTTATATTCAATATATATTGGCGTGGCGGCCCCTGTGCAGGTGTACAGTTTGCACATGCCTAAGGCCGCCCCTGCTGTCAGGCTGCTGCAGCCTAGCACTTCAGTTGTGACGCTGCGGCTCATTAACTTTGCTCAAGGCTCGTGGCTATACTAGCAGATGACGTTTCTGGTACTGTAATGCCATGGGAAAACATGCTTTTGTCAGAAGGCAGAAGTAAGAAAAGTCAATAAGTGAATCATTCTGCATCTTCAGCGTTAATCACAAACGATAGTAATCGTTTTGTACAAGTTTAGTGCTAACTAGGATCTGTCATGCGGGCTTTCTGTTGCGGGCCGCATGTTTGACATGCCTGGTGTAGATGGATAATTAAGGGAAATCTGTGGTGACAACTTATTAAGGTTTTAGCAGAGCTTTATTGAGGAGTGAGTGTGGGTGACCCAGCTGATTTGATTTCTGTCACTGGTCTGAGTCAGGACTCTAATAGATGCATTTTGAACTTCTAGGCAGCTAAAGGCTATGTGACATTACATGATTTTTTCCATAGATTTTCAGTCGTAACCTTTGTTCACATAATCTTATAGCATTGGAGGCAATTGGTGGTGTGCTCAAGTGCCTCCCAGTCGCATAATGTGACACACCCAGAAGCTCGCTCCCAAGAATTTTGTGACTCACTCCAAATAAATCAAACAGGTTTAATTTTGTGTTAGGGTTAGGGTTACGAGCTCTGTGTGCGTGAGAGCTGACAACCAATGAATGCTCATCCTGCAGTACAATGCGTAGAATGTTGTGAAGAGGCATAAGGGTCACAGGTGTTTTGAACTTCACAAACGGAACAGATGTCTCGCATTTTATGTACCGTGACAGAATGGAAAAAAGAAAACTCTGGCCTAAATGGCGGCTGAACTCGCCGTATCTGTCAACCGTTTGTACAGCGCCGGCTCTGTCGGGCAGCATGTGCTTATTGGCTGTCACAACCGTGCTGGAAATCCGTCATGCAGTTGGTAAATGTGACGCTGTCAGTGATTTTTTTCCGTTTTTTTAAACTGACATGGTCCAGCAACAAGATCAGCAACTGTAGTTGGCAAGTCTGACATCAGCTTAAGACTTTTATAATGGAAGCCATCTGAAGAAAGAATTTCTGGATTGCAAACAACAGGTGATGTGGCCAAGTATCGGACATGAAGATGTAGGGATGGTCTGCGGCTACTGTGAGGAGTTGCCAGCCAGGGAAGACAAGTCTAATGCCAGAGGCAGCTTTAAGCTTAGATAGATAGATAGATACTTTATTAATCCCAAGGGGAAATTCACAAAATTTGTATGTGCTTGATGTAAAACTCAAAAGACAACAAAAACTGCTCCGCCAATAGCAGGAAAGGTCTGGAAAATAGAAAAATAGGGCATAAACGGCGGCTGAACCCGCTGTAAATGGCAAATGCCAGTGTAAAAGACTAGCTCTCTTTTGGGGGTGGCAAACCCAACATGCATTCTGTGTGCCCGGGTGAAGCATTAGGAAGTGTGGTGGCAGAATAGAGCAACAGGTGTACCTGTACGCTAGAACACAAGTGACCCAGTGCTGGCATGGATGCCCTACCCGATTCTGAAGAGAGTGGGGCTAAAGGGTAAATTCCAGAAGTAGCAGCACCTCTAAGCCCTTTAAAATCCAATCAGTTGTTCAGTGACACAAAAGGTTCCTGATGCAAATGTAGCGCTGCCAGGGACCCCAGAATGAGTTTTTAGAGCCTTTACTCTGCAAGATGTTTGTAACGTGTAGAGTTGGGAAAGTGAGATGCAAATGCTTTATTTCTTTGTTCCTAACTGCAGATTAGCCAGTCATGCCATATTTTTAATATCCGTGTCCCAGTGAGTAATACGGAGTGTTTACGAAGGAGATAGATAGAATTCTTTTATTGTCATTATGCATACACATAACAAAATGTTTTGTTGGTGGGACTCTGCTTCAAGGCAGAATACTTAAATACACAATATGCTATAAATAATAAAATGAACATAATAAGTATAAAAGACAGCAGCAATAAAACCTCATCGAGTCCTGACTTTTTTCCTGAGGTAGTACGCCTGTAGAGACCAGTGATCTGTGTGCGTGGGTCTGCAGGGGAGGAATACGAGTGTGTGTGTGTTTGATTACCAGGGAAAGCGCATGTGCATGTCTACAGGGGGGCAGGTTAGGGGTAGACGTATGTGTGGGTATCAGCAGGGGCAGATGGACTTCACAGCGTTGGGGAAAAAGCTGTCGTTTCAGTCTGCTGGTACGTGTTTTAATGTTTCTGTACCACTTTCCCGAAGGCAATGGTACAAACAGTCCATTTCCCAGATGGGTGAGATCCGCAGCTATACATTTGGCCCTCTTCTGCACCCTTCCAGCATATACAGAGTCCAAGTCTAGGAGAGGACTTCCTACAATCCCCTGTGCTGTTCTCACCATCACTACCAAGTCCTTCCTGTGCTGTGCAGCTGCCGTACCACGCTGTCATACTGTGACAGAGAATACTTTCTATAGCGGATCTGTAGAAGTTTGTGAACAGCCGAGAGAAGAATCCAGCACGTCTCATATTCCTGAGGATGAGAAGTCTTTGTTGGGCCTTCTTTACCAGGTGAGATGTGTTCAAAGACCAGGGGCCTCATGTATAAACGGTGCGTACGCACAGAAATGTTGCGTACGAACCTTTCCACGCTCAAATTGCGATGTATAAAACCTAAACTTGGCGTAAAGCCACGCACATTTCCACGGTAACTCATTCCTTGGTGTACGCAATTTATCCGCCCGGTTTTGCAGACTGGCGGCACCCAGCGTCAAAGCAGTGCTACTGTCCCTGTGTGATCACCCTTTCATTCTTAAATCCACATTCCTGGCGCGGCTTTATAAATACACTGAAATTAACTGCATATTGTTTATTAGTGTAATGCATCTGATTGTAATTAACCTGTAGCAATATAATGGTCCAGGGAATAGCCATAGTATTCCAAATACCAGAACTGCTTTAGCGTTGTAACTCTCACTGCATCTTCTTTCAGCTGATCCCGTTAAGGGTTGCCACAGCAGATCATCTTTTCCCACATTACTCTCACTGCACCACTCGGAGTATTTATATCACTGTATCTGAGTGGGAAATCACAGCAGCAGCTGATTGGAAAGAGAATTATCAGTACACAGCATGAAGCAGATGCTGCCTGAGCCACAGCAAACGCTTTAGTCCCTGTACGGACTTCGCGGTTTAGAAACAGTTTCATCCCAAGAACTCTAAACGCACTCAATCAGTCCATCAAGTGCTCCTTGTAGAAATATTTGGACTTATAAGTACAATTACCCCACTGTAAACCTGCACTACAGTTATAATATTGCACAACCTGCGCCACTTTATAAAGCGCGTATTTACATGTGATGACGGTATTCATTTCTAAGACAAAATGCAGCAAAACATGTTGATTATATTATACAGATAAAACTTTAACTTCATTTAAATAATCTGTATTGTTTATAATTAAACATGTGAGGACACGTTTTGCCGCAGCGCTAGCTAGTTCAGTAATTGTTCCTGCCATGCTCTGTATTCTTGCTGGTGCTGACGCGACACTGGAAAGACAGACGGATATAATAATTAAACATGTACTACTAAGATATTTCAATGTTCCTTAAAAGTTTTGAAGAATCGAAGTTCTAAGCTTACAGATGGCTTCACGTCTATTACAGAGCTTATTGTGTGGCGATTGAGTTTTTGGAGAAAGAAAAGTAAGGACAGGAATTGGAGGTTAGTACGTTTGAAAGAGACAGTACTGCTGTGATAAATTATTTAATTGAAGGTTGCGCATGGCACAGCAAGCCTCTTGCGTGAGACATGAACAAGCACTGCGCCACCGTGTTCCCATGTTTAATAACATGCTTTCATTCCTATCATCATGAAAAAGATATCACGTATACATCTCAGTATTTTAATTATTCAGAGAGCTGTAATATCAAGAATGTAATGGAGTATGTGTCCCGTCGGAGAAAGAGAAAGCCCGTTTAAAAAGCAGGTAGTGATTCATACACAGAGCACATAGAAGATCAAATACAGAACAAAGCATTTAACATGCCACTTTAGTTACAATAGGATTTGAGAAACTAGTAAATTAAACGATTTTAAGATGAAGTTTATGATGTTCTACTTTAATGGCAAAATAAACTACGTGATTAAAGTGGAAATTTCGAGATTAAAGTTGACATTTCGTGCTTTTTTCCTACTGTGTGCCTATGTTTTTTGTCTGTCCCCTAATAAGCTTTCATATGACACTCAGACGGTGGGCTACGACTCGCTTTTTCACGGCGACTTTGATATGTGATTTCTTTTTTATTTCGGGCACTGTGCGACTTTGTGAAGTTGAGCCTTCGAGTTTCTCTGACACTCTGTCACTCGATCAGCTTCCTTTTGTTGATTATTCCACTGTTTAAACCAACAAATGGTATGTTTTTCCTTTGCCTCCACTTGGTATTCGCTGAAATTCTTATATTTTCTCCCGTGCTTTTCCCATTGTCTTTTCACAGAAGGCTATTTATATTGATTTGCATATTCAAAGAGGCGTAATTCTGGGAGGAGTTGGGGCGGGACAGAAGGCGCGTGCACGTGCGTTACTTTTCACGCAAATCGGGATTTATGTAGTAGAAGAACGTGAAAGTATGCGTGCGCACAGATTCCTGCATCTGGATTTTTCTGTGCGTACGCACAATCCCGCTTTTGTGCTTTCGCCATGTTATAGTGTGAGTTCTACGCACGGCGTTATACATGAGGCCCCAGGTCAGATCTGATGTGATGTGGATACCCAAGAACTTGATATTGTCCACACACAGTACAGCCTCATCATGTATAAATATAGGAGTATGTTCTGTTCTTCTGGACCTCCTATAGTCCACAATGATCTCTTTGGTCTTGCTGGTGTTCAAGATGAGGTTGTTGGCTGGGCACCATAGTGCTAGGTGTTGTATCTCCTCTCTGTAATGAGTCTCATCATTGTCTGATATGAGACCCACCACGGTCGTATCATCCGCAAACTTCACAACCATATTTGTGTCATGGATGGCCAAGCAACCGTGCGTAAATAACGTGAAGAGTGCTGGGCTGAGCACACGACCCTGTGGCGTGCCTGTGTTCAAAACCAGCGTGGCTGATGTACGATCTCCAATTCTAACCTCCTGAGGCCTGTTAGTGAGAATGTCCCTGATCCAGAGACACAACGATGTGGACAGACCCAGATTATGAAGCTTTTGTACCATCTTGTCCGGGATTACGGTGTTAAACGCTGAACTAAAAATCAACGAATTCCATTCTAACATAAGTGTTAGGGCACTGCAGATGAGTCAGGGCTGTGTGAAGTACCATTGAGACGGCATCCTCTGTAGATGTGTTCCTCCTCCTGTAGGCGAACTGATGGTTGTCAAATCCAGCAGGGATGGCATCCTTGATGTACTTTAGGAGGATTCTCTCAAAGCTCTTCATTATTACTGGGGTCAGAGCCACAGGGCGGTAATCATTAAGGCAGGTGACCGTTGATTTGTTTAGGCACTGGCACAATAGTGGAGGATTTGAGGCAGACAGGGACCATTGCAAGTTGTAGAGACTGGTCTCATTCTTGAATTACGAGGATCATCACTTTGAGCAAATGGTCACGAACTGCTTTGTAATCGAGTAGCTGATTATTGGTCCCTTTTGACAATCGTATCACAGTCCACTCTTTATGGTCTTATCAGTTCAGTGGCGAACAGGCCTTTGTTTTGTCTTCTGTTGACTAAAGACATCTACAAGTCTCATATCTTGTCTTGCATGTTGTTATTAATTAAATATACTGAATTGTGCACAAATAGTTGGGTGACTCTTTCTTTTTTTTTTTTTTTTTTTCCCCAGTTTATTTATGTAAACCAGTCCTTTGCACCCTCACCCGACCAGGAAGTTGGAACCTTATTTGAGGTGAGCTGCAGTTCAGACTGATTTTTCTGTAATCTTATTTATTATTAGACTGTGTTCATATGTGCTGTTGGCACTTCAGGTGTAAAGAGACACGGTTTAAAAAAGCCAATTAGTCTGTCGGGTTGGCACTGCCTCACAAATTCAGCATACGGGAATATTTTCGTAAAAACACAAATAGATACCCTGACATGTGGATTATGCAGCAGGAGTAAAGTGAGATTTTTTTCATAGACACTCTAGATAGATAGATAGATAGATAGATAGATACTTTATTAATCCCAAGGGGAAATTCACATACTCCAGCAGCACCTTACTGATGCAAAAAACAATATTAAATTAAAGATTGATAATAATGCATGTAAAAACAGACAATAACTTTATATAATGTTAACGTTTACCCCCCCGGGTGGAATTGAAGAGTCGCATAGTTTGGTGTAGGAACGATCTCCTCAGTCTGTCAGTGGAGCAGGACGGTGACAGCAGTCTGTCGCTGAAGCTGCTCTTCTGTCTGGAGATGATCCTGTTCAGTGGATGCAGTGGATTTTCAATAATTGATAGGAGTCTGCTCAGCGCCCATCGCTCTGCCACAGATGTCAAACTGTCCAGCTCCATGCCAACAATAGAGCCTACCTTCCTCGCCAGTTTGTCCAGGCGTGCGGCGTCCCTCTTCTTAATGCTGCCTCCCCAGCACACCACCGCGTAGAAGAGGGCGCTCGCCACAACCATCTGATAGAACATCTGCAGCATCTTATTGCAGATGTTGAAGGACGCCAGCCTTCTAAGGAAGTATAGCCGGCTCTGTCCTTTCTTACACAGAGCATCAGTATTGGGCAGTCCAGTCTAATTTATCATCCAGCTGCACTCCCAGATATTTATAGGTCTGCACCATCTGCACACAGTCACCTCTGATGATCACGGGGTCCATGAGGGGTCTGGGCCTCCTAAAATCCACCACCATCTCCTTGGTTTTGCTGGTGTTCAGGTGTAGGTGGTTTGAGTCGCACCATTTAACAAAGTCATTGATTAGGTCCCTATACTCTTCCTGCTGCCCACTCCTGATGCAGCCCACGATAGCAGTGTCGTCAGCGAACTTTTGCATGTGGCAGGACTCCGAGTTGTATTGGAAGTCCGATGTATATAGGCTGAACAGGATCGCAGAAAGTACAGTCCCCTGCAGCGCTCCTGTGCTGCTGACCACAATGTCAGACCTGCAGTTCCCAAGATGCACATACTGAGGTCTGTCTTTAAGATAGTCCACGATCCATGCCACCAGGTATGAATCTACTTCCATCTCTGTCAGCTTGTCCCTAAGGAGCAGAGGTTGGATTGTGTTGAAGGCGCTAGAGAAGTCTAGAAACATAATTCTTACAGCACCACTGCCTCTGTCCAAGTGGGAGAGGGATTAGTGTAGCATGTAGATGATGGCATCCTCTGCTCCCACCTTCTCCTGGTATGCAAACTGCAGGGGGTCGAGGGGCGTGTTGAACCTGTGGCCTCAGGTGGTGAAGCAGCAGCCTCTCCATGGTCTTCATCACATGTGATGTTAGAGCAGCAGGCCTGCTGTTGTCCAGCGTTGGTCACCATAGACACTGATTTTTATCAAAAACCTTTTCTTTCTGTTCTGTATAACATGAGATTAAAACTTTTTCTCCACCATCACGACAAACAATATGGGGGTAAGTAACACATAAAAAAAATATCATTTTTGGGAGCAGTATTCCTTTAACATTCTTAAATCCTGCTTTAATTTAATTCAAATTTATGGGGTGAGCAGCCGATCTCTGCAGCACCGGGCACATGGCTGGAACCAAGTTGTGGCACAGTGCCAATCTGTCATGTGGGAGGACATGAGGAGAACTCCATACAGACTGTGATGGGGCCCTGGATTTGAACCCAGGATGTTGGATTTGGGGGGGGGGGGGGGGGGGAGCAGCACTTACACTCTTTTTGTATTATTTTTATAACAATTAAGTAAGATGGCCACACAGACAAGGACCAAGCCAGAAGTGGATCTGTGAACAGTGAGACAAAGTCACAAATAACTGCACCTCAGTGCTGTCTAGTCAGCGTTAACAATGATACTAAAGGCCTGTGCCCACTGTCAGCAATAGTGTGGCTGAGAAATATTTGCCAAGCCTTTTAACCCTACGTGTAACGGGCGTTCATGTTGGGCACTGCCAGGTCTAATGGCTTTCGTACAGTGGTGTGAAAAACTATTTGCCCCCTTCCTGATTTCTTATTCTTTTGCATGTTTGTCACACAAAATGTTTCTGATCATCAAACACATTTAACCATTAGTCAAATATAACACAAGTAAACACAAAATGCAGTTTTTAAATGATGGTGTTTATTATTTAGGGAGAAAAAAAATCCAAACCTACATGGCCCTGTGTGAAAAAGTAATTGCCCCCTTGTTAAAAAATAACCTAACTGTGGTGTATCACACCTGAGTTCAATTTCCGTAGCCACCCCCAGGCCTGATTACTGCCACACCTGTTTCAATCAAGAAATCACTTAAATAGGAGCTGCCTGACACAGAGAAGTAGACCAAAAGCACCTCAAAAGCTAGACATCATGCCAAGATCCAAAGAAATTCAGGAACAAATGAGAACAGAAGTAATTGAGATCTATCAGTCTGGTAAAGGTTATAAAGCCATTTCTAAAGCTTTGGGACTCCAGCGAACCACAGTGAGAGCCATTATCCACAAATGGCAAAAACATGGAACAGTGGTGAACCTTCCCAGGAGTGGCCGGCCGACCAAAATTACCCCAAGAGCGCAGAGACGACTCATCCGAGAGGTCACAAAAGACCCCAGGACAACGTCTAAAGAACTGCAGGCCTCACTTGCCTCAATTTAGGTCCGTGTTCACGACTCCACCATAAGAAAGAGACTGGGCAAAAACGGCCTGCATGGCAGATTTCCAAGACGCAAACCACTGTTAAGCAAAAAGAACATTAGGGCTCGTCTCAATTTTGCTAAGAAACATCTCAATGATTGCCAAGACTTTTGGGAAAATACCTTGTGGACTGATGAGTCAAAAGTTGAACTTTTTGGAAGGCAAATGTCCCGTTACATCTGGCGTAAAAGGAACACAGCATTTCAGAAAAGAACATCATACCAACAGTAAAATATGGTGGTGGTAGTGTGATGGTCTGGGGTTGTTTTGCTGCTTCAGGACCTGGAAGGCTTGCTGTGATAGATGGAACCATGAATTCTACTGTTTACCAAAAAATCCTGAAGGAGAATGTCCGGCCATCTGTTCGTCAATTCAAGCTGAAGCGATCTTGGGTGCTGCAACAGGACAATGACCCAAAACACACCAGCAAATCCACCTCTGAATGGCTGAAGAAAAACAAAATGAAGACTTTGGAGTGGCCTAGTCAAAGTCCTGACCTGAATCCAATTGAGATGCTATGGCATGACCTTAAAAAGGCGGTTCATGCTAGAAAACCCTCAAATAAAGCTGAATTACAACAATTTTGCAAAGATGAGTGGGCCAAAATTCCTCCAGAGCGCTGTGAAAGACTCATTGCAAGTTATCGCAAACGCTTGATTGCAGTTATTGCTGCTAAGGGTGGCCCAACCAGTTATTAGGTTCAGGGGGCAATTACTTTTTCACACAGGGCCATGTAGGTTTGGATTTTCTTTTCTCCCTAAATAATAAAAACCACCATTTACAAACTGCATTTTGTGTTTACTTGTGTTATATTTGACTAATGGTTAAATGTGTTTGATGATCAGAAACATTTTGTGTGACAAACATGCAAAAGAATAAGAAATCAGGAAGGGGGCAAATAGTTTTTCACACCACTGTAGGTGTCGACTTCCATTTAAACTGCTTGTCATAAATAACTTCATTCAAGACAGATAATTATTTGAATGTTATGTTGTCCTCCTCTCCCCCACTACCTCCCTGTTGTTCCCATTTCTCCTAGTGTTTTGGCAGCGACGGAAAGCTGGTCCTTCACTACTGCAAATCACAAGCTTGGGGCTGATGTGAGGTGAAGAGATTCGTTTCCTGTTAATCACCACCCTTAAAGCTTCCTGCCCGCATTAAGGAGAGAATTTCTTTAGTTTTTTTGTTCATGCCATCCATGGAGGAGATGGATTTTTCTTGTGTCACCGACATCTGGTGCCATTTGCTTCCCAACTTTTACGTGGGGCCTGTCCGTTCTGTTCATCTCTATTTGTGCACATATCTTTCATTTAGATTTTCTTAACTTTGAATGCATTTTTTTTTTTACTATTATGGGAAATAATGTGGCAGTAGCTGCTGGTGCCATACATTCTCACAACCTGGACGTGTGGAATAAATGCAATCCAAAGCAGCTGGACTGTACTGTGCTGCAGGCTGCAGCAGAGGGTGCTGTTGCGCTCCTAGAAGACGCGCTCTGTGACACTTGGATTCGTGGACTGCAATGCCAGCAAACTCGAGTTAAAAGTGTTTAACGTTTTAAATCTCGCGTCTCCAGGATGTTTGTCTTTCTTTCTAATTACCAGCTGTGTTTTAATTTCATTTAGTGTACGTTGGGACATGCTGTCATAATGTGAGATTGTGTGTGGTCTAACAATGCAAATATACACTTTAATGCCTAAAAATGGAATTTAATCCTATAATATATATATATAATATTGTACAGTCAAACTAAAAAGTATGTGAACCCCTAGGAATTATCTATCTTCTTCTTCTTCTTTCGGCCGCTCCCGTTAGGGGTTGCCACAGAGGATCATCATCTTCCGTATCATCCTGTCTTCTCCATCTTGTTCTGTCACACCCATCACCTGCATGTCCTCTCTCACCACATCCATAAACCTTCTCTTAGGCCTTCCTCTTTTCCTCTTACCTGGCAGCTCTGTCCTTCGCATCCTTCTCCCAATATTTAAGCTTTTGACAAGAAGCATATCCAGATGGGAATCACGCCTCGCACAAAAGAGCTGTCTGAAGAGCTACAATCGAGAATTGTTCATCTACATAAGGCTGGAAAGGGTTACAAAGTCATCTCAAAGATCAGAGATATTCATCAGTCTACTGTGAGGCAAGTTGTCTATAAATGGAGACAGTTTGGTACTGTGGCTACTCTGCCTAGAAGTGGGTGCCCTGCTAAGATGACCCCAAGAGCACAATGCAAAGTCAACAATGAGGTAAAGAAGAGTTGACAGCAAAGGACTTAAAGAAGTCATTAGAACTGGCTAACATCTCTGTTCATGAGTCAACACATGTGAATTTCCCCTTGAGATTAATAAAGTATCTATCTATGCGCAAAATATTGAACAAGAAAGGAGTCCATGGCAGGACACCCAGAAGGAAGCCACTGCTATCAAAAAAGAACATTGCTGAACACCTGAAGTTTGCAAAAGAGCACATGGACACTCCAAAACGGTACTGGGAAAATGTTTTGTGGAGTGATGAAACCAAAATTGAACTATTTGGGAGGAACAAGCAGAACTTCATTTGGTGTAAGAAGGGCACTGCATATCAACATCAAAACATCATCCCTACAGTCAAGTATCAGTGTGCTGCTGCTGCTGGAGTAGGTGAATTTCCCCTTGGGATTAATGAAGTATCTATCTATGCAATGCAAATCTTAACATCTTTAACTCTGCCACCTCCAGCTCTGTCTCCTGCTTTCTTCTCAGTGCCACCATCTCCAACCCATATAACATAGCTGGTCTCACTACTTTCCTGTAGATCTTCCCTTTCACTCTCGCTGATACCCGTCTGTCACAAATCACTCCTGACACTCTTCTGAAGCCACTCCGCCCTCCGTGTACTCTCTTCTTCACCTCTCTTCCAAATACCCGTTTATCTAAGTATGGTGGAGGGAACATCATGATTTGGGCCTGCTTTGCTGCATCAGGGCCTGAACAGCTTGCCATCATTGAGGGGATAATAAATTCACAAGTTTATCAACAAATTCTCCAGGATAATGTGAGGGTGTTTGTCCGTCAACTTAATTAAGCTAAGAAGAGGCTGGATGATGCAACAGGACAATGACCCCAAACACCACAGCAAATCCACAGCACAATGGCTTCAGAAGAACAAACTCGGCCTAATGGAGTGGCCCAGTCAGAGCCCAGATCTCAATCCTGACTTGAAGGGAGCCATACACAGAAGACAAGCAAAGAATATGGAAGAGTTAAGACAGTTGTGCAGAGAAGAATGGGCACAAATTCCCCAAACCCCCCCCCCCCCCCCAGCATGATGTGCAGGTCTGATTTGCAGTTACGGGACGCGCCTGGGTGAGGTCATTGCTGCCAAAGGAGGGTCAACCAGTTATGAAATCCCAAGCTTCACTTACTTTTTCCACTACCACTGTGAACGTTGAATGCGTTTGTAAAATAAAGACATAAAAGAGTAGAATTTTCTGTGTGTCATTGGCTTAAACTCATTGTGTACATCAGGGCCTGTGACAGAAGAAGATCAGGTCACTTTTTATGACCAATTTATGCAGTAAACCAGATCATTCCAAAGGGTTTAGACATTAATGGCTGTGTGTTGAGTTATTTTGAAGGGACAACAAATTTACACTGTTGTACAAGCTTTACACGGACTACTTTACATTGTATCAAAGTGTCATATCTTCAGTGTTGTCCCATGAAAAGATAGAATAAAATATTTACAAAAATGTGCGGGGTGTACTCACTTTTCTGAGATACTGTAGATAGATAGATAGATACTGTATATACAGTATGTGTATTGGTGTGTATATATATATGTATGTGTGTGTGTGTGTGTGTGTATATACAGTATATATATTCATGGCATTCGTAGTCTGAATCACAATCTGATTGTATGGGTGGTCACCTACCAGGTAACGCTTGTGGTTGGTCAGCAAGTCGGCTAACATCCGCTACGGTGCCCTCTTTCAGTTGCGAGGGCGAAACACGTGTCGTGTACTCTTTGCATTATTTGACAGTAAAAACTATTACAACCATTCTATGATCTGCTTCTCGCAACTGAAAGAGGGCACCGTGGCGGATGTTAGCCGACTTGCTGACCAACCACAAGCGTTACCTGGTAGGTGACCACCCATACAATCAGATTGTGATTCAGACTACGAATGCCATGAATGTAATTTATCCCGATCTACATGCTGTCAAATGAACGAACCACACGCCGTGGCGCAACATTATAGGCTTCGCCTCTAGCGCTGACGTCCGAGGTTTGATTCCCCAAGAGGGGGGTGCAGTGAGTGTGTACGCCTGATGAGCCCAGAATTAGGGCGAAACACGTGTCACGTACTCATTATTTGACAGTAAAAACTATTTCAACCATATATATATATATGTGTGTGTGTGTGTGTGTGTGTGTGTGTGTGTGTGTGTGTGTAGTCACCAGAATGACTAATAAGAAAGAAAACAAAAAAGTAAATTTCTGACTTGGCAGTGCCAGTCCCAGTGGTTGCTGGTTGACATATGGCTGTTGGTATAAAGGAACCCCCTTAGCGTTTCTTGACACACTTCTGCCGAACGATTCGTGTGTCTGAATGTCCTCGGTGCTGGTTTGTCACAGAAAGGATGTGCAGCTTTGTTCATAATGGCACTCAGTTTTCTTTTCATTCTCTCCTCCTCTCTACCTCCAGGGGGTCCAGAGTGCATATTATAACCAAGCCTTCCTTTCTAATTAAGCTTGTAGATTCGGTGGGCCTCACATGAAGTGATGTTACTGGCCCAGTATGCCACTCTGGCCATCACAAAGTTGTAGAACATGTAAAGGATGTCATTACCCACAATTAACCAGCGCAGTCTCCTAAGAAAATAAGAGCCCACTCTGCCCTTTCTTATACAGCTCTGTGTTATGAGACCAGTCCTTCCTGTCATTGATGTCGACCCCCCAGGTACCTGTAGCAATGCACCACCTCCACTTCCAGACCCTGAACAGTGACTGGACCTTGAGGCTCTTTGGGGCGTTGAAAGTCAATCAGTTGGTTTTGCTGATGTTGAGTGGCAGACACTTCACAAAGTTCTCTACCTGACTCCTCCCCCTTATCGATAGACCCCCATAAGTGCAGAAACAGTTCTGCAAGGGTAATGACCTGCTGTTACATTCAGAGTCTGAGGTGTACAGAACAAAGAGGAGAGACACAGAGACCTGCTCCTTGTGAGTTACAAGGCACGAGCACAAAGTCTGTCATTTGGGGGTTCCTACTCGACAAACAGGGATCATCTTAGCAGTTGAGCTTCATGCTGGGTTTTGTTCACCCCCCCATCGCTGTTTACATCATGTCAGCAGTGAGGCACCATGATGCTAATCCCTGCTTCTGGAAATGCTCTCCGCACCAACTGCTTTCTGCTTCAGACAATATTGAAAGATAATCTTAGATTATCCTAGGTTGGCGGTGGGCAAGTCGTTTGGCAGGGAGGGAGGAGAAGTGCTTGTCGCTGCTGTCATTAACTTTTAGTATTTTGTGTTTCTGGGGTGGGGGGGTAGGCTTTTGTATTTTTGTAATCTTCTTTCAGGGTCTGTCATTGTGTTATTTTCTTTTCTTTTTTTTTTTGTAAAGGAGATTGAGTTTGTGTAATATTGCATGGTGGCAGTGCAACAGGTGGGGCTCTAATCCTTAACAGAGTGTCTCGGGGGGATTAGGAGTGTAATCCGGTGTTTAAGAGGAGTCATCTGGGACAGCGCACTCCCCCCTCTCCCCCCACGGCCTCTCTGCTTCATCCCAAGCCACCAGCTTCCTTCTCCAGAAATCTTCACTGCGCCTCGGTACTCCTCCATCCATCCATCCATCCATATTCCAACCCGCTATATCCTAACTACAGGGTCACAGGGGTCTGCTGGAGCCAATCCCAGCCAACACAGGGCGCAAGGCAGGAAACAAACCCCGGGCAGGGCGCCAGCCCACTGCAGGGCACACACACACACACAATTTAGAATCGCCAATGCACCTAACCTGCATGTCTTTGGACTGTGAGAGGAAACCCACGCAGACACGGGGAGAACATGCAAACTCTACTCGGTACTCCTTCTTATTTTAATTAATTGTACATATTTGGGTTAAAAAGTCAAATGAAACTGCTGTGGCTTCTGGGAGTGCTGAAGGAGGCTGACCGGTGACACAGTTTTTACTGTTGCCCACTCATGGCACTGGAACCCCCTTTATACACTTTGCGTCTTGTTCCCCATGTTCATGTCAGCCTTCTCTCGAAGTCTAAGGATGGGCTCTAGTCCTCCGAGACCCTCTAAGTGGAGAAGTAGAAGTAAAAAAAAAATGGATGGGAGAAACAGCACAGCTCACTACTCTCTGATAATTGTAATATCTGGATGAACATTAGAACACTCTGGACGAGAACAGGCCAGTCAGCCCAACATAGCTCACCAGTCCTCTCCACTTATTTCTTCCAAAAACACATCAAGTCGAGTTTTGAAAGTCCCTAAAGTCTTACAGTCTACCACACTACTTGGTCGCTTATTCCAAGTGTCTATCATTCTTTGTGTAAAGAAAAACTTCCTAATGTTTGTGTGAAATTTCCCCTTCACAAGTTTCCATCTGTGTCCCCGTGTTCTTGATGAACTCATTTTAAAGTCACCATCTCGATCCACTGGACTAATTCCCTTCATAATTTTAAGCACTTCAGTCAGGTCTCCTCTTAATCTTCTTTACCTTAAACTGTAAAGGCTCAGCTCTTTTAATCTTTCCTCATAACTCATCCCCTGTAGCCCTGAATCAGCCTCATCGCTCTTCTCTGGACCTTCTCTTGTGCTGTTATGTCCATTTTGTATCCTGGAGGCCAAAACTACACCCAGGACTCCAGATGAGGCCTCACCAGTGTGTTATAAAGACTTGAGCAAAACCTCCTGTGACTTGTACTCCACACATCAAGGAGCTATATAACCTGACATTCTGTTAGCCTTCTTAAAGGCTTCTGAGCACTTTGTGAAAGTCGATAGCTTAGAGTCCACTACGACTCCTAAATCCTTCTCCTAAGGTGGACTTTTGATTTTCCGACAGCCCATTGTGTATTCAGACCTCACATTTTTACTTCTGATGTGTAATTCTTTACATTTACTGACATTAAATTTCATCTGCCACAAATCTGCCCAAGCCTGTCTGCTATCCAAATCCTTCTGTGATGATATCACGGATTGAAATTTATAAAGAAAGCACAGATTTTAAAATGTGGTGTGGAGCAAGGGGTTCATGTGAAATAGCTAACTACCAGGTTCATTAATGGCATATAAAAATATTATTGTGTGAAAGAAGTTATTTTGTTCCCACATGTAGTCGACATGAGCCATCCATCCATCCATCCGTTATCCACCGCTTATCCGAGGTCGGGTCGCAGGGGCGGCAGCCTAAGCAGGGAAGCCCAGACCTCCCTCTCCCCGGCCACCTCCTCCTGCTCCTCTGAGAGGACCCCGAGGTGTTCCAAGGCCAGCTGGGAGATATAATTGTCCTGGGTCTGCCCCGTGGCCTTCTCCCAGTGGGACATGCCCGGAACACCCCCCTAGGGAGGCGTCCAGACCAGATGCCCGAACTACCTCAACTGACTCCTCTCAATGCGGAGGAGCAGCGACTCTACTCCGAGTCTCTCCTGGATAACTGAACTCCTCACCCTATCTCTAAGGGAAAGTCCAGCCACCCTGCGGAGAAAACTCATTTCGGCCGCTTGTATCCACGATCTTGCTCTTTTGGTCACTACCCAAAGCTCGTGGCCATAGGTGAGGGTAGGAACGTAGATCGCTCATGTCATGAGCATTTACAAAAAATGATAATCTTCACTTGTGTGAAAAAGTAAGTGCACCCCATATGGACGTATCTTGCGTCCTGTCTTGCTATATAGTTGTGAGACATGGATGCCATCCAGTAACCTGAGATGAAGACTGGACTCCTTGTGTCTCTTTGGGGAATCCTTGGGTACCGCTGGTTTGACTTTGTGTTGCTCACGGAGTCCCGAATGAGGCACATGACCTGCATTGTGAGGGAGCGTCAGTTATGGCTGTGTGGTGTGATTACCCGAGGGTGATCCGGCTCATTGTTGAGGAGTCGAGTGGCTGGACCAGGCCAAGGAGATACCCACATAACACCTGGGTGTGGCAGGTAGAGGGTCATTTCTGGAGGGTGGGACTGGACTCTGTGTCTGCCTGGGGGGTTGCCAACCAGGATTCTGAGCTGTTTCGTTGTGTGGTGGGTGCGGCAATGTGCTGTACCAGTGCCTGCTCCCTAACCTGACCTGACCTGACCTGGACATATCAAGATTTGATCTTCATTTAAACAGAATCTTTAGATAATAGGAGCTGTAATGTAACAATCATCATGCCACGTTTACATTTTGTAGTCCATAAATGAACAATTTAAATAATCATAAATGTAAATTTCACATGTGGATAAAGTAAATCCACCCCTCTATTTACCACCAGCTCAAATCACATGGCAGCACCTCAATGCATGTCGGCCTGTAGACCTTGTCAAGACAACTCGCTGAAATTCAAACCGAGTGTCAGAATGGGGGAAGAAAGGGCACTGAAGTGACTCTGAGGGTGGCATGGTTGTTGGCACCTGACGGGCTGCTCTGAGAATTTCAGAAACTGCTGATCTACTGGGATTTTCACACACAGCCATCTTTGGGGTTTACAGAGAATGATCAGAAAAAAAGACCATATCCGTGAGCGGCAAGTCCTGTGGGTGGAAATGCCTTGTTGATGTCAGAGGACAGAGGAGAATAGCCAGACTGATAGAAAGGCAACAGAAACTCAGATAAGCACTCGTTACACCTGAGGTATGCAGAAGAGCATCTCTGAACACACGACACGTCAAACCTTGAAGCAGATGGTGGGCTACAACAGCAGGAGACCCCACCGGGTGCCACTCCTGTCAGAACAGGAAACTGAGGCTACAATTCACATGGACTCACCAACATTGGACAATAGCAGATTGGAAAAACGTGGCCTGGTCTGATGAGTCTCAATTTCTGCTGTGACATTCAGATGGTGGAGTCAGAATTTGGCAGCATGAAAGCAGGGATCCATCCTGCCTTGTATCAACAGTTCAGGTTGCAGCTGGTGGTGTGATGGTGTGGTTGATATTTTCTCGGCACACTTTGGGCCCCTTATTACCAACTGAGTGTCGTTTAAATACCACAACCTACCTGAGTATTGTTGCTGACCATGTCCATCCGTTTATGACTGCAGTCTTCTGATGGTTCCTTCCAACAGGATAGCGTGCCGTGTCACAAAGCTCAGATCATCTCAGACTGGTGTCTTGAACATGACAAGGAGCTCACTGGACTCAAATGGCCTCCACAGTCAGCAGATCTCAATCCAGTAGAGCACCTTTGGGATGTGATGGAACGGGAGATTCACATCACGGCCATACAGATGACAAATCTGTAGCAACTGTGTGATGCTGTCATGTTAGTATGGACCAAAATAACTGAGGAATGTTTGTAGCACCGTGTTGTATCTACGCCAGGGGTAGGGGGTCCAACCGGGTACTAGTGAGGTGTACCTAATAAAGTGGCCAGTGAGCGTATGTTAAAAAAGAAGAAATATTTCACAGGATGCACTTATTTTTTAACACTGCAGAGTATAAATTCAGGGCAGTGCCCACATGCCCCCCACCTAAGGTGGCTAACAGGTTGAATTACTGAATATCAAGTTATTGGTTCCATCCCCACCAGCGGCTCCTTGTGTTGGGGTCTGCTATGTAAAACGTGCTTTAGAAAAATCTCAGAACTGTCCGTTTACACCCCCACCGCTGACTCCTTTATCATGCACTTCACCAGCTCGAGTTTGCAGTGTTAAAATATCAAACTGGTCACACTGGCCCTGTGACACACCCTGAATGGTGTTAAGCTGAAGTCACAAGGTTTCTGTGCCACTGACTGTGGGTGCCACCGGGACTGAGTGGCTCTGTTCAGCTTTACTGATTGCAGTTTTTCTGTTCTCTATGAAAGGCCGTTCAAATCCCACTTGTGTGACCAGAACTGGGTCACTTCAGCTGCCAGTGACTCATTAGTGGGAGATTCCGCCTGCAAATATGTGATGTGATATACAGATGTGCCATTTCAGAGTGCACCCCACAGCTTTACAGGTACCATTCATTTATCCTCATATTTGCATAATGAGAGTCGTAGCAAGGGAGCAAAACAGCGAGGCATTTCAGCCCCATATCAAGTGACTCACTTATTGGCCCACATTTAATAATCATTCATTACGGAGAGGCGCCCCAGTGTTCATTCTGACTGGGCGTAGTTTGACATCAACATACTTGGTAGTTTTGGCTTTGAATCCCTGCAGCGTCTTTACTCTCAATTTGGAATTCTGTCTTCTTCAGTCACTTGCTGCATGTTCTTGTGGTCAATTCCTCTACCCAGTCATCTTCTTTTACTCCCACACAAGCTCCTTCTTCTGTCTCAGTAGACCAGTTTCACTTTTCTGCCCCATGCGATGCTAGTCCTTCTATAAGCTTCTCCCCCTGTCTCTTAGTCATCTCATGTTCTTTGCTTGGATCACATCTTATAAAAATACTAGCTGTTACCCACCTAAGACAGTTTGAAAGCTATGCAATCAAGGTAGACCTCACTGATAAAGACTGCAGTGCCTATGTCTCTGTTATGTGCCATTTGGAAGTGGATTTGTAAAAGCAGTCCTAATGTGCGCAGTCCGTCATCTGCTGGAATGACAAATGCAATGCATATGTCTCTCTTAAATGCCAATTGGAATGGGATTTGTATATACAGACCTAATGTTTGCAGTGTGCCATCTGTTGGAATGACAAATGCAATGCATATATCTCTCTTATATGCCATTAGGAATGGGATTTGTGAAAGCAATCCTAATGTTTGTGGTGTGCCATCTGTTGGAATGACAAATGCAATGCATATGTCTCTGCTATATACCATTTGGAATGGGATTTGTAAAAGCAATCCTAATGTTTGTGGTGTGCTATCTGTTAGAATGACAAATGCAATGCATATCAGTCAGTCAGTCATTCTCCAACCCGCTATATCCTAACACAGGGTCACGGGGGTCTGCTGGAGCCAATCCCAGCCAGCACAGGGCGCAAGGCAGGAACAAATCCCTGGGCAGGATGCCAGCCCACTGCAGGACACACACACACACCCACCCACACACCAAGCACAATTTAGGATCACCAATGCACCTAACCTGCATGTCTTTGGACTGTGGGAGAAAACCAGAGCACCCGGAGGAAACCCACGCAGGGAGGACCCAGGAAGCGAACCCAGGTCTCCTTACTACGAGGCAGCAGTGCTACCACTGCACCACCATGCCACCCTGCAATGCATATGTCTCTGTTATATGCCACTTAGAATGGAACTTGTAAAAACAATCCTAATGTTTGTGGTGAGCCATCTGTTGGAATGGCAAATGCAATGGATATGTCTTTGTTATATGCCATTTGGAATCAGATTTGTAAAAGCATTCATAATGTTTGTGGTGCGCCATCTGTTGGAATGAAAAATGCAATGCATTTTATTACTGTGAGGCACCATCTTTTGGAATGACAGAGGCATAGCAAATGGATGGACACATAAACAGACACGCAGATGCTTATCCTTTTATTAAAGTGAGTAAAACATTCCTCGAGTTAACCCTAATCATAACTTTACTCAGTTTAAATGTGTGCTTAGGCTTTATCTCTCAAACTACATTCAAACAATTTGGACAAGAACCGGCCATTTAACCCAACAAAGCTTGCCAGTCCTGTCTAATTAATTCTTCTAAAATAACATCAAGTTGAGTTTTGAAAAGTCCTTTGAAGAGTCCTCCTGTCTACCACGCTACTTGGTGTCTGTGGTTCTCTGTACGAAGAAAAAGTTCCTAATGTTTGTGTGAAATTTACCCATAACAAGTTTCCAACTGTGTTCTTGATGAACTCATTTTAAACTCACCGTCTCGATCCACTGGACTAATTCCATTCATAATTTTAAACAGTTCAATCACGCCACCACTTAATCTCTGCATTGTTAAACTGAACAAAGCTTCAGCTCTTTTAATCTTTCCTCACACACTATTTGAGCAAATGTTTATGGACACCTGACCATCACACTTCTATGAGCTCGTTGGGTCAGGTACGGTTGCTGGCTGAGAAGACCTGAGTCACAGTCGACCTTCCAGTTTATCCCAAAGGTGTTCAGTGGGGTTGAGGTCAGGGCTCAGTGCAGGCCACTTGGGTTCCTCCACACCAAAGTCATCAAACCAGGATCTTTATGGATCTACACTTATTACTACAAGGTGATTAATACTACAAGGTGAGCACTGGCAAGTGACGTGACTTAAATAGGGGGGAACAAGTGAGCCAGTGGAGGTGCTGCAACAGGCAATTCAGTTTCCAGTGAACATGATAGATAGATGCAAAAGGCACTATATAACAGATAGATGGTATAGTAGGCAAGATAAAAAATTAAGATAAATTGACACGAAAGATGTTTTATTATAGATAGATAGATGGTATAGTAGGCAAGATGAAAAGTTTAGATAAATTGACGATGTTTTATTATAGATAGATAGATGCAAAAGGCACTATATAATAGATAGATGGTATAGTAGGCAAGATAAAAATTAAGATAAATTGACACGAAAGATGTTTTATGATAGATAGATGGATAGATAGAGATAGGAAAGGCACTATATGATAGATAGATAGATGGTATAGTAGGCAAGATGAAAAATTTACACAAATTGACAAGAAAGATGTTTTATTATAGATAGATAGATAGATGCAAAAGGCACTATATAATAGCTATATGGTATAGTAGGCAAGATAAAAAATTAAGATAACTTGATACGAAAGATGTTTTATGATAGATAGATAGAGATAGGAAAGGCACTATATGATAGATAGATAGATGGTATAGTAGGCAAGATGAAAAATTTAGACAAATTGACAAGAAAGATGTTTTATGATAAGATATATAGTGCCTTTCACATCTATCTATCTAATAGATAGATGGATAGATGGTATAGTAGGCAAGATAAAAATTAAGATACATTGACAAGAATGGCATTTTATTAAAGGTAGATAGACAGATAGAATGTTACTAATCCTTGTTGTAAAATTCAAAGGTTCCATATGTTTGCACCCATCTTTCATTTCAGCTGTTTTCTCACATGGAGACAAATTTACAGAACTTGCCCATTTTTAAGTGACGGAGATCCTCCAGACTTACTCACTATGTAGATTTTCTTTCTTTATGAAGTTGGGCCCATAGAGAGTCTCTGCCATTCACTGTGTAGAAGAGACCATCCTCGGTGACTGGACCCTCCAGTGGTCACCAGGCATGTTGCTTGGACATCGGCCTCCTGGAGATGCTGTTGTATGACTGGCTTGCATGGAGTTGGGAAGAAGAAGGTCTGAGTCTTACAGATTTGTGTGTTTGTGTTGGCTTGGCATCCCAGCCAGGGTTGGTTCCTGTTTCAAGCCCATTGCTTTTCTGATTGGGAACGTTCTGGAAAAAGTGTGTTCAGTAAATGGGTGGATGGACAGATGGCTATTAAGTTTGAGTTTATTGTCCTGTGTATTCAGTACAATGAAATACTTACATGCCTGACCCCCCGCCCCCCCCCCCCGACCTGTGACAGTAATACAATTGTAATAAAAGACAAAAACAACAATGAATACAGCAACAGTTTGAGAATGTAAATGAATAGTTTGATGGATCTAGGAGATTGTGGTGGTTGCTATTTCCATTATATGTATTGTTTTGTGATTTAAACAAAATGGGAATCATCCATCCATCCATCCACCCATTACCTGACCCACTTCATCAAGTTTAGGCTCACATCGAGTGGATCTTGTCATAAATGCCCCAGGGGTTGGACAGGCATCCTGACCAGAAAAGGGGATGGTTCTTCACTCAGACAGGAGGCTCCGAGCAGGCAGATGGGCATCCCAACCAGGAGAGAGGAAGGAGCCGACCCGGAAGTGATGGCTGGAGTGGATGGATGGACGCTAGATGGCAGTGGCCCTGTAAAGAACCAGCAGGGCATGCTGGGAAGTGTCCAGCAACACAACCCTGCTGGGGTCTGTGGGTGCCACAAGGGCGAGCTGCAGGGAAATGTGCTAACAAGTGGGACATCCGTATGATCATCAGGCAGTGGCCCTGGCACCAGAAGTACTCGCGGGGTCTTAATAAAAGGGGCCGCACTCCCTTATCCAGGCGAGTCGGAGCTGGGAGGAGGTGAAGCGACACTCACTGCGGTGAGAAGAAGGGAGTATTCTGGAGAGGAATTGTGGAAAGAAAACCTGCGATTTGTGCTTGTGCTACTTTGTGGTACTGTGTGGAATAAACCTTCCATTATTTGAACCCGGGACTCAGTGTGTGTTCGTGTTTGGGGGATTGGGGCTTGCTAACACCCCGGGGTTCCATTACACTGTGCAAGGCAGCAACAGAGCCCCAGCAAGATGGCAGTCCAACACTGACCAATTTAGAGACGTACCTTTGAGAGGAGGTGTAAAATTATTACAGAGGTTGGCCGGGCTGTGTTTTGAACCCGGGTCCGTAGAGCTGTGAGGCGGCAGGGTGCTGTTGCTCCACTCTTGTCTGAAATCATTCATTCATTTCTATTGTGTCTGTGTATCTGTGTGCTGATGGTCTGTCTGTAAGGTGCTACAGAAGACACCACCAAGAACACTGTGAATAAACTCTTGAAAATCCATCGTTCTACATTCTGTACAATCGTTTATCACGTCCTCACCTAACACTCTAGACAGTCACTGCAGAGTGGTGACCAACAGCGTTTGGCCTTCTGGTGCTGATGCCAGGAAGAATTGTCTAGCAGGTACGTGAGACCTGGTCCACAATGTAGACCACCCATCTTATCTTTTCAGGTTTCTTCTGCATGTCCGGTCCAACTTTTAAATGTCTCCCTTTACGTGACGTGATATTACAATTGCGTCCCTTGTGACGTTAGGTGAATGTTCTCCCTAACTGTCCTCGTTTTCCTCTCTTGATTTATCCTCAACGCTCGTCACATTCTGGATTTGTGTTTCTGTTTGGTTGGTCCGATGCTGACAATCTGATGAGAACTGATGGTGAAGGGCACTATATAAATAAGACAGAAGCCGAGCCAGGCCTCAGAGAAGCCCTTGTTTTAATGCCCGTCTCCTTGCCACTAGTTTCAACACTTTCATGCTCATTTATGTCCATTCCCAGTCCAGCCAAGTTCATTGACCATTTTTATTTCCAATGTTCACAAGAACTTTAATAGTAACAAAGGTCTGCCTCTAATTGTTCCACACCAGTGCTAGCGGTCCGTCCCGTCTCACTCTTGAATCCCGTTCCAGGAGTTTTCACGGACTGACGGTCCCACCTCATTTGGATCTTTCTAGACGCCCTTTGCCGTGGCTCACGTCTCCCTCAACGTTTCAACACAGCAGTTCCTTCTCGGCCGCGTTCTCCTTTTCTCTTTCAAGCTCGCAGTCCTCACATTCCACCGCTGGCACTCTGGGTACCTCCGTAAATACAATGGGCCGCTCCCCCTGTGGGACCCATGTGCGAGGTGCTTGCTTGACGTCAAGGGGAGGGCGGCGTGCCGCGGCTTTGCCGTTGTCGCTCCGCGTGTCCTTGTGCTGCAGCAGAGCAGTGACCGAGTATATGGACTGTGACACGGCGCCCAGCGCCACGGTGCCAGCTTCCACGTCGGCCAACACGATGTCATCATAAGAAGGGACGTGGCTGCTCCTGCCTTCCTCCATCCGCAGCCTCTGCCTGTGTGTGAGCTCTAGAGCTGTCTTGGTGTAGGAGTTCAGGGTGAGGACTGCGGCGGCCATGCAGCAGCTGAATGACAGCCAGGCCAATCTGCAATGCAGGGAAGGAGAAGGACATTAAGGCGAGGAAGGGCGAAGGGGAAAATCAATTTTACACAAACTGTGCAGTCTGGTATTTAAAACATCGCAATTTAAACGTAGAAGTCAAAAAGGACCAGACGCCTCATGTAGAGGTCACTATGCATAAAAAAATTCAGATGTGTAAAACTGTGTATAAGCAAAATTCTACACCCTTTCCCTTTATAAATCCTAATCAATGTGAATTTTAATGCATGTGCACGTGTCTACAGCCCCACCCTGACTCCTCCCAGGATTACACCTATTTGAATATGCAAATCAGTGTTCAGCATTTTGTTAAAAGACAATGGAAAGAAGCATGTGTAAAAAAAAGAATGAGAAATGGAGGCAAGGAAAACAAAGGTACTGTTTTGGTGGCTTAAGCAGTGGTATAAGCGACAAAAAGAAATCGATGGAGTGGCACAGTATGGCAGAGACACTCGAAAGTTCCAGTTCAGAAAGTCGCACAGTGCCCGAAATAAAAACAGATTTGGTCATGCAGTGCATCTGGAAAGTATTCCCAGCGCATCACTTTTTCCACATTTTGTTATGTCACAGCCTTATTCCAAAATGGATTAACTTCATTTTTTCCTCAGAATTCTACACACAACACCCCATAATGACAACGTGAAAAACGTTTACTTGAGGTTTTTGCAAATTTATTAAAAATAAAAAAACTGAGAAATCCCATGTACATAAGTATTCACAGCCTTTGCCATGAAGCTCGAAATTGAGCTCAGGTGCATCCTGTTTCCCCTGATCATCCTTGAGATGTTTCTGCAGCTTCATTGGAGTCCACCTGTGGTCAATTCAGTTGACTGGACATGATTTGGAAAGGCACACACCTGTCTATAGAAGGTCCCACAGTTGACAGTTCATGTCAGAGCACGAACCAAGCATGAAGTCAAAGGAATTGTCTGTAGACCTCCGAGACAGGATTGTCTCGAGGCACAAATCTGGGGAAGGTTACAGAAAAATTTCTGCTGCTTTGAAGGTCCCAATGAGCACAGTGGCCTCCATCATCCGTAAGTGGAAGAAGTTCGAAACCACCAGGACTCTTCCTAGAGCTGGCCGGCCATCTAAACTGAGCGATCGGGGGAGAAGGGCCTTAGTCAGGGAGGTGACCAAGAACCCGATGGTCACTCTGTCAAAGCTCCAGAGGTCCTCTGTGGAGAGAGGAGAACCTTCCAGAAGGACAACCATCTCTGCAGCAATCCACCAATCAGGCCTATATGGTAGAGTGGCCAGATGGAAGTCACTCCTTAGTAAAAGGCACATGGCAGCCTGCCTGGAGTTTGCCAAAAGGCACCTGAAGGACTCTCAGACTATGAGAAAGAAAATTCTCTGGTCTGATGAGACAAAGATTGAACTCTTTGGTGTGAATGCCAGGCGTCACGTTTGGAGGAAACCTGGCACCGCTCATCACCAGGCCAATACCATCCCTACAGTGAAGCATGGTGGTGGCAGCATCATGCTGTGAGGATGTTTTTCAGCGGCAGGAACTGGGAGACTAGTCAGGATAAAGGGAAAGATGACTGCAGCAATGTACAGAGACATCCTGGATGAAAACCTGCTCCAGAGCGCTCTTGACCTCAGACTGGGGCGACGGTTCATCTTTCAGCAGGACAACGACCCTAAGCACACAGCCAAGATATCAAAGGAGTGGCTTCAGGACAACTCTGTGAATGTCCTTGAGTGGCCCAGCCAGAGCCCAGACTTGAATCTGATTGAACATCTCTGGAGAGATCTTAAAATGGCTGTGCACCGACGCTTCCCATCCAACCTGATGGAGCTTGAGAGGTGCTGCAAAGAGGAATGGGCGAAACTGGCCAAGGATAGGTGTGCCAAGCTTGTGGCATCATATTCAAAAAGACTTGAGGCTGTAATTGCTGCCAAAGGGGCATCGACAAAGTATTGAGCAAAGGCTGTGAATACTTATGGACATGGGATTTCTCAGTTTTTTTATTTTTAATGAATTTGCAAAAACCTCAAGTAAACTTTTTTTACGTTGTCATTATGGGGTGTTGTGTGTAGAATTCTGAGGAAAAAAATGAATTGAATCCATTTTGGAATAAGGCTGTAACATAACAAAATGTGGAAAAAGTGATGGGCTGTGAATACTTTCTTGATGCACTGTAATTCAAAGGCGATATGAAAAGATGAGTCGCAGCCCACCGTCTGAGTGTCAGCACCACTGGAGGAGATAACAGAATTCTGGAATTCACATCGTTTGGGCAGCAAGCGGCTGCAATTATTGGTGAGACACATATAGCTGGTAGGATGGAGTGGTGGCTCTGAGGCAATCAGAAGGTTGCCGGTTCAAATCCTATAAATGCCAGAAGTGACTCTAAGGCCCCTAACCTGCACTTGCCCCGTCCTGGGTATGATGTTACTCTGCATCCAGCCTCCAATCTAATGGGAAAACTTGGGGGTTGGTGGCAGGATTGGCGCTCCAGCCACCGTAAAAAACCTCACAGTGTTCCAGTGTGGTGCTGAGATGTCACCCGCTATGCTTGGCTCCCAATCCAGGTTGTTCGTCGTATGGTGAGTGCAGCAACGTGCTGTTGGCGCATGCTCCCAACTTATAAGCAGCATTTTACCAGTGCCCGAGCTAAAGAGTGGAGCTCATTATAACGTCACTCTTGTTCAGTCAGTGGGTTTGGCGAGCGGGGTGTGAAGCCACGTCTTCAGATGGTACCCGCTGTTACCTAAGTAATTGTGTTCTATGGTTACATCATACAGATAATTGACAGATTTGACCCAAGGTGTAATATTAAATGTCTTACCTTACCTGAGAAGCCAGCCATAACACATAACAGCATTTTCAGGTTTGTTCCCAATGCTACTATTTCTCAAAATGAACGGATCACGAGTTGCGCCACAACTTTAATGAGACGCATTTCCACACCACAGGTAATAGAGTGGAAATGCTTTCTGTTTACATCAGCAAATTCATTCTCTGAAGGCGCCTTTATAGCAATGTTGACCGCTCCGATTACATTTGGAAAACCGGACATTGCTGCGAATTGCGTTTTTATGTTTGGCCGTTTGACCAAAGTGTGAGGAAATCTTATCTGTCTGCATGACAAGTGGATAATACCATCCTATACAACTGGCATGGCGCGACTTGCTGATGTTTGTGAAATACCCAATCGTCAGCAAGTTCACTTTGAAAAGCTCCTGTGGCTAAAAACCCGAGAGTGGACAGAACTTGTAAAGGGGGCAAACAGAGCACAATTAATCGGTGTCTGCCTTTGGAAAGCCAGTGCCAGTTCAGCACCCAGCGCCAAGAGGAGAGCTCTCAGAAATCAAAATCGACTTAGAAGCCAGTCATCATCACGGGACAGGAAATTCGTATGATCTCTAAATACGTGTTGTGGCCTACAGGGGGCGCACCCGCTGCCCAAACCCAACACAGATAGACACCAGGCGCAAGTGTTGCATTATTATAAGTGGAGAGGAACTTCTCCCTCGTGTCAAACAGCAATAACGCACTTTGTCTTCTTTCTTTTTCTCTCTTTGTCGTTCCTCTTCACCTCCACTCCTCATTCGCTAAGCTTTGTCTGCACCCTCTCGACTCTGGCTCTTGGAGTAGTGGCTAGCAGCTTGGCTGCTTTTATAGAAAGGATATCATGGGACACCAGGAGCACTTCTGGGCGTGGTGGCACTCCTGCCATGAAAGGGCTCTGCTGTTTCCATAGCACCCCCTGGCAGTATCCACAGAACCCAACAGGGCTGCAGTGAACTCCAGGACCGGGAGAGAGAGAGCGTGCAAATGTTAACACATTGATTACTTAGCCATCTTAGATGGGTAGCACAGCTAGTAAATACATAAAAACGCAATGATGTGTGAGCATAAATAATTAAATGTTTCATTAAATAGAAAGAAAGAAAGAAAGAAAGAAAGAAAGAAAGAAAGAATAAAAACTTATTTCTTTCTTTCTTTCTATGCCTTAAAGAAAAAAACTCGTTTTCATCTGCCAATTGAGATGAGATGGTGGGCTCTAGCGAGTTCTGTGTTTTGATTGGTGAATTATCAGTAGCGGGCACTGCACACAGGTCTAGGGCCACTGATGGGTGTTATGCTAGGCACACTACCAGTATTTTATGATGGTGACTGGGGAAAAAAAAGACACATTCAAAAGCTGAAACAGAAGTCAAAACTGGGAGGTCAATCAACACCACAGCCAAAACCAAAATGAGAGATGGAAATTATAGTCCAAAAAGCAAGAAAATACAAATAAAAAAAGTTTTGAAATGGCCAAAAGAATGTTTGAAAAGGATTACGTTGTCCACAAATTTGAATGAGGAATTGCACTGAAAGACGACCTTTAAACCTGTCATATCATTACCGGGAGGTCACGACCTCTGAAGACACACCCTTAACAACATGGCTTACTGGACAAACTGGTGAGGAGGGCAGGCTCTATTGTAGGCACGCAGCTGGACAGTCTGACATCTGTGGCAGAGCGACGGGCGCTGAGCAGACTCCTGTCAATCATGGAGAATCCGCTGCATCCACTAAACAGGATCATCTCCAGACAGAGGAGCAGCTTCAGCGACAGTCTGCTGTCACCGTCCTGCTCCACTGACAGACTGAGGAGATCATTCCTCCCTCACACTATTCGACTTTTCAATTCCACCCGGGGGCGTAAACGTTAACATTATATAAAGTTATTGTCTGTCTGTTATACCTGCATTGTTATCACTCTTTAATATTGTTCATTATCAGTGTGCTGCTGCTGGAGTATGTAGATAGATAGATAGATAGATAGATAGATAGATAGATAGATAGATAGATAGATAGATAGATAGATAGATAGATAGATAGATAGATACTTGAATTTCCCCTTGGGATTAATAAAGTATCTATCTATCTATCTATCTATCTATCTATCTATCTATCTATCTATCTATCTATCTATCTATCTATCTATCTATCTATCTATCTATCTATCTATCTATCTATCTATCTATCTATCTACTGCCCTGACAGTGAGAGAGCCAAAATGGCGGCGCCCATTATTGCACGAGGCTGGGGGTCAGACCCGGCCGGGATGCCTGGAAGGACTGAGAGGTGGCACATTTGTCCTCCGGGCCACAAGGGGGCAACCGCCCTGGAGCAGAAGAGGCCCACGGAAGGGGAGCAGGGAGGCTCAAGCCCGTTGGGGCCCATATCCACTGCCAGGGGGCGCCCCGAGACTCATGGAGCCCAGGACATATTTACTTCCGCCACACTCCTGGAGGACGATCCTTCCAGGGACACCCGGAGTGCTTCCGGGTGCTCTCCTGACGTTTCTGCCACACCAGGAAGTGACGTCAGGCAGAGCACCTGGAGCTCATCCGGGTAAGGATAAAATGGGCCGCCTTCCTCCAATCGGGGATCTGGAGTCGGGAGCAGGAGTAGGACGAAGTTCCTGGAGAGAGAGGACAGGTGGCCCACGGACAGTGAGAGAAAGGCCCAGTGAAAAGGTGATTTGGGCGAGGAGCACAGTGTGTTGTGTTGGAGAGCAGAAAATAAAGGTGCATTTTGTAAAGATGCGGTCTCTGTCTGATGGTGTCCGGGCGAGTCTCACACCATAAATAACCAGTTTGGCAGAGGGAGTGGCCCACAACGTATAACAACAATTACAGCAGGCTTAATTTCAACACACTGACTGTAGAATCAGATTCCTGGGCTAGAAACTCCTCCGAGGACCTTGAGGGAACAAGACCTTGACATTCTTGTGTTACTGTATGTATCAGCTGACTTCATGTTTAGCTTTTAGAAGATCTAAAGACAAGAACTTACGCAAATGACCACCCATAGTCCCAGCTCTGTGGCCTCCAGTCTTTGGGTCCGAGGCTGACGGTCACTTGGAATACGGTTGTGTACATCATGTGAGCCACCATTCCCAGCAAGCCTGCAAATGAAAGATCACTTAACTGCTGTGAAGTTAATCAGTGGGCTTCAGTCCAACCACCGCAGCACTTCATGTTGTTGGAGGGGCTATCCCATTCTCTTTTATTCCACTTTCATTGGAACCCTAACCCTAAGGACCACCCCACCCATGTCACAGCTGACCAGAGCCCCCCACGGCACACAAAACTCACCGGAGAGGACGGTGAAGACGGCAGCAAAGGCGTTGATCTTTAGTCGGCTCATCTTATTCTGGGAGCAGAGCACCTCCAGCCACATCAAAAGGAAGCCAACGGAGAGCAGCGAGATGTAGAGGAATTCCGAAATGACCGAGAGCCAGAGGACCCCTGTGGAAGCAAGGAGATGAATGTCCTGAAATGTGAGCTGAGGACCCTAAAGGCGAGCTCTAGTGGGGCATGAGAATCAAAAGATGGGCCTGACAAGAAACTTGGGGAGACATGAAAAAATCTGCAAAGGCACATAAGATGGAAGATAAACATCTAATCCACTTACCCACCACTCCCTCCATCCGTTATTGAACCCACTTAGTCCCATTCGGGTTCAAGAGGGCCTGGGTCTACAACACCCCCCCAAATCCTGTATCTCAGTGAAAAGCTGCACAGCCTGAACCAAAACCACAGGAGGCCTGACCTCCTCAAATGAAGTGGCCTCCAAGCCAAAGACGCTTGTGCAGGGCTGTGCAACCGATGCCATCAATGTTAGAGAAACTGCTTCATTACTTCCAAGCCAGTAGAAAGCAGCAGGGGCCATAACAGCCATGGGAGGATCAGCAGTCCATCACTTCTACATTCACAATGAGGTCATTTAGATTGGCCTGTCGTTTGTGGACTGTAGGAAGAATCTTCAGAGGAGTCCCACATGAGCACAAGGACGGCAAGCAAACACCACACTAAAAGCCCCCCACAGCTGGGAAACCCACCACAATCCAAATACTATGAGATTTCAGTGTTAAAATCAAATGGAGAGCCCCATGCCACCTTACTCATCGGCCCATTTTCCAAATCAGTTCTTCATAGTGAGGGATGGAGGAAGCCAAAGGTCATTAGGCATCAGTGGACACAATGTGAGACTCCACCATGGAAGGTGAGCTTATTCATTTCAGCACAAAGTTTGTCAATTTGGTTTATTTGTTGAGGAGTCCTTCATGCTCAGCTGAGCTCAAGCACATCACAATGATGAGGTGCGAGGGGCTGACGTGTATGGAGGCAGGAGCAGGTAGCACTTAACACAAGGATCATCAGGAGACCTTCACTTGTCCACTGTTTTCATCGTGAAGCGACATTCAAGAAAAGACTGCTGAGGGTGCAGGATCTCCCTGCACTTACTATCTGTCCAATTTCTAAACCTGCTTCTTGAGCCTATCCCAGAAAACACTGGGCACAAGGCAGGAACAGTCCCTAGACAGTACACAACACTCCATCCCTGGATAAGCACACACAACACACACATCGCCAATCTAACACACGTCTTTGGACTGTGGGAGGAAACCCATGCAGACACAGGGGGGCAACATGCAAATTCCACACAGGGAGGACCTAGAAAACAAACCCTAGTCTGTGATTGGATGCTAAAGTGACATACGCAACTAAATAGCATCAAGGGGACAAAGACATCCCCTCCCCACCTGCAAGCCCCGACTGACATGTACCATTTGCAGAGTGAAGTGACCAACACACTTTTAATGGAGAAAGGGCCGGCCTAACATGGAGCATCGTCCAATGCATAAGCAATTTGTCAGACTGAATGCACTTAATATGAGTAAGAACGCAATACTGCCATCTACTGGTAAAGCCATGAATTCCATATTATAGTGTTTAAACAAGTTTTTAGTATTTGAATATCTTTGGTTTATTTTAGTATTGGGGTCTGTTCTCTGCTCTACATTTTTACTGTTGATGGTCATGTGTGCCGACAGAGTCCGCCATCTGATGGAGTGAACAGTTAAATGCAGGGATGTATAAGGATGGCTATAACAATCCCCTTGGCATCTGTGGGACTTCTGTATTGGTGTGGTGGTCAAAGTGAGGTTCACCCCAAAAGGAAAATGCAAGTATGGCATTTGTTGTGGAAACTAACATTTCATGAAGAACTTTTTTTTTATTCCACTTCTGTTACTGGTAGGCATGGTGGCACAGTGGTAGCGCTGCTGCCTCACACTAAGGAGACCTGGATTCGCTTCCCAGGTTCTCCTTGCATCTGCGTGGGTTTCCTCCCACAGTCCAAATACATGCAGGTTAGGTGCATTGGCGATTCTAAATTGTCCTTAGTGTGTGCTTGGGGTGTTTGTGTGTGTGTGTGTGTGTGCCCTGCGGTGGGCTGGCACCCTGCCTGGGATTTGTTCCTGCCTTGCGCCCTATGCTGGCTGGAATTGGCTCCAGCAGACCCCTGTGTTAGGATATAGCGGGTTGAATAATGGATGGATAGACTTCGGTTACCATTTGACAACAAATGTCAATTGCAAGACACCAAATTTTGAAAGGCTAAACGTATCCATTGTGCTCAAACTATTGTGCTTTACTGGAAATCTCTGCAAAAGGACAAAAGTCCAAGTCTTTAGAGTCCTGGTGCTTCCTGTCTTGCTATATGGTTGCGAGACATGGACGCTATCCAGTGACCTGAGATGAAGACTGGACTCCTTGTGTCTCTTCGGAGAATCCTTGGGTACCGCTAGTTTGACTTTGTGTCAAATGAGCAGTTGCTTGTGGAGTCCCGAATGAGGCACATTACCTGCATTGTGAGCAAGTGCCAGTTACTGCACTACTGTCATGTGGCACGAATTCCCGAGGGTGATCCAGCTCGCAAGATCCTTGTTGTTGAGGACCCTAGTGGGGTTCAAGGGGTTCATGTGAATAGCTAACTACCAGGGTCATTAATGGCATATAAAAATATTACTGTGTGGTAAAAGTTAGATGTAGTTGACATGTCATGAGCATTTATCAAAATTGATAATCCACACTTGTGTGAAAAAGTAAGTGCACCCCATTAAATGTACTTTTCTTTTTTAACCAATGTGGACATATCTTTGTTCTGTTTTGCTTATATGGTTGCAAGACTTGAACACTATCCAGCGACCTGAGACGAAAACTGGACTCCTCTCTTACTGTGTCTCCTTGGAGAATCCTTGTGATCCCACTGGTTTGACTTTGTCTTGCTCACGGAGTCCTGAATGAGTCACATTACCTGCATTGTGAGGGAGCGTCAGTTACGGCACTACGGCCATGTGGCGTGAATCCATGACGGGGATCCTCAGGGTTGAGGGCCCGAGTGGCTTGAACAGGCCAAGGGGACGTAACACCTGACTGCGGCAGATAGAGGGTCATTTCCGGGGGATGGGTCTGCCAGGGGGGGTTTCCAAACCAAGATCCCAAGCTGTTTCGTCGTGTGGTGGGTATGGCAATGCACTGTACCAGTGCAGCCTCCCCAACCTGACCTGACCTGACCTATTTCATCAGCATACAATATTGTGATAACAGAACTACCTGCTTCCTTGGAAAATGTTTGTAGTTACCTGGTTTGAAAATGAACGTCTTCTGGGGACATTGGTTTCTAATCAGCACACAGTGCTATTTGAAATTCTTAATTTTTTAAACCAATGAAAATGTGTTTACACTTATTGATAACATAAGGAAATTTGTATATACCATTGTTTCATCGATAGGCATGTTGATCCAGGGAGAGACTGAAGCAGTTATATACTTATGGACAGTAGGTGGTGTTCGGTGGGTCGAAGCGAGAGAGTGTGAGCAGAAGAAAGAGAGAGTGAGTCCAGAGGATGGCATGAGTGGGTAGATGGTGTAAAAGGAGACAGTCCACCGAGAACGCTGCCAAGATCACACATACTGAGCGCCGGGACTCGCAGGCAGACGTGGGCACGTGGCTGACAAGACGCCAGGCACACAGAGGGTGACACCAACCTCCAGGGAACACGAGACAGTTTCATCTGAGAGACGCCGGGTCAGGCGAGAGAGGGAAGACTCACAAGAGGACCAATGGAAGCAGGCGGACAAGAAGCAAGACTTTCGTTAGAAAATGGACAATCGGTGAACACAGTGTTCAAGGGGGACATGTTGGACGATTCATCATTGTGTTAACACAGCGTGCAACTTGGACTTCGCACAACCAAAGGTTATATTGTCCACTGTTATGTTTTAATGGCCCTTTAGAGTGTGGACTGTGTCCTCTCTTTTTAAAAGGTTTTCATGCCTGATTCTTATGTACTTTTATCTTCTTGGTAGATTTTATATTGGCTTTTGTAATACAAGTTGCTGTTGTTTTTCTTGAAATTGCTGTCGTGTCTCTCACTGTGTGTTTACTCGTCACTCAATGTAAAGAAATCTGTGTGCTGTTATCCTTAAAATTCAAGAGTTCCCAGACTGACAGAGTGGCGTAGTCGGACATTTTAATGGTGTTTAGGTTAGTTTAACTATAAGTGTGACTTAGACACCTGTCCCAAACGTGTCATCACACTACGACCTCTCTCTGCTCATATCAATCACACTGGGGAATTATACACGATACTGACGACCACCTTGTGTAGCTTTGTTGTTTGGCTCAGGTTTTAAAATCCATTCACCATTTCTGTACATCACTTTTCAGTCACACTGGACCATTGCTTCTGGGCCCATTTTTTTTAACATCTAATGTATAATTCACCAGCCTACTCACTCACTCACTCACGTCCGTCCAAAGCCGAATGCGCAGTCGCCTTCTGCACAGCTGCTCGAAAAACCTTACGAGACCGACATCCAACCCCAACATCGCGGCAGGTGGCGGATTTATGGCCACGAAAATTCAAAGAGAAAGGCGACTTCGATTAAAGCTCTAGAGGCCTGAAAGGCGATTTTGACTACAGCTCGAGGCCTAATTATGCATTCATACCGACATCGTGGCAGGCGGTGGATTTACGGCTGCAAAAATTCAAAGAGAAAGGCGACTTCGACCGACATCCAACCCCAACATTGCGGCAGGCGTCGGATTTACGGTCGCAAAAATTCAAAGAGAAAGGCGACTTCGATTAAAGCTCTAGAGGCCTGAAAGGCGATTTCGACTACAGCTCGAGGCCTAATTACGCATTCATACCAACATCGCGGCAGGCGGCGGATTTACGGCTGCGAAAATTCAAAGAGAAAGGCGACTTCGACCGACATCCAACCCCAACATCGCGGCAGGCGTCGGATTTACGGTCGCAAAAATTCAAAGAGAAAGGCGACTTCGATTAAAGCTCTAGAGGCCTGAAAGGCGATTTCGACTACAGCTCGAGGCCTAATTACGCATTCATACCGACATCGCGGCAGGCGGCGGATTTACGGCTGCGAAAATTCAAAGAGAAAGGCGACTTCGACCGACATCCAACCCCAACATTGCGGCAGGCGGCGGATTTACGGTTGCAAAAATTCAAAGAGAAAGGCGACTTCGATTAAAGCTCTAGAGGCCTGAAAGGCGATTTCGATTACAGCTCGAGGCCTAATTATGCATTCATTCAATACACCTATATCAGGTTTGTGGTGCTTATACTTATTACTATTCCACTCGTGCCCGTTTCATCTTACATTTGTCGAAACGAGCTCTTTGTCTAGTACACATATAAAAGGCAAAGCCCTCACTGACTCGTCATTAATTCTCCCACTTTCCATATAGGTGGGAAGCTGAAATTAAGCGTGCTCATTCCTTGCAGCATACTTAGAAAAGTTAGGTATGTTTCATGTCCTATTGCAACACCCAAGGGGGAAAATGGGTGTACCCCCTAAACTGTATATATAGATTGGGAAAACCCCTCCTCACTATTTTTGCGACTTCCAATATACGTAGGAAGCCCAAATTTCCCACGCTCATCCTTTACACTGTACTTACAAATGTTAAGTATGTTTCATTTCATGCCGTGCCCCGTAACATACTTTCGAAAATAACGTCTTCTTTTTGGCAGTTCTCACCATTATGCCATAAGGAACTTTCGTAACTGACCTCTCCTTTTGGCGGTTTCATTCCTTATTTCCGTTAACAGACGATTTATTTCACGGCAGAGATGCACAAGGGCCGCCCTTCCTTTTTCCACACCTACCCCGTGGTTGGCTTCCTGCCTATATATATTAATGACATCCCGCGCTCATGTGCCTCCTCACTCGCTTCCTTACTTTCCTCTGCTGTTTGTCGTTCTCACTGCTCCCTTCTTCTTTACTCCACCGCTTCAAGCCTGTTATTGTTGGCCTTGCTTCATGTCTTCCTGCTGGTGACTCCTGCCTTTTCGTTTACAAAGATTTAAATATGGTGAACTGAGACTAATGCAATTTAATTTCTTTCAATTTTTATCTAATATTAACAAGCTTTTAATGAGACTGATGTAATATGCTCGAAGAAGGTGGTCACTGGCCCACAAGAAGGCCACATTTCAGTCAGAATGAAATTTCATCTCACCTTGTTCTGAGGCTGGCGTCAGCTCAATGAAGCTGCGGCATTTTTCTCCTAAATAAGAAAGAAAAGACAAACAAAGTTAGGAATTCTCCTCTGTGTGGAGTACAGCCAGTCCTAACAAGACAAAGGAGTCCAGCCGGGTGGTCACCAAGTCTGGTCTTTACGGTCCAGTCCAGTGTTTCTCAACCATTAGGCTGCTGCCAGTGAGTGGCGAGTTACTAGTGTTTATAAAGGTAGTGGGTTACACTGGCACCCTCCATTCCCACAGTCAGTCACACACACACACACGCTCCAACTACCGTACTCTGATGGCTGGTCATTTTGCCAGATGGCACAGTCCCCACTGTAATGACAGCACTCAATTCACCAAGAGGCCCCCCAATAAAATAGCAAGTCGTGAAGACATTTGAAAGGGAAAAAGTGGGTCGTGACACCAGAAAGGGCAGAGAAACGCTGGTCCAGTCCAGTTTTTTTTGGCCATTTTATCAATTCAGTGGAGACACTGAAGCAAAAGTGTAAGATAAGTGGACAGCACCGCCCCCCCCCCCCCCCCCCACATATTCAGTTGGATTAAAACAAAGGGTCGCTGTTGAACGATATGGAACCCACCACAAAGTGCATTGTAACACTACTTAGTGCAGCCTCCCGGCCCACTTAAATGGTGCTCATGGTCCCTTTCCAGAATTATCACCCAGTGGCCTACCATCATAAAAAAAAAAAACCTGGAGTGCCCACCACATCCAAGCCTGACATTGCAACATATCCATCTCAATCCACTGAACACGTTGTGGTGTGGTTGTCTCAAGTTAAGGATCCATTTATATCAAAATGACAAACTCTGCACCACTGGGCCAAAGTGATGGCAACTGACTAGTAGATCACCTAAAGTGCTCCTCCGCAAAGTCACCGAGGGACATCAGCAAGGTCAGACTGACCCCCAAGAAGGCCTTCTAGTTCACTTGACTTCTCATTCTTTGAACAGATATCACCAAACACCCAGAAGATTTCAAATGGACATTCTACCTCATTGGAAGATACCACAAAACTTCCAAAGGCACCAAACTTCACTTGGCTGATACAATCATGGAGATACAGAGTCCGCAAGACAAAGTTACATCACAGACTTATTAGTCTACAGAAAGACAGCGTGTGTCTAGTTGGCTTTTAGTGATAATCTACCACTTCACAGCGTCAGATTAGTGCCAGGCTCTCATGTGGCACGAGAGACTTCAAAATGACGGGGGAAGATTGGGGTCACACTAGTGAGGTCAGTTCACTATTTGATAGGAACGAGAACAGAAGTGGAATTGCAGTCCAAGAAACGTAACATACCAAAGTAACTGAACCAATTAGGCGGTCGGATCAAAGTAACGAAACTAACTAATTTGTAGCGTCAAAGCAAGGCAAATAAACTAAATGGTCGGGTCAAAGCACCATAACTAACTGAACGGTCAAAGAAACATAACTAGCTAAACAGTCAAAATAACATAACTAATTAAAAAGTCAAAGAAACTTAAGTAACTAAATGGACAAAGAAGCGTAACTAACTAAATGGTTAACTTAACTTATTACAAAGTCGGGTCAAATTAACACAACTAACTAAACACTTGTGTTAAAGAAACGTAACTAACTAAACTGTCAAAGAAACGTAAGTCACTAACTGGACAAAGAAATATAACTAGCTAAACAGTCAAAATAACGTAACTAATTAAAAGGTCAACGAATCTTAAGTAACCAAATGGACAAAGAAGTGTAACTAACTAAACAGCCGGGTTAAAGTAATGTAACTAACTAAACAGCTGAAGAAACATAACTAACTAAATAGTTAAAGTAACTTAACTTATTATACAGTCGGGTCAAATTAACATAACTAACTAAACACTTGTGTTAAAGAAACATAACTAACTAAACTGTCAAGTTAAAGAAACGTAACTAACAAAACAGGCAGGCTAAAGTAACGTAACTAACTAAACAGTCAAAGAAACTTAAGTAACCAAATGGACAAAGAAACATAACTAAGTAAACAGCCGGGTCAAAGCAAGGCAAATAAACTAAATGGTCGGGTCAAAGTACCATAACTAACTAAACAGTCAAAATAACGTAACTAATTAAAAGGTCAAAGAAACTTAAGTAACTAAATGGACAAAGAAGCGTAACTAACTAAATGGTTAAAGTAATTTAACTTATTACAAAGTCGGGTCAAATTAACACAATTAACTAAACACTTGTGTTAAAGAAACATAACTAACTAAACAGTCAAAGAAACGTAAGTAACTAACTGGACAAAGAAACATAACTAGCTAAACAGTCAAAATAACGTAACTAATTAAAAGGTCAAAGAAACTTAAGTAACTAAATGGACAAAGAAGCGTAACTAACTAAATGGTTAACTTATTACAAAGTTGGGTCAAATTAACACAACTAACTGAACACTTGTATTAAAGAAACGTAACTAAACAGTCAAAGAAATGTAAGTCACTAACTGGACAAAGAAACATAACTAGCTAAACAGTCAAAATAACTTAACTAATTAAAAGGTGAAAGAATCTTAAGTAACCAAATGGACAAAGAAACATCACTAAGTAAACAGCCGGGTCAAAGCAAGGCAAATAAACTAAATGGTCGGGTCAAAGTACCATAACTAACTAAACAGTCAAAATAACGTAACTAATTAAAAGGTCAAAGAATCTTAAGTAACCAAATGGACAAAGAAGCGTAACTAACTAAACAGCCGGGTTAAAGTAATGTAACTAACTAAACAGCCGAAGAAACATAACTAACTAAATAGTTAAAGTAACTTAACTTATTATACAGTCGGGTCAAATTAATATAACTAACTAAACACTTGTGTTAAAGAAACATAACTAACTAAACTGTCAAGTTAAAGAAACGTAACTAACTAAACAGTCAAAGAAACTTAAGTAACCAAATGGACAAAGAAACATAACTAAGTAAACAGCCGGGTCAAAGCAAGACAAATAAACTAAATGGTCGAGTCAAAGTACCATAACTAACTAAACAGTCAAAATAACGTAACTAATTAAAAGGTCAAAGAAACTTAAGTAACTAAATGGACAAAGAAGCGTAACTAACTAAATGGTTAAAGTAACTGAACTTATTACAAAGTCGGGTCAAATTAACACAACTAACTAAACACTTGTGTTAAAGTAACGTAACTAACTAAACCGTCAAAGAAATGTAAGTCACTAAATGGACAAAGAAACATAACTAGCTAAACAGTTGAGCCAAAGCAAGGCAAATAAACTAAATGGTCGGGTCAAAGTATCTTAACTGACTAAACAGCCAAAGAAACGTAACTAACCGAACAGTTGGGTTAAAGCAACATAACTAACTAAATGGTCAAAGAAACTTAAATAACTAAATGGACAAAGAAACAAACCCATTGTAAGTCGACTGTTCAGTTAGTTACGTTTGTTTGACTGTTTAGTTCAGGGGTGTCAAACTCCAGTCCTGGAGGGCCACAGTAGCTGCAGGCATCTTTTTCATTAGTGACCAATTTTGGCTGCTAATTAACTCCTTTTTATCTGTAGTTTTAATTAACTTAACTCCGGTCCCTTAGTTTTCCTTAATTAGCAGCCAAACAATAATGAGACACAAAACGAGGCGCCACATGACCAGCTCACCTGTGCCCATCACACAATATCTGAAAATAAAGAAAGGTGAAGGTCTCAGTAAGGTTGATCTCTCAGGTCACCAAAACATCTTGACATGTTCTTAGGGAAAACAGAAAATCAACAGTTTTAGAAATGTCTGCTGTGGCAATTGCTGTTGTGTTTTTAGTTGGAGGCTCCGCCCACTCATGAATATTGATCAATTACTTTGGAGTTACTATAAAATGGCAGAAAGCACAGAAATATTCATTTTTTGCTGCATGATGCTATTTCACCCACTAGATGGCAGCAGAAAACTGTCTCAAGGGTTATTCAGACTGTAGAGCAGATCACATTACACGTCACTCTGCGTCTGACTCGGGTTTAACCGTCATTGCACAGAGTCACACTCAGGGTCAGCGCCAACCTGTTGTCCATGTCTGCATGCTATAAATACTCATTGGCAGGCATGTGATGGAGGAGCAGCCGATTTGTCCCAATGAGGAGGTAAACCTAATTGTTGTGATCTTAAAACACATAAAACCCTGTCACACACGTGTGAATATGAGGCAGCTGAAGGGCTTGGAGATGAGTGCTAATACATCTGCCCAGGGGGTGGCGGGGTGCACTAACGCTCTTTCTAAGTTCCCTACAGACCTTTCCCGGGAAATCCCACCAGGAGCCACCGCCTCGACTCGGGACACCCCACTTCCGGTCCCGGCCCCGAGGACGACATCACTTCCCTCAGACTTCCTATAAAGCCTCACTCCTTTTCCCTGGAATTCAGTTCTGTTCTGGACTCGTTGTTGTAAACTTGACTCAGACTTAAAACATTTACTTTTTGCAGCCAGGATACCGAATTATATGGGTGGCTGCCCCAAACCTTGCCATGTCTCTTGTCTCTTCTTATCACAACCCAAAAAGCACTTCTAAAAATGCCCACTAGAGGGCAAAACTGTCCAACCCGGCTAGTAACAAGGGGGGACACAGAACTTCATAAAAATAAAGAAGGTTTCATTTCCATGAGCACTGAAGCTCCGATTTGCCCAATTAGGCAATCCCAAAAATCACAAATCCAAAGCGAGGTAAAAAAAAAATCCAGAAATGTCAAAACGCATCAAAACCTCTAAGCGCATTCAAAACGAACCACCTGGAACAGTGGGAGACCCTCCAGATTGTTTAGGTTGGAAGGCAGTTCTGGGCAGTGGGTCGCCTCTTCGGGGACCATCCACAGAATACATGGAACATAACACAAGGCAGCTTATGGATGAGAAGGGAAACCAAAAGTAAAGCACAGAATCAGCCAAAGTGATCTTAATATAAAGAAATGGCACAAAAATGAACAAAAAAATGAGACAAGGAACAAGACTTTGAACCCCTAGCTGAAACATATACACATAATCATGTAACCATAAAATAAACATTGTGTGAGAGATGGCCGGCCAAATATTCCGGTCCACACCTCCAGGCTGCCAGATGGAAGCATGGAAGTTCCCCAAAGTCCAGCAGGGCATTATGGACATCGTAGTTTTTATAAACAACCCTGCTGGATATCATGAGGACCACCAGGAGCCGCTGTAGGGAGGCTTACGGAGTGCTACGTGCCCTATAACCTGGAAGTGCGTCATGATCACATGACCGGAAGGAACGATGTTTTTCCGGGTTGAAGAAAAGGATTTTTAATCTGACCTGGAAGTGATGAGGACTTATGGATTGTTGGGCTGGAACCACTTCCGGGTCAGGGACTATAAAGGATTCTGGGAAACCCCAGACGAGTGAGCTGAGCTGGGTGGAAGGGTGGCAACGCGTCTGGGAGAGGAGGATTGGTTATTGTATTGATTGTTGATTTATATGAGTAGTGTGGAGTGCAGGGTGCTTTGTGCACATTATTATTATAAAGTAAATAATAATTGGATTTTTACCCAGTGTTTGGAGTGGTAACCGAGGTTCAAGGGAGCAATAGCGCCCCCTACTGCTACAATTGCCAGCCCAGTCCTCAATCACATTCTGTGACCCCGAGCTAGTCACTTCACCCATAAGGAATGGCGCTGTAGATCTGTACTTGTAAAATGCTTTAAGATGGAAAGGCGCAATATAAAATAACAGCGGTTGGTTTTTTTTTACTTGTTTGAACGTTTGTTGGTCAGATTCATGGGATATACTGGCAATCAATCCAAATAATGGGCCATAATGGAAGGATCCAACTTAAGCTGCGACTATAAGTTCTATGGCGTGGAGTCAGATAATGACCTGAATATCCAAAAAGGGTCTCCCAAAACACCGGCCTGACTTGACACCACCAACAAGAGAAGAACAAACGTTCAATCAAGTGCTAAAATGACAGATTAGTAGTTGGGGTCATTTTTACCCACAACACACCTGACATCCCCAAACGCACCCAAGCCTGATATTATAGAATTCCTACTCAGTATACTGAAGGAGATCTACCAAAGACTTCATGGGCTTAGATATACTGTAGCAGCAGCATCCCACCACAAATGTATATAAAGTTAATGACCCATGGGGTTTCTACAAAAACCTGATATTGCAGGATGATCAAAGGGTCCTCAACCTTTAGATTACATTAGTAAAGTAAATACACTCAAGGCATTCCCTGACAGAATCTTCACAAAATCATTACGTTACTGAGCTATCAATAAGGACAGATCTCTCAAACTGCCCGAGAAGATAACCAAATCTCATGGTTCATATCCAAACACCCCCAGGGACACCTCATGCCATTGACTGACAGCATCTGAAGCATCGCATCATACATTGATACCACAGAATACCCAAGGGGTCTACCGGTACTGCTGCAGGACACTCAAAGGGTCCGCATCTTAGCTAACACTAGTAAACATTTGAGGTGGTGACCCATCATTCCTGTCTGAGTGGCTTATCTCATCTTCAAGTCTGGCTGGTCTCACTCTCAGTGTCCCCACAGAGCAGTCTTGTGCCTGTGGTGTCACCCTCCCCACCTTGTTGTCCCCTCTCACTTTACTAACTGGTCAGGCCCATTGGGTACACAGGTATAAGACTTCATTTCTGGTTCTCTCACCATCATGGTGTCTTTCACAGGACAGCCAAAAGCCGGTGTGGAAGTAGCGAAAGGTGAACTTATCCTCGCCCGTCTCCCAGATGTAGTGTACCGCGTTGGCCAGTTGCCCCTGCCGCTTGATGTCCTCCAGTCGCTGTATCATCGTTTTATTGGAATTTTCTGCAGAATCCAGTGTCATTTGCCCAAATCCTCCATGCAAAAGATAGATAGATAGATAGATAAATAAAGATGTGTTGAGTCAGGGGGTTGACAAAGGGGAGACAGACAAGGAGTGAAGTGGTGCAGATGTCATACACACCCCCACCCGTACCAATGAGAGAAGCAAGTACTCACCAGTGGCTGCCAATGAGGTCAACATATCGCTGTAGTTGGTTGCACAGTTCTTCATCTTGATTGGAGACAAACACAAGGGTTTGACCACCTTGTGGGTGCCCTCGCACCAGTAGCTGGTGGTGAAGGCCAAAATGGAGAAGGTGAGGGCGAGCGTGGTGAGCGAGAGGGAAAGGAGAGAGCGGGCCCGGTGGTTCATGGAGCTCAGCATGCTGGCAGCACAGCAGATAGGGAGACGTGCCCAACTGATGCCACCGCTACCACCCTCGATGAGGTGTAATCACCATCTGTCTTCCCTACCTGGAGTTCTTTCAAGCCATCCCTTCTTTCTTTCCCTTGACTGTCCCACTCCAGTGACTTTAGAAGGAGTGATGTAGTTCAGTGGCCGCCGTTCAGTAGATCACTGCATGATGATGTGGGGGCTTCTCGTCTTCTCTGCACATTCTCAGCGCCGGCCTTGTTTCCTTTCTCCCTCTCTCTTTCTCTCTCCTTCCCTCCAACCCCAATTAACCTCTTCTGTCCTCAAATTTCTCAATTTCAGGCTCCTTGGTGTATCGTTTCTTCATGCAAACATCGCCGAGTTTTCAGGTTTAGGTGTCCACTAATCCCACCGCTGACACCTTGCTATGGAAACATCATACAGGGGCATCGCATCTGCCATCACACAAGAAAACATGAAGCCATCACTTTGAAAAGAAACTGAGGCCAGCAAAGAGAAAGAGAGGAGAAGAGTCAAAGTGAAAGTCCGAGAGGGGGAGGGAGACTCGGCTCTGAGGGGCTACCAGACTGACAGATAGGAGATGCAACAGATTGCTTCCCATTTATAATCGCTGCTTCCTAATCCTCGACTGTGCAAGGCCATGGACGGAATCAGATGAAGATTTCTCTCTCTCTCTCTCTCTTTCACATCCAAAATCCCAGAATTATGTGGACTTGACATCCATTCAGTCTGCAAGCTTCTTCCTAACTAGGTACAGTGCCCCTAGTGGTGTGCACCGTCAAATCTGAAACGTTTCCCACATAAAATCTCAAGAGCACTCTCTTCTCAAAAGCCCACATTCAAGTCCTCTTGCAAACGACATGTCCCATTCAGCCTCTCCTCTCCACAAGTGTTCACACTTCCAGTTGATCCAGTCAGTCCACCAGCTAGGTCTTTCAATCCTATTTACATCTGGTCACGTTTATGTCCCCCAACCAGTGCTTGAAGCGAGCCAGGTCTCATTGGTACTCTGTACCGGGCACTTCTCACAACCTTTTGGTGTAATAATGGCACACATGTCAGCTGGCAACTATCTCCTTGGGCATGGGGTGGGCAATGTCGGTCCTGGAAGGCTGTGGTGGCTGCAGGTTTTGGTTCTGACCCCAGTTTCTTAATGAGAAGCCAATTACTGCTGATGAAGCTCTTATTGCTCAAGTAACATTTTGATGCTTCATTTTGGTGGTCTCGCTTGTTAAGGTTCCCCACCCTTAATTGCTTATTTCAGTCTTAAACCGCTGCATTCAGTGCTGTAATGGCTCCTTATTAAGGACAAAGTAGCCAGCGGTTCTCCATGTAGCTTGTGTCCATTTACATCTGTGTGTGTTCCTCATGCACTGTTTGATTTAATGAAACACTTAATTGAAAAATGTGACAGACTGAAAATTATCCATTTTCAGCTGCAAATCATTTGGTTGATATCCTTGGAAAGGAAAAATTCTACAATATAAGAACCTAACTAACAATGTGCAGACTAACAAGCCATAAAATTAAATAAGGTCTGAGATTGGCAAGGATTGGTTCCTAATTAAGCAATTGGGTTGGAATGAAAACCTGCAGCCACTGCTGCCCTCCAGGACTCAGTTGCCCACCTCAGTCCTTGGGAATTGTAACGAGGTGGGTCTCCTACCTAAAATCTCTCTTCTTCTCATTTATATATATATCTGAGGAGGAACCTTAGCCTGAAGACACTGAAACTTGAGGCGTACTGCCTCTTCTCTCTTTCCCACTTCAACCATTACCCCCTCATATCCATTCAGTCGCCCCTCACAACCAGTTGGTCACACCTGACCAACCCTAGAACTTTCATGCCTATTCCGTCCATCCATTCGTCCAGCCACCCAGTGTCTCATGTCCAGATAGTCATGCCCAGCTCAATCAACATTCATCTCCACATGTCCAGTTAGCTCACAATAAAAACAATTGCCCCCTCACTCGATCCATTTTCTCATTATGCACCAAATAATCTCAACCTAAACCTTCCAGATGTAGCACTCCTACAGTATGTCCATTGGGACAACGCTCATGTCTGTTCAGTCATCCCTCTCAGGTGTCACACACACACACTCCAAAGTAGCACATCCAAGTCAGATCAGTCACTAGTACTACTTAGTCACACCCAGAACACACTAGGACAGGATAGACTCTCAGGTCCATTCAGTCACCTACTGGCCACCAAGATGTTCATACCAGCCCAACACCAGATTCCCATGAACATTCATTCAGGCCTCCCATCCATCATCCAGTTGATCACACCCACACCAGCACTAACATGATTGTTCTCCCGAAGATAATGATGGTCCTCTCAACTGCAGTACTCTCATGTTTGTTTGGTTACTTCTACCACCCAGGTAGAAACACCCTGCCCAGCATGTAGTAGCACTCTAATGTCTACTTAGTCACCAATACTTGTGAGCATCTCACACCCAATTAATCAAGCCTAGCACACAACTCTCAGGTCCGTTCAGTCACCTACTGGCCATCAAGATGCTCACACCTGCCCAACACCAGACTTGCATGAACATTCATTCAGGCCTCCCATCCATCATCCAGTTGATCACACCCACACCAGCACTAACATGATTGTTCTCCTGAAGATAATGATGGTCCTCTCAACTGCAGTACTCTCATGTTTGTTTGGTTACTTCTACCACCCAGGTAGAAACACCCTGCCCAGCATGTAGTAGCACTCTAATGTCTACTTAGTCACCAGTACTAGTGAGCATCTCACACCCAATTAATCAAGCCTAGCACACAACTCTCAAGTCCATTCATTCACCTACTGACCACCACTGGCCCAAAACTACACTCTCATGTGCATGTACCACCTATCATTCAGTTGATCACACCCACATCAGCGCTAAAGCTGTTGTCTTCCTGAAGATGAGCATGGTTCCCTCAACTGTAGCACTCTCATGTTCATTCAGTTACAACTCCCAACCAGGTAGTCACACTCAGCCCAGCCTGCCATAGCATTCTTATGTCTAGTCAGTCACCAGTACTAGCAAGCGTCTCACACCCAATTAATCAAGCCTAGCACACAACTCTCAGGTCCATTCAGTCACCTACTGGCCACCAAGATGTTCACACCAGCCCAACACCAGACTCCTATGAATATTCATTCAGGCCTCCCATCCATCGTCCAGTTGATCACACCCACACCGGCACTAACACGGTTGTTCTCCTGATGATGAGCATGGTTCCCTCAACTGTAGCACTCTCATGTTCATTTGGTTACAACTTCCAACCAGGTAGTCACACCCAGCCCAGTAGGACTCCCAAGTCCATTCAGTAATCTACCCACCACCGAGATTTTCACCCAAGCCCAAAACTAGAATTTCATGGGCATCCATTTGGCCCCCCAACCCATCATCCAGTTGATCACACCCATACTAATTCTAAAGCTGTTGTCCTCTAAGCTGTAGCACTCTCATGTTCATTCAGGTACCTGTCCACACCAGATAGTCACACCCAGCTCACACCAGGACCCTTAAGTCTATTCAGTCCACCACCCACCCACAAGATATTCACACCACCCAAAATGTGAATTCATTTGAGCCTCCCATGATTCACCCCGCTGGTCACGTCCTGACAAGCCCTTAAGCTGTTGTTTTCATGAGGATAGCGATGGTCCACTCAGCTGTAGCGCTCAGCATGTTTATTCAGTCACCACTATTAGTGAGCACATCACACCCAGTTACTCACACCCACCACACAGTAGGACTCTCAAGTCCATTCAGTCAGACATCCACCACCAGCCCAGAAAGAGCCTCTCAGTCTGATATCCCACCCATCCAGTGGGTCAAACCCACACTAGTGCTAAAGCTGTTGTCCTCCTGAGGATGAGGATGGTTCCATCAACTGTCCAATTCTTATGTCCCTTTAGTGACCCCCTCTGGCCCAGTTAGCTACACCCAGCCCAGATCAGCACATTCAGTTACCCCTCATACCCACTTACTGACCCCCAGCACACTTTCATGTCTGTTCAGTCACCCCCACTCTCTTCATGAGTCTCACACCAGCCCAAAGGGATCACTCTCATGTGCTTTCGGTCAGGCTTTCCACCCACACCAGCGTCACACCTCTCATGTCCATTTAATCATCCACATCCATTTACTTAGTCACACTATTGAAGATGCCCCCCAATCACCTGTTGCACCTGCACATCCATCTAGTAACTCCATATATCTCTCACACACTTAAGCAACAGCTTTTGCAGACTCATTTATGGAGCTCCAGTCTACTCAGATGGTCTCATGTCTGCTTTGTGACACCCATCTTCACTAATAACCCACCCCACACTCACACCAAGTTATTCACAATTACATGTCTCCTTCCTCCACTAGTGCTCTTACAACCATCCATCCATTTTCTATATCCCCTTATCCAGTGCATGGTCGTAGGAAAGCTGGAGTCTATCCTAGCGGGCATTGAGCGCAAGGCAGGAACAATCCCTGGACAGGGTGCCAGCCTATCACAGGGCAGACACACACACACACCCATGAGGGTCCAATTTCGCAGCAGCTACCCACCTAACCTACGTGTGTTTAGAATGTTGGAGAAAAACGGAGCACCTGGAGAAAATCTTGCAGTCACAGGGAGAACACATACACTCTACTCACAAAACTTCCAGTCTCCATGTTGCTGCCTGACACTGCTGTCCTCCTGCAGATACATCCACACTAGTACTCTTACTTCCAGTTAGTTCCACTGCCCTGCTAGTACTCCATTAGTCTGTTTCCACTAGGACTCCATCCATTCATCCTTCCATTTTCAAGCCCACTCACAAAGAAGCTGGAGCCTATCCCAACAAGAATCAGGTGCTAGACAGGAACAACTCCTGGACTGGGTGCCAGTCCATTACAGGGTGTACACACATTCACACACACACCTTGCAATTTAGAAATGTCAAACCCACATGAATACGAGGAGAACATGCAAACTCCACATAGGGAGGACCTGGCCTCCTGGTACTTCTACTATTTTAATCTTCATAGAGTGGTCCCTTTTTTTTAGTACCATACACGCACTTGTCACAGCCTTTCAGTACTACTGTATGATGCCACATAAGTTAATAGTAGTGAGGAGGGCATTCCATATAACATCTCTCTTCTCTTAGCTTATATCTTCATTCACCTGTTGGCCTGACATCTTTATCCAACATTTGAGATACAATTGTGGCCCAGGCAGGTGAAGTGACTTGCTCGTGGTCACATAGTGTCAGTAGTGGGATTTGAACCCACAACCACAGAGTTTGAAGTCCAAAGCTTTAACCACTACGTCACACTGCCTGCTACATGTCTGAGGGACAACCTTGGCCTGAAAAACGTCAAAACACTTGGAGTATCGTCTCCATCCATCCATTTTCCAACCCACTGAATCCGAACACAGGGTCACGGGGGTCTGCTGGAACCAATCCCACCCAACTCAGGGCACAAGGCAGGAACCAATCCCGGGCAGGGTGCCAACCCACCACAGGAGTATCATCTCTTCTTTTTGTTTTCCCAACTTTAGCCAGTGCTCTCACGTGTGACATCCTCACGCTCATTCGGTCACACCTTACAATCAATTTGTCACCAACACTAGCACTTTCATGGCTGTTCTACTGCACTGATAGATAGATAGATAGATAGATAGATAGATAGATAGATAGATAGATAGATAGATAGATAGATAGATAGATAGATAGATAGATAGATAGATAGATAGATAGATAGTTTATTAATCCCAAGGGGAAATTCACAATTCACTGTGGTGCCACCCTTCCACTAGGACTCTCAAAACATAACCTCAGACTCCTGTTCTCCTCTTCAAACACTGGTGGTCTCCCGTCCATTTAGTTACATCACTCGCTTAGTAACATAACAACACTCTCAGGTCCACGGAGCCCAAACCTTCCACACTCGTGTCCAAGCTAATTTCTCATGCCCACACTGATCCCGCACACACGGCCATTTCATAGATCTGCACATCCCTCACTCTTGTGGTGACACTTTGACGTGGGCAGTCACTCTCACACATCTGCACCCCTGGTCAATTCCTGTAATCATGCTGTCCACACATGCCAGTCACTCACTTTTTGGACACACGATTACCACCCACCAGTAGGGACATTCACAGATCTGCACATACCAGGGACCACTTGTGAGCCCGCTGACCAGACCATGAACTCTTCTTGAACCTACGCTGACCACACTGCACAGGCTAGTCCAGAGATTTTCACGCTGCTCCCTTCTCATGATCACACTGTCCACACACGCGGCCACTTTGTAGACCTGGACATCACCTGTCACAGTCACGCACCTGCAGCCCGGTCAATTCCTGTGCTCACACTGACCACTCATGTTAATTCAAATACTTGCTCATCACTCACTCTTTGGACACACACAGTTAAGCACGTGCATTCATACATCTGCACATCAGTGACCATGCAGAAACAGGTACACACCTGACGCCTCAAGCCCACGCTGAGCACACTGTGCAGGCCAGCCCAGCTGCTCCCTTCTCGTGATCACACTGTCCACGCACACACAGCCATTTCGTACATCAGTACTCTCGTGCCAACACGCACGTCTGACCAGCTACCACCCACTTGTAGGAACTTCCATAGACCTGCACGTCAGTGACTTCTCAGCACACTGAGCACGCAGGAGCAAGTACTGCACACACTTGACTTCACAAGTCCACTGAGCTCACATTGCATAGGTCAGTCCAATAGTTCTGCATACCGCTCCCTTCTCATGATCACACTGTCCATGCACACACAGCCATTTTGTGCCAACACTTTGACGTGGGCAGTCACACTCGCGCATCTGCACCCGGGATAATTCATGTGATCACACTGACCACGCATGTTAATTCAGAGTCTTGCCCAACACTCACTCACTAACTCTTTGGACCCACAGACATCACCTGCAAGCAGTGACAATCATAGATCTGCACACCAGTGACTTCTCAAGCCCACTTTGACCACACCACACAGGCCAGTTCCTAGGTCTGCACGTTGTGCCCTTTTCATGATCACACTGACCAAGCATACTAATTCAATTGCTTGCCTATCACTCACTCACTCTTACTCTCTGGGACCCACAGTTACCACCCGGCAGTGTGGACAGTCACAGATCTGCACACCCGTGACCTCTCGTGAGCACACTGACCTGAGCACGCGCTCTTCTCGAGTCCACGCGGACAGTCCTCAAGTGTCAGTTATCACACCGACCAATCGCCGCAGACCCTCACAGCTCCTGTCACACCTCAGTCTCGTCAGCACCTGTCGGCAGAAGGAATGGCCCGAGACTCCAGCGCGGCTCCGTCGAGACGTCCTGCGGCTGGACACTGCGCGCCGAGTCGTGCGCTCGACCTCCTCCTCCTCCTGCCAGCGCCAACGTCGCCGCTCTCGCTCTTTCACTTTGTCACTCCTCCCCTAACGCTGGGCCCTCCCCACTCCTGGATTCCCTCCCACCATACTTGGTCTTTTCTCGAACTCTCATTTTCATCCGTCCGGTGTTTTTTCCTCCGTCTGCTTTTTCTGAGCGCACACCTGTGCGCGCCAAGCCAGGCAAAGGCGAGCATGCGCAGTTCTTCCGGCGCGCTCACCCACCCACCCACACAGCCCAATAGCTGCGATGTATATAGCGCCGTTCAAAAGGCAGCCCGAAACAACAAAGTAGAGTAAGTTCACACGCACACACAAGAAGGAATGCTCGAGTCCGGGGGTCCCGCCTTGTAAGTCTTTATTCGTGGCTTTGATTTTTTTTATTTTGGGGAACAGTTGACAATTCCAAATGCAACGTTATGCTGCCCACTAAACCTCTTGTACAAGGTGGTCGGTGTGAGAGGCGCCGGATTGGGGTTTGGGTCATCACTCTCAGGCCAGCGCCCCCTCTGCTGGATCTTTGAAGCATCCCACAGTTGCTATTACCTGCTCGATGTGGGGGGCGAGGTCTCATTTGTGGAAATACTAAACATGTTTACAATAGCAGGTGGGCAGATTGGGTTTACACAAAACACAAGTAAACGTGAAACTAACCCCCTCCACCCCCATCACTGTGACCACCACCCGTAACCCTGTGCTTGCTTCAGAGGATCCACAAGTGCTCGGTATAAATTTAAATATAAAGGAATTATTGGATTGTGTTTTTTTTTTTGGGGGGGGGGGGGGGTATTTGAGGGGAGCGATATAAGGATGTGAAGGGCAGTGGATGGGGGTGAGTGTGCAGCTGGTCACTTCTTCATTGGCTCGTACTGGATCAGTCTGAGGGCATTGTCGTTTTCCATCACCCCAGAAATAAACTCCCCTTCAGCCAGCTTGTCTGCAAGAAAGGAAGGTGAGAAATAGAAAGTCTAATACACAGAACTAGAAATTAATAAAATAAAGAAAGAAATGATTAAAATGTGAGCTTCAGCTGCCAGATGGGAACAGTCCATCCCAGAGCAAACCCAAACTCATTCATCCCGGGACAATTAACCTATGGGACACGTCTTTGGGATGAACACTTGGAGAAACATTCAAGTGCCACCCTGACCATGAAAGTCCTGGGATTTACACCCGTGCTCTGGAGGTGGGAGACCACAGCACCAGCAATTTAGATACCCAGCTGTCCATGACCGTCTGGGAACAACACTTCTGGGGCAGGCACGCTGTTCATTGCAGACCCCCCCCAAGGGATCCAACTGACCATCTACACATTAATTACCATTTTCTCCTTTGCCAAAATATCCCCAGAGTTTGTCCGCACGCTTTTCTGGTGTATTCTCATCGTCGGGAAGAAGATCATGATCATCTTCAGGGATCAGCTTGAATATGGCCTGTGGGGTAAGACAAAAAAAAATCCATAAGCCCACCAAATGGTCATCAACACGTATCTATCTATCTATCTATCTATCTATCTATCTATCTATCTATCTATCTATCTATCTATCTATCTATCTATCTATCTATCTATCTATCTATCTCTTATATAGTTCATATCTATTATATAGTGCCTTTCATATCTATCTATCTATCTATCTATCTATCTATCTATCTATCTATCTATCTATCTATCTATCTATCTATCTATCTATCTATCTAATATAGTATATAGTGCCTTTCTATCTTCTATGTGATGCCTTCTCTATCTATTTATCAATCACGTAATGCCTTTCTCTCTGTCTGTCACAGTATATAGTGCCTTTCTAACTTTTATGTAATACCTTTCCTGTTTATCTATCTATTTACCAATTATTATTCATTTTATTTATTGCTGTATTTGTGCCCTCCACAGAAGATTGGTTGTGAATCTTGCTCATTATTGTCATTGTCATGAATAATATTTAAGTTAAATTGTTTTTATTACAGTGCCTTTTCACTTGCCTCAGGGATCTTCTAATAATAATGATGCTAATGATAACGACAGCACATTTCTCGATAGCAGCTCAGCTGATAGTCCTGGTCATTAGTCAGACCTTCTCAGACGTGCTTAATCCAGCAGCTGGAGTCCGCCCCAGCCCCCCTGTGTACAAAGCAGGAGGCAGCCTCGCCCAGGTTGCCTGTTAATGGCAGAGGGTATTTTTAGTGAGTTGATTGTCATATTTTGACAGGCAGTGTGGTGTAGTTTTTAGGACTTTGGATTTTAAACCATGAGGTTGTGGGTTCAAACCCCCCTACTGACTCTGTGTGACTCTGAGCAAGTCACTTGACCTGCCTGTGCTCCAACTGGGAAACCAAAAGAAATGGAACCAATTGTATCAAAAATGTTGTAAGGTACCTTGTACTGTATTATTAAGGCGTCAGTCAAATAAGTAAATGTAATGTAATATTGTAGTGAATATATATTTATCACTTCCTTCACCATTTGGGATCTGTTTGTAATGTTCATGTAAGTTCTTTTATCTGCAGGAAGTTGCTTGTCGGATTTGCACGTTGTTTTCCTTATTCTTCTTCCTATTAATAGTGGTCATTTATTTTCGAACAGCACGGTGGTGACACGGCTAATGGTCTTTCTTCACAGGTGCCTTTATGCGCACAGACACGAGCGGCGAGTCACAAAGACACCGGCTGGTCCACTTCTCAGTGAAACTTTCGGTCAACGTGTGCATAATGAGTGAGGGTCGCGCCGGTGTGCGTGTGTGTGCGCGCGTGTGCGAGAATGAACAGCAAATGAAGGAATATCAGCAGATGGGGATGTGCAGCTCCGAGCTGCCAGCTCATCGGCAAGTACTGCAAATAGTGCGCCTTCCGAGGTTGGTTCTAGCTAGAAATATACTCAGACACACTATGAAATATATATATATATATATATATGAAAGGTTGCGAAGGACTGGCGTCCTGTCCAGAGTTTGTTCCTGCCTTGCGCCGATTCCCTACACGGCACACGACCGCATGCAGGGCAGATTATCGTCATGGAGTAGCCTCACATGCACATCGCTAAAATGAAGAGTGCGCCAAGGAGAAAAATCACTGAGAGAAGGTGCCAACTGTGCAGACGGGAGCTGGGCAAGGGACCCACTTGTGCACCCCCAGGCCGCTAGAGAACAGCAGGAGGCTAAAGAGCTGAACGGCAGGAAAAAGCAAACCCGGAAAGAATAGGGCACAAAAAAACAAGAACAGCTGTGAGTGCGAATGACATTAGAGCGGCAACCCGAAGTGGATCAATCTGAAAACGTGATGGGACATTATTATTAGCATTATACGTCCGAGGGTTAGATTATTATTATTATTATTATTATTATTATTATTATTATTATTATTATTATCAATAAACCTTAACTGAATCAAGCAAATATGACAATATTATAATTATACATTCGATGTTATTATTATTATTACTTCTGCAGCCCAAATTTAATTAATCAAATATGAAAATACTAGATTATTATTATTATTATTATTATTATTATTATTATTATTATTATTATTATTATTATTTGTGCAACCCTAATTGAATTAATAAAATCTGGGAATATTTCTAAACTGTTATTATATGTCTGAGATTAGAATGATGATGATGATTATTATTAACCATTCCTGCAACCCTAATTGCATTAATCAAATCTGAGATTATTATTATTATTAATATTATTCCTCTGAGATTAGGTTATTGTTATATTATTAGTATATGTCTGGGATTAGATTATTATTATTATTTCCTAATTGAATTAATGAAATCCAAGAATAAACTTCTGTATAATAATAATAATAATAATGTGCATCACGTGTGAGGCAACAACCAACCCTGAATGGGTTGCCAGTGTACTGACAATTAAAAGTAAGAATGACATTAAACAGAATGAGAATGTTAAAATGTGATACCTTATAATATTTATCATGATAATAATAATAATATCATCATCATCATCATCATCATCCTAGCGACTCTGTAGTGATGTTATGAAAATAGATCAAATGTTGTACAATAAAAATTAAAATAATCACATTATTTTGAAGATATTTAAAATTAGCTGACACTGCTTACTATTACTTCTGAGGTTCTTCACCTCCCTAAGGAGGGTCCTAGGTGTGGACCATGACAGACCTCTCACAGCTAACACCTCCTCCACATTGACATTTATGGCTGAAGGCTCACCTTGGTAATCTCTAGCACTTCATTCTTGCTGATGTACCCGTTGCGATCGACGTCAAACAAAGAGAAGGCCCATTCGAGCTTGAGGGCCGTCTTCCCAGAGGAAGTGAGGTGCAGGGCGATTATGTACTCCCTAAAGTCCAGTGTCCCGTCTCCATTGGCATCAAAAGAGCGGAACACATGCTGTGCGTAAGTCTTGGCATCGCTGTTGGGAAAGAACTTCTCATAGATTTTTTCAAACTCTGCTCTGGAAATGCGGCCATCTGGACACTGCTTCCGAAACATGTCGTACCACTGTGTTAATTCCTGCTCGCTGTACTTGGTGGACATCTTCAGGTCCTCCAGGATCTCCTTGGAGATGGCACCACTCTTGGAGTTGCCCATTGCAACGTTTTACTTCTAAACGTTTGAAGATGCAGCAAAGAAGATGATCTTCTATGAAAGTCACCCACGTCTGTGGAAGATGCAAAAAACATCGGATATTTAACAAGAGGAGGAAGCAGAGAATGCAACACTTCCTAAAGCAAGACAACCTGATCTCCAAAGTGCGCATTCATCCTTTAATTCAGGGTCATGCAGGCTGAAGCCTACCCTGGCAGTCTCAGATCCCACTTGACAGGGTGCCGGTCCATCTCAGCACCAATGATCATTTCTCTGCCTGCACACTCACCCTGATGGCTCCATCTCAAGCCACACATTTCAGGTCTGAGGTAGCATCATTGGCATTCACTTCTTTCCAACTACATGAGCCAATCCAACCAAGGGATCCTTCATGAGATCGCTGGCAGCCATATAACTAGGCCAATGGATTTAAGCAGAGGGGTGGGCCTCACACACACACACTCGCACCCACGCACCCACAAACCCCTCTGTACAACTTCTCAGGATGACTCTGCCCTTCCTGCCAGTGTCTCTCTGTCTCCCAGGTCTGTGTAACGCCTCCGTTTTTATCTCAAAAACACCACTGGTAGCCCAACAAAGACCTCTACATGGAAATGTGAAGTTATGCATCCTGTTGGCTCCACCCAAACCTTTAAATCTTCCATCTTTATTTGACATCATGATAGTTGCTATTGCATTCTATTCCCTGCAGTGCTGTGACTTTTCAGAGGTCATTACCCATGTTTTGTTAGTCACCATAAGCCCTTAACCTTCTCCCCCAGTCTTGCTTCTTTGGAGAACGGCATACTGTAGAACGGCTATTCAGATTTTTTTTCTTTGCTGATACTCAATGACTATGCTTCATTCTTGAAGACCTCGGCGAAGCTGGAGTTTCATGCACTTCACCTGGATTAGAAGCTAGCAATGGTGGTTGGGGGGTTACTCCTTTCCAAACCACTAATCTTTTAGATAGATAGATAGATAGATAGATAGATTTTATCCTTTTTTCTCCTTCTTCTATCAGCAGAAAGTCTCACTGGTGTCCTCTTCTTCTCCAATGAAATCTCCCACCCTCATCTACCAAACATAATAATGACACACCAATTGATCGTCTTGTCCTCTGTGTTCATGATGCGTCCTTCTTGGAGACCTTGAAGAACTGCAGAACCATGAATTAAGTTTTCGGCTTCATGGGGCTTCTCTCTTTCTCATTGTTTTTGGTGTTCACCATGTCACAAACTTCGACAGTCTCCATTTTGACATTGACAAAGCCTCCCAACCTACCAGAGAACCTGCTATTCAATATTTGTATCCCAAACATTCAGTCAGCCAGCCATTAATTTCTACAGCTCTTGAATACAGGAGATACCCCATTGACCTTCTCAGTCCACTTTTCCTATTTTCATTTTTTTTGGATACCCACCATATCTCCTTCCCTCATTCTGAGTTTCACCTTAGATAACAGTTGGATTCCACAGACTTGGAATCCAAACTCTTTGTTTACTTGTTTGTGTTTCTCTACTTACCATGTTGCAGAAGTTCCACTAATCCAACGTTTACCATCAGCAAAGCCTCCCAACCTTCTTCCCCAACTCTTCTAAATCTCGATATATATAAAATCCAACGTCTGTCTGTCTGTCCGCTTTTCATGAGAGAACTACTTAACGGATTTAGATCGGGTTTTTTCTATAATTTGCTTGAACATTCTGGTTGATTTTGTGACTTCTGTCATTGTGCTAAGTATCACAGTTCGCTTACAGGAGCGATATATTGGTGTTAATCCGAGAGAGCAGCTGTGGGCTGAGGGGACAGGGAAGTGTGACTTTAGGAGTGGACGCGGTGGACGGCTAGTGTGGCAATAACACTCTTATTTGCATTCCAAAATATTCAAGGAATCAATTTCTATTTCTTAAAAACTGCAAGAGCAGGACTGGACTCTGTGAATTAGAAATTCATACTCAAGTGCTGGTGGTCATGATGAAGCACTTCCTCAGTCCACTTCTCTTTTTTATCACCATATCTCTGTCCATCATTCCTATACAAGTTTCACCTTAGACCAAGGTCCTACCATATAGACAACAAATCCAGGTTCTCTATTCCTGTTTATTGTCCCTAACCACTTTATTAGTGTCAAATATCTGCAGAAGATCCACTAATCTACCCTCAACCGCTGACAAAGCCTCCCAACCTTCTTCTGCAACTCTCCTAGGTTTTGTAATAACAATCGAGCCATCATTCTTGTTTGCCTTTCAAATGTTCAAGGAGTCGACGTCTATTACTTAAAAATGTCAGGAGTAGGTGAGTACCCCCTTGATTAGGAATTCAGACTCAGATTCTGTGGGTCATGGAGATGCTCCCTATCAGTCCACCTCTCTCCTTGTATTTCTTTTTTTGCATACTTGCCATATTTCCTTGCATCATTCCACACAAATTTCACTTTAGACAAAGGTCATACCCCAAAGTCTAGAACTATCATTTCTCATATTCTTTCCCTACTCACCTTACTATCCTGGATTTTGGGGTAGGAGCTCCACTAACCTCCCTCTGTCATCAACAAAGTCTCTCAACCTTCTCATCCAGTAGTCTTTAATTAGATAATAACAATGCAGTATCCCAAGTACTATACGGATGAGGATAGAGATATGAATGGTGACTCCACAAAGAAGTCCATCACCATTTCTCAAAGACTTTTGGCATATTTTATATATTATGTTTAAAAAAATCTAGGCTGATGCACTGGTGGTCATGGCTTGGATAAGGATCATATTCTGTGAACTTGGAAAATAAGCTCTCTTCATTTCCTTGTTTGTGTTCCCTACCCACCCTACAGTTCTCCATCTATCTGCAGAAGTTCCACTAATCTCCTCCTAAATTTGGTAGTAACAATGGAGCCACCAGTCCAATCGCTCTTTCACATCAGGAGCAGGTAAGCAGCCTGTGGTTCAGGAATTCAGACTCATGTGGCGGTCATGGGGATGCACCCTCTCAGCCCAACTCTCTAATTTATATATATAAATATATTTTTTGATACCAACCATACCTTCTTCCACCATTCTGCTCAAATGTGACCTTGTTGAAAACTCACACCCCACAGACTAGGAATCGAAGCTCTGTATTGTTTCATTTTCTTTCCCTACTCAAGTCATTGCCCTGGATCTACTAATCTTCTTTTACCGTCAAGAAATTCTCTCAACCTTCTCATCCAATACTTCTCTATTTGGCAATAACAATAAAGCCATTGTTCATCTTTGGTCTCCAAATACTGTATGAATGGAGATACACTAATGCATGGTGGCTCCACAACCTCACCGATCATCATTTCTCAAGGACTTTACTTAGTATATTTTTCAGCACATTTAGTATGTTACGATTAGGAATCTAGACTCAGGTTATGGTGGTCAAGCTGTTGCACCCTCTCAGTCCACTGGGTACCGATCATAACTTCTTTCTTCCATTGGTTTGCAAATGTTTCACCTTGGATAAAGGTTATACTTCACAAACTTAGAATTCAGACCTTCTCTTTCCTTGTTTTTGTTTCCTACCCATCATATTTCATTCCATCTATCTGCAGAAGTTGGACTAATATCTCCCCTTTACCATCGACAAAGCCACCAAACCTTCATCCCCGACTAGTCCCAAATTTGCTAATAACAATGAAGTCGCCATTCATATTTCTATCCCAGAACTTTCACATTTTCCTCAAAGCAGTACCTTGTTGATTAGTAATCCAGACTCAAGGGCGGGTGGCCATGGTGTTGCACCTTCTTAATCCATTTTTATCTTTTTTTTTTTTTCTTTTTTGGATATCAAGCATATCTCCTTCCATCGACCTGCACAATGTTCACTATCGACAAAGCCAATACTCCATGGACTTCTCTTTTCTCCTTTTCTCTCAATCTATCTGCACAACTCTTTCCAATCTCCCCTTTGCTGTCGGCAACCTTCTTCCCCAACTCCTCTCCTTGAGGAGTCGCCACTGATACTTGTGTGCCCATTGCTCACCAAAACCATTCATTCATTCTCAAAGATCTCAGGTGCAGGCAGTACCCCATGGACTAACATTTCTCTTTTCTTATTTTTTTCACCAGCCCCACCATATAACCCATTTTAATGTGCCACCAATCTCCCCTTTGCTCCTCTGCCTCTCCCTAAATTTCCTTGATTCACGCTTAACAATAGACTGCCTATTCGTTTTTCTCCCCTTGCGTATACCCAAAGTCCTCTTCCTCCTCCTCCTCTTCCTCCTCAGAGCCCTTGAACCCAGGAGGTACCTCTTGGACTTGGATTCCGAGCTCAGGAGATGGCGGTGGTGTTGGCGGTAGTGCTGTACCTTCCCAGACCAGTCCTCTCTCTTCGGCTCTTGTCTCACTTGCAATCCCTTTTGGCGTGTGTGCCTCCTTGCTCCGTATCCGCTGACTGCGGACCACTCCCGTCAAAGGTGACAGCTATAAAAGCTACTTTTGTAAGATCCTCTGCAAAGCCCTTTTAACGATTAGCTGCAGGATTACAACGACGAGATTAGCTGCAGGACTGCATCCAGGCAGACCTCTGATCACCCGCTCGTTGGTTTGCTGCCTCCTCCCTTCCAGCTTTGTATGTCTCTGCTATTTTAGTGACCTTTCAGCTCGCCTGATTTTGACAGACCGCCGTCTTGTCCGACCCGGCTACACCACGTCTGCCAGATGCTACAGAGAGAACTGGGAGCATATAAGTGTGCATCCCACCATCTTGTGGACCTGCTTTATTCACTAGAACATCATTAGGTGCAAGGCAGGAAGCAGGCCTGGATGTGACATCATGCAACCCACTCATCCAGGGCCAACTTAGAGATACCAATTAAGAGAACTGGCACCCTACCCAGATAAGACTCTATTACAGTTTTTCTGAATTGCTAAAACACATTTCCTAAAATCTCATCTCTTTGTCTCAAAACACTAAACACAAACTCTAAAATTCAAGCTACACTCACAAAACCTTCGACTTGTCTTGCAAAACCAAACATTTGACCCAAAACTATGTTAACGTTACTCAAAATCAAGCACTACTGTCAAAAACCACAAAAAAACAGCCAATGTGCAAACACAACTTAGCAACGATTACACACTACATAAATAAATACAAAACACTGTGGGATAGTGGGAAAATAATATTTATTTATTCATTCATTTATTCTTGTACTCACATTTTAACAAAAAAAGAACTGCAGCAAAAAAGTTGTCTTATACATAATTCGCCTGCCTCCTCACTCACTCACTCACTCACTCACATCAGTCCGAAGCCGAATGCGCAGTCGCCTTCTGCACCACTGCCCGAAAAACCTTACGAGACCGACATCGCGGCAGGTGGCGGATTTAGCCTACGCATTATACAACTGTCTTCAACAGGTACATTCATGACTTAAACATTTCAAAGTTCGTCTCACTTCCAACACCGAACTTCAAGTAACATTCCTGGATGGTCTACGGGATGCTTTGCTTGAGCAGAGAGATGTGAGCTTTCACCTGGTGTCTGGTGTCTGGAACAAGGGCTCAAGGGAGCGATAGCGCCCTCTATCTGTTACAATATATCCATCCATCCATTTTCCAACCCGCTGAATCCGAACACAGGGTCACGGGGGTCTGCTGGAGCCAATCCCAGCCAACAACAGGGCACAAGGCAGGAACCAATTCCGTGCAGGGTGCCAACCCACCACAGGTTACAATATATATATATATATATATATATATATATATATATATATATATATATAAAGTCAAAACTGTAAAATCTACCACAATGTCAAAGTCAAAATGAGGGTCAGAAACAGTAGTCAAAATGTCACAGGCAAGAGTTGAAACCAAAAAGAAACCAAGCGGAGTGAATACAGAAATTGGGCATCAAAAGGGTTCTTGGAATCCGTAAACTCGGGCAAGGAAATGATCTTAATTATGTTTTGATTTTGATTTTAAACCCAATTCATCAATAACGTGACCTCTGAGGGCCACACTGGAGCTCTCCTACTGACGGTGGATATAATAAGGTGAGGGGGTCTCAGACTTGGTCCTGGGGGTCCACTGTGGCTGCAGGTTTGTGGCCCAGCCAGATTCATAATCAATGACAACACCTGATACGCTCATCTCATTTAATTAGCTGCCATTTTTTTTATCTCTTCTCTTATTCTACATTCAGAAAAGCCCAGTAGCATATTTTTACATTTTTAAGACATTTAGAAATATTTCTTTTTTTGCTATAGATTTAAATTCTTAACTCTTTTGTTAATTTCATTATTTTTTTTGCCATTTCTCTGGGCAGTTTGCTTCCTTCGTTGTATCTTAATAATGACAAATAGAAACGAGCAGAGCAGACAACACTGAATCATGAAAGGCCGCAGCTACTTTAGCGTCAGACCCACTAATTAGTAAATAACAGATTAATTAAACAATTAAAACACCCAAAAAGTAAAATGAAAATCAAGATGAAAATATTGTTAAAAAGAAAAATAATACATTATTCCCGTAAAACTGCTTAGCACATTTTAATATATTTTTTCAGCACGGTGGTGCAGTGGTAGCGCTGCTGCCTCACAGTAAGGACTCCTGGGTTATCTTCCCGGGTCCTCCCAGCGTGGAGTCTCCATGTTCTCCCCGTGTCTGCGTGGGTTTCCTCCCACAATCCAAAGACATGCAGGTTAGGTGCATTGGCGATCCTAAATTGTCCCTTGTGGGTGTGTGTGCCCTGTGGTGGGCGGGTGCCCTGCCCGGGGTTTGTTCCTGCCTTGCGTCCCCGTGACCCTGTAGTTAGGATATAGCGGGTTGGATAATGGTATGGATGGACAAGAGCAGAGCAGAATTCAACAGGAGATGATATTACATAATAGGATTTGGATTTGTAATTGTAATAAGAGCCAACATCACAATAGGCTTAGTGGTAATAACTCCTGTAAAAATTGGAAATGAAAGAAATCAGTTCTTAGGGTGCGGCGTGAGGAGTTTTGAAAGGACAGTATAAAAGACTTGATAAGGAATAAGGCCATCAAAAAATGAATTGAAGCCGATCATTTACTTTGTCTTAAATAACGTTTTTCAAATGAGCTTCATTAATACCTGCGGTGGGCTGGCACCCTGCCTGGGGGTTTGTTTCCTGCCTTGCACCCTGTGCTGGCTGGGATTGGCTCCAGCAGACCCCCATGACCCTGTGTTAGGATATAGCGGGTTGGACAATGACTGACTGACTGACTGACTGACTGACTGACTGACTGACTTAGTTTTCTAATTTCTATATTGTTCCCAAAACACAAAATCTGGGAAATTAACAGTTCACTTAATTAGCCCAGGAGTCCAATTAAAAACAGAAGCTGCTTGGAACAACAACCTGCAGCCTCAGGGGGTCCCCTGTAACAACAGATATTTAGTAGCAAAAATAGTACAAAATTATTCATAACAACCAAAGAACATTTCAAATCCAAAAAAACTAACACGAATTCAGAGCTGAGGATACCCTCAGGACAAGTGCTCAGCCTCGTAAACTGACGCAGAAAATCACATCAAAATTAACAACGAACCCATTTACAACCATTTTGGGTGGATTGTTCCTTTGATGGAGTTATATTGTAATACGTTTTTTTAAGTTCATCAGAATAGAATTTCTATTTTTCTATACGTTTAACCTAATTGGTGTCTTCATAGATCGCTGTTTCTGTTATTGGGCCGGCACCCCTTTTTTTGCAGACTGCTCCTGCTTTGCACCCATGCCTATTGGGTTTGGCTCCAGCTGCCCCAGACCCTGCTCTGGATAAGCAGGTCCAGAGGTTGGATGGATGAATGGATGTTCCTGTCACGACTTTATAGCCGTAAATATGGCAGGCAGTGATGGGCGCTATACAAGAATCACATGGATTTGAACTCAGCTAGCACATTCCCTCTGGCTTGTGATCCATCCACTCCTCATCTAAATCCAACCATCCATCCGTATTTTAATTTATTTATTTTAGGGTCATAGGGACCCAGAACGTAACCAGGCAGCCAGGAACCAACCATGGGCATGACTCCAGTGCCACATGCGGCACGGTCACACTCAGTCACTCACACTGGACTCGTTTAGATTCTCCATGTGGGAGATGGGAGGAAGACCCATGCAGACTTGGTGGAGGACTTTGGAACTCTAAACTTGCACTGCCTCATTGCCACCAAAAAAGTGCTAAGGTGGATCCTGTTCTGGCAGCATGGGGCACAAGGCAGGTCCAACACTGGAAGTTCACATCTCGTATGTGGCCAGCAGGGCCGGATTAAGAGCTTTGGGGGCCCGTAGCACATTTCAAATTTGGGGGCCCTTTTGGTCTGCATCATCTGAAGTTTAGATTCTGAACAGTTCAAACCGGACTAAATAATTATTTTACTCTCGATTATAATAAGAATCTTATAATATTTATGTGAATTTTATGTGTTGGGCCCCTAAAGTTTTGTTGTGTAAGAAATTTACAGTTTAAAAACGTAAAGATAATATTTTTAAAGACCAGTTTTTCAATGCTACACTTTTTCATTAAATATTGGGTCCACCATTTGGGGGCCCCCGAAATTGCGGGGCCTGTAGCATATGCTACATGTGCCTATTGGTTAATCCGGCACTGGTGGCCAGGGGTCTAGTTTTGGGACTCTCCGCCAATGGCTGGCATCTCTCTTGCTGTGAGCAGCATGGACTTGTGTTCCCGAAGGTCTAAGACTTTACCGACTTCAGGTTTTTGTGCAGCCGGTGGTATGTGACGGCGAAGTCTTACTTTAATGATCAATGAGTGGACTCCGATCACGTAAGCCAGTGTTGACAGGCCACAGCAGCCACCGCCACCCCCAAGTTACACAAGCGTGTCCCGCTCTGACAGTGATACGCTATAATTACAGCTGCTCAAGCCTGTCAAGGTAATTATACTAATTGAAGCCTGACTCCAACAAAGCAGGGGTCGCAGATTCACTGTGCCATCTGCCCTCAACATTTGTAAGCAGATTGAGAGTGAAGAGGGAGGGATGGTGGTGGTGCTGGTGCTGGTGGCAGTGCTGGTGGGGAGGGGAGCCTGGAATTAATCTCTAAACAAGACTGGCGAAAATGAAGATCTTAATCTAGAAGAAAACACAACCGTCACCTCAACCCCTGCAGCTGTTATCACAGAAGCCTGCCATGTTCTACTGAAGCCTAAGGACCGCTGAGGCCTGCATCCCGGACCACCGGGCAGGCAATGTGCAGCTCCACAGCCCACTCTCTCCTTATTCCCAGGCTTCCTGTCAGCAACCTGCACACAAAAACATAGCGAAACCTTAGAAATGAAGCCGCGCTGTTCATCTTCAGGAAAAAAACAACAAGGAAGGCCCCGTGAAACTACGTTAACACTTGATGAGTGCGCCCATCAGGACCTGAAGAGTAACACTGAGGATGGTGGCCACTCGGATCCATCCACTTGTGTATGACGTCTTCATTCCAGTGTTTCTCAAGAAGCCAGAAAGCTGATATGCCAATAAGGGAGGCGCCCCCAAAACAGAAAAAGACAAAATCCCAAAGCCCGAACTCTTCAGCAGGCTTGTCATGACAGTGTGGTTCGGATCGGTGACTAAACATGACAAAGACGGGCTAACATTAAATAATGGAAAACACCATTGGTGCCAGTGTGCCCACTTTACAGGACCCGTATACTTCCAGGGGCTGGGAGAATCAAAACTGAGCCCTCACAGCCAGGCCACAACCTTTTTGAATATCTTCCATCAGCTAGGCGTTATCTCTCTCTATATGAAATCCAACGTCCGTCCGTCTGTCCATCTGTCTGTCCGTTTTCACGAGAGAATTACTTAAGGGAAATTTGCTTGAACATTCCGGTTAATCTTGCGACTTCTCTCACCGCATTAAGTACCATAGTTTGGTTGCGGCACTGATTTATTTGTATGAATCCGAGAGACACGCAGCGGGCCGAGGAGAGCGGGAGGCGGGACCTCAGGAGTAGGGAGACGGGTGGGACCCTCCTAACTCACACGCCAGCCTCTTTTTTCGAGTCGCTCTACCTGTCGCCACGTGTTGGAGTGCACCTTGCTTCCGCATAGCTAGCGACACCTGCTTGTTCAGCAGACATTATCATCTACAGATTGTTAAGGAGTAACGTTTGCCATTTCTGAGAGAGAGATCGGAGCTCCGTGTGTTTTAGAGGGTAGCTGCTCATTGCCAGAGATATCACGACCACGTGCTTTTCACTCCACGTGGGGTACCCTTTCTCGTCAGAACTGAACACGACCAGATACAGTGGCAGTGTTTGACGTTGGAGTGTAACTACCTTTCGCTTGGCCAGAGATACCTCACCAACTTTTTACATTTTTGTGAAAGAGATCACAGATACATTCTCACCCCTGATAGCAAAACCAAAAATATTGTATATCAAGAGGCCCTTGGATATGAAAGCTATCAATATAAATTATTACATTTTTTTAATATTTTTTTATTGATTTTTAAAGTTTGTCCCGCTTCACTACTGTGCGGGTGGAGACACGGGGGACAGCTAGTAGATTAATAAACGCCAAAACAACCAGAAAGAGGAACAGCTTTTTTCCCCACCGGTCATCAAGCACACAAACGGTTAATTTCACTCCCTATGCCTCCCAGGGTCTTGCAATACAATTCACATACTGTATTATTAATACTTGTTTTTTTTTTGTTTATTTCAGCATTTCTTGCACTTTGTCTGCATATATATTGTCACAGGTGGCTGGGTGTGGTCGGCATTCGGCTGCCTATAAAAGGGTCCGCCTCCCGACAATCAAGTCTGGAGTCGGGTGAGGAGGTGGGCGAAGAGAGGCCCAGTGTAAATAGTGTGCTGAGAAGAGAAGAGGTGGCTGAAGGAAGCCTGGACTGTTGGGACTGTGGGGAACTGGTATTGGTGCACTTATTGACTGTATATAGTAGCGTATGTAAATAAACGTTTGGTGATGGACTTAGTCATGTCTGCCTGCCTGTGTCTGGGTCGCCCTAATCCACAATATATACATATATATATATCTACTGAACATGGTGCTTCCTGTCTTGCTATATGGTTGCGAGACATGGACGCTATCCAGTGACCTGAGATGAAGACTGCACTCCTTTGGTACTGTGTCTCTCCAGAAAATCCTTGGGTACCGCTGGTTTGACTTTGTGTTGCTCATGGAGTCCTGAATGAGGCACATGACCTGCATTGTGAGAGAGCGTCAGTTACGGCACTACGGCCATGTGGCGCATTTCCCCCGATGGTGATCCGGCTCGTAAGATCCTCATTGTTGGGGACCTGAGTGGCTGGATCAGGCCAAGGGGTCGCCCACATAACACCTGGCTGTGGCAGATAGAGGGTCATTTCCGGAGGGTGGGACTGGACCGCGTGTCTGCCTTGGGGGGGTTGCCAACCGGGATCCTGAGTCGTTTTGTTGTGTAGTGGGTGCGGTAACGTGCTGTGCCAGTGCATGCTCCCCAACTTGATTTGACTTGATACATATGTATATATATACTAGGGGGCCTCTTCTCTCGCCCACCCCACAAACCCCGGGGACGCGCTTCACGCTCGCTACTTCTTGTCTCGTGATGATGTGGGGTTGGCTGAACGCATGCTAAGGAGATGCAGAGGGATGAACTGCTGGCTTGCAGCTGCTGCTACCGAGCTGCGTGTTCTGCTTGTCGTGCTGCGCGTCGATCATTTAAAGGCCTGTACAGCAGATGTCCTTTTGTCTCACTTCCTTGTCTTGTGGGATGTTAAAGTGTCTCCGAGAAATTGTTTGTAAGTAGGGTGTGAAGTGTAAGTAGTCTCGCAGGACTCCAAAGCGTCTCTCCGAGATGATCACGTCTTGACCCAAGATTTTTTTATATAATTGATATATAGATATACAGTATATATATATCTACATTGTCACACATGCACACTTGGCAGGCAGCTAAAGGGCTCAAAAGAGGGTAATTCTATGCCAGGCCGGGGGATGGCAGAGTGCACTGATCCTTTCTCTTTATCCTTTGCAGACTAACCATGGGAAATTCCGCCTGGGCATGATGAGGTCACTTCCGGTTCCTGTCCCAGTGACGTCACTCCCTGTCTAGCTGTAAAACCGCCATGTTTTGTCTGCTGAGTCAGTTCTGTCTTGAACTTAAACTTGTAATGACCTGATTGTTTTCTATTTTGCCTTTTTCAGCCATTTTTCAAGTAGATGGGGTGGCTGCCCCAAACCTTTTTGTGGTGACAGTTGTATCAATATATATGTCTGTATATATACAGTATATATATATATATATCCATCCATTTTCCAACCCGCTGAATCTGAACACAGGGTCACGGGGGGTCTGCTGGAGGCAATCCCAGCCAACACAGGGCACAAGTATATATATATATGGTTGAAATAGTTTACTGTCAAATAATGCAAAGAGTACGCGACACGTGTTTTGCCCTACTTCTAGGCTCATCAGGTGTTCCCCTCTCGGGGAATTGAACCTCGGACGTCAGCACCAGAGGCGAAGCCCCTAACATTGCGCCACGGCTGACTTGCTGACCAACCACACGCGTTACCTGGTAGGTAACCACCCATACAATCAGATTGTGACACAGACTACGAATGCCGTGAATATATATATATATATATATATATATATATATATATATATATATATATATATATATATATATATATATACAGTATATACACACATATATATATACTAGCTGTATAAGCCCGTGCTGTTAAATGCCTGGGCTCCTAGAAACTATTGAAATCGTCAGAAAAAAAAATTGAAATGCAGAGTCGGTGGTTTCGTTTTTGCGGATGTGTTCACCCCCCCCCCCCCCCCCCACCCCCCCACCCATGTCTATCAGAATCTAAGTGAGTTTCTCTCTTGTTTGTCTTTCCTTGGCTGTTTCACTTTGGTGACGGAGTCACTTTCTTTCAGCTTCATGTTGTAACCTTGTACTTCTTTCTTCTTCCGACTCGTTAACTTGAGGCCGCCTTGCCGGCTCTTTGAACGTCATGCTGTAGCCTCGTATTTCCAGTGCGGACTGACAGTCACACACACACTTCCACGTGTAGACGTTTATATATGAGATATATTTACGTTCTCTGCCTTGTGATTTTTTTTTTGTGATTAACTGTTATATATATGTTAATTATGCAGCTTATAATTGGAGAGCCATTAAAACCGGAGTCTAATTCCCTGCACGTGTGCATACTTGGCCAGTAAATCTGATTCTGATTCTGATCCAGGGTTCCACTTCTGTTTCATGTCTGTTTCTGATTCTTTCATTTGTGTTAACCCTGCTTGTATTGATTATGCATATTATTCCTCTTTTTCTTTGGATTTCGTTTATGTTTGTAGGCTGCCTCTGTTATGTTTTGTGGGTGGTACCCCAAGAGGCGGGGCTACCTGCCAATCACTGACAGGAACTTCCCTCTGCCCTATAAATCTGGAGGGTCTCCCACAGTTCCCAGCGGTTCATTGTGAATGTGCTGGCAAGTCGGTGGGTCTACTTGTGTTTGTTGTTATTTTTTCTGGATTTTTGACCTTCTTTGGATTCTGTGTTGGGACTCTGTTTGCCGTGGGCTGCCTTGCTGGCCACTCCTTTATGCACTCTTTGCAGCTTTATAGTGTGGTAGAGCATTTCTTTGTGAGAATTAACTCTTTACCGTGTTTGTTTGCCCTCATTATTAGTCAGGTTTGATGGTAAATCCAGCGTGGGGCATTATTGGAAGTTTTTGGAACTCTGAGTTTATAACATTCAGGGGATTTAGGGAGTCAAGTCTTGTCTGACAGTAGGCTGCAAAATTTAAAGCATTTGTCCCCCAAAGTCTTGAAGTTTACTTTAACTAAAAAGCAATCAAACTGAGTATTCCTGAGTTGTGAGGTGATGTGACATCAACTTTACAGCGGTGGATCCTTCACGTTAAACTTTACGTTGAGTTAAAATGATTAAAGTGAGCATTAGTGAGTTTTGAGGTGTGATGCTAAACATTACAGAGGGACTTGAATAGGTTGGGGCAGATTTTTGGTAGATGAAGTTTTATGAAAAAAAAAATGTAACGAATTACACATAGGTACTAAAAATCTTACATTTAACTATACGAGGACAAGACAAAACACAAATAATGAAGCGTTAGGGCACTCGAAGACAAACCCCATATACAGTCATATGAAAAAGTTTGGGACCCCCTCTTAATTCTTTGGATTTTTGTTTGGCTGAGCTTTCAAAGTAGCAACTTCCTTTTAATATACGACATGCCTTATGGTAACAGTAGTATTTCAGCAGTTACATTAAGTTTATTGGATTAACAGAAAATATGCAATATGCATCATAACAAAATTAGACAGGTGCATAAATGTGGGCACCCCAACAGAGATATGACATCAATACTTAGTGGAGCCTCCTTTTGTAAATCTAACAGCCTCTAGACGCTGTCCTCCTATAGCCTTTGATGAGTGTCTGATTCTGGATGGAGGTATTGTTGTCCATTCTTCATACAAAATCTCTCCAGTTCAGTTCAATTTGATGGACAGCCTGCTTCAAATCATCCCATAGAGTTTCAATGATATTCAAGTCAGGGGACTGTGACGGCCATTCCAGGACATTGTACTTCTCCCTCTGCATGAACGCCTTTGTAGATTTTGAACTGTGTTTTGGGTCCTTGTCTTGTTGGAATATCCAACCCCTGCATAACTTCAGCTTTGTGACTGCTGCTTGAACATTATCCTGAAGAATTTGTTGATATTGGGTTGAATTCATCCGACCCTCGACTTTAACAAGGGCCCCAGTCCCTGAACTAGCCACACAGCCCCACAGCATGATGGAACCTCCACCAAATCTGACAGTAGGTAGCAGGTGTTTTTCTTGGAATGCGGTGTTCTTCTTCCGCCATGCAAAGCTCTTTTTGTTCTGACCAAATAACTCAATTTTTGTCTCATCAGTCCAAAGCACTTTGTTCCAAAATGAATCTGGCTTGTCTAAATGAGCATTGGTGTACAACAAGCGACTCTGTTTGTGGTGTGAGTGCAGAAAGGGCTTCTTGCTCATCACCCTGCCATACAGATGTTCTTTGTGCAAATTGCTCTGAATTGTAGAACGATGTACAGATACACCATCTGCAGCAAGATGTTCTTGCAGGTCTTTGGAGGTGATCTGTGGGTTGTCTGTCACCATTCTCACAATCCTGCGCATATGCCGCTCCTGTAATTGTCTTGGCCTGCCAGTCCTGCTGGGTTTAACAGCAACTGTGCCTGTGGCCTTCCATTTCCTGATTCCATTCCTTACAGTTGAAACTGACAGTTTAAACCTCTGAGATGGCTTTTTGTAGCCTTCCCCTAAACCAGGAGACTCAACAATCTTTGTTTTCAGGTCTTTTGAGAGTTGCTTTGAGGATCCCATGCCGTCACTCTTCAGAGGAGAGTCAAAGGGAAGGAAGCACAACTTGTAATTGACCACCTTAAATCCCTTTATATCTCATGATGGACACACCTGTCTATGAAGTTCAAGGCTTAATGAGCTCATCCAACCAATTTGGTGTTACAAGTAATCAGCATTGAGCAGTGACAGACATTCAAATCAGCACAATGACAAGGGGACCCACATTTGTGCACAGCCAGTTTTTCACATTTGATTTAATTTCATACAACTAAATACTGCATCACTAAACATCTTTGTTCGGAAAACACCGCAGTACTGAGATGTTCCTAGCAAATGAAAGACAGACCACTGTTATCTTTATTGTTGAAAGGAGAGTCAATTATTATGCAGGCTGAGAGGGGGTCCCAAACTTTTTCATATGACTGTATGTATAAACAAAACGCATTGACAAATGAAAACAAAACGTCATGCAGACTCGAGTCTCCAAAACAGCCTGCCTCAAGAGGGCGGAGCTTACGGAATAAGGACTCCTGACAGGAAGAGGTGGGTCCAGGCAGGCAGACACCGGAAATGATGTCAAGGGTGTTAAAGCTGTCAGTCATCCAGTCTGTAGAGAGAAGAAAAGAAAAGGCATCAGTTAACAGCACCCTCTTGTGTTCTAGTGGGAAATAACCATTATATGAGCCTTTAAGATGCCCCCTTAATGTGTACACGTATGACAGAGGGTAAATCAAAGAGTAAAGGCAATTTGAAAATGAAACGGTAACAGCAACGGTTAGAAGGGGACACAATACGACACTTTTGCAGTGGCTTATGGGTAATCTGAACACTCACAGTGCAGCACTCTGTCATTAATCTAGTTGAAGGTCAAATGAAGATGGAAGCTCTGCTGCAGGATTGCACCATGTGACAGTCTGGGTCGGCTCCATGATCTTCCATTGCTTCCAGGAGTCCTGAGGATGAGCAAACAAGGACATGGAGTTGAGTGCAGAGGGTTTGAGTGTTTTTATTGAAACCAACAAACAAACAGCCTCCAAAAGTGCAGTGCTTCAAAAATGAGTCAATAAATAATCCAATATAAAGTGGAGGTTAAGAAGTCCAAATAAAGAACCCAATCAAATGAGGTTAGGAAACAGTTCAGGCGCTTTCACTTCAATGGGAGAAGTTTCGTGTTAGGTTACTCGTTACTTTAAAATGTAATTGTGACTACGTAGTGCGCGTTACTTTTAACGTGTTCCTCGAGTGCTCTGAAGATCGTGTTGCTGAGTTTAGCACCGCGTGTTCAGCTCATCGATGCAAATTTCACGATTTCTGAAATGTTCAGTCCGATTATTTAAATGTTTGCCTCTGGAAAATGTATTTTAGTGGATTCTGAAAGCGAGTGTGAAGAAAATACACGTGCAGGCTGACAGAGTACGATAGACATGCGCAGAAATCAGAATCCTTCACAGTAACCGGGTTAAGGGTTTACGTGGCCACATAACCAGGTTATTTGCTCAGAAATCTACCTCCATTAATAAGGCTTCTTAGACGCCAGTAACCCAATTTCTCTAATTGGAACAAGGGGGGGTCACATGATGTTTTAGAACTCAGGCTTCTGTGAATAATGGGAATATTGAAGTGCATGTAAACACACTAACTGAGAACAGGAACCTGCTCCATTTTAAACATCCCTGAATGGTATGTTAGTACACCTCAGTGTTGTGATCTGGCTTTTCTATTTGAATTTTTTAGTCTTTCCTTGACTTCTGAAAAACATTTCACATCATTGCTTTGGGAATTTTAAAAGTCAAATAAAGTAGTTATTACATTTATTTTTGGAAGGTGTGCTTTCTTCATTATGTTAAACAACAAATATTATTTTTCCATTTTGTTTTTATTATGGGCGCCGGCATTTTGTCTTTTCTGCCCGGAAGTTTGTGGGTAAGGTCAATCAATCGTGTGTAGGGTGTGATATCACGGGGAGAAAGCTAAGCATCGGACACTTTGTGGTTTGTCCAAGATCGTGGATACGCACAGAGCTGCTTAGCGCTCTCTTTGTGTTGTTTATTTAAGAACACTTTGGTTTCTTGTCTCCAAGACAAGACGTCTTTCACTTTGACCCCAGTTATGGGCACTAGTCTGGCTTTGAGCCTCTTGCTCCGTTCTTTTCCTATGATTCTTGTGACACATCCTGGGGTTTGTTATCTGGATATCTGACTTCCGCGGTTTTGACCTTAGCTTGTTTTTCAAACCTCAACTTACTTACTAAATTGAATTACTGCCAGGGTGTGCACTCGGAGTGCACTGTTGTGATTTTTGACCTAAGGAACATTGTTTGGTGCATCTTTTTTTAAATTGAGTTTACTTTTTCATGTTATTATTACTTTTTAGCATCTTGCAGGTGAAATGTAAGAAATAAGCTAAAACTCTTTCTTTTATTGATTTTTAATTAGATGAGAAGATCACCCTTTTGGGTAGGCACGGTGGCAGTGTGGGATGGCTCCACACTACCGGCTCCTTCCACCATTGTTATTGTTAGAACATTAGAACATTAGAACACTCGAGACGAGAACAGGCCATTCAGCCCAACAAAGCTCACCAGTCCTATCCACTTAGTTTTGAAAGTCCCTAAAGTCTTACTGTCGACCACACTACTTGGTCGCTTATTCCAAGTGTCTGTTGTTTTTTGTGTAAAGAAAAACTTCCTAATGTTTGTGTGAAATTTACCCTTCACAAGTTTTCAGCTGTGTCCCTGTGTTCTTGATGGACTTATTTTAAAGTCACCGTCTCAGACCACTGGACTAATTCCCTTCATAATTTTAAACACTTCAGTCAGGTCTCCTCTTAATCTTCTTTTCCTTAAACTGTAAAGGCTCAGCTCTTTTAATCTTTCCTTTTAACTCATCCCCTGTAGCCCTGAATCAGCCTCATCGCTCTTCTCTGGACCTTTTCTAGTGCTGTTATGTCCTTTTTGTAGCCTGGAGACCAAAACTGCACCCAGAACTCCAGATGAGGCCTCACCAGTGTGTTATAAAGACTTGAGCAAAACCTCCAGTGACTTGTACTCCACACATTGTGCTACCAATGTTACCAAGATGAGCTGGGCAGATGAGGACACATGCATCCAAACAAAAGTGACAAAGTCTTTTTATTAAAAACCATCAAAACAAATCAAAGTCTCTAAATAAATAGTGCAGTCCAGTCAAATCTTCAATAAATAAATAATCTGTAAAAGTTAGTGATTAACACCTTAGAGCAGGGGTCTCCAACTCTGGACCTGGAGGGCTGCAGTGGCTGCATGTTTTCATTCTAACCATCTTCTTCATTAGTGAGCCGTTTTTACTGCTAATTAACTTCTTTTGCTTTAGTTTTAATTCACTTGACTCAGGCCCCTTAATTGTCTCTTTTTCCTTAATTAGTAGCCAAACAAGCCACCATATGACCAGCTCACCTGTGCCCATCACACAATATCTGAAAATAAAGAAAGGTGAAGGTCTCAGTAAGGTTGATCTCTCAGGTCACCAAAACATTTTGATGGTGTTCTTAGAAAAAAACAGGAAAAAAATCAACAAATTTGGAACAGGCCCGGTCTTAGGTATTATGGGGCCCTAGGTGAAAGGGGGGTCCAGGGGCCCCCTGGAAGCTCTGCAAAATGCGTGAAAATTAGACCAAGGAGACATTTTCTTGTAATGTTACAAGGTCATCACCCTGCGTCCCTTTTTCGCCCGGAGTAGTTAGCTGCTACAATTTAGCCAGTTTGAACTGTTTCCACTGGGCACCACGTGGCGGTATGTAGCTAAGCCCAGCGTAGTTTTTTTGCATTTTTTCTTTTTTTAGTTTTTTTGTCCTTTTTTATTTTTTGGGATATTTGAAACTTTTGGAATGCATTGCGAGGGGAGGGGCAGGCCGGGGGCCTGGCCGCCATCGATCCGGGGCCCCCCGGACGCTGGGGTCCTAGGCAGTCGCCTACTTCGCCTATGCCTAAGGCCGGGCCTGTTTGGAAATATCTGCTGTGGCAGAATGAGAGCAGCAACAAGCCATGGAATTAAATAATGGGCTTAATTAGGAGCAAGAATCAGCTTCTCATTAAGAAAGTGATTGGAGTGAAATTGGTTGGAGTTTGAAATCCCAGTTTAGCTGGTCGTCTGTTGGCTCGTTTCACGTCTCATTTCTGTCTGGCTGCCATTTAATGAAGAAACAAATCAATTCAGAGGACTGAATCCTTAAAAACAGGGCTATTGAAATGATGGGAAAAGAAGTTAATTAGCAGTGAAAACTATTCACTGATTAGGAAAAGGGTGAGAATGAAAACCTGCAGCCACTGTGGCCCTCCAGGCCTGGAGTTCGACACCCATGCCTTAGAGCAGGGGTCTCCAACTCCGGTCCTGGAGGGCTGCAGTGGCTGCAGGTTTTCATTCTCACCCTTTTCTTAATCATGTCCTTATTGAATTCAAAGAAGTGATGGACAAAAAGATTTCTTCATTAGAACATCATATGTATTTAGACGAGCCAGTACTTCGATGGAAGACCACCTAGGAAAATCTTGGGTTGCTGCTGGAAGACTTAATATTCTAATGAAGGCTATAGGTACCATCCCATAATGTCAACATAACAATATAACATACAGAGTTTGGCTATAGGTACCTTCCAATAATGTGAAGAGCTCTATATAACATATAGAATTTGGTTATAATTAACATCCCTTAATGTGAAGAGCACTACATAACATCTGGAGTTAAGCTTTAAGTATCATTCTATAATGTCAAGAGCACAATATAACATCTAGCGTGTTGCTATAGGAAATATCCCTTAATGTGAAGAGCTCTACAGGTATATACCATATGCAGTTTGGCTATAGGCACCATACCATAATGTGAAGAACAGCACTACATAACATATGGAGTTTGGCTATAGGTGACATCCCATAATGTGAAGAGCATGATATAATATACTGAGTTTAGCTACAGGTACCATCCCATAATGTCAAGATAACAATATAACATACAGAGTTTGCTTATAGGTACCTTCCAAAAATGTGAAGAGCTCTATATAACATATAAAGTATGGCTGTAAGTACCATTCTATAATGTCAAGAGCACAATTTAACACAGCGGTTCTCAATCTATGGGGCGCCCCATGTGAAAAAAAGAAAACAAGAATCAAAAATATGAGAAATACAGTTAGTATAGTAGGCAGGATAACAAAGATAGATAGATAGATAGATAGATAGATAGATAGATAGATAGATAGATAGATAGATAGATAGATAGATAGATAGATAGATAGATAGATAGATAGATAGATCTTAATTTTAGTATAGTAGGCAGGATAACAAAGACAGATAGATAAAGTGGTGTGAAAAACTATTTGCCCCCTTCCTGATTTCTTATTCTTTTGCATGTTTGTCACACAAAATGTTTCTGATCATCAAACACATTTAACCATTAGTCAAATATAACACAAGTAAACACAAAATGCAGTTTGTAAATGGTGGTTTTTATTATTTAGGGAGAAAAAAAAATCCAAACCTACATGGCCCTGTGTGAAAAAGTAATTGCCCCCTGAACCTAATAACTGGTTGGCCACCCTTAGCAGCAATAACTGCAATCAAGCGTTTGCGATAACTTGCAATGAGTCTTTTACAGCGCTCTGGAGGAATTTTGGCCCACTCATCTTTGCAAAATTGTTGTAATTCAGCTTTATTTGAGGGTTTTCTAGCATGAACCGCCTTTTTAAGGTCATGCCATAGCATCTCAATTGGATTCAGGTCAGGACTTTGACTAGGCCCTCCAAAGTCTTCATTTTGTTTTTCTTCAGCCATTCAGAGGTGGATTTGCTGGTGTGTTTTGGGTCATTGTCCTGTTGCAGCACCCAAGATCGCTTCAGCTTGAGTTGACGAACAGATGGCCGGACATTCTCCTTCAGGATTTTTTGGTAGACAGTAGAATTCATGGTTCCATCTATCACAGCAAGCCTTCCAGGTCCTGAAGCAGCAAAACAACCGCAGACCATCACACTACCACCACCATATTTTACTGTTGGTATGATGTTCTTTTTCTGAAATGCTGTGTTCCTTTTACGCCAGATGTAACGGGACATTTGCCTTCCAAAAAGTTCAACTTTTGACTCATCAGTCCACAAGGTATTTTCCCAAAAGTCTTGGCAATCATTGAGATGTTTCTTAGCAAAATTGAGACGAGCCCTAATGTTCTTTTTGCTTAACAGTGGTTTGCGTCTTGGAAATCTGCCATGCAGGCCGTTTTTGCCCAGTCTCTTTCTTATGGTGGAGTCGTGAACACTGACCTTAATTGAGGTAAGTGAGGCCTGCAGTTCTTTAGACGTTGTCCTGGGGTCTTTTGTGACCTCTCGGATGAGTGGTCTCTGCGCTCTTGGGGTAATTTTGGTCAGCCGGCCACTCCTGGGAAGGTTCACCACTGTTCCATGTTTTTGCCATTTGTGGATAATGGCTCTCACTGTGGTTCGCTGGAGTCCCAAAGCTTTAGAAATGGCTTTATAACCTTTACCAGACTGATAGATCTCAATTACTTCTGTTCTCATTTGTTCCTGAATTTCTTTGGATCTTGGCATGATGTCTAGCTTTTGAGGTGCTTTTGGTCTACTTCTCTGTGTCAGGCAGCTCCTATTTAAGTGATTTCTTGATTGAAACAGGTGTGGCAGTAATCAGGCCTGGGGGTGGCTACGGAAATTGAACTCAGGTGTGATACACCACAGTTAGGTTATTTTTTAACAAGGGGGCAATTACTTTTTCACACAGGGCCATGTAGGTTTGGATTTTTTTTCTCCCTAAATAATAAACACCATCATTTAAAAACTGCATTTTGTGTTTACTTGTGTTATATTTGACTAATGGTTACATGTGTTTGATGATCAGAAACATTTTGTGTGACAAACATGCAAAAGAATAAGAAATCAGGAAGGGGGCAAATAGTTTTTCACACCACTGTAGATAGATAGATAGATAGATAGATAGATAGATAGATAGATAGATAGATAGATAGATACTTTATTAATCCCAAGGGGAAATTCACTAAGTAGGTATAATATAAATATAAAAAATATAATAAAATATGCATCTATGATATATCATTAATTAAAAAAGAACAAATTGGTATTAGTGGGCTCCTTTCAAAAAAACATTAGGGGGGGGCGTGATTAAAACTGTTATGAAAACTCAGGTCCCAAATACTTAAAGGTTGAGAATCTCTGATTTAACATACAGTATAGAATTTGGCTCTAAGGACCATCCCACAATGCAAAGGGTGCTATAAAAAAGCGGACAGCTCCTGATGAAGAAGGGGCTCCATTGTGTCACGACGGGCCCACGATTAGCTTCTAATTCAGATTGATTGAAGATGACCTGACTTGATTCTATAATCTTGAAAGAGGATTTGCGATTCAAACTGGGCATACAAATTGACAGCCTGGCTTGTCCTCTCCTGCTCCCTCCAATCCAGAACTCCAGGCCTGCCATTTTATAAAAAGCTCTTTATTTTCGTTTTTTTATTTATTTTTTTTATCTGTCACATTGGTCGCTTTTTCTTTCTAAATGTCAGGTTTTCTTGAGGTTTCTTTCCTGCTACACGTCAAACCCACTCAGGTCAGGTGAACTGGTACTGTGTGAGTGTTGTCATGCTGGACTGGCGTGTCCAGACTTAGTTTCAGCCTGGCTGAAGGTGCTGTAAAGATCGGCTTCAGAGCCTCCATGACAGTCTATTGGACAATAAATGAATGAGTAAGTGGCGTGTGTGTGTGTGTGTGTGTGTGTGTGTGTGTGTGTGAGGTCGTGCAAGCCTGCAACTCCTTCAAACTGGATATTTGCTTTGTACCCGATTGTGTTGTACTCCTGTGGTACAAAATATTCATGTGGTGATTTTTTCCAAACCGTATTAGCATCAGTGAGTTTGGAAAACTGCCACGTGACCATTTTGTCACCTATATTAAAGGCAGCTTTGTCACGAGTTGACTCTTAGAAATTCTGGTTCTGTGATGGCGTTTTGCTGGGCTGTTTGGTTTCTCATTCCTTGACCATCGCTTTCCAGTGACCCATTGCATTATGGGAAGGGTTCATTGAAGCAGGAATCTTTACTGTGCACTTAGCCAGCGTTATCGTATCCTTGTAAAATGATGATTGGTATTTCACATCTGTTCTTATTTTGGAATCTGATTCTGATCAAAACAAATAAAAAAATCTTTCTGGAACCTTCGATTGGATGATTCGTTAGTTTTCCAGGGACAAATTCTGAAGAACTACTTGGACACCAGAGGGCCCGTCCAATGCCCAGCCGTGTGACTCCACTTAGCCTGCCAGACCGGACCGCTTTACTTTCTCAGTGAAAGCCACGCGATGTTCTCTCAGTAACCGGCCAGGACTTTTGTAATATTTCAAAATTCATTGTAGATATCGGCAGTTTACTGTAATTACACGCCATATAATCGCACACACAGTTTCAAGCTATCTGTAACTAACTCCTCCATAATGTCCAGCGGATATGCCGATAGGTGACCGGCCCGGGACTTCACAAGTATCAACGGCTCGTCAAAGAACCCAGTCGCAGACAGCACGCCAGCACTCATCCCGGGTCAAGCTTCGGAATTCCCGGTCTGCTTTCCCAAGACTCCTACCTGCTAATCCCGTTACGATGGAAGTCGGTGATCACAGGACAGGACACCTGAATCGGGGTGCCGACACCTCCGCGCTCCTCAAATGAATTCGGTGTGAAATCAACGCGAGTGCCTGTTTAGTAAAAACGTGTGCCGGTTTCGTGACGTGATTTGGAATTTTGAAGCATGTAAATAAGCAAGCAAGCGTGGGGTATAAAGAGCCTTCAACATAAGAAGGGAGCGGCTGGGACGCGCCCGAGGGGTGTGAGTTGACTGGACGTGCCAATACTGAGCCGTGGTGACACGTTGGACATTTAAGAGACTGGCATTTTTTAAGACACAAAAGGTTTAGGGCTGGAGATCCGAATAGCCAAGATCTTAATCCTATCACTAAGAATCGCTTCTGTTTTATTTTTAAACTTTAAACTGCTGCGGAATTAAGAGAGAGAGAGGGGCGGAAGATCAGCATCTTAAAGGAGGGAGCCATGTGACAAGTGCCTCTGGTGACAAAGGTGCGGAGGTTCAGACACCAAGCCGTTTGCTGTGTTAAAGCAGCCACCTGACCACTCGCGGCCTCCTATGTGCTGAAACGCTGAAAAAATAAGTCACCACCCTGCTCACAGAGATGAAAGCATTTGAAATGCTTTGTCACACGGCCTGATGTGACACGAGTGACTCCCATGAAAGTTAAATGTAATCCAACCTGTTAACGAAACACATATAACAACTGCAACATTTACTTCTGACACGGTTTTAATAACAAACATGACAACTAAGCGGTCGATTGCTTTTCGCTATGGCACGCAATTTTCGTGTCAAGTTAAAATTCAATACAACAGCGAATTGTCTTTTTAATTCACGTCCACAGATCGCACGTCATAACTAAAAGCAAAGCAGACGTGTTGCATTTCGCTTAGAGGCTGCTCCGTTTGTATTGCATTTCGACTCGCGGCCACGCTTTAATTGTGCTTAAATACAATGTAGTGAACTGACCAATCAGCGTCCAAATGTGGGGTAAGGGGCGGCAACAGTTGGGCTTAAGGGGCGTTCCACTTCTAAGCATTCTGCATTCTGGGAGTAGCATCCACTTGCAGACCCACAGTACCATACGTCACCACAGTTTCAGACCAGCCGTTGTAGACCCGCAGTTTTAGACCCGGAAGTGGCGTCACCTTCGTTTCAGGACTGACTTCGTAAAATTACTTTTGGAAGGTTTCGGCAGGTCTCGGCAAAGCCCGGAAAGTAACGTCGGGTTAAAGACCCGTTTAGAAACCAAGTAATACGCATCATTGTGAAGTTCAGAGGGTTTCTGCCATCACGTCGTGTCATATATCAAATTAAACAATTCTGGGCGGCACGGTGGCGCAGTGGGTAGCGCTACTGCCTCGCAGTTGGGAGATCTGGGGACCCACGTTCGCTTCCCGGGTCCTCCCTGCGTGGAGTTTGCATGTTCTCCCCGTGTCTACGTGGGTTTACTACGGGTACTCCGGTTTTCTCCCACAGTCCAAAGACATGCAGGTTAGGTGGATTGGCGATTCTAAATTGTTCTGGGTGGGTTGGTTCCTGCCCTGTGTTGGCTGGGATTGGCTCCAGCAGACCCCCATGACCCTGTGTTCGGATCGTTTCTGTGAAATACACTATTAACATTTACGTTGTGTTCGGGTCTGTGGGAACCATTTAACATATCGACAAAATTAAAATCATCAAGATCTGTGTTAATTGAAAATAGTTTTTCATTTACATTCATGAAACGAACTATACAATATAATTATAATGTTTACACCACGTTAGAGTTTAGTAAACGTTTTTTAAAATGTTCTATGCATTTGTGCAATATTGTTCTAAACCAATTTAGAATAAACATTTACGCCAATCTAATATTTTTAAACATGTATGTGAAGAAAACGGCAATACATATTCTTCACTGAATTATGCAATATATTAATTGCCTTATATAGAACTGCTCTAGTTTTTGTCACTTATTATTATAAACAATGGGCCATCAAAAGAAAAAAATAAAAATACTAATTAGAACACAATTACAGTATTTATATAGCACCCTGCCCAAAATTCAAAAAGAACAACAGGACCTATATAACATTGGCTACAAATAATATCTTCACTAAATAAAGATAAATACAGGATATACAAAACATTCAAATAGAATAAAAGACAATAATGCGGACTAAAATACAACATATAATACTACAAAAAAAATCTTGAGCAAATAACATAAATTGTGATAAAAATTCAAACCCTAAGTACCTGGACATATAGAGGGGGTAAACTAAAAGGAGGGGCAGAATGTCAGGTCTGTTTAATGTCCTCCTAAACAAATGAGTTAAAACAAATGAATGGAGTCAGCTGATGTCATTCATTTCGAGAGGTCATTCCACAGTCAGGGCGCTATAAACAGCTGAAGGCCCTGCTGTCACCCACAGAGTGCAGGTTAGTGGGGGGCACAGAATCAGAGCACCTTAGTCCTTCGTTGTGTGAAAGTCCTCAGTGTTGTTGTGTCACAGAGAGGATGTGCAGCGTTGTTCATAATGGCACTCGGATTTTGTTTCATTCTCTCCTTTTGCTACAAACCTTCAGAGTGTGTCCTTTATGTTAGCCTGCCTTTTTAATTAGCTTGTTAATTCAGTAGGCCTTTCTTGAAGTGATGTTACCAGCCCAGCACACCACAGCATAGAAAATCCTACTGGCCATCACTGAGTTATACACTGAAAAAAGTATAACCTCCATTCAACTTAAAATAATTGAGGTAATAATTCACACTTAATATTTTCAATCTGAACCAATATAATTCTTTTTAGCTTATTGATCCCATAATTTTTAAGTTGAGGCAAATCTTTTAGAGTGATTGGGTGTAATTCACTTGTTTTATACTGAAGTAAATCTATTTTTTAAGTTGTTACAATTTAAAATGGTTTATTGGTCGTAACCTATTTTTATGCTATTAGAAATATTATGAACATAACACATTCCAATGCTGTACTTTTTACATTTATTTAAAAATCTAGTGCAAATACACAAGCGTTGGCTCTAGCAGACCCTCGTGACCCTGTGTTAGGACATAGCGGGTTGGATGCTGGATGGATGGATGAATTAATAAAGCTTGTCTACTCTAAACATCGGTCTTCATGGGTCAATGGCGTGGACCTCACTAGTCACGTAACACCATACTGTAGTTTCACAATATTACAGATATAGCAGGTTGGACAATGGATGGATGGATTATTACTCTATTATATTTCTTTTCATTTACTCTGCAGCCTTTTTCTCCATTTGTAAAAGCATGGGCACATGTATTTTTTTTTATCTTTTATTGAATTTATTAAATGCATGTAACGATCAATATAATCAAGTTGAATTTAAAAAAATTGTGTTTTTGACCCTGTGTTGGGATATAGCGGGTTGAACAATGGATGGATGGATGGACGGATGCTTCATTAATACAGTATAACAAAATATTTTCTTTCTAAATGAGTTCCCAAAAGTTCATCGTATTCCAGCTTTCACTTAACAATGCCATAAAAAAAAGTAGCTAAGTTATTCATAAACAATATACGCATTATCTGTTAGGATAAATTTTGATGATGTGGACGATCACTTAGACAAGACAGCAGGTGTGGTTAAATAGCAGCTTTATTTTAACATCGTCACAGTGAGCAGGTTTCAGAAAAGCAGGCAATCAATATTACATGACAGCGTCAGGGCCCTTCTGAACCCTGTTTATTGGGTGGGGCAGGTTTTTATACCCCTAGAATGCGTGATTTAATATTCATTATGAAAATGCAACAGTCGACACTTTATTATACACAATCCTTGAGCCCCTTCAATGCTCCTTGTGCAACTTGATTCCTTGGCTCCTTGTTATGGCGTTCAGATGTAAACAAAGGGAGAACGTGATAAGGCAGTCTCATGTGTGGAAACTTAGACCTTGAGTCCTTCTGACAAATATTTTTTCTGTTTGCTCAGCACAGCATGTTTTTAAAGCTTACTTCTGCTTAACTCCTTAGACAAGGATTAGTACAAGGGAACGAAGAGAACATTCATCTTCCACAATGAATAATGCGGTGAGCTGTCTGGGTTGAAATGTTTATTGCTGCAGACCAACATCGTGCTGAATGTCCACAGCTCGTCTCCCACCTTTTGATATGAGGGGCGTCCAATAATTTATCTACCTCAGTAGGACAGATAAGAGTTTTTCAAAAACCTTTTGTTTTATTTTTCAGCCTAGTCCCCTGATAGCTCCATACACTTCATCCACTTTTCCTGTGGTGACTTTAACCCCTTTGAAAAAAAAAAAATTTGACCATCAAACTAGGACACTGCAGCTGCCTTGATGTCTTCAACACTCAAAAACTGCTCTCCACGGAGAGATATCTTCAGGGAATAATCTGAGGGACTTTGGTTACTTTTGTCGTTGAAGTCAGAGGCTTTCGGTCATCTTCTCCTCAGTAAGACATTTTTCCAGTTTCCATTATCCAACCTGCTATATCCTAACTACAGGGTCACGGGGGTCTGCTGGAGCCAATCCCAGCCAACACAGGGCACAAGGCAGGAAACAAACCTCGGGCAGGGCGCCAGCCCACCACAGGACACACACACACACACACACAGGACAATTTAGAATCACCAATGCACCTAACCTGCATGTCTTTGGACTGTGGGAGGAAACCCACGCAGACACAGGGAGAACATGCAAACTCCACGCAGGGAGGACCTGGGAAGCGAACCCAGGCCTCCTAACTGTGAGGCAGCAGCGTTACGACTGTGCCACTGTGCCGCCCAGAAAGACATTTTTGATTTTTGTTTTTAACTTCAAAAGCCTAAACCACATTTTGGACCTGCGCAGGATGGAAAATCGGCCATTTGAGTTTGGGACTAGGCTACCTGAGACGAGGCCTCCTCCTCCTCCTCCTCCATTCGTTGGTCAAGAGTCTCGTCTTCAATTCAAAAAGTGACTCCCAAGAGGCTTTACTTTACTGTTTAGGAAGTGTCCCGAGTTTTCCAGAAGTTAGTATTTAACAATATTTAAGCCAGTGGTTCTCAAGCTGTGGGGTGGTGGGCACAAAATAACAAAAAGGGGGGCGCGAAGATGTGAATAAAAAGAAAACAAAAATCGAAAATATGAAAAATACATCTATTGAAACCAAAACAAATGAACTTAAACTACATTCTGATACTAGAAAAATAAATAGAGTTAGATAAATGTCGATAAAAGTTAAGTAGGTATAATAAAATATGCATCTATGATATATCATTAATTAAAAAAGAACAAATTGGTACTAGTGGGCTCCTTTCAAAAAAACATTGGGGGGGGGGGGGCGCGATTAAAACTGTTATGAAAACTCGGGTTGCAAATACTTAAAGGCTGAGAAACGCTGACTTAAGCTAAAAAAAACCCATACATGTTTAGAGAGTACAGACGGATAAATGACATGTGGATTACACGACATGGGTAACCTGCGATTTTTAAAAAATGTGCGTTTTCTATACACGTTTTTCACAGCACAGGTCACCATTGGCTTCTGTTATGTCATAAACTTCTTCCTTTCCTTACTGAATTCAAACATTCATACAGTGCATCCAGAAAGTATTCACAGCGCTTCATCACTTTTTCCACATGTTGTTATGTTACAGCCTTATTCCAAAATGGATTCAATTCATTTTTTTCCTCAGAATTCTACACACAACACCCCATAATGACAACGTGAAAAAAGTTTACTTGAGGTTTTTGCAAATTTATTAAAAATAAAAAAACTGAGAAATCCCATGTCCATAAGTATTCACAGCCTTTGCTCAATACTTTGTCGATGCCCCTTTGGCAGCAATTCCAGCCTCAAGTCTTTTTGAATATGATGCCACAAGCTTGGCACACCTATCCTTGGCCAGTTTCACCCATTCCTCTTTGCAGCACCTCTCAAGCTCCATCAGGTTGGATGAGAAGCGTCGGTGCACAGCCATTTTAAGATCTCTCCAGAGATGTTCAATCAGATTCAAGTCTGGGCTCTGGCTGGGCCACTCAAGGACATTCACAGAGTTGTCCTGAAGCCTCTCCTTTGATATCTTGGCTGTGTGCTTAGGGTCGTTGTCCTGCTGAAAGATGAACCGTCGCCCCAGTCTGAGGTCAAGAGCGCTCTGGAGCAGGTTTTCATCCAGGATGTCTCTGTACATTGCTGCAGTCATCTTTCCCTTTATCCTGACTAGTCTCCCAGTCCCTGCCGCTGACAAACATCCCCACAGCATGATGCTGCCACCACCATGCTTCACTGTAGGGATGGTATTGGCCTGGTGATGAGCGGTGCCAGGTTTCCTCCAAACGTGACGCCTGGCATTCACACCAAAGAGTTCAATCTTTGTCTCATCAGACCAGAGAATTTTCTTTCTTATGGTCTGAGAGTCCTTCAGGTGCCTTTTGGCAAACTCCAGGCAGGCTGCCATGTGCCTTTTACTAAGGAGTGGCTTCCGTCTGGCCACTCTACCATACAGGCCTGATTGGTGGATTGCTGTAGAGATGGTTGTCCTTCTGGAAGGTTCTCCTCTCTCCACAGAGGACCTCTGGAGCTCTGACAGAGTGACCATCGGGTTCTTGGCCACCTCCCTGACTAAGGCCCTTCTCCCCCGATTGCTCAGTTTAGATGGCCGGCCAGCTCTAGGAAGAGTCCTGGTGGTTTCGAACTTCTTCCACTTACAGATGATGGAGGCCACTGTGCTCAATGGGACCTTCAAAGCAGCAGAAATTTTTCTGTAACCTTCTGCAGATTTGTGCCTGGAGACAATCCTGTCTTGGAGGTCTACAGACAATTCCTTTGACTTCATACTTGGTTTGTGCTCTGACATGAACTGTCAACTGTGGGACCTTCTATAGACAGGTGTGTGCCTTTCCAAATCAGGTCCAGTCAACTGAATTGACCACAGGTGGACTCCAATGAAGCTGCAGAAACATCTCAAGGATGATCAGGGGAAACAGGAGGCACCTGAGCTCAATTTCGAGCTTCATGGCAAAGGCTGTGAATACTTATATACATGTGCTTTCTCAATTTTTTTATTTTTAATAAATTTGCAAAAATCTCAAGTAAACTTTCTTCACGTTGTCATTATGGGGTGTTGTGTGTAGAATTCTGAGGAAAAAAATGAATTTAATCCATTTTGGAATAAGGCTGTAACATAACAAAATGTGGAGAAAGTGATGCGCTGTGAATACTTTCCAGATGCACAGTAAGAGTACATTTTTGATACCGTACTGTACATGAGGTAAGTAATGGGTACAAATATCATTTTCTTGAAGTAGCTCCATGAGTCAGTGCTTGGGATTTAAGCAGCAGCCTAATGCTTTAGAGACCTCAACCACTAAACTCCCTCAGCCATTCGAAACAGCAGCCCATCAGAGATAACAAATGAGGTGGCATCTTCATATTTTTCAGTTGCTGGCCAATAGGGGGCAACATTACGATGTCCCTCACCCTCACCCTCACCCCCAACCCGCCTAGACTGCCATTGTTGTATTTAACGTCCCTAAAGTCAGACTGTTCCCTATCCTGATGTCATTAGAGGTCAGGCTGATTGAGTGACCATTCTGCCATGTCAACCTTTAGCAGATCTCGGCCCCCTGGGATCAAAGTGCCAGCCACTTAAAAATCAGAGTGTGCTCTTTGTTGACGTAAAAGGAGACGATGAAGTGACTGACCCAGGAACATTCAATAGGTCAGGGGCAGAGAATCGCGTTTCGCTGTCCTCCTCCACCTTGGGGACCTCAAGTGACATTCAGAAGGTCAGGCGGATGCGAGCTCGTTCGGTTTTCTTTTTACGTATTTCTTAATTCACTGGAATGTCACGCTATCTGTCGTCGATGTTCGCTGGGTTATGCTGCGCTCACCAGGACAGCGTGAAGCTCTCTTCAGCACACCAGCTTGTCACTCCTCTCCTAGCCTTGAATGCCATCACGTTCATTATGATGTCACCATGCTGGCCATCTTGTCACCATTCTTTTATGTTCTTTGACTCATTGCCAAGGACAATATGAAGAAGATCTCTGGGATGTCACCGCACTGCCCAGACTGTCATCGTTGCCCTGTTTTCTTTGGCACACTGCCCTACGTGACGTGGCGCTCTGTAGGAGGTCACCACACTGCCCAGCTTGTCTCCCTCTTTTCCTTGTCGTCTTTAGATAATACAGTCCTGAATGTTCGCAGTCACACTGTGATGCCCCTGCAGTGCCCATCTTATCATATTTCCTCAGTGCTCCTTGACATACTGCCATAAATGTTATGAAGATCTCTGGACTGCCATCACACTGCCCACACCATCTCCCTCCATATATACACTGCCAACTGTTAGGAGTCGCATTATAGCATCCTGGCAGTGCCCTTCTTGTCATCCATCACTTATGTGCTTTGTTTGCTGGGGCATCACCATGCTGCCCAGCTTAGCTATACTAGTCTGCATGCCCTGAAGCTCATTATGATGCCCCTGCAGTGCCCATCTTATCATATTTCCCCTTTACTCCTTGACACACCGCCATGTACATTATGAAGATCTCTGGGATGTCACCGCACTTCCCAAACTGTCATCTGTGCCGCCTTTGTTTGGCACACTGCGCTACATGGCGTGGAGCTCTGCTGGATGTCACCACACTGCCCAGCTTGTTATCCTCTTTTCCTTGTTGTCTTTAGATAATACAGTCCTGAATGTTCGCAGTCACACTGTGATGCCCCCGCAGTGCCCATCTTATCATATTTCCCCAGTGCTCCTTGACACATTGCCATGAATGAATGTTATGAAGATCTCTGGGCTGCCATCACACTGCCCAGCTTGTCACCCTCTTTTCCTTGTCCTCTTTAGATACAGCCCTGAATGCCATGAAGCTCATTATGATGCCCCTGCTGTGCCCATTTGATCATATTTCCCCCATTTACTCCTTGACACTCTGCCACGTACATTATGAAGATCTCTGGGCTGTCACCACACCGCCCAGACTGTCACCACTGTGTTGTGCAGACGTCCAGGACGCCCCCACACTGCCCAGCTCCACGTCCTTCTCACATTTACTTTCCCAAGTGCTCTGAGTCTCACTGTGATGCCAGTCCTGTCGTTTTTTTTCCCACCCGTGCCCTTTGACCCAGTGCCCCGCACACCAGGACTTTGCCACGCCGTCTTTCTGGCTGTGAAGCTTTCAGTCACTTCAGGACTTCGCCTCACTTGCTATGAAGGCTGCGACTGTTCCAGCACAATGCCAGCCTGATTGTAATTCTCTGCCATGCCTCAGGCCTCTGCCCAGCTTCTTGTCATTCTCTCCAGCTCATTGTCTGCCTCATTACAATTCACTCCAGTGCCTCCCCACGCTGCCCGGCTTGTTCAATGGTATATCACAAAACAGTAATGCCATATTTTGGGACCCCCCCCCCCCACCACCACCTTTATGTACCAGCTCTCGGCTCAGGTGTCCTCTTTCACAAGCCGACCCTTTAATTAAAGAGTTGGAGACCCAATCTGCAGCCCACCCATTCGTAACTGTCCAAGAAATGTCGGAGGCGGCTTACTGCTCTCACAGCTTTAGGCCGCGCTCTTTACCGCTTACACTTGATTGCACCTTACTTATTAATTTATCAAAAGTTAGTTGGATGTAAACCTTCAGTTGTATCGACTGCGGGTGGGGGGTCACCTAGACCTGGGCTGCTGTCAGCCTGAAACTGACGAGCAGAATTGAATTTGTAGCAAAACTGTAATATTGGGGCGGCATGGTGGCGCAGTGGGTCGCAATTAGGAGACCTGAGGTTCGCTTCCCGGGTCCTCCCTGCGTGGAGTTTGCATGTTCTCCCCGTGTCTGCGTCGGTTTCCTCCCACAGTCCAAAGACATGCAGGTTAGGTGGATTGGCGATTCTAAATTGGCCCTAGTGTGTGTGTTTGTGTGTGTCCTGCGGTGGGTTGGCACCCTGCCCGGGATTGGTTCCTGCCGTGTGCCCTGTGTTGGCTGGGATTGGCTCCAGCAGACCCCCGTGACCCTGTGTTCGGATTCAGCGGGTTGGAGAATGGATGGATGGATGGATGAACTGTAATATTGTGAAACTACAGTATGGTGTTATGTGACTAGTGAGGTCCACGCCATTGACCCAGGAAGACCAATGTTTAGAGTAGACGAGCTTTATTAATTCATCCATCCATCCATTATCCAACCCGCTATATCCCAACTACAGGGTCACGGGGGTCTGCTGGAGCCAATCCCAGCCAACACAGGGGGCAAGGCAGGAAACAATCCCGGGCAGGGTGCCAACCCACCGCACAGCTTTATTAATTCCAAGGGGAAATTTAGATGCGTACAGCAGCAGAAATATAAAAAAAACAAAGATACAAACTCACAGGACAAATACACACTGTAGAAAGTGTTAGGACTTTTAACAGTAAAAATACCGTAAATGGTGAAAGTAAAAGACCTTTTCTGAAAAAACGGAAAGTTCTAATGAAAATTACCTGCATATCTTAAACAATATATTTCATTATCTTTTACAGCCAAGTTCTGTAAAGTCGATATTTTTTCTATCTTCAAAACATGCCGTTTACTGATAACATTGCAGTTACACTGAAAAAAATCGCCGTTAATGTGACAGTGACAAACTGTTAAATAGAAATAGCGAAGGTAAACAGCCGTAAAATGTAAAGCGCTGCGCCAGGAACTGCGAGGTATGATATTTGCATAAGGACACGCCCCCTTTTACCGTATTGTTCCTGGTGAACCGCATACCTCTGCACAGGAGGGAAAAACATCCATCCATCTTAACTACAGGATCACGGGGGGGGTCTGCTGGTGCCAATCCCAGCCAACACAGGGCGCAAGGCAGGAAACAAAACCCCGGCAGGGCGCCAGCCCACCGCAGGGCACACACACCAAGGACAGTTTAGGATGACCAATGCACCTAACCTGCATGTCTTTGGACTGTGGGAGGAAACCAACGTAGACACGGGGAGAACATGCAAACTTCACGCAGGGAGGACCCGGGTCTCCTTACTGGGAGGCAGCAGCGCTACCCACTGTGCCACCCGAAGGGAAAACAACTTCAAACAAAGTTAGCCGACTTATTTTTCCCAGCATGCTGAAGGTTTTTTCAAAAGGAAGCTGATTTGTGGTGGGTTGTATTTGATAAGCTGGCACACCTGTAGGACACCACACACCACAAAAAGCAAACTTTTACTTCTCCACGAGACAATGTGCTGTAACTTCCTTAAACATTGAATTGTTTTCAATGGGTATGGCTTGCTATTGGTTGTTGTTACTTTACTGATGCAAACTGCGTACTGGGGTTTGACCCTGACGGTATCTTTTAATGGTTTATTGATTGGTAATGGCGGCACGGTGGCGCAGTGGTAGCGCTGCTGCCTCGCAGTTAGGAGACCCGGGTTCACATGTGCAGGGCAACAGGGTTAAGTGCCTTGAGAATGGAAAAGGTGCTATATCAATAAAATGTATTATAATTATTATTATTATTTAGCCATCACAACTCCCATCAGTGAATGAATGAATGTGCATGTGTGTTACGGTGGACTTGCACTCTTTCCAGCACTGTTTTTGTGTTGCTTCTAGCACTGCTGGCACAGTCTGCAGAACTGTCATCACCCAAATATTATATTTCAATTTAGAAAATGAATGGATGAGTGAGGGCAGCACGGTGGCACAGTGGGTAGTGCTGCTGCCTCGCAGTAAGAAGGCCTGAGTTTGCTTCCCGGGTCCTCCCTGCGTGGAGTTTGCATGTTGTCTGCGTGGGTTTCCTCCCACAGTCCAAAGACATGCAGGTTAGGTGGATTGGCGATTCTAAATTGTCCCTAGTGTGTGCTTGGTGTGTGTCCTGCGGTGGGTTGGCACCCTGCCCGGGATTGGTTCCTGCCTTGTGCCCTGTGTTGGCTGGGATTGGCTCCAGCAGACCCCCGTGACCCTGTGTTTGGATTCAGCGGGTTGGAAGATGGATGGATGATTGGTATATTTATTACAGTGCATGGTTAAACATTCCCTTCTTTTGGAATGTGTTGTAAAGAAAAAAGTTACTTACTACAAAGTTATACCGTAGACCTAAAAAAAATTCTCCTTGTTTATTACGGTAAAATTCTGGCAACCCAGCTGCCAGTTTTTTTTAGCGTAAATTTATCCATCCATCCATTTTCCAACCCGCTGAATCCGAACACAGGGTCACGGGGGTCTGCTGGAGCCAATCCCAGCCAACACAGGGCACAAGGCAGGGACCAATCCCGGACAGGCTGCCAACCCACCGCAGGACACACACAAACACACCCACACACCAAGCACACACACTAGGGCCAATTTAGAATCGCCAATCCACCTAACCTGCATGTCTTTGGACTGTGGGAGGAAACCCACGCTGACAACATGCAAACTCCACGCAGGGAGGACCCGGGAAGCGAACCTCAGGTCTCCTAACTGCGAGGCAGCTGCGCTACCACTGCGCCAAATTTAACATTATTATTATTATTTTTTTTTACAGTGCAGGACAACCTCGATTATCCGTCACTCGATTAACCTTTAGTCTCCATTAACCGTCAGGGCAAAGAAATAAAAATAAAACCCATTGCGCCCGCCATCGTCTCCCGATCAGTACTGGCGCACGACACGCTGCCAGCTCTGCACCTTGGAGCAGCTCTCCCTTTTGTCCAACGCTACGTGTCACGCCGCATTTTGAAATCACACTGTCAGTTACATACCTTCAGCATTAATAGCGTTTCGTAGCTTTTTTTGTTGTTGTAATTTAATGACTATACGTTACTACGGCCGATAAACATGTACGTAAAATTTGAAATTATTAAACGTTTACGAAATGGCAAAAGCGCTTCAAGTATTGCTTCAGTTTACAGAGTAGGAAGAACGGCGCGATGCCGATAAAATTGAAAAACGTGTCGAAAATGGACACCACTGACGGTAATGCTATTCTGAATTAATATTAATGTTCTTCTGAATTGTAATTTTCTTTTAAAATTCTGTTCTGTTTTGTTACAGTATTGTCACGTGCAGGCAGCTTGTGGTGCGCTGTGTGGGCAGAATGAAGGCGGTAAGTAATGAGACTGAATGAAGGGCGTGACGGGCGGACACGCCTCTTAGGCGATGAGTGACAGGAGAAGTGAGGACAAAAAAGGAAGGTGTGGCGGAAGGAAGTTTTAGAGTAGAGAGTCGGCAGACAATAAGCGGGAGTGTTTGTGCTATGGAGATAAAAGGATTGTGAGTGGCAGGAGATAAACTGACCGGTAGGGAAAACTTTCTTTTCTTGTTTTTGGAGGTGTGCTCTGTAACCCAGATAATGGAGTGTAAGACAGGGCACCGTTTGTTACGGAACAAACACTCCAGGTGAAACGTAGAAAACTCCAGTACCTCTAAGTTGTGTTTACTTAATAACAATATCATTTAAATTAATTAATTTTGTTAATATTGTTTTTTTGGAAATAAATACGACTATTTGCTAATCTACTGTATATCACTTTTAAAGTAGCTATTCTGTTATCCGTCTTTTCTCTTATCCGTCACAGCCTCTGTCCTAACCATCCATCCATCCATTTTTCAACCCGCTGAATCCGAACACAGGGTCACGGGGGTCGGCTGGAGCCAATCCCAGCCAACACAGGGCACAAGGCAGGAACCAATCCTGGGCAGGGTGCCAACCCACTGCAGGACACACACAAACACACACACACACACCAAGCACACACTAGGGCCAATTTAGAAACGCCAATCCACCTAACCAGCATGTCTTTGGACTGTGGGAGGAAACCGGAGCACCCGGAGGAAACCCACGCAGACACGGGGAGAACATGCAAACTCCACGCAGGGAGGACCCAAGAAGCGAACCCGGGTCCCCAGGTCTCCCAACTGGGAGTTACCCACTGCGCCACCGTGCCGCCCTCTGTCCTAACCCCTGAGAAATAATCGAGGTTTTACTGTAATGCAATACAATCAAGTCAGCAAAAAAATGAATGTATATTTACGAACTTAGAGCATCACCATTTAGTTTTGGGGCGTCTGGAGGAAACATTGACTTGCCTGATAGCAGTGGGCAGAAAAGAGCCCCCTAGGCAATGATGGAATGAGCCTCCTCAAGGGGATGGAGGGGATTTTTCATGATGGCATCCAATTTTGCTACCATCCTCTTTTCCACAACAGCTGCTAGTGTCTCCAGGGTTCGCCACTGTGCGTCTTTTGAGCTCAAGTTGCTTCCCCAGGAGACCTCAGCATAGAACACCACACTGGCTACTATGGACTGGTAGAACATCTCCAGACATCAAAAGACCTGAGTCTCCTTGGAAAGTCCAGTCTGCTCTGACCCTTCCTGTCCAGTTTGTTTCTTATGTGAACCCCCCAGGTACTTGTAGCTCTGCACCACTTCCATGTCCTCCCCCTGATCGGTGGCTGGTCTCAGATGCTCTTGGACACTCCACCACCATCTTCTTTTTCTTGCTAATGCCGAGTTGCAGGTGCTTCTCCCTGCACCACAAGCCTCCTGTCCTCCGACTCATCTCCATTTTTAAGGCAGATGGAGTCATCTGAGAGTTTCTGTTGGTGGCCACCACTGGTATTGTACTGGGGGGGTCTGCTGCATATAGGGGTAAACAGGAAGGGTGCTCCAGTATTACCCACCACCATTTCTGACATGCAGTCCCTCAGCCTCGCAAAATGTGCAGGTTGTTGGTCTGGTAGTCCATGACCCAGAGGTCTGTGGGGGCATCGAGATTCAAAGCCTAGTGCAGCATATTTTAAAAACCCTTTCCCCTTTTTATCTCCTCTGCAACCTTATGGCAGTTGTGCTGCAGGGACTACAACTCCCATCAGGCAGCAGTAGTGTTCTAGGGGCTTATGGGAGGATGACTTTATCATCAAGACACAGTGTTTAGCAAAACTTAAGATTTTAACTTTACAAAAGTTTACAAGTTTCACATTTGCAGAAGCACACTCTAAGACCGCAGCTAAAGGCGTTTTCATCTCGTCTAATTTGTCTCATCGTGGGCCGTGCGCAGCCAAGTTGAATTTCCAGAACCGAAATTTCACGTCTTTATATTCATTTGAACCCTTTTTCTGAGAAGTTTACAAGTCTTAAAGGGGTGTACTGTGTTGCCAGGTCATTAAGGACAAGTGTGTTCCTTTCTTCCCATTCCTAAAAAAAATAAAATTACAAAAAACGAGTGAGTTTCTGGGTTGTGAATTTTAGCGTCACTTGCGAGAAACTGTTTGTGGAAGGAGATGGCTGTTTTGCTCATCACTCCCTATCATGTCATTGTGATGTTATTTTATGTAACCTACATTGTGAGGTTTGGGTAGAGCGCAGATACAGTGCCATCCATTGTCACAAACTGCTAATGTTGGACTGTTTGGGCACTGGTATGACAGGTGGGCACCTTAGCCTGTGCCAGAGACAGGTTCACAATGCCAGTCGACAGGCACAGTCCTTAAACACTCTGCCTGGAATACCATCAGGCCCTGCTGCCTTCTTAACACCGACAGTCCTGAGGACTCACCTGACTGCCTGTGTCTGCGTAATAAAAGCACAAACGAGCAGACACTAATCGGGGAGTAATGGTACTATCTGACTCTTTTATCTCAAAATGCCGGTTGAGCTCTTCTGCCAGTGACTCATTGGTTGGTTTTTATTGGTCTTGTAATTTATGAGATGCAGAATGCCCGGCCACACCCGCACCCCGTTGGTGAAGTGATCCTCAATTCCTTTCCTAGACGCAGCCTTTGCACCTCTCATTCCTCTCTTTCTGGTTTCTTCTGGCAGCGCTGGACCTAATCAATGACTTTGTTAAATGGTGCAACTCAAACCACCTACACCTGAACACCAGCAAAACCAAGGAGCTGGTGGCGGATTTTAGGAGGACCAGGCCCCTCATGGACCCCGTGATCATCAGAGGTGACTGTGTGCAGAGGGTGCAGACCTATAAATACCTGGGAGTGCAGCTGGACGATAAACTGGACTGGACTGCCAATACTGATGATCTGTGCAAGAGAGGACAGAGCCAACTATACTTCCTTAGAAGGCTGGCGTCATTCAACATCTGCAATAAGATGCTGCAGATGTTCTATCAGACGGTTGTGGCGAGCGCCCTCTTCTACGCGGTGGTGTGCTGGGGAGGCAGCATAAAGAAGAAGGACACCTCACGCCTGGACAAACTGGTGAGGAAGGCAGGCTCTATTGTAGGCACAGAGCTGGACAGTTTGACATCTGTGGCAGAGCGACGGGCGCTGAGCAGACTCCTATCAATCATGGAGAATCCACAGCATCCACTGAACGGGATCATCTCCAGACAGAGGAGCAGCTTCAGCGATAAACTGCTGTCACCGTCCTGCTCCACTGACAGACTGAGGAGATCGTTCCTCCACCACACTATGTGACTCTTCAATTCCACCCGGGGGGGTAAACGTTAACATTATATAAAGTTATTGTCTGTCTGTATACCTGCATTGTTATCACTCTTTAATTTAATATTGTTATTATCAGTATGCTGCTGCTGGAGTAGGGGAATTTCCCCTTGGGATTAATAAAGTATCTATCTATCTATCTATCTATCTATCTATCTATCTATCTATCTATCTATCTATCTATCTATCTATCTATATATCTATCATATAGTTCCTTTCCTATCTATCTATCTATCTATCTATCTATCTATCTATCTATCTATCTATCATATAGTGCCTTTCACATTTATCTATATATCTATTATATAGTGCCTTTCACATCTATCTATCTATCTATCTATCTATCTATCTATCTATCTATCTATCTATCTATCTATCTATCTATCATATAGTGCCTTTCACATTTATCTATATATCTATTATATAGTGCCTTTCACATCTATCTATCTATCTATCTATCTATCTATCTATCTATCTATCTATCTATCTATCTATAGTACCTGTCATATCTATCTACTGTACTGTACTGTACTTTATCCCCGGACCTGAAGGCTTCATTCCATTCTTTCAGTTGGTTTTGGATCTCCTTTGTTTGCTGTGGTTTTCTATTTGGGAGACACAGATACGTTTGTCACTAGTGACATTTTCAATATGGTCTTCTGCTCTTCCGGTGCAGCAGCAGGTTGACTTTCGGAGTAAAAGGCGTGATGAGTGGTCCGTGGTGTCAGGAAAGCATTTACATAAATAATCGTCATGCAGGGCTCCAGTTGGGTGTGGGTTTGCACTTCACTCCGTGGTTAATCGGGGTACTTGGCCGCTCGCGCTGCACTCACGTGTGGAGGCGGGTAGGTCAGTCGGGTGCCTCAATTGTGCTTCAGATGTGGTGCCATGTTGCATCCACAACCAGGATGGAGAGGATGGTTAAAAAGGAGCCTGGACAGTAGGAGGGGGAAGAGGAAGAAAATAGATTGGCCAATGAAAGAAAAGAGAAAGACGAAGGTTGGAAGGATGAGACGACGAGAGAGAGAGAGAGAGCGCCCGTGTTGAAAGGAGTGAGAGGCAGGTGGTCTGGTGTGCCCCTCTGGGCTGTGGAAGTGACACTCCTACTGAGTACTGTCCTGGGAGTAGGAAACATGGCGTCACCCGGAGATTGGGGGGCATGGGGTTTTGGGGGGGACATGTGTGGCTCGGCATGGCGCCCATTGGATGAGGTTGGCATGGAGATGGGGTCCAAACCTGTAAATGGCAGTTGATGGCACCCGCTGCCGGGCGTCTCCTCCTTCTGTCCGAAAAGGCTAAGGGAAGGAGATGCCAAGTTTCGAGAGATGCACTGGTGCTCGGAGTCTGTAGGAATGGCCACTGGATTTTAACCCTTAAACTGCCACATGCACCCCTGGATGCCAAACACTTTTAAGGAAACATCACAATTCACCAAGAAAAAGGAAAATTTTAACTTGTTTTCATGCAATTACTGCAGCACTGATCATCTTACACCCTGCCAAAGAAATGTAAAAACTACTGCAACAATCCATTATGATATGTACAAGGTGCAACTGACGCCATTGATGAAATTCAGGAAATCACCGACTGTGCCAACTGTGCCAGAACTGGCAGCACGCGAGCACACAGAGGCCAACGCTGAGGCTGGCAGGCTCGTCTAGTGCAGCGGCTCAATCCCAGGGACAGCGAGGCTGCAGGGGGCGCCAGTGGTCCCGAGTTGGCTGCTCAACGAATGGACGGCGCGGACCAATCAGCTGTGGCGTGCTGGCAAATTGCACTGGGAAAGCAACTAAAGCCAGTTCCGGCAGGTTAAAGGGTTAACCTCATTGTGTTTAGTGGATTATTTATTGGGACTGTTGTCTTTATGAATCATTCCTTTCTAGAAGGTTCTGCAGTGCACTATGGAACACTCATTTGTTTTTTGTTTTTTTTGGATTGTTTTAATAAAACCAGTAAATCACGTTTTGCCCCGACCCCTTGCTGCCCCGTGTGCGTCCTCATTCGCCCGGCTCATCTCGGCGATGACTGTCGACAGGCAGATGGAGCCGACCCGCACCGTCACCCCAGGTGTCCTCCTACTTGGAGCGGAGGTAAGGCTGAGCTGTGGGGTGAAGGGATCTGCACTGGTAATCAGAGGGTTGCCGGTTCAAATCTCATAAGATGCCAAGATTGACTCTACTCCATTGGGCCCTTGCGCAAGGCCCTTTACCCGTCCTGGGTATGACGTTAATCTGCATCCAGCCCTGCATGTGGGCTCTCCAACCTGGGCGTTGGTGGCAGAATTGACACTCCAGCCACTGTAAACAAACCTCCCACTGGTTCCATTCCATCTGAACTGGCTGCACTCGGGTCCTAATCTGGGATCCTGAGTTGGTTTGTGGTGTGGTGTCTGTGATCGGCGCCTGCTCCAAACCTCTCCCTCTAAGAGAGCTCAACTTATGGAGAGCACAGAGCCGGTGGTCCTTTGGCTGTGGGTTTCCTGAGGTGCACTTCAGCCCAACCTTTCTGTTGACCGTTTGGTGCAAAGGTCTGTCCATCAGGGTCGCCAGGTCGTTGAGTTCTGGCTCTTCTTCCACTTGCCAGGTGCGTCGTGGAGATGTCCTCAGGTGTCACTTGATCTCCACGACTGACCAGTCTTCGTCAGATGAGACCCACAGTGAGGAGAGTTGAAGCTTTGAGGGTCTGGCAGCTGCTTCTTTAGCAAAGGACGTGTGTGACGAAGCAGAGCAAAATGGGCAGCACGGCGCAGTATGAGCTTCAACTGTCTGAGGCCACACGGCCGCCCCTCGTCATCCCAAGCGTGTGACGCTAATGGGGCCTCCCATCCAGGGACGGTTCCTCCTTTCTGCCAGATAGCATTTGTTTCTTGGAATGCTGGAACATCCTTTCCGACATCTTGAACATCAGGATGTCTGGGCGCCCTGCCCATTAGCCTGCAGAATTGAAAACTCAATAGAAATGGCTGGCATGTTGTATGTGCAAAAAATCAGACAAGGGGACGTTTGCTCAGTTAATGCATGAAAAGCACAATAAGCTCAAGGGTGCACCGCTCTGGCGTTAGGACTCCAGTGCCAAGGATAGCGCAAAGCCCACCGCCAGCGCTCGCTGTGCCCACCTCCGTGCCCGGCTGAACTTTGCCAGGCGTATTTCTCTCTCCGTCTCTCCCGCGCTCTTCCCACTAATGGCATGTTTTTCTTTTTCTTTTTTTTCCTGTTTTCCACTTGTTGCTGATCACTTCTAATTGGCAGCTTCCTATTTACTTTGCTAATGGAGGGCGAGGCCCTTTTGGTGTGGAGGGGGGGGGGGCGTCGCAAGGCACAAGAGGTGGGGGGGGGGGGGGGGTAGAGAGAGACAGGGCTCAGTTGGCAAGAGGAGCGCAGCAGTCTGTGCGAGCGTCAGCTGGTGCCACCATAAAGACAAGTGACAGAAGGGCGGTGGGGGGCTGACAAGTCCGCGGGGGTCACCAAGGAGAAGGAGAGCACAGGAATCTCAAACACCCCGCTGCTCGGGAGGACCCCCTGGACGGCAGACAGCCACAAGCGGTGTGGGAGAAGGAGGAGGAGGACTGGACTGGACTGGACTTTTTCCTTAGCTGTTGTGACCTGAAGAAGAGCAGCCCATCTGGAGCAGGTAGGTCAAGTTCAGTTCCTCACCTTCTCCCAGCCTGATATCCCAGGCGTGTATGGCACTAAACTGCTGATTGCTGTGCCCTGACTAGGCACTCTTCATCCTCATCTTCCTCCCTTCATAAGTCTTATGTCTCTTCTGAGCAGGAGATGGCCGGCCAGGAGCCCGCAGTCAGCTTCAACAGTCGCCAAGAGTCTGTGTCCATCCAGACTCCAGTGTCCATCACGGGAATGTCCACAGTGACGGGGGGGATGGAGACCTCCTGGACTGGCTGCTGCCTTGCTTTTGGATTGGTGGGCTCCGTCATCGGCATCTGCACTCTGTCAGTGGGCCTGTGGGACCTGACGGCGAATATTCCTGACCAGAGTCAAGAATGGCCCTTGCTTCTCATATTAGGACTGGTCATACTGGGCAGTGGACTGGTGCCGGTCCTGGCATCGTGTGCCTGGCTCTGCCTGTGCAGAAAACAGAAGCGCAAGCTGGATGAAGGAAGGCTGGTCCTGGTGTCCGAGGAAGAGGAGGTGATGAAGAAAGTCACCGTCTAGCCAAAGACCATCCTTGCTCGGAGACGAGGCTGGTGTGGCCATCGTGGTCAGTCTGCGATTGTTCACGACCTGAGAGCCAAGGAGGGGCTGTGGGGTGGTCTGAAGTCTCAGCAGAGGAAGACCACTTGAGGGACGTCCGGACAAATTGGGCCGCCGCGCTCCGTGGTCTCCCTGACGCCTCCACTTAACTCTTTTCTTTCTTTCTTTGTTATGTAGTGCCATTCAAACCTGCAGTCTATTATATAGCGCCTTGCATAGGGACCACTTTTACAAAGTGCCTTAGAAGTATGGATTTCTAGTTTATATGGTGTGTGACAACACTTAACTTGTATAGTGTCTTTCATAGTGAATATTATTGCAAAATATATAAGTGATAAGTTCTTTTCTTCTTCTTAATTGTGTCTGTTATGTACAGTAGTGCCTTTACTACTTGATGTGGCGCGACACTTTGAAGCTGTCATGGTCTGCTAGGCTGCAGGTAGACTTTCAGAGCGACAGCTGTGAGAAAGTGCCATTAAAGGACCTCTGGTCTGATTCAGTCAATCTGTTTGTTATATAGTGCCTTTCATGAGCCTTAGAAATGACATTTACACAGCAACTTCCAAAGTTAGCACCGCTACAAGGCACTCGACAACTGTCATGTAACCAAGCAGTTCATTCTGTTGATGCGTATGTTATATAGTGCCTTTCATTGTAAGAGATGTACAGAGCTTGCTTGCTTTCTTTCTTTCTTTCTTTCTTTCTTTCTTTCTTTCTTTCTTTCTTTCTGTCTTTCATAATGCCATTCACATTAAACTCTGTTACAAAGTGCTATTAGAAATCTTCACTCTCTTATATAGCACCTTCCACAGTGACCACTATTACAGGGCACCTTAGGAGTATGCATTTCTAGTGTATATGGTTTGTGACACGTTCAGCACTCCTATGCTATATACAGTAGTGTCTGCGTAGGGAATGTTATTGCAAAATATGCAAGTGTTGGTTTCTTTCTTTTTTTTTGCTTCATTTTGTCTGTTATATAGTGCCTTTTAGATTTATTGTGACCAAACACTTTAAAACTGTCATGTCATTCTATGCTACAGATCACTTTCTACAGTGAGTACACTACTGTTATAAGCTGGCAGAGCGGTGGCCCTGAGGCGCAGGATCTGTGTGGGTATCCAGAAGGTTGTTGGCTGGAATCCAAAGGGATCCTAAACCGGCACCTGCTCCAGGGGTGTGCTGTACAATGGCTGACCCCAAGGGGTATGTGAAATGAAAACTGACAAATTCCTAATACAAAAGATTGTATAAGGTGAAATAAAGAACAACAAATAAGGTGCCATTAAAGTAAATCTGTCTGCTTCAATGAATCTGTTGGTTATATAGCGCCTTTCAGAAACAGCAATATTACAAAGTGCTTTACAAGTAAGTTTAGTTCATTTACACGGTGACTTCAATAAGTCAGCACTGGGTAACGGGTGTTTAACTGAGCAGTTCTTTCTTTCTTTTTTTCCTTTCTGTTAATGTGTATGTTATATAGCGCCTTTCCTAGTGAGAAATGTACAAAGATGTTCAGCCTCTCTTTCAATAAAAGCATATGTGGTACAGTAGCTTTAATGATTTAAGAGATTCACAAAACCTCTCTGTCTTCATGAAATCCATGGTACAGTATGTATAGAAGAGGGCCACGATGCATTTCTTTCTTTTTTTGAGTAAATCCACATGGTATGTGTTTTTATTGTGAGATAAAAAACATTCTTTCCTTTGTTTCTTTCTGTCAATAAATCTATGATTTGCAGTACCTTTAATAATATTAATAATATAATAGTATTGATGACAGCCTAACTGAAGAAGGGGCCTGAGTTGCTGCTAAAGTCGCCATGTTGTCATCTTCTAGTTAGCCAATAAAAGGGCCACTTGGCATGACTTCTCATTAGTGGCTTTAATAGAAAGAAATCGCTTGCAGCACTCTTCTTTCTTTCTTTCTTTCTTTCTTTCTTTAATCATATTATATATTGCTTTTAATAATGAGAAATATAAGAAAAATCTGTTGCCTTATTTGTTTCATTCAATAAATTTTTACACTATATAGTGCCTTTAGTAGTGATGAGTTTCACAAAATCTTTCTTCATTCCTTGCTCTTACTGTATATATTACTGTATATACTGCATTTCTTAGTAAGAAGAGTTAGAAATTGTTTGTAACACTCTTCTTTTATTTCTTTCTTTCTTTCTTTCCATCTATATATGATATACAGTATTTCATAGTGAGAAGTGTTAGAAAAATATGTTGCCTTTCATATGATACATAGTGTTGAGTGTTACAAAACCTCTTTCTTTCTTTCTTTCTTTAATCATATATATTATATATTGCTTTTAATAATGAGAACTATAAGAAAGATCTGTTGCCTTATTTTTCATTCAATAAATTTTTACACTACTGTATATAGTGCCTTTAATAGTGATGTTTCACGAAATCTTACTTCATTCCTTGCTCTTAATGTATATACAGTATCTCTATATAGTGCATTTCCAAGTGAGAAGTGTTAGAATGACGTGTTCTTTCTTTCTTTCTTTCTTTCTTTCTGTCAGTAAATCCGCAGCGTTGCCCCATCGGAGGTTGTCATTTTTGGACGTGTGTCCCGTTTGGTGATTGTGAAGTGTTACTAACAGCTCTGGTCGCTCAGATTCCTGGTTTATACATACGGGGATCTCGGTCTTTAAACAGGTTTGCACGGAGGCAGAGGGGCTTGTGGGATTTGTAGTTTGTCGTTGTAGGCACTGAACGTATAAAAGTGGAACAGCAGCAAGTGGCGGGACTTTTCCGTTTTGCACTCGATCAGATTCATCATCAGCAGCCCCTGAAACCCTTTATGAAGTGGACGGATTTTGCACGGCCATCGGTTACGGGGACGGCGGTGGGTTTACCGTTGCTCTTTGTGCCTCAGAATATCGTTCACCTTCTGCATTCTTTATCCATTTTCCCAAAAGGGGGTTATTCCTGCACGTCACTCCATCTGTTGTTTGCACTGCCCCCCTCACCATTTACCGTAAAGACTTTTCCAGGACTTTAACTTTCGTCGCCTCGGGTTTTGTTTGTGGCGTTGGTTTGTATTTTTGTGATTTACGTTTCTTTGCTGTGTTTGTAAACAGACATTATAGTAAACAGTTAATATAAATATTGTTGCTACTGTGGACCACCAGGGGGCACACAGCTCCCCAAACACCCGACACTACAGACGCCAGGACACAAGTTCAGCCAAACACACGTTTATTCAGCCGTGAGAAGCGCTTTCGCCTCGTTTCCCACAATGCAGCACAGTGACGTAAGCACTATGAGGACGTTGGGCGTCTCCTTTGCCTTTGCCTGCCTCAGTGAGGCCGCTGGCTCCTTTTTAAGCTGCACCCGGGAGCACAGCAGGTGGTCCGTTAGGCAGGTCACAGATCGCTCCAAGGTGTGGCTGAAGCCCAAAGTAGGGCTCTTTAGCCTCCTGGCAGCAGCCGCAGAACCCAACAGGGCTGTGCCGGCAAACAGTAATTTCCATGCAGCCCTGTGGGAATCGGAGGCACCGTTGCAACCCAGAGGGGCTGCCAAGTAACAGCGCCCTTCGGAAGTCCTCACCCCCAGAACTTCCATTTCGGAGGCATCCCGGCTGGGTAATGGCGCCGGCCCCCATCCGTCACACTACATATTGGATCTGTTTGGACTTTTTTTCCAGGGTGTTCTTTTAGTATTCGAGTGTCGAGGTGGACACGCTGCAGGGCTGACGTGCTGAAAAGATTCTCACCGTCTCTCGTGTTAAAATCATGGCGGCCTCGTTGATACGCAAATCTGTTGGCAACCTCTGCCCACTCCCAGAAGTCGGGGTTCACTACAAATCCATATGCTATATAGCGCCTTTCTTTCTCTCTTTGCCTCTTAGACGAGGTCTACTCCAGAGCTGGTGTTTCTCTGAGGCCGCCTGTCTGTTTCTTTGGTTTTGTTTTTTCATCCTGTGGCTCTCAGTGCTCTTCTTCTTCTTCTTCCTCATCTTCATCTTCTTCTTCTGGTTTCTGCTTTTCATTCCCTACACTTAATTTTTTTGTAACTTTTGCTCATGTCTGCTGTTGTTGCCTCAGCTCTTTGAACTACATGACTTGTTCCTGCCCTACTTCTGCAGTTGTCAGACATTCCGCCCCCCTGAATGTTTTATTTTTCTCAGAAGATAAACATAAACGGGGGGGGGGGGGGAGGTGTTGGGATGCGAAGCGAGCTGGGGACGAAGCCCCCTAGTATTCAAATTAAAATTGGTAATCTCTATATCAAGAGTTCCCAAAGTGGTTGATATCGACCCCCTGGGGTCGATTTGAACTTTCCAGGGGTTGATTGTTTCAATAAAAAAATTGGGGGTCGACGACAGCAAAAATAGACCCCCTTACTACTGCTGTTTGTTTGTTACTTCAAAATACAGAGCATCCGGAAAGTATTCACAGCGCATCACTTTCTCCACATTTTGTTATGTTACAGCCTTATTCCAAAGTGGATTAAATTCATTTTTTTCCTCAGAATTCTACACACAACACCCCATAATGACAACGTGAAAAAAGTTTACTTGAGATTTTTGCAAATTTATTAAAAATAAAAAAACTGAGAAATCCCATGTCCATAAGTATTCACAGCCTTTGCTCAATACTTTGTCGATGCCCCTTTGGCAGCAATTCCAGCCTCAAGTCTTGTTGAATATGATGCCACAAGCTTGGCACACCTATCCTTGGCCAGTTTCGCCCATTCCTCATTGCAGCACCTCTCAAGCTCCATCAGGTTGGATGGGAAGCGTCGGTGCACAGCCATTTTAAGATCTCTCCAGAGATGTTCAATCAGATTCAAGTCTGGGCTCTGGCTGGGCCACTCAAGGACCTTCACAGAGTTGTCCTGAAGCCACTCCTTTGATATCTTGGCTGTGTGCTTAGGGTCGTTGTCCTGCTGAAAGATGAACCGTCGCCCCAGTCTGAGGTCAAGAGCGCTCTGGAGCAGGTTTTCATCCAGGATGTCTCTGTACATTGCTGCAGTCATCTTTCCCTTTATCCTGACTAGTCTCCCAGTCCCTGCCGCTGAAAAACATCCCCACAGCATGATGCTGCCACCACCATGCTTCACTGTAGGGATGGTATTGGCCTGGTGATGAGCGGTGCCAGGTTTCCTCCAAACGTGACGCCTGGCATTCACACCAAAGAGTTCAATCTTTGTCTCATCAGACCAGAGAATTTTCTTTCTCATGGTCTGAGAGTCCTTCAGGTGCCTTTTGGCAAACTCCAGGTGGGCTGCCATGTGCCTTTTACTAAGGAGTGGCTTCCGTCTGGCCACACTACCATACAGGCCTGATTGGTGGATTGCTGCAGAGATGGTTGTCCTTCTGGAAGGTTCTCCTCTCTCCACAGAGGACCTCTGGAGCTCTGACAGAGTGACCATCGGGTTCTTGGTCACCTCCCTGACTAAGGCCCTTCTCCCCCGATCGCTCAGTTTAGATGGCCGGCCAGCTCTAGGAAGAGTCCTGGTGGTTTTGAACTTCTTCCACTTATGGATGATGGAGGCCACTGTGCTCATTGGGACCTTCAAAGCAGCAGAAATTTTTCTGTAACCTTCCCCAGATTTGTGCCTCGAGACAATCCTGTCTCGGAGGTCTACAGACAATTCATTTGACTTCATGCTTGGTTTGTGCTCTGACATGAACTGTCAACTGTGGGACCTTATATAGACAGGTGTGTGCCTTTCCAAATCATGTCCAGTCAACTGAATTTACCACAGGTGGACTCCAATGAAGCTGCAGAAACATCTCAAGGATGATCAGGGGAAACAGGATGCACCTGAGCTCAATTTTGAGCTTCATGGCAAAGGCTGTGAATACTTATGTACATGTGCTTTCTCAATTTGTTTATTTTTAATAAATTTGCAGAAACCTCAAGTAAACTTTTTTCACGTTGTCATTATGGAGTGTTGTGTGTAGAATTCTGAGGTAAAAAATGAATTTAATCCATTTTGGAATAAGGCTGAAACATAACAAAATGTGGAAAAAGTGATGAAGTGCTGTGAATACTTTCTGGATGCTCTCTATCTATGATTCCAATAAGTACCTAATTAAGAATTTTTTTTTTATCACAGGGGCTGTCAAAATTATTTGTTAATAAAAGTTTTTATTTCTTCAGATAATAATATGACTGAACCAAAACAGAAATGCCGACAGTACAGCTTGGACTATTTTTTTTTAATTCTGTCTGAATATGTTGATTTTTTTCACTTCATTTTTATATTTAATAAAGTGATTTCAATATTTGTACTTATTTCGAATTTACATATTTATTTCATAAATGTCAAAAATGTAAAAAAACTGTTTTGCTTTAATTTTCGTTAGTGCAGGTTTCGATATTAGATGTTGCAGAAGATAATGCCATATTCCGTAGTCCTTTTATCTTTTTCAATCATTAATTACAAGTGATTAAAATGAAAAGTTTGATATCTAGTGAAATATTTAATATCGAGTACTGTACAAATGTATTAATTTGAGTAAGTAAAGTAAATGACTAGGGGGTCGACGGTTTTAAGTTTTTAGTAAAGGGGTCTACGGCCGAAAAAAGTTTGGGAACTCTTGTTCTGTATATTAGAAAAGTATTGTAAGCACGTGAGAAAAGTAGACACTATATTTCACTAAGCATTAAGATGTAAGCGTTAGGATTTAAAAGGCTGATGCCGACATATTTGTATTATTCTGTATGAGGTAGAGACCACCAATAGTTCATAAGCCAAAGGTTAGGAAAAGGATGGACCCCTCGCTTAGAGAGGGAATGTGAACTCTTTGACTGTAGATAATGACAGCAAGTGCCGAGTGAGTAGGGAGTACAGGTAGGCCTTGTCAGACTGACATGATGGACAGACAGGGGCTTGACACCCCCCAGCTGAGAAGTAATGGTGGAATTAATTAGGGGCAGAAGTGTTGAGGAGTCAGATGAGGATGAATAATAACTTGTGTGATAAGAACTGTAATAAATGGAAGAGCTGGCTGTCCATGGCTGATCACTCACGTCATCTGACGTGAGTCTGTATGTGCGCTGTACAATAAGGCCTGATTCTACTGCTTGTCCTGGGACTCCGAGTGCCTTCTTTGGGGCTGAGGGTGCCCGTGCTGCCTAATCTGCTTCAACAGTAGCCGCAGACCAGTCAGACCCCTGCCCACCACTGAAAGGGCCTACAGTGGGCATGTGAGAGTCGGAAGTGGACCGTGGAGTAATAGAAGAAGGTGGCCTGCTCTGAAGAATCGTGTTTTCTTGTAGATCATGCGGATGGCCTGGTGTGAGTGTGTGTGTAAGTACGTGTGGGTGTGTGTGTGTGTATGTGAGTGTGTCATTTACCTCAGGAAGAGATGCACTATGGAAGAAGGCCAGCCAGTGAAGGCCATGTGATGCTCTGTCAGTGTTCTGCTGGGATACTTCAGGTCTGGCGTTCATGTGGATGTTACTTCGACACCCACCACCTACCTAAAGATTGTTGCTGACCACCTACACCCCTTCGTGCCAACGGTCCTCCTTGATGACAGTGGCCTCTTTCAGCAACGCTCTACTACACTCCAAAAATCGTTCAGGAATGGTTTGAGGAACATGACAAGGAGTTCAAGGTGCTGGCTTGGTCTTCAGATTCCACCGATCGCAATCCAATGGGGCGTCTGTGGAATGTGCTGGAAAAACAAGTCAAGTCCAATCCATGAGGGTCCCCATCTCACAACTTACAGGACGCCAAGGATCCGCTGCTGCCGTCTTGGTGCAGAGACCACAGGACGCCTTCAGAGGTCTCGACGGGTCGGCTCAGAAAGGCAGGTCCTTTTAATGTCAGTGTGTATACAAGTCAGAGTTATTTCCCCTTTTTCCGGGTCGGGGTCTCGGGGATGATGGAGCTTATTCTAGCAGTAGAGGGCACAGAGCGGGGGCCAGTCCTACAGCGGGCACTGATTCCTTTTCAGTATTGTCACGTGTCCAGAGTGGGGCAGAACCTTTACTTGTAATGTTCTAATCAGTGTGCCACACAGCCCCCTGGTTAGCGGGTAGTCCTGTCTTGCCTCGATATGCCAGGGTGTTTTCAGTAAAATGTCTATGCAGCCTAAATCACAAAAACAAGTTCTCCTTCTCCTCGAGGCAACTTAGAAGAATTGATGAACACGGCAGAGTCTGTAGAAATGCAGCAGGCATGTAGAGGGCATCCCATCTGAAATCTGAACTTGTGCCCAGGCATTGTGAGGTGGCAATGCCACTTGTTGCATTACCATGGTAACCTCTCTCAAAAAAAAGGCCGGTTTTAAAGCAGATGCCCACGTGGGCCTCCTGCCTATTCATCCTTTTTCCCTTCATTGTCTTCTGTTTTATTTTTTTTTCCTGATCCTCTTCAGTCCTGCCAAGCTCCCACATTCCCACAGTGGAAAGACTGGGGTGCTGGTGGTACTTGGAAGGCACAGGAGAGATTCCGAAATGAACGTGTCTAGCAGCCTTATGTGCGTTTCATGGTGGGCTGTCTGTGCGTTAAAGTAGTCTTCTGCTGCTGCTTGCTCATTGGTCCAATGGAAACATCAGTGAGCCAATAGAAATGTGGTATGCCAACATCACATGGCTTGACAGCGCTTGGGCCCAGCTGGTGCAGGGCTGATTGGCATCAGCCATTTGGCTTTACTTTGCTTTGACACACAAGTCCTCTGCTAAAGAAGCAGCTGCCAGACCCTCTTAATGTTCCGTCAGTGAAGTAGCAGATAAACTTTTGAGCAAAAACTGGGAGATGCGTATAAAAAAATAAAAATTATAATAATAATAAAGCGAAATGAGACCAAAGCCCAATACGAGAGACAATAATCATGGTTTGAGAGAACAAGAGGGTCAAACCCCAAAGAACGCCAAGAGAACTCTTGACCACTTCACAGATTGGCTGTCCGCACATCAGGTAAGGATTTTGCCCGCATAGCCGTCCTTTTATCCCCTCGCGTCAATCACAACCTCAGAGGCCACGCCCCTAGCAACGCTGGAAGTGGACCTGACAATGGGGGGGAACAAAAAAAAAAAAAACACTGCCAGCCTTTGAGGACCCAAAATCGTATCAGGCTCCTGTATCAGATCTCTCCTCACTGTGGCCCCTCTTTGAAATGCGGTGCCTGGGGGTCTCACAGGCAACGTCAGTCAGTCAGTCATCTTCTAACCCGCTCAGTCATCAACAGGGTTGTGGGGTGCTGCTGGAGCCTAACCTGGCTAGCATAGGGTGCAAGGCAGGAACAAACCCTCACACACGCAAATACACCAAACCAAACACACGTGAGGGCCAACTCAGAATCGCCAGTCCACCTAAGCTGCATGTCTTTGGATTGTGGGGGGAAACTGGAGCACTTGGATGAATCCCACCCAGACACAGAGAGAACATGCAAACTCCACGCAGACACAGGGAGGACCCTGGTCTCCTTACTGCGAGGCACCAGTGCTACAACTGTGCCACCGTGCCACCCTCAGGCAAAGTGACACGCAGAGATGTCACCAAAGGCACTAATTAAACAAAGTGAACAAAGAGCCCTAACTGAATGATTGGCAACCTTGACGGAGAAAACTTTGCACCAATGGTCAACCAAACAAGGAGCAGCCAAGAAACCAATGGCCAAACGTCCACTCCACGTGGAAGCACCAGATCTGTGTGTTATGTATGCTCTCGGTGCTCTCGGCCTGGCTGTAGTATCTGCTCCACACAGCAGGACCCCGGATGGCGAGGAAGTGGCCATAACAACGGCTGGGGTGATGCCTTTTACTCCAAAGTGCAACCTGGTGCTGGACTGGAAGAGTGGAGGACCGTCTGTAATGGAATTAGATGAGGGTGACACGAGTCCCAAACCTGCTAAAGTAAAGCAATGTGCGCGAGCAGAAGAGAGACCGCACTCCTAAGCCAGGGATTGTGGGTTTTGTGAATTTCCCCTTGGGATCTATCTATCTATCTATCTATCTATCTATCTATCTATCTATCTATCTATCTATCTATCTATCTATCTATCTATCTATCTATCTATCTATATCTTCAAACAACGCGTCCATCTTGCTAAAATTGGGAATCAGCTGATCACAGCCTCTCCAGCAGGCATACGTTGTATGCTAGCAAACTGGGACCACAGTGTTTGAAATCTCAGAGAAAGCTGCTGTACCATCCACGACCAGAAGGTGCCACTAAAGCAAAGAAAGAGAAGAGCTCCTGGACAAAGAATGAAAACTGCACTTTGGGGCATCAAACCAGTGCAGACTAGCTGTGAAGAAATCAATGCCACCATCATGGCACAGATGGCAGAAACGTAATCACCAGCTAAAGAACTCCTCCATCTTGAGCACATGAACCGGAAGATCAGAATTCATAAGTGATGTGCCTTTCCCTAAAGGAGCGAAAACGTTCACCTAAGCCAGTGTAAGTCCATGTTTTATGTTGTTTGTTATTGTCTTTGTCTATCCATCTCTATATTCTTGCACATATTCATCTTCTGCTATCCTTATGTTATCCATAAATTGTATTACTTTTTTTTTGTGGCAGCAAACATGTTTGATTTATTAGTTTAAAAAACACATGCAGACCACAAACAGAAAAAGTGAAAATTGTCGAAAGTGGACTTTCACCAGTGGTGGATTTAGGGTGGCACAAGGTATCCACACCAAAAAAAGTCGGTGAATCCATTAGGGCAGCGTTTCTCAACCTTTAAGTATTTGCGACCCGAGTTTTCATAACAGTTTTAATCGTGCCCCCCCTAACGTTTTTTTGAAACCCTAATAAAATGTACTCCTATATTTTTTGCTGCCGATACACCGCTACAAGTTTAAAATTTTCCTACGAATAGCGAAATTACGTCACATATGGCAACATTCGCGCCTCCTTTTTTGTTACTGCCCCAGAGTTTGAGAACCGCTGCGTTAGGGGCTCCGTTTATAAAAGTTAAGGAGCACATCCCGTCCTCCGTAAAGTCCATATTATGTACACAGAGGGGTACCAATTTACATATCTGAAGGGGGGGGGTGCATGCTCTGGATTCTGAGGGGGATCCCTCCTACTGGTTGTTGAAGTCGAATTCTGCTATGGACACCGAGGGGCACCGTCCTGAAGCCCACCTAGGCCTCCAAATGTGCGTCGACCGGCACTGGCTTTCACTGAAGTTCATAAATGGCACAGATCGTGTTCTTCATAGTTCTGGTGAAACACAGAGATCCCTTATTCAGATCACAATGAGTGAGCAGTTGTGGTCACATCACCGTCATCCTACAGTCAGGCTGACAGGTGTGGTGTCACAGGGTGACGTGATGGCCCAACTGAGTGGCGTTGCCATCTTGCAGCACTTGGATCTCAGTTCATTTCCCAGCTACTGTGTCTTCAGTGGGTGGTTATGTTCACACCCCGTGGTCCACACACAATCAGTTAACACTAAGCTGCTGCACTGGCACATAGTGGCATGTTGGCACAACTGGCATTGCCAACTTACAAGGCATGGATTCCCATTCTTCCTCCGTGTATGATTTTTCCTCCCGCAGGCCATGCACCATCTGTCAGGCTAATTGGTGGGCAGAGCTGCTGTCACAGGGTGTTGTGGTGGCACAGCAGAAATAATGATGCCATCTGAGCCTTTCCAGCCTGGCCAGTCTCCCATTTTGCAGGATCTTCAGGGTGGGTCTCACTCTGCAGGTCACACACAGTCTGACAGTATTAAACAGGCCCACTGTCTTTGGGTGGCATGGGGGCACAGCACCCTTGGACTTTGGATGTTCACATGGGTGGTGTCCTGTAATCCAAAATTTGTTACAGTTAACTGGCACAGGGTGGTGTGATGGCACAGCCCAGGTAGTGTTGCCATCTCAGAGCACTTGGATTCTCATTTAATTCCCATCTGGGTGGTCTTCAGTGTATGGCTAAGCTCATATGGGTCTCTGCAGTTGATACACAACTGGTGGCACGCAGCAGGCCCACTGTCAGATGGTGGTGCCAGGGTTAACAGGGCTACTTCAGGGCACTTGGACTTCTTTTATGGAGGCTTGCTTTCTGGGTCCAAATAAATTCTGCCTGGTCAGTTGGCATTCAATGTTGGTGGATTTGCCCCGCAGAAGACAAATGTCCCATCCAGGGTGGGTTTCCTGCTTGTGCCCATTGCTGCTGTCAAAACCTCATCATGGCCCTCCTGAAAATTCATACTGTAGGTGGCAGGGTATGTCAGTTACTGCTAATGATACCAAATCTGAATGCCCCCCTAAAAGACGTGCAGTTGGGGTTAAACTGGCAATTCCAAATTGTCCCCGTGTGAGTGCGGAGAAGTGCATGTTAGGCTCTGCCACCATTACTGCCAGGGTAGGCCCCCACCCTCCACAAGCTCTTAGTGGATTAAGCAGGCTTGAGAATGTTACATCATGGTAGGGACCACCGGACCCTAATGACAGACTGGGCATGTAGTGCCCTGTGTGCACAAAGCCCTCCATCCATCATTAGCTGATCCCATTTTCTCTCTCTCTCCGTTTCCCGGTCACTCAGCCACAGGAAGTTCATAATTGATTTCCAGGGGGCCGTGTTGACAGAGGGTCTCAATCTTGGGAGCTTCCTGTTTCCTTGCTGGTCTCCAGCCTCATGCCACGTGTATTGAAAGAGCACATTTGTTTATTTGTTTTCCGTGGGAACTGGCGTCGACTCTACATGAGCAACCAGCGCTTTGGCTTCTCTCCATTGTCTTGGCCAGAGACCTCCGAATAGCCAGAAAAGCTTAAGGTGGGGGGGGGGGGGCAGCGGCCCACTCACCTCCATTAGCTTCATGTCATCTGTGGTGGCATAGGCATCTTTAATTTGTTTTAATTTTTTTTGGGGGGTGTTACCATAAGGAAAGGCATCTGGCCATAAAAATCCCAGCCAAACCCAGAAAGCAGCGACCCTTCAAAGAATTGGGAAAAGATGATGAAGAAGAGGAAGAACCGCAGAATCCTCTCTGTGACATAAATTAGCAGCAATGGAGGTCTGTGAGGAGTCAAACGGGCATTTCGGTGGTAACCCTGCTCTGCTTGCCATCAAGCCACCAGCACGGTGGGCTTCAAGAGATGTACAAGTGTTAATTAACATCATCAGGCCACCAGCCAAACATTTCGCCTGGTCACTGCTTGTGGTTGTAGGAGGGTTTGGGTACTGCCAGGGTGTACCACCCCGGAAAAGGGGACGGAGTTTGTCTGACTTACACCCCTTAACTAGAGTGATCCTGCTGGTGTTAACATCTCAGTGGGTCATGGAGGAATACAAACCATCACATCACAGTAGTGTCTAGTGTTGTCACCATTGGTATCCAGCAGGGGGCGCATGCTCCCTAGGAAGAGGTTCATTAGAGACTGCAGCCTTTACTGTGCCACTGATACACATAATAAAAATGTCTAAAGTAAAGTATTGTATCATTCCCTAGTGGTACGGCGGTGGATTCTAAAACAAAGAATGAATCGCTAACACTAAAGGAAGATTATAGTTTAGCTTCAGTTTAAAATCGGCTTGACACCCGCGATAAAATGATAAGAATAATAATCGACGGAGGGCTTATACAGGCTGGCGCAGGGAAACGGGACATTTTCAATTGACATTCAATGCACAAATAAACACATTACAAAATACATTTCATGATGAAATGTCTTGTACAAGATATGCAATTAATGATGGGAATCAATATTCATTTTATATTTTGAAGAGAACCTCATGAAGGTGTTGTCCATTTCTCCGTACACATTCTGACAGCCTGTTGTGGAGATTCTGCATTTCTCGACCTAACGTGTCAAGAGGGATGCCAGCGATTTCCTCTTCAGTCCTCCTTTTTAGTTCAGCGATGGTTGCAGGACGCGTGCGGCGCACTTGGCTGTTAAGATGTCCCTACAGACAAAAAAATCACAAACAGTGAGATCTGGGGATCGCGGAGGCCATGTCACCGTTGTGTCGTCGAATAGCTGCCATCGATTGTCGGACAGTATGTGAAGTGGCTTCTCCTGGGGACTTCTTTTTTAAGGCTGAACCCATTTCATGGAAATTACGCACCCATGTTGTAATCGCATGAGCAGACGGGACACGATCAGCATGTCCTAACTGGTAATTCCCTTTTGCAGTCACACTGTCACCATTCCTATACAAGGCTGTCACAGCGAACGCTCGTTACGCACCACTCTGCTGCTCCATTATAGCTAAAGGCGAGGCATTCTAAACGAGGTCACGTTGGTCCCAAACTACTGCCGACCCCCTCAGGGTCGCCAACACCTAGTTCCAAAATTTTCCCGTTTCCCTGCGCCACCCTTTGATACAGTTGGGGGTTTCCTGCAATCGGTGCTTGTCCAGTCTTTGAGAAGGAGAGCACGGGAGAGCATTGAGTCCTATGCACGGGCGGGAACGACGTCTTGCATCCATCCGTCGATGAGCTCTGCTGTTGTGGGCCATGTCTGAGCATGTATACCCTTCCCAGTCTGAAACACGATCACACCAGCTCCAAATATGGTGTGCTGGCTGGTTCATCATCATCAGTTAGCAGACACCAAACTTTTGGGTCCCTGAATAAGCTGCCTCAGTCAGGACTCTGTCCAATCCCATCAGCCAGCTTGCTTGATGATATTCATTTGAGAAGCCCTGAAGCCCAGCTGATGGTGACCCTGGTGACACTGGCCATGATATTGATTTTCAATTGCCAAATAGGACATTTGACTCATCTTGTCTCACTGTCATTTAGATTTGCATTGCCTATAAAATAATGTGTGTGAATCCCACTTATAGATCACAGTGGTGCACTTGTGTCTCACCTCGATGGCAATCCTGCACCACCTTTGGTGGCGAAAAAACATCTCCCTACTGTGGTGGACAGCTAGGAACGAGGCCTTTGTAAACGGAAGGACCGGTGGTGGAGAGTGTGCACGGGGCCTTATCTCCCCCCTCTTTAAGGGTAGGTGGAAGCCCCCCAGGGTTGCCACAGCACAATGGACTCCCCCAGGGCTTCATGGGAGCTGCAGTTCGGTACAGCCCTGTTGCACTCCAAAGGGGGTGCTGCCGACTCATACCTTGCTGGGCTTCAACCTCACCTGCTAACAGGCCACTGGAAGTATTCCTGAGTGCAACAAAAGAAGCCCCCTGCCTTCAGTCTGAGGGAGGAGGTGGACAACGCTTGCTGGAGGAGGAGTGGAGGCAGAAGAAGAGAAGATAAAAAGACAAAGTGCTGGGTATTTTATTTCTTATAGTGCTTTTTAACTGTGTGCTGGATAGTTGTAAAGTATTTAGAATCGTTTCCCACAAGAGAATACAAGCTTTGTGAGTTGCTGAACTTGTGTCTGCATCTGTCTGTGTAAGGTTTGGGGAGCTGGTGCACCCCCTGCTGGCCACACTACCTACCGAGGGCCGAGTCTACAATGCTGCAGGTGTCCCCATTCTGTTGTAAGGGTGCACAGGATTTGGACCATCAGTGCCTGAGGCCCATTGGAAACATCTGGAAGGGGACAGAAATGAGTACCCACCAGGTAAGTCATCAGATCTTTGGAATCCAAAGACAGATAAGGACCTTGCAAAACATTGTGTACCGATTTTGCCTGCGATGGCTCAGACACGCTCTTCGAATGGATGAGAAGAGACAACCAAAAGGCTTGCATGCTGAAGCAGAGTCCGGATGGAAGACACCACATGGTGGTCAAGCCACGACTTGGCAATGTGACATGGAGGAGAATACCAAAGGCCGGGCAGTTGCCTACAGTTGTCGCTTACTCACCTGGGAACCCAAAGCATCTTACTGCTATGGACCCTTACAGAGTTCCCCAGAAACAAACAGGCTTTGCTACATTGTCTAGCATAACGTGTGCCAATGTTGATGTTGATGAAGATGATGAACCGGTCATTTCTAGAGATAGCATCTTTTTCCCAGGACAGCCAGATACTACTGGTGGGGTATTGCCATTGGGTCATTTAGTGAAAGAGATGGCCAGCGAGATGAGGCTGGGTGAGTGGACTTAGTAGGCGGTGAGGCTCATTTAGATCAGGTCAGGTCAGGTTGGAAAGCATGCACTGTCTACCCAGCACATGAAAAAACAGCTCGGGATCCCATTTGGCAACACCCCAGGCAGACACATGGTCCAGTCCCACCCTTCAGAAATGACCCTCTATCTGCCACAGCCAGATGTTACGTGGATGTCCCCTTGGCCTGGTCCAGCCACTCGGGTCTTGAACAATGAGGTTCACCCTGATCACCCTCGGGGAATGGCACCACATGGCCGTAGTGCCGTAACTGACGCTCCCTCACCATGCAGGCAATAAGCCTCATTCGGGGCTCCGTGAGCAACACAAAGTCAAACCAGCGGCACCCAAGGATTCTCCAAAGAGACACAAGGAGTCCAGTCTTCATCAAACATCTGAACGTTGATCTGTCCTTAAGTGAGAAGACGACTGTGCATTCAGGACCTGAGGGAGTGTTCAGGTTTGTCTCTCGTGACGTCTCACCTTCTCCCCTTTGCTGTGCTTTAGTAAATCTATGGCCGCCATTTTAGGGGATACACCTGGTCATTGTGGACTTGCTGCTTTTGAACAAAATGCTGGCCAACTAAACGACGAAGTGGGTGTCCCATCATCCCAAATACAACACGGTCCTTAAAAACACCACTTCATGGCCATGTCTTATTATGCTACGTAATGGAATGGGGGTCTGGAGTCACATCACATCAAACCTGGAGTCAAACTGAGCAAAAAGGCCATCTGAACTGTCCTGGGGGGAGCCACCATTTGAAAGGGCTTAATGCATGTGAACACAGCGTGATTTCTGACCCTCCGTTTATTGAACTCGGGGGAGTGGAGATCCGGGACCTACTACAGTAGCACTGTGGGCAAGATGACAGACCACCACAAGGCCCACTCGCTTACACACACACACACTAAATAGAAAACCGTGTGAGTCATGTAAGAGATCCACAGCACCAGCCCAGGTAAGGAGACGAGTAGTGAGCTCGAATCCGTGCCCACTAAGATGGCTTAGTGTTTTTACTTTTTCTTCTCCCATATTTCAAAGTTTTGTTGGTGAAGTTAAGTGACGACTCTAAACTGGCCCCCAGTAAAAGCACAGGATCATGTATGAGTGGCCTGTGGGCTGGCATGAGGTCCTCGGCAGGCCTGAAATAGGCAGCCATGTTAGGAAATGCAGAACAATAGCAAGAAATGCGACAGGAAACAGAAAAGCTCCAGCTAAGAGAACCCTTTAGAGCAACACTTGGGAGCGACACCATGATCACTGAGCGGCCCGTCAACATGGCACATCTGCAGGCAGTTCATTATTGGATAGATAGATAGATGCATAGCTGTGAAAGGTGCTATATAATAGATTCATAGACATATGTGAAAGGCACATTATGATTGATAGATAGTGTGATGGATGGCACACATGGGGGGGCACCCTGGCTGGGATGTGGCAACAGTACTTAACTTGCTTGGGTGGCCAACCCTTTAACAGCACAAGAAGCAGGATGGCAGGCTCCCTGGGTGACGCTACCTGTGCGTGTTGGGAGAGCATGTAGTCCTGCCAGGTTGTCTTCTCCTGTCCTTCCACTACACTATACTGGCCTCCAAGCTGGGTATTGATCCTCAATCCAACACTGCTGGGATGCCAGTGTGCCCACTGCTGCACTGTCATTTTCTGCTCGAATTTTCACTGGGTTAATTGTGCCATTGAAGGGCTGGCCTCCCATCTAGGTAAGGAACCCTGCCCCATCCTGGCAAGGATGCATACCCATGTGTGCCATCCATCACAATAGAGAGATGTGAAAGGCACTATAGAATACTGAGATTAAATACTTTCTGATTCTACTGTAGATAGATAGATGTGAAAGGCACTATAGATAGGTAGATAGATAGATAGATGTGAAAGGCACTATATTAGAACATTAGAACACTCTAGACGAGAACAGGCCATTCAGCCCAACAAAGCTCGCCAGTCCTATCCACTTATTTCTTCCAAGAAAACATCAAGTCGAGTTTTGAAAGACCCTAACGTCTTACTGTCTACCACACTACTTGGTAGCTTATTCCAAGTTTCTATCGTTCTTTGTGTAAAGAAAAACTTCCTAATGTTTGTGCGAAATTTACCCTTAACAAGTTTCCAACTTTGTCCCCGTGTTCTTGATGAACTCATTTTAAAATAACAGTCTCGATCCACTGTACTAATTCCCTTCATAATTTTAAACACTTCAATCATGTCACCTCTTAATCTTCTTTTGCTTAAACTGTAAAGGCTCAGCTCTTTTAATCTTTCCTCATAATTCAACCCCTGTAGCCCTGGAATCAGCCCAGTTGCTCTTCTCTGGACCTTTTCTAGTGCTGCTATGTCCTTTTTGTAGCCTGGAGACCAAAACTGCACACAGTACTCAAGATGAGGCCTCACCAGTGCATTATAAACGTTGAGCAGAACCTCCTTGGACTTGTACTCCACACATCGCGCTATATATCCTAACATTCTGTTAGCCTTCTTAATGGCTTCTGAACACAGTCGGGAAGTCGATAGCTTAGAGTCCACAACGACTCCTAAATCCTTCTCATAAGGTGTACTGTCGATTTTCAAACCTAACATTTTTACTTCCTATGTGTAATTCTTTACATTTACTGACATTAAATTTCATCTGCCACAAATCTGCCCAAGCCTGTATGCTATCCAGGTCCTTCTGTAATGATATAACGGATTCCAAATTATCTGCTAATCCACCTATCTTGGTATCATCTGCAAACTTAACCAACTTGTTACTTATATTACTATCTAAATCATTTATATATATTAAAAATAGCAGCAGCCCTAGCACTGACCCCTGTGGAACACCACTCTTAACATCGGCCAGTTCTGATGAGGTTCCTCGCACCATCACCCTCTGCTTCCTGTGTCTGAGCCAATTCTGCACCCATCTACAAACATCACCCTGAACTCCCACCTCTTTTAATTTGATGCCCAACCTCTCATGTGGCACCTTATCAAATGCTTTCTGAAAGTCCAGATAAATAATATCATAAGCTCCACTTTGATCGTATCCTTTTGTTGCCTCCTCATAGAATTCCAGCATGTTAGTAAAACACGACCTCCCTCTTCTGAACCCATGCTGACTGCTTAGAATAACTCCTGTCCTTGCCAGGTGTTGCTCGATCTTATCCTTAATAATTCCTTCCATTAATAATCTATCTATAGATAGATAGATGTGGAAGGCACTATAGATAGATAGATAGATGTGGAAGGCGCTATAGATAGATAGATAGATGTGAAAGGCACTATAGATAGATAGATAGATGTGGAAGGCGCTATAGATAGATGTGAAAGGCACTATATAATAGATAGATGTGAAAGGCAGTATAGATAGATAGATAGATGTGAAAGGCACTGTATATAGATAGATAGATGTGATAGGCGCTATAGATAGATAGATAGATGTGGAAGGTGCTATAGATAGATAGATGTGAAAGGCACTATATAATAGATATATAGATAGATATGAAAGGCACTATACAGCAGATAGATAGGAAAGGCGCTATATAACACAAAGCTAGAACACACATTTATTAACCCCCGAGTGTAAACATCTTTTTATATTTTCATTTTCAGACCTTTCGTCTTTCCATTTTTCCAGACCTGCTTTTTCCATTGAAGCACGATGACGAGATGGTGTCAGTTCCTCCATCATGGGGCCATTCTAAGTGACCAGTGGACCTAAACCAGCGACTTGTCCCACTTTAAGGTGTGTCACAAGCTTTGGCAATATACAAGTGGAGACAGTGGGCTTTATGGGTGGCACAGTGGTGTAATGGTTGTCACTGCTGCCTTACAGCTCCAGGAGTCTGCCTGTAAATCCCAAACCCTGGCACTATCTGTGTGGCATTTTCTTGTTCTCTATGTGCCTGTCCTCCCACATCCCAAAGACATGCGTGTTAATTTGATATCAGGCGACTTTGAATTGGCCCTAAATGAGTAGAGGGTGTCCTGTGGGGTGTCTATTATGGGGTGTGGTCCAGCCTTGCCCCTGGTGCTTCTGTGATCATTTCTGCCCCCCGGAATTGAATTATTTAAAGAGGTCCAATAATGGATGAGTTGACAGCCATCCATTTTCTAAATCTGGCTATTCCAGTGTGAGGTTGCCAAGAGTGAGGATCAGTCCGTGAACAGGCTTGGGGTCATTCCTAGGACATAGTGATGCACACTCCCCCATTTATCCATCCATTCATTTATTTTTTCTTCCTAACTCCAATAAAAGTCACAAGGAGCCCGGAGTCTGAGCTAGCGACATGACAGGCAAGGCAGGAGTCCACCGGAGCAGTGCAGGGCACATTAAATCGCACTCCCACCCTGACCACCCATCAGTGAACCTCGTTTTCGTGAAGCCAGTGCAGGGACATGTGGAGAAAGTGAAGACCACGGTGACAGCAAGCAGCTCGGCCATTGAACGGAGGTCTTCAGAATCGCAAGGCGGCAGCACAAACCACCGTACCGTCGAGACCCTAAATTATAAGGCTGTCTTCTGGAATCATCTGATCTTATTTGATTTTTGTTAGAAAGTGAGGGGGCACTTACCTTCTGCTCCCAGACCCCCAACCACCACCCAGCCCGTGTTGCTTCTCCTTGCCAGCATGAGGACGTCTGCCCTTTTTTCCATTGCAGATTTTGCACGTCACCCAGCAAAGCTCAAAACGTAACTGCTGGCTTGAGGTGAATTCATAACCAGAATGTCCTGGAGCCCTCCACCGACTGAACGTTGGCGGTCTTTTCCCTAATAAACTGTGACAATTGCAGTGACCACATGTGGCAGATGATTCATAGGACTAACAGCCTTGTCTTGGCCCTTTTTTTATTTAAATACTGTAAACTTTAGAAGAGCAAAAGCAGGCAAGAAAATAGAAAAAAAAAAAATAAGAGGGGCATACACAACAGATTCGGAAAACATTGAGACCCCTTCACTTTCCGCACACTTTATTGTTTTGTAGACTTCATTTTGAATGGATAAACTTTCCATTGCCCCATTCCATTAGATTGGATGGTAATTCCATAGATGTTCTATGAAGTTTAAGTCGGGACCCCTCATGGATACTCGCAGACTTCTCAACCATGATAGCCAACTCTGACCCTGGCATCACTGGGCCCGCTCTCAGAAGGTCTGAGTCCTACCATCTTGGACAGATCCTACAGTGTGCCCTGGCGAGGAGAGTTCCAAAAGGGGCAACAAACATGCACAGGGGTGCCCCAAGGATCAGTGCTGGGTCCTCTCCTCCTCTCTCTTTACCCCGCCTCACTGGGCTCCATCATTCAATCCCCTGGTTTCTCTTATCAGAGCTATGCTGATGATACACAGCTGACCCCGTCCTCCCCACCTTAGGACAATACAGTATCACCTGGAGCCTCTGCATGTCTTACTGATATCTCAACCTGGATGAAGGACCACCATCTGCAGCTCAACTTGACAAAAAACAAGTTTCTTGTGATCCCAGCCAGCCAGTTTGTTCAGCTCCCCCTGTCTCACTGTCACCAACACCTGCCAGGTCAATATGGAACCTTGGGGTGGTGATGGGGGGGCAGCTCTCTTTTTCTGACATTTCTACTGTTTCTCGCTCTTGCAGGTTCATGCTGTACAACGTCCCCAAGATCAGACCTTAACTTCTGGTCCAGGCTTTGGTCTTGTCACGTCTGGACTAAAGCAACTCACTTCTGTCCGGAGTACACATCTGTGCTATCAAGCCAATGCAGATGGTCCAGAATGCAGCGGCCAGTCTTTTATTTAACCACCCGAGATGGGCACATTTCACTCCTCTCTTCAGGTCACTACATTAGCTCCCTGTAGCAACACACATCAAGTTCAAATCCCTGACACTTACCTACAGAGTAGTCAATGGGTCAGCACCTGAGTGTATATGGAGACACTAGTGAGGTGCCATACGCCTGCTCGCCCACTCAGGTCTGCCAGGAAACAATGTCTGGTGATGCCACCTCTGTGTGGTATCAAGTCTCAATGCAGACTCTTTTCCTGTGTAGTTCCCACTTGGTAGAACAGGCTGCCCACCTCCATCTAAATTGCTGACTCCCTTTTTGTATTTAAGAAGCAATTGAAGACCCTTCTGTTTTGTGAGTATCCATCAAATTGATTAAAAAAATCCTTTGCTCTGTGATCTTTTAAATTGTCGGTTGTGACGGACCCGGCTGGGACACCCTGATTATGGAAGGACCGGGGGAGAGAGAGTATTTCCAGGACAGTTTCTCCTCCGGTCCAACAGAGGGCAGCCTCCTTAGTTTCCAGCAGTGCCGTGGGTCATGAGCATGGGAGCGCAACCCTGCTGGGCACCGTGGCCACCACCAGGGGGCGCATGGATGCTTTCAGGGCCCTATTTGGCCCTCACTTCTGCCACGAAGCTCGTTGGGTACCTGGAGTGCTCTATGAAAAGGGGTAATGGTCGCCAGAAGTGAACGGCCAGAGTCGGGAGGAAGAGGACAAGGCCTGAGGAGGAGTGGAGGTAGAAGGACTGGCGGTAAAAAGGGACTGTGTTGGTTCTGGTGTTACTGTGTGTCCTTTATGTACTATGCTTTGGGGAGCAGGGTGAAACGCTCCCCAATTGTAAATAAACCGTGTGCTGTGTGTCCTGCCTGTTTGTGTCCGGGATATGCTGGGCCTTCACATGGTTAATTTGTGGTCTAAGTTTACTTGATATATGGATTGCTAAAGTTTGTATCATTATATATTTTCACTTGTGACAATCAACTTTTGTTTCCTGTCCTACTACAAACAGGCCCCAGTCTAACGTTACTTGTTTAGGTTTACCTCTTTGTAAGTCACTTTGGATAAAAACGTCTCCTAAGCAAATAAATGTCAGTGTGCCAAAGCCACTCCAGTGTTGTCTCGCCTGTGTTCTTCAGGCCATTGCCACGCTGAAGATGCTCTGTCTCCTCGGTCTGAGGTGACGTCCATTCTGGTGCAGGTTTTCTTCAAGGTCTTGTCTTTCCTTCAATTCTAACCTGCCACTAAGAAGCCAATGGCACCATGCCGTGTCACCATAGGGGTGGTATCAGGCGGATGATAAGCATGGTTTTCACCAGACACAGCACTTGGAGTTCTGCCCTTCAGAGTTCAGTTTTTGTCTCATCAGACCACAGAATCTTTTCCCGGCCCCCCCTTATATTCCTTTAAATGCCATCTGGCAAACTCCAGGTGGGATTCCATTGCGCTATTTGAGCCAGTGTGCCAATTCTCCTGTGCACCTTGGGTCGTTACGGTATTTTTCACTGGAGTACATGTACAAAAAAAAATAGTATTAATTGTAGTGCGGGATTTACAGTAATAAGTGGGTGTTGGCCTTAGGTGGTCCTCCTTTATTCTGGTTGACGGTCCAAAACGTTTGGATTACTGCTGGTCTACTACACTGTTTTGGATTGGTGTCCCATCCAGGGATGGCTCCCTGACTCAAATTTATTGCTACAAATCTCAACTCAGTTAAGTGGGCTTCGAAGATCGGTGGGTGCCAAGTCCAATACGCGGCCATAGCTTCGTTTGATGGAAGATGTGGAGGGGCCACCCTAACCTGCGTTAATATTTAACAGCTAGTCTGCTGCCTCTAAATGAAATAAAACTATTGGTATTTGGGTGTGGGGGTCTCTTCCTTCCCTGCACAATTTAGATATGCAGCATCTGTTGGGAGAACCCGCTGTCCCATCGTTTGTGTCGGCAGGCTGCACTGCACAGATAGCGGCAACATGTGTAGCACCACCCAGCTGAGAAGATTATGATAGCAGCCAGGGGTCTTCACTTTCTTTAGCTTTAGAAACGAACTCTTGACACACAAGTTCACACTGACACCACTAAAAATGAAGGCAGAGGAGTGCCAGAGTGGTTGAGGGTCCCAGGCCTCATTTACAGCCCCACTGTGGAATATGCATATGCCCCCTGAGTGGATGTTCTCCAGGAGCCATGGCTTCATTCTACAGAGATGTTTGCTGGGTCATTTCTGTCAGCAGGGTAGTGGTAAGTGGAAATAAAAAGTTGATCTGCTCCCAAAGAGCATGGACCTGCTCACTTGTCACACCAACAGGTCACCCACTTGAAGCTACACACGCTCAGGCCTGGTCAGTACTCAAACTGTCCTTTATACAGCTTCCAGTTAATCCAAAATGCTGCTTTAAGACTTATTACAAGAACAACAAAATACGAACACATAACTCCAGTTCTTAAATCCTTACAATGGCTCCCGGTTAAGTTTAGGGCAGATTTCAAAATCCTGCTTTTAACATATAAAGCCTAAAATGGCCGAGGTCCGGCTTACTTGTCTGAACTTATCACGACTTACAAACCTGAGCGCACATTAAGATCTCAAGATGCCGGTCTGCTTATGGTTCCAAGGATTGATAAAATAACAGCGGGAGGTCAAGCTTTTAGTTACAGGGCCCATAAACTGTGGAGTGGTCTGCCTGTTACTATAAGAGATGCCCCTTCGGTCTCAGCTTTCACATCCCTGCTGAAGACTCACTACTTCAGTTTAGCACACCCTGACTAGAGCTGCTGATTAACTGTGCAGACTGCATCTTTGTTGTTAGTTATTAGCACTAAAACATAAGGAACATGATAGAATTTGTTACTAACCCTCACCTATTCTGTTTCTCTTCTCGGTACTCAAATGTGGCACTTGGTGCCACTGCCCACCTGTCAAGTTGTTCTGCCTGCCTAAGGTAAAGTCATCCCTGATGGAGAATCGCAGGAATGATCGGGTAGAGGGGTCCTTTCATTGGATTGGCTGGCCCAGCGCCGACTCAGCTGTGGAATGGCCAATAGGGTGAGGCAACAGGACTCTGAACAAATCCAAATTGTATTATGGGATATCATCTACTGTTGAATTCTGCTCTGTATTTGTAATATTCGTATTGCACTATTATATTGAACTGAGGATTACTTGTGTTTTGTTGTGTGTATTGTATTGTATTGACCCCCTTTTTTGACACCCACTGCACACCCAATCTACCTGGAAAGGGGTCTCTCTTTGAACTGCCTTTCCCAAGGTTTCTTCCATTTTTTTTTTTTGGGAGTTTCTTCTTGTCTTCTTAGAGAGTCAAGACTGGGGGGCTGTCAAGAGGCACGGCCTGTTAAAGCCCATTGGGGCACTCCTTGTGTGATTCTGGTCTGTACAAAAATAAATTATGTTGTATTGTATAGTATAAGGAACAAAAGGATAGACTAGAAATAGCTTGCTCTCTTTCTCCCCCCCCCCCCCAGTCTCCCCGTCCCACCCCATTTTGCCTCCCAACATGAGGCTAGACCCCACTTCACAATCATTCCTCTGACATAGCTAGAGACAACAGGAGTTTTTCCTTGTCTTCTTAGAGAGTCAATGCTGGGGGGCTGTCAAAAGATGGCCTGTTAAAGCCCACTTTGGCATTTCTTGTGTGATTTTGGGCTGTACAAAAATAAATTGTGTTGTATTGGATGGGAGACCACCTAGGAAAAGCTTGGGTTGCTGCTGGAGGAGGCCTTGCTGAGTCCAGTAGGGGGGCACTTACCTTGTGGTCCGTGTGTGGATCCCAATGCCCCAGTGCAGTGATGGGGACAACGTGCTGTAAAAATGGGGCCACCTTTCAGATGAAGCATAAAATTGAGGTCCTGACTGACTCTCTGTGGTCATAAAAAGATCCCTGGGCATCCTTCATAAAGAGTAGGGTGTATCCTGATGTCCTGGCTAAACTGCCCACCACTGCCTGGTCATTATGGACCCCTGTCTCTAACTGTCTCTCTCTCTCACACCCCTTCACCACCTGACAGCTCCTGTGTGGTGAGCATACTGACGTAAAAATGGCTGCCGTCTCATCATCCAGGTGGGTGCTACACATTGGAGGTGGCTCCCCACTCACTGATGTGCTTTGAGTCGCAAGAAAAGCATGATATAAATGTAAAGAATTTATTATGATTATTGTCAAACTCCACAACATGCAAGGTCTACTTGTCTACTGACCTTGTATACCGAAAAGGAAGAGGATGACCTGATGAAGAGGGGTACCAGTCTGGAGATTCAGGAGAGGAGGATAAAGAAGATGTGCTTGGAGGTGGTGTCAGGTGAAATAAAAAGAATGGGTCTCCCCACTCAAGGACACCCAGGAGCAGTGGCTGAAGCTGATAAAAAGGAAAGGTGGTACTCATGGTGTTTCAGCAAACATGGTGGGGTGGGACCCCTTTACATATAAAAGTTTCAGGATGGGTAGTTTTAAGGCTTGAAGATCAGTGGGTCCCCCTTGTACATATGTACATAAGCCAGGAGACGGAGAGCCTGTATGTAAGCTAGTGGGTGGGGGTAGAAATTCAAATTAGGAGACAGAGAGACTTTGGAGAAGAGATTGATGGAGTTGAGCAATATTCACTTTCAGCAAATGGAGACTAAGAGGTGACAAAATCAAAGTGTTTAATATTATGGAGGGAATTCATCCAGTGGATCCCAGTTTAAATTTTAAAAATACACTTACTGGCCAGGGCGGCATGGTGGCGCAGTGGGTAGTGCTGCTGCCTCGCAGTTGGGAGATCTGGGGACCTGGGTTTGCTTCCTGGGTCCTCCCTGCGTGGAGTTTGCATGTTCTCCCTGTGTCTGCGTGGGTTTCATCCGGGCGCTCCGGTTTCCTCCCACAGTCCAAAGACATGCAGGTTAGGTGGATTGGCAATTCTAAATTGGCCCTAGTGTGTGCTTGATGTGTGGGTGTGTTTGTGTGTGTTCTGCGGTGGGTTGGCACCCTGCCCAGGATTGGTTCCTGCCTTGTGCCCTGTGTTGGCTGGGATTTGCTCCAGCAGACCCCCGTGACCCTGTGTTCGGATTCAGCGGGTTGGAAAATGGATGGATAGATGGACTTACTGGCCACTTTATTAGGCACACCTGTTCAACTGCTTGTTAATGCAAATCTCTAATCAGCCAGTCACAAGGTAGCAACTCAACGCATGTCGGCCTGTAGACATTGTCAAGACGAGCTGCTGAAGTTCAAACCGAGTATCAGAATGAGGAAGAAAGGGGACTGAAGTGACTTTGAACGTGGCATGGCTGTTGGTGCCAGACAGGCTGGTCTGAGTATTTCAGAAACTGCTGATCTACTGGGATTTTCACACACAGCCATCTCTAGGGTTTACAGAGAATGGTCTGAAAAAGGGGAAAATATCAGTGAGTTGCAGACCTCTGGGTGGAAATGCCTTGTTGATGCCAGAAGTCAAAGGAGAATAGCCAGGCAGGTTCAAGCTGATAGAAAGACAGCAGTAACTCAAATGACCACTTGTTACAACTGAGGTTTGCAGAAGAGCATGTCTGAACACACAACACATCAAACCTTGAAGCAGATGGGCTACAGCAGCAGGAGACCCCACCGGGCATCACTCCTGTCAGCTAAGATCAGAAAACTGAGGCTACAATTGACACGGGCTCACCAAAATTGGACAACTGGAGATTGGAATATGGTAGCCTGGTCTGATGAGTCTCAATTCAGATGGTAGGATCAGAATTTGGCATCAACAACATGAAAGCAGGGATCCACCTGCCTTTTATCAGCGGTTCAGCGTCCCACTAAAACATTCGGAAAACAAATATGGACGCGTCCAGGATAGGCTTTGTGGTGCTTGCTCCATCGGAATAAACAGCAGCTGGTAACAATGCATCATGTGGTATTTCGCACATTCAAACACCGTAGCAACAGGTCCACAGATAGACATTGGACAGCACTGTACTGTATGTGTGACCGAGTTAAGGAGACACAAACAGATGGAAGGGCTAATAAACAGTAGAACACGACAGCCTTCACTAATGTTCCCGGTGTACACTGCCATTTTGGATGGACGTCATAATCTGAAGTCAGACAGCCCCAAGTTGCCGAGTTGGAAATCCGACTTCCTACTTCAAATGGAACACAGTATTCAGTCCATGCTTCAAGCACAGAGAGACAACTGTCTAACTGGTTTAATTACCACTCTGATTTTACAGGAAGGGCGGCACGGTGGCGCAGTGGGTAGCGCTGCTGCCTCGCAGTTAGGAGACCCGGGTTCGCTTCCGGGGACCTCCAAGTGTGGAGTTTGCATGTTCTCCCCGTGTCTGCGTGGGTTTCCTCCGGGTACTCCGGTTTCCTCCCACCATCCAAAGACATGCAGGTTAGGTGCATTGCCGATTCTAAATTGTCCCTAGTGTGTGCTTGGTGTGTGGGTGTGGATGTGTGTGTGCGCCCTGCGGTGGGCTGGCGCCCTGCCCAGTGTTTGTTTCCTGCCTTATGCCTTGTACTGGCTGGGATTGGCTCCAGCAGACCCCCGTGACCCTGTAGTTAGGATATAGCGGGTTGGCTAATGGATGGATGGATGGATAATGGATGGATTTTACAGGAATGGCTAAGAAAGTTCTATTGCATGCTAGTTTGCAAGGGGTAAAACTTAATCTTAGTAACTTTGTGAATTTTTATATTCTATTCAAATTAAGCCGACAGTTGTGTGAATTTAACATTAACTTTCTAAGGCTGGCTCTTACAACACCTCAAAACAGACTTTCTCAATTTGGCCTTTTAGTTGTACCCCTAACAGACTATATAAGCACTGAATTATCAAATTCTTCAGGGGTTTGCAATCTTTACTAATCTCTACTTACCCAGTTAAAATGCCAGCCCCACCAGAGCGAGGCACAGTGCAGCCACCTGTGATGCCCAAATGAAGGTGGGTGTCCCAGCTGTCCACAAGACCCACTGCAGTGAATCCTCAGGGACAAAGCTTGGAAACAATGAAGGGGTGGAATATCTGGTGAGGGCTGGGTGGTCTTTTGGCCTTCAAACCCTTGCAGAATTTTTTTTCACCACCTTAACTGGAGTTTTTTATGCCCTCTCGGCCATCTGATCTTATCGTCGGACTCACCTTTAGAGACTTAAAATACAATATTGCAGTATATAGTATGACCATCAGGGGGCGCACCAGCTCCCCAAGCTCAACACAGACAGACACCAGGCACAAGTCCAGCAACACACACGTTTTATTTTCTCCTGTTAAAACTCTTCACTTCGTTTCCAACTTACACAGCACAGTACACAAGCACCAATAAACAACACCGTACAGCAGTTTCTCTTTTCTTCTTCTTCTTCTCTCTCTCTCTCTCTCTCTGTCATGTCCACTCCACTCCACTCCACTCCACTCCACTCCACTCCAAGCAAGCTTCATTCCCTCTTCCCCCTCTCCGACTCTGGTTCCTTGAATGAAGTGAGGTGGTCCATTTATGCTGCACCTGGCAGCACTTCATTTGGCCCATCAGCATTATCTGAAAGTACTGCCAGGTGTGCTGAAAGCCCAATGTAGGGCTCTGTAGCTCCCCCTGGGCTGTGCCAAACTCCCATGGAGCCATGTAAGAATCCGAAGCGCCGCTGCAACCCAGGAGGTGCTGCCATCTAGTGCTCCGGGGGAGGCAGTGCCCTGTGCACATCTGCTCCCCCTGTCCTTCCTTTACAACGGCCTCTGGGCCAGGAAAGGTCCCGGTCGACCATCACAACAGGCATATTAGACTTTTCTACTAATTACATATCTATGTTATGTAAACTCGTATTGGTTTGTTTTATTTTTCTTATTTATTATCATTATTATCATTCACTGTCTTAATCTTCCTTATTTATTTATCTGGTTTGTACAATGCTATATACTGTATATGCTGCCGTTCTTTATTATATTCTGTAAGTGCCTTGAGCATGGGAAAGGCGCTATATAAATAAAATGTATTATTATTATTATTCTTGTCTATTTTAACTTGTTTTTTTTCCCTTGTAACCATTTCCTGGACATATCGTAAAGCTACAGTCTCTGGAGGAAAATATGCCATAGTAATAAATGTTGTGGTTGTGGGTTCCCCTTCAGCTTTACCCTTTCATTCTCTTGTAACCACCTTGCATTTAGTTCTGAGATCTTCACTTGCGTGATCAATTATGTCACCTTGTCTTGTCACACTTGTTCCCAAACAGCACACACTGATGTTTATTCAGTTATTATTGACCTCTTTTATGAGTTGCTTTGAAAAAAAAGCAAAATGCAAATCAAACTAAAATCTCAATACTCACTGCCTGGCTAAAATTGTTTTACGTCACTTGTTATACTTATGAGTAATGCTTCTTCATTTCCTTTTTCCCTTTTAACCCGATGACTCATTTTTTTTCCTGTCAATGCTTAATATTGATTTATTACGTTTAAGTATGTTACGAAACTCTGTCCTGCCGTTATAACGTTCTGCTCCGGTCCTGTATATCGATCCGCGCGGAGTCCTGGGCTAATATTTGCGCAGCTCCCACTCCCTCACGGCACACACTCGTCTGTTTTTCGGCCTTGACTCGGTCACCTCTCCCCGGGACTCGCCGCGCCGCCTCCTTCAGCGGCGCCTCATGAATATTGCATTAGCCCCGCCCTCCGCAGGATGAATAATGCATATCGTTTGCTAATCGGAACAGGAAACGGTGCCATCTTGTTCCTGCCTGGATTTTTTTTTTTGAAAGGGGTCAGAGCTTCGGGAAAAAAGAAGGGGGACGGTGACCCAAAGAAGCACCTGAAAAAGCCGCCCTGCAGATTTCCTCCCCGACCTGTGTCGTAGTCACCTAACCGTGACGGAAAGTCGGAGGGGAAGGGCGAGGTCCGGCTGAGGAGGAGGAGGAGGCGCTGGAGGTGAGGAGGAGGAAGAAGAAGAAGAAGAGAAGGAGGGCCCCCTGTCACCGCGTCTTCATTGCCGAGGCTTTCTCTGCATGTTTCTGCGCTTCCGGGTTGGGCTGTTATCCTTCTCGTAGGCAGACCCTTCAGTCCCTGCTTGACCACTCGCTCCGTGGTGCTGCTGGCCTGCCACCGTGTCCGAGGCGGGTCTGGAGCTAAATGGCAGGCTGCTGACAGGCAGTTTTGTTTGTCATTTTTATTTGAATGTAACAGTCCGAGTCTCCCGGCAGCAGTTTGACATGGAGTGCAGGTTTCACGTAAAAAAGTAAGTTGCCTTTTAATCTCCCGCCTCTTTCAGATTTCCTCGGGGACTCGATGTTACTGCTCCGTGCCGGCCTGCGGTCTGAATCGGACTCTGAGCCTCCTCCCGGCCGCTGACATCCTCCGCTTAAGAGGACCGAGGAGACAGCGGAGTGGTGTGGACAGGTGAGGGCTCTGGTGTTGGGCCGGTAAAAGGGGTTTGGTGCGGCAGGGTGGGACAAGATGGACTGATGAGGAAGGAAAGACAGGATAAAGTCAACACGTGAGGAAAGAGCGGTGGGCAGTAGGTGGGTGGTGCTCATAATGGGCAGGTGGGGCCAGCTGGGAGAAGGTGGCTGGAAGCTTTGGAATCTGGCGGCTTGACTTTGGAGTGATGGTTGAAGGTTGAGTTGGAAGTCAGGTATATTGAGGACGTGAACATGGAAGGCAGTGTGCACTCGCTGAGCAAATTATTTGGAAACCACCTGTACATCTGCTTACTCGGGCAAGTAGCTAATTGGCCCGTCATGTGGCTGCAGGGCCGTCACAGTAGTGCGCCGGGCCCCAGTTTTAATAGCAAAACGGCAACAAACATAGAGGGCCCCCGGCCAGCACCCATACATTAAGATGGCCCTGCACAGCAGTGGAGCAAGTCATGCAGAGCCAAGTCAGGAGCTTCAGTTCATGTTCACATCAAACACCAGAATGGGGAAAACATGCACTCTCCGTGATTTCTGCTGGTGCCAGACAGTCCGGTTGGAGTGTTTCTGTAACTGCTGATCTCCTGAGATTTTTTCACACACAGCAGTCTACATGTAGAGTTTACTCAGAATGGTGTGAAAAAACAAAAAAAAACCTGCAGTGAGCGGCAGTTCTGTGGATGGAAACGCCGTGTTGATGGGAGAGGTCAGAGGTGGAACAGCCAGACTGGTTCACGCAGACAGAATGGTGACGGCAAACCAGCTAACCACTCTGTACGATTGTGAGCAGAAGGGCATCTCAGAATGTGCAACATGTCAGACCTTGAGGTGGGTGGGCTACAATAGCAGAAGGCCACCTCTTTCATCCAAGGGCGCAGTGGGCAGAGGCTCACCAGAACCGGGCAGCTCTCACGTGCAATGGAAAAACCTAGTAACTGACATTTTTTTCAAAACTAAAATTTAGTTTTTAGGCCTTTCCTGATGTTATAAGGTAGTGGTGATGATCAAAAATGTCTTCAGTCTAGTCCTAGCACGATGGAAGAAGCTAGTATGTACAGATGACCCCCAAAATTGCTAGGGGGTACACTCCTAGAGCGCCTGCGAATTGTGAAAAACCACGAATTTTGGACGTGGTCAAAACAAATGCCTATTTTTATACTTTAAACCCTAAATATGCCCCCAAAACAATTTCATATCATTTCATTTCAAACTCCGCTTAATACATTACCTAAAAAAAAAGTAAAAGTAAACCCGTCTACTGTACAGTACTGTACTGCTATGTCTCCCGCAGTGCTAGAATGTAAAATACAGATGTTACCGCTATATGTACAGTAATTCATGTAAGCATGTTTTCTTTGGTATAAGTAGGGTAAATACGTAATAATTTAATTTTAATAAAAATACAGTAAAATGTACGGGTACTCACCAATAATGAATGATATTAATTGAAGATGATGATGAATTAGCTGTGAAGTACAATGAAGGCATGTAATGAAGGTTATGACTACACAGCAAAGCAGAGGATTTACAGCTCCTCGGGTGGCGCCTCTTCTTCAGGAGTCGTCGTATATTCTGACTGGTCTTCTTCTGGTGGGGTTTCGTGCTGGCTTTCTTGATAGGTTTGAGGAACATTGTGATGGGAAGTTGCAGCATAACGTTTTAGTTCCCGGAGCAAATCCAGTAGTTCAACCTTCTCCTGGAGTGTCTTAACTTCTTCTGCTGTTCAGGTTAATTGCCAGAAGCCTTAGAAGGTGCGGGGCGTTTGGACGGCATCTTAGGGATTTAAGAAGAACAAAACGAAAAACACGAGAACACTCGGCAAAACACTCGAGGTAGCTACACGTGGTAAACTGTTATGATAAGGGAATGCTGGGCTGCATCTACTGGAGATGCGTCACAGAGCAGCAACCAATCAAGGAGAAACGAATAACGCTCTCAGATTGGCTACTTTCACCATCTCAAGCCGCGTTTTCCTCTACGGTTGCTTTGTGTTCTCCCTACAGTACAGTATTGCCACGAAAAAAGCCATAAAATATTGCGGAGGATATTTGCGGTTTCCATTAACAATTATTAGTTAGGATCTAAGGAAAAATATGCCAATGACTGAGGCTGCGAACTCTGAACTGCGACTTCGCGGGGGTCTGCTGTATGTACACAGTATTTTACACACTGCAAGACAAAAACCTAGCAACTCCACTGACCACTGAGGAAGGACCACCTACCAATGAAAACGTCAAATTGCGATCACGTGATTTAAATGGCGGGTGTTGTTAATTAGTGGGAAAAAAAAAAACAATATTGTGGACGTGATGCTCAGGAAAAATGAAATCTACAGGTTGTTAATTATAGGCGAGACATCATTTTCTCGATTTGCCAAAACTTGAAAGATGTGACATACCAGGTTTTTTCCATAGTTGGTGAGAGCTGCAGATGTAACCTGGGCAGATGATCCTTGAGTTGTTCTGAGGAACCACAGATCAGCGGCATGAATCCAACCTGCCATATGTTACTAGTCCAGGCTGGTGCTGGTGGTGTGGGGAGTGTTGTCTTGGCACGCTTTGGGCCGTTAATACTGATAAGCCACAGCCTATTTGAGTGTTGCTACCTGCCATCTTTTCATTACCACAATTGACCCATCATCTTCAAATGGCTACACACAATGTGATGATGATGTCGTCAAATAGCAAACTGGTTTCATGAACATGACATTGAGGTCAGCGGCCTTCCCCAGTCACGGTGTCCAAATCTAGGAGAACATCTGTGGGATGTGCTCGATTAGAGAGATATGCAGAAACTGCGTGAGGGTTATCATGTCTGCATGGAGCAGAAAATCAAAGGACGAATCCATGCCACGAAGAATTGAGGCTGCTTTGAGAGCAGAAGGAGGGCCCTGCCCAGTATCTGTACAGGGGTCCTAAGAATTTGCTCAGTGAGTGTATGGACTTTAAATGTAAAATCAGGTTGAAGGAGGGCATAAACGCACAAGGGAATGCATAACCTAACAGGTACTCAAGCTTGCACAGAAGCGTGTAGAGGCTGCATCTTCAATTTGTTTTGATTTTTGTTTTCACTCTTTGTCTTCTGCCCTGCTCAGTTCTCCATTGTGAAGATGTCGACCTCTTCACTTAGACGCCAGGTGAAGAACATTGTCCACAACTACTCTGAGGCTGAGATTAAGGTAGATTTCAAATTTTGCTTTTCCCTGTTGCTGTTGTACAGGTGGAGACTGCCGGCAGACCCTCGTGTACGTGGTGCGCACCAGTGCTTGACTGGTTTAATGTCCCGTTTATCAGCTTGTCTTCACGAGTAACAATCGGGAGTGCTCTCCCCTCGACTTTCTCGTATACTCGGGTATGGGGATGAATATTTGAGGAGTAAACCGCAAGACAGTGATTATATTATGAACATTAAAGAACCATTAACAACAAATCAAATCAAATTAATAATATATTGAACATTTATTATAAAAGTAAAGCTGAATAAATCAGACTCTGCAGCTGCATGAATAAAAAAAAAAGAACAAAATCGAGTATGTGTTCAGGTTAAGTACCACTTCCGGTTAGCGGAAATAGCCCCGAAGTTGATAGAAATCTAGGTTTTGTACCTAATCCTAGTATGCAAAATTTGGTTGACCAAAGTTAAAGTGTACTCAAGTTATCATGTTATATATATATATATATATATATATATACACATACACAGACAGACATAATTCCAAAAATGGTATTTTCGGACTCTGGGAGGTCTGAAACGTCGAGATTCATCAAAATTTCGACCTTGAATTTTTGGAGGATTCCAATACTGCCCCTATACTTTGTTTACGAGAAAGTCAGGGAGGGCTAAAACACCAAGATTTATCAAAATCTCAGCATTGAATTTTTGGATGATTACAGTGCTTTCGAATTCAAGAAATATGCTCCAGTACGGCCTGGTGTCCTCCAGGGTTCATTGCCTATGTGTTACACACACTGCAGATCATAAGGAAATGTGGTCTGAGTTGTCATTGTTGTGCAGATGACACACGTGCACACACACACACACACACACACATATATATTTACGTAAAACTTGCATAAGAAATTTGACAAACGAGAGGAGAAAGTTCAGCCCATAAGGCTCATTTATTAGCTGCTAGCTAAGCTGTCCCAATGTGCGGACACTAATTCTTAAAGCTTGTCAAGTTTCTTCTTCAACCCGCCACTCTTTGCAGAATGAATTGCTTTCCAGGTTTTAGTCCAAAATGCCCTTCTCCTTAATTTCCACAGGTGTCCTGAAGTACGTGATGTGATTCACAGTTAAGTTGAACGAAGTCTGCTGGATCGACTTTTACCGCAACCCTCTTTGTTGGGCTGATTGGCCTGTTCTAGGCTAGATTGCTCTTATCGATGCCTTGGAGAATTTTGAAGACCTGGATTAGGTCCCCCCCCAGACTGACTGAGTTTAACTCTCTAAGTCTGTCACAGTAGGACACATCCTTAAGTCCCATGATGCATTTGTTTGCTCTCCTCCGCACAACTTCAAGTGCTGCTCTCTCTTTCATGTAGGGTGGTGACCAGAACTTCACACGGCACTCCAGATGTGGTCTCAGTGGTGCATTTTTATTTTATACATGTATGTTACATGCATTGCCACCTCTGCTGTCCTTACCAGTTGTCTCCAAGAAATAGTCATGGATGCAACACAATTTTCTTCACCTGAACTGTTCAAAGACTGAAGTTATTTTAATAGGAACTCCTTCACCAATCAGTTTGGTCCATTTCTTGTCCATATTTAGGTATCACCTAACACTAATGCCCTCAACCTTGAGGCTCACGTTAAAAACGTTAACGATGGAAGAATTTCCTTCTTTATAATATTGCAAGACTCTGGCCATGTTAGTCACACTCTGCCCCTGAATGGCGCATTCATGTCGTTATCGCCTTTCGTTTAGACCAGTACTTCCCAAACTCGGACCCCCTGTGGCTGCAGGTTTTTGTTCCTAATTAGTGCCAACACCTGGTAACGCTGATCTCATTGAATTAGCTGTTATTTGTTTTCTGTTGTTCTACATTCAGAAAAGCACAGCAGCCTGAGTTTTACATTTATAGGATATTTTAGAAATATTACTGCTTTTGCTAGAGATTGAAATGCTTAACTCTTTTGTTGATTTTATTATATTTTGCCCTTTCTCTGTGCAGTTTTCCCCATTCATTGTATCTTATTAATGACAATTAAAAACGAGAAGAGCAGACACGCTGGTAAACAACACTGAAGAATCAGAGGCTGCAGCTACTTTAGCATCAGCCCCACTAATTAGTAAATAATGGATTAATTAAACAATTAGAACACCTGGAAAAGTAGAATGAAAATCAAGATGAAAATATTGTTAAAAAGAAAATATATGCATCATTCCCATATAACTGCTTGGTATATTTTAATTTTTTTTAAATTTTTTTTTTTTTACCAAATTTCTATATTGTTCCCAAAACACAGAACTTAGGAAATAACAGTTCACTTAATTAGCCCAGGAGTCCAATTAAAAATAGAATCTGATTGGAACAAAAACCTGCAGGCACCGGGGGTCTCCAGGACCGAGTTTTGGGAAGCCCTGGTTTAGATGAATGTAATGCACTTGTTTTCGCTCAACGTGCAAGTTCCTCTCAGCAATTCCAGTGTATGCAAAAATGTGCTGCTCGGATTCTAACTCTTACACCATTGCACAGTCACATCACCCCAGTACTTTCAACTGGTGTCCTACTCGTTCTGCTATGCATGATTCTAACCAGGCTGTCAGAAACAGTCTCATGAGGGTAGCGTGAGGGGCCCCGACGTCCTCTAATGGGACCTGTGCTCGCAGCACATCACCATGCAGCTTGATTGGCATTCGCCAGAGAGAACACCACAATTGGCAGCTCTGCCACTGGTGCCCCATTCTCCTCATAGATGAGAGCAGTTCACCCTGAGCACATTTGACAGACGTTAAGGAGTCTGGACACGCCGTGGTGAAGGTTATGCAGCCTGCAACATCATCCAGCATGACCGGTTTAGCGGTGGGTCAGCGATAGTCTAGGGAGGCATATCCTTGGAGTGTCACACAGACCTCCACATGTTAGGCAACGGTGCCCTGACTGCTGATGAAATCCATTGCCATATCTAACGCTGGTGCAGTGGGTTCCTCCTGTTGCAGGACAGTGCCCAGCCTCGTGTCTCCAGAGTGTGTAGGCAGTTCCTGGATGACGAAGGCATTGATGCCATTGATTGGCCCACACATTCCACAGACCTGAATCCAGCTGAGAACCTCTAGATTGTTCTGTATCGGTGCATTTTATTCCACCAGGTAGCGCCACAGACTGTCCAGGAGCTCACTGATGCCCTGGTCCAGGTCTGGGAGGAAATCCCCCAGGACACCATCTGCCGTTTCATCAGGAGCAGACCCAGACGTTGTCGGGAGTGCTTACAGCATGTGGGGGCTTATACACACTACTGAGCCAAATTAGGAGTCACCGGGATGAAATTCACGCAAGCTGGATCAGCCTGGGATTTCAGTTTTGGGCTTTGATTTTTGTTGTGATGTTGAATCAGCCCTTGGTGGGTTGGTGATTTTGGTTTCCATTGACCGTCGTTACATCATTTTGTTCTGAACAAATTACACGGTATTACACAGTAAAGATTTTTCCCCTTGAAGATTTTGTTCATCGTGATTCGATGCGTGATTTAAGTGTTCCCTTAATTTTTTTTGGGCAGTGTATAAACCGACAACAAACAGTTTTCGAAAACTGGGTAAAGAGAACAAGATTTCTGGAGGAGTTGAACTCTCCTAAAATGTAAACTGAAACCACCAGAATCGGTGATGTGTCGCAAACCATTTTGATTCTACAGAGCTGCTTGTGCCAGCACGACAGAGGGGGAGAGCGAGCCAGCGCTAGGCCTCCTAATAGAAAACGTTTAGAACCTCATCTCCCAATGCTTGAACGCTAAGTTCATAAGCCATACACACAACACAACACAAGTCGTGAACGAGCGGCAAGGCGAACAGTGCTCAAAAAGACAAGAGCTGGAGAGAGAGAGAGACTGAGGATATTTGCGAAATGTCGGGAGAACACAGCAAGGTAGGCCTACTCATCACTCCATTCGTGTGGATTCAGCATGGTGCTTGACGCGCGGCAAATTTCAAGTTTTGCTTTTTGAAACTTTCTCGAATTTTGTGAAAATATTTTCATTCCGTGGTTGGGCGGATACGGAGGGCCGACTGCATTGTTTATGTTTCCACTCCCAGCGTTTGTCTGGACGTATTTCACAGTACAACTCTGTGTCTGCTGTTCACATGTTTCCCATCTCTGATGCACTCGTTGGATGTCTCGATATTCGGCAGGTTCGTGAGGCAACCTCCAATGATCCATGGGGCCCTTCGAGTTCACTGATGTCGGAGATTGCAGATCTGACGTACAATGTGGTGGCCTTCTCTGAGATTATGAGCATGGTGTGGCGTCGACTGAACGATCACGGAAAGAACTGGAGGCATGTGTACAAGGTGTGAGAGTAAGTCTAGAGAGCACAGTTGCGGTTCCTTGAGCACCTTCGTTTGTCTCGATTAACCCCCTGCTGCCTTTCTTTCCTTTTCTGCTTCACATCGTGTGCGATGACTCCTGCTCTTTAGGCTATGACCTTAATGGAGTACTTGATAAAGACTGGTTCAGAGCGCGTGGCCCAGCAGTGCCGAGAGAACATTTACGCGGTGCAGACACTGAAGGATTTTCAATATATCGATCGAGATGGCAAGGATCAGGGTGTGAACGTCCGCGAGAAGGCCAAGCAGCTTGTGGCTTTGCTTAAGGATGAGGAGCGTTTGAAAGAAGAGCGTGTGCACGCGCTGAAGACGAAAGAGAAAATGGCTCAGACGGCAACAGGTACCTGACCTTGTCTGTGTTTTTTTTTTTTTAGGGGCACGTGGATGCAGGCAGGAATCAAAAGCAGTCGCACTTTGGCAAAAATGTACTCTTGCTTTTCAACAAAAGTTTCTATTGGCTTTTACTCCTGAGGGTTTCAATTGAATGAATGAGCGATAGCTGAGAATAAAGCCGTGGATCCGCAGATTAAAAGGATTCCCAAACTTTGATCCTTAGAAATAAGTCGTTTGATTTTGGTTTGAGTTATTATTGTAAAGGAACAGTGACGTTTTTCTAGCAAAATACGCTCTTCAATATGGGAGCTGTAAAACTGTGCAGTCATTTTCTTATAAAAACAGGATTGCCAGATTTCCAAAATCACAGAATGGGACAGCCACCATGTCGAGTGACCAAAAGAGAAACAAAATGTTAAGTAATTAAGGAAGACAAAAAAAAAAAAGAGGTTATCCAACCCGCTATATCCTAACTACAGGGTCACGGGGGTCTGCTGGAGCCAATTCCAGCCAACACAGGGCGCAAGGCAGGAAACAAACCCCGGGCAGGGCCCACACACCAAGCACACACGGGACAATTTAGAATCGCCAATGTACCTAACCTGCATGTCTTTGGACTGCGGGAGGAAACCCACGCAGACATGGGGAGAACATGCAAACTCCACGCATGGAGGACCCGGGAAGCGGACCCAGGTCTCCTTACTGCGAGGCAGCAGCCCTACCACTGTGGCACCGTGCCACCCTCTATTGATAAACATTTAAACAATTTGCCGTGTAACTGATAGACAATTTTCGCATTAATTAATTTGACTTCATCATTTCTCGGTGCTAGGATTGCCAGCGCACTCAAAAAAAAAAAGGGAGATCATTGTAATTAAATTATAATCTATACAGTATATATAAAAGCCAAATACCACTGACTCACTCATCATGAAATCTCCCAAACCCTGAGGACTTGGGACTTGAAATTTGGAATGTAGGTTACCCTTGGCCCGTAGGTGCTCGCTAAGAAACGGTTTTAAACATTTCGTGGTCCAAGCGCAAAATTCCTTGTAGTTCTTTAGACCCATTTGTATGTCTGTCCGCTTTTCACGAGAGAACTACTTAACGGATTTAGATGGGGCTTTTTTTTTTTTTCTATTATTTGCTTGAACATTCCATTGATTTTGCAAGTTTCTCATAGCGCTAAGTATCATAGTTCGCTTTTGGTACCGATTTATTAGCGCAAATCAAAGAGAGACTCATCGGGCTGTGGGGAGGGGGGCGGGGCCCTTCACACTCACACGTCTGCCTTGGGGCGTAACCTTAACTCCGCTTAGTTAGTGAACGAGAGAACTGCTTAACGGATTTAGATCTTTTTTTTTTTTCTTTCTAGAATTTGCTTGAACATTCCGGTTGATTTTGCGACTTCCCTCATTGCGCTAAGAATCATAGTTCAATTGCAGGAGTGATATATTCGCGCTAATATGAGACAGAGGCTGCGGGCCGAGGGGAGGGGCAAGAGTGACGTCAGGAGTGGGGAGCTGGGCGGGGCCTCCTCACTGTCCTGTTTCACTAATACGCAGGCAAAGCCGCAGGGGATGGCTAGTTATAGATATATAAACATGTAAATACATCTATAGATGAGACCATACATAAAATAGTCACAGAAGAATCATTACTGTCAAAATGAATTGCACACGAGCTTAAGCTGCCACGATGAGCACGAGAAACGTACAACAACACGCGTACACGAACACAGACGATTCAAACACTCTGATTCAGCCGACAGTAACAAATTTTATTCAAAAAAGGTGCTGCACCAGGCTGTCTACAAAAATTTAGCGAGCCTCTTAAACTAGATATTCGATATAAAAGATTTTTTTTTTTTCTACGTACAATTTTTGTTCAGTTGGGATTTTCAGAGGCATTATGGGATTTGTCTGAACTTTGGACAGTCCCTCTCAAATCAGGACCTCTGGCAACCCTGCTTATAAATCACCAGGAAAAACGAGTTGAAAGGAAACATGAAAAAAATGTGGCTAGGCCCCTTTAAGAAGTCTTTGTTTTAACAGCAAACCGTAATATTTAATGTGTGAATTCGGATGTGAGTGTCAAGAAGCTTAGTGTCCTGGGAACCAAGTTACCCAAACTCTTCTCTAACATTTCACTCTGATGCTGATCTTTCTGATCATAAAATAGGTCATTACGATAGCAATTGACGAGAAGAATTCAGAATTCATTGCAGAATTGCGGTATTTGAGAGTTCCTCAAGAGCGCCTCTTTCTCTTGCATCATTAGGCTCAAAAACCTAATTGGCATATTGTCATCTCATAACAGGCATAAGTTTCCAGTTTGGTATTTTTCCATCAAGTCGTTTCAGCTCAAGACCATCCTGAAGAAAGTGTGACACACAGAAAGACAGACACACACCCATCATTGAGAGATCTATTTTTTGGTATCGGGGGACTCTAAAACCTCGAGTTGACGAATCTAAAGCTTTTGTTCCTCCCCCATAGATGACCGGTTATAGTGGGGTGCAAAGCAAAAATAAATAAATAAAAATGATCCTTTGTAAAGATGCAGCCATTTTCATATAAATCGCCAGCTCACTTTAATTGCTGCGTTGATTTCCTGGGAGTTGAGATCTTAAGTCTTGGACCATTGACATCACCAGCCTGCTCTTCTCTGGTGATTCAACTCCTCGATCATGGGGGTTGCGTTCCAGAACCCCCCACGAAAGGTGAAAATCCACAAAGTAAAAACCCTATGTTTATATGGTTATTTTTATATATTTTAAGCCCTTATAAACTCTCCCACACTCTTGTAAACATTTCCCGCACAGTTATACAGCATAAACCCTTTATATTCTCTTAGACATTAGGTAAGATTCGTTTAAATTATGTATGTAAACACACAGTTTATGTACTACGTACAAACATACGTGTCGTATATCATTGAGGAGTTTTATTTAATGCGTAATGATGCCGTAATGGCGTCCTACAGCGGTGTAGCTGTTCCCTTCCTTCAGCATATCCAAACCTTTTACCTTTTCAGCAATCGTTAACACTTGGGTACGGCCCCTGAAGCAGTAGCAGGAGCAGATTGTTTTGGAGCCATAACGAAGGGCTTGACTACGCACAAAGATAAAGACAAAAGAGCACAAAAGTTAACTCTTTACACAGCGAAACACGTTGATACCGAATGAGCGAGACGAGATGCTGGCTAACGCAAAGCGGAATTGAATGCTGAATTCAATCAAATGAATTCAATAAAATGAATGTAATTGATTTTAACTGTGTGTTTTTATTAATGTCTTGTATTTTCGTTCTGCAGCACATCTTGGATGTTCTGCTGAATGACAAATAAAATTGAATTGATTGATTGAATTGATTGATTGAATGCTGCTGTCCGTCGCTGGGCCAATCAGCACCCAGGAACTTAACCGTGTGCTCTGATTGGGTAGCTTCTCAGCCATCTGCCAATAGCATCCCTTGTATGAAATCAACTGGGCAAACTAACTGAGGAAGCATGTTCCAGAAACCAAAAGACCCATTGTCAGCAGAAACCCGTGTTATATATTTAGATATGCTTACATATAAAATCCGCGATAGGGTGAAGCCGCGAAAGTCGAAGCGTGATATAGCGAGGGGTTTCTGTTTATGAAAATAGCAGCATCTTTACAAAGGATTGTACATTAAATATTGCTTGCTGTTAAAAGACCTCTTAAATGAGAATAGTCATGTTCTTCTATGTTTCCTTTTAACTAATGTTCTTTAATATTTTGCCTCCCATCTGCATCCCCACATCCCAAGGGCATGTGTGTTAAGTTGACTGCTGATTTCAAATTGGCCTGTGTGCGTGCGTGCGTGTGTGTGTGTCTGTGTCTGTGTGTGTGAGACGGTGTCCTGCAATAGACTGGCGCTCCTATCAGAGTTGCCTCCTTTCTTGCAGCAGACACTAATCCGCACGTGTGTCAAACTCCAGTCCTGGAGGGCCGCAGTGGCTGCAGGTTTTCATTCTAACCATCTTCTTACTGTGACCAGTTTTTGCTGCTAATTAACTTCTTTTGCCTTCATTTTAATTAACTTGACTCGGGTCCCTTAGCCAAACAATAATGAGACACAAAACAAGCCTCCACATGACCAGCTCATCTGGGCCCATCACACACTATCTGAAAATAAAGCTCACCAAAACATTTTGACGTGTTCTTAGAAAAAACAGAAAATCAACAGTTTTAGAAATGTCTGCTGTGGCAGAATGAGAGCAGCAACAGGCCACTGAATGAAATAACGGGTTTAATTAACAGCAAGAATCGACTTCTCATTAAGAAAGTGGTTGGAATGAAATTGGTTGGAGTTTGAAGCCCCAGTTCAGCTGGTCATCTGTTGGCTTGTTTGATATCTCATTTCTTTTTGGCTGTCATTTAATGAAGAAAATAATTAATTCAGAGGACTGAATCCTTAAAAACAGGGCCATTAAAATGAAGGGAAGAAGAATTTAATTAGCAGTGAAAACTGGGCACTGATTAGGAAAAGGGTTAGAATGAAAACCTGCATCCACTGCGGCCCTCCAGGCCTGGAGTTCGACACCCCAGTGCTAATGGGATAGGCTCAGACACCCTGCAGCCCTGAACCGGATTAAGCGACTCCTTTCTGCGTAGTCCAAAACAAGTGTCAGTTTTTTAAAAGATATTTAGAGCGCTGAGAAGTTCAATCAGTCCTCATTGTATATAACACTAGCAGCAAGTAATTAAGGCAGAGCTATGGAAATTCTATAAATGATGTTTTCCAAAGCGCGTCGTCCAAGAGACAAATTTATTTCATGACACAACATCCAGGAAAAGGCACCGTCTTTAAAACTCCATTTTTCAGCTCATTTGGATTTTGCTCCCACAAACTAGACCAGTACGTTGCTGGCTGAGCACTTAGCAGTTGCCTCTTTAGACTTGTATGCACCCGTGTAGTGAAGAGGACAATCCAAAAAGGTGCCCCCGGGTCAGTAGTTTGAATTCCAAAGTGGTCTATTGAGTCTTCTTGACAATGTGTGTTATATATGGAAACATTTTTCTGAGATTGATCCAAGGGTGTGGAATTTTATATAAAGAATAAGCACACCTACTGTACATACCCCCCCCCCCCCCCCCCCCCCATCATATACATTGATCTTTATATATTGGATTGTTGTTATTAGGCTGTCCTGTCATAGGGACCCTCCATACTCTTTTAATTGACTCCAGAGAGCTCGAAAGATTTAAAATAGTTCATTTGTTAAATGAGATGAAGGGACATACAGGTAGCATAACATTTTGTGGAGCCCACCTTGACAAATGTAAACCCCGGCCTATTAGCAGTCAGTGTTAGCGCCATGGATGGACTGAGTTCAGTGCTGGGAATCGCACTGTGGAAGCGTTATTCCATTTACGGAGCCACCTCAAAGCCACAACAACAATAAAATAATAACAACAGCAGCAACAACAACCAAAAAAATCCCTAAACAAATAATTTTATACTTGTGATAAAGAGTCATCCAACATCCAGATCCACAATCGGGGTCCGCCTGGAGTTGGAGGAGATGAACGCAGAAGGTGGCCCTCTGTGCTCAGTCTGTTTATCTTCTGTGTGAGGCCTAAACTTCCAAAGAACCAGGGTGGTGCAGCTCTGGCCCCCCAGTTATGGGTGTCTTGAAGGGGCTGGCTGTTCGTTGTTGGTTTGGTGCAGTAAATCGATCCATGACTGAGCGAGGAGTTTTATACCTTCTGGAGCTCTAGTCAAAACAGCAAACTTTATCTGGGTAGCAGAGGCCAAAACAAATTCTTTCCTACAGAGTTAAGGGCGCAATAAATGAAAGCAAAAGGGAGAATGCATGATAAAACGAAAAGGAATGTACTGTGACATGGTGATTAGTCATAATAAGTAGACATAAATATATTTGCATAACAGTAGTGTTTCATAAGCAGGCTACTAACGAGTTCAAAGCTTATTAAATATACATCCAGAATATTCTTAATCGTCACTGCGGCCTTGAATTGGCATACTTTAGAGTCGCACGGAGTACCCCGTCTGCTGATATCTTCAAATTCTACATTGACTACTCAATGGGCGCAAATGAATCTAAAGAAGCGGCTGCTTGGTGCTCAGCCAGCAATGGACTGGTTTTAATCCTAATAAGCTGAAAAATGGAGTTTGTTTCTGTAGATGAAACACCACAGGCTGATCATCTGATTATCCAACTCGAATTTTAGAAAGGAGGATTCGGGTTTGTCGTAAGGAAAAGCAGCACTGACTGAATGGGGGAGGCCCAAGTCTGGGAAACCCCGGTGTAGTCGAGCAGATTCATCGGTCTGTGCTGTAATAATAATAATAATAATTCATTAATAATAATTCATTACATTTATATAGCGCTTTTCTCAGTACTCAAAGCGCTGTCCACACAGGGAGGAACCGGGAAGCGAACCCACAATCTTCCACAGTCTCCTTACTGCAAAGCAGCAGCACTACCACTGCGCCACCTGTAAGACGCAGGTGGGGGCTTTAACTTACAAGAAAGTTCAGGGTCTTGGACAACTACAGCCTGTCCCGTTGTATTTGAGACAAGAAATAGCAAGCAACCCTGGGTGGGTCCTCACGCCCTGCTGCACTGTCGCCAAACCAGTTTACCTTCATACCTTTTGGGTGGAAAGCAAAAGTACCCAGGGAGACGTCTCGTGGAAGCGACGAGAAGACGCTACCTGCACGCGACTGAGACTTGGGGGGGGGGGGGGGGGGGGGGGGGGGCACGGGCACGCCCCAAATGTTTGTGAGTGAGGTGGCAGTGTGATGCTCTCGAGTGGCACAGGCAACACGCTTCATTTGGGTGCTGCAAGTGTGGCTGGCGTTTTGTCAGAATGTTTTTTGCTCTTTGTAAGAAAATAATAGAAAGTGGCGTTTGGAGGATTTGAGGCATCTAATAACTGCCATCCGAATCTGTCTGTCTCTGGTAAATGGAAATTTGTTATTTATTGAGAATAATTGGAGATATTGCTTTAGCAAATTCAGCTTATATATAAAAAAAAAAATGGAATTCTGGGTAGCTTTTTCTTTTTTTAAATGAGCACCAACCTGTTAGGAATTTTATTTTTTCCCCCTAATCTCCCCGTTGAAATTTCGACAGTGGAGTAACTGACAAGCCTTTCTACCCTTCGTCATTTTTCTTTTTTTTTTTTATATAACAGTGCTGTGAAAAAGTATTTGCCCCCTACCTGATTTTTTTTTTTTTTTTTTTGCACGTTTGTCACTTATGTAAATGTTTCAAATCATCAAACAAATTTAAATATTAGACAAAAGGTAACCAAAGTAAACACAAAATGCAGTTTTTAAGTGATGATTTTATTTATTAAGGAAAAAAAAGAACTATCCAAACCTACAGTACATGGCCCTGCGTGGAAAAGCAATTGCCCCCTAAACCTAATAACTGGTTGTGCCACCCTTAGCAGCAAAATCTGCAACCACGCGTTTTGCGATAACTGGCAATGAGTCTTTCACATCGCTGTGGAGGAATTTTGGCCCCCTCTTGTTGTAATTCCGCACACATTGGAGGGTTTTCCGAGCATGAACCGCTTTTTTTAAGGTCATGCCACAGCATCTCAATTGGATTCAAGTCCCGACTTTGACTAGGCCGCTCCAAAACCTTCATTTAAGCCTTTCAGTGGTGGACTTGCTTGCTGGTGAGTTTTGGATGATTGTCCTGCTGCAGAACCCAAGTGCGCTGCAGCTTGAGGTCACAAACTGATGGCCGGATACTCTCCTTCAGGTAGAAAGCAGAATTCATGGTTTCATCAATCACAGCAAGTCGTCCAGGTCTTGAAGCAACAAAGCAGTTCAAGACCATCACACCTCCACCATCATGTGTGACTTTTTCTGAAATGCACTGTTACTTTTATGGCAGACGTAACAAGATGCACACTTTCCAAAAAGTCCAACTTTTGATTCTTCAGTCCACAGAATATTTTTCCAAACGTCTTTGGGATTGTCGGGATGTTTTTTTGGCAAAAGTAAGACGAGCCTTTATCATCTTTTTGGTCAGCAGTGGTTTTCACCTTTGAACTCTGCCCTGTGTGCCATTTTTGCCCAGTCTCTTTCTTATGGTTGAGTCATGAACACTGACCTTAACGGCTGCAAGTGAGGCCTGAAGTTCTTCAGATGTTGTTCCGGGTTCTTTTGTGACCTCTTGAGGGTGTACTCGCTGCACTCTTGGGGTAATTTTTGTAAGCCGGCCACTCCTGGGAAGTTTCACCACTGTTCCATGTTTTCTCCTTTTGTGGATAATGGCTCTCACCTTTAGAAATGGCTTTGTGACCTTTTCCAGACCGATTGATGTCAATTACTTTGTTGCTGAACTTTTCCTGAATTTCTTTAGATTGCGGTGTGATGTCTTCCTTTTTGGGATCTTTTGGCCTACTTCACTTTGTCTGACAGGTTCTATTTAAGGTCTGGCAGTAATCAGGCCTGGGTATGGCTGGTGAAATTGAACTCGGCTTTCCAAAAAATGTGATTAACCAGTTACTTCATGATTTAACAAGATGGGGGCAATTACTTTTTCACATAGGGCCATGTAGGTTTGGATATTTTTTTTTTCCGTAATAAATAAAATCATCACTTAAAAAAACAACATTTTGTGTTTACTTGGGTTATCTTTATCTAATATTTAAATTTGTTTGATGACCTGTGTGGCAGACGTTCACCAGGACACCTGGAAGGACGACGGACCAGGGGAGGGGCACTATCTTTCCTTGGGCGTAAGAGGGCAGCCCCCCTGGATTCCATCAGGGCCATGGAGATGGAGCTGGGAAGCTCAACCCTGTGGTGACCTGTGGTCACCACCAGGGGGCGCCTGGATGGTCCTGGAGGACAGCACTTCTGCCACACCAGGAAGTGCTGCCAAACCAGGAACTACATACGCCCGGAGTGCTTCTGGGTGCAAGGGCAGCACTTCCGCCATACCAGGAAGTGCTGCCAGAAGACCATTACAGAGCCCATCTAGGGCGAGATAAAAGGGGCCGCCCAACTCCCTTCGAGGAGCCGGAGTCGGGAGGAGGAAGACGGAGCTTGCGAGAGGGGAGTGGAGGCGGCTGAAGGAAGGAAAAGGACTGAGTGTAGTGTGGTGATTTGTGCACTGTGTTGGTGTTGTATGTGGCACAATAAAGGGTGCGTGTTTTGAACATTCGGAGTCCGTGTCTGTCTGTGCCGAGGCCGGTCTTTCACACCTGAAAAATGTAAGTGTGACAAATGTGCAAAACAAAAAAATCAGGAAGGGGGCAAATACTTTTTCACAGCGCTGTACACTTTTCAGATGCCCATTTGCTTCATGGTTATAATTAGCAGCATCATGGAGGAGCACAGATTTCTTTGTTTTGCCCTCCCATCACTTTTCAGAGTGCGTAGTAAGAAGTCATAAGAGCTGTCATGAGCCGTGAAGAGGGGCGCCTTGACAATGCAGAACGGCGCGGCTTCGCTGTGGCACCTGAAGTGGGCAGAATGAGCGTCGGCTGGAAGCAAGCAATGCTTACTTTTTCTTTTTCATATCCATAAAATATTGTCACTTTGTGTTCTGCTCATAATGCTGATAAGCATTTTATCATTGTTCATATGAATGAAATGTGCAGTTTGTGTTTTAATGAGAAAGTCCATTTGTCTCCCAAGTAACCTTTCTTGCTAGTCAGGACTTCTTCAAGTTCAACTGCTTTGACTGGCATCACCAGCCAGCGCCACTCCTCTTGGAGCTCCACACAGTAGTAGTAATTGGTTAAGGCTCATTTTTATATACAATTTATATTGTAAGCCATCCTGTAAAGTCCATACTGTCAAAGTGATAAGGTGGTGGCTCTGATATACAAGGTGATGCTCTAAACTCTCATAATTGTTCTTTCCCTTCATTTTTTTTTTTAAGCATCCTCTACTCCTTCAGGAATGAGTTCTTCTGGCCTGACTTCTTCAGGCATGTCCGGGGGCTTGTCTACTGATGCGGAACAGGCATGGCCACAGAGCAGCGGCGAGGAAGATCTTCAGCTACAGCTCGCTCTGGCTATGAGTAAAGAGGAAGCAGAGCAGGTGAGTTGTCGATCTGTAGCCAGACGTCTGGTAGAAAGTGTTGTAATGGTGACCGGGGAAATCCCCCTTAGTAAAATGATAAGCAATCTGTCTGTGTGTCTCTAGAATCTGAAAAGATGGTGCAACACAAACTGTGTTTTTATTTTTTTTTAGTAGTAAGCTTCATTGCATTTACCATTCCAACAGGTGGTGCATGACAAACATTAATACAGCTTTGATAAATCCCACTCCAAATAGCATATAACGGAGACCTATGCATTGCATTTGTCATTCCAACAGATGGCACATCACAAACATTTGTTGCAATGCATTTGTGGTGCCTGCATTTTCAATGCATTTTCTTACTACATGCATTACAAGTCGCATTCCACCGGTTGTCGCTCTACAAATGTTAACGCTTAGCTGAGACCTATGCATTGCATTTGTCATCATCTCAATAGATGGCGCATCACAAACATTTTAGTAATTATATGTATTGCATTTGTCATTCCAGTAGATGGCACATCAAACATTAACACCGCTTTTATGAATTCCATACCAAACGGCATTTAACAGAGAGCTATGCATTGCATTTGTCATTGCAATGCATTTTATTGCTACAAATGTGTTTGGTGCCTGCATTTTCAATGCATTTTCTTACTACATGCAGAGCACCAACTGTTGGAATGTAATTGGTAATGCAAGTGTTAACGCCAAGGTCTGTGTTGATTACTTAGATGAGACATATGCATTGCGTTTGTCATTCTAGTAGATGGCGTATCACAAATATTAACACTGCCTTTATGAATTCTGTACCAAATGGCATTTAACAGAGAGCTATGCATTGCATTTGTCATTCCAACACATGGCACATCACAAACATTTGTTGCAATGCATTTTATTGCTACAAATGTTTTGTGGTGCCTGCATTTTCTTACTACATGCATTACAAGTCATATTCCAACGGGTTGTCGCTCTACAAATGTTAACGCTTAGCTGAGACCTATGCATTGCATTTGTCATTCCAACAGATGGCACATCACAAACATTTGTTGCAATGCATTTTATTACTACAAATGTTTGTGGTGCTTGCATTTTCTTACTACATGCATTACAAATTACATTCCAACAGTTGGTGCTCTGCAAGTGTTAACGCCAAGGTCTGTATTGATTACTTAGATGGGACATATGCATTGCATTTGTCATGCCAGTAGATGGCATATCACAAACATTAACACTGCTTTTATGAATTCCATACCAAACGGCATTTAACAGAGACATATGCATGGCATGGAGCACTGCATGCATTAATGCTGAGGTCCTGGTTGCTTTCTTAGATGGGTAGCACAGTGAGTACATTATAATTTCTAAAGGAACTGGAAGAAGTAGCTTTTTAGAAAATGTAAATATCTATGGGCCTTTATGTTTAACTTGGTTTTTTATTTGCATCTTATTTTAGTACCGTGGGTCTGTGAGTTTCACTTGAATAAAATGAAATCCTTAGACGTGGGCAGGGAGTGTGTCCCCTTGGTGGGTACAGTTCTAAACTGCATGGCACTAGAATGCCAGCATTAGTGATCCTCAATGGGTTCACCTCATCAGATGGCTTTGAACGGAGACATCCGCATTGCGTAGTGCCCCAGAAACGTTAACGCTGAGTTCTGCGTTGATTGCTTGGATTTCAGCACATCTTAGATAGGGAGCATGGCTCGTGTTTTATGTTTGCGTAGGCCCCATATGATGTCCGACACAAAAGGAAAACAACACGGTGCCTGTAACTGTTTTTATTTAACAATTTAAGAAAATCAACGACGATCACCTTCAACACAGTCCCCTTCTGGGTTGACACATAGCTGCTTACGACGTGGCGAACATTCCAAGTAATTCTGCAGATTAATGCTGAACGATTAATTGCATTTTTATCGTTCTTGTGATAAGTCATTTCTGCTGTAACCCTATTGCTGCGTCAACTGTATAGCAGCAATAAACTTAAAACAGCAGTTAGGCAAATAACTGAAGTACAAAGTAAAAGGCTGAGAGCAGAGAGACTCTCATGCTGCCCACGCTCACTGTAGACAGTTACGTCGTATGTGTAAGAGGCGCAACAGCAGCTCGGTGGCCGTCACCTCGTTTATTAGCTATGCTGAAAACTCTGGCTTAAAAGGAGAAGATTTAGTCTGCAAACGAGCCAGCAAATCTGTCGTATGGCAGTACTTTGCCTTTAAATGGGAAGACCATTTACAAACGCGGGTATTTTGTAAATCATGTCGAGCGAAGGTGGCTTCTGTGAGAGGAAACATAACAAGCCTGTTCCACCATTTGAAACACAGTCCTAAAGAGCAGTCCGAAAGAGTGCTGTGCACAAAAATGCGTAAGCTGCATGGCCAGATTGAAGACAAAATCTGAACCATCTAAACGAGCCATTCATTTTCTCCAAAAGTTTTTAATGCGCGTCGCCATACGAGCCCGGGTGCCGACATCCAAAAGAAATAGCGCAGGCCATTACTCGCACTACCTGTACCAATAAATACTGTCCAAAAAAAAACGGTTTTGTGTACCTTAACAACCTTGACCAAGATTCCATCCCTTACGTATTTTTCCCAAGTCGCCATGCCGTGTTACAAACTGGTACTGGAAGAGATGAAAGACATGGAATTCTTCGCAAGCACAACCGATCTTTGGTCAGGCAGGACAAACAGAGGCCTACATAAATAAGCCTGACAATTCACTTCGCCGACTGACTTTGAATTAAAGACTCGGTGTTTATAGACATGGGCGGCACGATGGCACAGTGGGTAGCGCTGCTGCCGCCTCGCAGTTAGGAGACCTGGGTTCGCTTCCCAGGTCCTCCCTGCATGGAGTTTGCATGTTCTCCCCGTGTCTGCGTGGGTTTTCTCCCACAGTCCAAAGACATGCAGGTTAGGTGCATTGGCAATCCTAAATTGTCCCTAGTGTGTGTGTGCTTGGTGTGTGGGTGTGCTCTGTGGTGGGCTAGCACCCTGTTCGGGGTTTGTTTTCCTGCCTTGCGCCCTGTGTTGGCTGGGATTGGCTCCAGCAGACCCCTGTGACCCTGTAGTTAGGATATAGCAGGTTGGATAATGGATGGATGTTTACAGACATCATCCCTACTTCTGCAAAGAACACCGTGGGGAAAATTTAGCTACGGGATTACGTGAGGTTTTGGCTAGCTGGTGTTTATGTGAAGATGGACAGGTGTGTTTTACTACTGACAATGCGAAAAATGGGAACAAAGCCACTGAAGTAAATGACGGGCACAGGCTGCACCTTGCCGTTAGTTAGTGTTTATTTTATTTAAGAGATTTAACTGGCTAGTAACACAGAGTAATGCGGAGTTAAAAATGTTTGCCGTTCTGTTCTTGCGTTTACCGTGTTTGGCAGACACCTTAAGGGCGAAGTAGCACTAGTGCTATGTGCTCAGTAGGTAAACGTTTCAGACCAGAGTTGCTAACAAACCGAATTCCTGAGCTAAGATAAAAGAAATCGTCAGGTAAGTCCAACCCAATCCAACTCAACCCCGACGCCCGTTTTTCCTGAAGTGCATTGCTGCCTGTTGTGTGATGCGGTGGGCAGTTGCACCCTAAGGACTTGGTTGTTAACTTTTGCTGCAATCTGGTTTGATAGTTTTATTTATTTAAAATGGGGTGTTTATAGGCCCAGAATAATTGACAGCATATTTTTTGAGAAGCCAAGCAAAATGACCCCTTTTATTGGCTAACTATAAAGATTACAATATGCAAGCTCTCGAGGCAACTCAGGCCCTGATTACATCTTGCCTGAAGAAGGGGCCTGAGTTGCCTCGAAAGCTTGCATATTGTAATCTTTATAGTTAGCCAATAAAAGGGGTCATTTTGCTTGGCTTCTCACTACATCAGAAACTTCAAAAGACTTTGATGGAAAGTTATCTTATAAGAAGATCTTCACCTTACATTGTTCTCCTCTCCTGCTAAATGAATCATAGCCTGAAAGGGTTTTTAATTTTTTAATTTAAGATGTCTCACTTAAAGGCTTTTCCAATGTTATTTGTCCTAGTGTGTATATAAACACCAGGAACTCCAGTTTCTGTATTACATCTGCCTGAAGAAGGGGCCTGAGTTGCCTTGAAAGCCTGCATATTGTAATCTTCTTAGTTAACCAATCAAAGGGGTCATTTTGCTCGACTTTTCACTACATTCATAACGGCTAACACGGTATGACATGCTAGTACACAACATATTTTTTGTAAATGTTTTGCAGCATGTATTGCTTTTTTTGTTGCACAAAACGTTTACTTTTTCGCAGTATTGACTGTGTATTTTTTTGAATTTTAATAAAATTTGTCTGTTTTGGCAGCTTGCATAATTGGTGAAACTGCACAGTCCACAACCCCCTAATTTATTGTGTTATTTGTTATTGCGTCGTCATTTTCCCAATATTGTACAGCCTTAACACATCTTCTACCCACCATTCAAAAATGCATGCACTTTTCGCCGCAGCCCTCCGTCATTAATTGAAACGTTTCCGTCCCGGATTTCTTCAGTTTCACAATGTCAACTTTATTTATATAGCACATTTAAAACAACATAGGAATGCTGTGGCCAAAGTGCTTTAAGGTAATAGAATAAAAGAAAAACATACAATTAACATGAATAACATATATAGAAATAAAATAAATGAACATAAATAAAATAAATAGAAGTAATCTTACATAATCACAATGAGGAAACCATCAGTATTACTGAAGGTTACAGAATGCAAGTGAATAGAAATGAGTCTTTAATCTCGTTTTGGACAGTTCAGTTGTAGACGACTTCTTTATGTGATGAGGTAAAGAGCATCACAGGCAAGGCGCAGCAGCTGCAGAAGCTCTGTACCCCTTAGTTTTACACTTGGTACGAGGGACAACAAGAGACAACTGACCAGAAGATCTAAGCACTCTAGATGGCTGGCGTAAAATACACAATTCAGATAAATAGGCAGGAGCAAGCCCATGTAACAATGTAAAAACTAGCAACAAGATTTTAACGAGAAGCTTGATGTTCACTGTTGCTCAAATGAGGGTACGAAAACGTCAGTGTCTGAGCACACATCCACTCGTACTGAGTGAAGCGATTGACTTGAGCCTTTCCTCACTGTGTTAAGTTAGAGCGGGTTCTCTAGCCATCTCTTTGTTTCTCCCCTCCCACTCTTGGTTCCCGAGTTATAAGATGAATCTTGCGTTTATTTTGTGTCGGACCTCGTATGTTTTCTTTTAAACCACATTGATAGGATTGTTTTTTGCAATAAGAACGCTAGCATTTAGATTGTGTCCAACATCACAATTAATCCTTGCTGAGGATGAAAACCAACTCCCCTGTGTTTACAGTTCATGGATTTACCCCACATAGTAACCACAGGGTTTGAAGTATAGAGAGGGATTTGAAGTGTGATTTGTTGAAGGTAAACCCACCAGAGAGTGGCGCGTAGTATTTGCAGTGTGGGTTTCACCAGATCACTAGTTTTAGTGTACAGATATATATATTTTTTTTTTTTATCAAAACAGACTTATACCATTGTGATTTGTATTACACCTATCCCCTTTTTAAAATCTCAAGCGCTTTTTTCATGGTCAGAATATGTGCCCAACAGAATGCGGATTCAGGCCTTCAGATGCCGGTCTTTAGCCACTTTGTCTTAAGACTTGGACAGTTTTTGCTTTATGTCAGGTGCAGAATGAATCGATCGTTAATGGCTTAAAAATACAACACTGGCCGTCGACGTGATTTTATTTTTGCGTCAGTAATGATTTACAGATGCATTAAGGGCGTCCGCACCGTATAAGAGCTGAAGCATAATTCACATTGTGGCGCACTTTGATGGGTCAGGACGAAGCCAAACACTCTGCCTGCAAGTAAAATGGTTTGACAGGGCAGGCCATTTCAGCACCTCCTAAATAAATCCAGAAGAGAGCAGAGCAAGTTTAATGTGCTGGTAAGGCAAATATGGAGCCCAGATGTCTAGTACAACTACAACTAATGTCAATTTTGTGAAATAGGCCGGAATGTCTAAGACAACGTCAGACCTCACACCTCTGTTTGTCCAATCACAGGTGCTTTTATTTGTTAGCCACCTGCCCATTCAGTTTTGACCAATTGGCGATTACATTGCTGATTTCTGTATGGCAGAACAGGAGACTTTTTTTTTTTTTTTATGTATTAGGGGGCTTCGCCCCCTGCTCGCTTCGCTAGCCAACCCCCATGCTTGAGCTACACGTTAGCCTCTTTGTGGTTCTGCCGCTTGCGTATGGGGATGCGGATGTACAATTTACTATTTTACATTACAGTGAGTAATTAACCATATTAAAAAATATTAAAACATAGTAATTTGAATGTAAATTATGTTTCATGTTGCATTCGAATTATTCGTTGCGTAATATGATTTAATTGTGTTTGGCTTTGGAAATTAACACGCATAAACTTTTTAAACTAACACTTTTACTGTAAAACTTAAGTAAAAACAATTTTTTTAATTAAATTTTTGTCAATATCACATTGAATTTTGATTCTGTGTTTGGACTTTCATCATGACAACGCAACGTATAACTGCCCGTGAGTGAATTTCGTTTCTCTCTATTAAATAAAACGACTTTTTCGAATGTTTGACTTTGAGATTTGTTAATCGTCTTTGAAAAAGCTATTCTAATGGGAAACTGTTAACATTTTAATACGAATGGCATATCAAGATCTCTCTGGTGTCTAATGTTATCTGTGGAAGGTGTACTACGTAACCTTTCTTGGATACATCCTTCTTTCAACAGTAATTTTTACAGTGGAAGACCAGACCGTGTTAACCATTGTAGATATTCTTTGGGATATTGTAAGTTGATGTTTTCGCCATGTTACCAATCAACATTTTTGCCGTTAATTCGTTTGACTTCATCGTTTCTTGGTGCTAGGATTGCCCGTGTACTCATTTCTTCTGTTGATAACCCTTTGGGATGAAATTCTCCAATAAGATTTTGACATAATACGTCTTCTTTAATTGGGAACTTAAAGTGAGGAAAACGTTAAAATGTATAAGAGCTGAGACAGCAGGTCCTGTGTCTGTCAAAAGCATTCACACGAATGAGAGGTGAGAGGGCCGTGTGTGTGGTTGAATATGGTTGAGAGGAGGGCATGACTTGAAAAAAATCTCATGGCCAAAGTCTCAACTTGCGGGACTTGAAAAAATTTCCCAAAAAGTCTTGCCCCGTCGCAGGATTTTTTTTTATTATAATAGAGAGATATCCTCTGTTGACATGGATGAGGAAAAAGAGTCAACATATTGGCAATAATAATTCTTTACATTTATATAGCACTTTTTCTCACTACTCCAAGCGCTCTCCATGCAGGGAGGACCCGGGAAGCGAACCCACGGTCTCCTAATGCAAATCAGCAGCACTCTTTTTCACCGAGAGTGTTTAGACCAGCATTTATGGCACTGCGTTTCTGGACTCTTTATTCTTAAAATCGGACAACAGTTGTATTCTGGTTCCTGCCTTGTGCCCAGTGCTGCTGGGATAGATCAGCTTTTCCCTCCTCAGGGGCCAGACCTACAGTAGATTAGTGGGTTTATTCTGCTCTCCAGTTGCCATGTCGTGGTTTTTTGTGTAGCTTTCTGTTTCTTTGAGAACACATTGTTGACTTTCGCACTTCAGAAATGTCTTCGTCTCATTTCCATCCCCTGGACTTGCTCATAACATCGAGATGTCTGGGAAACATCAAAGACCCTCACCGTCTATTGTTTGAATTGGGGAGGGAGACTAGCCTATCATAAAGGGCTCTTATTTGCTCTTCACGCCACAATTTGATTTATCAACCAACCTAACATTTGAGGGATAAGTTCATTATTGTTTAAGTCAAAGTTATTTCTTTACAAACCTGGCATGTATCCATTTGCCATGCAAAACAGTTAAGCACATTTCATAAATTTAAAAAGAATGTCTTCCCTGCTTTGGCGCTTTCCATTGTAGACTATGGTGCATGGAGGAAAAGCTATAAAACATATCAAACGCGTCTATTTATTTATTTTTCCTGTCCTACTGAGGGATGTAGAATGTGAGCCATCAAACAAACTGAGCTTCTCTTCTGTATGTGAGGTTCATAGCTGCCATGCCTCTTAAAGGATCTGGCACTGTGTGGAGGGTTAATAGCTGTGGTGCCTACAGCCACAGTCTCTGACCTTTTTTCGTTTTTCCATTCGGTTTTATTACATACACACTTCCCTTCTATTTGTGAGGTTCAAAACACGTGTGTTCCTTACTCTTCGTCACTACATTCTATGCATTGTACTGCCATCTGAACACACATTGGTTCATAACTTTCGCACGTAAAGAGCCCACCCCAAACCCATTTGATTTTACCATAGCAGACTAGTTGGCCTGAGTTGTTAGGGATGTCACATCAGACGATCAGCTTCACAGGAGCCCGCTGCCGACTAACTAAGATTATCTAAATGACGGTCACGGCTGAAAATCACTTGAAAAGTCGTCTAATGTGACACGGGCTAATAGGCTGAATTTTTAGACATACAGTAGATCCAAATAACACCAGAATCTGTTGTGCTGCTTGCTGAATCAGGGAAAACAATTCATTCAACTTTACAAAATACAACTTTTCCTTCAGAGTTGTGTCCCACTGCTAATTGATTAGTTTCAGCTGTAGTTCTCGTGCTGATGTCTCATAGCCAGAAGTCAAAGGATGGGACACCAATGTTGGGAGACCTCCTAATCTGATTGAAATCCACACAAAATGTTGAGTGCAAGTCTGTGAGACCCTTACTGTTTTCTTGGGCTTAAATGTGTGAAACGTCTCCTGGGCTGAGGGCTGAGATGTGCGAATGAGTGGCTGGTCATGTCTTTTAAGAACGGACGCCAGCTTGGTTTGTTTGGCAGTTTTTTGTCCAAGCGGGTAGCCGGCCTTTGTACTGGCCTGTTGGACTGTAGAAGGATTGAAAAGTATAGCCCATAACTGGTGGGTGGCTTGGAAGTTCATATTAGCTACAGATTGACAGCATAGTTAACACATTTGGTAAAAAAAAATGCCAACTGAGATTGCATTCTTTGATCACTGTACCACTTTTGCATATGAATTAATCATATAACCTTTGTTCCAACATGTGCGGAAAAAGTATTTTGCTGGAGCACTCTGCTTTCACTGTCAAAATTCTACTTCTTCACTCTGCTCATTTTGGCGCAGGTTCCTTCACAGTACGATGGACCTACAACTTCCAGTGAATCAAATCGTATTTGTGTTCGTGAACCCTCTAACAGCAGGAGTAACGAAATGGAACGAAAAACAGCACCAAAAAAAGTAGGATATGGCAAAAAAATATCAACTTACTGTTAATCTCAAGGGCAAGTTTATAGTTAGCTAGTAGGTCAGGTCCAGTCTACGGGCTGTAGATTTCTGCCACCCTGGTCTTTTGCATAGTCACAGTAGGGCTTGAATTTCAGTATTGTGGGAGTCATGTATTTTATTTTAAAATCTTCCCATGTTTTAAAGTGGGGAAATTCAAGTGTTTTTAACTATTTTGTCCTGTTATGGTATGAATTCAGAAAAAGAAAACACAATTCATGCATGCTTTGAGAATACAACAATGTGAGCAATAAACTGTGAGCTGCATTTATTTTAATCTGTGGCATGTTCAGTGAGGGAATTAGAAATGATAGTGAGATGGATCGCTGGCTAATAAACACACCATTCATGGACTCCACATGAAAACCAAGTGTTCAGATTTCTCCTACAGTTGATTGTCTGTCCATCCATTTTCTAACCTGTTTATCCAGCTTTGGGATGCCTCCTATCCTGAAGGCACCAGGCACAAGACAGAAACCAACCTGGAAAGTGCACTGCACTGCAGGACACCCTCATGCTCACACTCGCTTGTACAGGCCAGTTTGGAGTTCACAGTTCACTTATCCTATTTATCATTGAGGTTTGAGAAGAACACCCAGGCAAAATTTTGGGAGAATTGGTTCAAACATATTTTTGCCTGTGTGGAGTTTTGACAAGTAGCAATCTCTGTACTTGTGGCCAGTTTAAAACAGTAAAAGAAAGAAATGCTCTGCAGTGGATGCCTAACAGTTCCGGTGTAAAACAACATCAAGCAAGTCAAGGATCTCAGATGCATGATCCAACCGTGATAGGCTCAGGTGCAGAATCATCATTTGAGGGGGCTGAAAAGGTTTTAAAAAATCTGTTCTTAGTACAACCATAGAGCAGTAGGGTAGAAAAATCTTTCTCAAAATATGTCAGGAAGGGGTATGTTTAAGAAGCAGAGGGGTGTCAGTATTACCAATGACAATACAAGCTAACCATTCAGAAATACCAACACAGCCATCCTTGAAGGGATGTGCAAAGACAGATCAGTAAAATATTGCAGTATTACATTGTGAGCCTGGAGGTTTGTTTTTGGAGGTCTAATAACGCTCGTCAGTAGACGGATTAGGAGAGCATGGGGAGGTCATGAGGTCGCTGGAAAGGGGTGTGTGGCGCTCCCGATATCTATGCAAAAGGGCGAAGGTCCAAGTCTTTAGAGTCCTGGTGCTTCCTATCTTGCAATGGTTGCGAGACATGGATGCTATCCAGTGACCTGAGACGAAGACTGGACTCCTTTGGTACTATGTCTCTCTGGAAAATCCTTGGGTACCGCTGGTTTGACTTTGTGTTGCTCATGGAGTCCCGAATGAGGCACATTACCTGCATTGTGAGGGAGCGTCAGTTGTGGCACTACGGCCATGTGGCACGTTTCCCTGAGGGTGTTTCGACTCATAAGATCCTCATTGTTGGGGACCTGAGTGGCTAAACCAGGTCAAGGGGTCACCCATGTAACACCTGGCTGTGGCAGATAGAAGGTCATTTCCAGAGGGTGGGACTGGACCGCGTCTACCCTGTTGCAAACCAGGATCCCAAGTTGTTTTGTCGTGTGGTGGGTGTGGCAACATGCTGTACCAGTGCATGCTCCCCAACTTGACTTGACTTGATAGCTCTCAATGCGGTAAACTGCAACGCTTCCTGATGGCGCCACAGCAAGATGCTCAAAAGACCCGAAAGTACCAAAATGGGCCTCATTACAGTTTAATCGGCTCAAGAAAATACTCGCTAAACCACTGCCTTTTATACCCTGGTGAACTGTTTAAACTATGGTCTGTTGTGTTCTAATACTGTGCTCATCTGCAGCATAGGCGAAATGGTAATTAAGATTTTCACGTTTATACCGTTTATTCTGGGTAATAATAGTGAGGGTATGCTCCATTATTACTCTGCTAAAACCGTGCACATCTATAGGTGAACCCACTACAGAATTAATCACATCCTAACATAGGATTATAGTGAACATTAGAAGTAAAGCTAAGTAGTGACGAAAGACAGATTACATTTTAGATATTGTTGAAGAGGACCTTCATGTAGAACCTGTTTGGATGCAGGCTGTCACGTCGATAAAAAAGCGGTCTCTCCCAAAAGAAGTTCCGGTTGTCATGGAGCAGATTTTTTTCTCATACTAACTAAAATGATCTCCGTGCACACTAGTGTTTCGACACCATTTATGATAAAGTTTGCCCACACCGGGCAGCAGCCGAAACAGGAAGAGGAAGTATGGAGAACAGCAATGGACAATACAAGAAACATTTAGTTTGGACTGATGTTGAAGTGGAATTATTATTATTGCAAGTAGTGCACGAGTATGAGGCGAGCAAAAACAGCTGAGAAAATGTAATGAGCAGAATCCAATCAAGGAAGGGTCACGTATTACGTGCAAACCAATTGGAGTGCAGTTAGTCTGCGTTTTCAAAGCTCTCCATTTTCACCCATCCATGATGTGACACACAACTGGCGTTTTTTAGAAGTTTACAGTTCTGGAGGGTATTTTCAAAAGTCTCTGTTTTCAAGGGTTGAAAACACTGGGGTATGTGGATAGAAGGCAAAAATGGAGACTAATGTGTCTGCATTTTGTAAACGAAAATGTAGTGGTGCACCCCATTACCTTTAGAACAAATGGTTAGATGTTTTATCTTTATTAACAGGATTTCCTTCTCTCAAAGCCAGAGACTGTTTCTTGCATAAATAAAGCAGTCTACCACAATAAATATGTGAATTTTAAAGACATGTAGACTGACATTATTTTCCAATATGGTGCACTACAGCAGCATGTCTTTGGGATGTGGGAGGAAGCGAGAATATGCATAGAAGTCCCACACAGTTGGCCAGGTGAGGATCGTTTGCGTGGCATTTAGGCCAGGATTTGAATCACAGGGCCACAGTGCTGCTCCCAGTCCCGTCTCCTCCTCAAGATTTGCTTACTTTAACCCATTAAGCTTGGCCTTATTTTTGTCCGTTTTCTGCTACTTTGATTTAACTGGCTATAGCTTCATCATCCTTTGTTCAATATTCACATTCTGCTTTACTGTTTTATGATAGATACTTTATTAATCCCAAGGGGAAATTCACATAGTGAATTCATAAGTGTCCATAAGGTACACATCCATTATTGAAGACCCATGTATCATTTTGAAGGGCAGACCTTACTGTCGGAACATATATAGTTGGTAAAGAAATGATATCGTGTATGCAAATTACAACACTAATAGTTGAAAGATTCAAAAACATATCTCAATTATATAAAAAAAAATCCTGCAACGAGACAAAACTTTTTTTGAAGAGAATTTTTCAAGTCCCGCAAGGCGAGACTTTTGACATGAGATTGTTTCAAGTCCCGTCCTCCTCCCAACTATATTCAAACATGCACACAGTCCACTTACATCTCATTCGTGTGAATACTTTTGACAGACACATTTCCTGCACTCTCAGCTCTTATAAATGTTAACGTTTTCCTCAATTTAAGTTCCCAATTAAAGAAGACGTATTATTTCCAAGTCTTATTGATGAATTTCATTACGAAGGGATATCGAGAGAAGAAATGAGTGCACGGGCAATCCTAGCACCGAGAAACGATGAAGTCAAATTAATGCGAAAATTGTCTATCAGTTACACGGCAAATTGTTTTAAATGTTTATCAATAGAGGGTGGCACAGTGGTGCAGTGGGTAGCGCTGCTGTCTCGCAGTTAGGAGACGTGGGTTCGCTTCCCTGGTCCTCCCTACGTGGAGTTTGCATGTTTTCCCCATGTCTGCGTGGGTTTCCTCCCACAGTCCAAAGACATGCAGGTTATGTGCATTGACGATTCTAAATTGTCACTAATGTGCGCCCTGTGGTGGGCTGGCGCCCTGCCCGGGGTTTGTTTCCTGCCTTGCTCCCTGTGTTGGCTGGGATTGGCTCCAGCAGACCCTCGTGACCCTGTAGTTAGGATATAGCAGGTTGGATAATGGATGGATGGATGTTTATCAATAGACTCTGCTAAAACAGTTGGTGGTGATCGTGTGGAAGTTGAAAACATCAACTTCCAATATCCCGAGGAATAACAACTGTTAACATTGTCCAGTCTTCCACCACCCGAATTAATATTGAAAGAAGGATATATCCAAGAAAGGTAATATAGTACATCGTCAGGGGATAACGTTAGACGACAAAGGAGATCTTGATATGCCATTCATATTAAAACGTTAATCATTTCCCATTAGAATTGATTTTGCAAAGACAATTAACAAGAGTCAAGAGTTCGAAAAAGTCAGTTTATTTATTAGAGAGAAAGAAACGAAATTCTCTCACGGGCAGTTATACATTGCGCTGTCACGATGCAAGTCCAAACACAGAATCAAAATTCAATGCGATATTGATGAAAATGTAATTAAAAAAATAGTTTTAACTGGAGTTTTACAGTAAAAGTGTAAGTTTAAAAAATATTTGCGTGTTAATTTCAAAGCCAAACGGAACGAAAACATATAACGCAGCGAAAATCTCAAATGCAACATGAAACATAATTTACTTCCAAATTACTATGTTTTACTATTTTTTAATATGGTTAATTACTCGCTGTAATGTAAAATGGTTAGTTCTATTATGCATATGTGACAATTCCCATGAAAATAACAATCTGTTTAAATTGTACATCCGCTTACCCACATGCGAGCGGCAGAACTGCAATGTGGGTTGCGTGTGGGCTGACGAGCGAAGCAAGCAGGGGGCAAAGCCCACTAGTCTTTATATAATAAACAAGGAGAGACAAATTCTGAAAGGTAGAAAGCAGGTTGTGATGTAATTGGAAAGCTGAAATCCCCCTCTCATGTAGATAATAGTCTATCCATCAAATTGTACACAGTTGAATTGGGAGGTTGAAGAAAGCCATTTTGTTTTTGGTCAGGTGTTGTTGTGATACAGTAATTGGCAACCTTTGAAGGGAAAAACGAAAGACATTGCAGTGTGGTATCGGAGTATGCAAAACAGCATTTTAATATCAAAACACAATAGTTTATTCATAGCAATGAGTAAATGAATGATTTTATGCACTTCCTAAAAATTTGGCATCATTGTTTGGTCCCACCAGTGGGTCCAAAACAGTGGGGCTGAGTTTAAAGGGTTAAACCGCTGAGAAGTGCCGATTTATTTTGTTTTAAAGTCTTTACTTGCTGCTTTCCAATACTCAATGCGGTTGACACCTGAACTGTCAGTCTCACTGCTAGTGAAGGGCAGCGTCCAGATAAAGAATGGAAGTGGACTGCATCTTGTTAATGACTGGGCCTCTGTGGTGGGTGCTGCTGTGTTTGGTGCTGGTGGGGTTGGTTGTGGGATTGAAGCACCTGCCGGGCTTTCAAGGGCATTCATCACCTTCAACAGTGTTTCATTCTGTCTTTCTTTCAAACCCCTTCCCAGTTAGCCCCCCAAAACGACGAGGAACTTCAGCTGCGACTGGCCCTCAGTCTGAGCCGAGAGGAGCACGTCAAGGTCAGAGGTTACAGCAGGAGCAGGAGGTTATGGTTGAGGGCTTCTTTCCCCTTGCCATTAACACCACCTTCTTCTCCTCCTCCTCTTCCTCTTGTCTGTCTTTCTCGCTGTCTTTTAGACTAAATCCAACTAATGTCTAACAGCCTAATCATTTGATCAATATGTAGTTCTGCATGAAAACAACAAACTCTTACAATTAGTTGATTTTCTAGTTCTTGAGTGTGTGTGTATCTGTTGAGGTGTGTGTGCTTAAAACTGAGTGCTTCTGGTTTTTGTTTTGTTTTATAGAGAGCAGACGTGATGCCAGATACGCATGACACTCTGTTTCTAACATTGTGGTGCTTCCCCAGGCTGCTTACTTGTTATACGGTGTAGGAAGCGAGATTGGCCACTTTGGCGCCGGCTTCCATGAGATGCTTGTTTTTCAGCCAAGTGATTTTATTGCACACTATGTGAATTATGACTTTGGAGAGGCCGATGGGCTGAGTCCGTTTATTTTGCTCTGGCTGTGCCGTGAGGAATCCTGTTTATAGGGAAATTGTTTTACAGTTTACCTTGGAGTTTTTATTCATGTATGGTGGCCTTTCTTTAAAATTACAGGCGACTTTAAGAATTAAATTGACTTGATTAAAAGAAAAAAAGGTTTGCACTACCGGTCAAGAGTTTTAGATCATCTCAGTTTTTCCATTTTTTCTTCAAATCGTATCAGTTGATATACAAAATAAGCAGTAAACTGGCAGAGGCTTGGGTTAGGTTGGGTTAGCAAAAACTGAAAAAGTGAAATGTCAGAATATTACAAGTGGGCCTTCAGGGAACAACTAATAGGTTACACCCTACAGATGTTCTGCAGTAAGGCAAGTAAATGAAGCTTTGCCAGTTGAAGCAAACAATTTGCACATGTGTCCCAAATTCTGTTGATTACTTAAAAACTCTGTTAAAGCAGAGTTGGAACAGACTGTGTTACTACACCCTGTAGAGTACCACTTGGACAATATGACACTGTAGAAAACTGCAATTAACAAATGAAATGGGACCGAGCGTTATTACCCTTAGAAGTGTAGGCCTTTCATTTAGAGAAATTGCAAAAAGATCAAAGTGTCAGTGAGTCCAGCATTGTCCTACACAATCCAAAGGCAACTAGAAGAAACTCTGATGGGAGGAGACCTGACAGATCCAAAGTTCCCACCCAATCAGAAGTCAAGTTTCTGAGGGTCACCAGCTTGCGTGATCTCAGGGGCCTTCACAGCACAACAGCTTCAAGCACAACAAAACTGTGCAGGTCGACAAAAGTCAAGTGTCAGTTTGTAATGTGAGGAGGAGACTTTGTGCTGCAGGTTTAACAGGGCGAGTGGCAGGAAGAAAGCCATTCCTTAAGGGACATAAGTAAGAAAGCCCAAAGCTTACCTCCAGGCGATGTCAGAACTACGTTAAAAGAAAAGAACAAGACGGCGCACCTCAAGACATGGACTGGCCAGCATGGTCTCCAGACTTAAACCCCATTGAGTTAGTTTGGGAAGATTTGGACAGAAGGGCATAAGGAAAGCAATCTACAAATGCAACTCATTTGTGGGAACTTCTGTAACAGCGTTGGGAAGATCCTTCTGACTTCCCTTATAGAAAGATTGCCACGTGTGTGTTTGGCTGTTATATCAGCAAAAAGTGGCTATTTTGATGAATCAAAAATTTGAATACAGTTTTGTACACTTAATGATTCCTTGACGGACTATTTGTCATTGTTTTATTTGTTCTGTTATGGCCGGCCTTTCCACTGGTACTGTGAGTGCTGTGCAGGGAGAAGGCAGAACCTCTGTGTTTTTCCCAGTTGATTCTGGGATTCGTCATGTTCAATGCTTGCATGGACTGGGTGTTGAGCACTGGCGTGGAGTCCAGCGGCTGTGGGGCATCTGTTGGTGAAGAAAGATTCACTGATCTTGACTTTGCCAACGATGCTGTGATCTTTGTGGAGTCAATAGAGGCTCTGATCAGGGCTCTCGAGAGACTGAGTGAGGAGTCTGAGCTTTCGAATGTCCTGATAAAAACCAACATCCAGGCCTTTAATGACCTTTTAGGCACGGCCATCAGCACTTTGTCTGTCTGTGGAGAGAGTGTCGGCAGCGACATTCATGTTTCTGGTGACTCTTCCTATGAAGTCAGTAGACAGATTGGGAGAACATGGAGGGGGTGTCATGAGGTTGCTGGAGAGGGGTGTGTGGCGCTCCTGATATCACTGCAAAAGGATGAAGGTCCAAGTCTTTAGAGTCCTGGAGCTTCCTGTCTTATTATGTGGTTGCGAGACATGGATGCTATCCGGTGACCTGAGATGAAGACTGGACTCCTTCAGTACTGTCTCTCCGGAGAGTCCTTGGGTACCACTGGTTTGACTTTGTGTAGAACAAGTGGTTGCTCACGAAGTCCCGAATGAGGCACGTTACCTGCATTGCGAGAGAGTGTCAGTTACGGCACTACGGCCATGTGGTGCGTTTCCCCAAGTGTGATCCAGCTCGCAAGACCCTCATTGTTAGGGACCCGGGTGGCTGGACCAGGCCAAGGGGTCGCCCACGTAACACCTGGCTGCAGCAGGTAGATGGTCATTTCCAGAGGGTGGGATGGGACCGCTTGTCTGCCTGGGGGGGGGGGTTGCCAACTAGAATCCTGAGCTGTTTCATCATGTGGTGGGTGCGGCAATGCACTGTTCCAGTGCCTGCTCCCCAACCTAACCTGGCCTATCCCTTAATTTCATTAAACATTATGACATTAGACTGCATCCATAAAAACTAAGGTATTCTAAAATTTTTGACTGGTAGTGTATGTGAAAATTGGTCTCTTGATGCTTACTGTGTAGAGTGGGAGTTATGTTATAGCTTTTGTAATTAGGATTATAATGTCAGAAATGTTTGTTTGAACGATTAGTTTTATGAATAAGCAAAGATGTACCTTCATTAGTGAAAGATTTAAAAAATTAAAATTATGTTGACACATTGATGGCTTCTGTTGACTGAGATCACAGCAACGTTGCAGTAACGATTGACAACATCCGTTTCTTTAGTTTTTGCTTTCAGCTTACAGATAAAGGAGTTTCACATCTTGGCCTTCATTCACCATTGCACTGTAAGCCACCTTGACTTGCAGCCCGACGCCTTTTGCGTGAACGACCCGAGCCGCACTCTGCCCGTGTAGAAGAAAGCTTGCGGTCAGCTAACAAAGGGGTCTTCCTAATGTTATTTTGAGTTATTTTCTCGCATAAAGACCGCCACACGTTGTTCGTCTGCCTCCTGCCATATCATGATGAGTAAGTGTGGCTCATCAGAAGTGAACTTGACCTTGACACCACTGGATTCTTCTGAGATCCTGTGATTTTTTTATTTTTACAATAGAGGTCCACCAAAGATTTAATATGAAGTTTTCTTTTTCAAAAATAGGTAGATATTAATCTCGTTAGCGAAATCCATTGCCCTGTGCCAATTTAAAGTATTCACCCCCTCAGGTGTTTTCACATTCTATTATACAACCTTGAATCTCGGTGGATTTAATTTGGCTTTTTTCACACTAATTAACAGACTCTTTAATGTTAAAACTGATATTCTGCACTGTGGACTAAATGTAACTATGCATACAAGCGTGGACAAATTTCTTGGTCCCCTTTCAGCTCATTAGAAAAGTGTCAAATGCCTCCTAAAAAGTGATGAAATAAGAAGCCATTGTCCCCTGTGTACCTGCTTGATGGGTCCTCGAGTTAAACAAAGCGCATGTGACAAGAGATCAAGTGTTGCTTATTCTAACAAAGAGATTCTAAAATGGCCTGGACACATCTTTTGGGACCCCTGGAAAAGATCATACATTTGATTTGAGTAATTTATATCACAGGCATCTCCAATCGTGTTATTCAGCTGATTTTAAATGGAGAAAAGTCATCACTCTGCTGTTTGGTGACCATCATGTGTCCCACGCTGAACGTGGACCAGAGAAAGCAAAGGAGAGAGTCGTCTGAGGACATCAGAAAGAAAATGATAGGCACGTTAAAGGCAAAGGCTAGAAGATCATCTCCAAGCAACTTGATGTTCCTGTGACACACGTGTTATTAAGAAGTTTAAGGTCCACAGGACTGTAGCCCACCTCCCTGGAGAGGACAGTCAACCCCAGAATGGGCAGATGGCTCATGAGAATGGTAGACAGAAAGCCAAGAACAACTTCCAAAGATTAGTACGTGTCTGATCACACCATCAGTCGCTTTTTGAGTAACAGTGGGCTCAATGGACGAATGAATGAAGACCCAGCAGGGCTCCACTGTTGAAAGATCAACACAAAAAAGCCTTACTGGAATTTACTAAAATCCATATTGATAAGCCACACTGCTTCTAGGTGAAGATCATCTGGACAGATGAGACACAGTTTGAGCTTTTTGGCAAGTCACATCAGCTTGATGTCCACAGATGGGAAAATGAAGCTGTGAAAGAAAAGACCACCATACCTACTGTGAAACGTGGAGGAGGCTCAGTTTTGTTTTGGGTCTGCTTTTCTGCGTTTGGCAAAGGGTTGCCTTGAGTCTGTGCAGGGAACAATGAAATCTCAAGACTATTGAAACATTCTGGAGCAAAATGCACTGCCAGTGTCAGAAAGCTGTGCCTCAGTCACAGGTCATAGGTCCTCCAATAGGATAAGGAGCCAAAACACGCAGCTGTAGGCATCCGAGAATGCCGAAGAACAATACATTGGACCGTTCTGAAGTGGCCCTCTCTGAGCCCTGATTTGAATCCCATTGAACGTCTATGGAAAGAACTGAAGCGTGCAGTCAGGAGAAGACCCCTTTCAAACCTGATGAAGCTGGAGCAGTTCACTCAGAAGGAGTGGGCCAAAGGTTGCTCTCCGTCTGTTAGCTTTGCACATCTCCACATGGCCGTCACTCTGCATTCTTCTTCATGGCGGGCATGGTGTGCTTTTGATACAGAGCAATGTTCAAACGTGGCATTTAGTCTGATGGCCAAAAAGCTCAGTTTTGGTCTCTTCTGATGATGGACCGTTCTTCCTGCTGACTTCTGAAACCTCCCCTGTGCCTTCTTCCGAGGTGCCATTTTTTTTTTTTTTTTTTTACCTCTTTGCACCGGACCCAGTTGTTGTCTACATAGTCTCACCAATCTTTGCTAGTGTTGACTGTGACTCCTTCAGAGTTCTGTTGGTGGTCTCTCACTCGTCATCTTCAGTTTTTTGTGGACGGTCTGCTTTTGCGGATTTCCAGCTCTGCCATACTCTCTTGCATTTCTTAGGAACTCGATTTAACTGGATTTTCAATGACTTGGAGGTTTTCTTGTCTCCATCCCCCTTTGCACAGAATTGTTTGTTGTGTTAGTTTTGTCTTCATTGTATCTGTTAGCCCACCGTACTGACACACCACAAGCTGGCCCTTCCACGTTCAGGTGCACTTAGATTACAGTCAATGGATACCCGAGACAGGGGGTCTACATTGAACTAATTCTGAGAACTCCAAAACCAGTTGGTTGCTCCAGTGATGACTTGGGGGTGTCGTCATAAGGGGCATGAATACTTAGGAGATTGATTTATTTTGTGTTTTATGGTGTGTGCTTAATTTGTAATTACTTTGCCGAGATTTCATTTAACATTAAAGAATCTTTTTCGGCTGTTAAAAAATCTGTGTGATTCAGCGTTGTACAGCCATATCCATAAAATGTGAACACCGCCAAGGGGGTGAAGACTTTACAGGCACCGTATTTTTCTGACTCTCTGGTTGGACTCTCCATTGAGCGTATCAAATTGTCCAATTGTGAGTAAGTGTGGGTGTCTATTTGTGAGTGTAGTTTGAAGTTGGGTAGCACTGTACCCATGGTGGGTAGCACTCTACCCATGGTTGGTTCTTACCTTGCTCCCAGTCTTGCTGGGTAAGGCACTGGTGCTTTTGCACCCTGAACTGGATAAGGTAGCTCAGAAATGGGTGGATTGACGGATGAACTATCAAGTAGCTGTTCATGTAACATTTCAGGTTAGCCGAGTGCTGAACTGCTTAGACAGCCCACCCTGCTCATTGTACGAGGTGTTTATTACCAACCGGAACATGCAGTTTATTGAAGTATTTGTGCGTTTGGCGGCTTCATTAGTAAATGAATGCCTTGCTGCTGCCCAATTCCATCCTGGTGATGGTGAAGAGTGTGAGGAGTGTGTAGTGTCAGTTAGGAGTTGCTACTTCTAATTACACTCATCAAGAAGACTTTTATAGACCCCCCAAAGTCTAGCACAGGCTTTTTACACATTGTTTGATTTTTTTTTTTTTGATTGTCTACTCTGTCTTCGCATATTTGAGTGGGGTCATTGGCCTACAGCTCATCTAGAATATTAAACTCTATTTCCAGTTCTGCTATCTGTTGTAAGAAAGAGAGACAGAATCCATGAAAAAAGGTTTTGGGGTATCCACCCTGCATACTTGGGTGCCTCGTTAGAGCAAAAGAGTATCCTTAATAGACTGAGTCCACAAAAACCTGGTGGGTTTATTATATAGGGTAGTCTGGAAGGGGCGTGCCATGAGGGGTAGAGCTGGAGCAGGAAGTGATGTCGTAGCTGGAGTCGGGACTGATGTCCGGTGGGATTTCTTTCTGAAGGTCTTAAGTGGACGCAGAAAAGGTGTTAGTGTGCATCACCAACCCCTGGTCCGGCGTAGTGATATCTTTAGTTCAGCCCATCGACTGCCTGTCAAACATGCGCGTTTGTGTGACTCCATGTTGGGATGAAGTAGCCCTGACTTGACCACCTGGCCTGTGGGTAAAGAAGGCTTTGCCGAACATTTCCTGGATGGTGAAGGCCGATCAGGCTCCAGAGGTGCCTTTTAGGGAACAGTATGAGGCCTAGACAGCTGGCGACTATTAATCTCTGAAGTTCAGAGGTCGATAGTTTGATTCCCAAGGCTGAAGATCAAGAAAGGTGGGTTGACTTGCTTTAGCTAAGAGTCGGTGGCCAGGAGACTAGCTTGTTGAGTTGAGTTGTCGACGTCTCATGAAGTAGTTCAGTTTGAATTGTCCGGCTGAGTAGTCCTGAGGAACGTTTTGCATGCAAGTGGATGTGCCCCCCACCTACCCATCCGTCTCCAAAATCCCTGATTTCTTTCCCTTTGCAGGGTGGGTCAGATGGCCAATGATCTCTGTTGATTAATGTCATGTATCTTTGAATCTGTAGCTTTCACCGCCAATCTGAAAACTACTCCTGCTACCTTGACTGCTCACACTAACCTGTTGGTTTTTTAATATCTCCATACAAGCTGACCTTTCCAAAGCCAGTGTGAACGGAGACGGGCAGCCGTTGGCCAGAAGGGCAATGAAGTAGGGCAGCTGCAGCCTTTGCCATTTTAGATCAGCATTGACCACTTTCTTCTCGCTTTTAGGAGGAGCGTTTGAGGCGAGGTGATGACCTGAGACTACAGATGGCAATCGAGGAGAGCAAGAGGGAAAACACCAAAAGTGAAGAGGTATAATGAGACGGGAAAGTGCAGATTTTATTTGCGTGTTCCTTTTTAAGACATTTGCAAATTGTAAACATTTCCATAGTTAGCCCACGGAGTCTTTGGTGGACTGAACCAGTTTTCTTTGGTTTATCATTTGGCGCTTTAGCCACTGGGCTGTGCAGCCTTCTTTAGTGCTTGATGTTTGGTTTGTCTGACCATCACGTTCAGTCTTTTTACAGTATCGGAGCAGCAAGGCCACGTAATATGTTTATGCCTTGCACTGGAGACATTTGCGTGTGAGATCAAAAGGTGAATATGACAAGAGAGAGCAGAGTTTCAGCTTTTATTCCGTGGTATTGACATCTCAATATGTTCAACAAGATAGAACAGAGCACATTTTGTATTAAGCCACTCAGTTTTCCATTGAGCAAAAATATTGGAACAGAATTGTTTCAAGTCAGAAATACTTCCTATTTGATCTCATATCCCTTGCTCGCAATAATGGCATCAAGCCTACAACCCGTCGACTTCACCAGATTTCTTGTTTTTGCCTTTCTGGCTTTTCCTACGGCATCTTTTAGCTAGTTGTCGGTTTTGTGAGGTTTCTTCCTTCAGTCTTCTCATCACGAGGTCCACTTGGGTTCAGATCTGCTGATTGACCTGGCCAGTCCAAAACCTTCCATTCCCCCCGCCGTGATGAAGTCCATGATGAGGTGGCATTGTGTTTATGGGTTATTGTCTTGAAGCCTAATAAAGTATCCTCCCAATTAGTCTGGCTGCTTTTCTCCATAAATTGGCAGACAATATGTTTCTGTGGACTTCTGTGTTCATTCTGCTACTACCATCATGAGTTACATCATCAATAAAATGACTGCACCTGTCCCAGAAGCAGCCATGCAAGCCCAAGCCATGACACAGCAAATGAGTTTGTACTGTATGTTTAGGATCATGAGCAGAGATCCCTTCTTTCCCCACACTTTGTCCTTTCCATCACTTTGGTGATTTAATCTTTGTCTCATCTGTCTAATCTATCTATCCATCTAATTTATCTATCTAATCTATCTATAAAATCCAACGTCTGTCTGTCTGCTTTTCTTGTCAGAGCTGCTTAACAGATTTAGATCGGGTTTTTTTCTATACTTCTCTCATCGTGCTAAGTATCATAGTTCACTTGCAGTAGTGATTTATTTACGTGAATCTGAGAGAGACGCAGCGGGCTGAGGGGAAGGGGACGGAGCCCTCCTCACTCACGTTCCAGCCTCCGAGCGTACCTTACCTCCGCTTACCTAGCGAACAAGAGTACTTAACAGATTTAAATCGTGGTTTTTTTTGTATAATTTGCTTGAACATTCTAGTTCATATTTCGCTTGCGGCGCCGATTTATTTGTGCGAATCCGAGAGAGTGGCTGCGGGCCGAGGGGAGGGGAAGGCGGGACCTCAGGAGTAGGGAGCCGGGCGGGGCCCTCCTGACTCAGCGCCAGCCTCCATTTGAGTGGCTCTACCTCTTGCCACGTGTTGGAGCGTACCTTGCCTCCGCTTAGCTAGCGATACCTGTTTGTTCAACAGACATTATCATCTAAAGCCACGTTTTCAAACTGTGGTGCGCGTACCACTGGTGGTACTTCAAGTCATGCCAAGTGGTACTCGTGTGGTCCTTTATTTTCCACAAATCGATGTTGCTAGAATGCCAATATGTTGCATATAATCATATATAGTATAAGAATACTACTGTAAATGCGTGGTTGACTCCAAGCCGGCTTTTATTAGCGCGGGCACCCATTTCCTTAATTAGTTTAATATCACTTTAACGTCATAATTATAGTCATTATAGTGACTTTTTCTTCAAAACAACACGGGTGTAAATTAACGATTCATTGACAGTGGTACTTCAGTTTACTGGTCCTCGCGGAGTGGTACTTGTTCAAAAAAGTTTGAAAACCATGGATCTAAAGATTGTTAAGGAGTAACGTTTGACATTTTTGAGAGAGAGATCAGAACTACGTGTGTTTTAGAAGGTACCTGCTGATTGCCAGAGATATCATGGCCACGTGCACTTCTCCCCATGCGGGGGACGCTCTCCCGTCAGAGCTAAATGCGATCAGATACAGTGCCAACATTTGACGTTGGAGTGTACCTACCCTTCCGCTTGACCAAAATTAATTTTTTTTTTTATTGATTTTTGAAGTTTGTCCTGTTTCATGACTTATACGGGTGGAGCCACGAGGGACAGTTAGTCAGTCCATAAAACATTGTTCCAGAAATGTTGTGGCTCATCTCTGTACTTTTTTTGCTAATTCCAATCTGGCTTTCTGATTTTTACGGCTGATGAGTGGTTTGCATCTTGCAGTATGGTCTTGGTATCATTGTTCTCCTTCCAAGTTTCCTTGGAACAGTGGACTGTGATTTTTCCACCCCTGCTTTTTGGAGGTGGTTCATGATGTTATGGACTGTGATTTTGGGGTTTTTGTCTTTACTGCTTTCACCATTTGTTGTCCTCAGTTGTTGTTGTTGTTTTCCTTGGTTCAGTGCCTGTTGCTCAGTACACCAGAGGTTTCCTTCTTTTTGAGGACGTTCCAAATTGTGGTACTGGCTATACCCAATGTTCTTGAAATACCTTGGATGGATTTTGTCCCTTTTTTCCGCTCCAGAATGCCGTGCATTCTTCCCCATAGATAGCTCTCTGGTCTTCATGTTGGTCTACCCTTCTTACTTACAAATGAAGTCTTTACAGCAGAAAGCCAAAGCTTAGACTGAGAGTAGATATCCAGGGCTACATAATGATTCAACAAGCAATCTGATATGACACACCTGGGGAACAAGAAATTCCTGTCCGCTTGTCTCATTCCAATAGTTTTGCTCACTTGACAAACGGGGTGGTGTGATACAAAATGTTCTCTGTTCTGTGTTGCTCAACATATCGAGATAAGCTGAAACTCTGATCTCTCGTCATATTCATCTTTTGATGTCACACACTAATGTCTTTAGTGCACGGCAAAAACAAATTCATTGGCCTTGCTGTTCCAAGGGGACTGTATGTGACCCTGACATGTCTTCAGTGTTAGTTCAGCTTCAAAAAAAAAAAATTGGACGTGAGCGTCAGCAGGCTTTGCGCCCTAGGAACCAAGTAACCCAAACTCTTCTATAGAAAACATTTCAGTATTTGTTTGCCGCTCTGATGCTCCTCTTTCTGATCATAAAGTCGGTCATTACGATTGCAATTCACAAGAAGAATTCATAATCATTTGCAGAGTTATGGTATTTGCCATAATTCTCGAGATATTATCAAAAATTCATTTCAGGGTTCCTCCAGTGCCACTTTCTCTTGCACGATTTGGCTCAAAAACTAATTGGCACATCGTCATTTCATAACAGGCTTAAGTTTCGAGTTTGGAATTTTTCCATCCAGCCGTTTTCGCTCCAGACCTTCCTGTGACATGCACGCACACACACGCCCATCATCGAGATATCAATGTTTTCAGTATCAGGGATCCCTAAAACTTCGAGATCTGTCGAAACCAGGAGATCAAAATGTCTGACGAATCTAAAGCTTTCGCTCCTTCCCTATAGACAATCGGTTATGGTGGGGGATGGGGGCAAAGCAATTAAAGTATACCAAGCTTTCACTTTATGCCGCAGTTTATCGTTAAGAGTAAGGCTACATCCACACTACTACATTTTCATGTAAAAATGGCATAAACGTTTATGAAAGTATCTTCTTCCTCACTAAAGCACCTGAAAACGCATTTGCAGTAGACATTCGCCTGCGCTGAGCATGGGCACGTCAACGGAAAAATCCTTGGAAGGGATGGTAATGATACCATGGGATTTATCACAAAACCATAAAGACTGGCAAATTATTTGCTTTTTTGCATGTGTATGCAACATTCAAACTGTACAAAACGCAACTTAGGTGCATGTAGGTAAGCAACACTACCAGCGTCATGGAAAGCAGCACCTCTCTGACCGCCATGTTGGAATATGATTTACTTCAATGAAGGGTGAACAATCGGAATGATATGTTATAATGAGCAGAATCCAATCGGAGAAGGGCTACATAATAAGCTTGAACAAATCCGAGTGTGATTAGAGTCTGCATTTTGAAGCTCTGTTTTTTTTCCCCCATCCACATTGCAGCGCTCAGCCGGCAATTTAACAAGTCTACGTTTCAGGCGGGCATTTTCAAAAGTCTCCATTTCTGGGGAGTTTAAAAACGCCGGGGTGGTGTGGACGAAAGACGAACATGAAGACTGATGTCTGTGGTTTTAAATGATAACTTAATAATGTGGAGTTAGCCTAAGCAAGCCACCGTCCCAAGGAAAAGTACCATCAGGCAGTAAACATTTATAAATTGCAATAAAAAATATTAATATGCTTAAAAAATATACACTTTAAATTTTAGCATCTAAATATATATAAGTCTTTAAATATGTAAATGGAAGGCAGATAACTATCACTTTGTTGTACCAATGCTTGTCTTCTGTTTTAAGTCGTCACTCATGGACCTGGCAGACGTGTTCACCCCAGCCACTTCAGTGGCAGCAGCTGATCCTTGGACTGGAACCGTAACCTCCAAATCGGGCCCTGCTGCTGCAGGAAATGACCCATGGGGAGGCCCCTCTGCACCTAGTGACCCATGGGCCTCTGGCAGTCAGGCGCAAGCACCAGCACCGACCACCAAAGCAGCAGCAGCAGGAGGAGGAGGAGATCCTTGGGCGAGTGCTCCAGTGCCCAGTGCTGATCCTTGGGCTGCTGGCACGGTGAACCCATCGGCTGTTCAGAGCACTAAAGCAACTTCTGACCCTTGGGGTGAGAGTGCACCTTCAGCAGACCCGTGGAATGCAGCAGGTAAGCCTAAAGTTGGAATTGATCGCAGAGGTTTTGCATGTTCTGTTTCCTTTCACACGTAAAATGGATTTGTTTCAGGCTTTGTATCGGTAAGATCACGTTACCATGTGCAGTGGCGATGTTGCGCAGAGAAGATAGGAGCCGAGTGGGAGGGAGCTGAGCTGATGTCGCCAAGAAGCGCTCTGCTCACAGTGTTGAGAAGTGGCCTCTAAAGGGTTCACCTATTAGCTTACACTGTAAGGAGACAGCTTCTGAGGTAACTAAGTGAATTGCCCCGGACTTGCACCTCAAAGATCTGTACTGTGGTGAATTGCCGGTGGTCCGTTGCAAACCTGCAACATCTGGCACAGAAGCCGTCTCCTTGCAGCGTGAGATTAGTCGCCCATGTGGAGATCATCTCTCGACATTGTGAACGCTTCCTGGTAACATCAGCTGTGCTCTCCTGCTTTCAGCTGCCATCTTTCCTGAGCAACGTCACCTATACGCTCCACTCATCACCAAGTGAAATGCTGAAGCCTCATGCCATGAAACATCTCAGTTCGGTGAATTGCTGGTGGTCAGTTGCGAGCCTGTAATGTCTGGCCCAGAAGCCGTGAGCTAATAGGAGAACTCCATTATTCACCCTCGCAGAGACCATCTCTCCACACCGTGAATGCTTCCCAGTGACATCAACTCTAACACTCCACCTGTCCACAGTGCAAGTCTCATTCTTGTTGCTAAGTGAATTCCTGTAGACTCGCGTCATTCTGAAGGTTTGCGCTGCGGTGAATTGCTGGTGGTCCGTCGCAAACCTGCAACGTCTGGCTCAGAAGCAGTCACCTTGCAGCGTGAGCTAATATGAGAACTCCCTTAGTTTGCCACGCAGAGACCGTCTCTCAGCACTGCGAGTGGAGCGCTTCATGGCGATGTCTCTCTCGCTCTCAACACGACAACATCTCCACTGCACCGCAAATGTTTACTATAAACCTCAAACTTAAGATGTGGACAAATGTGTGTAAAATTCTGTTTATTACTAACACTTTGTTCATGGTCGGGTGCTTCCTGCTGGCTTCCAACTGTCATTCTTATTTCTTTCCCCTCAGTGACCCCTCCCAGTTCTGACCCTTGGGGGTCCGCGTCAGTGCCTCCATCACATGATCCCTGGAGTTCTGAACAGAACAGTGATCCGTGGGGAACTCCAGCACAGCACACCAATGGCACAGGTTGGCAGAGCGGCCGGATCCTCCTTTTGTGCCCCTGTCAAGCGGCCTCATCTTATTGTCTCTCTGTCTCTCTTATGGTTTCTTTCAGGGGACTCCGATTCAGGAGATGCAGCTCCCCCACAATCACGCTCTCCTGACTCGTTTGACTTTACAGCGGTTGGAGCCTCCCTTCCTTCCCGGAAGACCCCAGAATCTTTCTTGGGTCCCAATGCAGCACTAGTTGATCTGGACTCTCTAGTCTCCCAGAAACCCAAAACGACATCAGCAGGCACTTCAAATCCCTTCCTTTCAGGTGAGCAGTCATTTATGTTTTTGTTTTTTTATTATTAATCTGACTGAAAATGTTCTCGGCAATAATGGAAAATGCTGAGTCACCCCTTTGATTTCTTAATAACCTGCCCCATTGTCAGAAGTCACGTAGAATATATAATCACTTACTCTTCCCCTGTGTCTGAACCTCTCAGGTTTGGTGAAACAAAACTTTAATTTGCTGTTTAATTCCACATGGAGACGCAGCTCAGATAAGGGGCCTCCTTGTCCTCCTGTACAGTTCTGTGCAAAGGTCTGAGGCACTTGTGGGAAACAAATGCAATAAAACAGGAATGCTTTCGAAAATAATGCCATGAAGAAGTCGGCATTACTCTGTTAACTACAGGGCACTTGAGATACTTCACACAGATATGTGACATAGATGGCCATTTCATGTCTTCTGGATTGGTGTGTCAATAGAAAAGAATGCATTTTAGAGTTCCACACATTCCTGTCGCAACAATGCAGTAAGATAATTGAATGTTCTTAACGAAAGAAAACTCGTGTAGCAGTGGAGCTCATTCAGATTCAAAAACTTGAGGCCTTTGTAGACACACGGTGTGCTGCTTGATTAAGCAAATCTAACAAATAGGTGCTGATGATCAGCGATGTCATGTGTAGGTGGAACCAACGGTGATGAAATGAAACAAACAGCTGTGTGGAGAAATTTAAAAACTGAGCAGGGACAACCAGATGAAAAAGGGGGAGTTGAACCTGCAAAGCTTATACTGTGGCAAAAGTGAGTATAGCGATGAGACACATGGGGGTCCATCCTGCATCATCACGGTCTCTCGTTTCTAGATTGTGCTCAAGTGGTGACAAACGCAGCACAACAGCAAATAACATCAAAAAGTCCATGGGAAATTCCAGTTACTCGTGTGGTATACATGTCAACTCATCCAGTCGTATCCTCACAACATCCCAATGGTGTGTATTTTTACTAAAATATTATTAATAAACCACTTCCTGAAAACGTTCTCGTGAACGCAACCAAACATTTGAATAGTAGACCCGCCTCCTCGCCTTACTCATTGGTCAGGGGTTCAGCTCAGTAATGGCTTACTGATTGGTTAACATTGCCTTTCACTGATATTGACAGCGGTAAGTTAGTTGAGAGACACATACAGATGGGTCCTTATGATTCGTGGAACTGCCTATTCACGGGTTTGTCATCAATAATGAGTGTGGAAAACCACAGACTACACGTGTAGGCTAGAAAAAGTCATGAAAACTAAAAATGTCTAGTAAGTCATAAAGGCCTAAACTATATTGTGATGAACGGCAGGCATGGCTTGGTGTATGATTCTTTACCTGGATGGGCTTAATGGCTAAGAAGAAAGGCAGACTCGGTTGGTACCTATGCTGGCATCCCGGCAGGGATGGACCAAAGATCCTTAACAGGGATTTCTTGACACTTTGCGAATGTGAAATGGCCGGCCAAAGTAGCATATACACTGGTCATTTTTTGTAATTCGGACTTTGGCCACACCTCTTGGCCAAAATGGGAACTGGACGAACTTCGGGTTTTGGCCGTAACATATATATGAAACCAATTACAAAAGACACATCCATAATAGTTTAGAAGTTTAATAAATGCTGAACACACAGGCCTCTAAACTACCGATTCCACAGGTTTGACAGCAGGAACTAAAAGGAATTGAAATTGATATGACAGCCGTGTAATACAGGCGTCAGTACACCGGCGAAACATGGGGAGTGTCTTGTGAAAAGTGGGCGGTGTCAGATGCCGCTGACAGGGGCATAATTTTATAGGACTCGACGTATGTCTAAGGTCGGTGAAGGCTCCTGACTGTCTCTGCTGCAGCTGGACTCTCTTGAACATATTAGCAAATTTTCGCAATCACGGGGGACTTTTGTCCCAACTCCATCAAATCGTAAAGCCCGGCTGTACAACTAAAGATTGACAGTTAAAAAGAACAAGAGAGTGAAAACATCAGGAAAAGAATCTACAGTATGTCGCACTTGTGCATATCTGAAATGCTTCAACATGAAGAAGTTTCGGGCATCTCTACACTTTCATAGACCACCTTTAAGTAATCCTGAGGATATGAACATAAATGGTAACGATGGCAGGCAGGTGTTCAAGTCAAAGGCTTGCTTGCATCTGAGCACCGTTCCATTTTCATTCATGGGAGTGTTTTTCCGGAAGTGGTTTATTTAACAGGATTACATGTGTTTGGGGTGTGCTGAGCATTAAAATGGATGCCTTGACTTGTGGATTGTGCAGCACAAGTGAGGTGAGGGAATTATTTGGATGCTGTTTGCGTTGCTCACCATGGAGACCTTTTGCTATAAGAATTGTTATTTCTGTTCTGGACTGAAATATGAGATTACAACTTTTTCTCAGCTGTCACTACAAACTACATGGGGTAAGTAACAGATAAAACACAGGGTGGAGTGGTGTCTCTGAAGCTAAGGGTCTTCGCTGGTATGTGGAAGGTTGCCAGTTCAAATCCTGCTAACTGCCAGAAGGGATCCTACTCTGTTGGCCCTTAACCTGAAATTTGTTCCTGGGGAGCTGTACAGTGACCTCCAATGTTCATGCAAAAAAGACAATTTCCCCTCGGAAATTAACAAAGTATATCAAAATAAAAAAAATCAAACCTCATTTTTGGGTGGAGCATTCAATTATAGGAGAAAAAAAGCAAGGGTTCCATCCATCCACCCACCCATCCATCCATTATCCAACCCACTATATCCTAACTACAGGGTCATGGGGGGTCTGCTGGAGCCAATCCCAGCCAACACAGGGCACAAGGCAGGAAAGAAACCCCGGGCAGGGCGCCAGCCCAACACAGGGCATGCACACACACACACTAGGGACAATTTAGGATCGCCAGTGCACTTTCTGTAACCTGCATCAGCGCTACCCACTGCGCCACCGTGCCCAAGGGTTCCATATCTTACAAAAAAAAAAAATTTTAAGCTGGAAAAAGTGTGTTCCGTTAGCAAAAAAGTAAATGGCTACTAATTGTGAAAGTGGTTGAAACAAAGATCTGTGGTGGTCCTGACCATTTGCCAGGCAGCCTAGAAGCCCAACAAACTCTACATGTGTCTGTTTTAATTTTTTTTTTTTTTTTTTTTTTGGGCAGGTTCTTCTGGAGGTGGTTCTTCTGCTGGGGGCACTACCATCGCAGCCAGAGGAGTATCTCCGACGCCGCCACCGCCAGCCCCCGTATCCAACCCGTTTGGCTCAACTTCAGTCTCTCCCCAGCCGTCTGCCATAAGCCTCGGTCCCATGCGAACAAGTCCTGTTCCCCCTTCGATGATGATGGGAGCCCCGCCTGCAGGTCCTCCTCACCTTGGCATGGTCCAGCCTACTGTGCCAATGGGCATGCAGATGCCACCTCAGATGAGTTTGGGAATGGTTCCCCCCAGCACGATGGGTATACCCTTTGGCACGGTTTCACCTATGAGTGGTGCCGGAGGGCCCATGTTAATGGGGGCCCCTCATTCACAATCTCATATGATGATTGGCACCCCCGGGATGGCCACTGTGGCAGCTGGAAATGTCAATTTGGCTTCAGCTGGGACCACTAATCAGAACAGTAGCACTAATCCTTTCTTGTTGTAAACTTGTTGCCAGATTTGTGCTGATACACACTGTCCTGCTGCACCTTGTTTGTGTGTGAGTCTGTAGGGCCGACGATCGATCAACAGATTTGACATTTTTTCTTCCCAGGACTCTGGAGCAGGGAATGAATTTTGCAAAGAGTTGGGGTTTTTGTATTTGATTTCATTGCCCTTTCAGTGCGAGGCCAAACCCAAGAGGACTTTTACAATAAGTGTCTGGCCAGCGTGTCCTCTGCTGGGGGAGCCTTAGTCATCCAATATAGGAAAGGAAAGTAGTTGGGTGGGGGGAACAACCCTTTACATTTAAATTAAAAAGTCAAATTCACACGGCTGGCTGCATGTGTGCCGCCCCCTTATTCCACCTCTATTTTTGGAAGTGGCGTACGGAATTCCCATCAAATCCATTTCTTCTTGGGCTCCCCGTACACTTCAGATGGATGCTGTGATTCATACGCGGACACAAACGGCATGCACACGTGCAGTAGGCCATTGTGTATCCCTTGACCATCTCGGAAATGTTCGACCCCAAAGTACATTTTTGGGGAAGTTCTTGATGGTTTGGGGTTGGGCGGGGAGGGTGCGGGAAGGGCGGTGAAGTGATGGTAGCTGAGATGGCATTGGGGTAGCGGGCAGAAGTAATTCTAACGTCTAATTTGCCAGTTGTATTTCTTAATCGCCCCTCTAGGACTGTATGTACTAACCTGGGTATTGGGGGTGGGGGTCACAATCAATTTGGAGGCCTTTTCCATTTATGGTAACAATCTCCAAGTTCCTAAGGCTGCCTGCCCACACCTTGAACGGCGTTCTACTTACCTGTTGTGTAGTGATGCTCCAATTCCAATGTTTGTCCGGGGAGTGGACTTCATTTCTTGCCTTGTAGTGCTTTGTCCGTTTTGTTCCCTCTGTGCATTTCACAATCCACGTTCCATGTTTCGCACACGTAGTACTGGCTTGTTTTTGTAGAGCATATAGGCCACCCTATCAGCCTTAATGGTGCGTTTCTGCACAGCATTGGTCATGGATATCGCCAGCTGATTTCCTCAAGGCTTTTTAGCCTGTTGCCGAGTGTAGTTGAACCTTTAACCCCCCCCCATCCCGGACATAACTCCATCAGTTTCACGCCTCACACCAAGGTGGGTTTATAAATCGTAACAAAAAGACCTTTGAAATACTGCAAGAGGTCAGTAGAAGCCAAAACTCTGCCCTCTTGTGGTAGCCGGTGGCAAGCCAATATAAACATAATGGGGTTGAAGAAGAAGGGGACAGTTGGCAGTGGATGGTGAATGCCGATTGGCTGAGTACTGATAAACGTGAATGGCCGAGAAGAGAGGGTTGCTGCACGACACTCATTGACAGGAACTCCTCACGAGTCCCGATAACCTGTTCTGTGGGAGGGAATGGATGGCTTGAAGTAATTTGGGACCTGATTCATTGTTGAAATGATTATTTTAATTATTATTTTTGCTCTTTGAATAATGAACTAAAGTGTTAATTTATCAGACAATGTAATACACAAGTGTTGCTTTGGAGGAGATGGGGAACAGGGAGGAGGGCTTGCATCAGGCCTCACCGGCCTTTTAAGTAGACACCAATGCCCGTGGCTTTGCCCAGATGGGAAATGAACTTTATTTTCTATGTCCGTCTCCTCTCCTCTCTGCCTCCATCCTCCAAAAAGGGCAACCACCCACTAATGATCCATTCACGATTATGAAGTATGAAACAAAAACTGATGAACAAAGAAAATGTGTATAAAGATAATGAATGAAATGATGACGTCTTGGGATTAAAAAAACACAACAAAAAAATTTAAACTGTTGGTGAATAAATGAATACTGTAACCAATCTGGAACCGGTGGTGGTGTCCTCTGCTTGGTGTGGCTCAGACACTCTAAATGTTTCTCCTTGTTAAAATGTTCATTGACACCAGTAGGGTGAATAAAAAACTCATCCTTTTTTTTTTTGTTCCCAGAGCACAGGAAATCGGAAAACTCTTCTTGTAGGAGTCCCGTGGGTGCAGGTGGTCTGCTCCTCTTTATGTTTGCTAGGATGTGCCACAGGCTTTGACTTATTTTTATTTATATATTATAAATCCAACAGCCTAGTATGGTATTTAACAATGGAAACAGTAGTCCGTTTGGTAAGACTGGTGCACGGACATCATCATCGTAGACGGTAAACTAATTCTCTTAATAAGTCTGTAATGTAGACTGCATAGCATCTGCGGTCTCACGTCTGTCACAAACGGCTGTCCACACTGCTGGTTGTTTATCAATACTGTAGAGCCGGAGATCATGCTAGTGCTCTTCAAAACTGAACTTCCCCACCCCTAGTGGACCCAACTGACACAAGTGTGGGGGGGGGTCAGGGCTTCTTTTAAATGTATTGTACTTGATATCTTGAATGTAACCCACAGGAGCAGAGCCGCCTGAAAGAGTTTGCAAAGTGCAAGAAGACGAATGGCAGGGCCACCGTAACAAGGGCCAAGTAAGGTACAGCAGCGTATTTGTTAATGTCTGCCTTGACATAAAGGGTGTCTTAACACTCCCACCCAGACATGTTTTTTTTTTTTTTTTTTTTATGTAGTTTGTAGTAACGCCCGAAAGAAAAAAATTATAACTCTGTGTTTTCATGCAGAACAGAGATCACAAAGTTTCTAATAAAATTAAAGACCTTTGGTGATGAATGCTAGTAAATTGCACCAAAATGTTCATGAAAAAAATCTCGCGTTCTCATATACCAAGAATAGGGAAATATTGTAATTGTCTGAAGATTCAATGTTGAGATTTTGATGAACCTCAACGTTTTAGACCTCCCAGAGTCTGAAAATACCATTTTTGGAATTCTATGTGTATGTAAACATGATAACTTGAGTGCGCTTTCACTTAGGTCAGCCAAATTTTGCAAACAAGTTTTAGGTACGAAACGTAGATTTCTATCAATTTTTGGGCTATTTCCGTGAACCGAAAGTGGTACTTTTTTATTCTTGCAGCTGCAGAGTCTGATTTATTCAACTTTACTTTTATAATAATTGTTGTTGATGGTACATAATATAAAAATCTAATCATTTTCTTGCAGTTTACTTCTCAAACATCCATCCCCTTATCTGAGTATCCGAGAAAGTCGAGGGGAGACCACTCCCGATTTTTACATTTAAAGTCTCAAACGCATGTTTGTACTAAAATATTAAATTAACCACTTCCCGAAACACATGCGTGAGCAAAATTTGAACGCACTTGGATGAGAACAAGCATTTGAACCGAAGACCTCATTCATTGGCCAGGTGTCCAGTCCAGTAGAAGCCCATCCATTGGCTGTCATTGCACTTCATGTGATCTCAACAAAGAGCATGCGGCGAGAGACGACAACATCAATGTATTTCTTGTATAGCCCAAAAGTCACGCAAGAGACACACACAACTAAAAAGTATATGTTAAAGAAATGCAAGTGAAAACATTTATCAAGAAGACAATGCGCCGTGGACTTGTGCACGTGTGGTTTCACTGACTGCCGCCAAATAATCCAGAGGTTCTCCAGTTTGTGGACATGAATATAAAGTTAATGGGAGTCGATCTGCAATTAAAATGCCCGTCCACATCTTTTGCACTTCATTTTCATGCGCTGAAAAGGTGGGATTTTTGATATTTTAGTAAAAGTAAGGGTGGAAGTGGTGGCTCTGAGGTTAAAGATCTGTGCTGGTATCCCGAAGGTTGCCGGTTCGAATCCCCGTCACTGCCAAAAGAGATCCTACTCTGCTAGGTCCTTGAGTAAGACCCTTAACCTGAAATTGTCCCAGGGGCGCTGTACAATGGCTGACCCTGTGCTCTGACCCCAAGGGGTATGCGAAAACTAACAAATTCCTAATACAAGAAATTGTATAAGGCGAAATAAAGAACAAAAAAAAAAAAGTAAACAAGTTTGGGATGGCGTGAGCATACGACTGGACAACTTGACAAGTGGGTGATTTGTGATTTTTCACTGTAGTTTTGTATGATTTGCAGGCGATGCTTGTCTAGCGTTAAGAGAGCTAATGTGTTTCATTCATAAATCCCCCACACAAACCACACCAGCCTACACTGTTAACACAAGGCACGACGAATGGAATGGAGTCGTGTAGTTTACGTCAAATTCTGGCCCCACCATCTGCATGTCCCAACAGATACTGAGATTCGTCATTTTCCCAATCTTTAATCATCAGGTTTTGGTGACCACGTGCTCACTGTGGCTCTCTTTTCCTGATCTTGGCTGACAGCGATGGAAACTGGTGTGCTGAGCTGTCCTGTAGCCCATCTGCTTCAGTTTCCAATGTGTTGCACATTCTCAGATGCCCTTCTGCCCACCAGCGGGTATGTGAAGGGTTGTGGCCTTCCTGTTAGATTGAATGGGTCTGGTGAGTCTCCTCGGACCTCTAGCATTACCACTGCCTTTTGGTCCACACAGCTGCCCCTCACTGCGTGCATGGACATACTACATGGGAGCAGTTTCTAAGCTACTAGAACTACCATGTCTGCCATAAAGAATCACAAGCACAGTCAAAGTCGCTTTGATCACTTAGATTAGGAAAGTGTATTGTAGTGGATAAGGCTTTGGACCAAGGACGTCAAACCCTGAGGTTGAGGGTTCAAATCCCACCACTGTGTGACCATGAACCTGTCACAGGACCTGCTGGTGCTCCAACTGGACATACAAAAGAATTGTGGCTAATTGTACCTCAAATGGTTTAAGTTGCCTTGGATAAAAGGGTCGGCCCAATTAAAATGAATAATAATCACCACACTTCCTGGCCATTCTAGATTTTGCTTGATTAACATATAAAGAATTTTGACCTTGCCTGATGAAGGAGCCTTAGCTGCCTAGAAAGCTTGCATTTGTAATCTATTTAGTTAGCCAATAAAAGGTGTCATTTCACCCTATTTTCTCCCATGGTATACTGAATTATAATTACAAGCATTTCATAAGTGGCAAAGGCTTTCATTGACAACTACATCAAGTTTATGCGCAGAGTCCATATTTGCAGTGTTGGTCCTTCTTTCTTTTTCAAGACCTCTGCAATTCCCCCTGGCAGGCTGTCCATCAACTTCTGGGTCAAATCCTGACTGATAATCAATACTTGGAGTTTGTCAGAATTGTTGGGTTTTCATTTGTCCACCCGCCTCTTGAGGATTAACCACTCAATGGGATTAAGGTCTGGGGAGTTTCCTGGCCATGGACCCAAAATTTTGATGTTTTGTTCCCCGAGCCACTTAGTTATCACTTGTGCCTTATGGCAGCACGGTGCTCCATCATGCTGGAAAAGGCATTGTTGGTCACCAAACTGTTCTTGGATGGTTGGGAGAAGTTGCTCTCAGAGGATGTTTTGGTCTCATTCTTTATTTGTGGCTGTGTTCTTAGGCAAAATTGTGAGTGAGTCCACTGCCTTGGCTGAGAAGCAACTCCATGTGACATGAATGGTCTCAGGATACTTTACTGTTGGCTTGACACAGAACAGATGGTAGCACCACTCACCTTTTCTTCACAAACAGTTAGAAAGGAGATTCATCAGAGACAATGACTTGACCCCAGCAGTCCAATCCCAGAATATCAGTCTGTCCCTGATGTTTTTCTTGGCTTCTTTGCTGCCCTTCTTGACACCCACCAGGCCATCCTCCAAAAGTCTTTGCCTCCCTCACACCTGCCTGCTGCCATTCCTGAGCAAGTTCTGCCTTGGCAGTGCCCACAGCTGAATCAACTTTAGGAGAAGGTCCTGGCACTTGCTGGACTTTCTTGGGTGACTGAAGCCTTCTTCACCACAGTTAACCATCTCTATTGTAACTCAATCAGCGTGACAGAGTGATCTGCAGCTTTGTCCTTGTCAACACTCTCACCTGTGTTAACTGAAATGACGTCAGCAGGTCCTTTGGTGGCAGGGATGAAATGCAGTGGAAATGGGTTTTTTGGGATTAACTTCATTATCATGGCAAAGAGGGACTTTGCAATTAATTGCAATTCATCTGATCTCTTCGGAACATTCTAGAGTCGATGCAAATTGCCATCATAAAAACTGAGGCAGCAAACTTTGTGAAAATGTAATATTTGTGTCACTCTCAGAACGTGGCCATGATTGTAGTCACAGGATTGGCTGGCTGGAGGTGGAGGCTTTTTGTGTTAATAAGATGGCTTGCCTGATGCATAGGAAATGTATGTGTGGGGGATATTTACCTTGACTTATTTGGCTGATGCCTTTACGGTGATTTAACAACATTTATGATACCATTGGTTCCGTTTTCCTTTTGTTTTTCCAATTGGAGCACAAATGGGTGAAGTAACGTGCTCAGGGTCCCACAGTGTCAGTAGCAGGATTTGGACCCACAACCTCAGCATCTGAAGGCCAAAGACTTAACCACTCCGCCAGACTGAAACTTCAACAGTTAATCCTAAATTTTAAGCCTTTTTTTGAATTGGGATTACTAGAAGCAATAGTAGTAATTTGTGATATCCGGCATTATAGATTATTCACATTACTCATTTTCTTGTAGCTTTCTGTTTTTGAAGCATTTGACGTGATTTAATGTTCACATGGCTTCACGCATTTTGAATTTTCTTTGACGCTAAACTTTTTATTAATTTTCCAAACTTGATATTTCCGAGGAGCCGTAGACTATGCTGATAACATCAGCCACAAGACAAGAAACGGAAACGGGGTATAAGGTGAGCCTATCGCCAGGCACATTTAGTACTTTGGGGGCAATTTAGTGTCCCTAATCAATCTGACGTGCAGGTCTTTGTCACAGCAGAAGAAGCCAAAGGATCTTTTTTAAGGGTTTGGGGGGTAAATGCACAATGTGAATGCACACAATTTCTTGATGATGTTCTTGGTGAACTCATTTTTAATTTCAAGGCCTGGGCTCCACTACTCGGATTCTCTTTTAATACTTTCAACACTTCAGTGCTGTCACCTTGTAATCGCTGTTTGGTTCAACTCCTTCATCTCTCCGCACTGCTAACGCCTCACAGTCCTTTAAAAATCAGCCCAGTCCCTTCTCTCTGGACTGGCTCCTCTGCTGTGATGTCTATTTTTGTAATCTGGAGACCAAAACTGAAGGCAGTAGTCCAGGTGAGGCCTCACTAGTGCTTTATGAAGATTATTTAAATTGTACTTCGCACATCAAGGCGCTATATAAACTGACATTCTGTTAGCCTTCTTAATGGCGTTTGCACAACGTCTCTGGAAGTTGATAGGGACGAGTCCACTGCAACTCCTAAATCCTTCTCTTAAAAGGTAAATTCACTTATTTCTTCACAAACATTTGCATTTGTCTCCCAAAATTGTGTTCTAAAGTTAAGACTACTTTATGCATTTTATATAAATTTAAAAAAATAAAAAACATACATAGCCAGTCAATGCGTTTTATAATGCAACCTTATTGGGCATGAGGTTGTCACCGAAAAATAAAGGCCTAAACACTTAACAAATAAAGTAACAATAGTTACAAGAACACATGACTTCTGTGCTTCCAGTGCAGGTTTGTAGATTTGGAGAAATGACCTTTTCTGTGTAAAGAAATTACTTTGTTTCTCACGTCATGTGACATTTGTCTTCCCTGTGGTGTCATTGTCAGCATTGAATTGGGAAGACATTTTACTCTTAGGCGGAGTGGTTTCTCTGAGGCTAGGAATCTGCACTGGCAATTAGAAAGTTGCCCGTTCAAATCCTGTAAATGCCAACAGGGACTCTACTCTGTTGGACCCTTGAGCAAGGCCCTTAACCTGCAATTGCTGAGCGCTTTGAGTAGTGAGAAAAGCGCTATATCAATGCAAATAATTATTATTATAAACACCACAATTAATTGTCAGTTATCTGGTGGTCACCTGTGTGATGATTGGTTGGATTTGTCTACTGTTGAATTCCTGTTAATTAGTATTTTATCAAGCACTAGCTGAAATACCCAGCATTGCCCAGGAGGAAAATAAAGTTTTTGGTTTTTTTTGTTTGAGAAAAATACAATAAAAAAACAAAAAACTCAACTTTAAAAATAAACATAAATGAACAAACAATGAAGAATCACTAATGTGCTTGTATGGCGGTCTTGTATGTATGTTATCATTCTGTTGACGCTCGGAACCGGCCAACTCTATTTAATTTCAAAAACAACAGGGGCGCAGTGGTGGTGCTCAAACATAAAAAATGCTGCCAGTCACCTCCAGTTTGCCCTCTGGTGGTCATTCCGAGTGTCAACTGGATGATAACATGCATACATGACCACAAGATCACCCCTCACCCTACCCAGAAGGGGATGTGTTAGGGTTGATTTCACCGAGTCAACCAATTAGAAACGTGTATCAAATTTCATGAAAATCGCTCCAGCCATTCAGAAGTGATGCTAGAACATACATACATACACACACATTGACTTTTATATATAGATATAGATTATTACCAAGATCTTCATTGGGGTGGACTCATTTTTCAGTATGGAGAAGAAAAAAAGCTCAAACACAGTCTTCAGGAGGCCTGTGTGCATCAGAGATGACTGTCAGCAGACGACCTCGTGAACAGAAACACAGAGGCCATAATGCAAGATGGACACCACAAAAACAGGAGGGCCAGATTACAGTTTGTGACAAAGTAATTAAAAGAACCTACAGAATTCTGGGAAAATGTCTTGTGAGCAGACAAGACAAAGATGAACCTCATCAGAATGATGGGAACAGCAAAGTGTGGAGACCAAAAGGAAATGCCCAAGATCCAAAGCAGACCACCTCATCTGTTAAACATGGCAGTGCTGGAGCTGTTATGGCTTGGGCGTGTTTGACTGCCACAGGTCCTGGCACACTTCTCTTCATTGATGATGGAACTACTGATGGCACAGTGAATTCTGAGGTGTGGAGAAACATCTGATGTGCTCGTTCCAGTAAAGGCCTCCAAACTCAGTGGACGGTGTTTCATCCTACAAGACAATGAGCCAAACGTACTGCTGAGGCAAAACAGAAGTTTGTCAAAGCTAAAAAATGGAAAATTCTTGAATGGCCATCAGTCACCCAATTGAAATCCATTTGAGCAGACCTTCCATATGTTGAAGAGAAAACTTGAGACAAACCCACAAAACAATCTGTAGATGGCTGCATTAGAGGCTTGGCAGAGCTTCACCAGAGCAGGATGTATGGACAATGAATGGCAGACGTCAAGCAGTCATTGCATGCTGGGATATGTGACAAGGTCCTAAATATGACAACAGCCTTAACAGACCTGCCATTGCTGTGTCCAAACATTATGTGGTGCCCTGAAATGGCGGGGGCCAAGTAGAAAAGGTGGTGTGTGACCGAAAATGTGTGCAAATCTACTGAAATGAGCGTCTGCAATGTGCACTTCAGTCACGATATCTGAATTGTTTGATTTGTAATTTTAAACTGTGGAGCAGAGGGGGAAATCAAGAAATAAATGGGTCTTATCGTCAAACATTATGGAGGGCACTGAATCTGTGAGTTAGGAGCACCTGCCCCTCCATGATATCAAACACTTTACTGAGATGAGATAAAGTGTGTGATATTAAAAACATTGAAGGCAGCGTATTACGATATTTAAAAAGTATACAAGGTATGTATGAAGCATGGTGGTCTCTGCATATGGAAAGTACAGCACTGCTAAGAGAGCACCATTTTGCCTCCAGGGTGACAGCAGCATATTCTTGTTGGCCTCCCATAACTTCAGTGTGCCAACTCGGGGTGAGACTTTAGGTGGCCTGCTGTTGTCAGACATGGCGTGTCGACTGTACCACCTTAGTAGAGTGGGGAGGTAAAAGTGACAGAGAAGTGGGGAGGAACCTGGGCTACATATTAAAACTACAAAAGATGTTAATCCACCAAGTAAAATGTGAAAAACAAACCTCTGCCGGCCCTATGCATGTGAAAGGACCTTGAAGAGAGTTTGTCTTCACTGGGTCTCGTATGGATCACCCAGAGAACCCCCCCATCAGACGTAGCCACCTCGGAACTCTAGAAAAATCAACTGCAGCATTGAGCTGCTGCCATTCCTGCTGAAAGTGAGTGAGGCAACAAGAGGCCACGTCACTTATTTGTTGGCAACATGATCGGTAATCCCACTTTTCATCTTCATTTATTTCATAATACTTATGCCTTAATTTTATCATTTTTTTTTCATTATGGTGTGCCTAATCTTGGAATTGATGAAGGAAAAAAAATCTGAGGCAGATTTTATGTTAACTTCCCATTTTCATTTACTCGTATGTTCAGTCGTTCATGTCTTCAGTCTTTAAGCAGAGTCTGTGGAGACCCCATACAGATCTTGGCATTATTGGTAAGTTCATTTGTTCAGGATATTTGGGTGGTGGTGGTAAGGGGTGTATGTGGCATCAGTGTGATCCACGAGCAGCACTTTTTCAGAGTGTGAGATGTATACTGGGGGGGGGGGGGGCCTATTTGTAAATTTAATGGTGGATGGCACTGTGGAAGTGGCACAGTTTGGTATCATTTGGAAATTGGCTGAATATTTGGAGTGGGAGAAACTGTTGGGAGTATTAAAATTCTGGACAGGATTTGGTGCCCTTCCAAAGATGGTCGTATTCTTCTGACTTTGTAACTGGGGATGTAAGCGTATATAACATGAAAATGTATTTGTCCAGTTAAGATTTTTTCTCTTTTTCTTGTTTTGTACACCATTGAATCACAGGGGATTTCATTTTGTTTCACTCCTGAATGTCAAAGTGAAAACAGATCTCTGCAAAGTGGTCTCAATTAATCCTAGATATAAAGCACAAAATAGTTGATCTTCACTTTCATTCTCTGAAAAACTCGTCAAGCTCTGGCAGGTGTCATGGGGATCAGGAGCAAAACCGCCTTTGCCAAGTCCAGCCAAGACTTCTCCATTCTGGACTCTGACTTGAGCCACTCCACGGCATCCACATTGTTGTTTTAAAGCCATTCCTGTACAGCTGAGGTTCCCTGCTTTGGGCTTGTGGTCTGGCTGGAAAACACAACTTCTCCCGAGGTGCACATTTCTTGCAGACTTTATCAGGTTTTCTTGAGGGATTTCCTCCAGATCTTCTCTATTTATTTTATCCTCACAAGCCTTCCACTGCCTGCTGTAGAGAAGCATCCTCGTGGCCTGATGTGGCCACTGCCATGCTTCACAGTGGAGGTGGTGTGTTTTTGATAGTGTCGTGTCCGAATGTGGCATTTAGTCTGATGGCTACAAAGCTCCATTTTGTGCTCAGCAGACTGTAGAACCTTCTTCTAGCTGACTTGAAAGTCTTCCGTACTCCGCCTTCTCCCGAGATGTTCCATGTCTTTATTTTTCTTTTTGCTGCTCACTCCACAAATCTGTGACTGGTGAAGCCTTCGAGCACAGTTTGTGAATTTCCCCTTGGGATTAATAAAGTATCTATCTCAGTTGTTGTCTTCACTGTCTGTCCATTTTCAGCTACTGTAGCTTTTGACACCTTCAGGAGTTCTTAGAAGTCTTATGGTGGCCTCTCTCTCTCGTTGTCGTCTTGCATACTCACTTGTTTTTTTGTGAGTGGCCTGCCCTAGCAGATTTTCAGCTCTGCTTATCCTGTTTCCATTTCTTAATGACTGATTCCACTGAATATTCAGCCACTCAGATATTTTCTTGTCTCCATCCCCTGACTTGTGCTTTTCATGGAATTGCCTGTTGTGTTCTTTGGTCTTCATTATTTACGTTAAGTCCACCATGCTGACCCACCACATGTTGGATTTTCCGCATGGAGGTGCCTTTATATTGAAACCCCAGACAGGTGGCCTCCATTAAACTAATTCTGGGATTTCTATAGCCAGTTGGCTGAACCAGTGAGAAGTTAGGGGTTTCAGAGTCACTTGTGTGATCAATTATTTAATGTTTTGTATTTGTAATTAACTCAGAGCACTTTGCAAATGTCTGTTTTTACTTTTATATTAAGGAGTCTTTTTTTGTTGATTAGTGTCAAAAAAAGTCAAATCCAGTGATATTCAGTGCTGTAAAATATAAACATTTTATAGGCACTATGTATGCTATGTGTGTGTTTATATTTATGTGGGTGTGTATGTATCTGACAGACAGATAAAAAGGTGGTGCTATATATCTATAGCTGTATATATACTGTATATAGAGTGATTTTATATTCATATATACATATATATATATATATATATAAAATATAGATAGACAGATAAAAAGGTGGTGCTATATATCTATAGCTGTGTATATATATATATATATATATATATATATATATATATATATATATATATATATATACATATACACACACATACATATAAATATACACACACAGGGTGTCCATATATGTGATAGAAAGAATCTGTAAAAAGGATTAGAAAGAAGAAACACATTTTTTATTGTTCTTCTTAATTTTCAACATGTCCACCATCATTACTAATACAAAGGGTAATACGATTCTGTAGTTTCAGAAAACATTTTCAAGCTGATTTTCAGTAATTCCAGCAATCACATCAGTTTCGAGGTTTGGTTGAATTAACATTCGTTTTCACATGTCCCCATAAAAAGAAATCCAATGGAGTTAAATCTGGTGAATGCGGAGGTCAAGAAAATGGGCCACCTCTTCCAGTCCATCTGTTAGGGAATTCCTCATGTAGAAACTGTCTAACATGCAAAGTAAAGTAACAAGGAGCACCATCTTGCTGAAACACTGGATCCTCTATCAGTCCTAATTGTTCAAGTTGAGGAAAAAAGTAATTTTGCAGCCTTTCTAAATAGCTATCACCATTTACAACACACCCTTCAAAAAAAAAAAATTGCTCTATGATTCGATTTTTTTCCCAAAGCACACCACACATTAACTTTTGGGAGAATCTCTTTCATGTTAAACAGACTCATGTGGATTTTCAGTTCCCCAAATACGGCAAAAATAAAACTTCTAAAGACAAAAAAACAAACAAACTAGATACACCAAGCTTTCTAATCCTTTTTACGAATTCTTTCTATTTTAAATTGCAAACGGACTTAATGAACACCCTGTATATATAATATACTAGTATTTAGCATTCCAGAAATTATTTTTATCTTATAAATTATCATTTTTATCTATTTAATTGATATCTCTGGCTTTATAAGGGGGCTACCCTTAATCAATTTGGCAGGTGTCTGGCTGTGTGCCACCAAAATTTCATTCACTAATCTTTGCATGTGCAGAAATAGGACCAAAAAAACTTGTTCTTTTCAAATGGCCACCATTTTTGAAAGTTGAGGGGGATAGGGGTGGTAAGACCCCTTTATGGTTCTGACTGAAAATATTAAATATGTCCGTCCATCCATCCATCCATCCATCCATTATCCACTGCTTATCTGAGGTCGGGTCGCAGGGGCAGCAGCCTAAGCAGGGAAGCCCAGACCTCCCTCTCCCCGGCCACCTCCTCCAGCTCCTCTGGGAGGACCCTGAGGCGTTCCAATGCCAGCTGGGAGATATAATCCCTCCAGCATGTCCTGAGTCTGCCCCGTGGCCTTCTCCCAGTGGGGCATGCCCAGAACACCCCCCCAGGGAGGTATCCAGTGGGCATCCTGACCAGATGCCTGAACCACCTCAACTGACTCCTCTCAATGCGAAGGAGCAGCGACTCTACTCCGAGTCTCTCCCGGATAACTGAACTCCTCACCCTATCTCTAAGGGAAAGTTTAGCCACCCTGTGGATAAAACTCATTTCGGCCGCTTGTATCTGCGATCATGCTCTTTCGGTCACTACCCAAAGTTCGTGGCCATAGGTGAGGGTAGGAACGTAGATCTACTGGTAAATCGACAGCCTCGCCTTTTGGCTCGGCTCTCTCTTCACCACAACGGACCGTCGCAGGGCCCGCATTACTGCAGATGCCGCACCGATCCGTCTGCCAACCTCCCGCTCCATTCTTCCTTCACTCTTGAACAAGACCCTTAGATACTTGAACTCCTCCACTTGAGTCAGTAATGTGTTCCCAACCCGGAGAGAACATTCCACCCTTTTCCGGCTGAGAACCATGGCCTCGGATTTAGAGGTGCTGACTCTCATCCCCGCTGCTTTACACTCGGCTGCAAACCGCTCCTGTGAGAGCTGGAGATCAATGTCCGATGAAGCCAAAAGAACCACGTCATCCGCAAATAGCAGAGACGAGATTCTGAGGTCACTGAACCATACCCCCTCTGCTCCTTGGCTGCACCTAGAAATTCTGTCCATAAAACTTATGAACAGAATCGGTGACAAAGGGCAGCCCTGGCAGAGTCCAACCTCAACGGGAAACGGGTCCGACTTATTACCGGCAATGCGGACCAAGCTCCTGCTCCTCCTGTACAGGGACTGAATGGCTCGTAATAACGAGTCTTGTACCCCGTACTCTTGGTGCACACCCCACAGGATACTTCGAGGGACACAGTCGAATGCCTTCTCCAAATCCACAAAACACATGTGGACTAGTTGGGCAAACTCCCATGCCCCCTCCAGGATCCTGGCCAGGGTGTAGAGCTGGTCCAATGTTCCACAGCTGGGATGGAATCTGCATTGTTCCTCTTGAATCCGAGATTCGACCATCGACCAAACTCTCTTCTCCAGCACCCCTAAATAGACCTTACCGGGGAGGCTGAGGAGTGTGATCCCCCTATAGTTGGAGCACATCCTCCGGTCACCCTTCTTAAAAAGGGGGACCCCCGGTTTGCCAATCCAGAGGCACTGCCCCCGATGTCCATGCGATGTTGCAGAGACGTGTCAACCAGGACAGCCCCACAACATCCATAGCCTTGAGGATCCCAGGGTGAACCTTGGAACTTTTTAATTACCTTGGAAACCTCGGCTCCTGTTATGGACGGGCCCCCCCGGAGTCCTCCAGCTCTGCTTCCTCAAAGGAAGACATGCTGGTGGGATTGAGAAGATCCTTGAAGTATTCCTTCCACCGGTCAATAATGTCTGCAGTTGAAGTCAGCAGGGCCCCATCTCCACAGTACACAGTGTTGGCGGAGCACCGCTTTGCCCTCCTGAGGTGCCGGACGGTTTGCCAGAACCTTCTCGGTGCTGACCAAAAGTCGTTTTTCATGGCTTCCCGAAACTCCTCCCATGCCCGGGTTTTTGCCTCAGCAACAGCCGATGCCGCCACACGCTTGGCCCGCCGGTACCCCTCAGCTGCCTCTGGAGTCCCACTGGTCAACCAGACCCGGTAGGACTCTTTCTTCAACTTGATGGCCCCACGAAATTTAGGTGTCCACCACCGGGTTCGTAGATTGCCACCACAAGAGGCACCGACAACCTTGTGGTCACAGCTCCATTCTGCTGCTTCGACAATGGAGGCTCGGAACATGGCCCATTCAGACTCAATGTCCTTCGCCTCCCTCGGGATAAGGTTGAAGTTATGCTGGAGGTGGCAGTTAAAGATCTTTCTGACCGGTTCCTCTGCCAGATGTTCCCAGCAGACCCTCATTATACTTTTGGGTCTGCCTGGTCTGTCCAGCAGCCTCTCCTGCCATCTGATCCAACTTACCACCAGGTGGTGATCAGTTGACAGCTCAGCCCCCCTCTTCACCCGAGTGTCTAAGACATAAGGTCGCAGATCTGATAACACGATTACAAAGTCCATCATCGAGCTGTGACCTCGGGTATCCTGGCACCAAGTGCACTTATGGACACCCTTATGCTCGAACATGGTATTCGTTATGGACAATCCATGGCCAGCACAGAAGTCCAACAACTGAACACCATTCAGTTTAGATCAGGAAGGCCATTCCTCCCAATCACAACTCTCCAGGTTTCACTGTCGTTGCCGACGTGAGCTTTAAAGTCTCCCAGCAGAACGAAAGATACCACAGGAGCTGCGCCTCACAGCGCCCCTTCCAGGGTCTCCAAGAAGGCTGGGTACTCTGAACTGCTGCTTGGTGCATAAGCACAAACAACAGTCAGAGTCCTTCCCTCAACTCGAAGGCGCAGGGAAGCAATCCTCTCTTCCAACGGGGAGAACCACAACGTACAGGCCTTGAGCCGGGGGGCCATAAGCAAGCCCACCCCTGCCCGCCGCCTTTCACCCACAGCAACTCCAGAGGTTAACAAAGTCCAGCCCCTCTCAAGAGGAATGGTTCTAGAGCCCAGACCGTGAGTAGAGGTGAGCCCAACTATATCTAGCCGGTACCTCTCAACTTCACGCACCAGATCGGGCTCCTTCCCCGCCAGAGAGGTAACATTCCATGTCCCAAGAGCCAGTTTCGGCAACCGCAAACATATGCTGTTTTTAATATCTGGAAAAGATTTGGGATTAAATTGCTTAGAGATCTGTACATAGACAACATCTTTGCATCCTATGAACAATTACATTCCAAATTTAACTTTCCAGCGACACATTTCTTTCACAATCTTCAAATTAGAAACTTTGTTAAACAGAACCTGCCCAGTTTTCCTCATCTTGCACCCTCCTCCATGCTAGAAAAAATATTGCTCAATTTTGAGGACTTAAACACCAATTATTAAATTCAAAATTATATATCGAGCACATCTGTCTTGCCTAAAACAGTCCAAAATGTTTCCAGGGCACGATCCAACCTGTGAACGCTGTAATCAAGTCCCAGCCTCACTGGGTCACATGTTTTGGGCCTGCACCAACTTAACATCATTTTGGACCAAAATTTTTAAGTGCGTCTCAGACAGCCTTCGTGTCACAATCCCTCCTAACCCATTGACAGCTGTGTTTGGAGTTCTTCCAGATGTGTTTAAAGTGGAGAAGGACAAACAAACTGTGATTGCCTTCACTACACTTTTGGCATGCAGACTTATTTTGCTAAACTGGAAAAATCCTAATTCTCCTCTTTTAAGTCAGTGGGAAACCGATGTTTTATATTATTTGAAATTGGAAAAATCAAATTCTCAGAGGATCTGTACAGAACTTTTTCAAAACCTGGCAGGATCTAATCAATAATATTTTAGAATAAGCTCTTAAAGCACCGAGGAAGCAATTCTCTGCATTTCGTTCTCTTCTCCATTCATCATCTCTATTGCCCTATTAAACTAATCAATTTAGGTATGTTTACAAGCTTTAAAGTTTACCCCATTGGCCATGCTGTCTTTCTCAGGGGTGGGGGTCAATTTGTTTTCAATCATATTTTTTGTAAAAACTGATCTATTTGTATGGAATGATTACAATAAAATAAAAAAAAAAAATACAACCACTACAAAGGCTCACAATGGCCATCTATGTAGTGCAACCACTTTGGCACACCCTGCCCCGTGCTGTCAATTGTGATGTTTTATCGCATTCGCTCAAACCCTGAGCCCCACGATCAAGGTGGGAAAATCATCATCAAATATTATTATTTTTTGGGTAAATCCAGGTTACCCCGATTGTCCAAAATCTGTGTGTTAAACTTGGTTTGAAAAAACAAAGCTGTGCATAAAGAAAAAAGAATGATTGTGCTTTATGTATGCCTTTAGAGGTTGATTCTTGGCACTGTATTTTCTGAGAAGAGGATATGTACCTGTTGTCTTCGCTTCAGCCATGTTCAGACTGCAACCCGTACGGGAGAATAAGGAAAAACACATGTCTGTAACTGTTTAGCACAAGATTGCCAATCAGCTAAAATTAATTAAAAGGCACGTACTGTGAAAATAAAGTTAATAAATGGAGTGTGTAGAAGATGACAAAGACAAAAGAAAGAGTTGGGGTGACACTACAACTGCACATATTATAAATGCAAAATAATAAAGGCCTTTCAGCAAAATAATGTCCCTTAGGACACGAGTCTCAGACCAGACTGGCAAAAGTGATGACACTTCCTGTTAAGTAGAGGCGGGTCCAGGGGGGGGACAGACATCAGAAGTGACATCAGAGGTGGTCGGGTTGTTAATCAAATGGTGTTAGTATATGCCGCCATCTTGTGGATTGTCAATGAATTACCACCACCAGAACCTTTAAGCTGTCCTCAAGGCACATATGTTAACAAGTGTTTATAGTTTCCATCAACCCCCTGACTGTACAGCTTAGATTAGAGACCCCCCTAACTGTAGACCTTTGGAAGATTGAAACATTTATGTGCAAACTTGAAACTGTCACTTGGAGGTTGCAGGCATCGACATCAAGTAATGTACTGCTACATCTAGCCAGATCGGTATATATCAAAGTTCAAAGTTTATTGTCATGTGCACAGTAAGGAAACACTTTTCCCTGTACAATGAAATTTTCTTTCCTGTCCACACCAAATGACAAAACCAACGTATAAAGATAAACATAAATAATAAGTAGCAGATAGATAATAAGTAACAGAAGCAGCATAAAGTATAAAAACAGAATAGAAGTATAAAGTGTAATGTGCAGGTAGGTGTGTGATGGACAAGTCCAATACAGTTGTGTGAGTAGATAGAATGAGGTGAACGATGGTTATAAACCCCAGTCAGTTATTTAGGAGACTAATGGTCTTGGGGAAAAAAAAGAGTTCTTTAGCCTGGAAGTCCTGCATTTCATACTTCTATAACCTCCTGCCTGAGGGTAGAAGTGTGAACAGTTCGTGTTGGGGGAACGGGGGGTCCCAGAGGATCGAGGCAGTTCTCATGTGGACTCTGCAGTTGTAGATGCTCTGCAGAGAGGGCAGTGGGGTCCTGGTGATCATCTCAGCAGTTCATTGCAGTAGTGTTGCTGTACCACACAGTGATGCAGCTGTTCAAGATGTTCTCAACAATGCAGCTGTAAAAGTTGAGGAGGATCTTCGTCGACATACCAAACTTCCTCAGCCTCCTTGGAAAGTACAGACGTAGTGTTAAGTGTCCATATATGTGCTTATTCCAACAAAAGCTACCCATTGATCCTTTCTTTCAGTTTTCATTTTGGAAAAAATAAAAAATGCTTGCAGAACTTGATGGCTGGAAAATCATTCTGATCACAGCAGGTGATAGAGGCCAAGTTCCTTCCAGCGGCAGCTGTAGTTCAGTCTCACTCTCTGAACAAAAGGCATTTGTCCTTCGTTGACATCATTTTAATGACCCACCCGCACGTACCATCAGTTGTCAGTAGTTATCCTGTGTCGTCTCTGTTGTTTCAGGCTACACATTTACCTTCTCCTTCTCCAATTTTGTCATCTTTCTCTTTGCAGCTCCTCCTTGGTGTCTTCCGATTCATACAGATTCAGGATCATCATATTCGGACAAATTAATGAAATAAAGTAAGAGCTTATTTGTCTTAAATTCTTGGAAAAATTTAAATTTCATTGGAAAGAAATTAATTATAATGCACAAATGCTTAAAGCTTTCTCAAAGTATGCCTGCAAATGCATGGAAACAGTTGGGCCAGATTTGTCTTGGGGAGGTGAAATGTTGTTTAAAGCCTTGCAAAGCTGTAAACCAGAAAGTTCAAATGTTCTGCAGTCAAAGTCTAACTACAATAGCAAAACCAAACTACACAGAAGAACAGACCAAGTCATAACTAGAAGATCCAAAACAAGTTGCGCACTCCATTTTCTTTTCTGCCCATAACTTAGATAATCAGGAAGTCTCTGAGTTGACCTTCTATAACTTCTAACTTGTGACATGACAGGTTGTGACCTCATCCTACACAACATGGCCAACAACAGTACACACATTAAACTCAAAATGGTGGTGCTTGCAGAAAACAAAATGGTGTCTCACAAAGATGTTAAAATATATTAACACAATCAGAATGTCCAAAAGGTGTAAAATGTGAGTAACAAAATCAAATCATAACATCATGAAGCTAAGTACCAGTGACTATGTCCCCGATTTTAAAAAATGAGATGCAAATGAACTAAATATATATTTTACCCAACTATTTGTAAAAGAAAAAATTAATGGAATGCCTCAGTCTTAAGTAAAAATAACTTTAGAGTTTAAAGATTTTAAAATAGAAGCGTCAGGCCCTCCGGCACACAGTGAATTCTAATATCCCTAAGAACCTGACCGTAACCCTGGCACTGTATGGTTGCTGTGTAATGAGGCATGGAAAGAAATGAAGGCAACTGGGCCTTTTTAATATGATGAACTGTCTCTCTATTATAATAAAAAAAAAAAATCTTGGGTCGAGACGTGATTTTCTCAGAGACACCATGAGACATTAAGTGAGACAAAAGGACAGCTGCTGTACAGGCTTTTAAATGATCGACTCGCAGCGTGACAAGCAGAATACGCAGCACGGCACAAGCAGCAGCAGTAAACCAGCTGACCGAGCAAAGAGGAGGTTAAAAAAAACTATTTGTTTCCCATTATATAGCCGTTTAAGAGGGGGTTTCAGAGGAGCAACTGCATCTCCTTAGTGTACGTTCAGCCCCCCTCTTCACAACGTGAGAGGCAGAGACGCGAAGTGGCTGGCGTGTAGCGTGCCCCGGGGGGGAGGAGGGGGAGTAACTCATTCAATACAGCTTTATTAATATTTTCTTTATCAGTATGCTGTTGCTGGTAGGGATGGGCATCGAAAACCGGTTCTCTGTTTCAATTCCTTGGAATTGCTTGCCATTTTTTCAAACGATTCCCCTATCGATTCCAGTCGCCTCGAAAGACGTCACCGCGTTGCGTAGCGTCATTTACCCAGCAGGAAACATGGCGCCTAAGCGGCACAAATGCTCAAAAGTTTGGTTATACTTTACGAGAAAGGATGACAACAGGGCAACTTGCAATACTTGCAAAGTAGATATTTAATCAAAGGGAGGAAACACTACGAATATGCAAAAGCACTTGCACACAAAACACGCGATAACCTTAAATGAATGTTGTGTTTTTGATCCGCTCCGGACTAGTGAATCTCAACCCAGCAGCAGCGGTAACGTTTGCAGGTCCTCTCCCGTTAATACGGCAGGTAACTAATCAACTAACATTGCATATTATGGTAGCGCGATTTGCCTTATTGCAAAACCTGCTATTATTGTGCATTGTATTTAGATGACCATGACGAGAGAGACAGACAGAGTCTGGCTGTCTTAGATGCTGGCAGTTCTCGCTGCAGTCTACCGGTAGCTTCTCCTTTCACAGAGGCGGGGAAAAGTAAAATGACACAGGCCAGGATAGACGAATGTCACCGAGCAGTGACTAAGTTTGTGGTAAAAGGCTTGCACCCATTTGCCACAGTAGATGCCCCCGATTTTCGGTAAGTGAATGTGTTTAATTGTAGGCTAAGTCAGGGAATGTCAAATTTGCGTGTTCTCCTCTTACCAGATGTTTCATCCGTTTCCATTTCTGAGCTGAAACATGTGTTGAAGGCAGCCGTCACTGCAGATGGATGGGCAAGTTTTAGTCAAGATCATTACCTCACAGTAACGCTGCATTATGTCAGGAATGGCCAGGCTCAAGAAAAAGTCCTCAAACCCAAACCAGTGTACCAGGCACAGACAGGGACAGCTGTAGCAGAGGAGACTGATGAGATCTTGGAGGAGTATGGTATCAAAGACAAGGTTGTGGCAGCCACTGTTGATAATGCGGCCAACATGGATGTAGCTGTCAAAATAGTTGATGGTTGCAGAATTGCACTGTGCACAGTTCCATTGGACTTGAGTTGATTGTATTTGTTGCTGGCTGATGTAGTTTTATTTTTGAGTGCTCAGCTCATATATACTTTTAAAAAGGAGAGTGTAAATGTTACTGGACATTCTTGTGTAATTGCCACAGAATAATTTATGTTATACTTTGTTATTGCTACAGAAGAATATTTATTTTATTATTATTTTACATTTACACATTTTTTTCTGGGGACCCCGTGGCACCCCATCGAGGAGCTGTAGGCTGTGGATCTCTTAAGATCTCACTGTTGGGTTTGTAAGGTCATGCTACTCCTAAATTTCTATCTTGTTCAAAGATAAGATATAAAACAAAGTTCTAAGTTAATCGACCTGTGTGTTCTCCTTTTTTAAAAATAAGAATCGATAGGAGAATCGATAAAGAATCGAATTGTTAAACAGAATCGAAAATGGAATCGGAATCGTGAAAATCTTATCAATTCCCATCCCTAGTTGCTGGAGTATGTGAATTTCCCCTTGGGATTAACAAAGTATCTATTTATTACTGGCAAATATCAAGAAATAAAAAATGAATGAAATGAAAATAACAATCTCTTTAAATTGTATATCCGGTTAACCAAACCCGGGGGTGGGTGAGCAAAGCGAGCAGGGGGTGAAGCCACCTAGTTTAAAAAAAAATAAAAAATGAAGCTTGTCAGAATGGATCAGCATGTTTCCAATATGTATTGTATATCAATTCAATTAGTGATGAATGAACATTGCAGAGTTTGCCTCACAAATGCATGAGGCAAAATCATAGAAATATTTGCAATATTCACCAAACTTGTCAATGGAGGAGGAACTGAACTAGGGTTATAATGGTGCAGTGGTCTTTTAAGTGTCGCTGGATGCTAGGGAAAATTCTGTCAACTATGCTAGACTGATTATCGTGGCTAAAAATGTGATCTGAGCTGTGAGTCAGCAGTGCTATCCACTGCCCAATCTAACAACAAAAGACCACAACCACAAATAAAATACAACAAATGGCCACAACTCGTATTAAGTAAATAAAATTATAGGTCATTGCGCTCACAGAGTTCCAGTCTTGGCCATGCTACAAAGCAGCAGAGTGAGACTGACTTGTTCCATTGTTTAAAGCAGTGGCTGTGGGTGGAGATGGAACATCTTTTTTGTTTCACATCTGTGAAGATGCTTTGCACTTCCTTCTTCAATCAAGAAGAATGTAACGCCTTCTAAACAGAAGTCATTATTTTGTTTTAATTATCTCTCAGCATTTCCTGGGGCTGGGGGTGTGGGCCTTTGGGGTTTGGTTTGAGAATTGCAGCTGCACACATGGCTAATTTACATGTATAATTAGCCAGGCAGTGCTCTGCCACCAGTGAACCCTGAATCAGTATTATGTATCTGGTGTCCTCCCTGTGCCCCTCAAATGACGATTTATTTTTGTTTTGTTTTTTTTTAATACAGCAATCAAATATTAACAGCTAGTTTGAGAGGCTGAATTGACTGCAAGTGGAAGGGGAAGTTTGCACTTGCTAAAACAAACGTGGTTAGAGATGGGAAAAATATCACAGAGCACTGTCTAAACCTTTGGTGGACAGGGTGTGAAGAAGGTGATTTGAGGACATTTTAGCAGCAAAAATTTGTGCTCGTGACCCAGTGATGGTCACATTGACATTGAGCCGATGTTCTGATTGGTCACAGTACTGTATATTATACATTGGTGCTGGCGTTGCCACGCTTATTTTGACATTTTTGATTTAAAAAATCTAAATATCATAAAGCAACACAGATAAAACTAAACAGCCAATGAATGACAAAAGCATCTTCAGAACCTAAAATAAATGCACACAATGGTAAATCACATTGGTTATAACGGTCCATTCCTCTCTGTAAAAGAGAAGGTTCATATTGTCCATCAGCGTGTCCGTTTATGTCTTTTTCTTTTCTTTGTAGACTCAGAGCACAGTACAGCAATAGACACAAGCGTGCCTCTTTTTTTCTGTTACCTTTTTGAGTGGCCTGTGGCCATCTTATTTGTTTTTGAAAGGATAAAACTGGAGAGCCTGATGCTGCTTTCCTTTGTAGAAATCCTTATTATTTATTTTTTTTAATCTAGTATTCTTGAATTGTCCGTGGCAAAAACCAGTGGGTCATCTGTCTCTGATACTGCAAACTGGCACGTTTGAATGGTATGTATGACCTGGAGTTAGGTGGCCGATGATCAATGTCACCATCTCGACCTTTCATTTTGGAGACTTCCATGTGGGTTGTCCTATTTATTCAGACATCGTCTGTTACTGTCCTGTTCGGGCCTGGGTTGGGTTCTGGACTGGTGCCAGCAGTGTCTTGTTGTTCTCTTTTTTTTTTTAAGGTTTGTTACCCTTGTTATTCTTTTGTGGTTGAATATCAAAATACCAGTAACGGCACACTGCACGATAAAGTGCAGTGAATACACTTGACGTGATCATTCCTAGTTTTCATCCTCTTTCTCTGTACGTTTAGCATTCGTTTGCTCAGAGGTTGATGCACTTGTTCCTTCCTGAGCAGCTCTTCTTTTCTCCACTGTAGCAGCCCACTTCTTCTCTTCTTTCGTCATCATCGCTTCACGTTCAAACTGATTAAGTCCGTGTTTGTGTAGCAATTACTTAGTAAGTTTTCCGTAATTTTTCCACTGAAGTTGGCACTTGAGGCAGATTGAAGACTTAAGAATGATTTAAGATATGAAGAGGTAGGGGAAGTGATGGTGTAGGTGGTAGGGATGAGAACGGCACCCGTACGCATGCGCTGTACGGCCGCTGCCAAAAGTTGATTCTACAATAACATAAAAAATAAAATAAAAACAAAAAGAGGAATAACCTTAGAGGTCAATCATCACCCCGAAAGCGGATAGTAGACGTCACGTAGTATATATGTGTACCAAATTTCAGGTCAATAGGTCAGACAGTTTGCGAGGTGATTTAAAATCCTGGACAGACAAACAGACAGCCACGGTAGAGTATTATATAAGAAGATTTGATCACCAAATAAAAGAAAAAAAACAGCAAAAGCATTGTGCCACTATGAAGACTTCTGCTAAGGAGCCACTGACAAGAACAAGGCCAAGCCATTTCTTGCAGGTAAGGGATGGCTGAGCAGATTCACAAATCGTTGGGAGCTCGTTCAGGGTATTGTGCGCATACTACAATGTACTGTACGGCAAAGTCTTTTATTTTTATTGTAAGTAAAGGCACTACAGTACTTAATAGTAACTATTGAAGTTTCATAGGTATACACTGTATGCCATGTGCGTGTTAAAAAAATGTATATATACTGTAGAGAGTTTGGTGTCATCCATTTGGACTTCACTCATCCACTATGGGGCACAGAATATCTTTTAAATATCCCAGCCAGACTATTTACTGTTGTGCACTTGATGCTATTCCTCTGATTCCAGATTTGCCTTGTGAAGTGGTGAGGAGTTGCTGATCTGTGTCTGCGGTCCCTCCATTTAGTCAGGTATCTCTTTGTTTGTCTTCTCAAATTTTCAAAGAAAGCTCCTCTCTGTGGCCGCACATGAGGTCAGGTGACTTTTGTGTTTTATGCCCTAGATTTGTCATTCCCTCACTGGATACCATCACATACAAATCAAGACGTTTGGTTCAGGGCAGCAGATTGGTGGCCTTAAGAACGCCTGATTGGTCCCACAACACCGTGTTACAACGGGTGCCTCGATCCCTCACCGAAGCGCTCAAGGCTGGCCACCGTGGCGACTCTTTACAACGTGGAGTACCCTGGAGAAACCTTGCTTATGTCTGAGCGTTTCCAATAATTAAATTGGTTAGTATGGGATTTTTGTTTTTTTCCTCTCTCGTACACACTTATAAATCTTTGCTCTTTATGAATATGTAACTTATAAAGATCTGGATAAAGGTACCCACATGGCCCAGATATGTTTGTGTAATGGCATAAGGTGAGACAACAAACATTGATATATTTTTTAAATGTTGACCCTTTTGTCATTGCTGGCTGTCCCCTCCTTCATCTCCACTGTCTGTCATGAGTTGAGAATTTGTTGTTTTTGTGTCTGAATTCCATAATTGTATTATCTCCTTGTTGGTTTGGTACCATGAGTGCTACTTCTTTGTATTTGATGGCTTAGTGTGGTTTGAAGAATAGATGTTAATAAACTTTATGGCTTGTTGAATAACTAATTCTTTACATTTATATACTGCCTTTCTCACTACTCAAAGCGATTCAGTGAGTGGGGAGCCACTTCAACCGCCACTACTGAGTAGCATCCACCTGGATGATGTGACAGCAGCCATTTTTCCGCTAGCATGCTTACCACACATTAGCTATTAGGTGGTGAAGTGGTGAGAGAGAGAGCCAATTAGACACAGGATGATTAGGGGGCCAAAATGACTAGGCCGTGTGGTGAGCAATATAGCCTGGACATCAAGATCCACCCAACTGTTTACGAAAGATGCCCAGGGCTCTCTAATGACCACAGAGAGTCAGGACTTCAGCTTTATATCTCATCCAAAGAACAGTGCCATTTGTACAGTGGGGCTTTGGGATCCCCACACAAGACCACAGGGTAAGCGCCCCCTGATGGCCTTATTAACACCTTCCAGCACCAACCCAAACTTTTCCTAGATGGTCTCCCATCCAAGTCCTAACTGAATCACTTTAAGCTGAGCAATACTACATGTTTTTGTGTTGTTCCTTTATTCATGATGAACCTTGTGAATCTTCATAAACTTTGTATGGTAACCGTAATATTCACGAAAACATGGCTGTTTTGGAATCATGTGTGGTTTCTGGTCCTCCCGTTACAACACTCCAATGAAATTCTTGAAACTTCATGAAGCCTAAAATTATAAATTTCATAAACAATAATGTAAACACAAAATTTCATGAAAGAAGACATGCCTATATTATTGTGTTGGTCCCCAATCACTCACTGTAGCATTAACTGTAAGTAGGGTCAAAGCTAAAGTCTACAATATGCTGAATCTGATACCACTGGCTGAACTGTCCAGGTTGTGAAAATCCAATTTTGGTTTTGTGCCCCGAAATTACAAATCTGTTTTTGCTGGAAATGCCTTATAGCTGTAGCAACAGCATGACACTTGCAAAACTTCACTTACTTTGACTTGGCTGCATGGGCTGATGAAATTTCTGAAACACCATGTAGCCTGGATTTTAATTGGTTCAGCTTTATTCATCCATCCATCCATTATTCAACCCGCTATATCCTAACACAGGGTCGTGAGGGTCTGCTGGAGCTAATCCCAGACAACACAGGGCAGAAGGCAGGAACAAACCCCGGGCAGAGCGCCAGCCCACCGCAGGGCACACACACACCAAGCACACACTAGGGACAATTTAGGATTGCCAGTGCACCTCACCTGCATGTCTTTGGACTGTGGGAGGAAACCGGAACACCCGTAGGAAACCCACGCTGACACAGGGAGAACATGCAAACTCCACGCAGGGAGGACCTGGGAAGCGAACTCAGGACTCCTTACTGCGAGGCAGCAGCGCTACCACTGCGACACCTTGCCACCCCTTCAGCTTTATTATACAGTATATGTAAAATTTAATTAAGGCTGACATTTTGGAACACTGTGCACTTTATGGGTTGTCCCACCATTACAATCCCCTATCCCCGATCAAATTTTTGAAAAACCATATAGCATGTGTTTTAATTTGGAGTAACAGCAAGCGACAAACAAAATTTTGTGAAAAATCAGTTCAGCTGTTTTTGCGTGATTGGCAAACAAACAAATGGACAAGATGCAATCTGAGGGTTGAGATGAAGTCTTTGAAGAAGGATAATTAATTAACATCAAACAAAGCTGGAACATTCAAGACGGTATGACAGGGTCTTCTTCTTCTTTCGGCTGCTCCCGTTAGGGGTTGCCACAGCGGATCATCTTCTTCCATATCTTTCTGTCCTCATCATCTTGTTCTGTTACACCCGTCACCTTCATGTCCTCTCTCACCACATCCATAAACCTTCTCTTAGGCCTTCCTCTTCTCCTCTTCCCTGGTAGCTCTATTCTTAGCATCCTTCTCCCAATATACCCAGCATCTCTCCTCTGCACATGTCCAAACCAATGCAATCTCGCCTCTCTGACTTTGTCTCCCAACCGTCCAACTTGAGCTGACCCTCTAACGTCCTCATTTCTAATCCTGTCCATCCTCGTCGCACCCAATGCAAATCTTAACATCTTTAACTCTGCCACCTCTAGCTCTGTCTCCTGCTTTCTGGTAAGTGCCACCGTCTCCAGCCCATATAACATAGCTGGTCTCACTACCGTCCTATAGACCTTCCCTTTCACTCTTGCTGATACCCATCTGTCACAAATCACTCCTGACACTCTTCTCCACCCATTCCACCCTGCCTGCACTCTCTTTTTCACCTCTCTTCCACAATCCCCATTACTCTGTACTGTTGATCCCAAGTATTTAAACTCATCCACCTTCGCCAACTCTACTCCCTGCATTCTCACCATTGCACTGACCTCCCTCTCATTCAGTAACATCTATTCTGTCTTGGTGGTCCTAATGCCCTTCATTCTCCTCCTCTCCTTCCATATCTCCACCTCTCCAGGGTCTCCTCAACCTGATCCCTACTATCGTTATAGATCACAATGTCATCAGCAAACATCACAGTCCACAGGAACTCCTGTCTAATCTCGTCTGTCAACATGTCCATCACCATTGTAAATAAGAAAGGGCTCAGAGCAGATCCCTGATGTAATCCCACCTCCATCACTCCTACCGCAGACCTCAGCACGGTCACACTTCCCTCATACATATCCTGTACAACTCTTACGTACTTCTCAGCCACTCCCGACTTCCTCATATAATACCACAGCTCCTCTCTCCTCACCCTGTCATATGCTTTCTCCAGGTCCACAAAGACGCAATGCAACTCCTTCTGGCCTTCTCTAAACTTCTCCATCAACATCCTCACAGCAAACATCACATCTGTGGTGCTCTTTCTTGGCATAATATGGCTTTATTTATAGAGATGTTGTCTTACATTGATTTTATAACAAATATAATTTGCCAAGTGAAGTTTTTCAGGCAGTAGATAATCTCCACTAAATATTCCTCCCCATTTGAGACACCACTGGTTTATGTTCCTTCTCAAAATAGGTAGATGGGAATGACTGAATGGCAAATGGTTGGATTGTGGATTAAGGTAGATGGCGTCTAAATGCATATTTTTTTCCACTTGTATGCAATAATGCAAATGAGGTTCTCGTCTAAATTGAATAAATTTCCTGTTTCCATTTCCCATGCTTGTTACTGCCCAGTGGTCATTGAGTGCCATTGCAACCACTAGTCTGTAATGGCAGCATAGTGCTAATTAGTGGCACTGAGAGCTATAGACACACGGAATAAGCTACCAAGTAGTGTGGTGGATCGTAGGAGTTTAGGGACATTCTGAACTGGTGTTATTTGTTTGACTCCATCTTAGCTGGTCTCAGTCATTAGGTATGTCACATTAGACAATCCACTTGAAGGGAGTATGTCGCCGGCTGCCTCTGACTGGCAAAGATATGTAAATGAAGTCTAGTATGACATGGGCTTAAGTAGCACTTAAATGCGGTAGAGTTCACCAGCAGTGGCACATAATAAACATTACATCTGCTGAACTGTAAAAACACAGTAGTGCTACATCTTCTTGACCTGTCATTATAAATACATTATATTTTATAAAGCAGTGTGATTTCACTCACTGTTCCTAACCAGTAAGGACTGGCCTTTTACATTGAATTGATGATTTTCTTTACAATAAGTTGCCTTTAAACCTATACTTTGCCAATCATTGCATCTAACAATGTTAACTATTATAAGCCTGTAGACAGTGCTACCAGTACTTGCCTATTAATTATATAGGGGAGTTTCATCAAGTGCTCATATCATGTCATTACAGCTGCTTACTGTTCAAATGTAGGACAGTGCCACCCAGTGGCTCATCTCATTAAAACTGCTTTCTCTTGGCGTAACAGGAGGGGCAAATGGAAGAAGGTTGACGGAGGGAAATTGTGTCTACTGCTTAGTAAGAAACCCATTACACAGTTAGAGACCCCCTCACATTGAGAGGCTTGATCTTCCAGTGTACCGACACTTGCTTCTCCTTTATAGTTACACTGGTTGAGAAGGGCCGTTGTGTATTCTGAAAGCCCTGATTTTTAGTCCTGATACTGCCATCTCCAGGAGGACCAGGATTGCATCGCCCTAAGCACATTCCTGAAGAGAGACTTCTTTTATGTGTCTGTGCCTTGCAGTGATCTTATGATCTTATTGCAAATACTTGCTGCATTCAACGGTGCCATCCAGTGGTAGTATATCATTAAAATGTCTTGTCTTTAAATGTAGAATTCTTAGCATGTGTGTTAGCAGGAGTGTTCTTAGAATGTCTCTGTTATTGCATGTCTTTTTAATACACAACAACTAACTCTTTAAAAACAGCTGCCATGAAGTGGTCTCTGGAAATTTTTGTGAGTGAATTAAAAGACCAGGCAGACAAGAAACACAAGGCAAAAATCATTGACGAGGCCAGGCAGGGTCTAAACCAGAAGCTCACAAAGCCAACACATGGGGCAAAGCAAAATCAACAATAGTTTAGAATAAAAAAGAAACTTAACCACTAGGCCTTTTGGTAATAAAGCTATTACTAACAAAGTTTTCATTTGTTGTTTATCCAACAGAGAGAAAACTTCGACTGTGGCTCCTACAATATCTTTACTGTCACTCCCCAGTGATGCAGTAAATGTGGCTGTCCTGACACATTTCCTGCACCTTGTAAATAAAAGAACAAGAATAAAAAAAATAAACATTACTAACAAGTGCAGGTCAGTGGTTAGCATACCCAAGACAGTTACTTACGCCCTTCGGCATGTGTTTATTACATACAGCGCAGCACCTTCCAGTGGTCCAAGGATGTCACTGCATCAACTTACTCTTTAAACATAGCACAGTGTTACCCATTGGTATGCATATCATGAAAATCACTCGAAGTTAGATGTCCCACACTTTCATGTTTTGTTATAAATTAAATGTTTTAAATGCCACATGGTATAGCCCAGTGATCCCATTATGTCACTACCTCAGTTTTTTTCAAGTGCAGTACTAGCTGTGCTACCCGTCTAAGCTGAGGTTTGGGTTAGTGAGGGTCTCCCAAATTTCAGGGTAGGAAATCTGACTTGTGGGGGGTGTTCCAGTTGAAACTTGCTACTGGGTAATCGGACATTCCAACTTCTCAGCTCAACACAGGGAACATCATAAACATTTGTAGCTATAATATGCTTTGTGTTGCACTTGTCATTCCAACAGATGACGCATCACAAACATTAACGGTACTTTTACAAATCCCATAGCAAATGGCACGTAACAGACATATGTATTGCATCTGTGTTCCCTGTAGGGGGCAATAGCTCCCTAGTTGGAGTAAGTTCTTTTTAATTGCGGCGTTTTAAGTAACCTGAAACTATTTTTTAAGTAACCTGAAACTATATAGATATAATGTAAAAGGCGATATCCCTCCCATAGTGATATGGCGGTAAAAAAATCACATAAGAGAAAATAACTTAGCTGTCTTTAATGAGGATTTACAAGGAATAACAGACAAGGAAGCAATGACAACATTTTCTGTATAGTTTGTCATTTTCGTGGTTGCGCTGAAAAGATTTTCAGGACGGATGATGTAATCTAAATGTAAAGTCTTTTTTTCTAATAGATAGATAGATAGAGATACTTTATTAATCCCAATGGGAAATTCACATTCTTCAGCAGCAGCATACTGATACAATAAATAATATTAAAGAATGATAATAATGCAGGTGAAAAACAGACAATAACTATGTATAATGTTAAATGTTAACGTTTACCCCCCCGGATGGAATTAAACAGTCGCATAGTTTGGGGGAGGAACGATCTCCTCAATCTGTCAGTGGAGCAGGATAGTGACAGCAGTCTGTCGCTGAAGCTGCTCTTCTGTCTGGAGATGATACTATTAAGTGGATGCAGTGGATTCTCCATAATTGATAGGAGCCTGTATTGTTTTTTCATGTCTGCCGTTTCTATAGGAGGGTGACAATGAGTTAAATTCCAATGGATGTTTTTCAAATGTTGACGAGCAAGAAGTAAAAGGTATCACTGAAATCCGCAGGAAACAAAAAAAGGCAAAAAAAAAAAACAACTACGAGGAAAGTTTGAAGAAAGAAAAAAAATTTACAGTGTTTCTGTTTGGGGGGGTTGTTGTGCACAACTGAGCTGCGGCCACAGAACTAACTGCTCTGTGGATGATTCATTCAAGCATTTTAAGGTCTTTAGGGCACTTCGTTGTAATGAAAGTATCTGCTAAATGTACTTTGTAATAACGAGATTTCTATAGACTCGCGTCATATGGAGAAGCTGTCGTTGTAATGAAAATTTCGTTGTAACGGAATTTTACCTGTATATATTATATATACATATATATATATATATATATATATATATATATATATATATATAGAATATAAAACATCCATCCATTTTCCAACCCGCTGAATCTGAACACAGGGTCACGGGGGTCTGCTGGAGCCAATCCCAGCCAACACAGGGCACAAGGCAGGAACCAATCCTGGGCAGGGTGCCAACCCACCGCAGTATAACATACAATATATATTTATATAATGATATATATAAAAAATGTATTTTTTTGAGTTTCTGTAAATTTTAAATTTCCCCTTGGGGACAAATAAAGTATAATCTATTTTAAATTAATCTAAACATCAGAAAAACACTAAATTAAGGCTATAAAAATGAAAAACAAAATGTGATCAAAACACACAGCTTGCATGTATAAATGGGCACTGGAGCAAAGACATGAGCTGAAAGAGAAGAGACACGATTGATCAATGTAATGAAACCTGAGAGGCACTTGAAACTTTAGAATCTGCTTGAGCCAGAGGCCTGCCACTGTTTTTGATATTTAGTGCCATGTTTGTATTCAGTATTTTGAAAGAGTGTTGTTTGAGTGAAAGTTGTACTGCTCTGCCAAAAGATGGCAAGTGTGAATTTTAACAGTATCACAGAATATGGAACAAATGCCTAGCAATCAGAGGATGTGGGAATTAAAGGCTTGCGGAGGCCGATGTGTTCATACAATGCTGGGTTTTCAAATGTGGAGAGTTGGAAATGGGAGAGACAGGAATTGTGGAGCGAGCCAAATGTGCCACATTTCAAGGAAGCGTTCCAAACTGTGAGCTCCCACTGTATGTAGCTGATGCAGCAAACACTCCAATACCTCGCACTACAGAGGCGTTCTGGAACAAAAGACACAATCACACATTCAGATGCCACTTGTTATTATCTGCCACCTTGTAATTAACAAATCCATAACTGACACATTTTAAATTATTGTGTGAATGACCAGACAAAACAGTACTACATTCTCCTTTTGGTAGCAATGTCTAACTATTAAAATGAATGCATGTATTTTCTGAACCCACATAATCTAATACAGAATAACAGGGACAGACATTTGTAGCTGTGTCTTTTCCAGGTTCCCAAACTTGAGCTACTACTGAGTTGGCAAGGTAGGATCCAGAATGAGTCAAAATGTGTAACAAAAGAAATTTCTCACTACAATAAGTTCGTTTTAAAAAGGTTTAGTGAAAATTTAAAAAGGGAGCAAATTACAAAATTCAGAAAAGCGTTATTACACAGTATAAAAGGCAAAAAGAAAAAAAATTTTCTTCTTTGTTTTATTACAATCTTAGCTTTGTCCTGTTAAACTTCAGGTACCTTCTGTACTTAAAGGTTGTTACTTTTCTATAACAAACTAATATGGGATTCACTTTAGTACCTGAGTACGTTAAACACGATCAGTGCGGTTTGAAACTGTTTGCCGTCCATGCTTTACCATGTGCAAGGCAAATCATAAATTGATCTTGTCTCTAGTCAGAATGACAAGAAATAAATAGAACTAGGGGCTTCGCTCGCCAGCCCCCCCAGCCTGCGCTACGCGTTAGACTCTTTGTGGTTCTGCTGCCCATGTACGGGGATGCGGATGTACAATTTAAACAGTGTGACAATAATACAACATAGACATCATAAAGATTTGGGGCAGCCACCCATATACTGTTTTCCCAGCTGCAAAAGTTAAAGTTTTTTAAGCACGATGTGCATAGAACAGAGTCCACAACTGAACTGACTACAACAGACAAAGATGGAGGCTTTAAAGGCCCGTAGAGGAAATGATGTCATCAAAGGGGCCGGCTTTAGAGATGACGTCAGCAAAGGGGCCGGCTTTGGAAGTGACGTCAGCAAAGGGGCCGGCTTTAGAAGTGACGTCAGCAAAGGGGCCGGCTCTGGAATTGATGTCTTCTGAGGCGCCAGAACCTTGCAGGATTTCCTGGAAAAGGTCTGTAGGGAACTGAGAAAGACAGTCAGCGCACTCCGCCGCCCCCTGGTCGGATGTTTTATTACTATTACTCAAACCTTTTAGCGGTCTCCTACTCGCACGTGTGTGACAACAGATTTTTAAATTCATGGGAATTGTTACATATGCATCAATGCAACTTATAACTGTCTGTGATTGAATTTCGTTTCTTTCTCTCTATTAAATAAAATTACTTTTTCGAATGTTTAGCTCTGTGATTTGTTAATTGACTATGCAAAAGCCATTATATCCGGAAACAAACATTTTAATACGAATGGCATATCAAGATCTCCTTTGTTGTATGTTATCCCCTGAAGATGTACTACATTACCTTTCTTGGATACAATCTTCTTTCTACAGTGATTCGTGCATTGTAAGACCGGACATTGTTAACGGTTGTAGATATTCTTCAGGATATTGTAAGTTGTTGTTTTCATCTTCCGCACGATCACCACCAACTGTTTCAGCATAGTCTATTGATACGCATTTAATCAATTTCATGTGTAACCGATCGACATTTTTGGTGTTAATTCATTTGACTTCCTCGTTTCTCGTTGCTAGGATTGCCCATGTACTCATTTTTTATGTTGATAACCCTTTGTGATAAAATTCTTCAATAAGATTTGGACATAATAATTCTTCTTTAATTGGGAACTTAAAGTGAACAAAACGTTAAAATGTATAAGAGCTGAGAATGCAGGAAGTGTGTCTGACAAAAGCATTCACACGAATGCGAGTTGAGGTCTTGTTTGAAAATGTTTGAGAGGAAGGCGTGACTTGAAAAAATGTCAAGGCAAAAGTCTCATCTCGTGGGACTTGAAAAAATGTCTCTTCAAAAAGTCTCGTCTCCAAAAAGTCTTGTTACGTCAAAGGATTTTTTTATATAATAGAGGGATATTCCATTTGTAATTTAGCTTGTAGGAGTTATAATAGAACTTCCCCTTGACTATGTGCTTATACGTAGGCAAACATTTTAACCTAACTAAGAAAATACTTCTATCAACTTAGCATAAACTAAATAACAAATGGCTCTTACAGCATTGTTTAGGTGAAAGGGAAGGAGCAAACCCTGGGTGGTACACTGGTTTATCACAAGGGTACACTCAGCAGTGGGGTGAATATTATGTAATGGTCTTTCGTTTTTCTTTTTTACTTGTACACCTTATTATATCCCATTAAACAGCCTTGCTACTTGTGAGCTCATTTCTGAATTCTGCCCAGGTCCATTTGTATTGATTTAAGGTGCCTCCAGGGTCTCCGGTAAGCTGCTTAATGTGATGTCAGGGCATTGTGCATTTAGATCAAAGGCGTAACCTGCTGTAACTTCCTGACAACTGACTTCATGATGATGATATTCAAGGAAGGTAATCTGCATATAAGTGGCGACCTTCAGCACTGAACAGCCGCACTTTGTGACTGGGGATTCTGTTACATTTTCAGACCTTAAATCAATTTATAATTCTCTCTATTAGACTGTAAAGTGCAAACATGGATTGCTGCCTAAATTGTACCACTTTATGCTGTAATATTTTGCATCACTTTTTCCTCATATCCATGTTGATTCTAGGTTCGTACCTAGTGCTGCGGAGATGGGCAGATGGTGTTATGTGTCAGCTTGTGTTCATGTGTGTGTGTGTGTTTTTTTAATGTCAGTTATTATGTTCCATGTCTTTTTGTGGTTACTGTAGATTTTTTTCTAATAATATAGCAGCACCCCAAACCCCAAGACACTAACAGCATAGTCCTGGGTTCAAACACAAGATGTTTTATTGTACACAATGTGTCCACCAACATCCAAATCATCTTGCAAAGTAATAAACCATCATTTCAAGCTTCCTTTCCTCCTTCCAAACTTTACACCCAGTCTCAAAATCCACCTCCTCCTGACTCTGGTGCAGGAAAATGGGCCTCTTTTATGCCAGACCTGGGGGTATTTCCAGTGCCACAGCCTTAAACATCAGAAGTACTTCCGAGTCAGGTGGAAGCCCTTTAAACACATTATAATGTTCCCCTGCAGATTCCCCTGGTGGCACCCAAGAAACCCAACAAAACTTTCCTACAACTGCAATTCCCAGCCTGCCATTTTGGTATCACTATGGGTGTTCCACCAGTGGGATGCTGCCATTATGTGAATGTGAGGGAGAAACTAGTCCCAGGAAGCACCCCAAACCCTAACCCACTGTCCTTCAAGCAACCAAGGATCCAGCACCCATTCTGGTCAGGATGCCAGTCCATCCTCATCCTTCTCTTATGGCCTCCCTTCCAAGCAGGGAACTATCCTCCAACTGGGTCAAGATGCCAGTCCAGTACCATGTCTTTGAATGTGAGTTTAATCCTTGTGTTTTGTTGGTGGCACCATAAGAGGTGAGTCCACCCTGACATGACCACTCCATTTGCTATTTAAAGCGCATAAATGAGGAGCTCAGGGAGTGGTGCACTGAAGTTGTTTGGAGTTCAGAATATTGTGTTTTTTGTTTGGATATTCTGATTTCTGAATTATTTCTGCTTTGCCCTTGGATTCTTCTGTTTGCATACGGGGACCAGCTATTTTGGATTGCACCTTCAGCAACTCTTTGTGGTCATTTATATATTTTAGTTGTATCTTTCACTTTTATGAAAATTAAGTATTTATTAAGAATCATTGCTTCCTTTTAATTACAAGCCAGAGTTTTGACAGTTTCTTTTTCTTGTTTGGGCATTTCTAATATTTCTTTGGCCCCTTGAATCTTTCGGGCAGTTTTCAAGCCCTAGTTATTGGGGGTAAACTGGTCAGGGGTGAGCTTCTTCAGGGCAGGCTAGTGAAGGCCTGGCTGTGCTTTGTGGCTTTGTATCCTCTTGACAACACCTGGAAAATGGGTATGGAAAACTAATAGAAGAGTGCACTTCTGCCGTGTGTGTATATCTATATATATAAAAATGGAATGGGTGGGTCGTCGGGTGGGCCTTTTTTTCATTCCGTCGTTTTTTCGACGTTTTGAAAATGTAGAATGATTATTTGATTTTTTTGTTTTTATTTGATCGTGTCTATGTAGCCGCCGTCGTAATAAAGTATCGCTAAAATTGTCATTTATCGTAATTTATTTTTGACGTATAACGTCGCCGTCGTCGAGGTCAGTGATACCAGTGCAAAAAATCTGCTTACGGTTGAAAGACACGCCCTACTCACTGGACAGTTAAAAACACCAATCAAACTAACGATGACATCAAGTATTACCCAATCAAAAGTAGGAAAGGAGGCATTTTCATAAAATGCGTGTGGGATGATTTGCATGAGACGCTGCTTTAAAAAAAAAATGATAAAAAAAATACGGGATAAATCCCGTCCAGTATTGATTCAAAACGGGACGCGCAATTTCATTCTCAAACGCGGCACGATTCCGTATTTTAAAGGACGGGTGGCAACCCTACAGTGCCAGGTAACCACCCATACAATCACATTGTGATTCAGACTAGGAATGCAATGAATGTAATTACCCCGATCTACATACAAGGCGAAAGTCTTGCAACATTCAAAGATGATGGTTTGGGATAAGTACACCATACAACATAAAAGAGCTTATGAAGCCTTGAACCGAAAAAAGCAACATCTCAGAGATCGTAAAAAAAAAAAAATAGGAGCTAATGTCGTTTTACTCGCTGTAGATTTTAGTCAAACATTACCAGTTATTTCACGAGGGAGACCAGCACATCAACTCAACGCGTGTTTAAAAATCCATGCTTCTCCCACGCTCGGTTATATGTCGCGTGTTCTCGGGTAGGTGCACCAAAAAATGTATACATTTAAGCATGTAATGGGCAAACAAAAAATGAGGTATACCCGAAGGCACAGCAGTAGTACTTAATGTAACTTTACTTCTTAAATGTTAATGTTTTACTGTTTAATAATTTATACGCTTCTTATATGTTGTTCAAATTCTTTTATCAAAATACCACTGACAGCGCAATGCACGATAACATGGAGTGAATACACCATACGCATCCGCCCACGGCTGCCCTGCTGTGCGCAGATAGGAGTTGATTCTACAATAAAATAAAATAAACATAAAAAGACTAAAACAATCATCACCCATAAAGCGGATAGTAGACGTGACGTACTATATGTGTACCACATTTCAAGTGTATAGGTGCAACGGTTTGCGAGCTACAGGTCATTTAAAATCCTGGACAGACACACAAATTGCCACGGTAGCAAATTACAGAAGAAGATTTTACTGTTTAATAATTTATATTTATATGAAATGTGCTTCTTATATATTACTTCATATTCTCATATGATAATGATGTTAATGTTTATATTGATTTCTGTGTTATTAAAACTACATGTATGTGTGTATATGTGTATATATATATATATATATATATATATATATATATATATATATATATATATATACTAGCAAAATACCCGCGCTTCGCAGCGGAGAAGTAGTGTGTTAAAGAGGTTATGAAAAAAAAAGGAAACATTTTAAAAATAACGTAACATGATTGTCAATGAAAGCCCGTTTCACTCAGTAACTCTTGTGTGTGTTTATGTATGTGTGTGTATATATATGTACATGTGTATATGTAGATATGTATATATATGTATATGTATATAAATGTTTATGTGTGTGTGTATATTATATATATAATATATATATATATATATATATATTATATATATATATAAAAAAGACAGCAACAGTTATAACAATGACAACACAATTACACTGACAATCATGTTACGTTATTTTTAAAATGTTTCCTTTTTTTTCATAACCTCTTTAACACACTACTTCTCCGCTGCGAAGCGCGGGTATTTTGCTATATATATATATATATATATATATATATATATATATATATATATATATATATATATATATATATATATATATATATACGAGCTGTATATACCCGGCGTTGCCCGGGGCAGAAGTAACCTAATCGGTCAAACACTTACATATATACCAAAGTAAACCTAATCGGTCAAACAGTTACATATATAAAAAAAGCGAACCTAATCGGATAAACAGCTTCATATATACAGAAGCGAACCTAATCGGACAAACAGCTAATCTATATACATAAGCAAACCTAATTGGTCAAACAGTTACATAAATACAAAAGCAAACCTAATCGATGAAACAGCTTCATATATACAGAAGCGAACCTAATTGGTCAAACAGTTATGCATGTGCAGAATAATTTTACAAAGATTATGCGTGTTAACAATCATTAAAAAGAAAAGATTGAGGAACTCTTCTTCTATATGTGATGAAGCTGGATGAAGCTGACTTGACGAAGACGTAGGTGGCATAGATTGGTTTTTCTAAAACAGAAGAAAAAAATGAGTATCTATTATTATTTTAAATTACAATGAAAATGAGAACCTTGATTAGAGATAGATTATCCGTATTAAAATATGTGCATCAATAAACTTTTGCTAACTCTCTAGCAAAAGTTTATTCATACAAATTGGCATGGGATGGCTTTGTGAAAAAGTAAAAATTAGATAAAAATAAATTGAGAATGCGTACTTCGATTTGACTGAGATTATCTGTAATGATGAAAAAAAAGTTTACTATGGTTTTTTTTTCCATACGGGAAGGATGTAAAACCTTACATAGGCACCCTTCAGCCCGTACTGAAGGGTAGTGTCAGATTCTTACTGACTAAAAAACACCCTTTTTATTCCACAGGTACCCCAAAAACCACTATTAGGCATTACTTTGGGGTGGCAGTAGTTTAGTTATGAAACAGCTGGGTCCTGAAAAAAATCTGTCTTATTAGTGGCTTCATCACATATAGAAGAACAGTTCCTCAATCTTTTCTTTTTAATGATTGTTAACACGCATAATGTTTGTAAAATCATTCTGCACATGCATAACTGTTTGACCAATTAGGTTCGCTTCTGTATATATGAAGCTGTTTGATCGATTAGGTTTGCTTTTGTATTTATGTAACTGTTTGACCAATTAGGTTTGCTTATGTATATAGATTAGCTGTTTGTCCGATTAGGTTCGATTCTGTATATATGAAGCTGTTTGTCCGATTAGGTTCGGTTTTTTTATATATGTAACTGTTTGACCGATTAGGTTTACTTTGGTATATATCTAAGTGTTTGACCGATTAGGTTACTTCTGCCCCGGGCAACGCCGGGTATATACAGCTCGTTATATATATGGAAGCGAAGGTCTGTGATACGGTTTGCATATTAGCAGCTGGAGATCTACAAAGGGACAAAAATGAATCACGTATCATAAAGTAGTTTTTATTCCTGCGCTTTCAGCCCCTACCAGGAGCCTTCATCAGAGGATAATGCTTAGACTTACAAGAATCAAAGGCAATACATAGCACAATTCATTGGGGATTAGTGATGGGTTTGGGGGGTGGGGGGGTACAGGTCGTAACGTTTTATTTATTTATTTTTAATTTTATTTATTAAATTTTTATTGTAATCATTTCATACAAATAGATTAAGTTATAACAAAAAAAAATTGAAGACAAATCAACCCCCATCCTTGAGAAGGAGAGCTTAGCCAAAGAAGAACTGCTTCGGGCTTTTTAATAAGGCAACAATAAACAAAAGAAAGGAAGAAATATATATAGGTAAATAAAAAATGGAGAAGGGAAATAAATGCGGTAATAGTTGTTTCTCTTATTCTAAAATAATATTGATTAGATCCTGACAGGTTTTGAAAAAATTCTGTACAGATCCTCTAACTGAGAATTTGATTTTTTCCAATTTCAAATATAAAACATCGGTTTCCCACTGACTTATCAGAGGAGAATTAGGATTCTTCCAATTTAACAAAATAAGTCTACAAAAAGTTTAGTGAATGCAATCACAGTTTGCTTGTCCTTCTCCACTTCAAGTCCATCTGGAAGAACACCGAACACAGCTGTTAATGGGTTAGGAGGGATTGTGACCCCAAGGCTGTCTGAAAGGCACTTAAAAATTTTGGTCCCGAATGATGTTAGTTTGGTGCAGGCCCAAAACATGTGACCCAGTGAGGCAGGAGCTTGGTTGCAGCGTTCGCAGGTTGGATCTTGCCCTGGAAACATTTTGGACAGTTTTAAGCGAGACAGATGAGCTCGATATATAATTTTTAGTTGAATAATTCTATGCTTTGCGCATATGGAGCTCGAGTGAATTCTCTGCTTTGCTACCTTCCACTCCTTTTCTGATATATTGATTAAGAGATCTTCTTCCCAATGTCCTCTTGGGTCTTTGAAAGGTAGGGACTCTAATAAGATTTTATATAATGCGGAAATGGTGTTTAATTCCTCGAAATTGAGCAGGATTTTTTCCAGCATGGTGGAGGGTACGAGGTAAGGAAAATCGGGCAGTTTCTGTTTAACAAAATTTCTAAAACGTTTTATTTATTATGAACATGTTCTAATTAAGTTTGCATATGCTGGGTTTATGTCCAAATGTCTGTTAATGGCGTTTTGTCTGATAGCCAAGATTCAGCCAGTTCTCTGGCACTTTTAGTACTGGCCTTAAATCTTACTTGTACATTGTCCTGTCTAAATCAGGCATCAGAATTGCACACAAACCCGCAAACAATCTGCGCACTGTCCTTATCAACGCTAAAAACAAGAAATCAACAGCAGAAACACGAAATACAGTTTATAGCATTCCATGCAGTTCTTGCCCAGCGGTATACATAGGACAAACATCAAAAAGAATTGCAACTCGCATACACGAACATCGCAATGCCGTTAGAAGGAAGGACTCACGATCACAGATCTATATACATACAAAATCAACAGGACATATGTTTAACTGGGACAATGTACAAGTAAGATTAAAGGCCAGTACTAACAGTGCCAGAGAACTGGCTGAATCTTGGCTATCAGATAAAAATGCCATTAACAGACATTTGGACATAAACCCAGCATATGCAAACTTAATTAGAACATATTCATAATAAAACGTTATGACCTGTACCCCATTCACCCCACCATCCCCCACCCCCAACGAATTGTGCTACATATTGCCCTTGATTCTTGTAAGTCTAAGCATTATCCTCTAATGAAGGCTCCTGGTAGGAGCTGAAAGTTCAGGAATAAAAACTACTTTATGATACGTGATTCATTTTTCTCCCTTTGTGGATCTCCAGCTGCTAATATATATATATATATATATATATATATATACTGTGTGTATATATATATATATATATTATATAATGTATTCGTTTAGATAGTTCTTACTGGTAATTGCTGTACAATTTGTCAGGCATACTTCCAGGCATCTTCTGATTTCTGCCAGAACTGACTTTTTTGTGCTGTGTATTGATTTTATTGTAGTCTTTAGAATGCATTTTTAAAAACCAACTGTTATCTTGTTTACTCTGTAGTGTGCTTTGTATTGGTACACACTATTAATTGTAAAATAAAGTCCAATTGATGGATTGAAAATGTGTACAGATTACAGTCCTTGTTAGATCACAGGCCAAAATGTAGCTGAGATGGTGTTGACAACAGCATAGACAGTCAGGGGTAACCTATGTGTGCTTAATGACTGCTATCAAAACATACAGCATTCAGTCAGGTTAATCAAACGTCTTGAGTATCCTAAAGTTAATGGGTGACGTGATTTGAGTGCACATGAACAAACAAAAAAAGGTATGAGGCCTCTAAAAGACCCACAGATCAGGTCCAGATCTTTACTGGCCCGTGTGGAGGATGACCTCTCCCTGCAGTCTGACAATTAAATACTAATGGCAGGCCGATTCAGCCTACTCAGACCCAAAGTGACAAAATGGGTTTTAAAAATGTTGAAAAATGTCTAAATGTAATATAAGAAACTATTTTTAAAAATCTTCCTCAAAGGAGAAGAACTGTAAAACCTCTGGTGAGATGAGACCATTCCCGATGCAGATCTTTATAAAATGAAACTTTTAATGAAAAGATAAACAAAAAAAACAGCCAAATGGCAAAACAGAGGGTGAAGAGGATATGCCTAAAAAGGCAATCCGGGGCAAACAAATCCAAGACAAAATTAAATAAGCAAAGTCCCAGAACAGAAGATAAAAATCAGCAAAAACAAAGAAAAATAATACTCAGAAAATTTCCAACAATTTTTTTTTTTCCAATTGAGATGTTAGCACAAAAATTAATAGAATTCTAACGAATGACAGATTTGGAGAATGCGCTGATAATACGGTGCCGCACCCACCACACAAAAAAACCAACTGGACTGGGACCTGAGTGCAACAGAAATGACTAACAAGAAAAAATGATTTTGCATGTTACCAGTCATATTTTGTGGGTTAATTTGTGATTGCTGTGTTATGAAATGGGCATATTATCTAAAATTCTGTTTTGTTATAAAGAATTCTATTCTATTTTGAATAATCTCTAGTGAAAGATTAGTTTAGCTTTTAGTGGTCCCGGTAACCCACTTCTTTGACTTGTGCGTTGTTTCCTAGGATTACAGATTGCAGTCAGTCACTCATTACTCAGTCATTATCCAACCCGCTATATCATAGCACAGTCACGGGGGTCTGCTGGAGCCAATCCCAGCCAGCACAGGGCGCAAGGCAGGAACAAACCCAGGGCAGGGCGCCAGCCCACCTCAGGGCTTACAGATTACAGATTGACTATAATGTAAGGTGTTGTATGTAAAAATTAAAAATATCCCCATCCATCTAATTAGTAGCCCCCACCTCCTTAAGGTCCACATACAGGAGACAGGACAGGTAACCAAAAACACTAAAAATATACTTAACACAAAACATAACAGTAAAATGAAATGCTATATCAATAATAATGCAGTGAAAAGTCAAGCAAAATGACCCCTTTTATTAGCTAACTAAAAAGATTACAATATGTAAGCTTTTAAGGCAACTCAGGCCCCTTGTTCAGGCAGATGTAATACAGAAACTGGAGTTCCCAGCGTTTATTTACACGCCAGGACAAATAACAACATTGGTAAATCTTTAAGTGAGAAATCTTAAATGTAAAAAATTAATAGACCTCTTCAGGCTAAGATTCATTTAACAAGAGAGAACAACAATGTATAGTCAAGATCTATGGATAAGATAACTGTCCAACAAAGTCTGAGTTTTTCCATACAATGTGGATCTGTAGTCAGGTTGTCTGTGTCAGTCTGAGAGATGCAGCATAATGAATAAAAACAACACAGACCAAACCCAAACCACAAGCAGAGGTAATAACACTTGGTCTAGGAGGAGTCCTATGTGACTCTATTTCCCATTTTGTACTCTTTATTGTATGGACGTTATCAGAATGCTTCAAACAAGAAAGTACACCAAGCCTAATAAAATGCTAAAATTACAATTGGTATGTCTAGCTTACAAATAAAGACATACAAAATAGAACTCTACCACAAACACAATACACAAAATTATATTTAAACTAAAAATAAACTTAAGCCAGGGCAACAACCCTAGCTGAAACATAACAATGAGAAAGATCTGGAAGTCATAGTGGACTGGTCATTATCTACTTGAGCTGTACAACACACTAGTGAGACCTCACCTGCAGTTCTGTATATAGTTCTGGTCTCCATATCACAAATAAAGACATAGCAGCTCCAGAGAAAGTCCTGTGGGGAGCAGCCAGGCTGATTAAAAGGACTTGAAGTCTGAGTTACATAGAAGTTGAACCTTTTTAGTTTAAGCCTAACAGAGATCAAGAGATGATATGATTGAAATATTTATATAAAGGAAATTAGTACTGTGGATCCCAGTTGTTATTTTAAAAATTGTCAATAAGAATGCGGGGACACAAATGGAAGCCCATTTTGCACAAATGTTACACAAAGAAAAACAGACACATGGAATAAATTCCCAGGTAGTGTGGTAGACAGCAGGAGTTTTAGGATCCTTCAAATCTCAAAACTTGATATTTTTTTACAGAAACAGGATTGGTGACCTGTGTTGTGCTGAATAGCCAAATCTTGTCTAAATTATTCTAATGTTCACAGGGAGATATAAATGTTAGGACATATTAACTATAGAGATGATTTTTTTTCCCAAGTGGGGACATCCCTCTTTCCATAATTCTCCATAGGATTAATGACTACAGAAAAAAAACATGTTTCCAAGTTTGGGATGCTCAGGTTAATTGCAAAATGTGCGAGTGTCAGATTTTTGAGTACCCTGCCACAAGTTGCTGCCTTGCTTACTATTAGTCCCATAATGGACACCGGTAGGTATGAACATCTGTGACTCTTGTCTGTTTAGAAACATCTTGCATTATTTTAGACTTCTAACTGGCGACCTCCTGCTTTGCAGAGTTGGCAACAACAGTACTTCTGCAGCTGCCCCTCCCCAGACACAGTATGTGGAGTGAAAGGAAATGGAGGAGCAGCTGGATGGTGCAGCAACAAAGAAATAATTTTTGAACTGGCGGGTCTGCCTCTGGTGCTCCGATTCTAATTTGAGAGAAAAGGGGGCGCAATGTTTGAGACTGCAGTATGGAAAAACTGTGCACTAGCACAATAAAAAGATGCACATCAGCCCCTTTGTGGTTCAGATATCTCGTAACAACACAGGAAGGTGGAGAACTGTTGAAGTGCACAAATACAATGGAGCATAGCAGAGATCTCAAACAGGAATTCTTTAAGGCGTACATGTTGCAGTTGAATCTATAAGTTCTGGCTTGCTGGGGTAGCGCCAAGGGGACACTTAACCTGTCTGCAACCCGATTGTGTGAAAAATGTTTCTGTAAGTTGATCTTGTGCTGATCACGTAATACTGTGCTTGCTATGAATGGTGCTTTCCAAAATATTGACTGACTGATGACTTTGGTGATAAGTATTGAACCAAATGGTGTATTGTTTGTTTCTTCTCTTGAAACGTCCTATAGACACAAAAGCATCAATTCTGTTAGGTTTATAATATAGAAGCTCATTTGTACTTTTGGTTTCTGCAGATTCAGAGAAATGGTGGAGGTGCTGGCTGCATTACTCCTGTTTGCTGCGTGTACAGGTAAGGACAACCTTTCCAAAAAAGCTAAACCCAGCTGTTGCCTCCATGCCGTGTCCCAAGATATTGTGTGGAAAACAGGGAGTCGTGTGACTGCTCAATTTTAGTTGAACACCCAAGTACTGACTTGGGAGGCATAGGAGTATCTTAGTCAAACATTTGTAAAGTTGGGAGTAGGGAAGAAACTGAATTTTAGATAGGCCAGGTGTGTAACTTCATATGAAGAGATGCACAGTAGTATGAAAACAAATACTGAGAATTCAGAAAGTATTAGACACCTCCATACTGCATGTCAGGACAGAATCCAAGCCACGAAGTCCAAGGTACTCTCTGTAGACCTCTGCAATCAAACTGTGGTGAGACACAGATCAGGGCAGGGGGATCACACCATTTCTAATGCTTTGACTGCTCCCATGAGCCTGTGAGGTCAGTAACCATGCAAGAAGAGGTTTGGTCAAAGAGGTAACCAAGAACTCCGTGATCACTCTTGTCAGAGCTTCAGAAAAGGATGACCATCTCATCAGTACTTCATCAATCAAGTGTTTGGGGCAAGTGGCCAGAAGGAAACCACTTTTAAGTAAAAGGAGTTTGACAACAGGAGGATAAATATCCTTTGGTGTAATGAGACAAGAACTGAACTCATTAGGCAGGACTCCAAGCAGTATGTCTGGTGAAGACCAGGCACTGCTCATCACCTGTCTAATACCATCCCTATGGTGAAGCGTGGTGGTGTCAGTATCAGGAAGACTGGTCAGAACTGAGGGAAATATGAATGAAGTCAAATGCAGAGAGGTCCTTGAAGAAAACCTGATTCAGTATGCACGCTACCTCACACTGGAGTGACAGTTCAATTTTCTACATGACAAGGACCCACAGCATACAGCCCGGACAATGCTGGAGTGGCTTTGGGACGAGTCTCTTGAGTGTCCTTGAGTGGCTCAACCAAAGCCCTAACTTTGACATCATAAAACATGTGTGGAGGGACCTGAAGATGGCAGTTTACAGACACTTTCTATACAATCTAACAGAGCTTGAGAAGATCTGCCAGGAAGATAAACTGCCCAAATCCAGGTGTGTAATGTTTGTAGAGACTTACCAAGAAGTCTCCAAGCTCATACTGCTGCCAAAGGGACTTCTACAAAGTACTGAATTAAGGGTCTGAGTACTGAGAGATTTCATTTTTGGATTTTTCATATTTTTGAAACCCTTTCTGGAAATAACTTCAGACTCTGTTGTTATAGATTAATGAGTGTAGATTGAGGGGTGAAAATGGCAAATTCATTACTTTAAAATGAAATCTACGATACAATAAAGTGTGCAGAAAGTGAAGGTGTCTCAATACTTTCTGAATCTGCTCTACACAAGTGACTTAGAACTTTTTAGTCCAAAGTCAAACTGAAGTTAAGTAATACATGAAAACGTGCTTGCTTTTATGCTGTTTTATGCAAAAATGAAAGTTAGGTGGAGCTGTACATACCTGAGCATATTTATGATATTGCATCAATAAGAGAAACTGGTTCAAATATAATGATGGGATGAATATAACAGACCAATACAGATTTTTTTAGGGAGGATTGACAAAGCAGAAAAAGGAAGGGAGTTATCATTTATTTAAAATAGAATTTAAATGCACATCTTCTTTAGAAGGACACATTTTGAGCAGATGTAGGAAAGCTTAAAAAAGTTAAATTGGGATGACCTTTTAATCGTGGAGACAGTTGAGAAGCAGGTGAACCAGGCTGAACACATTTTACATCTAAAGCAGGACACATCCATCCCATAATTTAGAAACAGTAAGAGATTAAAGATTTAAACAAGGAGTTTCGAAAATGGTACTGCAAAGGAAAAAAACATGTTGTAGGGCATATGAAAGGAACTGATAAAAAAGTATTAGGAAAGCCAAAAGGCAGTTAGGGAGAAATGTGAAGAAGGCGAAAGATAACCCAAAATGATTCTTCCAGTATTTTACACTATCAGTCAAAATTTTGATAGTCACCAGCTTGCATGATAGGCCTTATAACACATCAGCTTCAATCACAGCTTAATTAACTGTGGTCAAAAAAAGAAAAAGTCTCCAGTTTCTACTTTGAAGAACAGACTTTGTGCTGCAGGTTTGACCGGGCCAGCAGCAGTAAGAAAGCCATTCCTTAAAAGGACAAAATAAGGCCTCAAAATGCCAGCTGTAGACCACTGCAAACTGGACAAAATTCTTGTGGACCATGGAGTCAAAATTTAAAATTCTCAGTTCATCATGCAGGGTGTTTGTACGCTGCCGAATTAGTGAAAGGATGGTGCCTCAGTGTGTGACACCAACTGTCAAAGACTGGGGAGGAAGTGTGATGGTCTGGGGTTCTTTGGATGGAGGCAGAGCTGGTGACTTGCACAGAGTGACTGGCATTCTGAATCAAAAGGGTTACCAAAGTTTGGTTGTTATATCAGCAAAACGTGGCTACTTTGATGAATCAAAAATTTGAATACAGTTTTGTACGCTTAAAAAAAAACAAAAAAAACTTGAGGAATCATTATTTGCCATTGTTTATTTGTTCTATGCCTTGATTTCATGAAAACGCAAATTGTGTGCATTTCTATAAAAACTGAGGTATTCTAAAAGGTTTGACTGGTAGTGTAGTAGTAAAGGAATAATCAAGGAGGTGAAATGTGTCTGGAACACTAATAGCAGATTAACATATACAGTCAGTGAAAAAGTAAATGTTCTAAACTTGCATTTCACTGTATTTTTCACGTGTGAAGAAGTGGATAATCTTCCAGCACCAACTGGGACTGCCAGGGAGAGAGAGAGAGAGAGAGAGATAGATAGATAGATAGATATGAAAGGCACTATATGATAGATAGATAGATAGATAGATAGATAGATAGATAGATAGATAGATAGATAGATAGATAGATAGATAGAAGTGTTGCTTGGATTAGAAAGGCTGAAATCAAATAAATCACCAGGACTAGATAACATTGATCCTAGAGTGCCTAAGGAGGGTAGTGATTGTAAATATGAACTAGAAACTATTGAGATGTACTCTGCAAAAGTCAAAACACACTGGTGCACTTCCTAAGGGCTGGTAGCTAGTAAAGATTATCCCGTTACATAAGAAGTGTGGTCAGGCAAATCCAACTAACTATACTCTCCGGTAAGCTTAATAGGCCTCATGGGAAGATTCGATAAACAAATTCGTAATCAAAAGGTTGAGCATCACAAAGCATGAACAGGTGTGCAAGTGAACTGTTAGCATGGGGTCAGATGGGGAGGTCACGTTTTTACCAATATGCTGGAATTCCAAGAGTAAGCAACAAAAGGATATGATTAGAGAGAGGTGCGTATGACATTATCATCAGAAAGATTTTGATAAGGTCCTATAGGAGAGGTGCTGCGTGTAGATGGGTACAAAATTGTCTCAAGCACAGGAAGCAAAGGATTATGGTACAAGGAACCTTGTCTTAATTAGATGATGTTAAAAGTGTGGTTCTAATGTAAAAAATGTAATATTCTTGTCTATAAATGCTGTAATATTTTTTATATACAATAAAATAGCCATGGAGAATGTTATCAGTTAGAATTCACATATGTTAATTAGATGAATCATATGATGTGTGGATACATCATCTGCAAACAAAAGCCATGCCAACTTGTATTTTTGACCAGTATCACAGAAAGTTTACACTTTCACATGATGTGTGCAATGCTTAAATGGGCATTTTTGACAAACACGTGAAGGTAAATTACATTATGTGGACCAGTTTATTAATCAATTTAGCCTGTAACAAAGGCGCTATATAGGCGCCTGACCCGACACAGACTAACAGCAGAGGCACATATATAACAAAGAAACTTTTTATTTTTCTTCACCTGTGGGGCACATCTTCCCTGTGTCCCACAAGCACAACACAGTCCCAAAACAGACCACACAAATAAATGTGTCCTGGCCGACACACCCAGGACCCTAGATGGTGACTTCCCAGCAGCATAACAGTGTCCCAGATTCCCGCAGGGCACTATGGGATATGGAGTTTGGCTCCACAGCCCTGCTGGATACCGTGGGTGCCGACAGGTGATGCTGCAGGGAGACACGGGAATTTCTCCTTCCCATATAGCCCAGAAGTGCCCCCAAGTCATAGGGACGGAAGGACAGAAGTACTTCCGGGTTGAAGAAAAATGCAACTCCTCGGCTCAAGGACTATATAAAGGACTGGTGGAGACCCGGTAAGCAAGCCAGAGTTTGGAGGGAGTGTGACACAACTTGCTGGGAGGAGAGGAGGAGAGTTGTTGTGTTTATTCATTGTGTGTTTGGTAGATGTGGTGCTTTGGAGGCACTGAAGTGATGAAAAAGTAAAAATCTTCTTAGTGCTTTTAAACCTGTGTCCAGATTATCTGTCTGTTGGGTTTCATGAGGCAACAGTACCCCCAAGTGTCCACACCTTGTATCAAAGAATAATGCAAATAATAAATACAAGCAATACTAACATAAACAAAAGAATCAAAAATGGACAAACTAGGCACAAAATGAGAATCTGTACCCCAGCCAGGGAATGAATCCTGTCTGAAACATCACAGCATCCAAATATTTGGATTACCTCCATATTTGGCAACTTTCCTCCATTTACAAACAATCTCACATGCCTGCTCTCTTTCTCTCCACAGGAACCCTGCAGCAGGCCATCTACATGCCAGAAAGTAAGTTCTTGGTGCATCCATCATTTTATTGGGGGTTCATCAGTGCTTTTTTAGAAGGCTAAGCAGCACGAGTGTTCGGTTGCCATTGATTAATGTTTTCAGTTTCTTTCAAATGGGTTACAGGCTTTCACTAGATCACTTAGAACAGTTCAGTTGACGTTTTAGTTGCCATTTTAATGTGCTCTGTGAGCATCACAAGAAAGGAATAAAGCAACGGTACACGCAGGAGTTATTATTGTTAATGTAAACTTTCCTTGATTGGTCAGAGGTGGAACATCACGATAGCAGGTAGTCTGAGTCTGTCTCTGTGTACTGTATATGGGCACAGTTGAAGTATGGTGTGATTAAACAAAAAGACACTTGTCACAAAAGCCACATGGTGCATTTATTTTCTGTTTGTGTGTGTTACAGAAATTTCAAAAGAAGCCAAGTATTCAGACTCCTTCACTTTTTTCACATTTTCCTGTTTACAGCCATGTGCTAAAATTACTTAAATTAATTTTTTGCACTCCTGTATGGTCTCTTCTTTGTTCTCTTGGAAGGTGAACCTTCATCACAGTCTGACGCTCAGAGCTTTCTGGTGCAAGTTTTTCATTATGGAAATCTCTGTACTTCGCTTCATTTGGCTTTTCCCTCAAATCTGACAAGTCTCCCAGTCATTGATGCTGCAACCTCCATGCTTCACCTTTGGAATGATATTGTGCAGGTGATGGAGCTGCACCTGGTTTCCTTCAGACATGGTGTTTTGAACTGAGCCCAAATAGATAAATCTTGTTTTCATCAGAATAGGAGCCTTGGAAACAGTAATGGTTGTTCCAACATTCTTTTATTTAATAATAATAATAATAATTCATTACATTTATATAGCGCTTTTCTCAGTACTCAAAGCGCTATCCACACAGGGAGGAACCGGGAAGCGAACCCACAATCTTCCACAGTCTCCTTAAGAATTATGGAGGCCACTGTGCTATTCGGGACCTTCAATACTGTAGAATTTTTTGCACCCTTCCCCAGATTTTGCCTCAACAAAACCCTGTCTCTGAAAGAATTGCCTGCTAAGGTTAAACTTGTGGCTTAACTTTTGCTCAGCTGTGGGGCCTTCTATAGACAAGTGTGTGCCTTTCCTAATCAATTGAATTGACCACAGTTTAAACTCCAAACAAGGTGCAGAAACTCTTTAATGATGATTAAGTAGAATGGGACACACCAGAACCAAATTTTAAGTGTTAATAGCAAGGAGTGAATAATTGTGTTTTTTTCACAATGTGTCTATAGCGTTTCTTCTTCTATGTTTTACCTTGCCACATTTCCTATTTTTTTATTTTTATAAAAAATAAAAACTTTCCAGTTAATAGTTCAGTGGTAAAGTCACAATTTATAAGACATTTACTGTTTTCTTCTTCTTTTGGCCACTCCCGTTAGGGGTCTCTACAGCAGATCATCTTTTTCCATATCTTCATGTCCTCATCATCTTGCTCCATTACACTCACCACCTTCATTTCCTCTCTCATCACATCCATAAACCTTAGACCTTCCTCTTTTCCTCTTAACTGGCAGCTCAATGCTTAGCATCATTCTCCTGGTATACCCTGTCTTTCTCCTCTGCACATGTCCAAACCAACGCAATCTTCCCTCTATCTTCCAATCTGAGCTGACCCTCTAATGTCCTCATTTCTAATTCTGTCCGTCCTCTTAACATCTTAGCATCTTTCACTCTGCCACCTCCAGTTCTGTCTCCTGTTTTTTTGTCAGTGCCAGCCCATGTAACATAGCCGGTCTCACTACCGTCCTGTAGACCTTCCCTTTCACTCTTGCTGATACCCGTCTGTCACAAATCACTCCTGACCATCTACTCCACCCACCCCACCCGCACTCTCTTTTTCACCTCTCTTCCATACTTGCCGTTACTCTGTACTGTCAATCCAAAGTATTTAAACCCCCACCCCCCCCACCTTCGCCAACTCTGCCTCCCTCTCATTCACACCCATGTGTACTGTCTTGTTCCTACTAACCTTCATTTCTCTCCTCTCTACAGCATATCTCTGCTTCTCCAGGGTCTCCTCAACCTGCTCCCTACTCTCGCTATAGATCACAATGTCATCAGCAAACATCACGGTCCACGGGGACTCCTGTCTAATCTCATCTGTCAACCTGTCCATCACCATTGCAAATAAGAAAGGGCTCAGAGCCGATCCCTGATGTAATCCCACCTCCACCTTGAATGCATCCGTCACTTCTACCACAGAACTCGCCACTGTCACACTTCCCACGTACATCTCCTGTACCACTTTTAACATACTTCTTCGCTACTCCTGACTTCCTCATACAGTACTGCAACTCCATTCTAGGAACCCTGTCATATGTTTTCTCTTAAGTCTACAAAGACACAATGCAAATCCTTCTGTCCTTCTCTATATTTACCCATTAACATCCTCAGAACAAACATTGCATCTGTGGTGCTCTTTCCCGACATAAACCATACTGCTGCTCACTAATCATCATCTCTCTTCTTAACCAAGTTTCTTCTACTCTTGCCCATAACTTCATGCTGTGGCTTATCAATTTTAGCCCTCTATAGTTACTACACTTCTGCACATCCCCGTTATTCTTAAAAATTGGTACCAATACACTTCTCCACTCCTCAGGCATCCTCTCATTTTCTAAGACTGCATTAAACAATCTGGTTAAAAACTCCACTGTCATCTCTCCTAAACACCTCCATGCTTCCATGGGTATGTCATCTGGACCAACAGCCTTATCCATTCTCCATCCTCTTCATAGCTGTCCTTACTCCCTCTTTGCTAATCCGTACCACTTCCTGATTCACTATCTCCCCATCATCCACCCTTCTGTCTCTCTCATTCTCTTCATTCATCAGCCTCTTGGGAGTATGTCTCTCTTGCTTGGAAGCATGTTTCCATCTTTATCCTTTATACTGTAACTCTAACCTGCTGCACATCTGTCCCAGCTCGATACCTCGGTCTAAATTTTGTTGGTGAGGCCAGCAGGAGTGCTTAACCTTGTGGTCTGAATGTGGAACCCCAATGCCCCAGTTCAGTGACTTTTTACACTGTGCTGTAAAAATGGCCCATTCCTTCAGATAAGATGTAAAACTGAGGTCCTGACTCTCTGTGATCATAAAAAGATCCTTGGGCATCCTTTGTAAAGAGTAGGGTGTATCCTGATGTCTTGCTTAAATTGCCCACCAGGGTCTAGTTATTCTGGCCACCTAATCATCCCTTGTCTCTAATTGGCTTATCTCTCTCACAACTTCACCACCTTAACTGCTAATGTATGGCGAGCATACTCACACAAAAATGGCTGCCGCAGCTTCTTTCAGGTGGGTGCCATGCATTTACTTATGGTTAAAGTGGCTCCCCACTCACTATGAAAAGCGCTTTAAGTAGTGAGAAAATATCTCTCTATTATATAAAAAAAAATCCTGGGACGAGACGTGACTTTTTTAGAGAGATACTTTCAAGTCACACGAGATGAGACTTTGTGCTAAGAGATTTAACCATGCCCGGGGCCGGAAGTAAATGACAGAGTAGATGACAAAGTAGAACGTCATAAAGATGTTCAAAAACGTTGGTGTGGTACACATGCACAGCAGGTCTTCTCGGAAGACACCTTGAAGTCCCTCAAGACAAAGAAGTGAGAGAAAAGGACAGCAGCTGTACAGGCTTTTAAATGATCATCACACAGCACAATATGCAGATCACACAGCACGTCATAAGCAGCTGCTGTACAGGCTGTACACATGCAGAGCAGGTTAGAGATAAGAAAAGTACGAAAATTCGAAAGTCTCAAAAAATGATAGTAAAGATCGCATTAGTGCAAACAAACAAATTATTACAGCGAAAAGAGATTGAATATATTGTTCAGAATTAAACTTTAAGTCACAGACTTGTAGATCGTCTAATTCGTATTGCCATCATGGAAAAGTAGTGTTTCTTTTAAATGAAGAGGTGTATCCGTGAGAATTAAAAGATTTGTTGTTTGCTGAAAGTGAAATCCACATACACGAGCAGCAGAGACGCAAAGTGGCTGGCATGTAGCGCAGGATGGGGGGGTTGGCAAGCGAGCAGGGGGCAAAGCCCCCTAGTCTATAAAAATGTAAAATATTATTTTTTACTGGAGAAATTTTGACCAGGGAGTGGGTTGTTATATACTAAATAAATTTAAATATTACTGAGCATAGTTGTCTTTGCATGCATTTGTCACCACACGTTTTTGTCCCAGGCACTTTTATGGTTGGTCTACTTGCAACAATATTTTTTGAATGTTTTTTCTGCTTTGTGGGAGTTAAAAGGTAATAAGTATTGTTAAAGAAGCTTCAAGCAGGCCTGGAAGGCAGATGATTGTCTCCCCATGAAACAATACTGCAGTTTTTGGCAGCTTGGATGAACCTTGCCACGGTTGCATTGCTTACAGGAGATGTGGAACATGTGCATGTGTCCCCAGATAGTTCGGCTATAGTGTGATCTGGTCCTGTATCCTCTTTGTATTTTTGGATACCTTTCCCCCCCAACTTCACACACCACCTGCCAATATTCTCAATATTACATCTTAAGAAAAATCATCTGCAGATGATCAGCAAGTTGCTTTCTGTTTCCTTTTACCTAACATGGCAGAAAGCCTAGCTCATCATGCAAAGTCCTGCCTGATTGTCTCCTTTGGTGCTGGACCATGCTAGGCACCCCATATTATAAATCAAAAGATAGCTGACTGCCCCCCTCTTATCTTCAGTATTGTGTTTTGCGATATTCAAACAATGACATTTTAAAATGAGTGCATTGCCATGCTGCACTGTACTATGGGCAATCAGGACAAGTTCAAGTCAACATGCCACCTCTATTCCAGCAGGTAGTGTGCCAGTGGTCTCTTCCTGGACCAGTGAGAAAACCTACTGGTTACCCACGCTCTCTATTCAAAACTTTTTAAAGGGACAAGCCACCACAAAAGAGATGGCATAAATGGCCAGAGGCCACAGGTGCTTTCCCGCGGAGAGAATGGGGAAATCAAACAATGGTAGAGGGGAATGCAGGACCACATCCATTATGAGGATTGTGCTTGGGTTCCACACCTCCTGCCAGCCTCTCATAGCCTGAAAATACAACTAATGTGAGCTTCAACTAAGCTGGACAAAATGCTTTTTACAGGTAAGCCTGTTTCTCTCAGTACAATCTGTAATGTCCATTAGCCCTTCTCAAATTGTATCTATCGACGGAGTCTTAAATTTTGTGTTCTACAGCACATCAGCCATGATTATTTTCTTCCCACTATTTTAATAGCTAAAATGATGCCTTTCTTCCGGTAACTGGGCAACTTCCCTCTCCCATCTTTGCACATCACATCCAATGTAAAAACATGTCTATAAGTGTTAAACTGTGATGTTGGAAGTGCTGGTGTCCTTTTACTGCTTCCACATCCCGACTTCTCTCTTCGCTTTTACTTATTCGCAGAGTGTGAACCTTCAGCCATCATGACAGTCACGGAGGGCCAAGAAGTACAAAAAGATCGCTACGTATGCAGGAAAACGGACTGCTGTTACGTGGTGGAGGCCTGTATGCCGGCAACAGAAAATGGTATGTTCACTCATTTAATCCGAGTCTTCCTGCCAAGCTACTCCATTAACATCTACTTGTTGTTTTCGTCACTTTACTTTTTTTTAATTCCACTCTCCCTCAGGTCTTCAGGACCTTTCTGGCTTACAGTCACGCTCAGAAAGCAATGAACTTATGGAGGAAGTCACATGCAAAAAGTTCTCCCTGTGCTACACGGAGAGCAAGTGCCACAATGAGGGCCTTGAATGTGAGTGTCACAGTACTGCTGCTTATACCTCCTCCACTGGTTACAGACCTGTTGGCTCGATTATGGCAAAAAGGAATTAAAAAAAAAAAAAATTGAAACACAATGTTATCAAAAGTGGTGCAGAGGTTATCACAGTCCTGGGTTCAAATCCTGGCTTGGTCACTGTTTGTGTGAGATTTTTCTTCAGGTACCATGGTTTTCATTCCAAAGATGTGCACGTTAGATGCATTGAGTGTGTTTGTGCATAGTGCAGCCCCCTTGTCAGGGTCCTGCCATATGTAGGACCACATGACTTTGAAATGATGCGGGTTTGATAGTCGATGGACGGTTGGAATTTTAGCAGAGTTCCCAGTGATCTGGTAATGCAAAGAGTAAGTTTAGAAATCAATAGATGTACATTTCAACGGTTTATTAAAACCTGTCGTGGCACCTTGATTTTATACATAAACCCCTACGGCACATGCAGCATGATAAGGCATCAGATAATATTGCTGCTGTGACTTTTGGACCCAGATTGAGTTCCGAGCTGGTGTCTGTGCCATCTGTGGTTTCAATTTACATGTTCTCCCAGTATTAATATGAGATTCTTCCCATCAACTCAGGGTTCCAGTATGATTGTACCCTGCTCTGCACTGGTGTCTGGTCCATGGCTGGATCCCCCCCTTGAGCCTGTGGCTGCCGGGATAGGTTCCAGCTCCCCATGACAGAAGTATGTAAAAATGCATTGATGGTTATGATGTTGCCAAATTCCTCTCCTTTCTCCTATTATGGCAGTACTTAACATTAACAATTGTGGAGGGAATTTGGTGTCCTTCCATAGATGGTCCTATCCTTGTGAATTTGTGACCTGGGGATATATGTATATACATCCAAATATACATACAGTGCATATAAAGTTTTCAGTGCCATTTTATAGTCGCATAGCACTGAACCACGGTGGAATTAATTTTGCTTTATTGACACTGATCAACAGACAGTGTCCAAAATAAAGTGCAGTTTCTGCTATAAATAAATAAATAATCCCCAAAATAACAATGTCCTTTACAGGAGTTTACAATCAACAAAAAATAATCCAATAAAAAAATGTAAAGATAAATAAAAAAAAATCAAAAAGGATAAAATGACAACCAGTATCTGTTCCATTAAAACCAATACAGGCTTGAGTGTTTCATTCTCAGACCAACATCTCCTGTTAAACCTTTTTCGGCCTCCTCAGCAATAGAAGACATCTTCCCAACAAGCATGTTCATCTCTCAAATTGGGTTGTGTTCCTACAGCTATACCTTGACCTTCAGCAGGAAATCCTAAGACCCCCTGCTTCCTTCACCCACCCTAATTTTTCAGCCTTCAGTGGTAGCCCACCCAGCAGTTGATTACTCCTACTCCATGAATGCCCAGAAGGAGCAGCCCTCCCCCGTGAGCACCATTCATGTGCTTTTCTCAGGGACGCTTCCTGGCTGCTTGCTCAACACTGATGCAACGGCTCTGTCACTATCCCGCTCCTCTTTGCTTTTCATTTCATTCCTCCAGATTTCTCATTTTGTTTCTTGGTCCCACTGAGGCTCATACTCCAGTGGGCACAGGAGCCTTCATGATGAACAAGAAAATTGGCTAAACCATACACATGAATGCAGGTTCTCAGGGCTGTTACAGTGTGCTGTGCACCTATGCCCACCTATAGCCTCATCGCACTGTTCACTGCTACAGACCCCAAATGGGTTTTATTACACAGACCTGACACTGTGGGCATCACTGATTGAGCTGATGGGATGAAACCTTGAATGTGGGGTGAATTGTAAATATAAGTCAGTCCCACACATCCATCCAGTATAAAGGTCACTAAAAATAACTTGTTACTTGAGGAATTTAAACAATTTTATATAATGTGTAATATTAATATTTGACCGACGCTTTTAACCAGGGGGATGTACAAGAACAGTATTCATTAGTTGTTTATATACAGTATACAATAAAATATTCAGGCCCTTGATAAATTCTGTAATTTTAAAAGTCAACATAAACTTACTGACATTCCACATGCTGTGGTATTCTTACTTCAAAATAAAGATGGAAACAATCTAAGAAAGGCCACTAGTTTATCACACACACACACAGGCAGCGTCACTCGTACCCAAGTGGAGCCAACCACTAGTCAACCTACTATGTATGTTTTTGGAATATGTGATGTGCCATGAGACAAATCCATGTGGTCTATGGGAGAACATGCAAATGCCACACAGATGGTGACCAGGCATGGATTTCGAAAACAACAGAAAGTCTTTGAGACCACAGTGCTAACCTGTCTGCCTCTGAGCCATCAAAAAGGAGCTATATACAATTGTTTCCTTTTCAGTGAAACAGATCCTTTTACAAATAAATCATTTCCACCACTGTACGTAGGGTTTAATGTGCTCTCTGCATTTGTGGCTTTGCCGTTATTTCTTTCCATCAAATTCAGATATTCCTTGATCTGTCCAGCATGTTTTCTCACAATTCTTTTCTTTTTGTGTGTTTCCACTTTTTTGTAGCAAGCCAGAGTACACATATTTTTGTTGGTACCTTGCTGGTCATGGCTGTGGTTTCAGTTGTAACCTTCTTCTTCCTCAAAAAAAGGTTTGTTTTGCCATTGTTTGAATTGTTATTCATCAATAAGTGTACACTACTCTTGAAGGATATTCATTCAAACAAATCACAGATATGACACAACACTATTTTAACAGCTGAACATTCAGGCATTATAAAACCTCTTCTTCTTTCGGCTGCTCCTGTTAGGGGTCACCACAGCGGATCATCTTCTTCCATATCGTTCTGTCTTCTGCATCTTGTTCTGTCACATCCATCACCTGCATGTCCTCTCTCACCACATCCATAAACCTCCTCTTAGGCCTTCCTCTTCTCTTACCTGGCAGCTCTGTCCTTAGCATCCTTCTCCCAATATACTCAGCATCTCTCCTCTGCACATGTCCAAACCAACGCAATCTCTCCTCTCTGACTTTGTCTCCCAAACTGTCCAACCTGAGCTGATCCTCTAATGTTCTCATTTCTAATCCCGTCCATCCTCGTCACACCCAATGCCAATCTTAGCATCTTTAACTCTTCCACCTCCAGCTCTGTCTCCTGCTTTCTGGTCAGTGCCACCGTCTCCAGCCCATATAACAGAGCTGGTCTCACTACCGTCCTGTAGACCTTCCCTTTCACTCTCGCTGATACCCGTCTGTCACAAATCACTTCTGACACTCTTCTCCACCCATTCCACCTTGCCTGCACTCTCTTTTTTTTCACTTCTCTTCCACAATCCCCATTACTCTGTACTGTTGATCCCAAGTATTTAAACTCATCCACCTTCGCCAACTCTACTCCCTGCATCCTCACCATTCAACTGACCTCCCTCTCTTTTACGCACATGTATTCTGTCTTGTTCCTACTGACCTTCATTCCTCTCCTCTCTAGAGCATATCTCTACCTCTCCAGGGTCTCCTCAACCTGCTCCCTACTCTCGCTACAGATCACAATGTCATCAGCAAACATCACAGTCCATGGGGACTCCTGTCTAATCTCGTCTGTCAACCTGCCCATCACTATTGCAAATAAAGGGCTCAGAGCCGATCCCTGATGTAATCCCACCTCCGTCACTCCTACCGCAGACCTCACTACGGTCACACTTCCCTCGTACATATCCTGTACAACTCTTATGTACTTATCTGCCACTCCCGACTTCCTCATACAATACCACAGCTCCTCTCGAGGCACCGTGTCATATGCTTTCTCCAGGTCCACAAAGACGCAATGCAACTCCTTCTGGCCTTCTCTAAACTTCTCCATCAACACCCTCAGAGCAAACATCACATCTGTGGTGCTCTTTCTTGGCATGAAACCATCCTGCTGCTCACTAATCATCACCTCACTTCTTATCCTAGCTTCCACTACTCTTTCCCATAACTTCATGCTGTGGCTCATCAATTTTATTCCCCTGTAGTTACTGCAGTCCTGCACATCCCCCTTATTCTTATTCGGCACCAGTACACTTCTTCTCCACTCCTCAGCATCCTCTCACTTTCCAAGAAAAAAAACATACCTCAAAAAAATTAAATTGTAATTGATGACACGTTTTTTGTTCAGACCAAATTGAAGGAAAAAATGACAGAATCACTCAACGATGAGGAAATAATTATGGAATCATTAACCCAAAAAATTACAATTAGTGCTTTTTTAAACCTCTGATAGCTTGAATTCTCTGAGGTTTGGACTTCACAAATGTAAAACAGCATTCTTCATCAATCATGTTCCAACTTACTTGTACAGCGGTTGACAGATTAACTTTGCAGGATGGACCCTTATCATAGACCATTTTTTTTCAATTTCCACCATAAACTGTCAACCAGATTGAGATCCGGACTGTTTGCTGGCCATGACACCGAGTTGATATGCCTTTCCTGAAGAAACGTTTTAACATTCTTTGAGATGTAGCAAGATGCATTATCTTCCTTAAAAATGACTTCATCATCACCAAACCTACTTTTGATTGATTACATGAGAAAAGTGTCCAAGTTTTCAATGTACACCTGTGCACTTACTGTACTGTAAGTAATGGCTGTCATCTCCCTTAGTCCTTCATCTGTTGTGCAACCCCGTACCAGCAATTTGTGTGGAAATTTGCTTGTTTTCTTCAGGCAGTCATCTTTATAGGTTTCTTTGGAACGGCGGCAAAAACAAAAATTCCAGCATCACCTCCTTGGCCAATGCAGATTCGTAATTCATCATTGAGTTTTACTTTCATCCAATCATCCACAGTCCATGACTGCTACTCTTTAGCCCACTGTGACCTTTTTTCTTATGTCCCGTAATTTTTCCTGTACTTGGTCTGAAGAAACAATGCCATTAATTACAACAATTTCATTTAATTTTTTGAATTATGTTTTACAATGCTAGAATGTTCAGCTGTTAAATAAAATAGTTTTGTGTAATATCTGTGATTTGATTTTTTTGCAACAAAGTAAAACAGCTGATTGAACATCCTCCAAGGGTAGCGATTCCATCATTGTTGCCAGGGGTTGTATGTGGAAATCATTCTGTGCATGTAAAGATTGGCTTTGTTGTGATTTGTTGTTTTTTTTTTTGGTGTGTGTGAAGCCATCGTGGTAATGTTTTAAAATAAGGCACTATATAAGTCGAGATTGATTGACTTTAGGAAGAAGACAAGACAGTCTTCAGAGCGTTCTGGGATCACCAGGGTAGAGCAAGTGGATGATGATGAAGAGGACGAGGACGACGACAAGACGTTAATTGTCCATGTGCTGGAAGAGGACAGTGATGAAGGTTTTAGCGTCTCTGCCTATTGGCCTCAGTCCTTCATGTTTCATGTATTTTATTGTCACTCATTCATTTTTGTCTCTCTACAGATTCTGATTACAACTGAAGACCTTTGCCAGTCAGTCAACTGTGAGTGTTCATAGCCAAAAATGGAGATGATGTCTGATTACAGACAAACATTTATTTTACAGTGCCTTTGTATAGCCAACACCAGCTGAAGGCAGCTTACTGATTATATTGAGCTTTTACGATTGAAGTACAGGAAGTCAGGTGACTTATTCAACATCCTCGAGTCCTCAAGACTGATCAATATTTTTTCTGGTATAGAGGTGGGTGGGAGGTAAGGAAAATTGGGAAGGTACTGTTTAACAAAGTTTCTGATTTGAAGGTAGTGAAAGCTCGAAACTAATCTTGCATAACACATTTTCTTCTATACGGAGTAGAAATAAGGCATCTAGCCTGCCTTGTTGCATAGTTGTTCTGTTGGGATTTTTTAACTGAGAAAACGAATGCTCAGCTGATTAATTTGTGATCTTTAATGTTAAAAATATACAAAAGGAAATGAGGAAATTTCTGGATTTGGTAACATACACTCAATATTGATCTTCTACAAATATTTTATAAAGCTCGGCATGACTGAATCTTGTTTTAACTTTTTTTTTTTTTTGTTGCGCTGAACTTATGACGCACATATCAGTGAAACTGCAGATGCTCGGCTGAGAAATTAGTGTTCAGGTCCTCTGGGCAAGAGTCAGTCAGCTTTTGACAACACTGAGAATACCCTTTGTTGTACTGCCAAGATTAATATATAACATTAACCTCTATTATTACTCTTTTATTATTTTTGCTATTGTTGTGTATTATATATATATATATGTAGTGTTTGTTTCCATTTAATGTGGGAGCCCGTTTTTGTGGAGCCTGGTTCAGCTGCACTGTTTGCAGTTTTACACCATATGGTCCATGGTAAATACGGCTATGGAAAATTACTCTGGTGCCCACCCCTTCCCTTGATGCCCTAAGCACGTGCTTATTTTGCTTAATGGTTAATCCAGCCCAAGGGGCATGGCACTATTTATAGTGATCTAGGGTTGCCAGAACAGAAAATTAGAAATACAGGACACTCTTAAAATCTCTCTCTATATTACTATATATTATATATAAATTTACACATGCCCCCTACACACCCAGACCAAAAGTAGAGACAGGATTTTAATGGATTATGAGGAAAACAAAAGTAAAATAATTTGAAAATTATTTAATACAAGCTAAAAAACATTCTGTAAAAGTGAAATCATTTGAAAATATTTATTTAATACAAACAACAGAGAAATATTATTATTTAATACAGGCAGAAAAAAGTGGGTTGTGGCCAGTAGTAACACACTTTGTTGACAGTCACTGTATATTGCAATGCCGATATAGAACTGCACAGTAGTGCGGCTGGAGAGCAAAACGGTAAGAGCGTTGCTGTCCTCAACCAACCATAGCAACTGAACAAGTTGCAAACAGGCAGCAAACACGAGTTTCCTCATTACATTTGGGTTATTTTCATCAAGAGAATCTGAGAAAAGAAAGTATAATTACTTATGAAGTTACAATTAAGTACCGTAAGAAGGTAGTAAAAATATATTTTTATTAAGAAATTTGAAAATGAACTAAATATGGGACATTTGGGTGTCCCTGAAAGGTCAGTACGGGACAGGGGACAAAATTGTCATGTCCCATATATAAGGGACGTCTGGCAACCCTGTGGTGATCCCGTATAGGTCCCAGTAGCAAGAATGAAACAAACCATGCTTGCCACCTTAAAAGGTTCCGACTGTTAATCAGTACCTTCTCCTTAAATAAAAAGCATACAGTCTGAAGCAAAATTTTGGACGCCCCTGGCCATATTACATATTTTGTTGATATTTGAAGTTAAAAAAATAATAATAAATGCAACTTTAACAGTAAACAAACTAAATAAAATGTTAATCTACAGTTAAGTTGTATTTGATGAACTGAAAAATGTATTTTTCCTCACAGCTGGTAGCAACCTCCAAGGAAGAATGGGGGGAAATGTCCAAAATAAGAATGCAAAGACTCATACCTGGCTACAACAACATTTGCAAGCTGTAAATTTGCCAAAGGAGACATCACTAAGTACTGACTTAGTAGAGTACCAAAATATTTGCAAATGCCATTTTTACCTTTTTTTAGTTTAGTTTAACAAATAAATCCTAACCGTACATTAACATTTTCATTAACATTTCCTTGTCTTAGTTTGCTTGCTGGCAAAGTTCTTTTTACTTTAAATGTTAACAAAATTTACAAGATGGCCAGGGGTGTTTGCATGGATCCATACACAAGCTTTTTTTCTCCTTCCTGGTCGCTCATGCTGGCAGGAGGTGCAGATGGTAAAATCCACACTCAGTAATTCCATATGGTGGCACTACTCCTTTACAACTAGTCCACATGCTGTAATTCTTGGGTTGTCCATTACAGTGAAAACAAAAACCCACCTGCTAAATATGAAAAAATTCTGCAATCTGCTTAATCATGTAGGGACAGAGCCCACCATGGCTTCATGGGAGAACGCAATATTGTCATACATACAGAGAGCAAACATACTGAGCCAATTTTGCATCCATTGGTTGCAATGGGGGCGAAGTGGTGGCTCTGAGGCTAAGGATCTGTGCTGGTATCCAGAAGGTTGCCGGTTCAAATCCCTGTCACTGCCAAAAGAGATCCTACTCTGCTGGGCCCTTCAGCAAGACCCTTAACCTGTAATTGCTCCAGGGGTGCTGTACAATGGCTGACCCTGCGCTCTGACCCCAAGGGGTATGCGAAAACTAACAAATTCCTAATACAAGAAATTGTATAAGGCAAAATAAAGAACAAAAAAAAAATCTACAAACATCACTCTGAATTTCCAGTTTTTAGTCTGATGCCTAACGTATCATGTGGCACCTTATCACATGCTTTATGAAAGTAAAAATAAATAATATATGCTCCACTTTGATCATATCCTTTTGTTACTTCATCACAGAATTAAAGCATGTTGGTAAACCTCTTCTGACCCCATGCTGACTGTTGCTCAGTCTTATTCTGAATAATTCCTTACATTAATTTTCCTGTAATGCATGCTATGCTTACTGGCCTATAGTTGCTTGGACCAACCCGATCTCCCTTTTTATATAATGGGATTATATTTGACATTTTTCAGTCCTTCAGAATTTCCCCAGTGTGCAGCGAGTTCCTAAAAATATATGACTAGGGCTTATATCTTTACTCGCTAACCTCCTTAAGAACTCAAGAGTACATATTGTCTGGTCCTGGAGATTTATTTGGTTTCAGCGTATTTAATCCAAGCAGTACTTCTCTCTCTAGAATTTGTAAATTACTCATTATGTAGTAGTCCCTTTTACCACTGGAAGGTTATCTACTTCCGCACATATGAAGACCTCAGAAAAATTTTAATTTAGAGCATCCGCTATTTCACTGTATTTTTAAATTCCCCTTTACTATTCCTGATACACATCACCACCTCTTTGACTGTTCTTTTACTACTAAAATACAGGGAGAATCTCTTTGGGTCAGCATTCGCCTTATCTCCTATATTCCTCTCCGTCTTTTAGCCTCCCTAATATCCTTCTTAGTTGCCCTTATATTCTTATACCCCCGGCAATTCACATTGCAGTTATTAGTCTTATATACACACCTTATTCCTCTGTTTTCTCCTTTGCAGCTTCTTTTTTAGCTCTCTATTAACCCACTGAAGAGCTGTTCTTAAATTTCCTACTAATTCCAAATTTAGGTATGTACTTCTCCGGCAGTACGAGGTGTGATCAAAAAGTACGGTGAATGTTGATGCAAAGCACCATCCACGAGCAACACAAAACAGTTCAATGCAGGTTCTGACATGTCCATCCTAGAGCCGAGTTTGTGACAAGTTTCGACTTGTTTGATACTGTCAGTAGTTTGTGAGCCACTGTTGAGTTCCAGTGTGTTTTTCAAGTTTGTCGTTAATAATGGATATCGAGCAACTCATTAACATGAAATTTTGTTTCACATTGCAAAAAGCTCAGGAAACCCATCAGATGTTAAAATCGGTTTATGGGGGACACTGCACCAACAACTAAGACTTTACAAGTGGTTTGATCGATTTCGTAATGGATCTGACTCGGTTGAAGACGAGAAAAGATCAAGACGTCCTTCAACATCAATAACCGAGGAGAATATTGAAACTGTTTTATTCTTCATCATTACAACGCTCCTTGTCACACATCCCTTCTAGTATGACAATTTCTGTCGAATAAAAACATTACGCTGTGTCCGCATCCACTTTATTCACCTGATCTGGCACCATGCGACTTCTGGCTGTTCCATAAATTGAAAATGACCATGAAAGGCAAACGATTTCAACCCACCGAGGATACCCAGGCAGCCACGACGGCCCAACAAAAGACACTCTCGAAAGAAAACTTCCAAAACTGCTTTGCAAAGTGGCAGAAGCATTGAAACAAGTGCATTCAAAGTGGAAGAGAGTATTTTGAGGGTGACTAGTAGTTATAAATCTTTTACTGCAATAAATGTTTCTTTTTAAAAACATTCACCGTATTTTTTGATCACACCTTGTATATGTAAAAACATTCCACTGCTCCTTGACGGTCTCCACACTTAAAAGCTTATCCTAGTCTATCCTCTTCAGACTTTGCCACATCTGCTCAAAATTTGCCCTACCAAAGGTAAACTTAACAGTTTTAGCCTTTGCAACTGCTCTTTTGCAAAACACTGAGAACTGTATAATATTACGGTCATTTGACCCTAGTGGTTCAATCACTTCTGCACCCTCAGTTCCATCTTGATTATTACAAAATACTAAAACCAGACAGGCTTCACACCATGTGGTGCTTTAACATACCGTGGGAAGGAAAAAAAACAAGTCACTGATTACTCCTGCTCTTATACGCTGATATTTGCATGGTTGTTCCAGTTAATGTTCAGGTAATTAAAGCCCCCCATGACTATAATATCCCCCTGCAAATTTGCCTTTTTGATATTACTAAAAAGATGTCCATGGCAACATTGGGCATTGGTAGTAGCCAGCCCTGTACGGGATGCCAGTCTATTGCAGGGCCTAAACACACACACACACACACACACACACAATTACACTCATGCAGGCCAGTTTAGAATCGTCAGTTAAGCTAACATGCATGTCTTTTGGGGTGTGGGAGGAAAATACAAACTACAAGAAAAGGACTACTACAAAGTACAAGAAAAAAAGCTCACACAGATGCAGAGAGAAAAATGCAAACTCCACATAGACAACTGGGCACTGGACCCATGAGACAGCAGTACTAACCACTACACCACCATTCAGCATTCAAGCCCAGTAGTCTCTCTAGTTCAAGTGCATGTACTCTTAAATTACCAGCAACATACTGTAAAGGAGATTGTGTGGACAGGGTCAAAGTCAACTGAGTGGCAGGTTTTTAGATTTTAAACATAAAATGCTAACCTTAACATTTTTATTTAGTTACAGTAAGAAATAACTTTAATTTCTGAATTCCGTTGTGTTTTTTTTTTTGTTTAAAGATACAGGTAAGTTATAACAATGTCAATTAATTTGACCTCAATGTCAAAGCTTTGGTTCTTTCCTTGCACTCAAATCAGTTGCTCTTCCAGTTGAGCCTGTATATTGAGTGGGCTTGGATACATGGAAGGTTTGATAACATTTACTTTTTGTTTTGGTTTGTTAATATAAGGCAGTTACTGTTATTGCATTTCAGTGAGTATTTGTAAAATCAGATATACTGTGCTACATCAGATGTAAATCAGTAATAATAAATATTTGGTTCACATCTTACTTCCTTTTCTCTTTTGTTTCTCTAGGAGCCTGCTTACAGTACTTGTTGAGTGCCATCACAACTGGCTCAACCCCTATTTTAGAATTTCCCCTCCGATTGGCAGATGGATTTTGCTATTTACAAAATGACATGCCAGCTCACTATAATACTCCACAACTTGGCAAGGACTGAATGGGAATTCCCGGAGTTCAAAGTTTCTTGGAGCTTCTGGCCATTAAGAAATGTTTTAAACTGTAGCCTGTGCAGATCCCCACCTATCAATTTATAGCTGTCTGACCTTTCAACCATGTATTCCTGCTTGTACCACCAGAGGCTTCTTCTGTCAAAAAGTGGAAAGACTTTACATTTCCCAAGGTGCTGGCACCCCAATATGCAGAAATGGATGCAGCTGGTATTGCGCACACATCGACACAGGTATGAATACTGCAGGCTGTGTTAAAGCAAACAAGTCTAGAATGTGGAAAGGAGTACTAAAATTAAAAGGTAAATATCGTCTGGTAATACAAATTGGGTTGGTTAAAGGTGAAGAAAGATATGTTTGAGTGCATAAAAGTGATATTGAAGGGACACCCTGTGAAACAGTGTCCAGACTGGCAGTAGACTGCTCAATAAATATGAAGGCTGTTAATTAAGACTTGTAGGTGTGAAATATGTTATATAATGTGCAAATACACACACACACACACACACACACTCTGAGCCAAAATATTATGACCACCTGTCTAATATGCCGTCGCTTACCCATGTGCTGCCAAAATGGCTCTACAAGACCTCTTAAGGTGTCCTGTGGTGTCTGGCACTAACACATTAGCAGCAGAGCTCCTGACTGCTGTAATGTTGTGAGGTGGATCGGACAGATGCTTGATTTCTTCACATTTAAAGTATATATTAAATTCCCACATGAAATTGTGTTATAAAGTGGAACATTTTTTATAAATGGGGGAAAAAAAAACATAGCCTGCTCTTGCATTTTATAATTAAGGTGAATGGTGCTGGGGTCACAATGTGACAACAAAAACATACAATGTACCGAATGTATCCTTTTTTAAACAGAAGTGTTATCAAATATTAATCCATGTCTTGAGCTGGAACACATGCTGCAAAACAGCACACCCATGTCCTTTTAAAAAGGGAAGAATGCAAAAAGCTGACCTGATATTCAATAATTTTAAAAAGAGCTTCACTTTGCTGTTCATACTTTTCCGTGACAATTTTTCATCCCCAGTAGCGCGGTTTCCTCCAACATATACGTTTTATCTTAATATGTCGTCTCCAAGCAATGTTAGACATTATTAGCACTGTTAGACATTATTCAAGATGTGTATTGCTGTCTCCTTTCCGTTGACAACTAGTCAACTAAAATGATTGAGGCAGGCATTGCAGCAATGTAGACAAGAGTTGTCAGAGTTGTGGGGTACAGAAGGTTCAGAGGTGAAGCAACAATAGCAACTACACAATAGGGCTACACAACTCAGCTTATGAAAGGTGAAACTGGATATGAAATCAGTCGTATTGTACTAAGTGGATTGTTCAAAAGCAAAATCCAGATGTGTATGTAAAGGGTTTTCTTATTCAGAGTTCCTTCTGTGCCGGGTGGCGCATTGGGCCCCAAGTGATCACCATTGAGCTCTGTCAGCAGCAGTGGCCTTATTTTTGTTCCATGCCATTGCACAAAGGTCTGCAAAAAGGTGTACACCCAGGTTTACCTTGGTTGCCCTTGCTTCCATATCCCATGCACATGTGTCCATAGCATGGCCACTTTTGATAGAGAACTACTGTAGGTGTCAGGTGACGGTCCCAGATGGACTTTGATCCTCGGCCTCCTCCAATGCTGTTGACTAGAGCTCATTGAGATTCACTTGTCATTTCTGTAGCAAGGGTTGTTTTATGAGGTGGAGTCACTAGCCCCACACCCAATCATCCTCCTTTATCCGGGCTTGGAACCGGTGCTTAGAGAATTTCCTCTTCTAGGGATGGAGTTTTAAAGGGTTGTAATGCATGCTAAAATGTTCATGTTTTTGATAGAAATTGATATCTTTTTTTATCAAGATACCATTGAATTTATTTTAAAAAAATATAGCCATGACATTGATTAGTGTTTCTAATGGCTATTACCATTAAATTTATTTAAAAATATAGCCAGGACATTTATTAGTGTTTCTAATGGCTATTACTGTTTGAAGTTACTTATTTTTAATTTATTATCCACATATCACTGCAGCCATTCCTTCAATGGACACTGAACCCAGACTTGAACTTTAGGCATGCCAGTACCTTACAACCCAAGTGAATAGAGTAATAGGTTTCAGTGGTATTAAGGTAATTAGAAAGGTTTCTCTAATAACCAATTAACATTTCAACAGGACTAATTAAAGATTAGCTAAGGGAGTTTACCATTAGGACACTGAAGGATAGGCTTCACTAGGAGACTTCAGCTGAAAAACAGAAGCGAGGATGAATTGTCCGTCTCATGTTTTATTTAACACGGCAGAATGGAAAAATAAAAATGGGGGTTGTGAGACTGCTGGTGAACTCCGCATACTTGGATAGCATTTCAGTGCTACCAGACAGCATGTTATTGGCTGTCCTTAATAGAGGCAAGCTTGCAATATCACTCTATTATAAAAACAAATCTTGGGAGGGAGACAAGGAAGGCGAGACATGATCTTCTTGGAAGACCTTTGACATCTCGCGAGACAAGGCAGTGAGACAAAAGGGCAGCTGCTGTACAGGCTTTTAAATGATCGACGTGCAGCACGACAAGCAGAACACACAGCTCGCCAGCAGCAAGACAGCAGCTGATCCGACCACAACTCCTTAGCGTGTGTTCAGCCCCCACCCCCCCCTTCACAACGCGAGCAGCGTTATACATCCTGCGAAAAAGACATTTAACCACACCCAGGGCCGGAAATAAAGGACAAATTGTAGATGACAAAGTAGAATATCGTAAAGAATTAAAAAATGTTGGCATGGAAGAATTCAAAAATGTTGGCATGGTACACATGCACAGCAGGTCTTCTCGAATCTTCTCAGAAGACACTTTGAAGTCCCGCGAGACTACTTGCACATCACGCCCTACTTACAAACAGTTTCTTGGAGACACTTTAATGTCCCACGAGACAAATAAGTGAGAGAAAAGGACAGCTGCTGTACAAACTTTTAAATGATCGTCGCGCAGTGCAACATGCAGATCACGCAGCACGTCACATAGTGCTGGGCGGTATGACCAAAATTCTACATCACAGTATTTTTCAAAATTGTACCGGTTTCACGGTATTCAACGGTATTTTTTTCCCATGCATGAGTTAACCACATTTTCCACTGCAGTTACTGCAGTAGACTGGCTAAGAATAACCTATTCCACTGTCATGAGAATTATACATTGTACAAAAAAAACATTTTAATGTGCACACAAGTATTAATACAGGTTTGTATGGCCCCATAAAGTGATTGTTTTCAAGGAGTGGGGCACTAATGAGGCACTAATGAAGAGAAGGAATCACATGGCATGACAGTTGCTGTCAAAATATTGAACCTTTTTATTGAACAAATTTTGCAAATAAATTCAACTAAAATTTTAAAAACAAATTGTCAACCATCCAAAGAGGCATTTAGACTTAGTAAAATATCCAGAGGTACTTGTCAAAAGTTGTATTGCACTGAACATGTCTTAGAAAAGAAACAATTGATAAATATTTTTTGTAAACCAACTACACTTTCTGTTAATGTTAACAATCTCTGTCCACTGACACGTTAAAGTGACTTTTTAAACAACTTTACCATCAAACTGCATAATATTTAAACTAATAAATAATAACAATAAAATAAATAATAGTGCAACTTCCAGTAATAATACTATTACTTCAAAACTTCAAGCCCAGGTACACTACACAGTATTCACCAAAATAAAATTAAACAAAACAAGTGCAACTTGGTGATGACATCTTTGCCTTAATGATGGTTCAGTTGGTAAATTGCATTAATATGGAGTACATAAGTAATAAAACTGCAACTTGCATTTACAATGCTATTTGTGGTATAGTGGGTCCGCAGCTTCAAAAAAAAAAAAAAATCCAGTTCGCTGTGGGCGCGATTGTACGACCGCGGGGAGTTGATGAGGTGATTGAGGCGAGTCGCATCCGATCGTTCTCAACTGCTTCGTCAGCTTACTTCGGCGTGTGAATAAGTCGCTGCGCCCACGGAGACATATATTTATGGACCGGCAGGATAGGGGGAAGGAAAAAAAGAACAGACAACAACAACAACAACATTTATTTATATAGCACATTTTCATACAAAAAGTAGCTCAAAGTGCTTTACATAATGAAGAGAAGAAAAATAAAAGACAAAATAAATTAAAATAAGACAACATTAGTTAACATAGAAAGGAGTACGGTCCGATGGCCAGGGTGGACAGAAAAAACAAAAAAAAACTCCAGAAGGCTGGAGAAAAAAATAAAATCTGTAGGGGTTCCAGGCCACGAGACCGCCCAGTCCCCTCTGGGCATTCTACCTAACATAAATGAAATAGTCCTCTTTGTAGTTCGGGTTTTTCACGGAGTCACTTGATGCCGATGGTCATACAGACTTCTGGCTTTTAATCCATCCATCATTGTTGGAACATCATGGTGCTTTGGGTAGATGGTAGATAAAACACAAGGAGGTTAAAGAAGGGAAAAGGCAGTCATGGGAGACGATCCAGAAACCAGGAAGGAGAAGGCAGCACGAGCTGGGGCTCCGTGAGGAAGCGCAGGCTTAGGCGATACAGTAGAACCTCGGTTCACGAACGTCTCGGTACACGTACAAATCGGTTAACGACCAAAAAGTTCGCCAAACTTTTGCCTCGGTTCATGACCACACACTCAGTATACGAACAAGGCAGGTTCCCTTTAGGTTTGCAGATGTTCAGTCTCTCCCTGTGCATTTCCTGTGCAGCGAGCAAGAGAGAGAGCGCGACACACACACACATACATACACAGGCAGCGCAAGAGATAGACAGATGCGCGCACACACAGGCGCTCCAGGCTTGCAAAAGAGAGACGCACGCATGCATGCACGCACACACACACAGACACAGGCAGCGCGCGAGAGAGAGTTGCGCACACACACAGGCAGTGCAAGAGAGAGCTGCGCACACACGCAGGTAGCACGAGAGAGACACACAGGCACTCCAGGCTTGCAAAAGAGAGACGCACGCACGCACGCACGCACACACACACACACACACACACACAGAGGCAGCACGAGAGAGCCGCGCACACACACAGGCAGCACGAGAGAGAGACAGACGTGCACACACACAGGAACGCGCTACAGAGACACACTGGCGCTCCAGGCTCGCAAAAGAGAGACACACGCACAGGCGCGCGAGAGAGGGAGGGACGCATAAGGAAGAGAAGGCTTGTTTTTGTTTTCAGTTCTATTTACAGTGATCGGTTCGTAGCCTGCATTGTTGCAATGTTACTTTTCTTGGTGGTTTATTAAATTACGGATTTTTCAAATGTTCATTTTTTCCCCTGTGCTTAAAACTCATTAAAAAAAGTGTTTTTAGCGAGCGGTTCCTAGCGCTATAGCGCAAACTCTTGCAGTGTTACTTTTCTCTGTTGTTCAAGGTTTTCTCAGTGTTATTCAATGTTTTTTACATGTAGCTTACTATTACACTGTGCATTCTATGGTATAATTAACTATATTTGTGCTTAAAAATTAAAAAATATATATATTTACATACAGTTCGTACGGTCTGGAACGGATTAATTGTATTTACATACAATCCTTTGGGGGAAATTGCTTCGGTTCACGACCAAATCGGTTTACAACCAGAGTTTTGGAACGAATTATGGTCATGAACCGAGGTTCCACTGTATAGGGGCTGGTTCACTCCACTGACTAAGCGTGTAGAGTGGGGCGAGCGAAATGTAAGACCTCCCAATGGATCGGAGGAGCGACTGAGTGAGCATGAAGGAAAGACGGGAGGTGTGCCGACCTCGGACAGTCTGGCTGCGCAGTGTGGCAGCAGCCAAAACGGGGGTTGGCAGAAAGAAGTTCGTGCTGCAAAGGCTCCACCAGTGAAGGGTGAGCCGTGGAGACAGAAGGTGGTGTGCTGCTATCGGGCGAGAAGAGAGACTGAATTTTAACGGATTTATTTATTATGGATTTTATCCCCAAGTTTCATTGGCTTTATGGATTTGCTATTTGTTTCGGTACTGTATTTTTCTGAACACTGCACAACGGACACTTTTGGTTTTACTTTGTTTTTAACAAAAGCACTTGAGCACTTTCTGACTTCAATGAGATTTCTCAGCTCATCTCGGTCATAACTATCGACAGTGTTGGTTCAACAGACTCCCATGTGGGAAAAGGGAGTCTGTAGGGGACCGGCATCGTCACACTATTACACAGTAACCAGGTACATTACACAGTATTGAAAAAAAATAAAACAAGTACAACTTGGCTTGCAGTATTATCCAGTAGTATAGAAACAGTATTCACACATTTGAACATAATGGTTCACATGCGACCTTTTAAAACCAAAGTATCTACAGACACGGCACCTTTTTTCGTCAAAAGTTCTTCTGTGTCATCATGTTCAACTTTATCGTCTGCTACAGCTTCAGTTTCAGAACGTTCTCTGTCCATTTTCACCGTTCAATACCTCCACTAACGCATGTACTCTGTTGCATGCGTTTTTTGCGGTGCACCAGTGAAAAACATCCCCCCTTAAACAGTTTCCCGCTGCGCCACGTTACGAATGTTGTTTAGGCTATTTAAACCGGTGTTCCGGTATAAGAAAAATCCATATCATAACAAAAATAAAAAACGTTTTTTGGTATGAACCGGTATACCGCCCAGCACTAACGTCACAAGTAGCAGCTGGCTTAAAGGACAGCTGCTGTACAGGCTGTTAAATGATCGTCGCATAGCGCGACATGCAGATCATGCAGCACAGCAGCAGCAGCTGCCCCAGGGGTGGTTTGGGAAGATAACTCAATTCACTACAGCTTTATTACTGGCAAATATCAAGAAATAAAAAATTAAATTAAATGAAAATAACAAATCTCTTTAAACTGTATATCCGGTTAAGCAAACCCGGGGGTTGGCGAGTAAAGCAAGCAGGGGGCAGATTTAGAAATGTAAAACTGTGCATTGTGCTTCTGGTCGACCATTGGTTGTCAGCTCTTGTATACACACAAGCCCTATCCTATAAATTTTAAGCAAAAGTCAAACCTGTTGTGTCAGGGTGAATCGTAGACTAGTTGGACTGAGTCGCTGAGGATGTTAAACTACAGGATTGCCGATTACAAGAGTGTGCTGCAACCTCCTCCGACTCGCTAAGATTAAGCAAATCTATGGCTGAAAATCACTGGAAAAGTCATATAATAGCCTTTAATGAGTTAAAAAAAGTGAATAATGAAATGTAAGGTGCCACTTTATTAGGAGCAGAGCTTTTTAAAATGTGCTGTTTAGACTGTTTCTGCTTTATAACTCTTCTAACTAATTAATATTTTATTTTTTGTCTTTTTGATATTTCTGCAATGATAGAACATCCAGTAATCCAAACAAAGGAGGACTGAAGCTTTGTCTGAGGATGTTGAAGCTGCTGGGTCAGTTGGGCTTATCCCACGTCACACTCTGTCCTGAAAGCCTCAAGCAATGAGGATGGTAAATGAAGTGAATGCTGTATGGAGGCCACTAAAGATGAACAACAAAGAAGCACTCCTTGGTACATTGGTAGTCACTGTGGATGGCAAAAGATCACAATTCAGCATTGATGATATTTTTAGAAGGCCTTTGCAACTAAAAGAAACGGTTCACTTTTTGCGAAAAGTGGTGTGATGTTATTAGTTATTTACATCTACTTCAAACATGGTTTAAAAATGAAAGGATTAGCACACATTGCTGCCAATGAGAGACTGGAATCTCACAATAGAATTGATGAAGCCGATGTCAGTGCTCAGGACTCGGAAGATGGCACCCTGTGGGTACAGTTGTGTGGAGCCACCTGCACTGCACAAGCCATTGTAAAAAACAATGAGAGGGCACCTTTGCATCCTGTGGAGCTGGCAGCATTGTCTGGTGGTTGGAGACAAACAAGAAAGTAAAGTCCTCCAACCCACAGTGCAAGCAGAGAGTCAGGAAATAAAAGCACAAGCACTGCCCAGTGTGGCCAATGTCTGAAATGTATCCTTTGTGCTTTGGATGATTCCCATAATTTATTTAGACTTTTAAGACCAAAGTATTTTCAGCATTGTGGTCATGAAGGATGAGGTGCAGATGGATTCTTAAAATGTAACATTTAATGACAATGTTTACTAGTTAAAAATGTGGACATTTGATGACAGTGTTTACTAGTAACAAGTCAATGCTTATTTCCCATTTACATGGAAAAAGATTTGCAAGGTGTCCATCAAATGACCAATGACAGAAAACTGTGCCCACCAAAGAGTGCAGTACTAGTGTTTATTCTGGAGGATTATGAGAATAATTAAGCAATGAGGAGTTTAATCCTTAATTTAAAAAGTCATAACTTTTAATAGTATGAGCCCAACAAATGCCCATTTCGTGAAAATTGGCAAAATTCTGAATTTACTTCTAATATATTTATGATATGTATCACAATTATACAATTTGTCATACCAGCTACAAAGCAGATCATCCATTTATTGGAACAACAACCATTTTTATTCCTTTCCCCCTGACCCTAAATCATGGGTAGTCTTAACTTCCCTTCTTAAAATTAACTAAAATTATACAATCTGATTAAAGCAAAATAAAACGAGATCTTGACAGCTAATATTGTACAAAGTTTTCTGGAATTTTTAGATCAGTGTTATACTGTGTTCATGATGTACTCATGACAGCTCATAAATTGAAAGTATATACTATATATTTTTGGTTAAAAATGGCTGAAGTTTGGAGATAAAGGTAACCGCTATAAGGAGTATTAAGGTCTTCAGTTATGTAAATATGTAAATAATTTTATGTGAAAGATTGTGATAAATTCAGAATTTGGTTTTTTTTTTGTCTAATAAACTTGTATTATAAAAGGTTCAATGTTTATCTGGGTGATCATGGATGGGCTAAGTATGACGTCATGAAGAAACTGATGTGCAGCATGCTTCAGTAAATGTAACAAAAAATTATTCATTTATTGATTGTATGCTTGCAGATTTATTAAACCAAAATAATGTATTAGTTTGTAATACTTTTATTTAAACATTAAGTTCAAGAATGTGAAAGCGAAAAGTGTTGGATATGTCAGCAGCATCTTTAGCACACTGTTACATAGAGGGCCAGGGTAATGTCTTGAGACAAACGGACTCGAGTGGCTGTCCCAAAGGCGTGTTCAGTTTTCAGGGGATGCACTCATCGGTCTCCTTTGAAAAGCCCATACTGGGGTACTGGAAAGAAGCCGCTTTCAAATGGTTAATCCTTTGAGCCAGAAGAAGCCATATGGAGTACATCTTGTCCATGGAACAGAGGACCACCTCTTTTTCTTTGCACAGACATTTGATTGGTCATTGTGAGAATATGTCACTTCTGTCTACGTGTGCTTTACAGACATTGAAAACTCCTCTGACAATGTACCCTGTGGTATCCCACAAAGGCAAAAATTGGTAGGCCTTTTAAATAAATAACTTTTACTGCAGAGAAAAAAATGAAAAGGGATGAGAATTCAAACTACGCTCACTCTAAGTTACTATGAAATCGGTATGGTTTTGAGAGTTACTACAATCCTGAAAGTGATTTGATTGTGTACCATAGAAACCATGCTGGAAATTATTTGTAAAAGGGATATTCTACCCAAAAAATGATATTTTTTAATATATTGCTTAATCTCATGTACTTTGTAGTGATGGCTGAGAACTTTTTAGTCTTTTCATTCTGAATAGAGAGATAAACACTGGATATATAGAAGGCAATAGTGACCAATGGAATATAACAACAAAACAAATCTCTCTACTGCAGGTCATCAAAAAAATAATTCCAATTTTACAGATGTTGATGTGGCTATGATCACAAGTGTTGGTCATAGCCACATTAATCGGTTTGTGTTGTTTCACAGAGCTTCATGACAATTTTCTAATCAGAACAGGAAAAGCTGGTCTCTTTTCTCACACTGGGATCACACATTTCTCAAATGACCGACTAACATTTTAATCTCTCCAAACATTTTCTCTAGTGGCGGCTATTTCTCAAAACGCAGCTTCCTGAAGCTGGAGGTATGAGTGAACAATACTCTCCACTGTACCACACATTCACTTACATTTTCTTACTGTCCTGCCACCCACTATGATGGAAACTAAACTGGACATTTCTTTCTAATATAAAAAAAAAATCTTGGGAGGGAAACGAGTGAGATGAGACGTGATCTTATCAGAAGACACTAACATCACACGAGACAAGGCAGTGAGACAAAAGGACAGCTGCTGTACAGGCTCTTAAATGATCAACGTGCAGCGTGACAAGCAGAACACGCAGCTCACCAGCACGAGCAGCAAGACAGCAGCTGATCTGACTGCAACTCCTTAACGTGTGTTCAGCCCCCCACCCCTCACAAAGTGAGCAGCGTTATACATCCCGTGAGAAAGAGATTTAACCACGCCCAGGGCTGGAAATAAAGGACAAAGAGTAGATGACAAAGTAGAACGTCGTAAAGAATTCAAAAATGTTGGGGCGGTACACATGCACAGCAGGTAAGAGGTAATGGAAGTACGAAAATTCAAAAGTCTCAAAAAAAGGATAGGAAAGATCGCATTAGCGCAAACAAATAGAAATTACTGGATGAAATAACGGAACAGCGAAAAGAGATCGAATATATTGATCAGATTTAAATTTTAAGCCAGAGACTTGTAGATCATCTAATTCGTGTTGCCAGCGAGAATTAAAAGATTCCAAAACGTTGCTGCGGTATGAAGTCCCATGAGACGGTGACTTTTAACACAAAATTCTTTCAAGTCTTAGAACTATTTTCAAACAAGACCATGGTCATCTAACCTCAGTCGTGTGCATGCTTGTCTCAGACACACTTTCTGCTCTCTCAGCTCTTATAAATTTAATCTGGACAATAATTTTATACATTCTAGATGACATGTCAGCGACAAAGCGAAGAAGAAAGATCATGGACAAACATTTGAAAAAGTTGTTTTATTTATTAGACAGAAAAGCAATATTCACTCTCAGGCAGATATACATTGCATTGTCACGATGTAACTCCAAACACAAAATCAAAATTTAATGCGATCTTGAAGAAAAGTTAATTCCAAATATTGTTTTTACAAAAGTTTTAAAGTAAAAGTGAAAATAATGCATATGTAACAATTCCCATGAAAATAACAATCTCTTTAAATTGTATATCCAATAAACCAAACCTGGGGGTGGGCAAGCGAAGCGAGCAGGGGGCAGAGCCCCCTAGTAATTTAAAAATAAAAATGGGGACTTGGGCGGAGGGGTGACTTTAAATAGGCATGGCGTGACAGAGCATAGCTTGTGCCTATGTATATGTTGACCTTTTCCCATTGATGATACAGACACCCTCATTTCATTAAGCTACCTTTTTAGCACCTTTTAAATTAATAATGGAAACAAGAGGAAGGAATTTCAAGTTTTCCAGCAACAAAGAAGCCCAACTGGCAGGGGTGGGCATCATTCAGTTGGAGCAGAGTAACATTAGCTTAGGGACGGTTTGTTCAGCAAGTGTAATAGGACAGGTAACAAAAGTTGATTGCCACAAGTGAAAAGATCTGGCAACTGATAATTTATAATCCTAGATTATACTCAATAAAGCTATTACACTTAAACAACAAACTAACTAACATTATAAAGGTTCACTGAGCAAATAATTTTTTCTATCAATTAGACAGATATGTAACGGTCGAGGGTTCCAGCGGTACCTGCTGATCAAACATGCCATTAGTGTGGCTTGGTGAAGTCATTCATTTATTGCATGTGGCACGGCTCTTGCATCACAGTCAGTGAATGTCAGTAAGGAGAAGATGAAAAGTGAAGCCGATCCTGGTACCTGCAAGTCCCTCAGGCAAGGCCCACTCTGTGCACTAGATGGCTGACCTGTTATCCCATTTCACATTGTATCGGCCCATCTGTCCATCTTGATTTTACATGTGACCACTAGCACAAAGAACTTTTCAAAGCAATTAGCAACATTGCATTAAAAGATGAATCATTTGTGTGATTGACACAAATGGTAACAACAACTGGCTGAATATCAAAAAAGTGAAGGACGAGACCAACAGTACCTAAGGACATTATAGCATAGTTGTTGGCTCAAAGTCCTTGGATTTGAATTCAGTTTCCAGCTGGATTGCCTTCAGCAAAGGGTTTTCCTGTTCTCCCATATTCCCACACACTGTCCAAGTGTCAGTATATAGGGCTGCATTTACGTGGGGTCCCGTCTGAGTTTGATCCTATGGTGTGTCTCTTAATCAGGATATGAAAAATTGATTAATGGAACTGTAAAGTATGGCAGATACCACTTTCAATTCAATTTAGTCTCTAAGCATATTTGCTTTTTTTGAGCCTAGCACATAAGGATATCAGTGAAAGCAAAAAGGTGATCTCCAGTTCAATTTAAACAAAATCACTGAGCCTACCTTGAATGTAAATGTGGCAAGGAAAGAAGCTGCAGTCTAAGTGCTGTGCTTCTGGCTGAGTGCCCTTAAGTTGTCAGCTCTCGCAAACACATGAACCATCCCTATGATTTAAAGCACAGGTGTCCAACTCCAGTCCTGGAGGGCTTCAGTGGCCGCAGGTTTTCATTCTAACCATCTTTTTAATTAGTGAGCCATTTTTGCTGCCGATTAACTTTTTTTGCCTTAGTTTTAATTGACATGACTCAGATCCCTTAGTTGTTTCTTTTTCCTTAATGAGCAGCCAAACAATAATGAGACACAAAACATGACCAGCTAACCTGAAAACAGAGAAAGGTGAAGGTCTCGGTCATATTGGTCTGCTCAAATCACCAAAACATCTTGACGGTGGTCTTAGAAAAAACAGAAAATCAACAGTATGCTGTGGCAGAATGAGAGCAGCAACAAGTCATGATTTTCAGTAATGGCTTTAATTAACAGCAAGAATTGGCTTCTCATTAAGAAACTGGCTGGAGTGAAATTGGCTGGAGTTTAGCTGGTCATTTGTTAGCTCGTTTCACGTCTCATTTCTGTTTGGCTGCCATTTAATGATGAAACTAATCAATTCAGAGGACTGAATCCTTAAAAGCAGGGCTATTAAAATGAAGGGAAAAGGAGTCAATTAGCAGTGAAAACTGGGCACTGATTAGGAAAAGGGTGAGAATGAAAACCTGCAGCCACTGCGGCCTGCCAGGACCAGAGTTGGACACCCCTGAGATAAGTTTGCCATTTTTCAAGTCAACGTTATTTCTTCATAAACTTATGGTATATATGTATTTTCCACACAAAATTGTGTTTTAAAGTGGAGTGTTTTCTATTGTCCTCACTAGTGCTTTACCATGCAGACTAATGCGACATCACCAGAAAATAGATAAATAAATAAAAGCCTACATCGGTATGACGATACAAAACATTAGAGATGCTCCAATCAATTGACCACCGATCCAAATTGGCCAAGAAAAGCAGTTTACAAGTTTGATTGGAAAAAGATAAAAATCTGAAATTGCTGCTTAGTAAACAACAGGCATGTTAGCGTAACAGCACAATATGTCTTTCACTTGTAAACTTGGTTAGCTTGTTAGCCTTTTGTCTTATGAACATTTGATACATTTGAAGCATTTCAAAAGAACTGTACTGTTTATTAATTGTGAGTGTCATATAGTATACATTTTGGGAAGAAACAAGTACAGCATTACTAAAATGGTAGTCAATCGGTTTTAAGACAGACCAAGGGTTTTTAAGTAATCAGCAGAAGTTGGGACACCTGTGCAAATTGTTTGCTTCAATTTACAAGGCGTAATTTACTTTAATAGCTTCAGAACATCTGTAGGTTGTAACCTATTAATTGTTCCCTGAGGACCCATTTGTAATATTCCAACATTTCCTTCTTTTCCAGTATTTGCTAACTTAAATTTTAAATTTAAACCTCTGGGAGTTTACTGCTTACCTTTTCACCATTTGAGGTCATTCATTGCATTCCAACTTTAACTGAATTAAATTAAACTTCAACTGATTAAATTTGAAGCAACACTGGAAAAACTGAGGTGTTCTACTTTTGGCCAGTAGTACATATATGTATATACAGTACTGTATATATTTTCTGTTGTAAGAAAAATGATGAAAACTGCTTTTTTTAATTAAACTTCATTTCAGATACTTGTATGTACAGAACAGAAAAAAAACAATATGACAGCTTGTAATTACGAGAAACATTTTATTTTCTTTACGCCATATCTCCATCCATCCATCCATTATCCAACCTGCTATATCCTAACTACAGGGTCATGGGGATCTGCTGGAGCCAATCCCAGCCAAGGCAGGAAACAAACCCCGGGCAGGGCACCAGCCCACCGCAGGGCGCACACACACCCACACACCAAGCACACACTAGGGACAATTTTGGATCGCTAATATACCTAACCTGCATGTCTTTGGACCGTGGGAGGAAACCCACACAGACACTGGGAGAACATACAAACTCCACGCAGGGAGGACCCAGGAAGCGAACCCAGTTCTCCCAACTGCGAGGCAGCAGCGTTACCACTGCGCCACCCTACGCCATATGCGTTATGGATAAATATATTTACACATATTTTATCAGTTTAAGTATGTATTTTAACCAAATTTTATTTAATTTAGCATTTCTATTGTCACTGCACAAGAAGCTTAGAGAATTTCATTTTTGTAATAAAAAATGAACAGTTAACACCTGTGGTCTATAGTTTAATTATAAAAACACCAAAGTTACCATTCTAATATGGGATATAAGGCTTCTATGCATCTGATTTTGCAGCAGCTTAGTGTAAAATGTTTTTTAAAAGGTGTGAACCACTATGGGGATCTGCAATAAACCTCAGACACAACTGTACAGACACGGTTTCAGATTCCAATAAAGAGATTTATTGCCACAAATACCTTAATGGATTCCTTAGTTCCAGCCGTAAGTCTCTTCCCTTCTCCACTCCACCCAGGCGGGCTTCATCCAACTACTGACTCTGAGCCCCAGGTGAAGCAGAGCAGCTTCTTGTTATACTGGACCCGGGCGTAGTTCCAGTGCTATCATGTTACATCCAGGAAGCCCTTCCAGGACAGGTGGAACCTCAATGTGATAGGAGTCTGCTTCCAGCAACTCTCACAAACCCCAATAGGGCTGCCCACCAAAAATACAGCTTCCAAATAGCCCTGCAGGTGTCCACACAGAATGCACGCCAGAGGGATGTCACCACCCAGTGTACTGGGGAAGCACATGGCCCTGGGAAGCAGTCTATCCCTGTCTATCAATTACAAAGGCCTCCCAATTAGGAAAGGTACCATCCATCCCAGGCAGGACGCAATGTTGCCCATGAGAAAGGATAAAGAAAAAAAAAATCAGAATTGGAATATTGGAATTGGCCAATCGGGTAACATGAAATCAGTGATTGGTATCAGCCTTAAAAAAAAAAAAAAAAAAAAAAGCTGATTGGATCCTCCCTACAAAAAATATATAATTTATACAACCAGCCTGCATGGGCAGTTTTTAAAATAGCATAGGTGTACTTGGCCACCCCAACGGATACACAACATTACTAAAATATGTCTCAAAGCATATTTTTTCCTCTATTTTTTTTTTTAAGGCCACACTTGATGTAATAATCAAAGGTGGTTTGGTGTCCAGGGGTGACATGTTATGCTGGTTCGCGTGGGTTTGCTCTGGTTTCCACTCACAGTCCAAACACATTTGCATTAGATGAATTGGCAATGCTAAATTTTCCCCGATTATGTGTGTGTTCACCCTGTGATGGCCTGGTGCCCCATCAAGCAGTTGCTCCTGCCTGTACCCACTGCTTGCTGAGATAGGCTCCACCTACCCCCTGCCCTATATAAGCAGGTTTACAGGATATATGGATCAATAAATTCTGTAATTATTCCTGTCCAAAGTAACTCTCTCTTGCATGTCATCTATTCTTAAAACACACTGTACAATTTCAATTACTGATTAGTTTACGGTTTCAGATTTAGCTTGAGGGCAACTTATTTATTGTGCCTACAGTTTTTTCTTCTTTGACCCTGTGACAAAAATATTTAAAAACAAAAGTGTGATATCTGTCTCATTGATGCGGCAGCAAATAACGAAAAACACTCCAAATCAATGAACCGTAAGTCGCACCCGAATCTTGCGCTACATTATATTTTGTAACATGTTAAAACAAGAATGTGCTTACTTTGCCACAATTATAATACTTACACAAACGAACTTTTAAAAGCACCGACTATTGTCATTTAAATATCGTCAACAGAATCTGTGTACTTCTTTGTAATGTCGAAGTTTTAAATGTGTTAATGTGAGACTTACGTATTGTAACCGTATATTACTGTCAGGAGCTGCCGAAAGAAGAAGAAATTACTGTAAGAACATTTTAACATATCTGACATGATAGGGTGATGGAAAGATGTGGCAGTACAGATGAGATTCTAAAAATGCAGCCACTTTTTATGTTTGTCTGCTCCTCCTAAAATGTCAAACTCCGACCTTGCCAACCTCCCGACAATTATCCCCAATATACACACAGGACATAGAAAAGAAAAAAAGGGAACAAATAACTACGGGAAGGTGACTATATACACTCCATTAAGAAAATGTTATAAATATTATCGTATGCAGTACAATCAGACATTAGTTTAAAAAATAAATAATAGACCGAACGACAGCTCATACGTCACGTACCTCTCCTCAGCCAAATTTGCCGCGACTCAGAAAAGGGCGCGCAAAGCTCGCGGGTAAGAAACGACAGGGTCAAAGGTCAAGAATAAATAAGAAAAATGCTGCGTAAAAATAAATTCAAATAATTGTATCATAAACAAAATTCAACATCATTTAATAAATACAGGGTTTGCGGGGAATTTAAATAACACCATTGTTATACTGACATCCCGTAACGGCTCGGGCCGTGAAGTCAATCAGATGGTCATTGAGAATGACGTGATCTGTTTGCTCCGGGGGCTCATTTAACGGGGAAACGCTTCACAGCCCATGCTGCCCGGCGCGGGGAGTGTTTCGACGAGTCATCAGCGCCTTGAGCACGGGGCAGCTGCTATATAAATTATTATTATTATTAATCGCCTCCAGCATCACTTTGGCAAGCGCGGCATTGCCATGTAACTTTTTTGTAATATTATGAAGTAATCAAACAAAAAGTTGTGTGTGAACCCTAATAGTTTAATGCATGAATAGTCCCTTATTTATATACCACCTCATAAAAATTGTGAGAAATACTGGAGCGATGTTGGAGAATAGTCGCGATGATTAAAATGCTATACTATAACGAATGTGAAAAGTATAAGCATCAAGTCATCGACGATTGTGAACAATTGACGATTAGATCTGCAAAGTTTTAATGTAATCTTATTTGTGAGATGCTTATACTTCGAACAGTGCCGGTTTTTGTATCCAATTCAGTGGCCCCTCACTCCCAAAAATGTCAGTCAAACCTCAAAATCAGTGACGTTTGACGATCAGGTCTTGCTGTGAAATCCATACTAGACCACGCCCTTCTGTACGAATCATTGCAAGGTCCAAACTCCATTCTCTTTAAAAATCAAAACGTTATGCTCGTGAAGCGTCGCTGAATTTGATGTTTGATTGATATTTTTGCCAGGGAGAAAAAGGGGACTGAATTGGATACAACACCTAGCCCATTTGGTAGCCCTATAGGACAGACGGTGCTCCTTTGGTGTCCATAGCGAGTAATCAGTGGTAGACTTTGACGACCCGACACACAAACCTCAATCCCAAGGTGTCCGCAGTGCGCGGATCTCGGACTAGTAATGCTGCTTGCGCGCCGGCACCAGATTGGAGGAGCAACCGCTCCTCAGAAACACCGCAGTTATTTGCAGTAGTAGCGCGTGACACTTGGTGTCGGGAGCGCGCGCCATTAACCTTTCATAAGCACCGCCCATATTGGATTGACGAGTTCCGTCTACAATCACCATTCCGAATTTGCCTCTTGAAATGATACAGAAATAATCGTTGAACAATATATTTAGCAATGTATTTAAAGTCAACTTCTTCTTCTTATTATTATTATTGTTGTTGTTGTTGCTGGATTATTATCTATGTGGTGACCTGTACTATTTGACCCCTCTTGTCAATATCTATAGGGCAGCTGCTGTTGCACTGACTAAGACTTTATGACCCTGATTTCGGTTTTCGTCTAATTGCATGTATAATTATGTAGAAGCAGAACGACTCCCTCTTGCTCGTTTTTTATTGTTGATCTCCATTGCTTTTGATACTTGCACCGTCTAATCATTATTGTATATGTATTATCACTTGCTTTGCAAGTCGCCTTGGATAAAGGGGTATGATAATATACATAATATTTATGACGGATCGGCGCCCATGTACATCGCTTTGTATGCATACTGATTATGTCGTTTTGTAATATTTTGTTAATTTCTGGAATCCTTTCAGGGTGTCGGTCAAAATGTGTTTTAAATGTCACTTGAGTTCATACCGCGAGTGTTTTGTTAGAAGGGCAGGCAGTCTGAAACAGCTGAAGTATTCAGGGGCGACACCGCTGAGTTTCGTTTTGAATTCAATTTCATATTTTGCATTTCATTGTTTATAATATAATTTTCATATGATATAGTATTTTACGGTTTTATTTTATTTCCGAAAATATATAACATTTTTTGTCTGACACTGTCCTGTTTAGTGAAGCCTGTCAAGTCAAGTCAAGAGTATTTCTTGTCATTTCATCCATATACACTAGTACAGCATACAGCGAAATTAAACAACGTTCCTCCAGGACCATGGTGCTACATAAAACACAGGACAACGAAGAATCTACGACACATAACATCAAGACACATAATATATAACAAGGTGCATGTGAGTCAAATGTGCAAACATGTGCAACACTGCAGAACAGAACACATATATCAGATAACAGACCGGTCCATGAGTGTTCAGGAGTCTGACTGCTTGGCGGAAGAAACTGTTACACGTTCTGGAGGTGAGGGTCCGAATGCTTCATTACCTTTTTCCCAATGGCAGGATTGTAAACAGTGAATGTGAGGGGGGAGTTGGATCACTCACAATGCTGGTGGCTTTGCAGATGCAGCGTGTGGTGTAAATGTCCATGATGGAGGGAAGAGAGACACCGATGATCTTCTCAGCTGTCTTCACTATCTGTTGTAGGGCTTTGCGATCCTTGACCATGCAATTTCCAAACCAGACAGTGATGCAGTTGCTCAGGATGCTCTCTGTGGTTCCTCTGTAGAAAGTTGTTAGAGTAGCTGGTGGAAGATGGGCTTTCCTCGGCCTACGCAGGAAGTAGAGCTGCTGCTGGGCTTTCTTAGCTAAAGAGCTGGTGTTGTGCGGCCAGGTGAGGTTCTCTGCCAGGTGGACAACCAGGAATTTGGTGCTATTGACGACCTCCACAGTTGAGCCATCAGTGTTCAGTGGCAGATGGTCACTCTTAGTCTTCCTAAAGTCAACAATCATCGCCTTTGCTTTGTCTACATTCAGAGACAGGTTATTGGCTTTACACCAGTCCGTTAACCACTGCACCTCCTCTCTGAATGACTCATTGTTGTTGCTGATGAGACCCGCCACAGTCGTGTCATCGGCAAATTTTATGATGTGATTAGAGGTGTACGTTGCTGCACAGTCATGAGTCAGTAGTGTGAACAGTAATGGACTGAGCACACAGCCTTGAGGGGCTCCAGTGCTCAGTGTGGTGGTTCTGGAGATGTTTGTTTCCAATCCTGACTGAAGTCCAGAATACAGTAACAGAGGTAGGTGTTCAGTCCCAGCAGGCTCAGCTTTTCCGTCAGCTGCTGAGGAATGATCGTGTTGAATGCTGAGCTCATGTCTGATACGGATATATATGTTGGCTGGGGCAACTGGGCAGCAAAAACGTACCTTGCCTCATGTGGCATTTTGAAAAGTATTGTGATCGCTGCTCTCACTCCATTTCTGATGCTAACTGTTGCTGGCTTGGCATTCATATTATTTAACGCACCAGACCTGCTGTTGGGTTACACTACACTCTTATAAAAGCTGGTTTTTTGATGGCATTTTACTGGGTTGTGCGGTTCTGCATAGAACTGTTGCTTGACAAAGAAGCATTCCATTTTTGGGGTCTCTGCATATGAAGTTGGTTTGGGATTTGTAAAGGATCCTAATATGTAATAAGGTGCCACATGAGAGTTTGGGTATTAGACTAAAAGAATGGAGAGTTCTGGGTGTTGTGTATAGATGGGTACAACATTGGCTCAGACACAGGAAGCAGAAGGTGATGGTGAGAGGAACCTCATCAGAATTGGCTGATGTTAAGAGTGGAAACCAGCAGGGGTCAGTGTTTGGACCGCTGCTATTTTGAATATACTGTATACAGTATAAACGATTTGGACAGCAATATAAGTAACAAGCTGGTTAAATTTGCAGATGATACCAAAATAGGCATATTAGCAGATAGTCTGGAATCTGTTGAATCATCACAGAGGGACTTGACCAGCATACAGGCTTGGGCAGATTTGTGGCAGATGAAATTTAATGTCAGTCAATGTAAAGAATTACACATACAGTAGGAAGTAGAAATGTTAGGTTTGAATACACAATTGGAGGTCTGAACATCAAAAGTCCATCTTATGAGGTGTTGTAGTGAACTCAGCACTTTCAACTGGCAGACAATGTTCAGAAGCCATTAAGAAGGCTAACAGAATGTCAGGTTATATAGCGCCCTGATGTGTGGAGTACAAGTCCAAGGAGGTTCTGCTCAAGCTTTATAACACACTGGTGAGGCCTCATCTGGAGTCCTGTGTGCAGTTTTTGGTCTCCAGACTACAAAAAAGACATAACCGCAATAGAAGATGTCCAGAGAAGAGCAACAAGGCTGATTCATTGGGTACAGGGGATGAGTTATGAGGAAAGATTAAAAGAGCTGAGCCTTTACAGTTTAAGGAAAAGAAGATTAAGAGGAGACCTGACTGAAGGGTTTAAAATTATGAAGGGAATTAGTCCACTGGATTGAGACTGTGACTTTACAATGAGCTCATCAAGAAAACAGGGACACATTTGGAAACAGGTTATGGGTAAATATTGCACAAACATTAGGAAGTTTTACTTTACACAGAGAACCATAGACACGTGGGATAAGTAACCAAGTAGTGTGGTAGACAGTAGGACTTTTCTAAACTTTACGTGATCTTATTTTAGAAGAATGAAGTGGAGAGGACTGGCGAGTTTTGTTGGACTGCATGCCTGTTCTTGTCTCGATTGTTCTAATTGTCTAATGTTCCAGTATGGGCAAAGCAAATCTGCAGTTTCTAGTAGTAGGCTACCTAGCAGGATACAACTGACCAAGAAAACCTAAACTGAGACTCCGCCTGTGGCAGGAGTCCTTTTACAATCATGAACCCCTTGGCATTTTACAGAACAGATTTTTTAACATCTATTCATGGTTATTTATGGACCTTGTTATGGATACAGATAAATCAAAGTTCTTTTGGATGGTTTTTTGGATGGTTCCTGTATGGAACTTCTGGAACCTTTATTTTTAAGAGTGTATATTACATGTTGGGTTTTTAGGATATTATCAAATCAGGCGCAACAACCCCAACCCCGAACTCAGCCCAAATGCCCACTTGCTGTTTCTGTCGGGGGCCGGAGCTTGTTTGCACTTTGAGCAGAGGAGAGGCACTATATAACTAAAATGTGTTTTTAACATGTTAAATGAGCAATGTTTTGCCATCTACTGGTGAATAAATGCAACTACAATCAAAGCGGAAAAGAAATACGCAACAAAAAAGCAGCAGTGTGAAATAAAGGTCCTCAATGGATGCCCTGTTATACCAGCTGTCACGGCCTCAGAACAAAGTGTGCCGATGAATGCAGCAGAGGTGCCAATTGCAGACTTACGTACAAAAAGACGAGCGTGGGAGATTGTTGAATGGCCATTCTGGTGATAGATCATTGGTTGCAAGTTACGTCGACTGCTCAGCGTTCCCAAAAGTGGGCACAACGCCCTAGCTGAATGGTGGTCTGTGCCAGTGCAATGTCGCCATCAGTCAGGATGTCAGCTTACGCGAGTGTAGAAACGCAGTGCGCTCTCTCTCTCTCTCTCTCTCTCTCTCTCTCTCTCTGCCACCGTCTGCCCACATCAGCTCCTGTCACATCGCGTCTCCGGCAATGAGCTGTACCGAATTAACATCATGGCAGGTTAATTTAGCGTGCAGCCACAAGAGCTTGGCAGTCTGATCACGTCAGCTCTGAGCCCTGCGCTCAGTGAGTATCACTGGCTGGGAATGAACGGAGACGAGGAGTAGGAGGATAAGGAGGAGGCAGGAGGCGATCGAGCAGCGAAGTCGGCGGAGCGGCCGCTTTTCGAATTCCCCCCACGGCGCGCCAGCCTCCTGGGATCTGACTTGTCGATCCGTGAGACGCGAAAGTGTCCTGCCTGTGAAGCATGCAGAAATCCCATACGGATGAAGACAGCCACTGGATATCAGAAGAAAATCATATTCTCTGACATCCAACAACCGAACACGTTAGATTAATTTGGCATTTCTGTATCAGCGCCCCCTTACCAGTGAGCGGCGCACCGTCGTTTAGGGTTGGGTTCTGCTTTGTGTCAGGTGCTACTGGGATAGGCTAAGCAGATTTGAGAATCTGAAGTTGTTTAAGAAGTCACTTTTCTTTGGGGCAGGGTCTTTATAATAGTATTGTAATAAATATTATTTATTTATTTATTGATTGTGTTTCTGTGAACCGTTCACTGCTTGTGAATGGCTGTCCTGATTGATGTAACGTTACGGCGCGGTTCTAATTTGGGATTAATAAAGTATCTATCTATCTATCTATCTATCTATCTATCTATCTATCTATCTATCTATCTATCTATCTATCTATCTATCTATCTATCTATCTCAGCCCGTGTCGTGATGTATTTTGTCCTTCTGCGCTTACCGTACTTTGGCTCTTACTGTCTTATATAACAGCAGTTTGTCTCCTTGCAGAAGTTTCGCTTGTAATGTTTCATAAGTTGTGTGCGTCGATGATTAAATGTAAATATTTATAGAGTTAAAATACACACACACAAAATTTTTCTAAAAAAAATGATCAAGAGTTTATAAGATGTTTATCTTTTGGTTACCTTTCTAAGAAGCGTTCGTTATCATTAAGCACGATATGCGGCACCGTTTGCTCAACCGCATGTCTTTGTAAATAAATGTAAACGATTTGACTGCAAATTCTGTTACCTATTAAATTTGTTTTGTATTCCTGTTCTAAGAACTGTTTGATCACTCTTCAAAAGCAGTTTAACTTGAGCTGTATGTTGTAATTTATTCATCATTTGGTGTACTTCAACTGTTTTATTGTTTATTTTAGACCACACATGCAAATAAGTGTCATCAGGCTGCAGAACAGGATTTCATAATATCTACAAAAGAGGCAATAAAAGGATAATACATACTTTGCTTCTATTAATGTGACTGACTCTCTGACTGGAGTCTCTCAGATCTTTTAAAACCATCGCACATTTGAGGAGTCCCATCTCTAAAATCCAGCGGTAACAAAGAGATGTAGAAATCCAGTCAGAGAAAGCAGTGCTCATCTTCTTAGGTACCATTGATCCAAGGGTCTCCTGTGCTCACACAGAACTTGCTTTTGTGTGTGTGTGTGTCTGTTGTCTGGACATATGGAGGGGTGGACTGACATGTTATGACAGGAGGGGTAGTGCTGCTGGCCTGGAGTTGTGGAGTTCCTGTTGGTACTTGCTGTGTAAATTGTGTATGGTATACTTTGTAGATTAAATTTTGATGCCCTATTGTGGAACCCTTGGTCCTGTAAAATGAATTGTGATGGTGCTTGCTGTTAATGGCAACACGCAGTTCAAAAATCGAGGGGTAGGAGAGTCCTGTGGTCAGATTTACAGGAACCAATATGCCCGATTGTTAAAAACTGCCTAGAATTTACTAATGAGTATTAACAAATATATGTATATGTGTGTGTGTGACCCCTTGAACACAGGTCTACAAATCCATTTTACCAATGAATGGCTCACTGTGTCATATCTTTTGGTCTGGCCTTAATTAATGGCGTAATCTTTTCTGTGTTTAACTTGGGTTTCTGACCTGTTCTTCTTTCTTAAATTTTGCATGGTTCTTGTGTCCCGAACACTCTTCATCAAAACCACAGTGCAGACATAAATGTATAGAAAAATATATACAGAAGGGGGTCCCAAAATTCACGCAAGAAGTAATTTTGATAGAGAACACAGGTTTTTAATTAAAAATTGTAAATTTTTAATGGATTCATAAATTATACAGTATAGGGTTATGTATGGAATAGCATATCGGGTAAATGGCCTCCATAGCTTTGCTGGCACATACGCACTCTTGTCGAAATTTTTCCATGACCGTTTTGCATAAATGTGGCTGACTTTCGTTGATACTGCGCTCAATTTCCTCTTTCAAGGCGTGGGTGGTCATGGGCTTGATGGCATAAACCTTAGACTTCAAAAAACCCCAAAGAAAAAAGTCCAACGGCGTTAAATCGCATGATCTGGGCGGCCAATTCTGATCACCAAAACGGGAAATTACATGACCAGGAAATGACTCATGCAGTAATTGAATTGTTTCTCGGGCTGTATGGCATGTGGCACCATCTTGTTGAAACCACATGTCGTCCACATCCATATCTTGCAATTTAGGCACAAAAAGCTGGATTATCTTGTTGTGATAGCGAGCACCATTAACTGTTATTGCCTGACCAGCCGCATTTTCGAAGAAGAATGGTCCGATGATGTCTCCAGCCCAGAATCTGCACCAAACAGTGACACGTTGTGGATGCATTTGTTTCTCAACAATCACTCGTGGATTTTCTGAACCCCAAATGCAACAAATGTGTTGTTGTTTCGTGTAGCGCTCCATTTTTAATAACCCTGAACTGTGAGCTGTCATGCTGTCTTTTTTTTTCGTTGGCAACACTTTACCGCACCAATGGCGCCAAATGCAAATCTTGCGTGAATTTTGGACACCCTTTTACTATACATATAATAAAAGTAACATAGAGTTAATAAGATTTTCATTGTATTTAATTTAAACAATACTGAACTTGAACTTATAGCCTTTGGCTTTATTGTGTAAAACCTTAGACAATAGGCCAGGTCATGCTTCTAAACAGATACAGTAGATTTATTTATTGTTTATTTATTTATTGCACTTTTGTAAAATGCCAAATTTCCCCCAGAGATAGATAGATAGATAGATAGATAGATAGATAGATCCCTCTGCTTCAGCCACTGGATATTGTAATGTCATTATTGGGCCTGCAGCTGGAGGTAAGAAGTGCTGTCTTTAATAGATTTCATTCTGTTCAGTGGGTACAAAGGATTACAAATTTGGTTTAGTGAATAAATCTATGTTTGCATGTAAAGGCAGATGTGGATGTGAAGCATAAATAAATACTAGGGTGCTCTGCCCCCTGCTCACTTCACTTGCCAATCCCCAGGCGGGTGCTACGCCCTAGCCACTTCGCTGTTCTGCTGCCCGCGTATGGGTAAGCGGTTGTACAATTTAAACAGATTGTTATTTTCATGGGAATTGTTACATATGCATAACAGACCTAACTATTTTACATTACAGCGAGTAATTAACCATAATAAAAAAGAGTAAAACGTAGTTAATTGAAAGAAAATTATGTTTCATGTTGCATTAGAGGTATTCGTTGCGTTATACGTTTTCATTCTGTTTGGCTTTGAAATTAACAAGCAAATACTTTTAAAACGTACACTTTTACTGTAAAACTTCAGTAAAAACAATTTTTTGAAATAACTTTTCTTCAATATCACTTTGAATTTTGATTCCGTGTTTGAAGTTACATCATGACAACACAACATATAACTGCCAGTGAGTGAATTTTGTTTCTTTCTCTCTAATAAATAAACCGACTTTTTCAAATGTTTGTCCCTGAGATTTGTTAATTGTCATAGCAAAAGCTCTTCTAATGGGAAACTGTAAACGTTTTAATACAAATGGCATATCAAGATCTCCTTTGGTGTCTAATGTTATCCCCTGAAGATGGACTACATTACCTTTCTTGTCGCCTGTTCAAATTTTTCATGTCAGAATTGTTTGACCAATTTTGAATACAACTAATCTTGTCCTGTTGCATAGCCCATCACTCAGACATAAATTACGCAACAACATTACGATACATCCTTCTTTCAACAGTAATTCAGCCAGTGGAAGACCGGATGGTGTTAACGGTTGTTGATATTCTTCATGATATTGTAAGTTGATGTTTTCATCTTCCACACCATCACCACCAACTGTTTCAGCACAGTCTATTGAGACGCATTTCACCAAGCTGCCATGTAACCGATTGACAATTTTCACGTAAATCCGTTTGAGTCACTTCTTCTGTTGATAACCCTTCGGGCCCTGCGGTGGGCTGGCACCCTGCCCGGGGTTAGTTTCCTGCCTTGCACCCTGTGTTGGCTGGGATTGGCTCCAGCAGACCCCCGTGACCCTGTAGTTAGGATAAAGCGGGTTGGATAATGGATGGATGGTGATATTATTAAGTCCACATAAAGTTATGTTACTAAAACATACTCCTCCAGGACACACTCCTAGTCATTTTTAACCCACCTTATCATTTATTGCAGTTTTCAGTCTGACAGGTGATAACCTCCCAGTGTGCCAATCCAGAATATTCTACAGTTCAGCAGCCCACCCTTGTTGTTCCCTTTTTACTTCACTTTCAAAACTTCCCATAAACACAGTAGCTCTCTGGACTGCCAAGGTGGCGCGTCCCTTTGTGAGTCCACTAGTTCCACTAAGTCATCCAGAGTCCTTATTTACAAAGAAAACTGTTTGTCATTTAAAAAGTTGTACAAAAAAGTGAAATATATAGGACACTGTTTTTACAAGTGAGGCACACCAGGTGAAAGGATATGAAGCTTTAGAACGATCCAGTGATTTCATTCAAATGGGTGATTTCTGCAAGAGTCAACAAGAAGAGGACTTGGGGTTGTATGGGGACTGCACGGTCCTGTTTGCTCCAACCTATGAACAACAACACCTTTTGTCCCACTTCCTGCTGTCCCCTGTGAAGTCATGTCACAGATCACACTGGGGTTTATTGGGCTTTTTTGAAAAAGTCAAACCTTGAAGAAAAAATCCAGTGCCAATCCCATGAGAGTGAGCAGGCATTGTAATGAAGGGCTGCAGACAGATGACGGTGCCAGTGAGGAGCTGAGGCCTTGTGTCACCTACATGGGTACAAGAAGCAGGAATTAATAACCTGGGCTAAGATTACTTAGACAGCAAATTTACTTAATGGGCATTTCAGCAGTTTGCCTAACTGGCTTAACCAGTTAACCCAATGATCAGGGACTAGACGTGAGGAAATGGACATCCTGTAGTAGACAGAGACAAGGAGTCCAGCATCGTAAAGGACAGAGGTGGCGGATACAACAGCATCTGTACTTGGCATAGCAAAGACAAAGAGCTTGGTAAGACAGATGGAATGATTACCTTTCACTCTCGTCGTGTTAGACTGATGGTATCAGGTCGACTTTTGGGGCTGCTCATTCTGCGGCTCAGGGTGCGGGTTAGTCTCTCTACGGCTCCCCGTTTTGGCCAGAGTTGCCTGTCACTGGTTTCGAGGCCTTCAATGTTTCCACTGTACCAGAAGACCCAGCCCAGCAAGGAAATAAAGACAAGAATGGAGCCGGAGTACACCAGCAGGTCCCCGAAGTCTTTTCCGCCAATTTCCAGAGGAGCAAAGACCCCAATCAAGAGAGCTGCCACACCGAAGACATCCATCAGCACAGCGAAAAGCAGAGCAAGCTTACAGTGGGAAAGTCCACGACAAGGCATGACTGTGACACAAACAGAAAGGGAGAAAAACAAATTAAACAGGTCACCATTTCAGTATCCAGTTCTCATCAATTACATTTTCAAACCGCCTATAGGTCGATGCTTGTCTGTTAAGGCTAACAGTTGGGTTGATCTTGTCAGGAGGCACACAATCCTGTCTGATAATACAGGAGTAGAACCTTCAAGAGGAAGTGGTTCCAGTTTTTACCAGGAGAATATTAAAGTTGTGTGGAATGTCCTAAAAGTTTAGCGGCATGACCTGTCACCATTCCTCCAATCTGACACCTTGCAAGCCCAAGTAGATCGATACAAAATCATGCAGCGACCTATTATTTCGGTCTTCTGATATAATCCAATGTCAGAGCAAGGAATTTAGCAAATAGGGAGGACCCTGAGATTAGCTGAGTTTGGATAATCTGGGTATGCGTTGAGAATGTCCTTTGAATTCCTTTCTTAGTAAATGACCAGATCTTGACCTGTCTTCATACGCTTAATCTGACACTTCGGAAATGTAAGCAGCACAACAGTAGCGATGGTGCAGCAACAATTCCTTTCATACTTACTTCAGTACCTATAAAAAAGTATCCACCTCTCTGGACTTTTCATGTTTTATTGTTTTACCAGTAACGGAGCACTGCACGACACTTGACGTGACCATTCCTAGTTCTCATCCTCTTTCTCTGTACATTTATCATTCGTTTGCTCAGAGGTTGATGCACTTGCTGTTTCCTGAGCAGCTCTTCTTCTCTCCACCCTAGCGACCTGCTTCTTCTCTTCTTTCGTCGGTATCTTTTCACGTTAAAACTGATTAAGTCAGTGTTTGTGGTGCAATTACTTAGTACGTTTTCTTAAATTTCTCATTTAAGCTGACACTTAAGTCTTCAATCTGCCTTAAGAATGATTTAAGATATGAAGAGGTAGGGGAAGTGACAGCAAAGGTGGTAGGGATGAGAACGGCGCCCGTACACATGCACCGCACGGCCGCCATGCTGCGCACTGCCGAGAGTTGATTCTACAATAAAATAAAATAAAAAGAGGAATAACCTTGGAGGTCAATCATCACCCCCAAAGCGGAGAGTAGACGTCACGTAGTATATGTGTACCAAATTTCAGGTCAATCGGTCAAACGTTTTGCGAGCGACAGGTGATTTAAAATCCTGGACATTTGTTTTATATGCAGTGGGCTGGCGCCCTGCCCGGGGTTTGCTTCCTGCCTTGCGCCCTGTGTTGGCTGGTATCCTTTATGTGCTTTTACCTGGTGTCCTGGACATTTGTCTATCGGGTTTGAGGAGTGGCAGCGCCCTGTAGTGCCACTCCAGTTGAAATCACATGCAATGTAACTCGTTTTATGGAGTTTTCTGCTGTGGTACAAATGTAAAAATAGTAAAGTATCTTTTGTTATAGAAGTAGTACATTCATTAATTTATTCGATTAGACTTTACTAGCAAATATCAGCTACACTTGTTTATGTATGCTCAGAATCCATATCTGCCCTTTAAATGCACAAATACAGAATGTTTACCCACTAAATCAATGTTTTACTCTGGTGGACCAACTGAACATGTCATTTTCAAGAATGCCCCTCTGTCAAGACTCCAGCAACAGGCCCCTTGGTTCAGTGGGTCACATGCCTTAAAAACAGATATAAGACTCAGAGGGTGATATTATTCTTTGGTGGGCTGGCACCCTGCCCGGGGTTTGCTTCCTGCCTTGCGCCCTGTGTTAGCTGGGATTGGCTCCAGCAGGCCCCCGTGACCCTGTAGTTGGGATATAGTGGGTTGGATAATAGATGGATGGATGGATTTGTTTTATATGGCAATGCACATAAACATTTAGAGACATTTCGGAATGAATTGCAGATATCTTAAAATGCAGTTCAACTTTTAGGATATCTGAAACCTGTTCCCAAATATCTCTAAATATGCTTCTTTACATTATACGATCCCTACAATACATTCTACAACATCTCAAATACATTTTCAGATTTTCTCGAAAAATAATTGCCAGTCCATTTCAAGATATCCCATAAATACATTTCGAGAGATCTCAGAATCACTGCCTGCAAAGTTTCCTCTTGTACCAATGGGACTTTCTATCAGTTTTCAAATGTGTTTAAATGAGCAGAAAGTTATTTACCTATATATACCTTGAAATACAGTATTTTTTAAAAACTATTATTATTTAAAAATATTATATTTATATTATTTAAAAATATCTCTCTATTATAAAAAAAAATCTTGGGAGGGAGACTAGGGAGACGAGACGTGATCTTCTCGGAATATAATTTGACGTCCCGTGAGACAAGGCAGTGAGACAACATTTAAATCAAGTTCACGGACATCTAACCTAGCAGTTGTTGGAATGCTTTGGCAGAAACACTTCATGTGCTCCCAGCTCTTAAAACAACGACAAGCAGAACACGCAGCTCTCCAGCAGCAGCAAACCAGCAGATGATCTGACCGCATCTCCTTAGCGTGCATTCAGCCGTCCCCCCTTCGCAATGTGAGCAGCGTTATACGTCCTGCGAGAAAGACATGTAACCACGCCCGGGGCAGGAATAAAGGACAAGTATTGTTTTTTACAAAAGTTTTAAAGTAAAAGTGAAAAATAATGCATATGTAGCAATTCCCTTGAAAGTAACAATCTCTTTAAATTGTATATCCGGTAAACCAAACCTGGGGGTAGGCGAGCAAAGCGAGCAGGGGATGGAGCCCCTAGTTATTATTATTTATATACCTTGAAATACACTTCAGATGGATGAACTGGGCGGCATGGTGGCGCAGTGGTAGCGCTGCTGCCTCGCAGTTAGGAGACCTGGGTTCGCTTCCCGGGTCCTCCCTGCGTGGAGTTTGCATGTTCTCCCTGTGTCTGCGTCGGTTTCCTCCCACAGTCCAAAGACATGCAGGTTAGGTGGATTGGCGATTCTAAATTGGCACTAGTGTGTGCTTGGTGTTGGGTGTGTTTGTGTGTGTCCTGCGGTGGGTTGGCACCCTGCCCAGGATTGGTTCCTGCTTTGTGCCCTGTGTTGGCTGGGATTGGCTCCAGCAGACCCCCGTGACCCTGTGTTGGGATTCAGCAGGTTGGAAAATGGATGGCTGGATGGATGAACTGATGAATGTGCTTGTTACAAAAGATGTGTGACAAATGGTGGACGATTTTAACTGGAGTGATGAACCATAATGCAGCCTTAACATTTAAGCACTTCTAAAGAGTTGTCACGTTTAACGAAACCTCAGTTACTGAAGTGCCGTGTTTTATTGACTTTCATTTTTTCATTGATTTTCTAACTCCCTTATGCTGGTCTTTGTTACAAAGGTGGCTTGTGCCTATTCCAGCAGCACTGGGTACAAGGTGGGAACCATGCCTGGATGTGGAGGCAGTCCCTTACAGTACACACACACAAGCTTGTTTTCTTATACAAGGCAAATTTAGTTTTGCCAATTAACCAAATTTTATTTTTCATAAAGCATTTTTTGGAAAACGTTTGTTAAAAAAGTGGATAGTTAGACAGATGAATGAACAAATAAAGGGTGACGCACGAAAAACCGAACCGTCTCTGACCAGCTGGCTCGAACTATTATACAGGCGGGTGCCGTCGCAACATGTCACACTTCCTCAAATTCACAACATCTTCACAGAGGAGCAACCTGTCAGCAAAGGTTTGTGGCCACCAAGATCACCACTTGTGACTTTTACCTGTGGGGCAATCTGAAGGGAAACGTGTATGTCAATAATCCAAAGACATTAGAGGAACTGAAGGGCAATTCGGAGTGAAACTGGAAAAATTGAAGCGGCTGAGCTGCGTCGCATCTATGATGATATGGTGTGGAAATTAGAAATGATCATAGTATTAATTAACTAGGTATTCCCCGTGGCTCCCTCCACGTAGCAGTGAAACAGGACAGATTTTAAAAACCAATAAACTAACAGGTATCACTAGCTAAGCGGACGCAAGGTCTGAGGCTGGCACAAGAGTGAGGAGAGCTTTGCCCGGCTCCCCACTCCTGACGTCACACTTCTCCCTCCCCTCAGCCCGCAGCCTCTGTCTCAGATTAGCGTGAGTATACTGTATCCCTCCTGCAAGCGAAGTATGAATTCTTAGTACAATAAGAGAAGTTGCAAAATCAACTGGAATGTTCAAGCAAATTCTAGAAAAAAGCCCGATCTAAATCCGTTAAGTAGTTCTCTCGCTCGCTAGCTAAGCGGTAGTAAGATATGCCCAGAGGCTGGCGCGTGAGCAAGGATGGTAATGCCCCCCTCCCCTCGGCCCGCTGCATGTTGCAGTAAAATTGGAAAAATCTGTGACAATATGGTGCAGCGTACAGAAAAGTGCATTGACGCACAAGGAAATCATTTCCAGCACCTCCTCTAACCAGTAAATACAGATTTTTGTATTGCACATCTTTCATTTCGTGTACGGGCTTAGAAACGTACGTCGACGTTGGAGTGGGAGATGGTTCATTTTTTTTTGTGCACCACCCTGGATATCTGAAAATTTGGAAAGCTGTTCATTTTCTGATTTTATTAATTGTGAAGCCTTTTAGGGAAATAAAATGGCATAGTGGTTATTACTGCTGCCTCGTGGATCCTGTTTACTGGGCTTGAATCAGTGTGATGTGGAGGTTGCATGTTCCCCCTATGTTTGTGTGGACTTTTGTCTGCTGTAGTGTGCGGCCGGGGGACGCCTCCACGCTGGGAGGACTGGGGGAGCAAGCGTGGCCAGAGTGTTACCTCCCCCGGGACGCTAAATGGCAACCCCCCTGGGTTGCAGTGGTACCTCAGACTCCCGCAGGGCTTCATGGGAGTTGGAGTGTGGTGCCCTGTTGGGATCCGCAGACGCCGCCAGGGGGTGCTTCAGCAGGATCTGCTGAGCCCTTTTGGGCAGTTCTTCCTCCACACCTGGAAGTGCTGCCGGAAACAAGTAATCAAGCATCTGGAGCACTTCCGGAGCCAGCAGCCACTACTCAGGGAGCCAGAGTCTGGAGGAGGAAGACGAAGCTTGACCTGAGGAGTGAAGGAGGAGAAGGAAAGAGTGAAGAAAGAGACTTGTGGTATTGTGCTGCGCTTGTGCTTGGACTGTGTCATACTTGTGGGGAACGGGGAAGGAGTTTCCCACAAGGGAAAAAGAAAATAAAATGAAGAGTGTGCATTGAACTTGTGTCCCACGTGTGTCTGTGTTGGGTTCAGCTGGCGGTGAGGGGGGCCTGGGGCTCTCATTAGGGTAGAAGGAAAAATGGATGGGGCAAAATACTTGAGGAGAACCTGCTACCCTCTGCCAGAAAGCTGAAGATGGGCAGAATGTCCACCTTTCAACATGACATTGAAACAAAGCACACAGCAAAATTGAGTGGCTGAAGGAGAAAAAAGTGAATGTCCTGGTGTGGCCAGTCAGAGCCCAGACCTAAATCACACTGAAAATCTGTGGAAAGATCTGAAGATAGCAGACCACCAACGCTCAACATCCAATGTGAGTGAACTTGAACAGTTCTGTACAGAAGAGCAGGGGGCAAATATTGAGTGGGCTCAATCTAGATGTGCAAAGCTGATAGAGAAGAATCCCAACAGACTCAAGGCTGTCATTAAAGCAACAAAATGACATTGACATATGGGGGGGGGGGGGGGGGGGGAGGGTGATCCTTTATTAATCTCAGTAGGTCTTGTTTTTCATTTTTTATAATTCTTCTGAAGTGTACAGCTGTGATATCTTTCGCTTGGATGTTAGTGGTTACATTGAGAAAGTAAAGCTGGGAAGAAACATTGGTTTGTGTGTTTTCATTCAAGGCTGTAGGGAGGGTCCTAGTGGTACCAAACACTGTCCACTTCTTTATGATGGACTTTACTGTGCTCCTTGGCAGGCCCGGTCTTAGGTATTATGGGGCCCTAGGCGAAAGGGGGCTCCAGGGGCCCCCTGGGGGGGCAGAGCCCCCCTGGAAGCTCTGTGAAATGCGTGAAAATTAGACCAAGGAGTCGATCCGGGCTCCCCCGGACGCCGGGGCCCTAGGCGGTCGCCTACTTCGCCTATGCCTAAGGCCGGGCCTGATTGGGACAAATAATGCTGTAGTATATTTAAGTATATATGACAATTGCTCACACGGACAATTTGTTTTGGGGGCCCCCAAGAAGGCGGGGACCCTAAGCTATAGCTTGTGTAGCTTATACGTAAATCCTGCACTGCTCCTTGGGATTGATAAAGCCTTTGAGATGTTTTTGTCTCCATCTCCTGCCTTATGTCTGTCCACAACTCTGTCCCTGAGATCTTTTGAATGTGGCTTGCCACCCATAATCGGTTGTTTGCTGTCAGCTGCACTACCAAGCAAGGGGGTGAATGCTCCAGGAACAGCTTCACTAATCACACGGATTACAACTGATCACAGCCAGTAACCAGGGTCTGAAATGGAAATGGGGATCACTTACACCTGATTAAGTTATTGGGAATCCTTTATTCATCTCAGGATTTCTTGTTTTTGATTTTTTCTAATTTTTCTGAACTGTAGCTGTGATATCTTTCACTTGGATGTTAGAGATTGCACTGAGTAAATAAAGCTGGGAAAAAATATTGGGTTGTGTGTTTACATTTAAGGCTGTAAAGCAAAAAAAAAAAGGAATATTTCGAAGGTGGGGGATTCTTTTCTATACCCACTGTATTACATTTTACAAACGTAAAATGAAGAAACCCCGTGTTTTCATGGACAGGTTTACACTTTCCGTTACTTAAGCATATTTAAAGTGGATCGTCCATGATGGGCCATTACTGATACATTTGCACCGTGGAAAAAAAAAAACCGGAATACTAAATTGTAAAAGCTGAATTTTGGACTACTTGTGATAGTTTGATGGTATCAATCTACGTAAGACATCGCCTTACTGTCATTGTTATATAAAGAAATGCCTCGATGCCGCCCAAGTAATCCGAATCCAACAGAGAGAAGTTTCAAGCTGTTCGCTTTGGGCTGCGGCACACATTTGCGCGCGCCGCTTCCTTTTCATCTCGTTACAATTCCGACAGAGAAATCCACTTAGCGAGAAGGCTGAAGACAGTTTAATGAATGCCTGCTGAGTGCCTCGATTTTCCATCTCTCTCTCTCTCTCTCTCTTCTTTCTCTCAGCATCGTTGTAAATGGCCGCCTTTGAGGTACTCGCACTTCGGCGAACCTGGCAAGCTGCCACTTGTAACGCGCCCGTGCGCGCGGCCGGCTGAGGCAGGGACGTCGCCATGGCAACGCCAAGCACGGAGACGACCGAGGGAGATGCGACCGTAAAGGTTCGGCGCTGTCTGTGCGAGCTGCGACCGAAGGAAACCAACTAAGACTAAGGTAGGAACTACGCGCAGACCCTGAAGCTTCACTCCTCCCCCCCCCCAAAAAAAAGAGTATTGCAAAAAAATAATTCCGATTTCGAACGTGAAGTGACTCCGTCGCCCCGTAGATGACACTCGTGCTAGCCTTTCACTCAGCCGGGGAGGTCGCACGTCCATCCGGTGTGCTGCAGTAATGTGAGAGCGAGGGCCAAGATTCGTTCGGTCGATATGCAGTGAACCCCTACATTAGTAACGACATTACAAATTAAGATGTGAACATGCATCGGGGACGGAATGCGGGTGGAGCGGTTTGGTCTTCCATTTCCTTCCTTCGTCTTTACGCCACGCCACGTTTTACCGATTAAGTCCACACGCCACAGGTGTACGTGACAGGCAGAAATTCCCGGTATTCGCTATTCTGCCATTCTATACTGTTCTCGGTTTTGTAAGTGCAGGAATGCGAAAGTTTATGTGTCGTTAAAACGCCAGATGTCACTGTTCACAAAAAGAATAACGGCAAAACGATGCAATGCTGAGCGAAAGCGTATCACCGTGAAGTGCGTTTAAAAAAGTACCAAGTATAAACGTTTAACTCCACATTGGCGATAGATGCGGTGTTTGAATGTGTCGTTGTTATAGCTTTTGGAGGCCGGGGTTTGCTTAAAAGCTGTTGGGCGGCAGGATGTGAACTCTTAAATCTGTCAACTGGGATTACCAAGTGGGTTGCACGAGGGGTTAGACTGGCTGGTTCAGTAGTTCTCTAAGTTAGTCCTGGGGAACCCAAGTTTTTGTTTTTTGAGTCACTTCCTCACTAATCCATATCATTTAATTAATTAATCTTTTCCTTCTTTTACTTGTTCTGCATTACAAAAAAAAACCGATTTTTACATTCCTATGACATTTAGAAATGCTTGCATTTTGTGCAGGGGCGGCACGGTGGCGCAGTGGTAGCACTGCTGCCTTGCAGTTGGGAGACCTGGGGACCTGGGTTCGCTTTCCGGGTCCTCCCTGCGTGGAGTTTGCATGTTCTCCCCGTGTCTGCGTGGGTTTCCTCCGGGTGCTCCGGTTTCCTCCCAAAGACATGCAGGTTAGGTGGATTGGCGATTCTAAAAATTGGCCCTAGTGTGTGCTTGGATGGGCGGCATGGTGGCGCAGTGGGTAGCGCTTCTGCCTCGCAGTTGGGAGACCTGGGGACCTGGGTTCGCTTCCTGGGTCCTCCCTGCGTGGAGTTTGCATGTTCTCCCCATGTCTGCGTGGGTTTCCTCCGGGCGCTCCGGTTTCCTCCCACAGTCCAAAGACATGCAGGTTAGGTGGATTGGCGATTCTAAATTGGCCCTAGTGTGTGCTTGGTGTGTGGGTGTGTTTGTGTGTGTCCTGTGGTGGGTTGGCACCCTGCCCAGGATTGGTTCCCTGCCTTGTGCCCTGTGTTGGCAGGGATTGGCTCCAGCAGACCCCCGTGACCCTGTGTTCAGATTCAGCAGGTTGGAAAATGGATGGATGGATAGTGTGTGCTTGGTGTGTTTGTGTGTGTCCTGCGGTGGGTTGGCACCCTGCCCAGGATTGGTTCCTGCCCTATGTTGGCTGGGATTAGCTCCAGCAGACCCCTGTGTTCGGATTCAGCGGGTTGGAAAATGGACGGATGTATTTTGTGCATGCTTTCAATGGTCAGCTGTCTTTTGTTGTTTTCCTTCTAGTAATAATAATAATAATTCTTTACATTTATATAGTGCTTTTTTGCTTATTTGCATTGGTGATGGACAGGTTGACAGATGAGATCAGACAGGAGTACCCGTGGACTGTGATGTTTGCTGATGACATTGTGATCTGTAGTGAGAGTAGGGAGCAGGTTGAGGAGACCCTGGAGAGGTGGAGATATGAGAGAAGAGGAATGAAGGTCAGTAGGACCACCAAGACAGAATACATGTGTGTGAATGAGAGGAAGGTCAGTGGAATGGTGAGGATGCAAGGAGTAGAGTTGGCGAAGGTGGATGAGTTTAAATACTTGGGATCAACAGTACAGAGTAATGGGGACTGTGGAAGAGAGGTGAAGAAGAGAGTGCAGGCAGGATGGAATGGGTGGAGAAGAGTGTCAGGAGTGATTTGTGACAGACGGGTATCAGCAAGAGTGAAAGGGAAGGTCTACAGGATGGTAGTGAGACCACTAATATTATTATTATTATATAATAATAATAATAATCCATCCATTTTCCAACCCGCTGAATCCGAACACAGGGTCACGGGGGTCTGCTGGAGCCAATGCCAGCTAACACAGGGCACAAGGCAGGAACCAATCCTGGGCAGGGTGCCAACCCACCGCAGAACACACACACACACACACACACACGCACACCAAGCACACACTAGGGCCAATTTAGAATCACCAATCCACCTAACCTGCATGTCTTTGGACTGTGGGAGGAAACCGGAGCACCCGGAGGAAACCCATGCAGACACGGGGTAATAATAATAATAATAATAATAATAATAATAATAATGCATTTTATTTATAGGGGCACTTTACATCAGCAGTAAATCTCAAAGTGCAACATAAAAAGTTTAAACAAAGGCAAAGCAAGATAAAAACAGAGATAAAAAACAATAATTATAGCATTCTTGTTAATAAGCTTTCCTAAACAGAAAAGTCTTTATCTGTTTTTTAAAACAGCCCACAGTCTGCTGTGTTCTCAGGTTCTCTGGTAGAACATTCCAGAGCCGTGGAGCAGCGACTGTAAAGGCTCGGTCTCCCATTGTATGAAGTTTGGTCACAGGGGGGCGAAGGCGGTGGGTGTTAGTAAAACGGAGGTTTCTCGTAGTGGATTTTAGTATAAGGAGTTCTTTAAGATATTGTGGAGCATTTCCATGGATGCACTGGTGAGTGAGCAGACAGAGTTTGTATTCGATACGGAGATGGATAGGGAGCCAATGAAGTGATCGAAGGATTGGTGAGAGATGTTCATATTTCCGCACCCTCATCAGGATCCTTGCAGCACTATTTTGAATTTGTTGGAGCTTTTGAAGGCTCTTGTTGGGTATCCCAATGAGGAGTGCATTACAATAGTCCAGTCTGGATGAGACAAAGGCATGAACCAGCTTTTCAGCATCACAGAGGGAGAGGTAGGGACGGAGTTTGGCTATGTTTCGGAGATGAAGGAATGCAATTTTACAGAGGTGATGGACATGCGTCTCAAATGACAGATGGGAGTCTAACTTGACACCCAGATTTGTAACAGAAGGGGAGAGGGTAATGGTGCGGTCAGAAAAGGAAATACAATTTACAGAGTAACGAAGTTAATGGGGGGTTGCCAATTAAAAGAGCTTCAGTTTTGGTGCTGTTCAGCTTGAGGAAGTTCTTGGACATCCAGGCCACAATCTCATCCAAGGAAGAGGAAAGAGTTGATGGAGGTGTAAGAGAAGTCGGATCCAGTCTCACATAGAGCTGCATATCATCGGCATAGCAATGGAATGAAACTCCATGCCTGCCGATGATGTGACCCAGGAGTAGTATATAGATATTAAAGAGGGTCGGCCCAAGGACTGATCCTTGTGGGACCCCACAGGCGACAGTGTGGGTACGAGATTTAGCATCCCCCAAGGCCACATACTCAGCCCTCTCTGTAAGATAGGACTCGAACCACTCCAAAGCAATGCCAGAAAGTCCAATTGTATAGTGAAGATGATGAAGGAGAATATTATGATCTACCGTATCAAATGCAGCTGTAAGGTCCAGGAGGATGAGGAGTGATGGAGAGCCCTGGTCAGCAGCCATCAGGAGGTCATTGGTGACTCTGACCAAGGCTGTCTCTGTACTGTGAGAAGTTCAGAAACCAGATTGAATTTTTTGAGGAATCCTGAAGCTGAACCAAAACAACCTTTTCCAAAACCTTAGACAAAAACAGAAGGTTGGAGATTGGACGATAGCTTGCCATCACTTCAGGAACCAAAGAGGATTTTTAAAAATGAGGTCTAATTTTTCCGGTTTTCAAGGCCAGTGGGACTGAGCCGCTCTGGAGAGAGTGATTAATGATATCAGCAATAAAAAGGCTTATATTTGATACATTAGCTTTTACAGAGGAGTAGGAAAAGGGTCCAATGAACACGTTGAAGGTCTCATCCTCTGTATGATGCCCTCAACTTCTTTAACTGTGGTACAGAGGAACTGGGAGAGGCAGCCCATTGGCTTTGATTTAGAAACATCCAGCGATGTAGGGCTGGAGGCAGACAATGAGGAGCGGATGATGTCCACCTTAGAGGTGAAATATTCAATAAAATTATTGCACTGCTCCTCTGTGAAATTATTACAGGCGTAGGTGTGAGGATTGAGTAAATGATTTGTCACGGAAAAAAGTTGTTTGGAATTTCCAGGACTGTTGTTGATTAAATTTGAATAGAATTGAGATCTGGCAGTGGCCAGTGCCCTGGAGTAGTTTGTTTGGTGTTCCCGATAAGCTAATTTGTGGACCATTGAACTGGTTGCAACAAAACGCCACTTGAGGGCTCACCCAGCTGTTTTCATCTGTTGAAGCTCACTGGTGAACCGCGGGGCAGATTTTACAAAAATGGGTTGGAGACGGTGGCACTGACCAGAAAGCAGGAGACAGAGCTGGAGGTGGCAGAGTTAAAGATGCTAAGATTTGCACTGGGGGTGATGAGGATGGACAGGATTAGAAATGAGGACATTAGAGGGTCAGATCAAGTTCGTATTGCAGCCCCCAGTAAGCAGACAATGGGCGGTGTCGGCTTTGGAAAACCCAATTAAATACCACACCGCCCTAATGTGGAGCTGCACGGCTTAACGAGCCTCTGTGGGCTGGAAGGCATCCACACCCGGAAGTGCAGCCTAATTAGGCCAATTACCACCTGGAGCACTTCCGGGAGGGCTACAAAAGGAGCCTGCAGCCACTACTCAAGGGCCAGAGTCAGGAGGTGGAGGACGAAGTTACATGGGAGTCGAAGTCGAAGTAATTCATTACATTTATATAACGCTTTTCTCAGTACTCAAAGCGCTATCCACACAGGGAGGAACCAGGAAGTGAACCCACAATCTTCCAGTCTCCTTACTGCAAAGCAGCAGCACTACCACTGCTCGAGGAGGAGGAGGAGGAGGAGGATGATGATGATGTGGATGTTTTGTGTTGCCTTAAAGTGCTTTTAGGACTATTGCCTGTTGGGTTCACGGGGAAGACGTGCCCCACAGGTGAAGAAAAATAAAAGTTCATAGTGTTTTACACGTGCCTCAGTATGAGTCTGTGTCGGGTCAGGCGCTATATAGCATCCATATCACAGAGTGTAGAACGGATTTTTGAAGACACGTTGCATCCAAGTGTTAGTGGGAAGGGAGAAGCCCCTTAACTAGTTCCTCGTAGTTTTCTGCTTTTGTTTTCCCTGGAAAATTGTAGCACACTTTTTTTTTTCCTTGCCAATAAAGGAAAGGTGTGTGTGTGTTTGGAATAAAACCATGTTTTGTGGACAATAAAAAGTCATCCTTCTAACCTTCTAAATATCAATTTCTGGCTATTTTGAAGACTAGGGGGCTTTGACCCCTGGACGCTTTGCTCGCCAACCCCTTTTGTACTTTGATTTGATGTCAACAGTTTTCAAAATTTGAACTCGTAAACGGTGAATCATAGCAATTCTGTTATTAAGTTACGGTCCCCGTTAGTTGGCAAACACAGAATATCTGAACAATTTGACTCTTTTTATACTCTCGCCATATGACGCCATGTCAGCCATTAGCAGCGGATCCGGCAAAAATGATAAGAGTGGTGCTGCTTAACCTAGCTAGTGAGTGTCAACCTCACGAGAGGTTTACTTACCTCGGCAGTGACATTCACGTCTCTGGTGACTCTTCCTGTGAAGTCAGTAGACGGATTGGGAGAACATGGGGGGTCATGAGGTTGCTGGAAAGGGGTGTGTGGTGCGCCTGATATCTCTGTAAAAGGACAAATGTCCAAGTCTTTAGAGTCCTGGTGCTTCCTGTCTTGCTATATGGTTGCGAGACATGGACGCTATCCAGTGACCTGAGACGAAGACTGGACTCCTTTGGTACTGTGTCTCTCCGGAAAATCCTTGGGTACCGCTGGTTTGACTTTGTGTTGCTCGTGGAGTCCCGAATGAGGCACATGACCTGCATTGTGAGGGAGCGTCAGTTACGGCACTACGGCCATGTGGCGCGTTTCCCCGAGGGTGACCCAGCTCATAAGATCCTCATTGAATGGCTGGACCAGGCCAAGGGGTCGCCCACGTAACAACTGGCTACGGAAGATAGAGGGTCATTTCCAGAGGGCGGGACTGGACCACGTGCCTGCCTGGGGGGTTGCCAACCGGGATCCCGAGTTGTTTCGTTGTGTGGTGGGTGAGGCAACACGATGTACCAGCACATGCTCCCCGACTTGACTTGACTTGTGGCTAAGGGTAAGGCACGCCTGCAACAGGAATTGACAAACGCTAAGCTTACTGAGATTTCTACCTTTCTCAAAACTGAGCAAGGGCCAGCAGTGGTAACTGAGAATGCTGATGCTGGCAAATCGTCACAGCAGTTTGCAAGCAGGTTATGCAGACAGTGCAGTGAGTGAAATGGTTGCAACTGTACCGAGTCTGGAAGTAGCGATACAACGGCTTCAGATCAGGTGCTATCTGCTAAGACCGTTAAAAATGGAGAAACTACTAAAGACAAACAAGCAATATATATGAGAAAGCAATCTCCTACCGACCAGGGAAATTATTTGGAACCATTGACACCTCACTTTATGACGTCCATTTTTCCTCAGAACTTGTGTAAAACAGGTCGACTGTGTAGTAGTATCCTGTAGGCCGGTGTTGTCGTTTTAATTTGTTACAAACTGAAATGGCTTCATTTTATAGCACAGAACAGTTTCTACTTTCTTAGCTTACGTTACATTTTCATCATCTTCCTTCGCAAAGTTGTCTTGGAAAAGTAAGCGGGTCCACATCTTACGTATTTTTATGTACGACTTCTACTACCCACACCTCCCACATCATATTCCCACAATTTATTTTACTTTTGCTAACTTACAGCTGCTGAAATAAAGTGATTAAAAACATTATTACAAATTCCATTTCGAGAGCTGGTTTGTTCGTCACCAGCGTGTGATGTGATAGTGACGCGGTCCTGGACACCACTGCCCAGCCGGGCCCTAGGATCTAGTTATAAATAAACCAGCAAACCCGCAATTCTCGAAAGAGCCGCAAATCCAAGAATGGCAATCACTTTCTGTTCCCTCCGATATTTGGAGGGAAGAAAAATCAAGGAGGGTGGGTGCATCCTGGGAAAGTTTTAATTTAATTAAATAAATATATTTGTACTAAAGCGGTTTCTTTTTGGAGCCGTGACTCATCTGGTTCTGGTGTTTCAGAAGCGCATTGTAGACGCCTGCACTCATTGTTTTTATCCATGCGGTCTCATTTTTGTTTTTCTATGGCTGTGTCGTTAACTAGAGGTCGTTTGCTGACGGTGGCGGATTCGTGTGCTGAAGTGACCATGGTGGCGGATCCGGGCTTGGAGGGCTACATTACTAAATGAAGGTTGTATATGCGGTGGTGTGCGCGTTCGGGCGGCGGTTGTACTGTGTACGGCTTGCTTGTGGCCTCTGGCATCCGTGCATATATACAACCTGGCGTGCACGCTTCACCTCAAGTTTAGTTTACAGGTTGTGTTGTTTGGGCGCCACCTACTGACTCTGGGAAGGCACTGGGTTTGACTCTGGGGCGCTGAGGCGCATGCGCTGTCGGTGCTTCTGGCCTCTGGAATCCTTGCATAAATACAAACATTACTAAACGAAGGTTGTATATGCGGTGGTGTACGCGTTCGCGTTCAGGTGGCGGTTGTATTCTGACCTGAAGTTTAGTTTACAGGTTGTGTTGTGTTGTTTGGGTGCCACCTACTGACTCTGAGAAGGCGCTGGGTTTGACTCTGAGGCGCAGTGTGCATGCACTGTCGGTGCGTCTGGCCTCTGGAGTCCTTGCATATATACAAACATTACTAAATGAAGGTTGTATATGCGGTGGTGTACGCGTTCGCGTTTGGGCAGTGGTTGTATTGTGACCTGAAGTTTAGTTTACAGGTTTGTGTTGTGTTGTTTGGGCGCCACCTACTGACTCTGGGAAGGCGCTGGGTTTGACTCTGGGGCGCTGAGGCGCAGTGCGCGTGCGCTTTCGGTGCGTGTGGCATCTGTGCATATATACAACCTTCGTTTAGTAATATAGATTACTAACAGTTATATTAGACAGGAGGGGCCCACCTCATGGTGCTGCACAGGGGGCCTTCAGCAAGCTTGCTACGTCACTGCAAGGCAACCTGCACGCCTTTGGAATGTGAGAGGAAAACTAGGGCACCTAGAAAAATCCCGGCAGACAGTTCTCCCTAATTGACCTGACCCTGATAATTGCATTGTTACAAAAATGAGGTCCATCCAAATTGGGAAATTTTTTCTCTAAGTGCAACTGTGTTTCATCACGGTGTGCAAAACTGAAATGGGGCAAACACCAGTTGATTTCACAATAAATAAGAAAAGAAATACATTTATAATTTCACGGCTTGGTGTAGGTCAGGTGTTTTCACCTACAGTTCAAGTAGTTGGTTTGCTACTGCAGTATTTTGGGGTCAAGTCCATTTGTTTTCTAAACTTTATCTTTCATTACAGGGCTGTAGGGAGGCAGAGCCTTTCCTAGCAACACAGGACACAAGGCAGTAACCAGTCCTGGAATTGATTTCCGTCCGCGATAAATCACACTTATTCATAACAGGCCAATTGAGAGTCGCCAGTTACCTTGCCACATGCATCGTGGGGATGTGGGAGGATGCTGATGTATCTGAAAAAAATCCATATACACAACGGAAGAAAGTACAAACTCCTCACTTAGATTGATTGAATTGCCTTTTTACATGACTTTTGGAGGTCAGAGCACAGGGTCAGCCATTGTACAGCACCCCTAGAGCAATTGTTCAGGTTAGGGTTAGGGTTAGGGTTAACCCTAACCCTTGCTCAGGGGCCCAACAGAGTAAGATCCCTTTTGGCAGAGACAGGATTTGAATTTGTAACCTTCCAGATACCGACGCAGATCCTTAGCTACGGAGCCACCACTCTGCCCCAAACCTTTTTTTAAATCACATATTCCAAATAAATATTTCTGTGTAGTATCTTTTATTAACAACGTTAAAAGTTTAAACAACTGCAGGTCATTCCAGCTAACAATTAAATGGGATCTGATGAGTTAACACACCTAGAATAACGCAGGGTTGAGAGCTGAAAGTCACAAAGGCTCTGATTTCAGCCCCATTGTTTGCTTAGTAGTTCCTGCTTCGCTTACCCAGCTTCTGTTTGTGCTAGTTTAGAGTAATAGCTGGCATTCCCCCCCATTATTTCTTTTAATCATTTATCCTGTGATACGTCATTTAACGCTTAATAGCTTGTGCTCCTTCAGTCCCTCCACACAGGTCACGTGTTATAGTCCTGTACTGACTCTGGAATTTCTCCAGCATGATAGAAATGAAGCATAACTTCTCTTGACGTTTATTTTACACGGTGGGCTCTATATAATTCTCACATTCTTTTAGGTTGTTGCTTCTCTACATTGATTGTAAAATATAAAGTTACTACAATCAAACTCGGTTATAGTGACTTTGACGGGACCGACACTATTTGCTCGTTATAAGCGGAATTTGTCTATAACCGGGAAATGCGAATTTGACAAAAACTATTAAAGTAATAGTGATTTATATAAAAAAAAAATATATACATATAGCCCATAATGATAACATACAGTCAGTCAATATCCAACCCGCTATATCCTAACACAGGGTCACGGGGGTCTGCTGGAGCCAACACAGGGCACAAGGCAGGAAGAAATCCCCAGGCAGGGCACCGGCCCACCACAGGGCACACACACACACCAAGCACACACCAGGGCCAATTTACGATCGCCAATGCACCTAACCTGCATTGGGGTTGGGGACTTGAGAGAAAATCTGACATTTACTTCTAGTACCTCAAAAATCAAAATGCTGGCACTATGCTGTTTTTAAATTTTTCGGTACTTTTCCAGTACTGATTTACTTTGAGAGTAGCGCGGTGGCACAGTGGTAGCGCTGCTGAATCACAGTTAGGAGGCCCGGGTGGAGTTTTCATGTTCTCCCCAGTGTCTGCGTGGGTTTCCTCCCACAGTCCAAAGACATGCAGGTGAGGTGCATTGGCGATCCTAAATTGTCCTTGGTGTGTGGGTGTGTGTGCCCTGCAGTGGGCTGGTGCCCTGCCCAGGGTCTGTTTCCTGCCTTGCACCCTGTGTTGGCTGGGATTGGCTCCAGCAGACCCCTGTGATCCTGTAGTTAGGATATAGTGGGTTGGATAATGGATGGATATTAATATAATAATAATTAATATAATAATAATAGGGCGGCACGGTGGCACAGTGGGTAGTGCTGCTGCCTTGCAGTTGGGAGACCTGAGGACCTGGGTTTGCTTCCCGGGTCCTCCCTGCGTGGAGTTTGCATGTTCTCCCCGTGTCTGCGTGGGTTTCCTCCCACAGTCCAAAGACATGCAGGTTAGGTAGATTGGCGATCCTAAATTGTCCCTAGTGTGTGTGCTTGGTGTGTGGGTGTGTTTGTGTGTGTCCTGTGGTGGGTTGGCACCCTGCCCGGGATTGGTTCCTGCCTTGTGCCCTGTGTTGGCTGGGATTGGCTCCAGCAGACCCCTGTGACCCTGTGTTCGGATTCAGCGGGTTGGAAAATGGATGGATGGATATACTTTGCAGCCCTAGTGCTGACAATCAAATAAATGTGCATCCCAGAGTACAATGCCTATAAAGTAGCAATCAGGAATAAGGAATGCGGGTGTTTTGGACATCACAAGCAGAAGAGGAGCTCATCTGCCTGATGTCTCTTGTTTTATGCACCACAACAGAGTATAACAAGTCGGGAGTGCTCTCCCCTCGACTTTCTCGTATACTCAGATATGGGGATAGACATTTGAGGAGTAAACTGCAAGACAATGATTATATTTTTATATTATGCATTAAAGAACCATCAACAATAAATCAATTCAAATGAATAATTTATTGAACAATTATTAGAAAAGTAAAGTAAAGACTCTGCAGCTGCATGAATAAAAAATTTGCCATGATAATTTTATTTTGGTGAACAATTCAGGTAAATTACCACTTTCAGTAAGCGGAAGTGGGTCAAAAGTTGCAAGAGACTTTAGTGATGTGTGTCATGTAATACTTGTACAGAACATTTTGTTTACGTAAAGCAAACGCGTTCTCAAATATGTATGCATTACCATTTGAACATCAAGTGGAAAATTACGATTATCTCGAAAGTCGGCCGTTTTTTGGAAAAATGCAGAGAGACAAAAAAAATGCTTAGACTGTGGTGCTTTACCATAATATGATGTGAAATGATCAAATCTCTCTATTATAAAAAAAGTCTTGGGAGGGAGATGAGGGAGACGAGATGTGATCTTCTCGGAAGACGCTTTGACGTCCCGCAAGACAAAAGGACAGCTGGTGTACAGGCTTTTAAATGATCGACACGCAGTGCGACAAGCAGAACACACAGCTCAGCAGCAGCAGCAGCAGCATATGATCCGACTGCATCTCCTTAGCGTGTGATCAAGCCCCAATTTCACAACACGAACGGCAGAGATGCGAAGTGGCAAAAGGACAGCTGCTGTACAGGCTTTTAAATGATCGACACACAGTGTGAAAAGAAGAAAGAAGAAGCAAAAAAAAAAGAAGAAGAAGAAGAAAAAGAAGCAGCAGCAGAAATACAGCAGATGAATCGACCGCATCTCCTTAGCGTGTGTTCAGCCCCCCTTTTACAATGCGAGCAGCTTTATACGTCTCACAAGAAAGAGATTTAACCACACCCGGGGCCGGAAATAAAGGACAAAGAGTAGATGACAAAGTAGAACATCGTAAAGAATTCAAAAACGTTGCCATGTTACACATGCAGAGCAGGTTAGAGATAATGGAAGTACGAAAATTCCAAAGTTTCAAAAAAGGATAGTAAAGATTACATTAGCGCAAACAAACGGAAATGATTACTCAGTGAAATAACGAAACAGCGAGAAGAGATGGAATATATTGTTTAGATTTAAACTTTGAGTCGGAGACTTGTAGATCGTCTAATTTGTGTTGCCAGCGAGAATTAAAAGATTCCAAAAACGTTGTTGCGGTATGAAGTCCCATGAGATGGAGACGTTTAACATGAGATTCTTTCAAGTCACACTCTACTTACAAATATTTTCAAACAAGACCACGGCCATCTAACCTCTCAGTCGTGTGAATGCTTTTGTCAGACACACTTCCTGCGCTCTCAACTCTTATAAATTTTATCAGGACAATAATTTTATACGTTCTAGATGACACGTCAAGGACAAAGTGAAGAAGAAAGAGCTTGGACAAACATTCGAAAAAAGTTGTTTTTATTTATTAGAGAGAAAGAAACGATATTCACTCACAGGCAGTTATAAGTTGCGTTGTCACGATGTTAAGTCCAAACACGGAATCAAAATTCAATGCGATTTGGAAGAAAAGTTAATTCCAAATATTGTTCTTACAAAAGTTTTAAAGCAAAAGTGAAAATAATGTTAACAATTCCCATGAAAATAACAATCTCTTAAAATTATATATCCGAGAAACCAAACCCGGGGGTGGGCGAGCGAAGCGATCAGAGGGCGGAGACCCCTAGTCTTTAATATTTTTGGGGAAATGTTTCAGGTAAAGTTCCACTTCCGATTAGCGGAAATAGCTCAAAAGTTGATAGAAATCTACTTTTTGTACCTAATAATTGTATGTAAAATTTGGTTGACCGAAGTGAAAGCGTACTCAGGTTATCGTGTTTACACACACACACACATAAACACAGACACAGACATAATTCCAAAAATGGTATTTTCTGACTCGGGGAGGTCTAAAACGTCGAGATTCATCAAAATGTCAAATTCAAATTTTTGGAGGATTCCAATACTTTCCCTATACCTCGTATACGAGAAAGTAAAAAAGAAAAAAAGGCAATGATTACGGCTGAACTCTCCTTACCTGTTAAACTTTAAGTGCCGACTCCATCAGGCAGCACATTAGTGGCCATCACAAAAAGGGGCAAGCAAGCTTGTGCTGTATGGTGGGAATGTCATTGCTAAATCTGCCATGCCCAGTGATTTTCACTCGTTTAAACTGGCATGGTCTATCTCCGAGATCTGCAGCCAGCAAGTCTCACATATCCAATGCCTAGAAGTTGCGTAATGTGACATCAGCTTTACATTTCCACACTCCTATTCACACTGCGCAAATTTATAGTCACCAGTTAATCTAAGCTGCTTGTCTTTAGGTATTGGAGAAAAATCCACAGAGATATGGAGAAAAGATGCAGTTTCCTCGCAGGCAATAACCAGGCTGCACTAAGCAATATGCCAAAGTGCTGCCGTTTATCAAACCAAGCTAAATAACTTAAAACAAAAAGCAAAAGTGGCCACGCTAATCCATGCCTGTCATTTAGTATGTTTTAGCAAATTTGTCATCCATTGTATCACAGTTTGGTCATTAGCTTCTGACAGAGCTCACAGTAACTTCAAAGAAGCGGACGCAACCAATTACAACACAATATAAACAAAAAAAGATAATTCACAAGGAAACTCGACACCACTTACACCCTGTGTCAATTCTGTGCAGATTTTACGGGTAGACATCCTCCAAGTTCCTCTCACTGTCCAAACAAATGCTGCTATGTAGATGGCAATTACATTCCCCAGGTGTGAGTGTGGGTGTAATGCGTACACAAAGTAGGCCCTGCAATCCTGCAGTTGAAGAGCATTTCTATCTTGAGTTGATTTCTGTCCTGGCACTCATTGAGGCTGGGATAGAGTGTGACTTCAGTGGGTTCAGAAAGTTGATTAGTAGATGTAAAAATCAAGTGAATGGGCTGTAAATATCTGAAACTAGCTGAAATACCCAGCGTTGCCTGGGAGGAAAATAAAGTGTTTTTTTTTTTTTTCAATTATTTGAGAAGAATATAATTTAAAAAAAAACACAACTTTAAAAATAAAAATAAATTAACAAACAATAATGACTCACTAATGTGCTTGTATGGTGGTCTTGTATGTATGTTATCATGCAGTTGACGCTCGGAACCGGCCAACTCTATTTCATTTCAAAAACAACAAGCGTGCGTGGTGGTGGCGCTCAAACATAAAGAATGCTGTCAGTCACCTCCAGTTCGCCCTCTGGTGGTCGTTCCGAGTGTCAACTGGATGATAACGTGCATACAAAACCGCAAGATCACCCCTCACTGTACCCAGAAGGGGGTGGGTTAGGGCTGATTTCTCCCAGTAGACCAATGAGAAACATGCGTACCAAGTTTCATGAAAATCGCTCCAGCCGTTCAGAAGTGATGCTGGAACATGCATACATACACACATTGACTTTATATATATATATATATATATATATATATATATATATATATATATATATCCATCCATTTTCCAACCCGTTGAACCCGAATACAGGGTCACGGGGGTCTGCTGGAGCCAATCCCAGCCAACACAGGGCACAAGGCAGGAACCAATCCCGGGCAGGGTGCCAACCCACCGCAGGACACACACAAACACACACACACACACACACACACCAAGCATGTCTTTGGACTGTTGGAGGAAACTGGAGCACCCAGAAGAAACCCACGCAGACACGGGGAGAACATGCAAACTCCACGCAGGGAGGACCCGGGAAGCGAACCCAGGTCTCCTAACTGCGAGGCAGCAGCGCTACCACTGCGCCACCGTGCCGCCCTATATATATATATATATATATATATATATATATTCACGGCATTCGTAGTCTGAATCACAATCTGATTGTATGGGTGGTTACCTACCAGGTAACGCTTGTGGTTCGTCAGCAAGTCGGCTAACATCTGCCACGATGCCCTCAGTTGTGAGAAGCAGATCATAGAATGGTTGAAATAGTTTACTGTCAAATAATGCAAAGAGTATGCGACACGTGTTTCGCCCTAATTCTGGGCTCATCAGGCGTACACACTGTACTGCACTTTATTTGACAGCATGCAGATCGGGGTAATTACATTCACGGCATTCGTAGTCTGAATCACAATCTGATTGTATGGGTGGTTACAAATAAACGAACTACACGCCGTGGCGCAACGTTAGGGGCTTCGCCTCTAGCGCTGACGTCCAAGGTTCGACTCCCGAGAGGGAGTGCAGTAGAGTGTGTCGCATACTTTTTGCATTATTTGACAGTAAACTATTTCAACCATATATATATATATATATATATATATATATATATATATATATATTATATATATATATATATATATATATATATATACAAACTGTGTAAGGTTGTGCTGTTAAAAGGACGGGATCCTAGAAAGTATTGAAATCATCACAACTACTCTGGGCATCTCTATCCCAGGAGGATTCATGTTGCCGACGTGCTTGCATCGTTTGTGCATTAGCAGCTAAGCGACTGTCTTTCTTTGGAGGTTTCCTTTTGCCAGTGTGCTGGCCTCGCTTGCGTATCCTCGGAGCTGGAGCCCTCACCACAACTCTAGCTCTCATTTCCAGGCTGGACAGACACACACACTTCCACGCGTAGACGTTTATATATATATATAAGATATATACATGGCTGTTCGAGTCACAAAGACAGAATGAGTCTTAAAGAATAGTTGGGATGCCAACCTGGCCAACTGTATTTAATTTCAAAAGCAACAGGGACGTGGTGGTGGCGCTCAAACATAAAGAATGCTGTCAGTCACCTCCAGTTCGCCCTCTGGTGGTTGTTCCGAGTGTCAACTGGATGATAACGTGCATACAAAACCGCAAGATCACCCCTCACCGTACCCAGAAGGGGGTGGGTTAGGGCTGATTTCACCCAGTCGACCAATTAGAAACGTGTACCAAGTTTCATGAAAATCGCTCCAGCCGTTCGGACGTTGTAATGGCCGACCCCTTACTCAGCCGGCAGCTACACCTCCAAGACCTGTGGCCTGGATAAACTACTGCGCTGAATCTAAATAACAAGCCGTACCTCTTAACAAATGAAAATTTTCCCTGCAATCGACGATTTAATCAAGCACGCCAAAAACAGATATGTAAAATTGGTGATTAATTATATTAAATGAAACAGTAACAAGAAGAATAGCAAAATAAATATATATATCCCTCCACCAAAGCAACAACGTGACAACACCATATATATATATATATATATATATATATATATATATACACACACACAGTAAACCCTCCCTTGCCTTTGTAAAATGTAACAAACAACACGAATAACAAATGAATGAGATACGGAAATGAATGGTCGTGAACTTGAGTCCAAGTAACAATTGTCCTGAATGCAGATGACTGGATAACCGATAGGTGATGTGTTTGTATTTCCCGGAACAAAATGGAACAGCCTCACCGTGAATCCTCGGCGCGTGATGGATGATGAAGTCCGACCCTGGGGTCTCTCGTGATGAGGGTATTGGAGTAAGTCCGGTGAAATGAAAAACAAACTGGATGAAAATGTGCGATATAGAATACAGCAGGTACAGATGGTTCGTGGTCGTGAAAATGAAAGTCTGCTTTCTCCTCCCTTTTCTGTTCCCTCCTGATTGTTTATACTGTATAGTCCTATGCCGGATGTAATTGATTATTATACACAGGTGTCTTCCATAATTAAGGGGCTGTGGTCTCCCTCCATCATCCATCCCCCCTTTTATTTACGGGGACGACATTTGCTGATGCACACATTAAACAGCAAACGGGATGATGGAAACAAAACGCACACAATACTAACATTGACAACACTATTACTATGTAGCCCCGCTACAACGTGATGCTGGAACACACACACACACACACACACTTTGACTTTTATACTGTATATATAGATAGATAAGATGAAGTAAAATAAACTGGAGACAGAGAATATCAATGAGCAACTTAGAAGTATGCAAAGAGGCCCAGCCCTTGTAGTACATAACCCCCACCCCCCCAGTAAAGATTAACATATTTTATTAAAGTCACAATAGAATTTGATAGGCTTGTCAATTGTGTCAGTGTCACAGAAGAGTCAACCAGAGTAAAACAAACAGAGGTGTGTCCAATTTATAACACAGTGCATCCGGAAAGTATTCACAGCACATCACTTTTTCCACATTTTGTTATGTTACAGCCTTATTCCAAAATGGATTAAATTAATTTTTTTCCTCAGAATTCTACACACAACACCCCATAATGACAACGTGAAAAAAGGTTACTTGAGGTTTTTGCAAATTTATTAAAAATAAAAAAATTGAGAAAGCACATGTACATAAGTATTCACAGCCTTTGCCATGAAGCTCCAAATTGAGCTCAGTTTCATCCTGTTTCCCCTGATCATCCTTGAGATGTTTCTGCAGCTTCATTGGAGTCCACCTGTGGTCAATTCAGTTGACTGGACATGATTTGGAAAGGCACACACCTGTCTATATAAGGTCCCACAGTTGACAGTTCATGTCAGAGCACAAACCAAGTATGAAGTCAAAGGAATTGTCTGTAGACCTCCGAGACAGGATTGTCTCCAGGGACAAATCTGGGGAAGGTTACAGAAAAAGTTCTGCTGCTTTGAAGGTCCCAATGAGCATGGTGGCCTCAATCATCCGTAAGTGGAAGAAGTTCGAAACCACCAGGACTCTTCCTAGAGCTGCCATCTAAACTGAGCGATCTGGGGAGAAGGGCCTTAGTCAGGGAGGTGACCAAGAACCCGATGGTCACTCTGTCAGAGCTCCAGAGGTCCTCTGTGGAGAGAGGAGAACCTTCCAGAAGGACAACCATCTCTGCAGCAATCCACCAATCAGGCCTGTATGGTAGAGTAGCCAGACGGAAGCCACTCCTTAGTAAAAGGCACATGGCAGCCCGCCTGGAGTTTGCCAAAAGGCACCTGAAGGACTCTTAGACCATGAGAAAGAAATTCTCTGATCTGATGAGACAAAGATTGAACTCTTTGGTGTGAATGCCAGGCGTCACGTTTGGAAGAAACCAGGCGCCGCTCATCACCAGGCCAATACCATCCCTACAGTGAAGCATGGTGGTGGCAGCATCATGCTGTGGGGATGTTTTTCAGCGGCAGGGACTGGGAGACTAGTCAGGATAAAGGGAAAGATGACTGCAGCAATGTACAGAGACATCCTGGATGAAAACCTGCTCCAGAGCGCTCTTGACCTCAGACTGGGGCGACGGCTCATCTTTCAGCAGGACAACGACCCTAAGCACACAGCCAAGATATCAAAGGAGTGGCTTCAGGACAACTCTGTGAATGTCCTTGAGTGGCCCAGCCAGAGCCCAGACTTGAATCCGATTGAACATCTCTGGAGAGATCTTAAAATGGCTGTGCACCGACGCTTCCCATCCAATCTGATGGAGCTTGAGAGGTGCTGCAAAGAGGAATGGGCCAAACTGGCCAAGGATAGGTGTGCCAAGCTTGTGGCATCATATTCAAAAAGACTTGAGGCTGGAATTGCTGCCAAAGGGGCATCGACAAAGTATTGAGCAAAGGCTGTGAATACTTATGGACATGGGATTTCTCAATTTTTTTATTTTTAATAAATTTGCAAAAACCTCAAGTAAAATTTTTTCACGTTGTCATTATGGGGTGTTGTGTGTAGAATTCTGAGGAAAAAAATGAATTTAATCCATTTTGGAATAAGGCTGTAACATAACAAAATGTGGAAACAGTGATGCGCTGTGAATACTTTCCGGATGCACTGTACTAGCATTCCCAAGCGTTTCACACAATCATACAAAACGCGTCTGCGTGATTGTAGACAGGTTTAAACGCAGCTTCTCGTGAATGTTGTAATCGACCCTAGGGTTCGTTTTTTAGCTTATAAGGCCCTGCATTGTTTAGCTCATGACTACAGTAGACACTTTCTGCTCCAATCTCTGCTTTGTTTTTGTTTTTTTAAGCCACCCCCCCATTTGATGTTACGTGGAGGAGAGAGAGTCTGCTCTTATCTTTAACGTGTCCAGATTATGGAATGCTTTGCTACAGCAAACTAAGAGACTCTTTACTAGGTTAAGCTATTTTTTTGTCTGTCAGTCAGTCAGTCAGTCATTATCCATCCCGCTATTTCCTAACACAGGGCGCAAGGCAGGAACAAACCCCAGGCAGGGCGCCAACCCACCAAGCACACACACCAGGGACAATTTAGGATCGCCAATACACCGAACCCGCATGTCTTTGGACTGTGGGAGGAAACCTACGCAGACACGGGGAGACATGCAAACTCCACGCAGGGAGGACCCGGGAAGCAAACCCAAGTCTCCTTACTGCGAGGCAGCAGCGCTACCCACTGTGCCACCGTGCCACCCATTTTTTTGTCAGTGTTTTTCTTAATTTTAATGTATTTTGTATGTCTTTTAAAAATGCCTGTTTGTTAATTGCATGTATTACTGCTGTACTAGAGTGTAGTACCGTGTTAGCCATTATGAATGCAGTGAGAAGATTGGCTAACTAGAAAGAGCCTTTCCAGCTTTGATTCCATCTTTGCCTGAGTTGCCTCGAAAGCCTGCATATTGTAATCTTTCTAATCAAAGGAGTTATTTTGCTTGACTTCTCACCATGTATTACTGTTTGAATTTGTTTTTATTTGCTTTTATAGTTTATGAAGTATCCTTTAATTTAGTGATATGCTATATAAAGATATCATTACCGTCCGAGCTTAGAAACATTGATTCATTCTCACTTTTCAAATCTAAACTTAACACTTATTTGTTTAAGACCGCTTTTTCTCTTTGACCACAATTGCTCTGTCTGGTTTTTAAATTTTTAGTTTTGTTAATAATGTGTGTTTTGTCGATTGTTCGGTGTCGTTGAGTTGTTTAGAAAGGCGCCTACGAATAAATAAAATGTAGTAATATTCTTCTTCTTCTTCTTCTTACCTGCATATATGCTTGATTCGTGGCTTCCCGGTGCTGGTTGTGGTCTGCTCTATTCAAAATCCTGTTTAAAATAAAAAAAAAAGGTTTCTTTATAGTATGTAACTTCACCTGATCAGACGGTTTGTCATCCGTCTGTGTTGAAATAATCCTGCAGCCACTCCTTCACGATCTCGACAGATTCCAGCTCTTCTTTATGCGTTTTTCCCTCACCTGTCCTGTCCTGATTGTCCCTCGTATTGTCCTCCCTGTCAGTCTCACTTCTTGTGTCTCTCCTTTTTTCTCTCTCTTCCCATTCCACTTTACTTCTCCCCAGCCAGACTCTCTCTAGATGTATTAACTGGCTGTTTTATCTATTTCCCCTCTTACCGCTCTCTCTGTGTTTCTCCTCATTTTTCCGTTTTTCTTCCACTCTTTCTGAACTCTCTCTGCTCTTGCATGCTGTTTTCGGCTGCTCGCGCGTTGTAACGTTTTTCCCTCTTTTGTTCTCTCTTGCCTTTCTCAGTTTACTTATTTGCTTTCCCTTTCCCCTTATCTAGTCCCATTCTTTTTTTTTTCTGCTTGTCCATTGTCTCCTTTCTATTAATGATCTGTCCGCTCTCACGTCCCTCCACCCACAACTAGAAAAGCACACCGCCCAGTATGAAATATTAAACATGGAGATCAGATCACTAACAGCGCTGGCTTACCTTTCCCTTCTGATCATCTACACGCTGATGTGAGCAAAGACAAACAAAGTCATTTTTATGTCCTTTTATATTTCTCGCCGTTTGATAAAAGAGCAGTAGCAGACGTCTGAGGCCTCCTGTAACAAACCCGACAAACTGGTTCTCAGTGCGAGCCTCTCCTCCCCCTTATGCAAAGTTAGTACTGTATCAACGGCGGACATGAGCTGTCATGCCTCAATCAGCTTTTCTGAAAGAAGTCCCAGGCTGTTTCACCTTAGCCAACTTTTTATGGCGCTTCAGCCATTAAGTGGGAGGGAACGCAATCCTAAATATTCTGTAGAGCAATTTTTGAAGACAATAAGGAAAAGTTGGCTGTTAAAAAAATATGTCAGTTTGGGGCTTATTTAAGGAAACAGTTACTCTTTCCAGTTTCCTGGTGTGAAATAAATGTAAAATCAGTGCAAAAGAACAGTTTACGTATTAGTTCTGAATAAATATATACCTGTGTGTCATAACTAAAAGAGAAATCCTTGATGTTTAGCAAAGCAGGCAGAAAGGTGTTGTGGAGTGAACTCATGCAAAATTTATCTACATAATACCCTATAATACGCTATACTGTAATAATAATCAGGGCGGCACGGTGGCACAGTGGGTAGCGCTGCTGCCTCGCAGTTAGGAGGTTCGCTTCCCGGGTCCTCCCTGCGTGGAGTTTGCATGTTCTCCCCATTTCTGTGTGGGTTTCCTCCCACAGTTCAAAGACATGCAGGTGAGGTGCATTGGCGATCCTAAATTGTCCCTAGTGTGTGGGTGTGTGTGCCCTGCTGGGGGCTGGTGCCCTGCCCGGGGTTTGTTTCCTGCCTTGCGCCCTGTGTTGGCTAGGATTTGCTCCAGCAGACCCCTGTGACCCTGCAGTTAGGATATAGTGGGTTGGATAATGGATGGATATTAATATAATAATAATTAATATAATAATATTAATAATACTGCGGTGTGTTGGCACCCTGCCTGGGATTGGTTCCTGCCTTGTGCCCTGTGTTGGCTGGGATTGGCTCCAGCAGACCCCTGTGACCCTGTGTTCGGATTCAGTGGGTTGGAAAATGGATGGATGGATATTAATAATAATAATAATAATAATACACTATAATTTATCTACATAATACTAAATTTATCTACATAATTTATCTACAGTAGGTCCAAACTTTAGTCTTCATTTTTGTTATTATCTCACATACATGCTGTAGTTTCATCCTCAGAGATATTGAATTATTGGCAGTTTGCCTTCTGCTAGTTTTGAGCTTCATTCCATATACTGGCTGATTGTGATTCTGTTCTATAAAGCAATGGTTAGAGCAGGAGTGCCCACCCGTTTTTGGTTTTCGAGCTACTTTTCAAATGACCAGGTCGAAATGATCTACCTACATTAAAAATTATATAATATATATATATATATCTTAATACATAATTCGCCAGTCTCCTCACTCACTCACGTCCGTCCGAAGCCGAATGCGCAGTCGCCTTCTGCACAGCTGCCCGAAAAACCTTACGACACCGACAGCACGGCAGGCGGCGGATTTACGGCTGCGAAAATTCAAAGAGAAAGGCGACTTCGACCGACATCCAACCCCAACATAGCAGCAGGCGGCGGATTTATGGCCGCGAAAATTCAAAGAGAAAGGCGACTTCGACCGACATCCAACCCCAACATAGTGGCAGGCGGCGGATTTATGGCCGCGAAAATTCAAAGAGAAAGGCGACTTCGACCGACATCCAACCCCAACATCGCGGCAGGCGGCAGATTTACGGCCGCGAAAATTCAAAGAGAAAGGCGACTTCGATTAAAGCTCTAGAGGCCTGAAAGCCGATTTCGACTACAGCTCGAGGCCTAATTACGCATTCATTCAATACACCTATATCAGGTTTGTGGTGCTTATACTTATTACTATTCCACTCGTGCCCGTTTCATCTTACGTTGTCGAAATGGGCTCTTTGTCTAGTATATATGTATATATATATTGTGATGGACGGCCGGCTACAGACTCCGGTCGCCACCCCCAGGCCGCCAGGAGGATCCCTCCGGACAGCATGATCATGCCCCGAGTTCCAGCAGGGCCTCATGGACTTTGTAGTTTATATACACAGCCCTGCTGGATACCTTGGGGACCACCGGGAGTCGCTGTTAGGGGGCTAGTGGGCTCTTATGTGCCCTATAACCCGGGAGTGCATCATCATCACGTGACAGGAAGGAACGACGTGCTCCCAGGCTGAAGAAAGGACTGTTTACCGTGACCCGGAGGGAATAAGGACTTGTGGGTTTGGCCAGGAACCACTTCCGGGTCAGGGGATATAAAAGGACTGTGAGCTGAGCTGGGAGGTAGGAGGGCGAAGTGTCTCGGCGAGAAAAATAAATAGTTGTTATACTTTTACCTGGTTTTTAGAGTGGTACCTGAGGGTTCAAGAAGTGGACAAAGCCTCAATCTGTTACAATATATATATATATATATATATATATATATATATATATATATATATATTCATGGCATTCATAGTCTGAATCACAATCTGATTGTATGGATGGTTACCTACCACTTAACGCTTGTGGTTGGTCAGCAAGTTGGCTAACATCCGCCACGGTGCCCTCCTTCAATTGCGAGAAGCCAGATCATAGAATGGTTGAAATAGTTTTTTTTTTTTACTGTCAAATAATGCAAAGAGTACGCGACACAAGAGATACCAAGCGTCGGGACAAAAGAAATAGATCTCACAGTGTAAGACTCCTATATAAGCAATGAATATAATATAATAATATAAGGATCAACCTAAGAGACTAAGACTCTTAATTGTACGCTGTTGTACGGAGATTGTATGGAAATATATTGCCCTCTAGGCATTCTACCTAACATCAATGGCCTCAATCAGTCCTCATGGTGTTCAGGGTTCTCATGGAAGAACTTGATGATGACGGTCATGTGGACTTCTGGCCTTTAATCCGTCAATGGAGGGACATCACTGTGCTTTGATCAGGTGGTGGGGGCGCAGACCGCACAGAACACAGAAAACCGGAAAAAGAACAGAAGAGAGAGTAGGGGTTAGTACGGATTATGGAGCCACCATGAATGATAATAATAATTAATTGAATATACAGAGCATCAGGATTAAACTAAGATGAAGCTCTGAGAAAGCCATGTTAAAGTGATGTGTTTTCAGCAGTGTTTTAAAGTGCTTCACTGTATTCCCATTGGCAAGCTATTCCAGCTTTTAGGTGCATTTCAGATTTCAGACGTCATACACCTCACCCGGGTGACCCAGCCGGAGGTGATCAATCCCTAGCTTGTGTCCAGGCAGCATGCGCGCCCACAGATCCCCCACTTGTTGATCCAAAGCCATCGTGAAGCCTTCCTCTGCAGCGTCAGGTGTAGAGACTGGCCTACAAAACCGCTACAGCCCACTTTAATAGTCTTACATTGGGCCCCCCCATCAATGACTCCCACACTCGCATTTATATAAAACAATCCATATTGTAATTACATCTGTCTGATTGAGTGCTACTGTATGTCGGGGTAATCAAAGACATAAGGAGGCCAGGTAATTTGATTCAGCTGGTAAGTAATTTGCACTGAGGGTGTTCAGGCAGGTACTCAGAAATTCTCAAATGTACAGATGTGTACAGTAGACGCTCAAGGTGACACAGTAGGGGCGCTTGAACACTGAATGCTGATAATAAGAAAGCAAGAAACATCGGGTTGTGTCCAGTTTTTCCGTCGGGGAGTAGAATTCTCATTAGTTCAAAGTTTCTTTCAAGGTTGTTTCTGAAAGGAGCTTTATTTACAAAGGGAAAGAAACTAAGAACACAATCAGGAATAATAAACATCTGTGATCAAGACAAAGGAACAGTTAACCTTAAAGCTGAAATAAGCACAGAGAGAGAGAGAGACTAACAAAAATAAGAAACAACTCTTATGCCCAAAATATACAGAACTATGCTGTTGACATCACAGCATATTCTAGTTCTGCAGTACTCACAGTGTATGTGTGTGTCTACAGAGCAAACTGCAGTTATCTTTGTTGGCAGTGCCCACAGTAGCCAGAATATCCTTTGGGTTATGTTCAGGGAAATTTGGGTTCCTTTAGAGGTTAATTCACTTAGTAAAACTTGAGCCTAATGACCATATGCATGTGATTATAAATATGGATTTAGGTTTTCTGTGTTTGATTATTGATATTAATATAATAATTTATATAATATAATAATAATATAATATAATAATGCATTTTATTTTTTAGTAGCAATGCTACCTGACTAAGACAGGTTGAAATCTAAGTAATCATCGGAGATGTCATGTTTTTATTTGATACATGGGTTGTCCATTTGGTTTGACAGATAGATAGATAGATAGATAGATAGATAGATAGATAGATAGATAGATAGATAGATAGATAGATAGATAGATAGATAGATAGATAGATAGATAGATCTGAAAGGCACTATATAATAGATAGATAGATGTGAATGGCACTATATAATAGATAGATAGATAGATGTGAAAGGCACTATATAATAGATAGATAGATAGATAGATGTGAATGGCACTATATAATAGATAGATAGATAGATAGATAGATAGATAGATAGATAGATAGATAGATAGATAGATGTGAATGGCACTATATAATAGATAGATGTGAAAGGCACTATATAATAGATTGACAGATAGATGTGAATGGCACTATATAATAGATAGATAGATAGATGTGAAAGGCACCATATAATAGATAGATAGATAGATAGATTGATGTGAAAGGCACTATATAATAGATAGATAGATAGATAGATGTGAAAGGCACTATATAATAGATAGATAGATAGATGTGAATGGCACTATATAATAGATAGATAGATAGATAGATAGATAGATAGATAGATAGATAGATAGATAGATAGATAGATAGATAGATAGATAGATGTTTATTTGTCCCCAGGGGGAAATTTGGCTTTTTACAGAAGCTGATCCGCTGTGGCAACACCTAACGGGAGCAGCCGAAAGAAGAAGACAGAAGCTCTTCAAATAAATAAATACATAAACAGATAGATATACAGTATATATATATACTAGTTGTGTAAGCCTGTGCTGTAAAAAGCCCGGGCTGTTATGAAACCATTGAAATCATCAGAAAAAAATTAAACTACAGAGTTGGTGGTTTCGTTTTGCGGACGTGCTCGCCCCCATGTCTGTCAGCAGCTAAGTGAGTTTGTCTCTGACTCATTAACTTGAGGCTGCCTTGCCGGCTCGTTGAGTTTCATGCTGTGGCTTCGCATTTCCGGACCACCTCGCTTAGACATTCCATGGGTAGACATTTATATATAAGATATATATACAGTATGTGTGTGTGTATATATGTATATGTGTGTGTATATATATATATATATATATATATATATATATATCCATCCATCCATCCATCCATTTCCCAACCCGCTGAATCCGAACACAGGGTCACGGGGTCTGCTGGAGCCAATCCCAGCCAACACAGGGCACTAGGCAGGAACCAGTCCTGGGCAGGGTGCCAACCCACCGCATTATATATATATATATATATATATATATATATATATATATATATATATAGTGGAAGATGACCCGGATACAGACAGGCGGACATGTTCAACTCACCCAACACACATTTATTTACACTGTCCATTATTTACAAAAGTGCACACAACCCAATACTCCCCCAATGCCCAGGCCTCTTTCTCCAATGCCTTTCCTTCTTCAGGCCGCCTCCTTGCCTCCTCCAAAACCTCGTCCTGCCTTCGCTCCCGACTCCAGCCCCTGAATGGAGGGAGGCAGCCCCTTTTATAATCACCCAGATGTGCTCCAACTGCCTCTCGACAATCTTCTGCCAGCACTCCCCAGTGTGGCGGAAGTGCCGGCTGCGCACCCAGAAACACTCCGGGTGTCCCTGATCCTCTTCTCCCCAGCACTCCCAGGTGTGGCGGAAGTGCTGAGGTCCTGGGCTCCAAAGGCTCTCCTCCGGGGCGACCCAGCCGGGTTGCCCCCCCAGCCACCTGTGACATATATGTATATGTATATATGTATATATATGTATGTATACAAGGCAGACAATAGACTTATAAATATATTTTACACAACAGAAAATGAAATCAATAGCTCCAGAGAATTGTCTGGTGCAGCGTCCAAATAGGGACAGACTAGGAAGGGAAGGTGTTAGGCTTTTATAATTGCAGAGACAGGAGAGGCAGGTCCATGGGGTTCAAAACCAGAAGTGAGGTCGGTAAGAAGTGTGGCTAGGCAGGTAGTGCAGGAAGTGGAGGAGTTTTAGGCAGATTTCTGGTCAGGTGATCTGCAGAAGATAAAGAAGACAGATTAGTGCACTTATCAATCCCTGCCCTTGTTTACCACCCTTGGTTAAGAGCCCTTAGCTTTCCTCCCAAGCGCACGTGTGTGACGCAATATATGTGTATATATATACATACATACTGGTACATACAAACTGGCAGGCCCAATCCCAGTGAGGCATATTGCTGTTGGTATAAAGAAGCCCCAGTTGTGTTTGTTCGCATATTTCTACTGGATAATTTGTTGTCTGAAAGCCTTCTCAGTGTTGGTGTGTCATGGAGAGGGTGTGCACCGTTGTTCGTAATGGCACTCAATTTTGTCTTCATTCTCTCCTCTTATACTACCTAGAGGGGGTCCGGAGAACATTCCATAACTGAGCCTACTCTTTTAATTAGCTTGTTGATTGGGTGGGCCTCTGTTTAAGTGGTATTAACGGACAAGCTATGGAGAAAATCGCACTGGCTGTCACAGAGATGTTGAAGATGTGAAGGATGTCACTACCCACATTAAAGGAATGCAGTCTCCTGAGGCAAAAGAGCCCGCTCTGCCCTTGCTTGTATAGTTCTCTGTGTTTTATATAATGTACTGTACACCTGGTCCTTTTGCCTAGAGGGGGCTGGGTGGTCTCGTGGCCTTGGAACCCCTGCAGATTTTGTTTTTTTTTCTGTCCTCCATGGCCATCGGCCCTTACTTTATTCTTTATTAATTAGTATTGACTAATTTTTATATATTCGTTTTCTTCTTTTCTTGTCTGTTTCTTCACGTATAAAGCACTTTGAGCTCCATCATTTGTATGAAAACGTGCTATAGAAATAAATGTCGTTGTTGTTTCACTCCTCAGATATAGTCCACCGATTTCGCCGCTTTCTCACCGACCTCTCTGATAGTCAAAGTGTTTTGCTGGGAATATGTGGTGACGGATGCTGTCAAGGCTTTGGTTTCCTGGCATGTGCATCGATGTATCGTTATTTTAACTCATTCATTGCCCATCACATGACGTTACCAGTCATTAGCATGACAGCTATAAACTTTGTTCATGTGACCTGAGCTGGTGCACTAAAGTCGCTGCCATGCTGCTTTTGCTGGTGTATAACATCAGACAACAGAGTAGGCTGATAAGAACAATTTTCATATTTGTAAACCCTGTTTAGTATTTTTCTTATTATTTTTGATTTTTGACACCCCCTCCCTCCACATGCTTTGCCTATTATTTAATTTTTCTTCCCATCCCTACACAAACACACACACACACAGAGACAATTGTCCATTTATTTGGGTGGATAAGCTGATTTCTGTCTGTCAGTCTGGCACTTACTCTCTGTTGGACGTTTTCAATGTTAACATTTGCAGTGCACCATCTATTAGAATGTTAAATGTTACGCATATAGTAATAAAATGCCTTGCATTTTTCATTCCAACAGATGGCACATCACAAACACCACCAACATTAGACTGCTTTTACAAAACCCACACCAAATGGCATATAGCAGAGACACAGCAACTGGGTGGACACACAGGTGCACAGAGACACTTGTCCATTTATTAAGGGGGGGGGGGGGCTATTTCTTTAACTGGTGTAATGTAAATTGCTGAGAGGTTCCAGTGCCATATCTGTTTATAACAGCTGTGCCTTATTGTCAACCTCTGGGTCAACAGCGTGCTCAAAACACCAGCACCACAGGGTACATGTGACAAGCGCAATTCATGACCTTTCAGGCTTTTTAAGCTGACAGCTTTATCAAAAAAGGTTAAGGAATAAAAATCACAAAATAGTTGCCAGCAGCAGGAAGTGAACACCCATGGATTGTCGATTTACTGCTGTGTTGTACTGAATTGCAATGCCTTCCTGTTGGTTCTAAAGTCTTCAGACTAAACAGCTCAATAAGTGTTACACGTTCCATTACGACACATAAGCTCTTTATCCACAATTTAAAATCTTCGTCTTGGGATACTGTGTGCTGTCACAGAGCATAAGATCTTATGACTGATAAATGAGCCATTATTCGTCTTTATTATTAACGCCAAGTATCATGAAGTGTATCCTTTAATTTACAAAAATGCTATGTTTTTTTCTGAATGCACCTAAATATATAAGCAAGTGTATAGACAAAAATCCATCTATTATCCAACCCGCTATATCCTAACTACAGGGTCATGGGGGTCTGCTGGTGCCAATGCCAGCCAACACAAGGCGCAAGGCAGGAAACAAACCCCAGGCAGGGCACCAGCCCACCGCAGGGCACACACACCAGGGCCAGTTTAGAATCACCAATGCACCTAACCTGCATGTCTTTGGATTGTGGGAGGAAACCCACGCAGACACGGGGAGAACATGCAGACTCCACGCAGGGAGGACCCGGGAAGCGAACCCCAGGTCTCCTAACTGTGAGGCAGCAGCGCTACCCACTGTGCCACTGTGCCGTCCTAGACAAAAATCTCATTATTAAAATAGGATTGCATTATTATATTCGTTTTCAGCATTTTAAAACTTGCAGTGTGGCAGCAGGGTGGCACAGTGGTAGTACTGCTCTCCTCGCATTAAGGAGACCAGCGTTTGCATCCTTGGTCCTCCCAGCATGGTGTCTGCATGTTCTCCCCAAGTCTGCTGGGTTTCCTTCAGATGGATTGGTGATCCTGCATTGGCCCTAGTGTGTGGTGGGTGGGTGTTTGCCCTCCGATGGACTTGGCACCCTGTCCAGACTTTGTTCCTGCCTTGCGCCCTATGCTATCTGGGGTAGGCTCCAGCACACCCATCGAGTCTGTTCAGGATTAAGCGGATTAGATAATGACTGACAATGTGGCAGCGTGTTACGACAACGTAAAGCCACCTCGCGTGTCTGGTGTCTGAGATCAGTTTCCTAATTACTCACTATCGACTTGCACGTTGCACATTTTCCTATCTCTTGTACAGGGGGTCCTCGGGTTACGACGTCTCGACATACGACGTTTCAAGTTTACAACGCTCATTCCCATAAAAACTTAAAAAAAATTGAGACGTGAGTGTTTCGGCTTACGCCGTTAGCGTCGTACTTACGGACTACGTGGGCGAACTTGTTTGGTTGCGCGCGGCGGAAGAATACGCAGTAACACGGCGTATGAGCGAGGGAGTTGGCGAACTTGTTTGGTTGCGCACGGCACAAGCGTTCTGTTTGTGTTGCTTTGTTTGGCGACTTTTTGGCCCTTATCATGTCTCCTAAACGAAAGTCAGAGTCTTCAGATGGTAGTGCTTCGAGGAAGATGGAAGTGAAATTAGACATTGTAAAGAGATCAGAAAGAATAAAGGTAAGGAATTTTTTTTTACACTCATATATTTATATTTATATATACTATATTTATGTACTTTTCCTTTTTCTGTGGCTTAGTTGTGTTATTATGTTCTAGATTATGATTTTGCAAATGTTTTAGGATAGGTAAGTGATTTGGGGTAGGGTGCATTTCGACTTACACCAACATTCGGGTTACATCCCTGTTGTAGGAACGGAACTGCGTCGTAACCCAAGGACCCCCTGTACAAGGTTTCTCTTCTCCATTTTCGTCCCACATCTCAAAGTTCTGTATGTTCAGTTCACACTAACTGCTGAAAATTAGCATGGTATGAGTTAGTGGGAATGTTTGCATGAGGACTGGTTTTCTATTCTAGTTTTGCTTCTGCCCAGTTCCCAATGTTGTAGAAATGGGACCACAAGATAGATGGTGTAAAATAATCCAGAAATGTCCCACATTATAGTGAAGCTTGTTGTCTTCAATCTTCTACTTGGTGTCAGTATTTTGACATTTGGAGTTAGTTTAGTTAGTTAGTTTACAGCGATGGTTCCCAAACCCGTTTCCAGGAGCCCACTTTTTACACTGATTTCGTATATGAAGTTAGCACGTCAGGTTTTTGAAATACACATCATTGACGTTTTGACACTTCTGAATATCAATATAATATAACAACACGATATCTGGAGTTTGGACTCTGTCCCACTGAAATTATTTTGATGTGTTTATTCTGAAAACAAACCAGAAGACGACACCAGAGACACGTTAAAGTATATTTATGTCAATTTACCCCAATATAAAAGTGAGGTCCGCGTGCCCAACAATGTCGGAGGCCCCCGCTTTTGTGCTTGTCCTGCACATTCGTCTCTCTTTGCAAGAACCAACAGTAGTCATCCATCATGCTCGGAGTGAATTTTCCCCCGATATCAGTTTTCCATCACCTTTACATCTCGATGAAATCTTTCCTCATTTTCATCTCTGACATCGCTTAGATTTGGTGGAAAAAAGTCGAGATGAGAATGTCAGAAATGTGTCTTCAGTGACATTCGGGCTCCCGTAAGCTGATATACTTTCAGCAGGTTCTCCACAAGCTCAGTATAATTCTCTGCTCTGTGACTGTCAAGAAAATTCTGGACAACCTGCACGAATGAGGGTGCTGATTCAGTGGGCTTCAGTTCCCATTTGAACTCCTCGTGAAGCATCAGTTCACGGATTTCAGGGCCAACAGAAACACCTTCCTTAATTTTGGCTTCACTTTTCTCGAGACCAAACTTATTTCTTAAATGCTGAAACGCATCACATTTACTGTCCAGTCACCCTAGTTGTCCAAGACCTGGAACAGCATAACTAAAAAATGGGACGTGTGGGACGAAAACGGTTTTCAGATTTGGGAGTCAGCAAGTGAAATTTGTTAAAGTACAAGTGAAAGAATCCCAGTAGCAAAATGCTTGTTGACCAGTGATAATAACTGATCTCCTTTTATTAGCTGCTCCTCTTCTCCAGTTCTGTATTGAGAAAAGCACAGCAGTGTGATTTTTACCTTTGAGATATTTCTGTTTTTGCTGTACCTTTACATGCTTAAGTCTCTTTGGTTTTTGTCCTGTTTGCTGGTTTTCGCTATAGTTTGCTCTCTTCATTGCATACTCAGTCAGTCATTGTCCAACCCGCTATATCCTAACTACAGAATCTGCTGGAGCCAATCCCAGCCAACACAGGGCGCAAGGCAGGAACAAATCCCTGGGCAGGGCGCCAGCCCACCGCAGGGCACACACTTACACACCAAGCACACACTAGGGACAATTTTAGATGGCCAATACAGTTTATTTTTTTTGTATAGCCCAAAATCACACAAGAAGTGCCGCAATGGGCTTTAACAGGCCCTGCCTCTTGACAGCCCCCCAGCCTTGACTCTCTAGGAAGACAAGGAATAACTCCCAAAAAAACCTAGTAGGGAAAAATGGAAGAAACCTTGGGAAAGGCAGTTCAAAGAGAGACCCCTTCCAGGTAGATTGGGCGTGCAGTGGGTGTCAAAAGAAGGGTGTCAATACAATACAATACACAGAACAGAACAGAACAAATCCTCAATAAAAAATAAAAAATAAAATTTTTTTAGATTTACGGAGCAGAATTTAACAGTAGATGATATCACATAATAAGATTTGGATAATTTTAGACTCCTGGAGACCTCATCCATAAAGCTGCCTCCCCCATTTGGCCATTCCACGGCTGAAGCAGTGCTGGGCCAGCCAGTCCGATGACAGGACCCCTCCTTCCCACAATTCCTGCGATCCTCCATCAGGGATGTCTTTACCTTAGGCAGGCAAAACAACTTGGCAGGTGGGCTGTGGCACCAAGTGCCACATTTGAGTACCGAGAAGAAAAACAGAATAGGTGAAGGTTAGTATCCAATTCTAACTATCATGTTACTTATGTTTTAGTGCTAATGACTAACAACAGAGATGCAGTCTGTACAGTTAGATAGATAGATAGATAGATAGATAGATAGATAGATAGATAGATAGATAGATAGATAGATAGATAGATAGATAGATAGATAGATAGATAGATAGATAGATAGATAGATAGATAGATAGATAGATAGATAGATAGATAGATACTTTATTAATCCCGATGGGAAATTCACATTCTTCAGCAGCAGCATACTGATACAATAAATAATATTAAATTAAAGAATGATAATAATACAGGTGAAAAAAAACAGACAATAACTATGTATAATGTTAAATATTAACGTTTACCCCCCCTGGTGGAATTAAAGAGTCGCATAGTTTGGGGGAGGAATGATCTCCTTAATCTGTCTGTGGAGCAGGACAGTGACAGCAGTCTGTCGCTGAAGCTGCTCTTCTGTCTGGAGATGACATTATTTAGTGGATGCAGTGGATTCTCCATAATTGATAGGAGCCTGCTGAGCGCCCTTCGCTCTGCCACAGATGTTAAACTGTCCAGCTCCATGCCAACAATAGAGCCTGCCTTCCTCACCAGTTTGTCCAGGCGTGAGGCGTCTTTCCTCTTAATGCTGCCTCCCCAGCACACCACTGCGTAGAAGAGGGCGCTCGCCACAACTGTTTGATAGAACATCTGCAGCATCTTATTGCAGATGTTGAAGGAAGCCAGCCTTCTAAGGAAGTATAACTAGTATAACTAGTCAGGTTGTGCTAAACTGAAGTCGTGAGTCTTCAGCCGGGATTTGAAAGCTGAGACCGAAGGGGCATCTGTTATAGTAGCAGGCAGACCACTCCACAGTTTAGGGGCCCTGTAACTAGAAGCTCGACCTCCCACTGTTATTTTATTAATCCTTGGAACCATAAGCAGACCAGCATCTTGAGATCTTAATGTGCGCTCAGGTTTGTAAGTCATGATAAGTTCAGACAAGTAAGCCAGACTTCAGCCATTTAATGCTTTATATGTTAAAAGAAGGATTTTGAAATCTGCCCTAAACTTAACCGGGAGCCAGTGTAAGGATTTAAGAACTGGAGTTATGTGTTTGTATTTTCTTGTTCTTGTAATAATTCTTGCAGCCACATTTTATATTAACTGGAGGCTGTATCCACCTAACCTGCATGTCTTTGCACTGTGGGAGGAAACCCACACAGACACAAGGAGAACATGCAAACTCCACATAGGGAGGACCCGGGAAGTGAACCCAGGTTTCCTAACTGTGAGGCAGCAGTGCTACCCACTGCGGCACTGTGCCACCCTTCATTGTATACTAACTATGATAATTATAAATGAGCAGAGAAGACACCCAGGCAAACAGTGAATGATGAAAAGCTGCAACTACTTTAGCATCAGACCCACTGATTAGTAAATGATGGATTGGATAACCAGAACACCTTGAAAAGCAGAATGAAAATCAGGATAAAAATTGGGAGTGCGCTCCCCTTGACTTTCTCATGTTCTGAGATTAGGAGAAGGTCATCAGAGGCACTTCCAGTTGCTCAATACAGTAATCCCTCCTCCATCGCGGGGGTTGTGTTCCAGAACCAGATCAGTCACAGATTTGCGCAGAAACACAGGAGGTTGTAGAGAGACAGGAACGTTATTCAAACACTGCAAACAAACATTTGTCTCTTTTTCAAAAGTTTAAACTGTGCTCCATGACAAGACAGAGATGACAGTTCTGTCTCACAATTAAAAGAATGCAAACATATCTTCCTCTTCAAAGGAGTGCGCGTCAGGATCACAGACTGTCAGAAAGACAGAGGAAAGCAAACAAATCAATAGGGCTGTTTGGCTTTTAAGTATGCGAAGCACCGCGGCACAAAGCTGTTGAAGGCGGCAGCTCACACCCCCTCCGTCAGGAGCAGACAAAGAGAGAGAGAGAGAGAGAGAGAGACAGAGAAAAACAAAGTCAAAAATCAATACGTGCCCTTCGAGCTTTTAAGTATGCGAAGCACCGTGCAGCATGTCGTTTCAGGAAGCAGCTGCACAAGAGATAGCAACGTGAAGATAATCTTTCAGCATTTTTAGACGAGCGTCCGTATTGTCTAGGTGTGCGAACAGCCCCCCTGCTCAATCCCCCTACGTCAGGATCAGAGATAGTCAGCGCAAGAGAGAGAGAAAAGTAAGCAATCTAGCTTCTCAGCCATCTGCCAATAGCGTCCCTTGTATGAAATCAACAGGGCAAACCAACTGAGGAAGCATGTACCAGAAATTAAAAAACCCATTGTCCGCAGAAATCCGCGAACCAGCAAAAAATCTGCGATATATATTTAAATATGCTTACATATAAAATCCGTGATGGAGTGAAGCCGCAAAAGGCGAAGCGCAATATAGCGAGGGATCACTGTATTTCTCAAACATCATACCTCTTTGTTTCTCATCTTTAACTAATTGATAATATCGATACACAATCATTTATCTCTATTTATAATCAAACTTTATATCAAAACTAGCTGTTAAAAGCCCGGGGTTCTTGAAACTATTGAAATCATCAGAAACCAAATTGAAATGTAGAGATGTCAGGTCAGTGAAAGGAACTCCTCTGGGTGTCTCTCTCCTAGGAGGATTTGTTTTGCCGACGTGTTCGCATCACTTGTGTTATTAGCGGCAGGACGAAAAGTAAAAGGGATATCGTTTTGTCGATGTTAGCAGCTAAGCGACTTTGTCTTGGACCTTACTTTTATTCTATGTTAATTAGTGTTCCCTAATTTTAATTATTTATTTTGTCTTTTTTCTCTTTCTTTGTCATGTAAAGCACTTTGAGCTACATTGTTGGTATGAAAATGTGCTCTAGAAATAAATGTTGTTGCTGTTGTTGTCTTTCTTTGGAGGTTTCGTTTTGCCGATGTGCTCGCCTCAGTTGTGTTATTAGCGACGGGAGGAAAAGTAAAAGGGATTCCCGTTTTTCCGATGTTATCGGCTAAGCGACTTTGTCTTTCTTTGGAGGTTTTGTTTTACCGATGTGCTCACCTTGCTTCTGCTATTAGCGGCTAAGCGAGTTTTCTGTTTCCTTACCCTGACTCCACCTCTCACTTCCGGGCCGGACAGACACACACACACACTTCCACGCGTAGACGTTTATATATAAGAAGATATTTTCGCACTTACGGAGGTTGAAAACGGTGGTGGAATTTTTTCATGATCACATATGCATTACCTCAATTACATACAAAGTAAAAAGAGTTATATTCTCCTAAAAACAGAGAAAAAGTGTTAGTCTTATATAATATTTGTTGCAATAAGTTGCTATAGGTAACACTGCATTTGGCTACATTTAATTATGATAATGATAGCGGAAATAAATAAAAAAAATGTGTTACCGGGAACACGTAGCAGCTTATTGTTCCCAATACATCTTTATATTTACATAGCTTGTTCAATGTTTACACGTTATTGTTCAACTGATGATGTATAAATTAAAATAAAATGAATAACAGTTGGGCGGCACGGTGGCGCAGTGGGTAGCGCTGCTGCCTCGCAGTTGGGTGATCTGGGGACCTGGGTTCGCTTCCCGGGTCCTCCCTGCGTGGAGTTTGCATGTTCTCCCCGTGTCTGTGTGGGTTTCCTCCGGACGCTCCGGTTTCCTCCCACAGTCCAAAGACATGCAGGTTAGGTGGATTGGCGATTCTAAATTGGCCCTAGTGTGTGCTTGGTGTGTGGGTGTGTTTGTGTGTGTCCTGCGGTGGGTTGGCACCCTGCTCAGGATTGTTTCCTGCCTTGTGCCCTGTGTTGGCTGGGATTGGCTCCAGCAGACCCCCGTGACCCTGTGTTCGGATTCAGCGGGTTGGAAAATGGATGGATGGATGGATGAATAACAGTTATTGGAAGAATATGCATTATATCGAATGATACAAAAAATTTAGATGGTTATTTAAATAAAATACTACTTCTGGTTGAGTAAATTTTCTCAAATTTCAAATCTGTTTGCTTTTTACCATTATAAATATCTATACAAATTTTAATTATAATTTAAATTTTTATTAATTAATTTTAATTTTAATTAATTTTAATTTCTAATTATAATTTTAATTATAAATTTTTATTACTGTAATTATAACCATAGTTTGCTTGAAAATTTGTGAAAGTATTCAGTTAAAATACCACGTCCAGTTGTCGGAAATGGCCCAAAAGTTGATAGGATTCCTTATTTTTTGATATAAAGCAGGTGTACAACATTTCGTTGACTGAGTTCAGAGTGTTTGAGTTATCGTGTTTACACACAGACAGACATAATTTCAAAAACGGTATTTTCAGACTCAGGAAGGTCTAAAACGTCAAGATTCATCAAAATCTTGAGGTCGACTTTCTTCACGATTCCTATACTTTCTAAATACTATGCATACGAGAAAGTAAAAATGTTGTTACATGAACCCCATATAACTGCTTAGTATATTTGAATACAAAGTCACCAAAGTGCCCTGTGTAATTTCTATATTTAATTCTAACTGAGCAGGTCTTCCATATGCTAAAGAGAAACATTACGGGGACAACTCGTCAGCATTGACTCAAACACAGAAACTGGGAACATAAAGGCTCACCTACTGAGGTTAGGAGTTCAATTCAAAATGGAGGCTGGTTGGAACAAAAGCCTGAAACCACAGTGAGTCCCCCGGGACCGAGTTTGGGAATCACTGGATTTCATTACGCTGGCTTAACTAGTATGTTGTGCTGCTCTTTTTTAGGCAGTGAGTCCTTTGGGGGAATTTTGCACAAAGACGAATTCACACAAGCTCTATGAGGCTGTGCCACTATACCGCCTGTGAGACTTTCCTAGACACCACCAGTCGGAAACCACATTTTTATAAAAGCACACGTTTATTAAAGCACAAATAAACACAGTCCCAAACACACACAGTGTACTCCGCACTAATCACTCCTGTTTCGGGCTTCTCTCAATGTCCTTGGTCGCCTGTCTCCTCCTGGGAGCTTTGTCCTACTCCCACTCCCGACTCTGGCTCCCCGATTACTGGAAAGGTGGCCCCTTTTTATTCCTGCCCGGATGTGCTCCAGGTGACTGATGACGTCCATCTGGCAGCACTTCCTGGTGTGGTGGAGGTGCAGCCCTTTGCACCGGAAGCACTCCGGGCGTCCCTGGCAGGTTCCTCCGCCATCTTGCAGAGTGTAGCGGAAGTAACTATTTCCGGGTCCCACAAGGTTTGAGGCACCCTCTGGTGGTGGCCACGGATCCCAAAGAGTTAGAACCTTTTCTCTTTTTTCCCCGTGGTCCTCTTCTGCTCCAGGGCGGTTGCCCTCTCGTGGCCCGGAAGCTATTCATGCCACCTTCCGGTCCTTTTAGGCGTCTCGGCCGGGTCAGAACCTCAGCCGTCTGTGACACGCCCTAAAGCGGACAAACATGAGACACACTTTGTTTTTTCTCTGAAATGTGGATGTGGTGTGTGGTGGAATGTACCCTGAGTTGGAAATCAAATAAATTGTGTATTTTACTATTTGGGGGGTACGGAGGTGCAGTCGCAGGAGACTAGGTTTGTTGCTGTGTCCCTCCTATGTATTGTTAACTCATTCTCCTTGTGTATATGTGGGTATTTTTTTGGATGCTATTGTTTTGTTTTTCTTTCATATTCCAAAAATATGTAGGTTAAATTCACTGGCAATTTTAATTTGGGTAGAGATGTGTGCCCTGTGGTGGTCTGGCACCCCATTCAGTGTTAATTCCTATATCTTTATATATAATACGCTACCATGGTTGTCCGTTTGTCTGTCCAGGATTTTAAATCACCTGTAGCTTGCAAACTGTTTGAACTATTGACCTGAAATTTGGTACACAAATACTATGTGACGTCTACTATCCACTTTCGTGGTGATGATTGACCTCATTTTTTTATTTTTATTTTATTTTATTGCTGAATCAACTCTTGGCTGTGTGGCACATGCGTATGGGCACCGTTCTCATTCCCTACCACCTGTGCCATCACTTCCCCTACCTCTTCATATCTTAAATCATTCTTGAGGCAGATTGAAGACTTAAGTCTGAGGTCAAGAGCGCTCTGGAGCAGGTTTTCATCCAGGATGTCTCTGTACATTGCTGCAGTCATCTTTCCCTTTATCCTGACTAGTCTCCCAGTTCCCCACAGCATGATGCTGCCACCACCATGCTTCACTGTATGGTATTGGCCTGGTGATGAGCGGTGCCTGGTTTCCTCCAAACGTGACGCCTGGCATTCACACCAAAGAGTTCAATCTTTGTCTCATCAGACCAGAGAATTTTCTTTCTCGTGGTCTGAGAGTCCTTCAGGTGCCTTTTGGCAAACTCCAGGCGGGCTGCCATGTGCCTTTTACTAAGGAGTGGCTTCCATCTGGCCACTCTACCATACAGGCCTGATTGGTGGATTGCTGCAGAGATGGTTGTCCTTCTGGAAGGTTCTCCTCTCTCCACAGAGGACCTCTGGAGCTCTGACAGAGTGACCATCAGGTTCTTGGTCACCTCCCTGACTAAGGCCCTTCTCCCCCGATCGCTCAGTTTAGATGGCCGGCCAGCTCTAGGAAGAGTCCTGGTGGTTTCGAACTTCTTCCACTTATGGATGATGGAGGCCACTGTGCTCATTGGGACCTTCAAAGCAGCAGAAATTTTTCTGTAACCTTCCCCAGATTTGTGCCTCGAGACAATCCTGTCTTGGAGGTCTACAGACAATTCCTTTGACTTCATGCTTGGTTTGTGCTCTGACATGAACTGTCAACTGTGGGACCTTATATAGACAGGTGTGTGCCTTTCCAAATCATGTCCAGTCAACTGAATTTACCACAGATGGACTCCAATAAAGCTGCAGAAACATCTCAAGGATGATCAGGGGAAACAGGATGCACCTGAGCTCAATTTCGAGGTTCATGGCAAAGGCTGTGAATACTTATGTACATGTGCTTTCTCAATTTTTTATTTTTAATAAATTTGCAAAAATCTCAAGTAAACTTTTTTCACGTTGTCATTATGGGGTGTTGTGTGTACAATTCTGAGGAAAAAAATGAATTTAATCCATTTTGGAATAAGGCTGTAACATAACAAAATGTGGAGAAAGTGATGCGCTGTGAATACTTTCCGGATGCACTGTATGGGCACCGTTCTCATTCCCTACCACCTTTGCCGTCACTTCTCCTACCTCTTCTTATCCTAAATCATTCTTGAGGCAGATTGAAGATTAAAGTTCCAGCTTAAGTGAATAATAAAGGAAAAACGTACCAAGTAATTGCAACACAAACACTGACTTAATCAGTTTTGATGCAAAAAGATGACGACGAAAGAAGAGAAGAAGCGGGCCGCTAGGCTGGAGAGAAGATCTGCTCAGGAAGCAGCAAGCGCATCAACCTCTGAGCAAACGAACGTTAAACGTACAGAGAAAGAGGATGAAAACTAGCAATGCTCAAGTCAAGTGGATTCGTGTGCCGTTACTGGTTGTATTATAATAAACTTTATCTTTAATGACCTTAAAATCCAATTAAGAAGCTTCTGTATAAAATGTGCTTTTTATCTGGATAATAATAAACAGGAGTTTACAAGCTAGTAGTATCTGCCAGTGCATACATTAAATCGTATTTAATCTTGAAGCATTTAACAAGAAAGTACATGCGATTAGAGGAATAAGTGCTGATGAAAAAAACGAATAAATAAATAATTAAAAAATTAAATTATTCATTAACTGTCTGCAATGAATACCCTCGCAAATGGTAACTTGAGGTGAGAGAGAGCACAGCAGGTAAATGTAGCAAAAACTTGTATTAAGAGCTGTGTGCTGATGCACAAATCACTCCATTGTCTTAACTCTTTAGACAGTCCACCGATCCACCAACTTTCTAAATTTGCTCTTTTTATTTTCGGGTTGCAGAGAGCCAGAGGCTATCCCGGCGGCATTAGGCACAAGGCAGAAACCAACCTTTAGGATTTCAATCCATTAAAGGGCCCATTTACTCCTAATGGGCTCTGCTGGAGATGGAAGTATTTCTATCTATCTATCTATCTATCTATCTATCTATCTATCTATCTATCTATCTATCTATCTATCTATCTATCTATCTATCTATCTATCTATCTATCTATCTATCTATCTATCTATCTATCTATCTATCTATCTATCTATCTATCTATCTATCTATCTATCTATCTATCTATCTAACTGTACAGACTGCATCTCTGTTGTTAGTCATTAGCACTAAAACATAAGTAACATGATAGTTAGAATTGGATACTAACCTTCACCTATTCTGTTTTTCTTCTCGGTACTCAAATGTGGCACTTGGTGCCACAGCCCACCTGCCAAGTTGTTTTGCCTGCCTGTTATATAGTGCCTTTCTATCTATCTATCTATCTATCTATCTATCTATCTATCTATCTATCTATCTATCTATCTATCTATCTATCTATCTATCTATCTATCTATCTATCTATCTATCTATCTATCTATCTATCTATCTATCTATCTATCTATCTAGGGAAAACCTGCCAAGGCAGGCAGACTCCATACAGATAGTGCTATCGGCAAGATAACTGACGCTGTGGGGCAACAGCAGTGTCCATAGTGCCACCACGCCACCACTGTGTTCAGTAATCGAAAGAGTTGTTCTCTTTTATAGTAAAGAAATAAATGGCAGAGTGTGAACAAATCTTTTGTTTTCTAAGCAATTGGCTCATCTAGGTCAGTATCAACGAGTGGAAAGTATTTTATTATTTTAGAAGAGTGGTAGGGATAAACCAGCAACCAGTGTACAGGTACACACAGGATGTACAGATACAACCCTCGAGGTTGCTGGATATCATGGCCGGCCTGTGCACTGGTACTGTGAGTGCTGTGCAGAGTGGAGGCAGACCCTCTGTGCTTTTCCCAATTGATTCTGGGGTCCATCAGTGGTGTGTTCTGCACCTACTCTGTTCAATACTGGCATGGACTGGGTGTTGGGCAGGGTCATGGGGTCCACTGGCTGTGGGGCATCTGTTGGTGACTTGACTTTGCTGATGATGCTCTGATCTTCGCGGAGTCAGAGGAGGTTCTGATCGGGGCACTCAAGAGACTGAGTGAGGAGTCTGAGTGTCAGGGCTTGCAAGTGTCCTGATAAAAACCAAAGACTTTAAGGACCTCTTGGGCACGGCAGTGTGTCTGTCTGCGGAGAGAGTGTCGACCTCATTGAGAGGTTTAATTACCTCGGCAATGACATTCATGTCTCTGGTGACTCTTCCTATGAAGTCAGTAGACGGATTGGGAGAGCATGGGGGGTCATGAGGTCACTGGAAAGGGGTGTGTGGCGCTCCTGATATCTGTGCAAAAGGACGAAGGTCCAGGTCTTTAGAGTCCTGGTGCTTCCTGTCTTGCTATATGGTTGCCAGACATGGACGCCATCCAGTGACCTGAGACGAAGACTGGACTCCTTCATGTGTGTCTCTCCGGAAAATCCTTGGGTACCGTTGGTTTGACTTTGTGTTGCTCATGGAGTCCCAAATGAGGCACATTACCTGCATTGTGAGGGAGCGTCAGTTACGGCACTTCGGCCATGTGGCGCGTTTACCCGAGGGTGATCCAGCTCGTAAGATCCTCATTGTTGGGGACCAGAGTGGCCGAACCAGGCCAAGGGGTCGCCCATGTAACACCTGGCTGCGGCAGATAGAGGGTCATTTCCGAAGGGCGGGACTGGACTGTGTGTCTACCTGGGATCCCGAGTTGTTTCGTCGTGTAGTGGGTGCGGCAACACGCTGTACCAGTGCATGCTCCCCAACCTGACCTGACTTGTAGGAATAAATTTATTATTCTGCACAAATATTTCCCACTCGATTCAAAATTTTAAAACCCAGAGTTTTTATCACATGGGTGTATCTTCCTATCTCCCATTTCTTGTGCTGTCAGATTATTTTAATTTTACAGAGCAGTCAGAAGACACTGTGGAGGTTTAACCAGGGTTCAGGAATGCCTGAACGTCTCTATACATAAAATGTGAAAAGAAAACTAAACAAATCTGCATTTGGTTTTTATTTTTTCATCTTGGAATAAATATCAGATGTCAAAGATAAATCGGTCAAATATACAAGCACACGTGTTTTCATCTTCAGTTCTACCCCGTTACTATCTAGTGAAAGCTGTAGTACCATCTTATAGGGTGTCAGATATTAGCGTTTAATTAGAAATGACACCAAAAAAAAGAAAGTGTATGTAAGGTATAAAGGAACAAAATATTTTAACTCAAAACAAAAGTATCCGTATTCATTAATTATGTAGAAATAGCAGCTTGATGAATCAGGAGCGTTGTGGCTAACTGTGTGACATTGTGGGGCAGCATGATTGTAACGGCCGACCCCTTAACCAGCCGGCAGCTACACCTCCAAGACCTGTGGCCTGGATAATTTACTGAGGTTGAATCTAAATATCAAGCCGGACCTCTAACAAATGAAACTTTTCCCCACAATCGACGGTGTAAATATAAGCACAACAGAAAAGCAGATATGTAAAATTAAACTGATTAATTGTATTAAATGAAATACAGTAATCCCTCGCTATATCGCGCTTCGCCTTTCGCGGCTTCACTCCATCGCGGATTTTATATGTAAGCATATTTAAATATATATCGCGGATTTTTTGCTGGTTCGCGGATTTCTGCGGACAATGGGTCTTTTAATTTCTGGTACATGCTTCCTCAGTTGGTTTGCCCAGTTGGTTTCATACAAGGGACGCTATTGGCAGATGGCTGAGAAGCTACCCAACTTACTTTTCTCTCTCTCTCTTGCGCTGACTTTTTCTGATCCTGACGTAGGGGGATTGAGCAGGGGGGCTGTTTGCACACCTAGACGATACGGACGCTCATCTAAAAATGCTGAAAGATTATCTTCACGTTGCTACCTTCTGTGCAGCTGCTTCCTGAAGCAACATGCTGGACGGTGCTTCGCATACTTAAAAGCTCGAAAGGCACGTATTGATTTTTGACTTTGTTTTTATCTGTCTCTCTCTCTCTCTGACATTCTCTGCTCCTGACGGAGGGGGTGTGAGCTGCCGCCTTCAACAGCTTTGTGCCGCGGTGCTTCGCATACTTAAAAGCCAAACAGCTCTATTGATTTGTTTGCTATTCTCTCTATCTCTGTGACAGTCTCTGCTCCTGATGCACACTCATTTGAAGAGGAAGATATGTTTGCATTCTTTTAATTGTGAGACGGAACTGTCATCTCTGTCTTGTCATGGAGCACAGTTTAAACTTTTGAAAAAGAGACAAATGTTTGTTTGCAGTGTTTGAATAACGTTCCTGTCTCTCTACAACCTCCTGTGTTTCTGCGCAAATCTGTGACCCAAGCATGACAATATAAAAATAACCATATAAACATATGGTTTCTACTTCGCGGATTTTCTTATTTCGCGGGTGGCTCTGGAACGCAACCCCCGCGATGAAGGAGGGATTACTGTAACAAGAAATATGCAATAACCAATAAATGCATGTGAGGTAAACTCCGTTTTTGAAATACTCTGACTTAAACTTCAAAGCCTTACAATATTTACATACTTCTGACATATCACCGGTGTCCATATATTCGATCTCCATTCCTCACTTTGTCCTGCTTTTTTTTTCAATGACACCTGGTCCGTGGTGATTATTTTCCCTTTTTCAAGTAATAATTTCTGTTTGTTTGCGCTCCTGCGATCTTTACTTTCTTTTTTTGATACTTTCTAATTTTCCTTCTTTCATATTCTTTAACTTTCTCCACATTTGTATCGCGCCGTTTTTTTGAGCCTTTCGAATTCCACTGCTTTCATAATCTCTAACCTGCTCTGCATGTGTATAGCGCCACCATTTCTGAACGTCTTTATGAAGTTCTACTTTGTCTTTTACTCTTTGTCTTTCATTTCTGAGCCCAATTGGACCTTTTGTTTTTCAATTCCATTTGTTCCAGGCTGATTATTAGTTTCCTTATTTGCTGATTTTGCTCCTTGATTATTCTTTTTCTTTTTTCTATTTTTTTCTCTCCAACGATTTTGAGTCTCTTTTCTCCGCGCTGCTCTTTCTTCTTCACTTAGTCGTCGACGTTTCATTTATAACGTATCGTCCTTATACACTTTATATCCACTGAGAAGCCTGGATCTGTGTGTGCTCAAAGACAAAACACGACTGACTGTGTTGCTGCCCCTGCTCTTATTTATTTGTAAGTATGGCGTGTCTTGCAAGAATCTCATGTTCTGTGTCCCCGCGAGACGGTCCTGGGTCAATCTCTTGGCACAAAGTCTCATGTTTAAGGTCCCCGTGAGACGCTCCCTGGCCAATCTCTTTCGTCTCGCGGGTCTTTTAAGTGTCTTCCGTGAAGATCACGTCTCGTCTCCCTAGACTCTCCCAGGATTTATTTTTGTAATAGAGAGATAGAAATGATTTAGGTAGGAATATAAATAACAAGCTGGTTATGTTTGCAGATGATACCAAAATAGGTGAATTGACAAATAATTCTTAATAATTCAGTAAGCTTAACATACATTTTGCTTTCTACTTTATTGAAATCTTAAAATTGGCCAACGTACACGTTTCATGAGCTGATGGCGGGCTGTGATCACCATGGACCTGACCGCATCTAATTAGCAATTACCTGTGCCATTATCTTCACACTATATTTCATTAAGAACCTAGACTCCAATGTTATACTTTACATCAGATAACGACTGATTTGTGCCTTTTGTCTTATTTGAAAATAAGTTATTGTTTACACTGCAGATATATACTTGCATTGAATTGTAATGCTAAAGCAGCCCAGTGCGACTGACAGTGAACTACAATGAAACAGCTCCTCGTTCTGGGCTGGTTTCATGCCTTGTGCCCAGTTCTGCCGGGATAGGCAACAATTCCTTTGACACAGACCTGACCAATCAGGGTAGACGATACACAGATGGATGGAACAATTCATACAGCTGCATCTATAAACAATGGGGAAGTAATTGTGAACCTCCAAGAGGAACTTACAGGTGAACACTGTAAGTTATGAAATTACAAATACAAATAACAGCCTGACGCACATTTTATTTTTCTAGCTTCTTCTTTTTTCGGCTGCTCCTGTTAGGGGTCGCCACAGTGGATCATCTTCTTCCATCTCGTCCAGTCCTCGTCATCTTGTTCTGTCACACCCATCACCTGCATGTCCTCTCTCATCACATCCATAAACCTTCGCTTAGGCCTTCCTCTTCTCCTCTTACCTGGCAGCTCTGTCCTTAGCATCCTTCTCCCAATGTACCCAGCATCTCTCCTCTGCACCTGACCAAACCAATGCAATCTTGCCTCTCTGACTTTGTCTCCAAACCGATTAACTTGAGCTGACTCTCTAATGTTCTCATTTCTAATCCTGTCCATCCTCGTCACACCCAATGCAAATCTTAACATCTTTAACTCTGCCACCTCCAGCTCTGTCTCCTGCTTTCTGGTCAGTGCCACCATCTCCAACCCTTATAACATAGCTGGTCTCACTACCGTCCTGTAGACCTTCCCTTTCACTCTTGCTGATACCCGTCTGTCACAAATCTCTCCTGACACTCTTCTCCACCCATTCCACCCTGCCTGCATTCTCTTCTTCACTTCTCTTCCACATTCCCCATTACTCTGTACTGTTGATCCCAAGTACTTAAACTCATCCACCTTCACCAACTCTACTCCCTGCATTCTCACCATTCCACTGACCTCCCTCTCATTTACACACACGTATTCTGTCGTGGTGGTCCTACTGACCTTCATTCCTCTCCTCTCATATCTCCACCTCTCCAGGGTCTCCTCAACCTGATCCCTACTATCGCTACAGATCACAATGTCATCAGCAAACATCATAGACCACTGGGACTCCTGTCTAATCTCATCTGTCAACCTGTCCATCACCATTGCAAATAAAGGGCTCAGAGCCGATCCCTGATGTAATCCCATCTCCGTCACTCCTACCGCAGACCTCACCACTGTCACCCTTCCCTCCTACATATCCTGTACAACTCTTACGTACTTCTCTGCCACTCCCGACTTCCTCATACAATACCACAGCTCCTCTCAGTCACCCTGTCATATGCTTTCTCCAGGTCCACAAAGACGCAAAGCAACTCCTTCTGGCCTTCTCTAAACTTCTCCATCAACACCCTCAGAGCAAACATCACATCTGTGGTGCTCTTTCTTGGCATGACACCATCCTGCTGCTCACTAATCATCACTTCACTTCTTAACTGAGCTTCCACTACTCTTTCCCATAACTTCATGCTGTGGCTCATCAATTTTATCCCCCTGTAGTTACTACAGTCCTGCACATCCCCCTTATTCTTAAATATCGGCACCAGTACACTTCTTCTCCACTCCTCAGGTATCCTCTCACTTTCCAAGATTCCATTAAACAATCTGGTTAAAAACTCCACTGCCATCTCTCCTCTCTCTCATTTTATTTTTCTAGCAAATTAGACATATTAATTTTGTTTCCATTTTGACAAAGGCAGCAGAATTAAAAAAAAAGAGAGGGAAAAAAGAAAAACAGACTAGAAAAGCAGTTTCAATGCAGGGTCCCTACTAAAAATAATGTTACAGATTATACATTGTCACACACATGTGAAGAGGAGACATCTTCAGGGCTTATTTACTATTGCAATGCCACTCCAGTTCAGTGGCTGGTGTTGTCGTTCACGTCTTCTTTCCTTTCTGCCCTCAGAATGGAAACTCAAAGGCAAGAGGAACTGTGATGTCACTTCCGCTTCAGCCAACAAACCCACCTCTTCCTGCCAGGACCATACTGTACATAAGAAGATCCAGAAGGAGTCAGCCAACCCATGACTCCTGTCTGAAGAAGATATTGTACTGCTGCATCAACTGATAAATGTGTTTTTGTTTTCTTTTTTGTTGTTTTGTTTTTTTTTAATCACCAAATCATCTACCAATTATATGGGATTCACCATCTGGTGCCCCAACTCTTTATCATTGTCTTGTTTCATTCTTACAGTGGCATAGTCTGCAGGATTTACTGGGGAGATGGCAGCTGACCTGACTGCGGTTGTAGTAGCACTGTCTGCACAACTCCAGATCCTCCAGTTACAGTTGGCCAACCAGGGGACTAGCTTTGTGAAAGCCAGATGGGACGGCATGGGAGGCCCTGAGGGTTCAAAAAGGCATTTGAACCACCACAGGTACTTATGCCACTTTGCCCTAAAGAGGACATCGGCTAATCTAAGCTTCTGAAAGAGCCACTTTCTAGCACAGATGGGACAGAAATGATTGGGCTCACATTATAGCTCCCACTTCCTGATGAGGGTGATGTAGAGGAGAGGGCTTACTATGACCTCATCAAGAAAACCACTGCTAATTAGGACTGTTTGAAGACCGAAATTCTTGCTAGGTAAGATGTGACCACAGACCATTAATGGCAGTTTGACAAAGAACGACCATCACTCTCCCAAGCATTCGACCTACGGGGCAAACTAGCACAATGGCTGAAGCCGGGGAAAAACATCTTGAAGAATGAGGTACATGTTGTCACTTATAATTATTTAATTCTTTGCCAGAAGATGTTGCCCGACAGGTCCAATGCCAGTTCTGGAAGGATATGGACATGTTCATCGTGACACTGGAGCGACATCATGCAGCTATGCCATGGAGAAGTCAGAGGAGCCTGACAACCACAGTAAGTCAGGATGCCTTCAAAGAATAGAGCCTCCCCTGCGCAATTTCAAGACAGGCTCCTGACTGTAGGAAAGATCAGCCCCACTGGTATCTGTTTCAAATGCAGTGAGGTGGGATACATTGCACCAAGCTTACCTCTCCTCGATGAACCTGTAGACTGTGTAGACTGTAACCCTCATAACTCATCGTTGTACAGACACAGTAATAGTGATCAGGCATAAAGTCAGGGCTATAATAGATACTTCATCAGCAGTGGAATCCTGGTGAAACCAGACTTTAACTGTATCCATGAGTAAGACCTCTGGTATAGGTCCACCACATGTGTGATCACATGCAGTCATAGGAAAAAGTTTGGGACCCCCTCTCAGCCTACATAATCATTGACTCTCCTTTCAACAATAAAGATAACAGTGGTATGTCTTTCATTTCCTATGAACATCAGAGTACTGCGGTGTTTTCTGAACAAAGATTTTTAGTGACACAGTATTTAGTTGTATGAAATTAAATCAAATGTGAAAAACTGGCTGTGAACAAATGTGGGTCCCCTTGTCATTGTGCTGATTTGAATGCCTGTCACTGCTCAATGTGATTACTTGTAACACCAAATTGGTTGATGAGCTCATTAAGCCTTGAACTTCATAGACAGGTGTGTCCAATCATGAGATATAAAGGTATTTAAGGTGGTCAATTACAAGTTGTGCTTCCTTCCCTTTGACTCTCCTCTGAAGAGTGACAGCATGGGATCCTCAAAGCAACTCTCAAAAGATCTGAAAACAAAGATTGTTGAGTCTCCTGGTTTAGGGGAAGGCTACAAAAAGCCATCTCAGAGGTTTAAACTGTCAGTTTCAACTGTAAGGAATGGAATCAGGAAATGGAAGGCCACAGGCACAGTTGCTGTTAAACCCAGCAGGTCTGGCAGGCCAAGAAAAATACAGGAGCGGCATATGAACAGGATTGTGAGAATGGTGACAGACAACCCACAGATCACCTCCAAAGACCTGCAAGGACATCTCGCTGCAGATGGTGTATCTGTACATCGTTCTACAATTCAGTGCAATTTGCACAAAGAACATCTGTATGGCAGGGTGATGAGAAAGAAGCCCTTTCTGCACTCACGCCACAAACAGAGTCGCTTGTTGTATGCCAATGCTCATTTAGACAAGCCAGATTCATTTTGGAACAAAGTGCTTTGGACTGATGAGACAAAAATTGAGTTAATTGCTCATAACAAAAAGCGCTTTTCATGGCGGAAGAAGAACACCGCATTCCAAGAAAAACACCTGCTACCTACTGTCAAATTTGGTGGAGGTTCCATCATGCTGTGGGCTGTGTGGCTAGTTCAGGGACTGGGGCCCTTGTTAAAGTTGAGGGTCAGATGAATTCAACCCAATATCAACAAACTCTTCAGGATAATGTTCAAGTATCAGTCACAAAGTTGAAGTTACGCAGGGGTTGGATATTCCAACAAGACAATGACCCAAAACACAGTTGGAAATCTACAAAGGCATTCATGCAGAGGGAGAAGTACAATGTTCTGTAATGGCCATCACAGTCCTCTGACTTGAATATCATCAAAAATCTATTGGATGATTTGAAGCTGGCTGTCCATCAAATTGAACTGAACTGGAGAGATTTTGTATGAAGAATGGTCAGAAATACCTCCATCCAGAATCCAGACACTCATTAAAGGCTATAGGAGGACAGCGTCTAGAGGCTGTTAGATTTACAAAAGGAGGCTCCACTAAGTATTGATGTCATATCTCTGTTGGGTGCCCACATTTATGCACCTGTCTAATTTTGTTATGCTGCATTTTGCATATTTTCTGTTAATCCAATAAACTTCATGCCACTGCTGAAATACTACTGTTACCATAAGGCATGTCAGATATTAAAAGGAAGTTGCTACTTTGAAAGCTCAGCCAATGAGAAACAATTGGATTAACCAATTATTAATCATCAAATCATCATTCAAATCATCCCATAGATTTTGGATGATAAGGGGACTGTGACGGCCATTCCAGAACATTGTACTTCTCCCTCTGCATGAATGCCTTTGTAGATGTCAAACTGTGTTTTGGCTCATTGTCTTGTTGGAATATCCAACCCCTGCGTAACTTCAACTTTGTGACTGATGCTTGAACATTATCCTGAAGAATTTGTTGATATTGGGTTGAATTCATCCAACCCTCGACTTTAACAAGGGCCCCAGTCCCTGAACTGGCCACACAGCCCCACATGCATGATGGAACCTCCACCAAATTTGACAGTAGGTAGCAGGAATGTATGTCGTGTTCTTCTTCCGCCATGCAAATCGCTTTTTGTTTTGACCAAATAACTCAATTTTTGTCTCATCAGTCCAAAGCACTTTGTTCCAAAATGAATCTGGCTTGTCTAAATGAGCATTGGCATACAACAAGCCCTCCCTGACTCCTCACTAATTCTCCCACTTTCCATATAGGTAGGAAGCTGAAATTTGGCGTGCTCATTCCTTGCAGTGTACGTACAAAAGTTAGGTATTTTACTGCGATTTTGCGATCTTGGCACTGGCTTCCAGTAGAATAGAGAATTCATTTTAAAATGTGGAGCAGTGCACGGTGTAGCTCTGCAGTATATTGTTGACTTTGTGCTTTGTCATTCCTGTAACACTGGTCTACAAAAAATATTTTATTGTTTGCTACTGGGAACTTCAGAGCAGCTCTTTATTAAGTTTTTTACACTGGTTTCATATATGAAATCAGAATTAAGTTAGCACGTCAGGTTTTTGAAATACACATCATTGATGTTTTGACACTTTTGAATATCAATATAATATAACAACACGATATCTGGAGTTTGGACTGTGTCCCACCGAAATTATTTTGATGTGTTTATTCTAAAAACAAACCAGAAGACGACACCAGAGACACGTTAAAGTATATTTATGTCAATTTACCTCAATATAAAAGTGAGGTCCGCGTGCCCAACAATGTCGGAGGCCCTCACTTTTGCGCTTGTACTTCACATTCGTCTCTCTTTGCAAGAACCAACAGTAGTCACCCATCATGCTCGGAGTGAATTTTCCCTGATATCAGTTTTCCGTCACCTTTACATCTTGATGAAATCTTTCCTCATAGTCATCTCTGACATCGCTTAGATTTGGTGGAAAAAAGTCGAGATGAGAATGTCAAAAATGCTTCTTCAGTGACATTGTGGCTCCCATAAGCTGATATACTTCAGCAGGTTCTCCACAAGCTCAGTATAATTCTCTGCTCTGTGACTGTCAAGAAACTTCTGGACAACCTGCACGAATGAGGGTGCTGATTCAGTGGGCTTCAGTTCCCTTTTGAGCTCCTCGTCAAACATCAGTTCACAGATTTCAGGGCCAACAGAAACACCTTCCTTAATTTTGGCTTCACTTTTCTCGAGACCAAACTTATTTCTTAAATGATGAAACGCATCGCCTTTACTGTCCAGTCACCCTAGCTGTCCAAGACCTGGAACATCATAACTAAAAAACGGGACGTGCTGGACGAAAACGGTTTTCAGATTTGGGAGTCAGCAGGTGAAATTTGTTAAAGTACAGATGAAAGAATCCCAGTACCAAAATGCTTGTTGACCAGTGATATCAGGCTTTAAAGTCCTCTTACTGAGATCTTTTAGATGTTCCACATATGAGACTGAAGAAAACGCGGTGATCGAGTACCGAAATGATCTTCCTCCTGCTTTGTGTGTGGAGGTTTCAGTTTAATAAGTCTTTAAATGGCAGTTTAAAACTCCTCTCTTTAGGCGAGCACCTAACATGGTGGGGTGATTGAAGCTGAGTCAGATGTCTATTTGATGTTCATTGTTAAGTTTGTAGTGGTGTTGTCTGTTTTATGTGCTGTGTGAGAAGGGCCAGAAACAAAACTCATCCTGGAATCTCTTTGTTTGAGCTCCTCCAGTCAGGCAGTCGCTTCCGGTCAATCTGCGTACCCACAAACAGACTAAAAAGCTTCTTCCCATCTGCCATAAACTTTTTGAACTCTGAATCTCCTCCGTCTGAGAATTTTTAATTGAACATGTGCAATAAGCTATAGATAGATAGATATGACAGGCACTATATGATAGATAGACAGATAGATAGATAGATAGAAAGGCACTATATAATAGATAGATAGATAGATAGATATGACAGGCACTATAGGATAGATAGATAGATAGATAGATAGATAGATAGAAAGGCACTATATAATAGATAGATAGATAGAAAAGGCACTATATAATAGATAGACCAGAAAGTCATTATATAAGAGATAGATAGATAGATAGATAGATAGATAGAAAAGGCACTATATAATAAATAGATAGACCAGAAAGTCATTATATAATAGATAGATAGATAGATACTTTATTAATCCAAAGGGGAAATTCACATACTCCAGCAGCAGCATACTGATACAAGTGGTAATGTGCAATATACTAATGCAATACAATATAGAATTTGGAATGTACTATTCATTAACATCTATCTATCTATCTATCTATCTATCTATCTATCTATCTATCTATCTATCTATCTATCTATCTATCTATCTATCTCTTATATAATGACTTTCTGGTCTATCTATTATATAGTGCCTTTTCTATCTATCTATCTATCTATCTATCTATCTATCTATCTATCTATCTATCTATCTATCTATCTATCTATCTATCTATTATATAGTGCCTTTCTATCTATCTATCTATCTATCTATCTATCTATCTATCTATCTATCTATCTATCTATCTATCTATCTATCTATCTATTATATAGTGCCTTTCTATCTATCTATCTATCTATCTATTATATAGTGCCTTTCTATCTATCTATCTATCTATCTATCTATCTATCTATCTATCTATCTATCTATCTATCTATCTATCTATCTATCTATCTATCTATCTATCTAACAGGTGTAATAACAATTTATGCTGCTGTACTTTGAGCAGTAACACTTGGCTCTGGTTACTTGATCACTTAACACTGCATACGGCATATTTAGAATTATTTGACTTTTCTTTAAATGCACCTGGGGGCTGTCACAAAAAGTAATTTCGTTGTGTTACACAATGACATTAAAGTGCTTGAACTTCCATCCATCTGTTATCCAACCCGCTATATCCTAACTACAGGGTCCTGGGGGTCTGCTGGAGCCAATCCCAGGGCGCAAGGCAGGCAACAAACCCCTGGCAGGGCGCCAGCCCACCACAGGGCACACACACCAAGCACAATTTCAGATCACCAGTGCACCTAACCTGCATGTCTTTAGACTCTGGGAGGAAACCCACGCAGACACGGGGAGAACATGCAAACTCCACGCAGGGAGGACCCGGGTTTGCTTCTCCTTACTGAGATGCAGCAGCGCTACCCACTGCGCCACCGTGCCCTTTTATTATCAAAATACCATTATATTGATTTTAAAATATAGCCAAGACCTAACTAGTGTTGCTAACGGCTGTTACTGCTTGAAATGACGGATTTTTAATTTATTATGCAAGTATGGCTGTGATTCCCTCGGTTCAGCAGCCATTCCTTCCGTGTCCTCATGGCCAGCTCCCTTAGCTCATCCTTCAGGTTCAGGAGGACCTGGAAAGCGAACCCAGGAGTCCTTACTGCAAGGCAGCAGCGCTACCCACTGCGCCACCGCGCCACCCCAGTTAATCAACAGGTTTTAAAATATTTAATCAGCCTTTAGACTCAAAGGAGTATATAGAGCAGCACCTAAACTGCAGATATGTTGGTAAACACTCGGTGTACACAATAAATAGTTAGCATGATAAATAAATGAATTCTTATAAAACACGTGAATGATCAGCATTGTGGGGATTTACTAGATTAACTGTATTTTATGGCCTATTTTTATTTTTTTATTGAATGTGTACTATATCCCGTGTTAGGATATAGCGGGTTGGAAACTGACTGACTTTTTAATATTAACTATATACTGTAATATTATCTTGTTTTGTTTTTAATAATGACTTTTTTTCTGTGTAAATGGATGGGTGGATTTCCATCTTTTGCCAAACAATATCTTAAATGGTGCAATCACATCTAATAAAGCGATCAGATGCTGACAACTCTTGTTGATTTTTTTTTTTTTTGACTAATATACACATGAGTTTAGTTGATTCTTTTTTTTCCTATTATTATTATTTTGTCAAGTAATGACACCAATGCAGAGCAATTTACTGCTGTTTTGAATATGTGTGTTCGTTTGTGTATAAATCTTTAAAAGCGAGTCGATCTGCTGCTCCGAAGAGTAATCCAATGATCCGCGTATTCGTCAGTCTGATTCTTTTATCTGATTCTGGAGCCCACCTTGAAACATGGGGTGCAACTTGGCATCAACAAACCACAGCCGGGGTGCCAGTCTGTCACAGGGCACAGGCTTAATATCCACCCCTGATATCCCAGCATATTACCTTCCACAGACGATGCTGTTTCTCCGTCGTCATCTTTTAGCAATTTGTATTTTTTCTGTAATATTCCTGTGCATTTGTTTTTTCTATTGAATAAAAAAATCAGAACGTTTGTGTTTCGTGTATTAATGTATCATCCATCCATCCATTTTCCAACCCGCCGAATCCGAACACAAGGTCACGGGGTCTGCTGGAGCCAATCCCAGCCAACACAGGGCACAAGGCAGGAACCAATCCCGAGCAGGGCGCCAACCCACCGCAGGACATTAATGTATCATTTTTCATGTTAATGTTTGATATTAATTTGTAGACATTGCTATGTATTTCACTTTTGTCTGTACTTTTAAAGTTTTTTTTACCATTCTAAATATGTGAAGCGCTTTCAGCATGGGAAAGGCGCTATATTAGTAAAGTTATTAATTTTATTATTAAGCACAATCTTACAATAAACTGAAAGTGAATTTCTCATTAGTGCTGTTTCGATACCCATGTTACGAGTTGGATTTCGCTAATATCGAAGCACAACCAATTCCATTTCACCGGATAGTCAAAATCAAATAAATCATTTTTTGGCTCCAATGGACTGAAATAGGAAATGTTTGATGTTACTTCTCAGCCTTTCCAGCTACGCCAGTGCATACATTTGAAGTCTGCTGCCCTCTGTTGGTGATCCGCTGATGGCGTACAAGTTCAACGCACATCAGTTAAAATCCGTTGCCTGATGTTTGTCTGCAGAGACGTGGACCTTCAAGGAATAGCAGCATTCCTTAGTGCAGATCCATAGGAGTTACATATGCAGACACAAGTGCTCAGTGCATTGGATTGGCTTTTCTTACGTGGCTGTCTACATTGTCAGTTCTACCTCGTATGCAATTCCAGCTGCAGGAACGCACTGGGTCTCCATGGAAACCGCTTCATCTCTCCCGTTTAATCTACTCTCGACTCACACAGACACACAGATATGATATATTCAAAATCTGTATTCTCTATCTATCTATCTATCTATCTATCTATCTATCTATCTATCTATCTATCTATCTATCTATCCACAGTTATCTAACCACATTTCTACTTTACCCTCCCATTTTCCCATTATAGCCGGTGCTAGAAATAAAGGGTGCCTCCTACTGGCTGGCAAGCTTTCAATGAGTCACTTCTCAGCCAATCGAACGTTTGCCGAGCGGACAGAAGCGGACCTTAGCGAAGGCACCCCCCCGCGAGCCGCTCTGGGCACAAAAGGATCTCGCTGGCAAGAACAACTGCCGTGGAATAAAAGCATACATTTTCAAAAAAAAAAAACAAACAAAAAAAATAAAAAACAAATAAAGGGCTTTATGTTGTTATTTTATTTCTTTCATTTTTGTACTACGATAGGGAAAAACAATGGCAGGAAACGTGATGTTGCACGGAAGAGCAGCTGTCTTTAATACGAGATCCCTTATGTACGACGGAGGGCAGGATCGTGATTGTAAGCAATACACTGTGAAGAGCACGGAGATATAATTTCTAATTGGCACCTACATGAAGTAACGCTTTGCTGAAACGCGCAGATCAAGGCTTGGATCGAGAAAACGCATGTAAGTACCTTTTAAAATCTTTTTTGAAGCTAATAGCGTTCATTTTAATAATATTGCATGGTTATGCTTTAGTTATAAAAATGTACAGTTGATGTCGTATTGTTGACACGGTATTGATCTTTTCTACTCATAACCTATTTTTTTTTTTTAAACTAATTGCTATAATTTGTTTTTTGTAGACATAAAGTCGATTTGGCTCATGTTGTAATTCCGCAATATGCATTTTTGGTGAAGTATTCTCTTATACACCCAGCTCTCCTAATCTCTACTCCAGCCTCCACCACCCCAGAAAAAAAAATATATTTATTTATTATATTGTATTAATTATATATATATAATTTCAGTGACATATAGACGTTAAGCTGGGTCACGCCATATCTTGATTTTTTTTTTTCTGTAACCAGTAAATATTGGCATATTTTTTGATATCATGTGAAATATTAAAAAGCGCTAATGCCGGACAGATGTGCGCGCTCGCACTGCCACAATCCTTCACGTCTCGCTGCGGGCATCTCAACGATTCCTCAAAATGGGCACAACACGTTTGTTTTTTTCCAAGGCTAAACAAAATATGTTTTTTGTTTTTATTTTTTAAATTTGCCAAATCGGTACAGAAGTAAATGTACGATGCATTTTCTCCCAGACTGCCCGCAGCTTCACTGGCATCCCCGCGCTTGTGTAAGATTTCGCCCTGCCCGAAACACATTGTTTCAATTAATTGCACTTAAAAACCCCCTTGGAATCTGCTGGAATTTGATTTTGTAAGGAGCCTGCGCATTTGCTACGTGACACGATTCCTCCTGCTCTCTGAAGGCTTAGCCGTATCGGAGAGGAGCGCGTTTTCTCACGCTGTCGCATCCCTCCTTTTATCCGATGAGTTACAGGTGATGGTATTTGTTGCGCAGTGAGCGTGTCTTTCTTCATCGGATAAATTGTCGCATGCCATTTTTTTTTTCTCCATGTGAAGCCTGCGGCCGGTGCCCTGCGTGAGCGTTTTGCAAAGAAGTACCCTAACCAAAGCCCCCCTCTCCACATCGCCACTACCCCCACCGCTTCACCACAACATCCAATCAACCGCACACACACACAGACTAGTGCCCAGACGCCGTCCTGTACAAACCCATTTGGCAACCTTTACCCACATTTTAATTATTCATTTACTCCCCGTGAAGGCGGTCTGCATCGCGACAGGAAATATAGACTCATTTCTTTTTTTTCTTTTTGGTTTTAATCTCAAAAGGCCCTCTGAACAACTCCATGAAAGCTACCGAATGCCAGAGGGGGCTGCAGTGTCCATGAGGCTGAGGAGAAGGGGTCTCTGATTCACATCGCAGTCCACCACCACGCGATGGACACAACCACAGTGCCAACTGTGACCACACGACATTCGAATCGGAGCTGCTTCGGGTCCAGTGCCAGAGCTCCAGGGACCGGAGGGGTGAGTCTTGGAGAAGGGGAGCTGCGTGAGATCGGCACATAAAGAGCGTGCGTGGGTGAGAAAGAAAATGTGTGTGCATGCGATGCATGGGGGGGGGGGGGGGGGGGGGGTACAGAGTGTACAGATTTGTGTGTGCGAGGAATGCACATACTGTACATGTGTGTGAGCCCGGCTCAGAGGCTGAGATTAAATTACATTTTTTCCCAGAATTGTTGCAATTTAAAATATAAATACATCTCGGGTCATTTCTCTAAATATATTATTTTGTGAAAAATAGAAATCCGGGAAAAATAAAATGTATGTTTTCCGTGATTTTGCACATACATGTATGTGTGTGGTGAGCTTTGCGGTCTCAGAAAAACACAATTTTGCCAAAATTTTAAATTCTAAAATTTTCTTTTTTCTCTAAACGTATCATTCTGTCCAAAAATATAAATCCTCCCCCCCCCCCCCCAAAAAAAAAAAACCAAATGTACATTTCAGTGATTTTGCTTTGTGTTTTTGAATGTGGTTATAAAGTGCCTTGTGATACTGTTCTCTTTATAAAGTAAAGGCTTTTATGTCACAATATATCGAGAGTAACTGCACCGTGAGTTCCTGTTGGGGTTTGAGGACAGGAGTGGGCTTGCATTTGTGAAAGAATTCAAAAGAAATTCAGTTTAACTTTCATTTCATATCTTTAAAGTGGGGTGGCATGGTGGCGCAGTGGGTAGCGCTGCTGCCTCGCAGTAAGGTGGGTTCACTTCCTGGGTTCCTGAGTTTGCTTGTTCTCCCACAATCCAAAGACATGCAGGTTAGGTGCATTGGCGATCCTAAATTGTGCTTGGTGTGTGCCCTGCGGTGGGCTGGCGCCCTGCCCAGGGTTTGTTTCCTGCCTTGCGCCCTGTGTTGGCTGGGATTGGCTAGGATATAGCGGGTTGAATAATGGATGGATAGATCTTTAAAGTGCTGGCCCTCTGACGGACTGGCACCTTCACCAGGGCTGTTTTGCCCATTGCTGGTAGGATTGACTCCAGTCTACCGGACCCTCAGTGGGATTAAACAGCTTTGCGAATGAGATGAGAATGTCTACGTTTCTTTATATTATTTCATTACTCTGTCTTGGCGACACAGACCTTTCTAGAACATTGCAAAAGCCGGTGAGAGAATGTGCGCGTTCATTTCAAGAGAGGATAATTAAGGAAGAGTTAAAAGAGAGAGACAAAATCCAGGACGGTATTGAAGAATTCATTCTGTGAGGAGAAGCACTAAGAAGCGTGAAGGAGAAATGTCAGTCAGTCAGTCAGTCAGTCAGTCAGTCATGGTCCAACCCGCTATATATCCTAGCACAGGGTCACGGGGGTCTGCTGGAGCCAATCCCAGCCAGCACAGGGCGCAAGGCAGGAAACAAACCGCGGGCAGGGTGGCAACCCACCGCAGTAAAAGGGGAAATGTATGCATAGAAAAAGAAGGACTGCATCCAAAGCCACATACGCGTGTCACCCTGACTGGAGGGCGCTCGTGCGTATGCATGGGCTCTGCCCGGGATATTCCTAGATGGGCAGTCCAGAAGGTTCTGCCCAGACGTGGCTTTATCTGTATGCGTGTCATGGGTCCAGTTCACTCTGCTGCGCACCCACCTTCCAGGAATATTTACCCAGGAGGTGCCGGCATTTGTCAAGAACTGTCCCTTCTTAACCCTTTGACAGCCACAAACATGCACACTGCACACAATTCTCGCTTGGCACTAATTCACCTTCTCTCTTATTACGTCTGCCGTTCTGCACTTACCTTGTTTAAATGAGGGGGGGAATTACAACTTTTTTTTTGTAAATGTTTGTTTCTTCACTGACAAACACCTAGGTCTGCCATCGATTTTTGTGCCCGCACTTAACATGGCTCATGCACTTCCTTTCGGTTTATCTCTTTGTCTGACTTGATTCACGTGTTTGTACGTTTTTGGGTTCTACAAATCCTAAAGCGTTTCTGATATTTCATATTTTCATTTCTTTAGCTGGGGCGGCACGGTGGCGCAGTGGGTAGCGCTGCTGCCTCGCAGTTGGGAGATCTGGGGACCTGGGTTCGATTTCCGGGTTCTCCCTGCGTGGAGTTTGCATGTTCTCCCCGTGTCTGCGTGGGTTTCCTCCCACAGTCCAAAGACATGCAGGTTAGGTGGATTGGCGATTCTAAATTGGCCCTAGTGTGTGCTTGGTGTGTGGGTGTGTTTGTGTGTGTCCTGTGGTGGGATGGCACCCTGCCCAGGATTGGTTCCTGCCTTGTGCCCTGTGTTGGCTGGGATTGGCTCCAGCAGACCCCCGTGACCCTGTGTTCGGATTCAGCGGGTTGGAAAATGGATGGATGGATGGATTTCTTTAGCTTAACATTATACCAGAGCATGTTGTGGTATACGATGCCATGTCATTTGCTAACCCGCTTAACCCAGACCGGGGGTCACGCTGGGCACCGGGGGTTCTGGAGCCTCTCATAGCTATCATAGGACGGAAGGCCATCACAGGGCTACGCAACATAAGTGGATGCCTGATGTGTGAAGGTCAGTAGAGGTGTCAGGACATAGACGTGATAAGTACAACACGCCATCTCTAAAACACTAGGCAGTGGTGGCATAGTGGCAGTCTGCATTATGGGCATTAGCATGTTGGGCTCCAGGAGAAGGGCAGAAGTTTAATCCTTTTGGAAAAAAAATGTGGGATCAGTCAGTCCGTCCTCATCCAACCCACTATATCCTAACACAGGGTCATGGGGGTCTGTTATTTTGGCAAATCTGCTTGTGGTGTATTTATCTGTTCTGGCATTATATATAGCAGTAGATACCTTGAGACCTGTCCACAGACATGACTGGCATGTATGGTGCCAATTTAATGAAACCAGCCGTGAAATTGAAGACGCTAATCACGAGCCATTTTCCTTTCTGCCTGCAGTGAGAGAAGTGCTGGCAAGTGAAGCAGCAGCCTTATGATTTGAAGTCCAACATGCATTGGCCATTAGTTTCAAAAGCAGGAAAATAAAAAGGGGCAACACAAGGATAAGGCGTTAACACAGAAAAGGGGAGATTCAAAATTGTCATTAAAAAGTAATCATCAATCGAAAAGATAAGGTGAATTATAGATTGAGACAGTGGGCGAAGGGGGGAATTGGTAACTGAGTGTGCGTGTCTACATACAGTCGGAATTACACGTGGAACAGGTAAAGAAGGCAATGTGGCTAAAAGCGTGGTGGCACACAATGAACATCAGCAACATTAAATATTTATGTGTCTCAAAAAACGTACGCACACTTTAACGAAGCATTGCTGTTGACGTACCGTAACTGAGATGTCCGATTGTGAATCAGTAACTGAGACTTCGGTATTTAACATTGGAAACACATGTTAATTTAAATATATGCAAATAAGAGTTAAAACTTCTGATGGCTGTATTTACAATACTTTTGTATTTAGTACTTGTCCCCTGCAAGAAGATTATTAATGTTCTGTTTTAAGCAAGACTTATTTATGAATATTTTTAACAATTATAACTTAGTGTAACAGAAAATGAGATTCTCCAAACTGCTCAATCAGAGGTCCGTCAGTCCATCAGGGGTCCATAACATTCATGTCTTTAGGATGTTAGGGAAAGCCACAGCCTGGAGATGAACACACACACACTCACACACGCATATGTTTTCCACTAGGAGTCGCTATCTCCCTGGAAATACGTTCGTTTTGTAATTACAGCATCATATAGATATGCTATTAAAGGGCGATACCCCTCCCTTAGTGATACGGCGGTAAGAAATCACATAGGAGAAATGACTTGGCTTTCTTTAATGACGATTTACGTGGCATAACAGACAGGAAGCCATGACAAGACCTTTGTGTAGAGTCTGCCATTTTCGTCGCTGCGCTGGAAGGATTTTCAGGATCGGATGACGTTATCTCCCACCCTCCATCGGCTCCAAAGGTGTGCCAGGCAATGTGCCAAGGCTTTATACTCTTTTGTTCATGTGCAGGCCCCCACTTTGGTAAATCGTGCCATTCCAAACAAGGAAAAGAAGGTCCAATGTCATGCTGACTCCGTGCCCATTTTTGCAGTTGTCCCTTTCTTGTCTTCTGATGCTTGCCTAGCAGGTCTAAATGATGAGCCCCAGTGTGTTAAATCTGACCTGTGCATGTCAGGGGATTTATAAAATATTTTTTGTACAGAGCACAGTGACGTATTAAACTTAAGTACTTATTACAGCTGTGAGAAGCAGCCCGGACACAGACGGACGGACATCGTATTTTCACCCAACACCATTTACAGTTCTTATACACACAAACCCAGTGCCTCCAGCACCAATCCCCCAAAGTCCAGGCCTCTCTTCTCAGTGCCTGCTTCCTTCAGGCCGCCTCCACTCTTCTCCAATCAGACTTCGTCCGCTCCTCGCCCGACTCCAGTCATCGTTTGCAGGCAGGCGGCCCCTTTTATACACACCCGGATGGGCTCCAGGTGCATCCCGACACTCCCCTGTGTGGCGGAAGTGCCAGCTGTGCTCCCAGAAGCCCTGGTGTGGCGGAAGTGCTGGGGTCCAGGGTTCTCCAGGCACTGGGGCGTCCCCTGGCGGTGACCACGGGCCCCTACAGCTCTGTACCCGTGGCCCCCAAAGGAACCAGGACGGTCGCCCCCTCGTGGTCCGGAGGAGGCATGAGCCCTCCTCCTGTCCTCCTTGGTGTCCCGGCTGGGTGCCACCCCCAGCCGCGTGCCACACAGCATAGCAGCCGGGCACAGAATTTAAACCAAAGATGGTGGATATGTGAGACAGCAGGACTAACCACTGCAGCAGCATTCAGCCCAGTATTGGGGAATGTCATTGTAAACTGGCCTTCCAAAAAGACAAAAGTGACACATTTTTTTTTTTTGTGACACTTTGGATTTTGGCTCCTCCAGCTGACAGAGAAGTGGCATGAAGGCGCAACAGACGACAGAAGAGCACCTCTCACTTGAAAAGCAAATCTCTGTTTGGGCAGAACCTGCCAGTTTCATTGATGAGGATGATACTTATACAAATGAAAACATCGTATGAATAATGACATGGGAATGTTAACGTGAAAAACACCCCAATGTTGCATATTGGGGCGGCACGGCGGTGCAGTTGGTAGCGCTGCTGCCTCGCAGTATGGAGACCTGGGTTCACTTCCCGGGTCCTCCCTGCGTGGAGTTTGCATGTTCTCCCCGTGTCTGCGTGGGTTTCCAGGTTAGGTGCATTGGCGATCCTATTATTGTCCCTAGTGTGTGCTTGGTGTGTGGGTGTGTGTGTGTGTGTGTGAGCCCTGAGGTGGGCTGGCGCCCTGCCTGGGATTTGTCCCTGTGTTGGCTGGAATTGGGTCCGGCAGACCCCGTGACCCTGTGTTAGGATATAGCGGGTTGGACAATGGCTGACTGACTGACTGACTGACTGACTGACTGACTGACTGACTGACTGTTGCATACTGGCGCAAAAAGAAGGGGCTAAATGGAGAGAAATAAATAACAAATAACAAAACTGTAATAAACAACCCACAATATCACAATGCGTTTGATATATGAAGGCTTCACGTCTCCATATCTGAATGTGATGCCATGGGTTACGGTGGATATTGGACTGATCATGTTCAACACAGCAGGTCTATACACACACACACACACACACACATGCAGTTCATACAGTATATATTATTAAAATATACTATTAAGGTCTGCAGAGGGTACAGACCTATAAACACCTGGGAGTGCAGCTGGATGATAAATTGGACTGGACTGCCAATACTGATGATCTGTGTAAGAAAGGACAGAGCCGACTGTACTTCACTAGAAGGCTGGCGTCCTTCAACATCTTCAATAAGATGCTGCAGATGTTCTATCAGACGGTTGTGGCGAGCGCCCTCTTCTACGCGGTGGTGTGCTGGGGAGGCAGCATTAAGAAGAGGGACACCTCACACCTGGACAAACTGGTGAGGAAGGCAGGCTCTATTGTTGGCACGGAGCTGGACAGTTTGACATCCGTGGCAGAGCGACGGGCGCTGAGCAGACTCCTGTCAATCATGGAGAATCCACCGCATCCACTGAACAGGATCATCTCCAGACAGAGGAGCAGCTTCAGCGACAGACTGAGGAGATCGTTCCTACACCACACTATGCGACTCTTCAATTCCACCCGGAGGGGTAAACGTTAACATTATACAAAGTTATTGTCTGTCTGTGTACCTGCATTGTTATCACTCTTTAATTTAATATTGTTATTATCAGTATGCTGCTGCTGGAGTAGGGGAATTTCCCCTTGGGATTAATAAAGTATCTATCTATCTATCTATCTATCTATCTATCTATCTATCTATCTATCTATCTATCTATCTATCTATCTATCTATCTATCTATCTATCTATCTATCTATCTATCTATCTATCTATTATATAGTGCATTTCATATCTATCTATCTATCTATCTATCTATCTATCTATCTATCTATCTATCTATCTATCTATCTATCTATCTATCTATCTATCTATCTATTATATAGTGCATTTCATATCTATCTATCTATCTATCTATCTATCTATCTATCTATCTATCTATCTATCTATCTATCTATCTATCTATCTATCTATCTATCTATCTATCTATCTATCTATTAGACTGGTCGGCTTATCCTCTACAATGTCCATCACTCATTCACTAAACCAAATCAATGCAGTTTTAGGGATGAGGGGACCGGGAGTCAATTCCAGCCTCTCATTACAGGATATGCTGACTAGTACGAGTTGAAAGTCTCGGTTTGATTCCACATTCTTGCCTTTAGACTGGTTTGAGATCCAAGCCCAGTGTCCTGGAGCTCTGAGCCAGCGTCTACTAACTGCAGCATCCCCATTTCCCCTCCATCACAGTATATGAGACATACGTTAAAAAAATCCAAACCGTCAAGGCTCTTTCAGATCTTCCTTTCTGTTATTGATCTTATGTTTTAGTTCAGTAACTTGAAAGCAGAAGCAGCCATTTAACCCTGCATCATGGCATATTTCCAGGTGATCACTGGATTGAGTGGGGTTGGCATCAGTCCTAAAAACTGCCGTGGCTGCTACGCCATTTGGTCCTCTAGGAAAATGCAAGTTTCGCTTCTGCAGAAGAAGCTATCAAATAGCAGCTCTCAGAATTTTAAAGAAGAACTTCATTTCACATGTAATATTTCCTCCTTTAAAGAGGATTTCCCATTCTCAGGCAGATAATTGCAGTCATTCTAACTGTGAAATACTGTAAATGCTGCAGATTTTCTGTGCAGTTCTACTTTACTGAGAGGGCCTGATATTCTGTAGTTCAGCAACTGCTGCTATTTTCATTTCCTCAGGAAGGAGGAATTTAGTGACAAATGACATTCTGTGTGTTCACACTTCCTGACAGCGATAAGGTGGAAGGCTGAACGTTCCCCAGGAACCCCTTAAAACAGGACGTGATCTCGTCTGTGTTCCTGGAGATGTTCTCCCTTCACCTTTCATGTATGGCACACCACATGTCACTGTCAGGCTCTTTCTCATGTCACTGGTTCATCAGGCATTAGGTAGACTGATGATAGGTGTCACTACACATCAGCGGGTGTCCATTCTTTCTGGCAATGTTGGGGGAGCTAACATCAGGGACAGCAGACAAATATTAGCCTCTTGGAGCTAAATGGATGATAAACTGGACTGCACTGCCAATACTGATGGTCTGTGCAAGAAAGGACAGAGCGACTATACTTCCTTAGAAGGCTGGCATCTTTCAACATCTGCAATAAGATGCTGCAGATGTTCTATCAGATGGTTGTGGCGAGCGCCCTCTTCTACGTGGTTGTGTGCTGGGGAGGCAGCATTAAGAAGAAGGACGCCTCACGCCTGGACAAACTGGTGAGGAAGGCAGGCTCTATTGTAGGCACGGAGCTGGACAGTCTGACATCTGTGGCAGAGCGATGGGCGCTGAGCAGACTCCTGTCAATCATGGAGAATCCACTGCATCCACTGAACAGGATCATCTCCAGACAGAGGAGCAGCTTCAGCGACAGACTGCTGTCACCGTCCTGCTCCACTATCTATCTATCTATCTATCTATCTATCTATCTATCTATCTATCTATCTATCTATCTATCTATCTATCTATCTATCTATCTATCTATCTATCTATCTATCTATCTATCTATCTATCTATCTATCCACACATTCAGTGGGACAGTGATCACCAAGACACTTGGCTAATGAGTTCATCAGAATTCCTCATGAAAAGTCAACTACTTTCATCAGGATGTTATTTGGACTGAAGGCTTTATAGCTAAACTTGGACAACTGAACTAATGTCGAGGAGCACTGGGCGGTGAAGTCATCAGTTAAAAATCCTAGGTATCCTCCACAGGTCTTCATTCCAACTAGTTGCTGAACGGTGTGGAGTAACTGTACCCAAAGTGTGACAGATAGTCAAACATGGTTAACTGGTCTGCACCAGGGATCTTCTTTATCTGCTTATGGTTTCTCTCAGGTTTATCTCTCTTACATCTGGTTATGGATGTGTTGAGTTGATTAGATAAAAGACCGATCATCCTGGTGCAGGCGTTTTGCAGATGACATTGTGTTGTGTGGCACCAGAAAAGAAGAAGTGGAGAGGAAGTTGGAAGATTGGAGAAGAGCTTTGGGAGATGCAGCATTGAAGATACAGTACATAGGAAGAAGAAGACAGAATATATGACTGTAAAACCCAAATATTAAAAAAAATGAGCAATTTTTTTTCTCCTTCCAGATGTTGTCACAGGAGGCCTCTGATGCAGAAAGAGTTTATAAATTTTTTTGTTTGTTAGTTTTTAGGGATATCTTGTAATATTGCAACATTGGGCGCCTAGTTGGGAGCAGAACTTCCACATTTTGTACTCACACTCTCTAAACAAATATAAACACCTAAGGTTTTAATTTAATTCATGTACCACCATAAGACTATATCTTATGAATAATAATTGAACAACATTTGCATTTTTTATCAATTATGATTTATTGATAATCATAATTTAGAAACCAGGATAAAATTGTATTTAGTCAACGTAATGAAAACTGTCTGTAGCCAATGGCTATTCATTTGCAGTGATAGTCCCAAAAACAGTTGTTGTCATCTGAACAGCAGCGATGGACATTGCACTTGCTGCACAGCGTGTTGATATTTCCTTGACCACAGTGTCTGCAGCGTCCTCTCTTTGTTTTCAATAATGTCCTTGCGCACATCCGGTGGAGGATGCACAGATGACCTCTTGGCTGAGATTCTATTTGCTGGACTCCCATCACCTGAAAATGGCCTCTTCTGCGCATTCAAAGGGCTTCTTGATGTTTCTGGGCTCTTCTTGCCTGACGATGGTCGCCCCCTCTCTTTAGTCTGTTGGCAGCAGCATTCATCAATATAAGAGAAGATGCGCGTTGTGCCTGAAACTGTCTCCTGTTCAAAATCTCCTTCTGAGGAATGCTGAGGGCTTTGCAGTCCCGCTTGTAGAGGAGCCAGGCGTTGATCACACCAAGGATAATGGTACGCCAGAAGATGTATATATACCAGCGGCATGATTTTATAGGGAACTTATATTTGGCTGCAAATGAATCCAACAAATCCACACCTCCCATGTATTTATTGTAGATACCCACAATGTAAGGCCTTTCAACTTCAATGGAGGTCCTGGTGGCTTTGTCCCAGTGTTGAATTTTTTTGCACAGGCTCTGGGCCAGCAAAGGTTGACACAAGTGTAACCGCCCTGTTGTCATACCATTTGACAGCACAGATGTTGTGGTTCCCCTCCACTCTGGCATCAAAGCTTCCTCTCCCCTTTTTCTTCAAGCTCTTCTCATCTTCAAGGTTACAGCTGGGTAGGCGTACTTGCCTGGCTGTTCCCACATAATGACTTCCACAATCAAGGAGCTTAGCTACCAATGGGACAGAGGTGAAGTAGTTGTCTGCGAAGATCTTGTAGTTCTGACCTTTTGGGAGTGTGGAGGCAAGCTTCATCACAACATCACCTGACAATCCAAGTTCAGATTTGGCTCGTTTCCCATCAACACTGCCTTGGTACACATCGAAGTCACAGAGCATGCCAGAGATGCCAGTTCTTACCCACAGTTTGAACCCCCCATGGGTGGGGCTTGCCTCGCATATATTTGCTTGATGCAGCTGAATCTCCCCTTGAAAGGAATCATCATCTCATCCATAGAGTTGTGATCTTCTGGCACCACCTGCAGGCATTTCTTTCTGAATGAATCAAGCCAATGGTCTGAGTTTCCAGAGTTTATCTTTCTTTCCCGTCTCCGACACTGTAAAGTTATTTGTGAAATGTAATGATGCCAACAGAGATTCCAAATTATAACAAAGAAATTACATGCAGAACTTTGGAATCACCATAGACATTGCATATCTACTATTCTATTCTAGTTTTTTTTATCCATCCATCCATCCATTTTCCAACCCGCTGAATCCGAACACAGGGTCATGGGGGTCTGCTGGAGCCAATCCCAGCCAACACAGGGCGCGAGGCAGGAACCAATCCCGGGCAGGGTGCCGACCCACCACTTTTTTTTATTTCCATATGTGAATATGAAGTGTAAAGTCCTCATGGAATATGTAAGGTGCATATGCTACTTTGACTACCAACCTCACCCAATGTTGTAGAATTACAACATGGACATAATAAGCTCAAAATCTAATTTGATGAAAATATTCCACAGTATCTTAGTATCTAAATGCTCCTAGACATTGTAATAAACACATAAATAATATTTCAGGCATTTTACTTACTTGAATCTTGTTATATCCAGTCCAGTAAAACAAGGGGATGAGCTTCAAGGAGCGGCTGCAGGTTGAATGAGTTCATGACCAAATGGCCAGGCGCATATACAGGTGCTGGTCATAAAATTAGAATATCATGACAAAGTTGATTTATTTCAGTAATTCCATTCAAAAAGTGAAACTTGTATATTAGATTCATTCATTACACACAGACTGATGTATTTCAAATGTTTATTTCTTTTAATGTTGATGATTATAACTGACAACTAATGAAAGTCCCAAATTCAGTATCTCGGAAAATTAGAATATTGTGTAAAGGTTCAATATTGAAGACACCTGGTGCCACACTCTAATCAGCTAATTAACTCAAAAGCCTTTAAATGGCCTCTCAGTCGAGTTCTGTAGGCTACACAATCATGGGGAAGACTGCTGACTGGACAGTTGTCCAAAAGATGACCATTGACACCTTGCACAAGGACGGCAAGACACAAAAGGTCATTGCTAAAGAGGCTGGCTGTTCACAGAGCTCTGTGTCCAAGCACATTAATAGAGAGGCGAAGGGAAGGACAAGATGTGGTAGAAAAAAGTGGACAAGCAATAGGGATAACCGCACCCTGGAGAGGATTGGGAAACAAAAATGTGGGGGAGATTCACAAAGAGTGGACTGCAGCTGGAGTCAGTGCTTCAAGAACCACCACGCACAGACGTATGCAAGACATGGGTTTCAGCTGTCGCATTCCTTGTGTCAAGCCACTCTTGAACAAGAGACAGCGTCAGAAGCGTCTCGCCTTTGGACTGCTGCTGAGTGGTCCAAAGTTATGTTCTCTGATGAAAGTACATTTTGCATTTCCTTTGGAAATCAAGGTCCCAGAGTCTGGAGGAAGAGAGGAGAGGCACAGAATCCACGCTGCGTGAGGTCCAGTGTAAAGTTTCCACAGTCAGTGATGGTTTGGGGTGCCATGTCATCTGCTGGTGTTGGTCCATTGTGTTTTCTGAGGTCCAAGGTCAACGCAGCCATCTACCAGGAAGTGTTAGAGCACTTCATGCTTCCTGCTGCTGACGAACTTTATGGAGATGCAGATTTCATTTTCCAACAGGACCTGGCACCTGCACACAGTGCCAAAGCTACCAGTACCTGGTTTAAGGACCATGGTATCCCTGTTCTTGATTGGCCAGCAAACTCGCCTGACCTTAACCCCATAGAAAATCTATGGGGTATTGTGAAGAGGAAGATGCAATACGCGAGACCCAACAATTCAGAAGAGCTGAAGGCCACTATCAGAGCAACATGGGCTCTCATAACACCTGAGCAGTGCCACAGACTGATCGACTCCATGCCACGCCGCATTGCTGCAGTAATCCAGGCCAAAGGAGCCCCAACTAAATATTGAGTGCTGTGCCTGCTCATACTTTTCATGTTCATACCTTTCAGTTGGCCAACATTTCTAAAAATCCTTTTTTTGCATTGGTCTTTATTGATATTCTAATTTTCTGAGATACTGAATTTGGGACTTTCATTAGTTGTCAGTTATAATCATCAACATTAAAAGAAATAAACATTTGAAATACATCAGTCTGTGTGTAATGAATGAATCTAATATACAAGTTTCACTTTTTGAATGGAATTACTGAAATAAATCAACTTTGTCATGATATTCTAATTTTATGACCAGCTCCTGTACATATTTACTATCCAATAGCATTGCAAGGCTAAACAGTATGACTCAATGATTATGTAAATGTGGTCATTTAAAAAAACAAACGTTTACAGGTATATTTTCAGGAGAGCTAAAGCTAATGTAGTAATTTTACAACAGTGGGCCTGGCAGGGATTTATTAATGATGATCAGGGTTGAGAAGTTAGCCTATAGGGTGAACCACTGAGAAGAGTGGATCCATTTAAATATCTAGGATCAGTGGTAGCCCAAGATGGAAAACTACATACAGTGATAACCCATAGAGTGCTGTGTGCATGGAACAATTGGAAGAAGGTATCGGGAATATTGGGGTCCATCAAAGTATTAAGGTGAAGGTTAGAGGTAAGGTTTTAAAGTCAGTCGTAAGACATGGGCAGTAAAGGGGGCACAGAAGAAGAAGTTTAATGTGGCAGAAATGAGAAAGTAGAGATGGATGTGTGGAGTTACAAAGAAGGACCAAATAAGAGATGGGGCAATCAGAGGTACAACAAAAGCTGGAGAGAAATCTAAAAAAGTACAGGAACGTACAGTAGGTTGAAGTGGTGAGGACATGTGATGGGGAAAGACGATGAATATGTGGGCGGAAGAGAAAGTGAGGGAGGCCAAAG